>NC_133325.1:101812117-103107117 GCF_042186555.1 Aquarana catesbeiana
AGTCTCACCAGTCCCAGTATATCTATATGATATTCACGCAATGCTCTTTGAACTTGGTTATGGCACAAAAAAGAAAACTGACCAACAAACAAAAAAAAATTGATCAATGACCACTTATGATGACTGCCCAATATTAGAACTGTAGAGAGGATTGTATGTCACATATACAAAGAAAATAGTCACATGACCAGGTGTAACCAGGTGTTACTGTCATAGTTGGTAATAACTACCATGACATATATTTATATAAAACAATTATCCAATGTCGAAAGAGAAGAAGAAAAACTGTTGGAACTTGGTCCATCCCCAAAATGCTATAGGGAAGCTTTTATATTCTATATCAACATTTCTAACCATTTTAAATGTTCTCCATATAATGTTCCCCCTACTCCCCTCTTTTTTTTAATTTATTTATTTATTTCACCCTAGTGACACCAAACTCAAGAATCACCATACAAAAAAATAAAGAAAAAAAAATAAAAATAAAGGTACTATAGGAGAGAAAGAAAAATAGTAAACATTAAAAAAAAGAATTAAAAAAAAATTAAAAATCTTTCTTCGCCCCTTTGTTTTTTTTTTGTAAACGAAAAAAGTTACTGTTAAGAAAAAGACAAGAATAAAAATGAGAGAAAAAAAAAAAAAATGTAACAAATTAAAAAAAAATTGAATCTGTATTCTGTCAAAAAAAAAACAAAACATTGAAACTGCCTTCAAACATTGTAGCTATTCATAAGGCAACACCCTCTGTTGGTGGTGATTAACATATTAATTGACTCTCAGTGCAAATCTATTTGCACGTCAATCAGGCCACAAGAACTTGTATTACAGAGAGCAGGATCTCTGTTTAAAAAAAAAAAAAAAAAATGTTTAAATGTTTTTCTTTTTAGAATTTAGTTGGGCCTGACTGCAATTAATTGGATTCAAGGCTTCTCCTTAAAACAAATAAAAAATAAAAATTATGTTTTAAGGTCCTCTGTGTTTCAAAGTACTCTGTCCAATCTGGGTCCAATCATTTGTCCTTGTCTGTGTATTTCTCCTAAAATACAAAACTCAAAAATTAATAACATCTCACTGTACCTATCTGAGAGGTTCATAATGGACTAAACTAGTAGTGGATGATTGGAACAGACTTCCAGCTGAGATAATGCGTCCATCCACAGTAAGTACAGTCGAAAATGTACAGACACACCCACATATCTGTACTCTGACAAACAAAAAGTTATAGGAAACCTGGTGTGTTTGTAAGTACTTAAAGTTTAAGAAGACAACCTGTAGACATAAAACCTTTACACATATTAACAGCACATATGTCAATTTGGAAGGAAAAACAAAACACCAGATCTACTGAATCCATAAGATGCCACAGGGTGCAAAGCAATGCATGTGTAACAAGTATTCGGCGCAAGTAATGACAGCTATATCCAGATAACAGTAATGTGCAAAGATGGGTTATAAAAAAAAACATTGTATATGTATATCTCATAAATATAGCATGAAAACTGAGTCCATAATGTAACACAGTAAGTGAAGGGGGCAAAAGTTATGTGTAGAGTCCACATTCAGGGCTGCCTTCTGGTGGGAGTGAAAGCCATTATCCCAAAGGTACTGCAAAACACAAGGAGAAGGAGGCGCCTCTGGGTGCAGACGTTTAAAACAATTTATTTAAAACAAAGCAACAAGTGGTATAGCACTCACATTTGCGTGGTCAATATAAAGCATAAAAGTGTCCCAGATCAATCCGGGGGGTTCGTGGAGTCATTTCATCTCTGCTGGTAGATGTAGGGGTCTGGGCAGTCTCACAGCGCTGGATATGCTCGGCCGAGCAGTAGAGACAGGCACCAGAGCGAGGCTTGAATGGCAGCCGGTCCAGTCGAGGGATGATGACGTCACACGATGTGCGACGCGTTTCCTAAGCTGGCACGCCGTGAATGGTGTGACGGCGGCGCTCCTTTGTCAAGCTGATTGGCTGGGAGCTAGACAGGATGTTTTTATGCAAGACAGTGATGGGGAGGAGAGCGGGAGAGGGGGTGGTGAGGAAGGGAGGGGAGTGACCTTTGGTGTGGAAGTGTCAGCAATGTAAGAGAACGGGAAGAGACACAGTATGAGGGGAATGGAGCGGGGGATGATGCACAAAGGGGGGAGAAAGAGAATAAAGGGGGAGGAAGACAAAGTAGTGAGAGGGATATGGGCAACATGTAATGAATATAGAAGAAGATGTAGAGAGAGAAAAGCAGAAAAAGATAGAATGACAAAGATAGAGGTGGAAAAGTCGACTGTAAAATAAACAAAATAAACATGACTGAAATGGCGTGTGTATAAGATAAATGGGAATATGAAAAGGATGCACCATGATTGTATGTGTCTTGATTAGACTAAGAAAAAACATGGGTAGACACATATACAAAAGCATGTGTATATAGCATGTGCTGCATGTCCGTTGGCGGGTCAGGTCAAATTAATATCTGGGTTATAGAGTAGAAGAGGAAAGTGACCAAATAAAAATGTATGGCATGTAAAAATACGGGTAGGTGGTATATGTATATGATGATGCGTATCCACACAAATGATGCGGCAAAAAAAAAAAAAAAAAAAAAAAAACAAAAAAAAAAAGGGGGGGGAGGAAGGGGGATAGTTAGTATGCCTACGCACACATATACATATATACATATACATACATACATATATATATATACATACACATACCTCCACATGTATGTGCATGTACACACAAGGAGGAGGGGAAAGGGAGGGCAAAGCCAGAAGAAGGGGGGGGGAGGAAAGGGGAATAGGGAGAGTGGGGGAGGGGAAAAGACAGGAGAGTAATAGGGGGTGAAGGAAGGGGAGGGGGGGGAAAAGGACGAGAACCACTGTGTGCATTTCTACACATAGAGTCCAGGTGAAAGTGAGGAGGAGGAGACATATCTATATATTATCAACATATATGTAGGACAATAAAAACACATGATAAAACAATTAAATAAGAGGCCTCGTTTCACAGTAAAACACAGAATGGAAGTCTCATGAATGGCAACTGATAAAAGATGTTATGAGAACAATAGTGATGATGTTAAAATCAATAGGATAGTGGGAATATGTAGGAGGATGGGAAAACAAGAACCCTATTGGCTAATGTGATATAAATCTCACAGAATAGTGGAGGTTTCGATACATTCATTTATTCCCCCGGGCGAGAGGACATCTAGACGATAGATCCAATAGGTCTCTCTCGCACATAATTTTTTGAACCTTTCGGCAGGGGAGAGAGACCTAGGGATCTGTTCAATGACCCAAACGGATAGTCCAATGGTGGAGCCCTTGTGGGCTGTGGCGAAGTGTTTCGGTACACTGTGGGGATCAGTGCCCCCCTCAATGTATCTCCTGTGTTCTCCAAATCGTTGTCTCAGGGGCTGGATGGTACGGCCAACATATATGAGACCACATGGGCAAATCAAGCCATACACAACATAGTCGGATGAACAGTTATAGAAATCTTTGAGGGTGTAAGTCTGGCCTTTGGTGGAAAAGGATTTTTGGCCGTGATGGACAAAATGGCAAGTCTTGCACAATTTTTTTCGGCATTGGAACATCCCTACTAGAGGAATGAGTGGGGTGATGGGTGGGAAAGCCGGGGTAGTCTTGAGTTTACTGGGGGCAATTTTGTTTTTGAGATTAGGGGCCCTACGATAGGTAACCTGAGGGTGCGTGGGGAGGATGGATTTGAGGTGGGGATCTTGTTGGAGAATATCCCAATGTTTTCGGAGAATCTTTTCCATCCTGTTGTGCTGAGAATGGAAAGTGGTGATGAACCTGATGGGGCAATGGGTGGGGGGTGTATTATTGCGTGTGGGTTTTACGTGAAGGTATAAGTTGTAAGCAGTCTCCACTAAATCTTCCGGATATCCTTTTTCGAAAAACTTCTTTTTGAGGTGAATACTGGCATCAACATAGTCTGCTTTTCTGGTGCAATTCTGTCTCAATCTACAGAATTGACCTTTTGGGATATTTTTGATCCACGGAGGATAGTGGCAACTCTTAAAATGGAGGTATGAGTTGCCACTAGTGGGCTTGGTGTAGTTTTTAGCATATATCTCATGGTTATCGTGTCTTAATTCCAGATCTAGAAAAGCTAGAGAAGTCTGGTTGTGGTCGTATGTAAAAGATAGTCCGTACTTGTTATTGTTGCAATGTGTGGTGAATGATGGAATGAGATCCGAGGGTCCGTCCCAAATAATTATTATATCGTCAATATATCTGCCAAAAAAGACGATATTGGCCGAATAGGGGTTGTTTTGGTAAATGTACTGTTGTTCCCAAAAACCCATGGCCAGGTTCGCATATGAGGGGGCAAAATTAGCCCCCATCGCAGTCCCTTGTAGCTGTAAATAGAAGTCACCGTTAAAAGTGAAATAGTTGTGTGTGAGACAAAACCTGGTGGCTTCTATGATAAAGGTGGCCTGACGGGGATTGATAAGTGGATCTTGCGAGAGGAAGTACTCGAGGGCCATAATGCCAAAATCGTGGGGAATAGAGGTGTACAGGGAACTTACGTCTAAAGATAGCCAAGAATACGTGGGTTCCCAACGGTATGGTGAAAGTTGTTCCATGAGGTGTGTCCCATCACGTATGTAAGACTGAAGTTGGTGTACCAGGGGTTGTAAGTATCTGTCAACATATAAGCTGAAGCCTGAAGTGATGCTGTCCATGGAGGCCACAATTGGCCTGCCTGGGGGATTATGCTGGTTTTTGTGAGACTTCGGTAGGTGGTAGAAATAAGGGATGGAATAGAATTGTTTACGGAAGAAGAGGCTTTCTGTCTTGGAGATGATATTGTCACCAAGGGCTGTCGAGATAAGGAGTTCAGCTTCTGAGGTAAATTCATTGGTGGGATCTTTGGAGAGTTTTGTGTAGGTGGTGTGGTCTGACAGAAGCCTTTCAGCCTCACTGATGTAGTCAATTTTGTTTTGGAGTATAATACCACCTCCTTTATCAGCAGGCTTGATAATGAGGTCTTCTGCTAGAATGAATTGTTGTAACGATCTGGTTTCAGATGATGAGAGGTTGTGGGATATGGAGGTGGATGTGGTGTTGCAAAGTTTGGTCATGTCAGAGAAGACCACTCTGTAAAAACTTTCTATGTAAGGCCCTTTGGAATGTGTGGGGAAAAAGACGGATTTGGGCTTCAAATCAGAATGTATAATTGGTGGGGATGTGGAGAGATGTTGTGTGAGTAATCTAGACAAATCGTCTTCTGTACATGGGATGTCGTTTGTAGTGTATGAAATATCCAGACAGTCTTAGTCGTAGATGTCAGGAGTATTGTCGGGGTCTATGGGTGTAGGGTGAGACGAGGTGGTGTCAGCTTTTGAGATGGGGATTAGTAGATCTTTTTTAGCTTTTTGGATATTAAAATGTCTCTGGAGAGTAAGATTCCTAATGTAACAGTTTAGATCTTTGAAAAGCAGAAAAGGATTAGGCCTATTAATAGGAGCAAAATTTAAGCCACGGCTGAGAAGTGCCGTGTCAGCAGAGGACAGGATGTGGTTGGACAGATTGAAGATTTTTACCGTTTTTTTGGGTTCTGTATGTATGTTGGTTCGTCTAGTTCGTCCCCCTCGGCGACCTCTTCTGTGAGTTTTCTTTTTCTGGATGTGATTATCGGAGGGGGACTGGACACTAAAAAAGTATCCTGGGGAGGGGTCTGGGATAAGTCGACAGGGATATGACATACAGTGGTGTGGGAAGGAGGGACAGGTGGGTCAGTTGGAAGATTAACAATATCTCCTGTTAGAATATCTGAATGAGACTGTATATTATCTATTTGTGCAATAGATGTATACGGAGAGCTGGTGGTACCATTGGTGAGGCCAACGTTGGTGGCCTGACTAGATGAGTCTATGGGTGTGGGATTATGTCTATTGTAAAAAAGGGTTAGAGAAGTAATAAGTTCTCTATTTTTTTGTAAATACTTTCTTGGGTATTTTTGATTTAAATCCAGTTGTTTATTGCTTTTCTTCCATGTAGGAGTGGGGTGATAACTGACCGGGGGGTGTGGGCCAAGTGTATGGGAGGACGGTCGAGTTTTTGAGGGTATAGGGAGTGTCTTTGATCTCTGAGGTATACTGAGTTGTATACTCATAAGGGGAGGAGGGTAGGAAGTGGAAGCAGGGGGTGGTAAACTCATGAGAGGTGGGGGGCCTGAAGCAGAGAAAGACAGATGACGGGATGCTTTTTTGTCTGAAACCTGAGTAGGTAATGTATGGGAAAAGGAAGTGTGGGGTTTTTTGTTCCATGTGAAAATTTTGTCAGAGCTGTAGTCGTCTAAATCCCTCCTGAATTTTCCCATTTTGGAGCTTACAAGAGAATCCTCATCTCTTTTGGTGTTACTCTGGAGAATATTCAACCATACTTGAGGGATGATGGTGGATGTAGTTTTTATATCGTCTATGATGGAGAGTATTTGATCATGCAATTTATCGAATCTGTTTTTTCTGTGGGATATGAGAATTCCCATCCATTTAGCCGTACAAAATTCGGCTAGACTGGCCCATTCCTTAACGTGTTCTGTACTTAAAAAGGCGGGACTTTCTTTTAAAATTCTGAGGCCTCTAGGTGAGATTCGAGTTTGAGTATACTGTTCCAGAAAGAATTGATCCCACCATTGCTGATTGGCGGATTGTATTAATCTTTCAAGTTGTTTGAACTTGCCGCAAAGGTGCGATCTGGTTTTACCCGCAAGTGTGGCTTCCTCAGAAAAAGTGACCTGAAGCAAACTAGAAAAGATTTTATCTAAAATCTTGTACCTATGGTCATCTATGATAGCTGGAAGATCCATGGTATACAATGAAAAAAAAAAAAAAAAAAAAAAAAAAAAAAAAAAAAAAAAGGAAACTGGAAAGGGAGAAAATGGGGGGAAGGGCAAGGTTCAGATAAGTATTTGGCCAAATACAGCTGTATGTATGTGTATGTGTGTGTGTGCGTGGAGTCATGCACACACACACATACGCACATCCGTAGGATAACAATCAATATGCAGCACGAGTGGGCATTTCAAATTTCAACAATGTAACAAGTATTCGGCGCAGGCCACCTTTATCATAGAAGCCACCAGGTTTTGTCTCACACACAACTATTTCACTTTTAACGGTGACTTCTATTTACAGCTACAAGGGACTGCGATGGGGGCTAATTTTGCCCCCTCATATGCGAACCTGGCCATGGGTTTTTGGGAACAACAGTACATTTACCAAAACAACCCCTATTCGGCCAATATCGTCTTTTTTGGCAGATATATTGACGATATAATAATTATTTGGGACGGACCCTCGGATCTCATTCCATCATTCACCACACATTGCAACAATAACAAGTACGGACTATCTTTTACATACGACCACAACCAGACTTCTCTAGCTTTTCTAGATCTGGAATTAAGACACGATAACCATGAGATATATGCTAAAAACTACACCAAGCCCACTAGTGGCAACTCATACCTCCATTTTAAGAGTTGCCACTATCCTCCGTGGATCAAAAATATCCCAAAAGGTCAATTCTGTAGATTGAGACAGAATTGCACCAGAAAAGCAGACTATGTTGATGCCAGTATTCACCTCAAAAAGAAGTTTTTCGAAAAAGGATATCCGGAAGATTTAGTGGAGACTGCTTACAACTTATACCTTCACGTAAAACCCACACGCAATAATACACCCCCCACCCATTGCCCCATCAGGTTCATCACCACTTTCCATTCTCAGCACAACAGGATGGAAAAGATTCTCCGAAAACATTGGGATATTCTCCAACAAGATCCCCACCTCAAATCCATCCTCCCCACGCACCCTCAGGTTACCTATCGTAGGGCCCCTAATCTCAAAAACAAAATTGCCCCCAGTAAACTCAAGACTACCCCGGCTTTCCCACCCATCACCCCACTCATTCCTCTAGTAGGGATGTTCCAATGCCGAAAAAAATTGTGCAAGACTTGCCATTTTGTCCATCACGGCCAAAAATCCTTTTCCACCAAAGGCCAGACTTACACCCTCAAAGATTTCTATAACTGTTCATCCGACTATGTTGTGTATGGCTTGATTTGCCCATGTGGTCTCATATATGTTGGCCGTACCATCCGGCCCCTGAGACAACGATTTGGAGAACACAGGAGATACATTGAGGGGGGCACTGACCCCCACAGTGTACCGAAACACTTCGCCACAGCCCACAAGGGCTCCACCATTGGACTATCCGTTTGGGTCATTGAACAGATCCCTAGGTCTCTCTCCCCTGCCGAAAGGTTCAAAAAATTATGTGCGAGAGAGACCTATTGGATCTATCGTCTAGATGTCCTCTCGCCCGGGGGAATAAATGAATGTATCGAAACCTCCACTATTCTGTGAGATTTATATCACATTAGCCAATAGGGTTCTTGTTTTCCCATCCTCCTACATATTCCCACTATCCTATTGATTTTAACATCATCACTATTGTTCTCATAACATCTTTTATCAGTTGCCATTCATGAGACTTCCATTCTGTGTTTTACTGTGAAACGAGGCCTCTTATTTAATTGTTTTATCATGTGTTTTTATTGTCCTACATATATGTTGATAATATATAGATATGTCTCCTCCTCCTCACTTTCACCTGGACTCTATGTGTAGAAATGCACACAGTGGTTCTCGTCCTTTTCCCCCCCCTCCCCTTCCTTCACCCCCTATTACTCTCCTGTCTTTTCCCCTCCCCCACTCTCCCTATTCCCCTTTCCTCCCCCCCCCTTCTTCTGGCTTTGCCCTCCCTTTCCCCTCCTCCTTGTGTGTACATGCACATACATGTGGAGGTATGTGTATGTATATATATATATGTATGTATGTATATGTATATATGTATATGTGTGCGTAGGCATACTAACTATCCCCCTTCCTCCCCCCCCTTTTTTTTTTTTGTTTTTTTTTTTTTTTTTTTTTTTTTGCCGCATCATTTGTGTGGATACGCATCATCATATACATATACCACCTACCCGTATTTTTACATGCCATACATTTTTATTTGGTCACTTTCCTCTTCTACTCTATAACCCAGATATTAATTTGACCTGACCCGCCAACGGACATGCAGCACATGCTATATACACATGCTTTTGTATATGTGTCTACCCATGTTTTTTTCTTAGTCTAATCAAGACACATACAATCATGGTGCATCCTTTTCATATTCCCATTTATCTTATACACACGCCATTTCAGTCATGTTTATTTTGTTTATTTTACAGTCGACTTCTCCACCTCTATCTTTGTCATTCTATCTTTTTCTGCTTTTCTCTCTCTACATCTTCTTCTATATTCATTACATGTTGCCCATATCCCTCTCACTACTTTGTCTTCCTCCCCCTTTATTCTCTTTCTCCCCCCTTTGTGCATCATCCCCCGCTCCATTCCCCTCATACTGTGTCTCTTCCCGTTCTCTTACATTGCTGACACTTCCACACCAAAGGTCACTCCCCTCCCTTCCTCACCACCCCCTCTCCCGCTCTCCTCCCCATCACTGTCTTGCATAAAAACATCCTGTCTAGCTCCCAGCCAATCAGCTTGACAAAGGAGCGCCGCCGTCACACCATTCACGGCGTGCCAGCTTAGGAAACGCGTCGCACATCGTGTGACGTCATCATCCCTCGACTGGACCGGCTGCCATTCAAGCCTCGCTCTGGTGCCTGTCTCTACTGCTCGGCCGAGCATATCCAGCGCTGTGAGACTGCCCAGACCCCTACATCTACCAGCAGAGATGAAATGACTCCACGAACCCCCCGGATTGATCTGGGACACTTTTATGCTTTATATTGACCACGCAAATGTGAGTGCTATACCACTTGTTGCTTTGTTTTAAATAAATTGTTTTAAACGTCTGCACCCAGAGGCGCCTCCTTCTCCTTGTGTTTTGCAAAGCAATGCATTGTTATGTATTTTCCACGTATTAGAGTGAATGAAACTTCACTCTAAGCCACAGAAAAGGAAAAATTATCAAAACAAAATCCCTACAGTTTCTCAGAGTTATAGGGATGGAGATCTCTTATCTGTGCACAGGTTATTTATTCACGAATACATATAAACTTGTAAAAAAAAAGTATTAATTTAAACTGGTACCAGTATTGAGCTCATTACAAACGAGAAAAATTAATAAAATAATCATAAACAGTACAAAGCATGCGCATTAGTGTGATCACACTTATTGTTGGCTATAAAAACAATGGTGAGTATACCCCTACAAAAAAAAAAAATCTTTCTTTACACATGGACAGTTCATACCCATGCATCCCATCACTCAGACACACACATTCATTTAGATTGAACCCATACATCCTGGATAGAGCTTTGATAAATCGCAAATGAATTGTTATGTGTTTTTACGCAAACAGGAGAAAGGAAACAAAAAAAAAACAAACAAAAACCAAGAACACCAACCAAAAACAAATACATAAATAAAAAATATATAAAATGAAGCAAGAGTAGGCTTCTGTACTTAACACTACTTGTACCCTATACCTTTGAATATTTATGGCAGTCTTCTGATCCTTTGGGGAAGATAAACATCTGTATTACTAATAACCAGGTTTGAATACCTAGCCTAATATACATTACCTTAGGTGTATGTATTTATGTATAAATACATTTATATTGATACACCTGATTAATATGTAAATACTTTTTCATGAGCTCCCTGCACCTGGAAAATATAACTTAGACAAAAGTTATTACCCTTTTCCCTTTCTTTCACACAAAGAAAACAAACACTGCCACATTGTTACATTTACATATTTATATTGGTATATGTTCACTGACATTCACCCTTGGATCTGGTGAAAACAAATGACTCAGATCATAGACATCTGAATGACACATTAGATCTGGTATTTCTTTTGCTTTTTCTACATTGCTTATATTTAAGGTTTGTTCCCAGTAAGGTGAAGTCCTAGCAGATAGCATAGATAGGTTGGCCCCCCCTCCAGTATTTTCTGCTTGAATGGAACAGATGGTTTTCTGTGGGACCTTAACAATTTGATCAAAAGATTGCTTTATTTCTTTCAGTTCTTTCCTACACTGTACCACATCTACATGGCATGCTTCATATTTTACCTTAAGAACATGTTGTGATGTTTCCATTATTTTATTGGTATTTTCCCAATTATGAATATGCGACTTCAGTAGTTCAATCTCATTTTCAAGAGAGGTAATTGTGCTAATTAACTTAACCTCTTTCAGAACTGATTTCCTGTGCTGTAATCTGAGATCACTTTCCATGGAATTTACATTCAAAGGGGAGCATGAGGCTATTTGCCTTTGACTAGTACCTGGGGGGCCATGCCTATAGATCTTATCTTTGGAGGCATTGTAATTGTAATGGTGCCTCTTTCTGTTTGAAAAGGTGGCAAATTCTCCTGTAGTGTGACTTGCTAAACAGGTTTTGTTGTTTGTACTCTGGTGATAAATCTTTGATTTCACAGAATTAGACCTTCTGGCTACATGAAAAAATGTGTGCATACAGTCCATGATGCATTGATATGAATCTCTAAGGGGATTTATAAAAAATCCACATTTAATTTTAAATTTTGGATGGGCATTAGCTATTAGGAGGGTTTTGTACTCTGGGTCCTCTCTGTGTACGTTTCTCCGTTTGCCTACATAGTAAGCTGACCATAGCCTGTTTGCATAAAGAAGTGGATTCTCATTATTTTCCTGTTTTGTTCTATACGCTGCTTTTAAGCCTAGGTCAAAGGGATATATTATTTTTAGAAATTCATCTACAGTTTCATTGTAATCTGCTCTTCCTTCTTTAACATGGTCTGGTAGGGAAGACCATGTGTCTAAGTTAACTGTTAATAGTAAAACTTTAACCTGATCTCTGGAGTTGGCAACTCCCAGCAATTTACATCGTTGCAAGACATTATCTGCATGAAATGTTATGTGCACTCCTGGCAACAGTTTGCCAATATTGTTAGCTACAAGTAGCACATTTTCTAAAGACTGTCTGTCCTCCCTATCCATCTTTTGTGCTGTGCTCTCAATTCCTGTTGATATGCATACATACAGGAAACAGCTCTCTTTTTTTTTTTTTTTAAATAGACTGAACCTTCATGCATAGAAACATTGGGCAACAGCTCTTTTCATCTCCTTCTAATGCATCTGGACTCTTCATGTACCAATTCTATATTATATTTAGCTTTTAACAAAAGTTATGTGTTCCTCGTAGGCTCCCTATTAATTACACACTGTAGAACACAGCTATGTCTTATAGCCCATTTCTATATCGAGCACATAGAGCACCCAATGTTCATTTTTTTAGCATTCAAATGAAAAACCCTTTCAAAGTGTGCCTTTTGTAGATATTGCAACCCCTTGAGATATTGCTGAAAGAGACCACCAAATTTTTCTGTCCCTTCGTGTTCGCCATTTTGTTGACTAGTTCTGTATTTTGTGCATACACCTCAATCATTGTAGTAGTATGGACATATACATATCTAGATCTGAGAGATCTTACAACAAAGAGGTAGTTCGTTCCGCAATACACATTTATTAATAGGGTTACATAATCTATACAAAGTACACACCCAACAGTATTTACAACACAATGTACAGTGTAGGTCTCCTGGCTTACATGGTATTTACAAATTACCCACAACACCCATATTTACAGTACAGTATAAAATACAAGTATATTAGATTACCTGTTAACTTCAGGTCAGCCCATGGTGACTGCTGTCTGTTCCCACACCAAAGAGTGAGTTAGCTTGGTCACAATGCATTATATCCCCCCCCCCCCCCTCCTTTCTGTAGTGTGGCTAATATAATTCTCCCTAATTGGTCACTGTACCTAGTAAATGTATATTGGGCACAGCCTGATTGGATGAGTCAAAGAAGGCTGTTGTTTACTACCCAGGGAAGATGTTCTCAGGGAGAACAAAAGGCCAACCTTTGAAGTTGAACTAATTACAATAACACCAACACAACACTCAGTATTTTAAATATATTTCCCTCTAACTGAAATATATTTCTAATTGCAATATTTTACAGCGATTAATGGAGATTTCACATAATCCCATAAGGCAACAATTTGTTTTATAATTCAGTGTTTTACCTCTCCCTCAGATCTTTTTTGTGATATCAACAATAGACCTCACTGAGCCTCATAGTTGTCACCAGGCAAAAGCTAATATTTTAAGCAATGGTAAAATTTGTGATGATCTTTGTGAAATAACTTCTACATGCATTTGTATGTTAATAAGCCTTGAATTTGTGCTTGATTTGGTAACATTTTGCAAGAAACACTAGGCATTTGCTTTGATAGCAGTAAAGTGTAAGTATGGTTGATAATGCTATTTTAGGGTTTAAAAAGCTCAGTGGGATAATGAATAAAGTTGACCTCCAGTCAAAACTAGCTAATCACTATTTTCAATACAAAAAAAAAGAAAAACGGACTAAATGCCCAAAATTATCTGACACTGCAGTAGCTGCAGACAAGCCTAGTTCTGATTCTTCTCTAACCTGGATTGTGGTATGGAAGGGCCCTTTCTTCAGTCTTCATGTTACTTCCAGGTGACATGGATGCTTTGGCTGCTAGAAGTGTCCATCTCAGGGTCCTCACTGAGTTCTCTTATCTTTCTGTGGTAATGTTATGACCAGAGTAATTGTTTTGGTGTGCATCTCTTTACATCACCTCTTTAAATTAATAACAGAGGTGGGAGAGGATTGTTGTGTGACAGAAAATTGAAACAATTTAAATGGGGTCTAAAAAGATTTCTTGTAAAACTAACCAATGCCCCTTTTTTCAGTTTCTTTATTTCATAGGAATAATATACATAAAGACCTGTTGTAACATAAAACTTTTTGAGAACTGCTGGCCAGTGTTGATGTCCTAATCAACCACACATTGACTCCATCCATCCTATCCCCTGTTCACTCCTGGAACATGTCAGATTAATGTGGGCCAAAGCCAGTAATGTACTAGCTCATAAGGAAGAATGTCCAGCACATAATTGACTCTACAGCCATGGCCAAAAGTTTTGAGAATGACACAAATATTCATTTTCACAAAGTCTGTTGCCTCAGTTTTCCTGATGGCAATTTGCATATACTCCAGAATGTTGTGAAAAGTGAACAGATGAATTGCAATTAATTGCAACGTCCCTCTTTGCCATAAGGAATGAACTTAAAAAACATTTCCACTGCATTTGTGAAGAAGACTTCAGGGCACCCAAGATAGTCCAGCAAGCGCCAGGACCGTCTCCTACAGTTGATTTAGCTGCTGGACCAGGGCAACACCTGTGCAGAGCTTGCTACGGAATGGCACCAGGCAGGTGTGAGTGCATCTGCATGTACAATGAGGAGAAGACTTTTGGAGGCTGGCCTGGTGTCAAGAAGGGCAGCAAAGAAACCACTTCTCTCCAGGAAAAACATCAGGGACAGACTGATATTCTGCAAAAGGTACTGGGATTAGACTGCTTAGGGTTGGGGCAAAGTTCTTTTCTCTAATGAATCCCTTTTCCCTTTTTGCCATAGGGCAAAAGTGATAACTAAGGGGCTTGGGGAACAAAACATCGAAATTTGTTTTTTGGTTAGAAAAATGTGGATTTTTTATGGACAGTCGTTTGAAAATAATACATATGCACGTCCATCTTTTTCTCCTATTTTTTTTTTCATTTTTTTTTTTATATATATATTTCTGTTCCTACGTCATTGTAGCCAGCTTTTCTTTTCGAATTTGTATTTGTATTTGTCATCCCCACCCATTATTTTGGTCAATGTTTGTACAACACTTATTTTCTCTCCAGGTAGGGAACCAAAATTTAGTCAAAACCAGTGGTATTGTCTTTGAAGTTTTGGTGTCTACTGCTTCTGCACATAAGTAAAATGGTTACCAAGGATCTGTGTGCACTGGGATTGTGGGAGTTAATGCTGATCCCTGTTGTCTGATGAAGCCATGGAAACAGCATGTAACAAGTAAGGTCTTTCACACACGGCCATACTACCCCCGTGAGACAAAGCTGAATACTAGATGCTGTATCCAGTTATTTTCTGCTGTTTTTTATCATATTCTTTTCAGTTTTAGTTAATACGATACACTGGGAGCATATTAATTAATGCTGCTGTCGTGGGGTGCCACACACTGGGCTGCATGGTTTCTTAACCTATTCCTGACTGGACAAGGAAGTGAGCACAGTAAGATCCTCTCGGATTAAGGCTCCTCAGGGTACCTTGGCACTTTGGTCTATGCTTTGGCTTGCAGCTTTGCATAAGCTCACCCCTTTAGAGACACCCAGTCTGGTCTGAGCAGTATTCTCAATCTACATTTCCACATACCCATTACAGGCCTTACAGCAATGAGTTCCAGTTCACCACTGCTGGTGGGGTTTAAGTGACTACCTACAATCACTGCTGTTTTATATACAACAAAATGATCCAGCGCTCAATGGGTTAACAGAAAAGGCAGTCTCACAACAGGCAGTAGAACATAAACACGAACAGTTTATTCAATGATATACATGTCCAATCCTGTTATCAAAGCAAAAGGAGTGGGGAGTGTTAAAAAGTGCATGGTTTATGGTGTCACTGGAGGTCCACAGAGCAATGAGGGGCTGATGACATCCGGGTGTAGGGAAAACCCTTGCAGCAGGGGAGGCGCCAATGTCCCTGCTACGCTTCAGCTGAACTGCTCACAGTTCCAGTCACCACAGCCTCCAGCAACGTTGATTGTCACCCACGCCAGCCAACCCAGCTCTGTTTTCCATCCATTTAGATGTTGCATTCCCTCAGGACACTTCCACCCAGCAGTGAGCAGAAACTAACGTGTTTGGTTACATCAGGAGAGAGCAGTGGGAATCCATCTGCAGGATCGCGGCACCTTCCCACCTCCTGTCAGCACTCCAGCTGGTCTGGCGTTTCTGACATGTGAAGTACAGAGTCTGGTTCTCCACCTTCCTGCCGACCATTGCTTCTGCCTCCTCCTCCAGCACGTCCAGCTGTCCTCCACATGCTGGTGAGTGGGTCTTCCATTCGGCTAAAGCGTAGCAGGGACATTGGTGCCTCCCCTGCTGCGAGGGTTTTCCCTACACACAGATGCCGTCAGCCCCTCGTTGCTCTGAGGACCTTCAGTGACACCGTAAGCCATTTACTTTTTAATACTCCCCACTCCTTTTGTTTTGATAACAGGATTGGACTTCATGTATATCATTGAATAAACTGTTTGTGTTTATGTTCCACTGCCTGTCATGAGACTGCCTTTTCTGTTAACCCATTCAGCGCTGGATCATCTTGTTGTATATTGCTTTAGCCATGCCTTCCAGCTATGGCTGTTGTCCAGCTGCTCTGGGCTCAGACCCCATGCTATTGACTGTGATCCCTTCTCACCCACACATGGCCATGTTTTAGCGCTGGTTATTTTTGCTATTTACTGCTGTTTTATGTATGAGGACTTTTGGTGGCTGCTAGGGCACCTACACTGCCTAATAATCCAAGTGGTTATCTATCACCATCTTGTGGCTGAAAAGGGGATCTATACTGGGCACATGCGTGCCCTACCACATATTTAAAGCGTTTGTAAAGGTGTTTTTTTTTTTTTTTTAAAATAACAAACATGTTATACTTACCTTCACTGTGCAGCTCGTTCTGCACAGAGTGGCCCCGAACCTGGTCTTCTGGGGTCCCTCGGCGGCTGTTTCAGCTCCTCCCCGCAAGCATTCACCACCTTAATGCGAGCTCCCTCGCACGGTGGTGAGTGCTTGCGGGCGCGCTCCCGTGATACAGCCGGCGGCTATAGCCGCTCGCTGTATCACTCGGCCCCGCCCCCCGGCGCGCCGCGTCATCGGATGTGATTGACAGCAGCGCGAGCCAATGGCTGCGCTGCTTTTGAATCCATCCACTGCAGCCAATCAGCGGCCAGGGTGAGCGGAGGAACAGATGTCGGGAACGCGAAGCTGACTTTCGAGGCGTCAGGTAAGTAAAACGGGGGGGCTGGGGGCGGCGGTTCTGTCAGAAGTTTTTTCACCTTAATGCATAGAATGCATTAAGGTGAAAAAATTTTTACCTTTACAACCCCTTTAAATTCTTAAATCACTGTTCATGTTTATATAAAAGTTTATAAATCAATATTTCATTACGGAATTTATAATGCTTGTATAAAAATACATTTTGCATACTGTGTTATAAAAGGGCTTATGTTCTGGTTTTAATGATTTTATTGGCCTTGGGGTGTTGATCAAGTCTTTGTTATATTTATAAATTGATTTTAATTTATTATTTTTTTATCAGTACATTTTGTAAGTTACTTAAATTGGTGTGGGATAGATATGTGTGGTTTCTGTATCGTGTGTTGTGCTTTTCAGTATACACTCGATACGATTAATTCTCTAATAATACGCAGTATCATGACCAGCATGGACAGACAACCAAAGCAAAATAAATGTCTACAGTGAAACTTAAAAAATAAGCCAAAAAGTGATATCCTAGATCAGGGATATGCAATTAGCGGACCTCCAGCTGTTGCAGAACTACAAGTCCTATGAGGCATAGCAAGACTCTGACAGCCACAAGCATTACATCCAGAGGCAGAGGCATGGTGGGACTTGTAGTTTTGCAACAGCTGGAGGTGCGCTAATTGCATATCCCTGTCCTAGATGGTGAGTTCACAGTGCAGTCAAAGTAATCCTCCACAGATGATAATTACCTTATATTTAGTTTATTTTGCTTTGGTTGACTGTCCATGCTGGTCATGATACTGTGTATGTATATAATCTGCACCATCCCCTCCTTTTGGTTGCTCCAGTTTTTTGACACAATGAAATCTGTTTTAATAAAGAACCCTGATATTTATGGATAGTTTTTTGCAACTGTGGAGTTTGCTACAGCATTGAGCCACTCTAATTTAAATTTATTTAGTATTTTTGTCAGTGGCTATTTAAAGCAACACAACAATATACCGATTCCATTACTACAGTTTCCTCTGCGCCCCTGTACTAATCTCTATATATATCTGAGTATATATGTTAGCCCTTACATTGGACATTGACTTATGCCCAATATGAAATACTGAATATCATTCCTCCTTTCTGTCTGTATTACTAGAGTTGTATGGAGATTGGTGGTCTATAAATAATCCCCTGAAGAAGCCATGTTGGGATATAACATCTACTGCTGACCACCTCTGTTTTATGGATATCAGCGACCAGTAAAAATATTTCTCAGTATGCTCTGTCAATTATTTTATTGAACCCTACCACTATGTTGATGTTTTATGTAATAAAACTTTAAATATTACTATCTATGTACATTTCTTTACTTGAGCACCGTCATAATCCCAGTTTCCTTCTGCTATTTTTTTTCAATTACCAGGGATGAGGTGCCGGATATTTTAGGGTCACTCAATCTACTCTCCCAGCTATTGATAATTGTGATTATTTATATATTGTCTCTGTATTTTATACTTCAGATTATTTACCTACAATTCATTTCTGAAGAATTTGGACATCAACAAAATACGTAGAATCGAGTGCTCATTCTTCTTCAATAATATTGTGATTATATTATGAACAGAGTTTTAGAAGACAGTGTTCTCATTATTCAGAATAGACATAAATAGTACATAATCAAGCCCAGTTCAACAAGACCCAAACCACCATGCTCATGTTGAGCATGGTGGTTTGGGTCTTGTTGAACTGGGCTTGAATATGAACTATTTTATGACCGTTTAAAAAAAAAACTATCAACTTTTATTATACTGTTTGTACTTTATGACTCTTTCCAGTTTCGTAAAAGTCCTTTACTCTTTCTGTCCTATATACTGTTTTTACTGGGGATATTGGTACCATTATACACATTGAACAATCCCAGATCCATATACAATGTTTTTGGTAACGTAACTCTATACTTTCTTTAACCTCTTCAGCTCCAGAAGCTGACCAGGCCATTTTTTGGCCTCCCCCATCATGACCAGGCCATTTTTTGCGATACGGTACTGCATTACTTTAACTGACAATTACGCAGGTGTGCGATGCTGTACCCAAATAAAATTGATGTCCTTTTTTTTCCACAAATAGAGCTTTCTTTTGGTGGTATTTGATCACCTCTGTGGTTTTTATTTTTTGCGGTATAAACAAAAAAAGACTGACAATTTTGAAAAAAAAAAAAAATAACAATATTTTTTACTTTCTGCTATAAAACACATCCAATAAAAAAATGTAAAAAAAAAATCAAATTTCTTCATCAATTAGGGGAATGTGTATTTCAAGCAGGTTGCTGGCAGCACGCGCATGCGTCCCAGACCTGGCAATCAAAATAATGTACAGGTACGTAATTTCATGTTGTTGGGCCGCCCTGCTGCAGTAAATGTATGTAGGGTGGTCCGGAAGCGGTTAAATGTCAAATATGGACTATAGCAGAGTACTGTCTGTAAGTGGACCTAATTCTTTGTTTCTTGCACTTTATCTTTTCTGAAATTCTTACATAGTTTGAATAAAGGCAAAAGTTAATTGAGTTTAATAAATGGCAAAAAAAAACCCTATATATACAGAACCCTAAACTCGTTGTTAGAAAATAGGTAAACTTACCTTCATGATACCCCAAGGAAATTTAGATATACCCTGGATCAACAATCTATCATTTAATTTCTTAATAGCTAGCTATATTGTTTACATTTAGTAAAAAGTATTGTTTTTTAACAATCTTATGAGCTAGATAGAACTGAAGACTGGATGTCTACTACATATTTTATGCTTATTACTGGAAAGAAGCCTTTTTGTATGCAAAGATTAAACCTCTTTTTCTCCAGATGCAGAGTGCCTCTTTATCGTTTCTAGTGATTTTAAAATGAACATCTTTACACCAAGTTCACTATATGAACAATTTATGTATTTAGGGCCGGTTCACACTGGTAATCGCACAGGAATGCACAGTGCATTAACATGGAGTTCTGTGTGGTGCGATATCAGCCCATTGATTCTGAATGGGCTGAAATCACACCACACCTCACCAAAAGTTGTGCATGCACTATTTTAGGAAACTTGCTGCAACCGGATTGCATAATACACTGCGTTCTGATGTGAACTGGCTCTTATACAAGCTAATTGTATTCTTATAAGCCTAATGTCAAGGAAAAGTAAACTCTGACCATTCCTTGGCAACATAATCATAGTGTTGGAAGGATAACTTGAGTTATCATGGAGGACAGAAAGCCAAGCTTTATAAATTTATCTCAAGACTAAATGCTTAACTTAAAGTGGTTGTGAACTTCAGACGTGAAATATGAACAAAGCATATCCCCCTATAGTGTGTACTTGTCTCAATCCAGAGTACTAAGTGTCAATTCTGCTGCTTCATTCCTCTGCTATCTGCATGAGTCACTTCTGACAAGTTTTCCTGAAACCAAGAGAAAAATGGTAACAAGGCGAGGGACCTCCAGCAGATTGACAGCCTCAGCTCTGTTCCTGTGTGCTGTGTGAAAGGGTGTGTTTCTTCCCTATAATCAGCTCTCAGATCTCTCTTCGCTGAGCTCTGCAGAGTGTAATTTTAGCTCTCCAACCCCTTATTTCTGAACTGTGAAGCCTTGATCTGTGTATTCGCCAGGAGTCCTACTGTCAGAATACAATAGGGCAGTTGGGAGGATACCTTCATCTACTCTTAACCCCCCAGTCATGAGGCAAATCACACAGGTGTTGAGGGTTAAACATGCAGAGCATAAACTGTTTATTAAGTACATACACCTTTAAACACAGTTAGGGACACTCCCCTTAGCCTTGTCATAGAGGGGGTAGGGGACAAGGAAGGACCAATGGAAACTCAACACTTGTATATTCAAACAACTACAGTTGAAACACACCAAGGGATTATGATAAGCAGGCAGCCCCTCCTTACACATCCCCCCGCTGGGATGTGTCTCCACACCTTTTGTCTACATGCCATGACCTAACATAATTAAACACAATAACAAGAGAGGGGATGGGGGAAAAGGGATGCAACTTACATAGAGACCTCATTACATTATCCCAATGTCATTTTGTCCCCAAGTCACTCGTTCTCTGCTGGGCCATAGTCTGTGGGTAGGAGGCCAGCCCACAGCCCCCTCCAAAACACACAGTGACAGGTAAAACACAGTGAAAGGTAGAGTTCAGCTGCTGAAGAGGGGGAAGGGTTTTCTACCCTCACGGTTTTGTGAGGCAACTTCTGACAGGGGCTGTCTTCCAAACCCTCCGAAAACATACTGAGAGCTGGGTGGAGGCCAGCGGCACTCTGTCCCATAGCCAGCGCTTTTGCTGAGGGGATGAACACTGGGGTAGTGTTCAATTGCTGGGAGGGAGAATTGCTTTCTCCACCCCCGGTGGGGATATCCTCTGCTGAGGAAACAGCTCACTGAGGTCATCCCTCAAACTGGTTCTAACTCTGAGGGTGGGCAGAGGCCAGCGACACTCTGACCCATAGCCAGCGCTTCTGCTGAGGGGATGAACACTAGGGTAGTGTCCAGTTGCTGGGGAGGGAGAATTGCTTTCTCCACTCCCGGTGGAGATATCTGCTGTTGGGGAAACAGCTCACGGATCCAACTCTGAGGGTGGGCAGAGGCCAGCGGCGCTCTGCCTCATAGCCAGCGCTTCTGCTTGGGCACCAGATGCGATACTCTGGGCTTGCTGCTGATCCACAACTACCAGCCTTCCAGTGCCCGTCTCAACTCCTCCTTCCGAGACCTTTATGCTATTAGCTTGTCTCGCTGCCTGGGGAACCTCCAGTGCGTTCTGGCATTTTAGCACTCACAGTGCCCTCTGTATCATTGTCGTTTCTTCCATTGCGGTTGGGACAGGAAAACATAGGGGCACCCTGGCCCCATTTCCTCTGTATCTTCGCGACTGTCCGCTACTTCTCCCGGACAGTCCCAGGCAATGGGAGCCATACCAGGCTGCTGATCACCGTCAAACAGCCACTTGTAGGCAATCTCGAGCTCCCATTCCTGTTTGACCAGAAACTCCAATTCCTCCAGGTCACATGCCTCTTCAGGGAGGTCCAGCACCTCATCTCGGAAGTCCAGGATGTCTTCAAGCCACCACTCCCCGTTGCTCTCAAAGTCTGGGTCTACGTACATTTTTTGATGGAGCAGCCCCATGCCGCCATAGCCAACACCTTTTATTGGGCTGCCATCTGCTGTACCTGGCCACAGTTCAGCTGCGAACCACCAGAGGGCTCTGTAGCTGGCGTCCAGCCTCATCTCCTCCTGGACCAATCTTCCCAGCTCTGTCTTCCACTTATCTCGCGGTCGTTCCCTCAGGAACACCTCTCATGCGTGGTACTGCATCCAGTACATCTCTGTAGAGGAGGGAAGGATCTTCCCCTGATGGTGCCGCTTGTTGATTAGCATCTCTTGCATCTCTTGAGTTGACGCCGGATCACATCCCCCCAGCTGAGCATGGTGCGCTTCGTCTCTGGTCCCCAATGTTGCTTCCGCATGCCTTGCAGCCTCCACCCGAACTCCACTCTCATGCTGGCTGGTCCCCGTACCACTCCTTGGCGGCTGCCTGGATCTTGAATCCCGGTGGGGGTTTGGATGTACCGGACTGCAGGAGACCCTCTGCACTTCATGAAAATTTGGTACAAGTGAACAGGTGCATAAAAAGTGTAGCGCTGTTAGCGCTGTTGTTGTGTGAGCCGCTATCTGAACTGAGTAAGCGCAGAGTTTTTGTTTTTTTAAATTACATTTGATACAAGTGAATAGGTTTTTTTAATGGACAATAATTAGGCTGTTTTGTCATTGTAAAAAAATAGGACAATACAAGCATCTACGGAACTTCTATAGGCAAATGCCAAAATCAGTAAGAACTGTACAGTGGTTTTACTCAGAGGAAATTACTCAGAGGATGTCTCATGTAACCAGGCATACAACTGATTGAAAATTAAGAATAACATACACTTTATACGGAAGTCAAAATTAGATATACTCATGCTGGAGTCAAGTAAGGATAAGTAATGAAACAGTCTTACATTATTAGAGAAGGAAAATATGTTTTGCTTAAAAATTGTGGTCAAATCTTCCATAGAGAAAAAAAAATCTGAAACATCATTTAAAATGAAGAGAGTTTCTCTGCCATGTCTTTTAGGTCTAGTTTTCTTGCTGATGATACACTTTTATTTTTATAAAATGTCTGTCTGTAAAAAAAACTCTATAAACAAGCAATTTTGCTGAAACTACCAGCGCAAGCACATCTTTGTATAATATACACTTTATGCTAAGCAAATGTGCACAGAACTTCCAATGAAAAATATATAATATTTATTTCCAAAGAAGGAAAAGATGAAACTCAGGTCACAAACTATCGCCCAATTTCACATATTAAAATATACGCCAAAATACTAGCAATTAGACTTATACCACTACTTACCTCCCTTATATCATAGATTAAGTAGGGTTCATTCCCTAAAGGCAAGGACGGGACAACACAATAAAAGCACTAAACATCCATCATTGGCTAACTACCAATAAGAAACAGGGCTTCTTTCTCTCACTAGATGTGGAAAAAGCATTCAACGGAGTGGCCTGGGACTATATGGATGCAGTATTATGCTCTATAGGTATTCCATCTCTAATGAGAGCAAGCATCCATGCACTATACTCTAATCCAATAGTAAAAGTATGAGTCAATGGCCACCTGTCGGACACCTTTAATTTGCGGAACAGAACGAGACAAGGATGTCCCTTACCACCATTATTGTTCATCCTTGCGTTAGTACCTTTGTTAAACAGAATAAGACAAAACCCGGATATAAAAGGCATTGAAATACGGAACCAAACATACAAACTTGCAGCCTTTGCAGATGATATGCTCCTATTCCTATCTCATCCACACATAACTCTCCCTAACCTCATACATGACCTGGAACATTTCCAATCACTATCTAATTTATAGATAAATCACTCCAAATCAAACGTTCTCAATATCTCGCTAACACAAGACTCAGTAAAGTTATGCCAAAAAAACTTCCCCTTCACATGGTCCAAAGATGCTATAACATACCTTGGGATTCAAATTCCTACCCATATGCCAGACCTTTTCAATCTCCATTACATATCTATCCTCAAAGAAACATACAATGATCTAAAATGATGAAATTCTCTAAATATATCTTGGTTTCGCAGAGCATCTTTGATTAAGATGGCAATTCTACCGCGATTCCTTTATGCCATGCAAACAATTCCCGCTCGAGTACCAAACTCTTTCTTTACCTCCTTTCGCCGCACATGTTCAACCTTCATATGGAGAGGCAAGCCTTCCAGAATCAAACATACTCGCTTAAATTTACCAAAATCTAGAGGAGGAATTGCCCTTCTTGACTTATGAAAATATTACCACTCCTCCCACTTAGCAAGAATTGTAGACTGGAATATACACCAACAGGTTAAGGATTGGGTTTCCTTAGAACACATACTAATTCCACATCTCCTAAGAACACTTCCTTGGATACATCCTAAACACTACCCATCTGCGGCTAAATCCCACCCTCTAATAGGTCTCACTTTAGACGTCTTCCATGAGGTTTCAAAAACTGACAACCCAACACCCTGGCTGGGTCCTCTGACTCCGCTGAAAGGGACCCAGACTTCCAACCGGGACTAGAACAAAACTTCATACTGGGGGTTTGGCCTTTAGAGGGAACACCCTCAAAACAAGAGATGAAGTTACCAGTGAAATTTCCCTGAAAGTCCTATCACAATGGAACTATATGCAAATCAAACATTACCTGACCAAACAGGGGACAGCACACACATGGACAAGACCACTAACTACCCTGGAAAATCTTTGCTTCCAAACTAGTCCACAAAGACATACTATCTCTATTCTATCTCTCTCTCTCTTTGGGGAACTAAATGATTTCACCAGTACATCATGTCTAGCATGGAAACGAGACCTCAATATCCAAATGACATTAACAGAATGGGAAACAATTTTTATGTATGCTCACAAAGGGTCCCTTAATGTTGCAACTCAAGAATGTGGATATAAAATCATTATATGTTGGTTCAGAACGCCAATGCTGTTAAACAAATTCTATCCTCAAGTCCCTAATAGATGTTGGAGATGTTCCATGGTTCATATATGGTGGTCGTGTCCGATGATCCAAACATTTTGGCATATGGTTAACGACGCTATCAGCACAGTTACGTCGGAAGACCGGCACAATACCTTTTTCACCACAATAAAATTTCTAAAAAACTTTATCTCAAATTCCTACCTATGTTTATGATAAATGCTGCAAAACACTGCATACTGTACCATTGCTGTTCAACAAATACCCCCACTAAAAAGGAATGGTTTCACAGAATTAATCATATTGAGAAAATAGAGGAACATATCAGCATATAACAAGAAAACATATCAAAGTACACTTCAACCTCGTATAACTGGATACAATTCAAAAATACAATTCAAAAATACTGTCTATGAAGCAGCAATGTTGCATGATAAGGAAAAAAAATGAAAAGAGATAGGATGATAAAAAGGAGAGAGAAGGAAATAATAGAATACTCATACTCCTCCTCTCCCCTATTTATTTTTATTTTTTATTTCCCCCCACCCCTAAAAATGAATCTCAGCCCATTAGAAATTGATCAAAACAGATTAATATAATCCTTATACTATGCATGATATATAGTCCTTTTATTATATGAGCTATATATGTACTACATGTTATGATTCTCATGTTACAAAATTGCATTTTTGATTGCATTAAGCTTATTTCACATCAGTTGTATAATAATATACGGTTTTGGAACCGAACATGTGCTATTGTTATTACTCTATTCGATGTATGCTATTTGATATACAATAAAAATGTATGGAAAAACATAAATAAATAATATTTAAAGTTGCTACATAAATCATTTTGTAATGTCAGTCTGTTAAAGCTAAGATACAAATATTAGTATTTAGTATATTTAGTATAAGATACATATTCTTTAACCACCTCAATACAGGGCACAGGGCACTTAAACCCACTTCCTGCCCAGACCAATTTTCAGCTTTCGGTTTTACACAAATAGAGCTTTCTTTTGGTGGTATTTAATCACTAATGGGTTTTTATTTTTTGTGCTATAAATAAAAAAAAATTTTGTGAAAAATTGCCTTTTTCTTTGTTTTTGTCATAAAATTTAGCAAACTAGTAATTTTTCTTCATAAACTTTGGCCAAAATTTATACTGCTATATATCTTTGGTAAAAATAACCCAAATTAGTGTATATTATTTGGTCTTTGTGAAAGTTATAGAGTCTACAAACTATGGTGCCAAACACTGAAAACTGAAAACCTCAGTACATCAGGTGAATCTCATTTCTTGAGGTACTAACAAGTCAGAAAAGTACAAATACCCCCCAAATGACCCCTTTTTAGAAAGTAGACATTCCAAGGTATTAAGTAAGTAGCATGGTGAGTTTTTTTAAGTTGTAATTTTTTCCCACAATTCTTTGCAAAAGGAAGATTATTTTTTTTTTTTTTCAAAATTTTCATATTAACTGGTTATTTCTCTCACAGAGCATATGCATACAACAAATTACACCCCAAAATACATTCTGCTACTCTTACCGAGTATGGGGATATCACATGTATGCGACTTTTACACAGCCTGGCCACATACAAAGGCCCAACATTGAAGTCGCACCATCAGGCGATCTACGAGCATAAATTGCACATCTCATGTCTCAACCACCTATTACACTTTTGAAGGCCCTGGAGCACCAGGACAAAGGAATTGCCCACAAAATGACCCCATTTTGGAAAGCAAACACCCCAACGTATAATCTATGAGGAATGATGAGTCTTTTGAATGGTTATTGTTTTTCCAGATGTTTTTGGAAAATGTGGAAAAAAAATGAAAACGCATTTTTTTTTACACAAAGTTGTCCATTTATAAGATATTTCCAACACATAGCAAATACATAGCAAAAATGACACCCCAAAATACATTCTGTTACTCCTCCTGAGTATGGCGATACCACATGTGTGGGACTTTTACACAGCCTGGCCACATACAAAGGCCCAACATTGAAGTCGCACCATCAGGCGATCTACGAGCATAAATTGCACATCTCATTTCTCAACCACCTATTACACTTTTGAAGGCCCTGGAGCACCAGGACAAAGGAATTGCCCACAAAATGACCCCATTTTGGAAAGCAAACACCCCAACGTATAATCTGTAAGGCATAATGAGTCTTTTGAACTGTTATTTTTTTTCCAGATGTTTTTGGAAAATGTGGAAAAAAAATAAAAACGCATTTTTTTTACACAAAGTTGTCCATTTATAAGATATTTCCAACACATAGCAAATACATAGCAAAAAAGACACCACAAAATACATTCTGCTACTCCTCCTGAGTATGGCGATACTGCATGTGTGGGACTTTTACACAGCCTGGCCACATACAAAGGCCCAACATTGAAGTAGCACCATCAGGCGATCTACGAGCATAAATTGCACATCTCATTTCTCAACCACCTATTACACTTTTGAAGGCCCTGGAGCACCAGGACAAAGGAATTGCCCACAAAATGACCCCATTTTGGAAAGCAAACACCCCAACGTATAATCTATGAGGCATAATGAGTGTTTTGAACTGTTATTTTTTTTCCAGATGTTTTTGGAAAATGTGGGAAAAAAATGAAAATGCATTTTTTTTACACAAAGTTGTCCATTTATAAGATATTTCCAACACATAGCAAATACATAGCAAAAATGACACCCCAAAATACATTCTGCTACTTCTCCTGAGTATGGCGATATCACATGTGTGGGACTTTTACACAGCCTGGCCACATACAAAGGCCCAACATTGAAGTCGCACCATCAGGCGATCTACGAGCATAAATTGCACATCTCATGTCTCAACCACCTATTACACTTTTGAAGGCCCTGGAGCACCAGGACAAAGGAATTGCCCACAAAATGACCCCATTTTGGAAAGCAAACACCCCAACGTATAATCTATGAGGCATAATGAGTCTTTTGAATGGTTATTTTTTTTCCAGATGTTTTTGGAAAATGTGGAAAAAAAATGAAAACACATTTTTTTTACACAAAGTTGTCCATTTATAAGATATTTCCAACACATAGCAAATACATAGCAAAAATGACACCCCAAAATACATTCTGTTACTCCTCCTGAGTATGGCGATACCATATGTGTGGGGCTTTTACACAGCCTGGCCACATACAAAGGCCCAACATTGAAGTCGCACCATCAGGCGATCTACGAGCATAAATTGCACATCTCATTTCTCAACCACCTATTACACTTTTGAAGGCCCTGGAGCACCAGGACAAAGGAATTGCCCACAAAATAACCCCATTTTGGAAAGCAAACACCCCAACGTATAATCTGTGAGGCATAATGAGTCTTTTGAACTGTTATTTTTTTTCCAGATGTTTTTGGAAAATGTGGAAAAAAAATAAAAATGCATTTTTTTACACAAAGTTGTCCATTTATAAGATATTTCTAATACATAGCAAATACATAGCAAAAATGACACCCCAAAATACATTCTGCTACTCCTCCTGAGTATGACGATACCACATGTGTGGGACTTTTACACAGCCTGGCCACATACAAAGGCCCAACATTGAAGTAGCACCATCAGGCGATCTACGAGCATAAATTGCACATCTCATGTCTCAACCACCTATTACACTTTTGAAGGCCCTGGAGCACCAGGACAAAGGAATTGCCCACAAAATGACCTCATTTTGGAAGGCAAACACCCCAACGTATAATCTATGAGGCATAATGAGTCTTTTGAATGGTTATTTTTTTTCCAGATGTTTTTGGAAAATGTGGAAAAAAATGAAAACGCATTTTTTTTACACAAAGTTGTTCATTTATAAGATATTTCTAACACATAGCAAATACATAGCAAAAATGACACCCCAAAATACATTCTGCTACTCCTCCTGAGTATGACGATACCACATGTGTGGGACTTTTACACAGCCTGGCCACATACAAAGGCCCAACATTGAAGTCGCACCATCAGGCGATCTACGAGCATAAATTGCACATCTCATGTCTCAACCACCTATTACACTTTTGAAGGCCCTGGAGCACCAGGACAAAGGAATTGCCCACAAAATGACCTCATTTTGCAAAGCAAACACCCCAACGTATAATCTGTGAGGCATAATGAGTCTTTTGAACTGTTATTTTTTTTCCAGAAGTTTTTGGAAAATGTGGAAAAAAATTAAAAACACATTTTTTTTACACAAAGTTGTCCATTTATAAGATATTTCCAACACATAGCAAATACATAGCAAAAATGACACCCCAAAATACATTCTGTTACTCCTCCTGAGTATGGCGATACCACATGTGTGGGGCTTTTACACAGCCTGGCCACATACAAAGGCCCAACATTGAAGTCGCACCATCAGGCGATCTACGAGCATAAATTGCACATCTCATTTCTCAACCACCTATTACACTTTTGAAGGCCCTGGAGCACCAGGACAAAGGAATTGCCCACAAAATAACCCCATTTTGGAAAGCAAACACCCCAACGTATAATCTGTGAGGCATAATGAGTCTTTTGAACTGTTATTTTTTTTCCAGATGTTTTTGGAAAATGTGGAAAAAAAATAAAAATGCATTTTTTTACACAAAGTTGTCCATTTATAAGATATTTCTAATACATAGCAAATACATAGCAAAAATGACACCCCAAAATACATTCTGCTACTCCTCCTGAGTATGACGATACCACATGTGTGGGACTTTTACACAGCCTGGCCACATACAAAGGCCCAACATTGAAGTAGCACCATCAGGCGATCTACGAGCATAAATTGCACATCTCATGTCTCAACCACCTATTACACTTTTGAAGGCCCTGGAGCACCAGGACAAAGGAATTGCCCACAAAATGACCTCATTTTGGAAGGCAAACACCCCAACGTATAATCTATGAGGCATAATGAGTCTTTTGAATGGTTATTTTTTTTCCAGATGTTTTTGGAAAATGTGGAAAAAAAATGAAAACGCATTTTTTTTACACAAAGTTGTTCATTTATAAGATATTTCTAACACATAGCAAATACATAGCAAAAATGACACCCCAAAATACATTCTGCTACTCCTCCTGAGTATGACGATACCATATGTGTGGGACTTTTACACAGCCTGGCCACATACAAAGGCCCAACATTGAAGTCGCACCATCAGGCATTCTACGAGCATAAATTGCACATCTCATGTCTCAACCACCTATTACACTTTTGAAGGCCCTGGAGCACCAGGACAAAGGAATTGCCCACAAAATGACCTCATTTTGCAAAGCAAACACCCCAACGTATAATCTGTGAGGCATAATGAGTCTTTTGAACTGTTATTTTTTTTCCAGAAGTTTTTGGAAAATGTGGAAAAAAATTAAAAACGCATTTTTTTTACACAAAGTTGTCCATTTATAAGATATTTCCAACACATAGCAAAAATGACACCCCAAAATACATTCTGTTACTCCCCCTGAGTATGGGAATACCACATGTGTGAGACTTTTACACAGCTTGGCCACATACAGAGGCCCAACATCCAAGTAGCACCATCAGGCGTTCTAGGAGCATACATTACATAGATAATTTCGACCCACCCAAATCTCTATGAAGCCTCCGGACTCCAGACCCTAATCCGGAAATTACAAAACCGGGAGAAAACAAAAAAAATTGTTATCTCCATCCGGAAAAACTTTTCTGGAGCCCCTCACATATGTGAGACCCCTGTGTACTATAGTAGCAGGGCAACAGATCAGTCCAAGCGGTAGGCAAAAGCATAGTCCATAAAACAGGCCAGGGTCAGTTAATGTGCAAGCAGTCCAAGCGGTAGGCAGAAGCGTAGTCACAAAACAGGCCAGGGTCAGTTCACGAGCAAGCAAGCGGTGGGCAGAGGCATAGTCAAAACAGGCCAGGGTCAGTTCATGTGGAAGCAGTCCAAACTGTAGGCAGAGGCATAGTCAAAAGGCAGGCCAGGGTCAGTTCACATTGAAGGCAGTGGCATGGTTATTTGGGGAAGCATGGAAAATGATCAGCGAAAATGGGGAAAATATGGGCTAATAACTTAGGGATGTATGATACAGTTCAAAGCATTCACCAATGCAAAGGCCAGGTTGGGAGGGACACTGGGGACAATGGAAGCTGGTATCTTTTCGAAAACCTCTTCTGCTGCACACGCAACATCTTTTTTGCCGTCTTCGGCCTGCTTCCGATGGTGGAATGTTGTACGGGAAGTGGCGTTCTTGAAGTCGGCTAACAGCATCAGAACGAAGTCCTTCTGGGAGGGGTCTTTGTTGATAGATGAGGGACGTGACTACTACTTCTATGAATTTTAGGAAGGGGGCGGGGCTTTCTGTGGATTTTGTGTAGATTATGTAGGAATTGTAAATGGCCAAATGGATTAGATATATTGCTACCTTCTTGTACCAGAATCGGGACCTCCTTATTGACAAATAGGGCTGAATCAATTGGTCATTGAAATCCACCCCCCCATGTAGAGATTATAGTCTTGGACACATGTCGGTTTTTCAATGGGACCTCGTCTTCGCTGAACTACAACTGTAGTGTCATCATGAATGGTGGACATCATGTACACGTTCCTGTTATCCTTCCACCTCAAGGCCAGTACTTCATTGCATCTCAGTGTTGCTCTTTCCCCCCTTTGCAGCCTTTTGTTCACTATGGATTGTGGGAAGCCCTTCCTATTTTTTCTTGAGGTTCCGCAGGCCAGGGTTTTTTCAATATATAGGTGTCTGAAAAGGGGCAGGCTGGTATAAAAGTTGTCCAGGTATATATGATAGCCTTTTTTCAGAAGTGGGTAAGCCAGGTCCCATACGATTTTTCCAGTTGTGCCCATGTAGGCCGGGCACTCAGGGGACTGGAGCTGGGAATCTCTTCCCTCATATATGCGGAACGCATATAGATATCCCGTGGCTCTCTCACACAGCTTGTAAAATTTGACTCCATATTTGGCCTTTTTGCTAGGAATATATTGTTTTATTCCTAGCCGGCCTGAAAATGGTACCAGGGACTCATCCACACATATATTCTTCTCGGGGACATAAAGTTCTGCAAATCGTTGGGAAAATAAATTTATCAGTGGACGAATCTTGTATAGCTTATCGGAATCTCATAATCATCTCATATCGGGACCTGAATATTGCGGCAGAATACATGGGCATATGGTGGATGGGGTGGGTGGACCAATAGGTATGTCCTTCATTTTTTTTTGTAAGGCCCATATTTAGGGTGAGGCCCAAAAACAATTTGAACTCCTCCAAATTTAAATCTCTCCACTCAAACGGACGGGCATAAGATGATTGGGGGTTGCTGGCAATATACTGCTGGGCATACAAATTTGTCTGGTCCACAATGAACTGCAGCAAAGTGTCGGGCAAAAACAGGTGAAAAAAATTGATCTCTGTAAAATTTTGGGTGTTGGCCTACACACCTGGCTGTGCTGTGAAAGGGGGAATATTTGGTGATCCCGAGTTGGAAGGCAGCCATGTTGGGTTGACAAGACCATCTGGCATGTATGTAGCGGCCCTGGCTCTTGGGGGACGTGACACTCCAGTAGTTGGGGGAGTTAAATTTCCTGTGCTGGAACTCAGGTTTGATGTGGCAGCACTGGTACTGGGCATTTGTGCGCGGGGCCTATCTCTGGTGCCAGCACTGGTACTGGGCCTTTGTTCCTGGGGCCTATTGCTGGCGGCAGCACTGGTACTGGGCCTTTCTTCCTGGGGCCTATTTCTGGCGGCAGAGCTGGTACTGGGACAGGGAATATAATCCTGGTTGCTGGCGGCTTCCTGGTTTCCAGAGTGTCGTGCCCTTTTAGGAGGGACCCATTCTTCATCCGAATCATTGCTACTCTCGATCGGTTCAAATGCCGAATTTGATTCAGAATCAGAATTGGACTCTGATGAGAACTCCCCGGTGCTCTCATCAGTCATAGAGAGGATCTGGAACGCCTCCTCACTAGTATAAACTCTTTTGGACATGGCTGTGTGGCGGGTAGCTGTGCGACGGGTGACAGATGGGTGGCAGGTGACGGTCACTGATGGGCTGTGCGATGGGTGGCAGGTGACGTTCACTGAGAGGTGATGGTGTGATGGGCGATGGTCACAGATAGTTGACAGGCGACGGTCACTGATGGGTGACAGGTGCACCGCTGATGGTCACTGATGGGTGACAGGGCACAGTCACTGATGGGTGACGGGTGAGAGGGCACGGTCACTGATGGGTGACAGGCCACGGATGGTGACAGGTGACAGTCACAGATTGTTGACAGGCGACGGTTACTGACAGGCGACGGTCACTGACAGGCGACAGTCACTGATGGGTGACGGGTGCACCGCTGATGGTCACTGATGGGTAACAGGACACGGTCACTGGTGGGTGACGGGTGACAGGGCAGGTCACTGATGGGTGATGGTGGCACCTCTGATGGTCACTGATGGGTGACAGGGCAGGTCACTGATGGGTGACGGGTGCACCGCTGATGGTCACTGATGGGTGACAGGGCAGGTCACTGATGGGTGACGGGTGCACCGCTGATGGTCACTGATGGGTGACAGGGCAGGTCACTGGTGGGTGACGGGTGACAGGGCAGGTCACTGATGGGTGACGGGTGACAGGGCACGGTCACTGGTGGGTGACGGTGGCACCGCTGATGGTCACTGATGGCAGTCTCTATGTGACAGGTGCACTTTTTATGGGGTGACTGTTGGGTGACAGATGACAATTGGGGGGGGCGATGGGACAGAAGTGGTGTTGGTGGAGACACTACAGTACATAGATCTGTAACTCACTGCTCCTGGCTCTTCTCTCCTCACACTGGAAACGGTGTGTGAGGAGAGAAGGGCTAGTAACAGCTAGTGACAGCTCTTTGTTTACAGTTAGTGATCGGCTGTGATCCATTCACAGTACACAGCCCTGGCCAATGTCTGTAAACTATCGTCGGTGACGAGCAGTGTTCCCGGGGAACACGCCGCCACCGACGTGCAAGCGCAGCGCGCTCACGATCGCACGCATGCGCCGTGCAATGCGGGGATGTACCATTAGTGATCGGCCGTGACTTCATCACGGCCGATCATGTGGTAAACAGCCATGCCCAGTGGCTGTTCACCCCTGTCAGTGACGAGCGGTGTCTCGGTGACACCCTGCCACCGACAGTACAGGGCTGCGTGCTCACGATCGCGCACATGCCCTGTTTAAAACAGGCTCACGTCATATGACGTCCGCCCAGAACAAATGGCTTATGACGGTGGGCGGTAGGCTACTGGTTAAAGTGATTGTAAAGTCTCATTTTTATTTTTCTATAAAAATAACAAACATGTTATACTTACCTGCTCTGTTGCAGTGAATTTGCACAGGGCAGCCCAGATCCTACTCTTCTCGGGTGCCTCTTCTGTGCTCCTGGCCCCTCCCTGCTGTTGAGTGCCCCCACAGCAAGCAGCTTTCTATGGGGGCACCCAAGCCAAGCTGCAGCTTCATGTGTCTGTTCAGACACGGAGCTGTGGTTCGGCCCCACCCCCTCTCTCTCCTGATTGTCTAGCTGACTTTGATTCCCAGCTGTGGGAGCCAATGGCGCAGCTGCTGTGTCTCAGCCAATCAGGACAGAGAGTCCCGAACAGCCGAGACACTTGTGGACATCGCTGGACAGAGTTTGGGCTCCAGTAAGTATTAGGGGGGCCGAGGGGGGCTGCTGCACACAGAAGGCTTTTTATCTTAATGCATAGAACACAGTACTCATGCCTCATGGCAAAGAATTCTCTGAGGATCTGAAAAAAAGAATTGTTGCTCTACATAAAGATGGCCTAGGCTATAAGAAGATTGCCAATACCCTAAACTGAGCTGCAGCATGGTGGCCAAGACCATACAGCAGTTTAAAAGGACAGGTTCTACCCAGAACAGGTCTTGTCATGGTTGACCAAAGAAGTTGAGTGCATGTGCTCAGCGTCATATCCAGAGGCTGTCTTTGGGAAATAGACTTATCAGTGCTGCCAGCATTGCTGCAGAGGTTGAAGGGGTGGGGGGTCAGCCTGTCAGTGCTCAGACCATATGCCGCACACTGCATCAAATTGGTCTGCATGGCTATTGTCCCAGAAGGAAGCCTCTTCTAAAGATGATGATGGAACCAAGAAAGCCCACAAACAGTTTGCTAAAGACAAGCAGACTAAGGTCATGGATTACTGAAACCATGTCCTGTGATCTGATGAGACCAAGATAAACTTATTTGGTTCAGATGGTGTCAAGCGTGCGTGGCAGCAACCAGGTGAGGAGTACAAAGACAAGTTTGTCTTGCCTACAGTCAAGCATGGTGGTGGGAGTGTTATGGTCTGGGGCTGCATGAGTGCTGCTAGCACTGGGGAGCTACAGTTCATTGAGGGAACCATGAATGCCAACATGTATTGTGACATACTGAAGCAGAGCATGATCCCCTCCATTCAGAGACTGGGCAGTATTCCAACATGATAACAACCCCAAACACACCTCCAAGACGACCAATGCCTTGCTAAAGAAGCTGAGGGTAAAGGTTATGGACTGGCCAAACATGTCTCCAGACCTAAACCCTATAGAGCATCTGTGGGGCATCCTCAAACGCAAGGTGGAGGAGCACAAGGTCTCTAACATCCACCAGCTCCGTGATGTCATCATGGAGGAGTGGAAGAGGACTCCAGTGGCAACCTGTGAAGCTCTGGTGAAATCCATGCTCAAGAGGGTTAAGGCAGTGCTGGAAAAGAATGGTGGCCACACAAAATATTGACACTTTGGGCCCAATTTGGACATTTTCACTTAGGGGTGTACTCACTTTTGTTGCCAGCGATTTAGACATTAATGGCTGTGTGTTGAATTATTTTGAGGGGACAGCAAATTTACACTGTTATACAAGCTGTTCACTCACTACGTTACATTGTAGCAAAGTGTAATTTCTTTAGTTAGATACTGTATATATATATATATATATATATATATATATATATATATATATATATATATATATATTGATCTTAGGAGATTATTAGTTCAGTGCTACTAGCAATTTTACTGAGATCCTGTTAGTCCAAACTTCATTTTAGGGCTTGTTGGCACACTTTCATTGAATACAAAAGTATAAATACAAACGTTCAATAGAAAATTTGCCCACACAGGGGTTTCCACGAAAATAAGTAACACAAAATAATGTCAAAATAATGTCAATAGCACTGTTGCACTTTCTACTGGTCAATCAGACCATCTCTCCCAGCTCTCTGGGCTCTTCTAGCTCTCTCAGCATTTTAGTTGCAGCACCCTACTGCATGGGCCCACTTCCTGGCCTCTCCAGAGAGAATTTCCTGGCACCCAGGGCTCTCTTACTCCTCCAAGACCTCAAGATTCCCAAAGTCTCCTTGACTCACCTAGTCATCCTGGCTTTCCCAGTCTCCTGGATTCTCTTAGACTGCTCAACCCTATCAGTCTTGTGGGTAAGGAATTTCAGCATGAAGTGCGGTCTCTCGAGTGGAGCACTGCCCATAACAGGAGTCCACGCCTGGCCCTCAACGCGTGTCTCTTGGATGGAGCACACACCTGTCTCCCAGAGCTATGCCCAAGCTTATAATTAAAAGGGCTGCATGCACCTCCTGGACACACACCCTACTGGTCTTCAGTAAGACTTGAACACTGGATTAGAGATTTCTTCCCTTCCAAGGCACTTTGAAATCTCTAAACTCCAAAGCTCAATCTTGGAATACCAAAATCCCGACAATGCCATAAAACAGTTTTCTCTGCTCAGTACTCATATTCTAGAGTTCCTCACTGTGCATTTGTACAAACCCTGTGTCTCTTTTCCCTACTTTTACAGAGTGACAGGGCCTCGCACTGTCACTATATATCCCTTTTTTTCTGTGACCCTGTCATATGACAAAAAAAAACTCTTAAAAAAGGAAAAATGCAAATACATGTGCCCTGTGTACTGTATTTACACATTTATTGAGTTACTGCCTTTTAACCTTTTTTCCCTTATTGTAAAAAAAATAAAAAATAAAATAACAAGAAACTACACAAAAAAAAAACTTTTTGCATTTTTGCAAATGAATATGAATGATTAACATCCTTGGAAACATAGTGTTTACATTGCTTTGTTTATAAACAAATACTTGTCAGGGACATGGCTACAGTATGTCTATCATACAGGGAACAGTGGCGGCTGGTGACGGCTGGTGATCAATTTTTTTGAGGGGCGGTACACAAACCTGCCCGCCTGCCCTGCACTTACTTCATCCAGGTTGTGGCTTCAGCAGCTTCCCCCTGCATCTCCTCCTGAGTCCCGGCGGTCACTTCTCCTCCTGGCCAATCAGGTATTAGGACTCCCGGGCCAATCGGGTCTTGGGACTCCCGGTCAATCAGGTCTCAGAACCCGCTTCCTGATTGGCCAGGAGAAGAAGCAGGAAGACATTAGCGAATATTAATTCACTAATGTCACACAAGTGGATGAGCTCAGGGCGCAGTGCTCTGCACCCAGATCTCACCCTTTTTGAAGCCAATTAGAGCCTCAGGCTCTAATCATATGCTTCAAAAAGAAAAACATTGAAATCCATGCGTCCGGTGCCCTACATGGAGATTAAGGGCCAGGCGCATGAATTGGGGGATGGCACCCCTGCGCCCCTTATGTGTGGCTGCCACTGACAGGGAATGTAAAAATACAAATGGGAATTTGGTTTTCATTAGTATTTTAGTCGTAAGGATATAGCTCCCTTAGGCTACATTCACATGGATGCACACAAGGCAGCCAAGGGTGAGATTCAGTGGATTTTTTTATCAGAAGATGTAAATGCTTCATTCACACACATGTGCAAAAAGCAGCAGCTCTCTCTGTACTCTGCACAAATCAATGGCTGGCCCAGCCACTGTTCACATTTGAAAGATTACGTGCAAAAAAAAGCCTCTGACTGACCCTGGACGAAGACAGTTTTCCTCCAGGGTCAGGATAACGTTTCGGTAGAGTTTCTGACTGAAGTCAGTTTGTATGCAGCCATAGCACAGAGTACAGCTACGTTCATACGCAGCCTTGGAACACAACAAACCATCTGTCCCCACTTGCCTGTATGAATGCGGCCTCAAAGTATAACTTCAGTTTTGTTAAAGGAATAAAAAGAAATTCCCCTAGGTGAGTTATATATGGATTTTAGCAGACTCATATCTGCCTCTGCCCGCTGTTTGTTTCACCATGTTTTTTCCCAAACTGATTTTTAAAATGGAGATTGTGCCTTCATTTTCAACACCTGAACAATTAAAGTATTGTAATTAGAAAATCAACATTTTCTGCATCCTTTAAGGCTGTCACACTATAAATGAAAATACTATTGCAGTAAATTCCTGTAATTTGACTTATAGCTCAGTGCAGACTTTTGGATAAAGCAGCATTTCAATCACACAAGCAGGAAATAAGACTGCTGTTGCATTTTGCATACAAACATCAAACATATAAGAAACAATTCCAGTTTCATGTACTTCAGGGAAGCAACATTTAATTTCTTTTTGACTTGTTTAAAATTACTTCTAGAGTCACAAGGGGGCTGATTTACTAAAGCTGGAGAGTGCAAAATCAGGTTCACTTCTGCAAAGAAACCAATCAGCTTCCAGGTTTTATTTCCAAAGTTTAATTGAACAAGTTGAGGTTAGAAGCTGATTGGCTACCATGCACAGTTCCACCAGATTCTGAGTGCACCTGTTTTAGTAAATCTCCCCCAGGGTGTCAATAATCATAAGCAGTGTGTGGAAGGTTTGGTGCTGTGAAGCAGGTCATGAGTCTGGGGGAGACTACAGTACAGGCCAGTAGTGTGGATGGTCCTGAGTTGAAGAGTTGTGTATGGCCATATGTCCAGGCATGCTGCATGTGGTTATAAGCTCAATGGATACATGTGGTCGTAAGTCTGCAGGATGCATTTAGCTATGAAACTAAGGTATGATTAGTTATTCATTAAATGTGTAAGTAGAGAAATGGTTTTACAAAAAAGTTTCTTTCACTCAGCGTATCGGGTCTGTAAGAACATGTCATTATTTTGGAGCATATTAAAATATGTTCATATCAGAGAATGTAAGAGGTCACCAAAATGTCTCAACACTGCAGGATGTATGAACATGTATTTTTATTAAAACAGAGCATGCTTTTCCTCCCCCATATGCCCCTTTCTCTTCCCCTGATCTCTCTGTCAAAATCGATGGCAAATATAAACCCATCCCCGCATGCCAAGGTTCTAGGTGTAGTCCTGGACTCTGAACTCTCCTTTAAGCACCATGTCCAATCACTGTCCAAATCTTCAACCTCCGCAACATCTCCAAAAGACACCCCTTTCTAACCAATGACACAACAAAGCTCCTAATTCACTCACTGGTCATCTCTCGCCTCGACTACTGCAACTCCCTTCTCATTGGCTTACCTTTACATAGTCTATCACCTCTTCAATCCATCATGAATGCTGCTGCCAGACTCATCCACCTTACCAATCGCTCTGTATCTGCTACCCCTCTCTGTCAATCCCTCTACTGGCTTCCACTCACCCAACAAATTAAATTCAAAATACTAACAACTACTTACAAAGCCATCCACAATTTAGCCCCCAGCTACATCACTAGCCTAGTCTCTAAATACCAACCTACTCGTTCTCTTGGTTCTTCTCAAGACCTTCTGCTCTCTAGCTCCCTCGTCACCTTCTCCCATGCTCGCCTCCGGGACTTTTCCAAAGCCTCTCCAATCCTATGGAATGCCTTACCCCAATCTGTCCGCTTATCTCCTACTCTATTAGCTTTTAGACGATCCCTGAAAACCCTTCTCTTCAGAGAAGCCTACCCTACCCACACCTAACAACTGTCTTTTCATTTTCTCCATCAGCTCACCCCCAATAGTTATTACCTTTTGTTCCAATTGACCCTCCCTTCTAGATTGTAAGCTCTAATGAGCAGGGCCCTCTGATCCCTCCTGTATTGATTTGTATTGTAAGTGTACTGTCTGCCCTCATGTTGCAAACTGTTGGCGCTATATGAATCCTGTATAATAATAATAATGTTATTACAAATACAATAATGTAATGGATACGAACACAAAGCATTTTCTTTTATTTTTTCGGATATTTCGAATTTCTGATTCTGCGCATACATTATCGTTTTGTTAAAACGAACAGAAAATTTCCCAAAATTTGGATGAAAATGCATTCGGACGATAACGACTGCACATGTCTGGTACCTAGCTGTTTTTGTGATCTTCAGATTCTCAGGTAATTGAGATATATATATATATATATATATATATATATATATATATATATATATATATATATATATAGTGGATGTCATGAGCACCTGCCAGTTCTGGAGGGATTGTTACAGATGCTATTCCATCATCAGATGGTTTGCAATTGCCAGTGATGTTCATGAGTTCTGGAGGGATATACTGTATGTACAGTTGTGAGGGTGTCCACAAGTCTGCCTAACAGAGGAGTGGTTATGTGTCCATGATCTTTTAACATGGGCTTTTAACATGTTGATTGTAGGTGCTCAACAGTTCTGGTTGGATCTGCAGGTTGTAATTCCTTAGCTGAAACATAATGTAATGTTGGTTTAGTGGGGCTAGAATGAGTGAAGCCATGTGTTTATGTACGGGCATGGGGTGTTGTGGATGGTTGTGGGTTTAGGGAATGGCCACTATCCCTGCAGGGTGTACATGGCTGTGCATCTTGGAATAGGGTTGGGTGGCAGTGAGCTCTCAGTTGAGAATAGCTTTAAGCCCAAAGAAGAGTGAAAGTGGTTTTAGGCGTGGATCTACTTCATCATTAAATTCATGACCAATTTCTCTGCTTTCACAATTTTTCAGGTTATTGCTTTTCTACATCATTAATAAAATGGTAAAATAGATGCTTTAAATGATGGCAATAACACAAATTTTATTTTGCATGCTGAGATGTCATAAATCATTCTGACTCCTATTAGTACTTTACACAGTCAACTATTTGTGCTTTGATTTCTTCACACAAGAGACTAATTATACCATGTTTTCAGTATGTAGAACATGACCACAAGATGCACAATTCGAAACAAGATAAGAGTATCTATAAACAATAGAAACACTCTTCTCTTCGATGACACTTGCATATTCTCCTATGCCAATAATCATAATGTAAAACACAAGTTCACAATTAATTGGACTAGAACTACATAGTTTCCACTATGAATATCTATGTCTAGTACAAACACATGCATATTTTACTGGCCAAATTCAATAAAAATATCAATAACAGTGTTATTGCATGTCCATAAAAGAATGTATAATGAAAAACAGTAATGGCTTATATACCTTAATATTGTTTATATCAATATGATATTTTTGTCTTAAAATATATACTGTTACTGTAGGAAGTGACTACAGAGCGTTTCAGTGTGAGAGGGCCTTTTTGGCTGGTGACCTCCCTACTCTTTATTTCCCAGCCGTGTGTTCACATTCCATTTTGGAGCGAATAAAGCAACACTTCTTTCAATAGCATCCCATTTCATTTACCACTATTTTTTTAGATTTTACTGGCCTTATTATATTTGGTGATTTGCAATACACATATAGCCAGAGAATTATGACTATTATATTTCCTCTTTAATTTTTCAAATCAGGGAATTTCCAGTTTTGGTGAAATACATTTGCATTTATAAACTTTTTTTTTTTTTGCAGTTTGGATTCCCAAAAGACTTCTGGGAAAAATAAATCAAAGGCTGGTTCTGCTGTTGCCTGGCACCTTTATCTTGACTGCCAGTGCCACCAGGTCTCACCCTTTCATCATAGTATCCCTTGCAATATTGTTAGGAAGTTTAGAATTTTACATTATTTGCTACACACTTTTTTTGGATCCTGGTTCAGATTCGTATTAACTCCCATAGGATGTTTGGTTTGGAAGTTCAGAAATGCAGAGCTTTGCCAATTTTTAACAAGGTTTTGCAATTGAATATACTTTTAAGATACTTGCTCATCTCTAACAATAAGGCAAGGGAAAGAGCAGCATACAATTTGCACTCAACATTGTACTCTTCTTAGTTCATTCTCCTCCATAACAAATTCAAGTGAATCTGTTCCCTTTTTGTCTCTTTGCCTTGGGTGTCAGAATACCAACAAGAAAGGTAAAACTTCCTGCTGCGCTCAAAGTGCCACTGATTCCCAAAGAGATACCCATATTTTACAAACGCATATTGCTGGTAATTCTCACACCATTCTCAAGTTGCAGCTATGCTTTTGGATAAGCAGTTCAATATCTACCTAGATGTAAATGCACATGGGTTGATATTCTAAAACTGGAGAGTGCAAAATCTGGTGCAGCTCTGCATAGAAACCAATTAGCTTCCAGTTTTTTTTTTCCGTTAAAGCTTATTTGAATAAGCTGAAGTTAGAAGCTGTCTGGCTACCAGGGGCGGACTGATAACTCATGGGGCCCCCGGGCAATAGGAGATTATGGGGCCCCCAGGCAATCAGAGATTATGGGGCCACACAGTATACACACACACAGTATACAATCACACAGTATACACATACATGTACACACAGTATACACAGACAGATGTAAAAAAAACACAGATTTATACATACTGTTCCTGGATTTACTGAGGCTGGCAACCCTGATGGGGCCCCCTAGTGGCCCAGGGCCCTCGGGCAGTGCCCGAGTCGCTCAATGGTCAGTCCGCCCCTGCTGGCTACTATGCACAGCTGCACCAGATTTTGCACTCTCCAGTTTTTGTGAATCAACCCCACAGTGTGCCTTCTACACTTAAAGTCCAACCAGGCTGGGGACTTTTCCAACCCTACAGTACATGCCTTTTTAATTACTGTCTTCTCTCAGGTCATATGATGCATCCTCTCCGTAATTCCTCTGGTAGTGGGCAGTCCTAAATTACATGAACACTGATCTTTAAATTCTCCTGTGTGCCCAGATTGGCAGGTTATCTTACCCCCAGAGCTGTATCCATGATACCACAGGCTCACATGTGAACTTATCAGTGGAGCCAAGGGGAGATATAGGCTATTGGTCCTAAATATAACTAGATAAAACTCTTTAAATGAATCTGTACTCACTGGCTATAGAGATTAAATTATTTAGATACTCCTAACAAACAATAAATGATCTTTAAAACAAGCCCTCTCAGTAGCTGCCAGCACTGTGGAGCAATTTATCCATTTAAGTTGTTCATGCAACAGCTCAGATTACTTTGCTCCCCCCACCCGAAAGCTCAAGCCCTGTGTTTACATTACATATTAGAAGGCTGGATGGCTGCTGAGCCACTGCGGGGAATGGGTAGCAAAGGGAGCTGTGTTGTGGAGCCACTGCTGGGAACAGATAGCAGAGGGAGCTGAGCTGCTGAGCCACTGCAGGGAATGGGTAGTAGAAGGAGCTGAGCTGCTGAGCCACTGCTGGGAACGGGTAGCAGAGGGAGCTGAGCTGCTGAGCCACTGCTGGGAACGGGTAGCAGAGGGAGCTGAGCTGCTGAGCCACTGCTGGGAATGGGTAGTAGAGGGAGCTGAGCTGCTGAGCCACTGCTGGGAACGGGTAGCAGAGGGAGCTGGGCTGCTGAGTCACTGCTGGAAATGGGTAGCAGAGGGAGCTGGGCTGCTGAGCCACTGCTGGGAATGGGTAGCAGAGGGAGATGGGCTGCTGAGCCTCTTATGGGAACGGGTAGCAAATGGAGCTGGGCTGCTGAGTCTCTGCTGGAAATGGGTAGCAGAGGGAGCTGAGCTGCTGAGTCACTGCTGGAAACGGGTAGCAGAGGGGGCTGGGCTGCTGAGCCACTGCTGGGAATGGCTAGCAGAGGGAGATGGGCTGCTGAGCCACTTATGGGAATGGGTAGCAGATGGAGCTGGGCTGCTGAGTCACTGCTGGGAACAGGTAGCAGAGGGAGCTGGGCTGCTGAGTCACTGCTGGAAACGGGTAGCAGAGGGAGCTGGGCTGCTGAGTCACTGCTGGAAATGGGTAGCAGAGGGAACTGGGCTACTGAACCACTGCTGGGAATGGGTAGCAGAGGGAACTGGGGTGCTAAGTCACTGCTGGCAGGGGGCAGCAGGTGGCTGCTGAGGGAAAAACTTGAACAATTTTAGTGCATTTACTATGAAGTTTGAGGACATATTGATCCTGAAGCTACGCAGGGACTTTTTAAGAACATGTAAATACTTCAATGTCCATAGCCTGAGCTTAGATTCACATTAAGCTAAATACTAACACACTCAGCTCATCGGTTCCCCAACAATATCATAATTGTGGAGTTGTCTTTTAATTGGGAAGATACATTTCTGATCACTCATCAGATTCAGTTTTAACCCGCAGCATAAAATAGATCCTCATTTAAAATTCTAGCAAACTCAATATGAGAGCAATCCAAAACTAACATCTTGTACAGTACACTGAGTCAATGGAAATAAAATAAATTCAGGTAGGAAGGGGAAGGGGGGTGCGTTTCGATTTTTGCTTAGGGTCTGGAAATTTGGCAACTGTTATATTATGTCTTTTTAACTCACGACCCTGGAGTTTCCTGGCAGACAATAAAAGAGGGAAAAGCTAAGACAACATTTTCCAGCAGAGCAGGGAAGTCCCAAAACCCTGCAGCAAGATCTGCTAAGAGAATCATCTTTCTCTTATGAAAATTCATAGTTCCAGTGCCAAGAACAAGTCTATATATGTGGATACCTGAATCAAGATATCTGTACAGACATACTACTGGGTCTCCTATAACAAAGGAGCTATTTATAATGAATGAAATTGCTATTTACTTTTTGTATTTTTTCAACAAGTAATTTATTGCAAGTTTTGTAGAATTGTTATCAATTTATGAAGATTCCCTGCAAAGTAAAGTATTTGCTGATTATTTTCTCTACCCTAAATCTCGACAAACCCATTATCTTTAGAGTGGGAATTTAAAAAAAATGGTCTACTTTCCTCAACAGTGCCTTCTGTGACCAGATATCAAGCCAGTTTTATGGATGAAACCAAGACCCATGCTTTTCATTTCTGTTTCGTATGCCTGACTCTCTACCTTGAGTGAAGGAACATGTAATAGCCCTTTGTATTCTTCAGTCACATGACGCTTATGTTATTACATTAGCAGTGTAGAGAATGGGTGGATCCTTTATTATGAATCCCTCTCTGTGTTCTCCACTCATGAACATGGACTGTGCAGCCAAATACATTTTTTTGTCACGGGTTTCAAAAACAGACCACATTCAGCAGTGTACAATGTGCCCCAAAAACTGGCTACATATGTTTGTATAAGATTACGCTTTTCTTTTTATTTAACCTGCAAGATCTCCACCCCAGTGCCCTAAGCAGGATTGTTTTAACTCTTTGCTGGATTTTGCCCAACTTAAGCTGCCCAGCATAGATGAGATACGTTTCCTTCTCCATTTTTTTTCATTTACTGCTCATGAACACCCACCTAATTTGATTGGAAATTCATGTAAATCAGACATTTCTGCTCCACTGCAACCACAAACCCTGTACATCTGTTTAATTTCAAAGGTTGATAGGATGGGTGTGTGATTAACAGAGCTCTGTCAGGAATGATGCGATGCGCCAGATTGGAACCTTCCTGTGCTCAGCCATAGCCATGGTTTTGGCCTCTCTTGTAATAAAAACTCTTTTATACACCTAATTAAATATTTTACATTATAAACAATTAAGGGTAAGGACTGAGCTTGCAGATATGGAGAATTGAGGACATTGTAAGGTAGATCCTGGAGTTCAGCTTTCAGTTTATATTAGGTGACTAAATTTTCTTCTGAGGAAAAAAATGTGCAGCTGATAAATATACAGGGAAAAGCTGCCTCTTTTCCTCTGCCACCTATAGGCACATGCCCACTGCTCCCAATGGTAAATTCCGCCCTATACATATTACAACAGCATAAAACATGGTTGAACATTTGGGAAACTGCCCAGATGTTTCTTTTTCAATTTAGCCTAAATACCTTGACTAAAAAAATATTAATTGGCAAATACCAGGTGATTTTTTTTTTGTAGGTACAATAAGATTGTAACATTTATGGACACCATTACAGTTGCCCAAACTGTACATACATTCATTTTACAGTAAATTAATTTCCAAATGCTGTTGCTGCCTACATAAATTATTATGCAGCCTGACATTAATGGCTCCCTTTCTGCATCCCCTGGCAGTCACACAATCTGTTATGGCTGTAGCTGGAAGAAAATCCTCTTAACTTGGCTGCATACTAGCTGTGGCAGGAAACACTTACAGAAGAAGTTTTGCTGCTGGAGGCTCTGAGACATAAAAAGTTAGCAAGCAACCATACGTTTTGGATAGATTTACGGAGGAATACTTCCCAACCATGTGATCTTTTTCATTGTATAAAGAAGTATTATAAATTACATAATACTTTCACACACATGTATATACAGTATATCATTTGCAGACAGTTTTTAAGAGTCTTTTCACACCATACAGCACATAAAAATGCACCAGTCACTGAAAATGCACATGCAGTAATGCAAATGCAGCACATTTGCATTCATTTTTATGCACGTTGCTTTGCTTTTTAATGTGCATTGCCTTGCATTTACTGTATTTGCATTTGCATGCATTTTGTTCATCCATCTTTTTTTCTTTTTCATCATTCCCAGTTCCCTGGAAGACTAAAAAAAATCTTTTTTTGTATGACAGTACTTCAGTTGCATTGATGTGCATGGCGTTAATATGCATACATAACGCAATGCACTACAATGCATATGCAAGCAAGGTCCAGTGTGTGCTAATATGAGAAGAGCATTACATGCTCATAAACTCACCAAGACATGTAGAGTGCCTTGAAAAAGTATTCATACCCCTTGACATTTTTCACATTTTGTCACATGTATTTTATTGGGATTTTATGTGATAGATCAACACAAAGTGGCACCTAATTGTGAAGTTAAAGGAAAATTATAAATGGTTTCCAAAAATGTTTGCAAATAAATATGTGAAAAGTGTGGCGTGCATTTCTATTCAGCCCCCTTTACTCTGATATCCCTAACTAAAATCTAATGGAACCAATTGCCTTCCGAAGTCACCTAATTAGTAAATAAAGTCCACCTGTGTGTAATTTAATCTCAGTATAAATACAGCTGTTCTGGCAAGCCCTCAGAGGTTTGTTAGAGAATCTTAGTGAACATACAGCACCATGAAGGCCAAGAAACACTCCAGACAGGTCAGGGATAAAGTTGTGGAGAAGTTTAAAACAGGGTTAGCTTAGAAAAAAATATCCCAAGCTTTAAACATCTCATGGAGCACTGTTCAATCCAGCATCCGAAAATGGAAAGAGTATGGCACAACTGCAAACTACCAAGACATGGCTGTCCTCCTAAACTGACAGGCCAGGCAAGAAGAGCATTAATCAGAGAAGCAGCCAGGAGGCCCATGGTAACTCTGGAGGAGCTGCAGAGATCCACAGCTCAGGTGGGAGAATCTGTCCACCGGACAACTATTAGTCATGCACTCCAAAAATCTGGCCTTTATGGAAAATCTGGCTACAAGGTTGAGTTCAGACGGTGGTGATAAATGGGGAGTACTCTGAATGGTCAGGGGTGGGAAGTGGGGTCGACCTGGAGGATGAGGTAAACAGCTCAATCTCTGTATTTGCGGATGACACTAAACTAAGCAGGGCAATAACTTCTCCACAGGATGTGGAAACCTTGCAAGAAGATCTGAACAAATTATTGGGGTGGGCAACTACAGGGCAAATGATGTTTAATGTAGAAAAATGTAAAATAATGCATTTGGGTGGCAAAAAAATGAATGCAATCTACTCACTAGGGGGTGAACCTCTGGGGGAGTCTAGGATGGAAAAAGACCTGGGGATCCTAGTAGATGATAGGCTCAGCTATAGCATGCAATGCCAAGCTGCTGCTAACAAAGCAAACAGAATATTGGCATGCATTAAAAAGAGGATTAACTCCAGGGATAAAGCGATAATTCTCCCACTCTACAAGACTCTGGTCCGGCCTCACCTGGAGTACGCTGTCCAGTTCTGGGCACCAGTCCTCAGGAAGGATGTACTGGAAATGGAGCGAGTACAAAGAAGAGCAACAAAGCTAATAAAGGGTCTGGAGGATATTAGTTATGAAGAAAGGTTGTGAGCACTGAACTTATTCTCTCTGGAGAAGGGACGCTTGAGGAAGGGAGTTTAATAAGACACATGGCCACTCATTAAAATTAGAAGAAAACAGGTTTAACCTTAAAGTAAGAGAGGGTTCTTTACTGTAAGAGCGGCAAGGATGTGGAATTCCCTTCCACAGGAGGTGGTTTCAGTGGGGGGCATCGCTAGTTTAAAAAAACTATCAGATAAGCACCTGAACAACCGCAACATACAGGGATATACAATGTAATACTGACCTATAATCACACACATAGGTTGCACTTGATGGACTTGTGTCTTTTTTCAACCCCACCTTCTATGTAATGATGTAACCTTGTAATTATGTGGAAGAAGGTGCTCTGGTCAGATGAAACATGGTGGTGGCAGCATCGTGTTGTGAAGACACTTTTCTTCAGCAGGGACATGGAAGCTGGTCAAAGTTGATGGGAAGATGGATGGAGCCAAATACAGAGCAATCTTAGAAGAAAACCTGATAGAGTCTGCAAACGACTTGAGACGGGGCGGAGGTTCACCTTCCAGCAGGACAACGACCCTAAACATACAGCCAGAGCTACAATGGAATGATTTAGATCAACACATATTCATGTCATGTGCTAGAATGGCCCACTCGAAGTCCAGACCTAAATCCAGTTGAGAATCTGTGGCAAGACTTGAAAAAATGCTGTTCACAGACACTCTCCATCTGATCTGACAGAGCTTGGGCTATTTTGCATAGAAGAATAGGCACAAATGTCACTCTCTAGATGTGCAAAGCTGGTAGAGACATCCCCAAAAAGACTTACAGTTGTAAGTACAGCAAAGTACAAAGTACAAAGTACAAGTACAAAGTATTGACTCAGCGGGGCTGAATACAAATGCATGCCACACTTTTCACATATTTATTTGTAAAAAAATGTGAAAACCATTTATTATTTTTCTTCCACTTCACACTTATGTGCCACTTATGTGTTGGTCTATCAAATAAAATCCCAATAAAATACATTTATGTTTTTGGTTGTAATATCACAAAATGTGGAAACTTTCAAGGGCTATGAATACTTTTTCAAGGCACTGTATTAGCACACTCGTGCTTCATGCAGACATGTTACTGTGCACACTAAGCAGCGTGCTCATAGGCGAACGTGTGCACTCTGCACTGTTATTGGTGCCAAATAGCCTATTTAAGCAAGGTGACAAGGACAGATTGCTGAGTGGTCTTTAGCTAGTTCCTGATTTACCTGTGAGATGACCTGTTATGTTTGCCTTCCCCTGTACAACCCAGCTTGCCTTAGACCTTCCTTTGAATTCTTTTCTACCCATTGTGATCTCAGCCTGTGCCTAAGACTCTGGTCCCTGATTTGGTACCTCGCTTCCAGGCTATGAAGTGACCTTGACTTGTATCCTGACTCTATCTCTTCCTAATGTTTATGTACCTCACTATCTGGCTTTTGATTACCTTGGCCTGAATCCTGATGGTGTTTCTGCCTTCTGATTCTGTACTTTATTGCCCAGCTGTTGATGACCTTTGGCTTGTGTTCTGGCTTTGCTCCTGTTCTCTAATCAGATGCTACAGTGTTCCTGTCACTGGTCCTTATCCGGTGGTCCATAGTCATCTGTGTCCCACATCCAACAGTTGGCAATGATCACAACATTGGCTCTTTTGCCATTCCATGTCCTTAAATCTCCTGTAACCACTACCAGGGGTGTTGGACAAAACGAGAAGCCGAGACCTTAGTTGATCTCAACCAGGAGTCTGACAACATAACTTCACAATCTTGATATGTGAATGAGGCACAGATAAAAAAAAAAACAGAGGTGGTAGGAATGAGCCCTGAAACTTTGGATTCTGCTGATGTACAGTGTTAAACTCACAATCAAAATGTATGTAAATGTAACACTGCAATGTTACTGTTATGCAGAACTGTTTTTTTGCCTCAATTTAGTTATTACACACTCATACAGAAATGCTGAGGACTTGTATGATGTAAGCAGGATTCTTTCATCCAGATTAGCTGAATATCATGAGGACTTGCTAAGGGGTGGGAACATTTAAAAAGGGAAAAGCCCGGGAACACGGGGTAGATGGGAGAGACAGAGTTGGAGGCCGAACGTGAGAGAGAGCAGAGTGGATCCACACAGGCTCATGATGAATCGGGCCAAGCCAGAAGGTTGCAGAGCAACCAGAGAGAAAGAGAGCTGATTATCCTGATGAGGCAGGTTAGCGGAACCTGCGGGTAGGGGGACCGGGTCATTGCCATTTACACTTCCCTACAAGAGGACTGACAACGGGAGCACCCCTACAAATAGAAAGCTCATCATTTTGCCTTACTGTGCTGTGAGAGCGGGTGAGAGGGTTCTTAACCCACAAAACGCTGCCATTGCTGTCAAGCTTGTTGTTTGCATTCAGTTGCTAGAGTCTAGACCAGTTTACAACATAGGCCTATGTCTTTAGGCACAGACACTATAACCCAATAGACATGCACATTCATTTTTGTCCGAATGCATTTTGGTCCGAATTTCGGGTATTTTCGTTATCGTTTTAACAAACGATAACGGACGCGCAGAATCCGAAAACCGAAAGATCCGACATAAACAATTGCTTTATTTTCATTTTCGTTGCGACAACAGTTCGATATAGATAGGAGATTCGACATGACGCTGACAATAGCAATCTGTGTCCATCGAACCTGTGGTCAAATGTGCCTAACCTTAGCTCTATTAGTCCAAGATTATTCCACATAGAGAGAAAAGATTCGACATAGAGAGGAAAGATTCGACATTATAGAGACAATAGCAAAAAAAGTCGAATGTGCCTAACCTAACTCTATTAGTCCAAGATTATTCTACATAGAGAGAAAAGATTCGACATGAAGATTCGACGAAGGAGTCGCCGCGAGTGGACATTTAAGGTCAAATGCTCTGCCCATAGGCTATAGAAGAATTCTAATGTTGGTTGACTAGTAATAATAATTAATAAATGTAATTATTACTAGTGTCATACAACATTAGAATTCTACTATAGCTTGTAGGCGGAACAATCGACCGGAAATATACAATTGCGTTGTCGTAGAACATTCGACAGACACCATAAGCCTTCAATGACAGATTCAACCTCAATTATTTTGGATTTTCAGATCAATGCATTTTTTAACGAGACAAAATAAATAAAAACGAATTTCGGGAGTAACTAAATACATTCATTTTTCGGACAAAAACGAAATTCCGAAACAAAATATTTCAGTGTGCACATGTCTATAACCCAACCAGTGCTGCAGTCTAACCCTCTTACTGCCTTCATCTACATTGCCTGCAGGATACCAGGATTCACATTGTTGCTTCCCCTCTAGGCAGAAATTCTATACACACCCCACTTCAGATTTGAGCTATCCAAGAAAGATATTAGCTTTTCAAGTCCTGGTTTCCATTTAAAAGGACACACTTCAGCCAAAATCTGTTTTCCCCCTTTTCCTTCCAAAGCAGTCCTGTTACCATCTGACATCTTTAAAAAGACTCTTCACCCTACCAATGTCCAAGGGGAACTCCACTAGCCATCCTTTGAGCAACTCTATTTCCTCAAAGAGACTACATCTATATTTTGCACCAGCATAAGAGCCCCAACTAGCCAGCAGAAGAGTTCTCCATGTGCTTGGGGTATCAGCTGAAAATGTACTTGACTAAATTCCTGAAAGTAGAACCCCCAAGTAAGCTAGCCCAGTGTTTGTAAACTCTTTCTCATCTTATTCACTCACTTAGGGAAATTTTTTTCGGTTTGAGAGCTCACGTTTAAATCTTCAGTCCTGCAGGATAGGTGGGAGAGGCTTAAGGTGGTATTGCATTGTGTTATATTGCTTTTTCCTGTTGGCGTTTTGCCATTTGAAAGCCAATTGTTTTCATTTGCCTGTTTTGTCATTTCAGTGACATTAATACAAGTTAAACATTTATCTCAACAGTGTGTACATGTTTATTCTCTATGTGATAGCCAGAAAGTCACCTTGCCAAGGTATTTCGCTGATGTTAGCAGGGCCAACACTCTGCTCAGGGCTCAGTAGTGAGTAGGGTACCCAGAATACCCAGCGGCTTCTGAGGGGGTAGCGCAAAGAACACAATTTTTTTAATTGAATTAGCAATTTTTAAAAAGCTTGTCAGATTTTTAGTACAGGTACTGACTGTGTCACCATTGAGGAAGCATTGACTTTTTTTTTTTTTTGCCAGATAGTGATCAGTAATCTAATAGTCCCGGAGGTGTGGGAGAACCATCTAGTGGAGACACCCTTTGCATTGACAGCCGTCTGAGAGGGGATTTACCCTAATTTCAGGAAATTTTTATTTTTCTATCTCTGAGACTAAATGTAGAGGGAAAGCTCCCCAAAGGGGCAAAGACAGCAAAAAAAACCCCAAAAACTTTAAATTTACCTAATTGGGATGGCTGCTATATGTAATTACTATAGTTTTGTTTTAAAATACTAAATGTACTTTCTTTTTAGTTTTACTTTCTTTCTGTCGTTATCCTAGAACAGCTCTGTAAAGTTTCCAAGTTAAAGTAAATATACTGTGGATGTTAAACACATTTACAGTAAATGCATTTATAGCAGTTGCCAACTTTGCCTTTTATATGCACTAGTCTACAGGGTAATATTGTGAATGACACTAGGCTGTAAATCTCAGCTTAAATAAATTGAATGTAGCTCCTATTCCATTAGCACGTTGTAGGATGTTGTAGACAGACAAACTTTTTTCCAGGCTTGTGGTTGACCCACGGAACATGTGCACATTTGAGGAAACCATCATCTATGCCATTTCTACAACTGTGCAGAATATTAATGTACACATCAGATTCAAATTGCATTGCAAGTGTTTGGTTTACATTCTATGACAGAGTTTTGACTGCTCTAAGAAGCAATAGCAAGATTCATGAGCCTATATACCAATTTTAGAAACATAAAGCGATAATAAACTCTCAGCTTGATCAGCAGCAGATTTAAAGCAGTATTTGCCCCAAAAGCAAGCACTTATTATATTGCAGCCTACCAGTTCTTCGATGAGACGGCTGCATTAATTTTCTTTTTTTAGGCATTTTTCCTTTATTTTCACCTGGTGATCTGGCTAGTCAATCTGTTGTTTTATAAAAGCTGTTCACACAATGTAGCAGTTACAGGGTTGAGACAAACCATTTATTACTGACAGGTGTGCTTACAAAGATCAGTTTTTATTTATTTATGTAAACCTTTATCTCATAAGGGAAAAAAAAACTGTTTGCTGTAACTGCTTATAAAGTGTTAGTTAGAGTTCAGCTTCACTTTGTCAGTGTATCTAAATCTGCTAGTACATCTAATGCCGCGTACACACGGTCGGACTTTTCGTCTACAAAAGTCCAACGGACGCTGACGGACTAAAGCTGGCTGGTAATCCGATCGTGTGTGGGCTTCTCCGGACTTTCAACGGACTTTTTCAGCCTCAAATCCGACGGACTTTAGATTTGAAACATGCTTCAAATCTTTCCGACGGACTCGAGTCCGGTCGAAAAATACGCTCGTCTGTATGCTAGTCTGACGGACAAAAACCCACGCTAGGGCAGCTATTGGCTACTGGCTATCAACTTCCTTATTTTAGTCCGGTGTACGTCATCACGTAAGAATTCGACGGACTTTTGTGTGATCGTGTGTAGGCAAGTCTGTTCGTTAGAAAGTCCGCCGCAAGTCCGCCGCAAGTCCGTCGAAAGTCCGTCGAAAGTCTGTCGGACAGGCTGTCGGACTTTTGTAGCTGAAAAGTCCGACCGTGTGTACGCGGCATAACACTTCCCTCCCCCCTGTGCTCCTTCATTCAGAGTGGAGGTACTCTAATATAGAAGATGTGTTACTGGCCAGATCATCTGGTGTAAACATAGGGGAAAAAAGCCTAAAAAGAAAAACGAATGCAGTTGCCACATCTCATGATTGGTAAGCTGCAATATATTAAAATTTTGATTTTGGGTTTAATACCACTTTAATCACACTGAGCATGCAGCTTCATCATCTTTTAATCCTTGCTTTTGTTCCTGTTTAAGCTAGTGCCGTGAGCACTGCCATAGGTTTCCTATTTCAGGGTGGATCCTTTCTTTTTGCAACATCCTTTGGAGCCACCCTTGCATCCAGGGACTAGAGATGTGCCTTCTTACACTGTGTACATCAATAGAAACACACAACCCATAGCCACGATGGCAAGGCACTCCTCTTCTCCTTTTCCAAGAAAACAGACTGATTTTAGACTTCACTGTTAACTCTTCCCTGTGAAGACCAGAAGTTCAAGGAAACAGCACTGAGAGAGTAGGAGCCAGCAACAATGAAAGCTGTAAATTTCAACTGCTCAATGTGTCAAAGTGGTTGTAAACCTCAGTCATGAAATCTGGACAAAGCACATATATATGTAGTATTTATTTGTCTATCTCTAAAGCTCTAAGCATCGCTTCCCTCTGGTGCTTCGTTCCTCTGATATCAGCATGAGTCACTTCTGACACATTTTCCTGACACATGAGATAAATTTGTGACAGGGAGGGAGCTCAACACACAGCTTGTTGGTACTGCCCTCAGCTCGATGGCCCCGCTACTCACTACTAAGCATCTGAACATGTTACATAGTTACATAGTTACATAGTAGGTGAGGTTGAAAAAAGACACAAGTCCATCAAGTCCACTCTATGTGTGTGATTATATGCCAGTATTACATTGTATATCCCTGTATGTTGCAGTTGTTCAGGTGCTTATCTAATAGATTCTTGAAACTATCGATGCTCCTCGCTGAGACCACCGCCTGTGGAAGGGAATTCCACATCCTTGCTGCTCTTACAGTAAAGAACCCTCTACGTAATGAGTGGCCAGGAGTCTTGTTAAGCTCCCTTCCGCAAAAAGTTTTATCCCAATTGTGGGGTCACCAGTATGGTATTTGTATATTGAAATTATATCCCCTCTCAAGCGTCTCTTCTCCAGAGAGAATAGGTTCAGTGCTCACAACCTTTCCTCATAACTAATATCCTCCAGACCCTTTATTAGCTTTGTTGCCCTTCTTTGTACTCTCTCCATTTCCAGTACATCCTTCCTGAGAACTGGTGCCCAGAACTCGACAGCATACTCTAGGTGCGGCCGGATCAGAGTCTTGTAGAGCGGGAGAATTATTGTTTTATCTCTGGAATAAATCCCCTTTTTAATGCATGCCAATATTCTGTTTGCTTTGTTAGCAGCAGCTTGGCATTGCATGCTATTGCTGAGCCTATCATCTAATAGGCCTAGGGATGAGCCGAACACCCCCCTGTTCGGTTCGCACTAGAACATGCGAACAGGAAAAAAGTTTGTTCGAACACGCGAACACCGTTAACCACTTGCCGACCGGGCCATAGCCGAAAGACGGCAACAGCGCGGTCGGCTAGTTCTGGGTGGACGTCCATGGACGTCCTCCCAGAATACTGCTCTCGTGCGCCCCCTGGGGCGCGCACCCGAGAACTTCCGTGACCGCCGGGTCCCGAGGACCCGGCGCATCACGGATCACGGTAAACGGCCGCTGAGCGCGGCCGTTTACCATGTGATCGCTCCGTCAAATGACGGAGCGATCACATGTCAACAGACCGGCGTCATGTCATGACGCCGGTTCCTCCCTCCCCTCTGTGTACCGATCGGTACAGTGCGAGGGGAGAGGGGGAGGGATCGGATGGCAGCACCGCTGTGGGCTGCATGTGTAGTGCCCACAGCGGTGCTCAGTGACAATTGCAGTCACATCCATCCATCCCTCCATGCTCAGCCATCCCTGCATAATACCCTACAATACTCTGCATAATACCCTGCAATACTTTGCATAATACCCCGCAATACTCTGCATAATACCCCGCAATACTCTGCATAATACCCCGCAATACTCTGCATTATACCCCGCAATACTCTGCATTATACCCCGCAATGCTCTGCATTATACCCTGCAATACTCTGCATAATACCCCGCAATACTCTGCATAATACCCCGCAATACTCTGCATAATACCCCGCAATACTCTGCAATATACCCGGCACTACTCTGCAATATACCCGGCACTACTCTGCAATATACACAGCAATACTCTGCAATATACCCGGCACTACTCTGCAATATACCCGGCACTACTCTGCAATATACCCGGCACTACTCTGCAATATACCCAGCAATATACCCTGCAATATACCCTGCAATATACCCTGCACTACTCCGCAATACTCTGCAATATACCCTGCACTACTCCGCAATACTCTGCAATATACCCGGCACTACTCTGCAATATACCCGGCACTACTCTGCAATATACCCAGCAATATACCCTGAAATATACCCTGCAATATACCCTGCACTACTCCGCAATACTCTGCAATATACCCGGCACTACTCTGCAATATACCCCGCAATACTCTGCAATATACCCCGCAATATACCCTGCACTACTCCGCAATACTCTGCAATACCTCGCAATACTCCGCAATTTTTAACCAGTTCCCGCCCACAGTCATATGACGTCCTTGACTTTGAGCGGGGATATCTGAATGATGCCTGCAGCTACAGGCATCATTCAGATATCAGCTTTTTTAGCCGGCGATTTCCTACACCATAAGAATGATCATAGCGGATGTTCCACTGCTTGATCGTTCTTATGGGAGGCGAGAGGGGACGCCCCCCCCCCTTCCCGCCACCCTCCGGTGCTTCTACCGACTCACCGCTACGATCGAAGCCAAGATCGTTTTTTTTTTTTTTTTTATTTCAGGCACAGCCTAGAGGTGAGATGTGAGGTCTTATTGACCCCATATCTCACTGTAAAGAGGACCTGTCATGCCATATTCCTATTACATGGGATGTTTACATTCCTTGTAATAGAAATAAAAGTGATCAAAATTTTTTTGGGGGGGGAAAAAGTGTCAAACTAAAATAAATAAAGTAAAATAAACAATAAAAAAAAAAAAAAAAAATTTTTAAAGCGCCCATGTCCGTGTGCTCGCATGCAGAAGCGAACACATACGTAAGTCCCGCCCACTTATGAAAACGGTGTTCAAACCACACATGTGAGGTATCACTGCGAACGTTGGAGCGAGAGCAATAATTTTGGCCCTAGACCTCCTCTGTAACTCAAAACATGTAACCGGTAAAAAATTTTAAAGCGTCACCTATGGAGACTTTTAAGTAGTGACGTTTGGCACCATTCCACGAGAGTGTGCAATTTTGAAGGGTGACATGTTAGGTATCTATTTACTCGGCGTAACTTCATCTTTCACATTATGCAAAAACATTGGGCTAACTTTACTGTTTTGTTTTTTTTTAAAGCACAAAACTGTTTTTTTTCCCAAAAAAACGCGTTCTAAAAATTGCTGCGCAAATACCGTGCGAGATAAAAAGTTGCAACAACCGCCATTGTATTCTCTAGGGTCTTTGCTTAAAAAAAATATATATAATGTTTCGGGGTTCTATGTAATTTTCTAGCAAATAAATTATTTTTACATGTAGGAGAGAAATATAAGAATTGGCCTGGGTGCTCCAGAACGCCTGGAGGTGCTCCGTGCATGTTGGGCCTCTGTATGTGGCCACGCTGTGTAAAAGTCTCACACATGTGGTATTGCCGTACTCGGGAGTAATAGCAGAATGTTTTTTGGGGTGTAATTTGTGGTATGCATATGCGGTGTGTGAGAAATAACCTTCTAATATGACAATTTTGTGAAAAAAAAAAAGAAAAAAAAAAATCTTGATTTTGCAAAGAATTGTGGGAAAAGATGACAATTTCAAAAAAACTCATCATGCAACTTTCTAAATACCTTGGAATGTCTTCTTTCCAAGTAGGGGTCATTTGGGAGGTATTTGTACTTTTCTGGCATGTTAGGGTCTCAAGAAATTAGATAGGCCATCAGTACTTCAGGTGTGATCAATTTTCAGATATTGGCACCATAGCTTTTGGACTCTCTAACATTCACAAAGACCAAATAATATACACCAAGTTGTACTTATTTTTACCAAAGATATGTAGCAGTATAAATTTTGGACAAAATTTACGAAGAAAAATTACTAATTTGCTAAATTTTATAACAGAAACAAAGAAAAATTCATTTTTTTAGTCTTTTTTCTTTTATAGCGCAAAAAATAAAAAACCCAACGGTGATTAAACACCAAAAGAAAGCTCTATTTGTGTGAAAAAAAGGACAAAAATTTCATAGGGGTAAAGTGTTGTATGACTGAGTAATTGTCATTCAAAGTGTGAGAGCACCAAAAGCTGAAAATTGGTCTGGTTAGGAAGGGGGTTTAAGTGCCCAGTGGTCAAGTGGTTAAAGTCTATGGGACACGCACATGAATAATCAAAAGTGCTAATTTTAAAGGCTTATATGCAAGTTATTGTCATAAAAAGTGTTTTGGGACCTGGGTCCTGCCCCAGGGGACACGGATCAATGCAAAAAAAAGTTTTAAAAACGGCTGTTTTTTCAGGAGCAGTGATTTTAATAATGCTTAAAGTCAAACAATAAAAGTGTAATATCCCTTTAAATTTCGTAGCTGGGGGTGTCTATAGTATGTCTGTAAAGGGGCGCATGTTTCCCGTGTTTAGAACAGTCTGACAGCAAAATGACATTTCAAAGGAAAAAAGTCATTTAAAAATACTCGCCGGTCCGACAATACACATAGAAGTTCATTGAATAAAACGGCATGGGAATTCGCCACAGGGGAACCCCGAACCAAAATTTAAAAAAAAATTATGTGGGGGTCCCCCTAAATTCCATACCAGGCCCTTCAGGTCTGGTATGGATATTAAGGGGAACCCCGCACCAAAATTTTTAAAAAAAATGACGTGGGGTCCCCCCAAAAATCCATACCAGACCCTTATCCGATCATGCAACCTGGCAGGCCGCAGGAAAAGAGGGGGGGCGAGAGAGCGCCCCCCCTCCTGAACCGTACCAGGCCACATGCCCTCAACATTGGGAGGGTGCTTTGGGGTAGCCCCCCAAAACACCTTGTCCCCATGTTGATGAGGACAAGGGCCTCATCCCCACAACCCTGGCCGGTGGTTGTGTGGGTCTGCGGGTGGGGGCTTATCGGAATCTGGAAGCCCCCTTTAACAAGGGGACCCCCAGATCCCGGCCCCCCCCTGTGTGAAATGGTAAGGGGGTACTGTACCCCTACCATTTCACTAAAAAACTGTCAAAAAATGTTAAAAATGACAAGAGACAGTTTTTGACAATTCCTTTATTTAAATGCTTCTTCTTTCTTCTTTCTTCTATCTTCCTTCATCTTCTTCTTCTTCTTCTGGTTCTTCTGGCTCTTCTGGTTCTTCCTCCGGCGTTCTCGTCCAGCATCTCCTCCGCAGCGTCTTCTATCTTCTTCTCCTCGGGCCGCTCCGCACCCATGGCATGGGCGGAGGCTCCCGTTCTTCTTTTCATCTTCTTCTCTTCTTCATCTTCTTCTTCATCTTCTTTTCTTCTTCATCTTCTTTTCTTCTTCATCTTCTTTTCTTCTTCATCTTCTTCTCTTCTTCATTTTCTTCTCCGGGCCGCTCCGCATCCATGCTGGCATGGAGGGAGGCTTCCGCTGTGTGACGGTGTCTCCTCGTCTGACGGTTCTTAAATAACAGGGGGCGGGGCCACCCGGTGACCCCGCCCCCCTCTGGCGCACGGTGACTTGACGGGACTTCCCTGTGACATCACGGGGAATGCCACAGGGAAGTCCCGTCATGTCCCGTGCGTCAGAGGGGGGCGGGGTCATCGGGTGGCCCCGCCCCCCGTTATTTAAGAACCGTCAGAAGAGGAGACGCCATCACACAGCGGGAGCCTCCCTCCATGCCAGCATGGATGCGGAGCGGCCCGGAGAAGAAGATGAAGAAGAAAAGAAGAGAAGAAGAGAAGAAAAGAAGAAAATGAAAAAGAAGATGAAGAAGATGAAGAGAAGAGCGGGAGCCTCCCCCCATGCCATGGGTGCGGAGCGGCCCGAGGAGAAGAGGATAGAAGACGCCGCGGAGGAGATGCTGGACGAGAACGCTGGAGGAAGAACCAGAAGAGCCAGAAGAACCAGAAGAAGAAGATGAAGGAAGATAGAAGAAAGAAGAAAGAAGAAGCATTTAAATAAAGGAATTGTCAAAAACTGTCTCTTGTCATTTTTAACATTTTTGACAGTTTTTTAGTGAAATGGTAGGGGTACCATTTCACACGGGGGGGCCGGGATCTGGGGGTCCCCTTGTTAAAGGGGGCTTCCAGATTCCGGTAAGCCCCCCGCTCACAGACCCCCACAACCACCGGCCAGGGTTGTGGGGATGAGGCCTTTGTCCTCATCAACATGGGGACAAGGTTTTTTTTTGGGGCTACCCCAAAGCACCCTCCCAATGTTGAGGGCATGTGGCCTGGTACGGTTCAGGAGGGGGGGCACTCTCTTGTCCTCCCCTCTTTTCCTGTGGCCTGCCAGGTTGCATGCTCGAACAAGGGTCTGGTATGGATTTTTGGGGGGACCCCACGCTGTTTTTTTTTTTTTTGGCGCGGGGTTCCCCTTAAAATCCATACCAGACCTGAAGGGTCTGGTATGGAATTTAGGGGGACCCCCACGTCATTTTTTTTTTTTATTTTGGCCGGGGTTCCCCTTAATATCCATACCAGACCTGAAGGGTCTGGTATGGAATTTAGGGGGACCCCACGTCATTTTTTTTTAAATTTTGGTTCGGGGTTCCCCTGTGGGGAATTCCCATGCAGTTTTTATCAATGAACTTCTATGTGTATTGTCGGACCGGCAATGCAATAGCCGCGAGTAGTTTTAAATGACTTTTTTCCTTTGAAATGTCATTTTGCTGTCAGACTGTTCTAAACACAGGAAACATGCGCCCCTTTACAGGCATACTATAGACACCCCCCAGCTACGAAATTTAAAGGGATATTACACTTTTATTGTTTGACTTTAAGCATTATTAAAATCACTGCTCCTGAAAAAACGTCCGTTTTTAAAACTTTTTTTTGCATTGATCCATGTCCCCTGGGGCAGGACCCAGGTCCCCAAACACTTTTTATGACAATAACTTGCATATAAGCCTTTAAAATGAGCACTTTTGATTTCTCCCATAGACTTTTAAAGGGTGTTCCACGGCATTCGAATTTGCCACGAACACCCCAAATTGTTCGCTGTTCGGCAAACTTGCGAACAGCAAATGTTCGAGTCGAACATGGTCCTTTTCCATCCTAGATTCCCCCAGAGGTTCTTCCCCCAGTGTATAGATTGCATTCATATTTTTGCCACCCAAATGCATTATTTTACATTTTTCTACATTGAACCTCATTTGCCATGTATTTGCCCACCCCATTAATTTGTTCAGATCTTTTTGCAAGGTTTCCACATCCTGCTGAGAAGTTTTTGCCCTGCTTAGCTTAGTATTGTCCACAAATACAGAGATTAAACTGTTTACCCCATCCTCCAGGTTGTTTGTGAACAATTAAATAGTATTGGTCCCAGCACAGAACCCTGGGGGACCCCACTACCCACCCCTGACCATTCCGAGTACTCCCCATTTATCACCACCCTCTGAACTTGCCCTTGTAGCCAGTTTTCAATCCAAGTACTCACCCTATGGGCTTTCAACTCCCTACTCAAGTCAAAATCTAGTGCATTGTTATATTGTTCACAGGGTTAAAGTATCAGTAACTTTTTAAGTTTGCATGAATAAATCCCTGATATCACAAAATACAGCAAAACAGTACAATTTTAACCACTTACAGACCACCTGCCATCATTTTATGTCACTACTTTGAAGAGGAATTTTGTTGTTATGGCAGCAGCTAGCTGTCATAACCCCAGTATCCTCTTCTTCAGCGAGCGGTCCACTTTCAGATAAAAGTGATCTCTGCCATGGATTCACCACAAGATTACATTTATTGGTGCCGGGAGAGGCCCCCCTCCCGCCGCGCTCTAGTGCCCGGAGCCGTCGGTAGTGGCGGAGGCAATCAGGTTCTTCTCCCTGTTAGGTATGGAGACGAGTGAAGGGAAGATGGCCCCCACCCGTCTCCATATCATTGCAGGGCGGAAGTGACATCAAAACGTCACTTCCGCCCATAGCTCTTAAAGGGACTTTTTTTTTTCAAATGCCATTTAATTATTTTATTTATTGTATTTTAGTGTAAATATAAGAACTGAGGTCTTTTTGACCCCAGGTCTCATATTTAAGAGGTCCTGTCATGCTTATATTCCTTGTAATAGGAATAAAAGTGACAATTTTTTTTTTTAAAGAACATTGTAAAAATAAAAAATAAAAGGTCAAATAAATAAGAAAAAAAAAAAAAAAATATTTAAATGCACCCCGTCCCGCCGAGCTTGTATGCAGAAGCGAACGCATATGAAAACGGTGTTCAAACCACACATGTGAGGTATTGCCGCAATTGTTACAGCAAGAGCAATAATTATAGCCCCAGACCTCCTCTGTAACTCAAAACAAGCAATCTGTAAAAAAATTTTAAACGTCGTCTATGGAGATTTTTAAGGGTAAAAGTTTGTCGCCATTCCACGAGCGGGCGTAATTTTGAAGCGTGACATGTTGGGTATCAATTTACTCGGCGTAACATTATCTTTCACGATATAAAAAAATTGGGCTACCTTTACTGTTGTCTTATTTTTTTATTCAAAAAAGTGTATTTTTTCTAAAAAAAGTGTGCTTGTAAGACTGCTGCGCAAATATGGTGTGACAGAAAGTATTGTAATGACTGCCATTTTATTCTCTAGGGTGTTAGAAAATATATATATAATGGTTGGGGGTTCTAAGTAATTTTCAAAAAAAATAAGCAAAAAAAACACTGTTTTTAACTTGTAAACACCTAATCTCAGAATGAGGCTCGGTCCTTAAGTGGTTAAAGAAAAACAGTATATTTTATAATTAAAAGCAGTCCTTGAGATCAAATGACTTGTCTAAGACACTTTCTACATAGGCCAGGTCTGTTTTTCCTCAGCAGATGATCTGTCCGCTCATCCTCTGGTAAACTGAGCGGAGCGGCCAGATTACAAGTTTGTGTCCGCTCCACTTATGCAGAGTGGGCACAGACACAGCGCGCTTTGCTCTATGGGCAGTCGGAGGAAAACTGACCAGGTGTCCGTTTACATCCAACTGCCATCCGATCTGATCAAGCCAGATGAAGGGGAATGTATCCCCCCCCCTTTTTTTTGCCAGATCGAATCAAAGGTAGCCAACTGTAAACGGACACAAATCCATTTATATAACTGTCCAAAGAAGAGAATGGAGAGTCTGATCAGGTCTGCCTGAAAAATGAACAGGTGGACCCGATCGGACCTCTCGTGTGAAAGGGGACTTGGGGAGATGAGATTAACAGCCTGCAGCAGGCAGGAAGTAGCATTTTTTAAATCTCATCTTACCCAGTGATCAAGCTGATCTTACTATTGATAATGTCCAAATAAAGATCCAGGAAGGAAAGGCAGAAAAAAACATTGTCAGTACTGTTTCCGAGGCAATAAATAATATTACATGTTACCCTTAATTATTTAGCACGCTTGCAGTTAAAAGGAAAAAATATATATTTGGTGCAAACATTTTGGTGTCTACTTGAACTGATTTGAGTGCTACAAGATGCATGTGGAGTTCTTAAGATTGCTTTACTAAAGGCAAATGGATTGCTCACTGTACAAGGTAAGTTGCATTTTGCATGATACTTTTCCCCAGAGTGAATGGTGTGAAGTTCTACTAACTTTAATCACCCAGTCATGTGCAAGTGTAGCCCTCTTTTGGGAATTTTACAGAAATTACCCTCTCCAAACAGAATATTGTGCTAAACCTAGAGGTAAATAAGAGAACCAGAACCTTCACTAAGTGGAAGAGTGGGTTTGGTAATAAAGTTGGCAGTGCCTCCACCCAGGACAGGGCCTCTGTGAACAGAGGGAATTACTTTTCTGCAAAATTAACCAGTAATCTAATCAAAGTAATTGGAGCAGAAGAACTACTGCAACGAGCATATAATATTAACCATAAGTGTATAGATGTACACCATTATGGATATAAGACATCCTGGTGTCCACCCTGGCGCCAAAGACCTGAAGACAAGATCAGTGATGATTGGGAGATCCTCCAACCATTATCCAACCAGCCTGGAATGCAGCTTCTCATCAGCAAAAACTGTGGTGTGATACTGGAACTCAGACCAACCTATCCACTTTGCATCTTAGTCCCTAGTAGCTTCCAATCTGCCATGCAACTGGATCTCTAACTATCTGTGGGCCATCAGATGCATACTCTGGCTCTAGCCTATGCTGGTTATCAAACCCTAAGCCAAAACTATATATAGAATCCCAGACCAGAAGCGACAGGGTTAACTAAAATACAAGAAGCTGCATTTAACTCTATTGCAATATACAGGTTCACCCACTAATATACTGGAAGGTGACCACTACATACATACGGTAACACAGAGCCAGCTATCTGGCACTGTGCATATGAGACAATAAGAATAGAACAGAGATACTCTGTCAAAAATATTTAGAAACACACTCAAGATGCTATAGTCAGATGTAGTTAAACTATAGGAACATAAGAATACTTGCATAATGTTCTCTTCTGGTCTGTATTTAGCAGCATGGACAGGATATGGGTCTGAAACTTTCTCTCTCTCTCTCCACTTCCTCCTTCTGCAGATTTTCAAAGCCAGCCTTCGAGACACAGGAAGTACTAATACATAATTATACATAACACTGCAATTTTAGCAGTGAACAGTAGAGGGTGACAGATTCCTACACAAGCAAAATTGCAGTTTTTTTTTTCTTGCACACAATTGAGTATTTTTTCCAGAATGAATTTTCTTTCACATTCACTGAGCTGTAAGAAAATTTCCTTGCAAAGTGCAACTTCCCTTACAAAGTGAACAGTCTATTTACCTTTAGGAAATCAACCCTTATGTGTCTCTTTAAACAGATGTTTACACAAACATTTAGAAATGAAAGGGAGTTGGAAACCAACTGTTTATTTTACAAGACCTCCATTAGTTCTTTTCTTGAGTATTACAGAATTCCATTGTAGCTTTTGAATGTGACTTTATTTTTTCCATCTGAAGTGTTAAGCAGACCTTTAAAAGACAAACTACACATCCCAAAATCCACCACTGCAGTTATTTTTGAACTGGATACGTTTGCAGTAGGAGGTGTTTAATAGATACTTACCAAAAATCCCCTTGGAGACCATAAGTAACACTAACTATATCTAAATATCCTAAAAGCTGTCATCACATTATTATTTTGGATTTGCACTTTGAGAACTGAGTTATTTATACCCTGAGTGAAACACTGCAAGAGATAAGTTTATCAACTCTCTGCTGAAAACAATCATTAAAAAATACTCAAAATCATATTTTTGGGATTAGCTTGCACAGATCATTTGGCACTGTATACATAAGGGGCCTATGAATTACAGATAACATTTTATATGTGTGACAGTTGGTGATGTGCATGCCAATTCAGCATTTACTCATGCTATCAAAGTAATATCCTAAAACATTTCATGACAAATCCAATAACAACTATTTTTAAGGCCTGCTTAATCACTAAAAAGAAAATGATAAAAATTATTTTATGTGCAGGTCAATGATGCACAGCATGGGAAGAGTGAGCTGGGGGGATTTTCTCCTTGGGCCAATACAAATAATGAATTAATGTTGAATTGGTGGTCCTGAGTAGGGATGGGCAAACGGTTCGGCCCGAGCATAAGTTTGGGCTGAACTTTCGTTATTCAGTCTTTCGTTCGTTCGGCAAGCAGCCGAACAAATGGGTCGTCCGACCGTTTGTTCGGCCCCCCAAACAAAACAATGCATTGCGGAGCTGAACAGTGCATTGCAAGCCCAGATTGGCTGCAGCAGTGAAAGCTTCAACCAGTCAGGGCAAGGAGCACTGTCAGAGTCATGATTGGACACTGTCATCATGACTTTATCCAATCATGGCTCATGGCCCCACAGTATAAAAGTATTCTTTCAGTGGCAGCCATTTTCAGTGTGATTTTGGCGTGAAGAGTGATAGAACAGGGCTCTGTTCAGTGCTATTAGTTAGTTAGTATAATATACTGTGCTATTTTGCTTCAATTGTCAGTGTAGAATATTAGTTTAGTGTCAGTCTAGGGATAGTGTGAGTGTAGTGAGGAGGACCATCATTTAGCTTTGTATAGTGTGCAGCTAGAGTAGGGACAGCTCAGATAGTTTTACTGTAGTGTAGTGAGACCATGTCATTCATACATATATTAGTGTAGAGTAGGGACAGCTCATATAGTTTCAGTGTAGTGTAGTGAGACCAAGTCAGTAATCTTTACATTAGTGTATAGCTAGAGTAGGGACAGTTCAGATAGAGTTGGTGTAGTGACGGTTGAACACTGTCTATTTGATTGCTTTACTGCCAGTTTAACACCATTTATTTTTATGTGCGTTACTGCCAGTTCAATGCCATATAGTTTTGTGCGTTACTGCCAGTTTAATGCCATTTACTTCTGTGTGCGTTACTGTTAGTTTAACGCCATATTGCTTTGTGTGCGTTGCTGCCAGTTTAATGCCATATAGTTTTGTGTGCATTACTGCCAGTTTAATGCCATATAGTTCTGTGCGTCACTGTAGGTTTGGCGCATTATATTGCGGTATATTATAGTGTATCTGTGGATTGTGTGTGTGTAGCATGAGTACTCAAATTAAAGTGCACCAAACACCTCAATACATTTGCTTATTAGCACTGCCCTCTCCCTCCCAATAATGCTTGGGATGACAACAAGGAGAGGAAGACGTTCCCTTGGCACTGTAAGGGGGCCAGCAACAAATGTGTCCACAGGCAAAGGTGGACTTGGTGGTCAGACCTCAGGCAGGGCATCATTTCCTCTGTTTAGTGAGTTTGCCCGTTCTATCCAGCCACAGCATGCAGAGGAGGTGGTGGACTGACTTACCAAACCTTCCTCATCCTCTGTCACGCAAGCAGTTGCCAGAGTGGATAAACCTGCCTCCTTGTCTACATTTATTCCTGCCATAGCCCCAACATCAGCCATTGAGGAGTTAACTGAGTTATTTGACCACAGCATCAGCCACTTGCTCCTTGATGATGCCCAGCCATTACTGGATTCATATGTTGGTTCTGAGTTTGAGGATGACAGGAACATGAGCCTAGAGAGAGAGGGAGGAACACTGGTAGACAAATTGGCATTCATGTTCCATAAGCCACAGCGTATTGCCAAGTTGTCTCCAGTGGTAATGATGAAGATGGAGGAGATGGAGATGATGATGATGAGGTCACTGATGTGACTTGGGTGCCAGATAGAGCAGAGGAGGAAACTGAAGGTGAGGCCGCACAACCCCAAGGAGGCTGACATCAAGAAAGAGTAGAGAGCAGCCACCCTATTCCATCACATTCTGCAGCTGTTATCTCCCGGCCCACACCCCAAAGCTCAGCTGTCTGGGCCTTTTTCAGCACATCTGCAGCAGATTGCACTGTTGCTATCTGCAAACTGTGTCTCAGGCACATCAAACGTGGCAAAAACACCAGCCATTTGGGTATCACATGCTTAACAAGCCATTTAACATCCAACCACTCAGCCTGTTGGCAAGAGCACCTAAAAGCCACACAAAAGGGGTACAAATCTGTCCCTCCTCCTCCTCCTTACCCACTTCAGTCTGCCCCTGTAAGTCATTACCTCTCAGCAGCCTCCACTGACAGGGATGATGGTATAGCACAGGGTGTCCCAGGTCCTAGCAGCACATCTGCCAACAGCACACCACCAGCTGTAGACTGTAGCCGGCAAATTTCTCTGCCCCATCTGCTGCAGCAGAAAAAAAATACATTCTCTGCCACCCACTTGCCCAGCGTCTGAATGCAAGCTTGTCAAAGCTGTTGGCTCTCCAACTTCTGCCTTTCAGCCTGGTGGATTCAGCCCCCTTCCGTGAATTTGCACAATGTGCTGTAGCACAATGGCAGGTTCCCAGTCGCTACTACTTTTCACGTAAGGCCGTTCCATCTCTCCACCATCACGTGGAAGAGAAGGTTCTGGCATCGTTGGGCAAGGCAGTCAGCCGTAAAATCCACCTAACTGCTGAACTGTGGTCCAGCAAGCATGGGCAGGGACGATATATTTTGTTCACAGATGATCCCAGACCTGTGAGCTCTACCCCCTCCTCCTCCTCCTCTGCCACCTCCATGCCCTCCTCTGCAGAATTGTCCTATGAACATCAGGTACCCCCTAAATATTCAAAGGGCTATTCCCAGAGTCAGGCTAAAAGGTGCCATGCATTGCTTCAGCTGGTGTGTTTAGGGGACAGGAACCACACCAGAGCAGAGATTCTTGCAGCTCTGCAGGGACAGGCCCAGAGGTGGTTCACACCATGCCAGCTGGAGTCAGGAATGGTGGTGTCCAATAATGGCTCAAACCTCCTGTCCGCCCTTAGACAGGGAAAGTTGACACATGTGCCATGCCTGGCACATGTCCTTAATTTGGTGGTGTAGCATTTCCTAAGTATGTACCCAGAGTTGCAAGATGTACTAAAGCAGGCCAGAACAGTCTATACAGCCAGTGCTCGGTTGGCTGAAATTCAGCGGGAATTCCACTTGCCCATAAGCCGCCTAATTTGACATGCCCACCAGGTGTAACTCAACTTTGGGAATGCTGCAGCGGCTATACATGCAGCAGAGGGCCGTCAACGAGTACTGTACCTGTGCCAGTACGACACGACGACAGGCTCAGACCACCTTGGCTTTTTTTCCCCATGCCAATGGCTGATCATTAAGGATGCATGCACTATATTGTCACCATTTGAAGAGGCCACAAGGATGGTGAGACGTGACAGTGCATGCATCAGTGACACAATCCCTGTTATGTTCCTGCTGGAGTAAACTCTGCGTGGCATTATGGACAGGGCACTGGAGGCAGAGCAGCAGGAGGAAGAGGAGGACTTCCTTTCCTCTGAAGGCCCACTTTATCCAGACACCATCATTCCTATGTCACAGAACACACAGGAGGAGAGAGGGGAGGAGGATGAGGAGGAGGATTCTTGGCACTTTCATAGGTTTCAAAAAGAGGAAGACATGTGTCAATCTGTAAGCTATGGCTTTGCAACCCTAGGACCCTTGGGAGTAGTACGTGGCTGGGAGGAGGAAGTTCCAGATGCTGTCATCCTGATTGACCTCGAGGAGTCTGCTTCTCAAGCCTCAGCAAATTTGAGGCACATGGGCAACCTCATGCTTCAAAGTCTACAAAAGGACCCAAGAATACGTGGCATAAAGGAGAAGCATGATTACTGGATAGCAACCCTCCTTGACCACCGTTATAAGGGGAAGGTCTCAGAACTCATCCCATCCCCACAGAGAATCTCTTGAAGACACGTTAAAGAGGATTTTATTGAACGTTTTTCCTGACTCCAGTAGATTACAGTGTTGTGGAAAACGTATTTTTGAGTCTTCTGTTGGTCAAGAGAGTAGCGTTGGAGAAGACGTCCACCTAAGTGAGGCATTTCGGAATTTTTTTAGTCCTCACTGCCAAGGACTGTCAGCTTCCACATCCCATCGGCAGCATCTGCATCACATGGTGGATGATTACCTCGGGGCCAAAGCAGAGATGGAGAGCTTTCCAGCTGATGATCCACTGACTTACTGGGTCATGAGAATAGACCACTGGCCAGAACTTGCCAGTATGCTATTGAGTTGTTCGGCTGCCCTGCATCCAGCATGCTTTCAGAAGGGGCATTCAGTGCTGCAGGAGGTTTCGTTACTGATAGAATGTGTCTGTCCACAGACTCCGTGGACCATTTGACTTTTATAAAAATGAATCAGTCCTGGGTTACCAGGTATGAAGCCCCTGATGCCGATGTTACTGATTAAGTCTTTTTGGGATGTGGAATCTCTGCAGGTCTTCGAGGCTGCCTAGCTTTGAGGGTGTTCAATCATTTCATCTGGAAGAATGTTTTTGGTATAGGTTTCATGGACACAATTAACACCCAAAGACCAATTTTTCAGCACCTGTTTGACAGGTGCATATCATTGAAATTTTCTACAGAAAGGCCAATTCTTGCTTTCATCTCTATACCTCTATAGGGTTAGGGTGAGAAGGCGCCACCGACACCCAAAGACCAATTTTTATGCACCCGTTACTTCTATCCAAAGTGAAAGTGACACCAGAATGTATCCAAAAAATCTCAAATCTTGTTCCCAAAATAAAGGCAGCTTGCATGGAAAATTTCATTTTTTGGGGCTTTATAAATGTAATTATTGCTGCAGCAGATTCTAGACATGGTACAGATCTGCCACTTTACAGGTAGACTAAGGAGACCCCCCAGTCACTATATTGAAATGAATTTTTAATTTTTATGCTTTCGCTTTAAAAATCCAAAAATCACTGCTCATTTAAAAATGATGTTTTTCACAAACCTTTTTTTTTTTATTGATACATGTCCCCCAGGGCAGGACCCGGAATCCTATAACCATTATATGCCCAATTACTTGCTTATAAGCCTTCAAAATGGGCACTTTTGATTTTTGATATTCGGGTCCCATTGACTTTAATGGGGTTCGTTATTCGGGTCTGAAATTTTGCGGTGTTCGAAAGTTCTGGTGCAAACCGAACAGGGGTCCATTCGGCCCATCCCTAGCCTGAGTAGGGATGAGCTTTAAGTTTGAGTCAAACTCATGTTCGACTCGAACTTCGGCTGTTCGCCAGTTCGCCGAACAGCGAACAATTTGGGGTGTTCGTGGAAAAATCGAAAGCCGCGGAACACCCTTTAAAAGTCTATGGGAGAAATCAAAAGTGCTAATTTTAAAGGCTTATATGCATGGTATTCTCATAAAAAGTGTTTGGGGACCTGGGTCCTGTCCCAGGGGACATGGATCAATGCAAAAAAAAGTTTTAAAAATGGCCGTTTTTTTGGGAGCAGTGATTTTAATAATGCTTAAAGTGAAACAATAAAAGTGTAATATTCCTTTAAATTTCGTACCTGGGGGTTGTCTATAGTATGCCTGTAAAGGGGCGCATGTTTCCCGTGTTTAGAACAGCAAAATGACATTTCAAAGGAAAAAAAGTCATTTAAAACTACTCCCGGCTATTAATAAATTGCCGGTCCGACAATACACATAAAAGTTCATTGATAAAAACGGCATGGGAATTCCCCACAGGGGAACCCCGAACCAAAATTAAAAAAAAAAAATGACGTGGGGGGTCCCCCTAAATTCCATACCAGGCCCTTCAGGTCTGGTATGGATTTTAAGGGGAACCGGGGAACCCCGCGGCAAAATAATAAAAATGGCGTGGGGTCCCCCCAAAAATCCATACCAGACCCTTATCTGAGCACGCAACCTGGCAGGCCACAGGAAAAGAGGGGGGGATGAGAGAGTGCCCCCCCCATCCTGAACTGTACCAGGCCACATGCCCTCAACATTGGGAGGGTGCTTTGGGATAGCCCCCCAAAACACCTTGTCCCCATGTTGATGGGGACAAGGGCCTCATCCCCACAACCCTTGCCCGGTGGTTGTGGGGGTCTACGGGCAGGGGCCTTTTTGGAATCTGGAAGCCCCTTTTAACAAGGGGACCTCCAGATCCCTGCCCTCCCCCCTGTATGAAATGGTAAGGGGGTACAAAAGTACCCCTACCATTTCACAAAAAAACTGTCAAAAATGTTAAAAATGACAAGAGACAGCTTTTGACAATTCCTTTATTTAAATGCTTCTTCTTTCCTCTATCTTCTTTCTTCTATCTTCTATCTTCCTTCGGTTTTTTCCTCCATCTTCTTCTTCTTCTGGTTCTTCTGGTTCTTCTGGTTCTTCCTCCGGTGTTCTCGTCCGGCATCTTCCTCTGTAGCGTCTTCTTCCCTTCTTCTCCTCGGGCCGCTCCGCATCCATGATGGCATGGAGGGAGGCTTCTGCTGTGTGACGCTTCTCCTCTTCTGATGGTTCTTACTGGGTGGCCCCGCCCCCCGTTATTTAAGAACCGTCAGAAGAGGAGAAGCGTCACACAGCAGGAGCCTCCCTCCATGTCATCATGGATGCGGAGCGGCCCGAGGAGAAGAAGGGAAGAAGACGCCACGGAGGAAGATGCCGGTCGATAACACCGGAGGAAGAACCAGAAGAACCAGAAGAAGAAGAAGATGGAGAAAAAAACCGAAGGAAGATAGAAGATAGAAGAAAGAAGATAGAGGAAAGAAGAAGCATTTAAATAAAGGAATTGTCAAAAGCTGTCTCTTGTCATTTTTAACATTTTTGACAGTTTTTTTGTGAAATGGTAGGGCCCTTACCATTTCACACAGGGGGAGGGCCGGGATCTGGGGGTCCCCTTCCAGATTCCCATAAGCCCCCCGCCCGCAGACCCCCACAACCATCGGGCAAGGGTTGTGGGGATGACGCCCTTGTCCCCATCAACATGGGGACAAGGTGTTGAGGGCATGTGGCCTGGTACGGTTCAGGAGGGGGGGCGCTCTCTCGTCCCCCCCTTTTTTCCTGCGGCCTGCCAGGTTGCGTGCTCAGATAAGGGTCTGGTATGGATTTTTGGGGGGACCCCACGCCATTTTTTTTTAAATTTTGGCCGGGGTTCCCCTTAATATCCATACCAGACCTGAAGGGCCTAGTATGGAATTTAGGGGGACCCCCACATCATTTTTTTTTTAAATTTTGGTTCGGGGTTCCCCTGTAGGGAATTCCCATGCCGTTTTTATCAATGAACTTTTATGTGTATTGTTGGACCGGCAATTCATTAATAGCCATGAGTACTTTTAAATGACTTTTTTTCCTTTGAAATGTCATTTTGCTGTCAGACTGTTCTAAACACAGGAAACATGCACCCCTTTACAGGCATACTGTAGACACCCCCCAGGTATGAAATTTAAAGGAATATTACACTTTTATTTTTTCACTTTAAGCATTATTAAAATCACTGCTCCCGAAAAAAAACGGCCGTTTTTAAACTTTTTTTTGCATTGATCCATGTCCCCTGGGGCAGGACCCAGGTCCCCAAACACTTTTTATGACAATAACTTGCATATAAGCCTTTAAAATTAGCACTTTTGATTATTCATGTTCGTGTCCCATAGACTTTAACGGTGTTCGCGTGTTCGAACAATTTTTTGCCTGTTCGCAAGTTCTGCGAGCCGAACAGGGGGGTGTTCAGCTCATCCCTAGTCCTGAGTGAAGAAACTTAGACGTCCAATTATCGATCATATGCTGTCCATGGTTTAGCTACCTGCTACCTCTTCAGACCTGTAACAAACATGAAAGGACTACTTAGTTGAAGTTGTCCTACAGGCCAAAGGTTACCAGGCCTTCTTGTATGTTGATCTACTATTAACTCTTTGCCTACTATGCCTACCAAATTATTCTAACATTATTTTTACAGACTGTATTTTATTGTGTTTGGCACGTGAGACATTATATTTCACAGGTTCCTGCAGTTGAAACAATCTATTGCTAAGGAACGACCACGAGGTTAAAAAAAAATCTATGCTTTAATTTTCAATAAAAAATAACATTTGCTGACAGCTTCTAACTACAAAAATTATTATAAACATGAGGCAATTCACACTCCAGCAGCCTCCATCAGCCTCCATCAGCAGCACAGTGGCTAAGTGGTTAGCACTTTCACCTAGCAACACTAGGGTTGTTGGTTTGCATATTCTCCCTGTGCTTGCATAGGTTTACTCCCACACTCCAAAGACATGCTGCTAAGTAAGTTGGCTCCTGTCGAAACTGACCTTAGTATGTATGAATGTGAGATAGGGACTTTAGATTTAAGGCGTCTTGAGGGCAGGGACTGATGTGAACGTATAGTAAATATGTAAATCACTGAGTAAATTGACAGCGCTGTAAAAATAGCTAAAATAAATAAATGTATTATGCCGTTACCCAGAGGGACCAACCGTAAGTAATATTTTCCCCTTAAAGTGTTTGTTAACCCACTCCAGCTAAATCATCTTATCCCCTCTGTACCGTAATAACAAGTGTCCCTGTGCCTGTGTAATGTAAAAATCTGCTGATCTGTACCTATATGAGCTTGGCTCTGGGCGCTCAGCTGACTTGTCAGCTCTATTCACTCTCTGGCTTACAGCTGCAGTGTGTGGGGCCGAGCAGTCCTATTGACATCAGCTGGGGAGGAGAGAGAGAGTGAAGCACGTCATCTGAGCGCCTGGTTCAGAGTTCATATAGGTACAGATCGGAAGACTTTTTACATTACACAGGCACAGGGATACTTGTTATTATGGTACAGAGGGGATAAGATGATTTAGCTAATTTTCATGGTCAGTTTGCGGGGGGGGGGGTATAGCTAGGCAGGATCAGCCAGGTTTTTTAGGTGTTACCAAATGACACAGCACCAGTTTTTTAGGTGTTTGGGGGCCAAATGACACAGCACAAGCACTGTGTTGTATAACATGCTCCAAGGGAACAGGATCTGTTTTGTTTTTCTTTTGGGTTAAAAAATGCTTTAAGTGGGTTCTGTATGTTGCACCCTCTAGTGTGCTACAAGTGTGAGAGTAGGCAAAAAATAGTTTGGCTCATGATTAAGCATTAATGGAATCTGGGTAAGGGTTTATTTGTGTTAGGCTGGATGCCTCATCCAGGCAAGTCTCTGGTACCTTCCCCTGGGTCTGGAAGTTTGGAGAAACTTTTAGAGGTTATTGGGTGGAGGCCAGGAGGATTGATCTGCATACTCAGGGGGGGTTTGGCCAATCCCCAGGCAGTGGGCCTGGCAGGGTGGTTGAGCCAGTCCTTAAGTATGGATGAGTCATGCTGGCAATGGGAAAGGGTGGAAGATGTAGATGGGGTTCTGAGGAGTCTGTCAGTGGCCTAGAGGGGCACTCTAGGTCTAGGGGGGCTCACAGGCTGGAGGCTTGGGCTGGCTCAGGAAGGATCTGGTCTGCAGTGTGGAGTGATTGGGACCACCACTTGGGAGCAGTGGGAGAAAGGAGAGGACAGTGAGTACATCAGCGCACTCAGGGTTCTACAAGGGGAAAGTCTGACATATGTAGTCAGCTTTCTGAAGGGACAGTGGTGTGCTACACCCCTTCATCCTTACCCTGAGAGATCTCCTGGTCAGCCAGGAGGGCTGGCGGAAGTTGCTAAGTAGTTGGGACCAGATCCACAGAAGGATAGAATACACTCCTGCAAGCAGTTACCTCAAGTGTATGCTACTATTCAAAAGGGCCCAGGGCCCTTAGTCTGTAATGGACTTTTGCTATTTAACCTACAAAGGACTGAGTTTGCACAAAAGGAAGCAGTTCAGGACTTTTGTACAGAGAGAGGAAGATTGTCCCCAAGTTTTGCTGTGTTCATCATCTGCAGGGCATTCCATAAATCCCTTCGCCCTATCCAAGTTGTTATCCACTAATAAAATCAACAAAAACAAGTTACGGGATTGACTTCTTGTGTCTGGTTGCAAGTGGAAAATGTATGTTGCCCGACTGTGCAGGAATAGGAAAGTCGGTTCCTAGCGGCCGCTACGGGGGTAGTGCTACATGTATTTTGCACTTGCATCTTTTCTTCACAAACCTTGTTATACAACATTTGTTTATTAATTCATTTTAAACAAACCTGGTATATTCTTATTTTATATGCTCACTTCTCAAAAAATACAATTTCTACCAGCAAGAAATGCTAAAATATGAGACTTTGTGAGCAGGTAAGGTTTTATGGCATAGGGGGCTCATTATGTCTCTTTTAACATCAAATGTATAGGGGGAACTGTGGCGCCAACTCAAAATATAAAAAGCAGCCAACACTCTCGGTGGAGCTGTTGGTTTAAAGCGGGCCTGTCCTCTATGCTCTTCACCCTTCTTAAATTGTTCAATCCCCTTGACACAAATGTAGTGCAGTGTTGTAATAGTATGAGTATCAACTTTAACCCACAACAATACACTTACAGTTATAGTTACCTCTACCTGGGTGTTGGTAGCTCCACCTGCAGGAGAAATGACAACACTGCATACAAACTTTAGTAATAACCAAAAATAACTTCTTTCTTTGAGTAAATAATATATTTATATAAAGAATTATTACAATGACTATACTATCACACCAACGTAGTGTGACAGTATAAGGAACAGTTGTGACAATCAGTAACAGACACAAATATATCTAATTATATACAAATATACCCGGGAGCTCCCCCTGCTCTAGACCTTAAAGTCACTATCCTTTGTAACTAAATGCAGGGCCCTGCAATGAAAAGGTAGTCCTGATGTCTTCAGTCTTCGCTAGCTTTTATAATTGTAATCTGCAAAGGGTTCCTCCTGGGTGTTGCACAGTGTAATGTATCACACTAAAACAATTGTAATCCAACAGATTGACTAAGTGTTCTTATATGAAGTAAACAAGCATCTAGCATCCGTTCTTGAATACTGAAGTCTATTCAGGTGTAAAGTTCTCCAACTTCACTTGTTCTGTGGGACTATCAGTCCCAGCAACGCTCTGTAACAGTTCTTCTGGGTGTTAACCCTCTCACCACACAAGACCCGAGCAGATGGATGTCTCCATTTCAGCAGTTCTCAGTCCGTATCGAGACACCACCACGCCGTCACACTGTTCCGTTCACAAACGACCAGGAGTCCTCGGTTATCTCCCCACGGGTCTCCGGAACGATCACTTCAGCTGTTCCAGCACGCTGTGATGTGATGGCAGGATCCTTGCAGCTGCTCCGCTCCTTCGCAAAGTAGGCCGCAACCCTGTAGGACACACACACCCATAGGGTTCTGCTGACAGGCCACGCGTTCCAGGAACAAGAGACCTAAGATGGCTGTTCCTTACCCTTTTATATCCTCCCACAATGCAGTTCAGTTCTCACCATGTCCAGGAGCATTGTGGGTGGATCAGAGTTAAAGTTCCGAAGTAAACAATAAATCACTTCCATGTCATTTCACTTGATCGTGAAACGTAAACATATTGTACTTTCCCAATTGTCCACAAGATGGCACTAACACAACCTATGTACTATATAATACACATAGAGCTAGAAACAAAGGTTGTCAGCGCTACATACTCCCCCCTGCTTTAAATCTTTGGTCCCCAAAGATATGTAAGACCTTGTTCCTGCTACACATCTTAGCCTCTAACTGAGTGCACAGGACCGACAGAGGAGCCTCCCACCAATTCTCAGGTGTTGGAAAGCTACTCTGTGTACCCACAACTGTCACCTTAGTATCAGATACAGATGTGTCAAGGGGTGAAACAGGGCTCTCATTGTCCAGGTTGACTGAGGAGGAACTAGGCTCATCAGCATTCCTTTTGCTGGTAACTTTTGTTGTTTCAGAACACTCGCCCCAATGTATCGTATGTTAGTCTCTGGGTGGGCGAATGTTCCTCTTTCCCCTTTGCTCGGTCCTAGCTAGATCCACTGGTAACCTAGCCTCACGCCCAAACATCAGCCGATAAGGTGAATATCCGGTGACGTCACTCTTGGTGCTGTTATATGCATGCACTAAAGCGGCAATATGCTTACTCCAGTTGGGGTTTGTTCAGAGGCTAGTGTCCCTAACATATTAAGAAGAGTTCTATTAAACCTCTCTGGCTGAGGATCTCCTTGCGGATGATAGGGTGTAGTTCTGGACTTTTGAATTCCTAATAGATCCAGCAAATTCCTGATGAGTGTACTCTCAAAGTCTCTTCCTTGATCTGAATGGATCCTCTGTGGTAAGCCGTAATGGACAAAGAACTTTTCCACTAATGTCTTTGCCACTGTGACTGCCTTCTGATCTTTCGTGGAGAAAGCTTGAGCATACCCGGTAAAATGGTCTGTGACTACCAGAATATTTCCTTGCCCACTCAAGTCAGACTCTAGACACAGGAAGTCTATGCAAACTAGATCCATGGGGCCTTGGCTTGATAAATGTCCCATTGGGGCTGCCCGTTGTGGTAGCGTCTTTCTCTGGATACACCTATGGCAGGAGTGACAGTAACTCTCCACTTCTTTCCTCATGTAAGGCCAGTAGAATCTATCTCTTATCAACTGAAGAGTTCTTTCTGACCCCAAATGCCCATGACAATCATGCAGAGCGATTAACACTGTCTCTCGGTGTTTCTCTGGCAGCAACAGTTGCCACTTCTCCTCTGGATCTTCAGAGGGGCCCCTTCGGTAGACCACCCCTTGCAACAACTGCAACCGATCCCACTCTTTGTGTAACAACAGAGCTTCCTTTCGGGCACTTCTCAAAAGTAAATCAGGGTGTTTTCCCTCCAGAGCTTCCAATACCAAGCTGCAGAGTGGATCTTCTTGCTGATCTCTCCTAAGATCTTTCCTTGATAACTTAGGTAAACCCTCTGCAGCAATCTGGGAGACATTACAGTAATACCTGGGTACTCCTGTGGTAGTTACTCCAATCTCTTCAGCTCTGGCTCCACCTTTCTCCTGCTTTACTGCTCCTTCACAAAGGGCCCTTATCCCATCGGGAGCAAGTTGAGTCCAATCCTCTTGTGAGCTCAGGTGGCTGTGGGGTCTTCTTGACAGCACATCTGCATCTCTGTTGCCCGCTCCCGGTCTGTATTTCAGGCTGAAGGAGAATGTTGAGAGAGCAGCCAACCACCAATTTTGTTATCTGTTTTAACTACAAATTCGGCACCATACAGATAATCTCTCAGCTTGTCCACCACAACCCACTTCAAGGCTAGAAACTCAAGCTTATGAGTTGGGTAGTTCTTCTCAGCAGGAGACAAGCTTCGGCTCACATAAGCACCAGGCCTTAATTGTCCATTGTGATCCTGATAGAGCACTCCGCCCGGCCCATCTCAGCTGGCATCCACATGCAGTTCATAGGGCTTGGTAGGATACGCATAAGCTAACACTGGAGCAGTTGTAAGACTCTTCTTCAATAGACTGAATGTCTCTTCACATTCTTGAGTCCACTGATCCATGATAGATTCCCTTTACTTCCGGGGCCCTTCTTTTTGTCTCCCAGGTTTCTCCAAATCCACATCGGCCTCTTCCTGATTCTTCAGTAGTTCTGTAAGTGGGTGAGCTATCTTTGCAAACCCCTCCACAAACCTCTGACAGTAGGAGCAGAATCCTAGGAATGACCTGAGCTCAGTCACATTCGTGGGCCTTGGCCAAGAGGTAACAGCTTCCAATTTCTCAGGGTCAGTTGCTATCCCTTCTTCAGACACAATGTGCCCCAGATAGTTCACTCAAGATTGGTAGAATTGACACTTCTCCATTGAAAGTTTCAAACCCTCTTCATGTAGCCTCTTTAGAACTTTTTCTAATCGCTCATCATGCTCTTCAATAGTTCGGCCAAACACAATGTAAGTATACTAAGACCTCAATCAAATTCATGTCGCCTACCGTCTTTTCCATGAGCCGCTGGAAAGTTGCTGGGGCCCCAGACAATATATGCATCTCAGGTGTTGTATATATATATATATATATATATATATATATATATATATATACACTGCATTCAGTTTAGCTAGATCCGTTCCTGTTATCTTGCTACTGACAGGCAGGCTTGTGTTGTTACAGTATTTACAGCTACCTGAAGAAAATTTCTGGTGTTCTTTTGATCCTATTAGTACCACAGTCAGGCAACTAGACTATTTACAGTTAGTGTAATGCGTCCGCCTCACAGTGTTCAGTTAAAGCTACAAATTAGTTTAGTGAGACCTCTGCACAGTGTTCAGCTAAAGCTACAAGTTAGTGCAGTGCGTCCTCTGAACAGTGTTCAGCTAAAGCTACAAGTTAGTGTAGTGCACAGTGTTGAGCTAAAGCTACAAGTTAGGGTAGTGCGTCCTCCTCACAGTGTTCAGCTAAAGCTACAAGTTAGTGTAGTGCGTCCTCCTCACAGTGTTCAGCTAAAACTACAAGTTAGTGTAGTGCGACCTCTGCACAGTGTTCAGCTAAAGCTACAAGTTAGTGTAGTGCGTCCTCCTCACAGTGTTCAGCTAAAACTACAAGTTAGTGTAGTGCAACCTCTGCACAGTGTTCAGCTAAAGCTACAAGTTAGTGTAGTGCGTCCTCCTCACAGTGTTCAGCTAAAACTACAAGTTAGTGTAGTGCGACTTCTGCACAGTGTTCAGCTAAAACTACAAGTTAGTGTAGTGCGTCCTCCTCACAGTGTTCAGCTAAAACTACAAGTTAGTGTAGTGCGACCTCTGCACAGTGTTCAGCTAAAGCTACCTGTAGAAGGTTGGTGGTGTTTTCCTGATCCTATCACTACCGCAGGCAGCTAAATAAGCTACAAGTTAGTTTTTTGCGAGCTCTGCACAGTGTTCAGCTAAAGCTACCTGTAGAAGGTTGGTGGTGTTTTCCTGATCCTATCACTACCGCAGGCAGCTAAATAAGCTACAAGCTAGTAATTTGCAAGCTCTGCACAGTGTTCAGCTAAAGCTACCTGTAGAAGGTTGGTGGTGTTTTCCTGATCCTATCACTACCGCAGGCAGCTAAATAAGCTACAGGTTAGTTTTTTCTGAGCTCTGCACAGTGTTCAGCTAAAGCTACCTGTAGAAGGTTGGTGGTGTTTTCCTGATCCTATCACTACCGCAGGCAGCTAAATAAGCTACAAGTTAGTGTAGTGCGTCCTCCTCACAGTGTTCAGCTAAAACTACAAGTTAGTGTAGTGCGAGCCCACCGATCACACAGGAAGAGGAGGAGGAGGAGGAAGAGGAAGAGAAGGAGGATTGTGTCAGTATGGAGGTGGAGCCTGGCACTCAGCACAAGCAGCAGTCTTTAAGGGATTAGTCCCAAGAAACACATGGACTTGTATGTGGCTGGGAGGAGGTGGCTGCAGACCATGTCATCCTTAGTGACCCAGAGGACTCCGGACCGAATGCCTCAGCAAACCTATGCTGCATGGCCTCCCTGATCCTGGAAAGCCTGCGGAAGATCCTCGTATTCGTGGTATCAAGGAGGGGGATCATTACTGGCTGGCAACCCTCCTTGATCCACTTTACAAGGGTAAGGTTGCGGACCTTATCTTGCCATCGCAGAGGGAGCAGAGGATGAAACATCTTCGGGAGGCCTTGCAGAAAGGTCTGTGCAACGCGTTCTCAGAGACTGGGAGGTTACAAACTCCTGTTTCTGGACAACGTGTTGCTGAGACTTCGGTCAGTCAAAGAAGGAGCGGTGGAGAAGGTGGCTGTCTGACCGATGTGTTCAGACAATTTTTTAGTCCGCAGCCCCAAGGTATGATCGGTTCCAGCAATCATCACCAGAGTCTGTTTTACATGGTGCAGGAATACCTAGGGGCAAGATCTGACTTGGACACCTTTCCCACCGAAAATCCTCTGGGTTACTGGGTCTTGAGGATGGATCACTGGCCAGAGCATGCACAGTATGCAATTGAGCTACTGGCCTGTCCTGCATCCAGCGTTCTTTCGGAATGCACATTCAGCGCTGCTGGAGGCTTTGTAACCAATCACAGGGTGCGTCTGTCCACCGACTCTTTCGATCGACTGACCTTCATAAACATGAATCAGTCTTGGATCACCACCAGCTACCAAGCACCTGATGCTGATGTAACCAAATAATTTTTTTTGAAATGTCAGATCCCTTCAAAGACTGCCTATGCTGATGCTGAGTGACTATCCTGTTATGCTGAGTAATTATCATCTTCCTCCTCAATGATCATGCTGATAGCTTGTAAGAACATTTTTGGTTCTGGGCGCCGCCACCAGTGCCTAAGGCCCAATTTTTAAGCTCCTGTTTAACAGGGGCGTGTAATTACAATTTTTGATGCAATACTTTGCAGCAGGGCTCATTCCTGCGTTCCAACTAGAGTATCTGTGAGGGGTTGCAGTGTTGTGGCACCAGCACCAGTGCCTAAGGCCCAATTTTTCAGCCCCTGTTCAACAGGGATATATAATTAGAATTCTTGATCTAATATTTCACAGCAGGGCCCGTTTCTGCGCCCACCAAGATTAACTGTGAGGACTTACAGTGTTGTGGCACCAACACCACCACCACCACCACCAAAGGCCCAATTTTTCAGCCCCTGTTCAACACGGGGCATGTAATTACAATTCTTGATCGAATATTTCACAGCAGGGCCCATTTCTGCGCCCACCAAGATTAACTGTGAGGACTTACAGTGTTGTGCCACCAGCACCACCACCAAAGGCCCAATTTTTCTAGCCCTGTTCAACAGGGGCATGTAATTACAATTCTTGATTGAATATTTCACAGCAGGGCACGTTTCTGCCCCCACCAAGATTAACTGTGAGGACTTACAGTGTTGTGGCCCCAGCACCAACACCACCAAAGGCCCAATTTTTCTGGCCCTGTTCAACAGGGGCATGTAATTACAATTCTTGATCTAATATTTCACAGCAGGGACCGTTCCAGCACCCACCAAGAGTAACTGTGAGGACTTACATTGTTGTGGCACCAGCACCACCACCACTATCACCAAAGGCCCAATTTTTCTGGCCCTGTTCAACAGGGGCATGTAATTACAATTCTTGATCTAATATTTCACAGCAGGGCCCTGTGAGGGCTTACAGTGTTGAGGCCACAACAACACCTAAGGCCCAAATTTCTGCTGAGTATATAGGGCAGGCCCCTACTTTCAAACATTCAACTTACAAACGACTCCTACTTGCAAACGGAAGGAGACAACAGGAAGTGAGATGAAATCTACCCCATAGGAAGGGAAATTCTCTCCTGTAAGAGTTAATATGGGAAAAACTTTTCTCCTTTCCACTGACGCTTTATCACCAATCCTTGTTTCACTAAAAACCCCAAATTTTCAAAAAACATTTGTCATTGGGACAAAAAGTGAGGTGAAATCTTCTGAAGAGGAGCACAGACAGCAAAGCAAATGTTACAGGGGTGATAACCCTTCCCTATGTTTTCCAAAAAGCTTAAAAACTGATTTTTTGGCTGGAGCTACACTTTAAAAATGTACCAGTTCAAAATTACAAACAGATTCTACTTAACAACAAACAACAACCGTTCGCAGGTTCTGGTGCAAAACGAACTGGGGGGTATTCGGCTCATCCCTAATCACAGAGGCTTTTTCCTTTTGTATCTTGTTTAGCACCAACAGGATCATCTGAAACAGCGGGAGGGCATACCCTAGACAAAACTCCCAGGGATGTGCCAGAGCATCAGTCCCTAAGGATCCATTGTCTCGGTGAAGAGAAAAGAATTGAGGGAGGTTCGTATTTTTTCTGGAAGCAAACAGATCCACTTGGGACTTTTACCATTTCTTGGTGATTAGAGCAAAAACTTCTGGGTTAAGGGGCCATTCTGCTTCCTGAATAGTTTGGCTGGATATAAAATCCGCTACTTTGATCAGAGTACCTTTAAGGTGGACTGCTGACAAGCATATCAAATGACTCTCTGCCCACTCCAGAATTTCTGTGGCCAGCAACTGCAGAGTCCTGTTTCTTGTACTACCCTGTTTGTTCAAGTAGGCCACAGTTGTGGCATTGTCTGACAAAACCTGGACATCATAACCCTGGAGGATCTTGGGAGAAAGCATCCAGTGCTAGAGTGACTGCCTTTAGTTCCCTCCAATTAGAAGATCTTGCTGCTTCCCTCCAGGACCAAACTCCCTGAGCCAGATTCTTCTCCCAATGGGCACCCCAACCCCAGGCACTGGCATCTGTTGTAATCACTCTTTTGACTGGAAAAGTCCATAGAAGACCCCTTGACAGGACAGACTGTTTTTTTCACCACCAAAGAGTTCTCTTCACTCTGGTCGGAAATGTTCACTTTCCAGGGATTCTGGACTGTGATGTCATGCTCTTAGGAGAAAACTTTGAAGAGGCCTGAAATTAAGCCTTGCCCGTTGAATGGCTGTCATGGTTCAGGTCAGGGTCCCCAAAGCTGACATGATTCTTCTGATCGACAGAAGTTGAATGGTCTGTAACAAAGAAATTACATTTTTTACTTTGATTTTCTTCTCTTCTGGTAAGAAGATCCACTGTTCCACAGAACTAATTCAGTAGCCCAGAAACTGTACTTCTTGAGCAGGCTCCAAACTTGATTTCTCAAGGTTTACAATTCACCGCTGTGATGGGATTCACTTAGGGCGGGGGGCCCTTGGAACCCAGAATCCCTTGGGGAGGTTGGGAAACCCTTGTTCCAGCTCCCCATGCACCTCCTATGTCTAAGTTACCCTGTGTCTATTAGGGGCACAGGGTGACTGAGAAAATGGACAGCTATTTAATGGACACTGTGAATGTGGTTTGGATTACTTAAAACTGAACAGTAATATTTATCAACAATATCCCTCGAAAAATCTCTGATACATAAATTCAGCTGTATCAGAATGATGGAACATTGTAAGAGTTTTGTAGACTGTTGCCATGCTGCCTGCAATACCTGATTAATCAAAGCATAGCTTGGATGTGGATACCATGGTCTACAATGTAGGAGACAGGCCTTCTGCTAATTCTGGGACCTTCTACTATTGTGAGAAGGTGTCCTGTGTTTATATTTATGATAATGTGTGTTGTGTCTTCAGAGCTAAAAGACGGCAAGGCTGACCTGAAAGGTCATACCTCTGAGTCACCTAGGCTGGGTAAATGACTAGTTAATTAGCTCATGTTAATTGATGTTTCTAGTTACAGTTGTATTGTTAGGATAATATGATCGGGGGGGGGGGGCCTCCATCTGAATTGTATATAGACTGTATTCTTGTTCTAATAAATGGTTCCATGTTAAGTTTGTAGCTAAACTAGTCTCGTCTGTTTCTTGGTTACAATATATGGCTGTAATATTTGATATCTGAGGATCCAGATTGCAGGAAGCAGTGTACTGATGGAAGCACTCAAGTGGAGTGCGACTGGGATCCATTACAACCCCAACATCTGCAGATGGCTGCGAGCCCTGACCAGATTTTCCTGTAGCATTTTCCTTGAGGGGCAACAAAAAAAGGAGGTCGTCTAAATAAGGGATCATCGTGATCCCCTGAAGACAAAGTGGAGCAAGAGCTTCCGCCATCACCTTTGTGAATATCCACGGAGCGGATGAAAGGCCGAAAGGGAGGGCTTTGAACTGTAAAGTAAGCATCTGTTCCCCCATATTCACTGCTAGTCTGAGAAATTGCAGAGACTGAGTGGCAATGGGTATATGAGGATATGCATCTCTTATATTTATTGACGCCATGAAGCATCCCTGAGTCAATAGATTACTGACTGTAAAGATCAAGTTCATATGAAATTTTCTGTAACAGGCAGATTTGGTCAGGGGCTTTAAATTGAGAATTAAACAAAACTTCCAGAAGGTTTCTTCACTAGAAAGACATGTGAGTAGGGATGAGGTGAACACCCTCGGTTCTGTTCACACCAGAACTTTCGAACAGGCAAAAAATTTGTGCGAACATGCACACACCATTAAAGCCTATGGGATACGAACATGAAAAATCAAAAGTGCTAATTTTAAAGGCTTAAATGCATGTTATTGTCATAAAACGTGTTTGGGGACCCGGGTCCTGCCCCAAGGGACATGTATCAATGCAAAAAAAAGTTTTAAAAACTGACTTTTTTTAGGAGCAGTGCTTTTAATAATGCTTAAAGTGAAACAATAATAATGAAATATTTAAATATTTAATATATATATATTTAATTTAAATATCGTGCCTGGGGGGTATCCTTATTCTGCCTGTAAAGTATCACATATTTCCCATGTTTATAACAGTAACACAGCAAAATTAAATTTCTAATGTCATTTAACCCCTTCCCAACCAGCCGCCGCAGTTGAACTGCGGCAGGTTGGCTCCCCTGGGTGAAACAACGTAACTGTACGTTGCTTCGCCTTTTGACCACTAGGGGGCGCGCGGAGCCGATGCGAGTGCCCGGCAGGCGCAATGACCTCTGGGCACCCACGATCACTCGTGACAGAGTGAGAACCGGGATCAGAACTGTTAAACACACAGATCACACAGATCCCGGTTCTCTCAGGGGAGAGGAGAGAGATCGTGTGTTCATACCAAGTATGAACACCGATCTCTCTCCTCCCCTAGTCAGTCCCACCCCCCCACAGTTAGAAATTATTGAAACAAGGGGACCCCCAGATCTCGCCCCCCCCATGTGAATGGGTATCGGGTACATTGTACCCCTACACATTCACCCAAAAAAGTGTCAAAAAAGTAAAAATGACAAAATGACAGTAGACAGATTGGGACAATTTCTTTAATAAAAAATAAAAAAAATAAAAATGTCCCGCGATTTCCATTTATCTTCAATCACAGTGTCTGATGACTCGAGAAAAAAAAAAAAGGAAAAACGCAGCCTTCATGGGAGACTCCCGCTCACTGCAGTCTTTTTGTATTGACAGCTGTTATATAGCTGAGGGTGGGGCCACCCGGTGATGTAAGCGGGTGACCCACCCCTTCTGACATCATGTGACATCACATAACATCAGAGGGGTGGGGTCACCAGTTTACATCCTCGGGTAGCCCCTCAGCTATATAACTGTCAGAAACCATGAAATCAGGCCAAGACAGAAGTACAGTTAAATCACACCTGTTTAATAATAAAAGTAAAAAGAACAAATGGAGTCAAAACATAGCCAAAGTTCAGTAACCAGAACGCATAGTCAGCTAAGTCAGAAGTCAGGGATCAATATAGTGGAACAGCAAGCAGGATCTGGAGCCAGAAGAGATGTCAGCAAAGCAAATCTTAAACAGGATTGCAGGAGTTTCTGTGATGTTGACCAAAGCGAAGGCAGAGAACTTCTGGACTGGACGGCTTAAGTAGGCAGAACTGACGAGCAGGATATCATCAACAGGCGAGTCACTGTGGAGAGATAGGAGCTGGCAATTAGCTGACAGCTGAGTGGCCAGCTCAGAGAAGGAAGGGCTGAGCCCAGCCCTAACAGTACCTCCTCCTCAACGACCCCTCCCCCTCGGAGGACCACCAGGCTTGAGGGGAAAACGTCTATGGAAATCACGGAGGAGGACAGGGGCATGTACGTCCAAGGCTGAGAACCAAGACCGTTCCTCCGGACCATACCCTTTCCAATGCACCAGGTACTGTATGCGCCCACGGAACCTACGGGAGTCAACAATGGACTGTACGTCATACTCCTCATGGTTCTCAATCTGTACAGGGTGAGGACGTGGCACCGAGGTGGAAAGCGGTTGCAGACCAAAGGTTTTAATAAGGAGACATGAAATACATTTGAAATACGCATATTAGAAGGAAGGTCTAATGTGTAAGCCACTGGGTTAATCCTACGAAGAATACGGAAAGGCCCAATAAACTGAGGTGTGAACTTTAGTGAGGGAACCCAAAGTCTGAGGTTGCGAGATGACAGCCAGACCCTGTCCCCAACCTGATAGGAAGGCGCAGGCAGGCATCTGTGGTCAGCATGGAGTCTGTATCTATCATTAGCATGTCGTAAAGCCTCCTGGACTTGTGCCCAAGTGGAACGAAGACCACAGAGATGCTCCTCTACCGCAGGAATACTTTGCCTAACAAATGAGTCAGGCAACATGGAAGGTTGGAAACCATAATTTGCCATAAACGTAGACAACCGGGAAGCAAGATTCAACGCACTGTGAGCAAACTCTGCCCATGGTTGTTATGAATGGCCGGAAATATAGCAACGTAGGAATTGCTCCAAGGACTGACTGGCTCATTCTGCTGCCCCGTTAGACTGCGGGTGATACGCAGAGGAGAAAGCAAGCTGAATTCCCAACTGTGCACAAAAGGTTCACCAGAACCGGGACACAAATTGACTACCCCTGTCCAAGACAATCACCTTGGGTAGCCCATGTAAGCGAAAGATCTCCCAAGCAAAAATGGAAGCCAGTTCCTTAGAAGTGGGCAACTTCTTAAGTGGAATGGACACATCTTTGAGAACTGGTCAACCACCATAAGGATAACTATGTTGCCCTGGGAGTTGGGTAACTCCACAATGAAATCCATAGACAGGTGGGTCCAGGGCCTCTCTCCATTGGGTATGGGTTGTAGGAGGCCCACTGGAAGGTGTCGTGGAGTCTTACTCTGAGCACACGAAACAGGCAGCTACGAAGGCAGTAACATCAGCACGTAGACTAGGCCACCAGAATTGTTGAGAAATGGCCCAAAAGAGTTCTTTGATTATCGGGCTCATCCCTACATGTGAGTAGAATCCCTGTTGACATTATTCTGGTGCTACTTGAACCACAACTCTCTGTTGCATCAGATCCTCTAGAAGGGTCTTCACGGCCAGAGCTTTGGCTGCACCTTTCAGAAGATTTGTGACCAGAAACCTTTCTGGGGGAAGACTTGAGATTTCTATCTTGTATGTTTGAGAAAGCATTGTGAAAATATACTTATTTGATGTTATGTTGGTCCACTGAGGGAAGAACCCCTGAAGCCTTCCTCCTACAGGAAGTGATAAGTATTGTTGGTCTACCCAGGAGAATGGAAAAGGAGTGCACCCTTACCCTTCAATTTTTGCGAGGACCAGCTTCTTCTTTTTGCCTACGGCTTATTATCCTGATCTTGAGCCCTTAGAGGTCAAAAGAGACACTTAGGAGGCTGCTTTTTCTTCTTAACAGGAAATTATTTTTTTCTTGTCAGCTGTCCTATCCATACTAGAATCTAATTCTGGACCAAATAAAAGATCCCCCATAAAGGGAATTCCACAAAGCTTACTTTTAGATGCTAAATCCCCAAGCCAGGTCTTCAACTAAAGTGCTCTTCTGGCCGAATTAGATAAGGATGCTTATCTAGCTGTTATTATAATAGACTTTGTTGATGCATCCGCAATCTAGGCTACAGATAATGATAGAGTAGAGAAGGAATCTAAGATCTCTTGTTTAGGTGAATCTGCCACAATATGCGCCTTAACCACTTAAGCCCCGGACCATTTGGCTGGCCAAAGACCAGAGCACTTTTTGTGATTCGGCACTGCGTCACTTTAACTGACAATTGCGTGGTCGTGTGATGTGGCTCCCAAACAAAATTGACATCCTAGAGCTTTCGTTTGGTGGTATTTGATCACCTCTGCGGTTTTTATTTTTTGCGCTATAAACAAAAAAATAGCGACAATTTTGAAAAAATGCATTATTTTATACTTCTTGCTATAATAAATATCCAGAAAAAAATATATAAAAATACATTTTATTCCTCAGTTTAAGCTGATACGTATTCTTTAACATATTTTTGGTAAAAAAAATCGCAATAAGCGCTTATTGATTGGTTTGCCAAAAGTTATAGCATTTACAAAATAGGGGATAGTTTTATGGCATTTTTATTGATAATTTTTTTTACAGGGACTTGTGATCAGTGAGAGTGTCATTAGGCAGAAGGGTGAGATGCTTGTTTACATTAGCATCTCCCCGTTCTTCCTCACCATGAGACGATCGCAGGTATCCCCACGGACATCGAGTCCGCGGGACCCACGATCACGGTCACGGAGCTCCCGGCGTGCGCACGCCCACAAGCCGCCTCTTACAGGGCGACATACAAGTACGTTAATCTGCCTGTACATACCCTTCTGCCGCAATATATCTGCGTGAGGCGGTCGGGAAGCGGTTAAGCTGGCTAACCCAGTACTCTAGATTTCTGGCCACACAAGTAGTTGCCGTGGCTGGCTTAAGATTGCCCATAATTGACTACCAGGATTTTTTAAGCAGAAGATCCATCCTTTTGTCTATGGGATCTTTCAAGATTCCCATGTCCTCAAAGGTGAAGTCCGTAGACCTAGATATCTGAGAAAAAGCTATGCCCAGTTTAGACACTATTTTCCAGACCGCCGCCTTTTATGAGCTTTGGGAAAAAAAATTTTCTCTCCAGATCTAGCCATTCTTTTTTAATAGAATCTGAGATAGCGGAGTGAACCGGAAAAGCACACCCTTTAGACTCAGTAAGACCTGCATATATGCTGTCATGAAGTGTAAGCTTTTTATTTTCTTCTTCCAAGCCAAGCGTAGCATAAATTGCCTTTAATAATCTGTCCACTTGATCCAAAGACAATTTATATTTAGAGAGAGCTTTTTCCACTCCTTTCCCCTCCTCTTCCTCTGAATATTCATTGGAATGAGCAGAGGAATGCCCCTCATGGGTAGCAGTATCTCCCTCTGTCTCCACCAGAGGGGTTGAAAGTAAGCCTTGCAAAGATTCTGAGGTAGATGCTTGTCTCAGTGCTGGGTTTGCTAAAGAAGAAGGAAAAGACTAAATGGTAGCATTGAGCTCTTTCTTGACCGAGGCAATCAGATCGCTGCATGCGGATGTAGAATCTTCTTTAACAAGGGCAGCAATGCATGTTTTACATAGCACCCTTTTCCACCCTTCTGGCAATTTTGCTTTGCATGAGAGACATTTCTTTTTAACTGTCAGATCAGAACTCTTAGCCTGCAATAAACAAAGAACAAAAATACACCACGGGTGCACAAAGAAGCAAACTTGGACCCCCAGTGTGCAGACAGGCTCCAGCCACTGTGGGGGGGGAGAAAGACAGAGCCCAGAGAGCACAGGCATACTTCAGAAGGATCTCTTACCTGGGCCTTGCTGGTGCCTGTGCCTGTCCCCACTGCTGCAAAGCCTGCTTCCTCCATCGCAGGCTTGCTGCATTCCATGTGGCTGTAACAACGCCAGATCTTGACTCCATTAGCCTGCTGCACCGGACCAGAACTGGAAATAGGTACCAACCCGGAACCTGCCTTCTCCCCCTGCGCTTGGGGCCGGAAATTACGCCCCTCCAGGATACCTCATTTCTGGGCCGACACTCCACTAAGCCATCACCAAGATGGCAGTGGCGCATGCGCCATATATCACTGGACCGGCGATTTGGAAAAGTAAAAAAAGGGGGCGCTGCCGGCTTCTCTGCCACCTAGGAGCGGTGCACCATCTGTCAGTACAGGCTCTCCCCGAGCACAGAAGGGGGAGAATGGGGCCCATTCATCGGCCATCTCAGGTGGAACTGGGAGGATCAGTAAGCTCTTCATAGGGCAAAAACAATTGGTGGAGGCAGGAAACCTCATCTCTGAGGAACAGCACCTAAGAGGTCATGGCTCCCCACCAGGTGTCCCCACCGGCTGGAGGAAACACAAGAACTGAGAGGTGGTGGGGTGAAACCTCCTTTTAAATTTTGGTGAAAGAAGTGTTTCCTTTGATCTGGTGGGAGGAGCCACGATCTCTCAGGTGACGTCCTGAAAGACGTTTTGGGAAAAAAGTATTTGCGTAACGTAACTGTAAACCATAAAGCATGATGCCAAACATACATGAAAATAGATTTGAGGTTTAAATACATCAAAGTGATATGTTACAGCTGCTCCTTTGCAAAAGCTTCAGTGTTGGGCAATCTCTTTTTTCAGATTTTTTAGGCTGGCCCAAAGATTATATACAGTGGGGACAGAAAGTATTCACACCCCCTTAAATTTTTAACTTTTTGTTATATTGCCGCCATTTGCTAAAATCATTTAAGTTCATTTTTTTCCTCATTAATGTACACACAGCACCCCATATTGACAGAAAAACACAGAATTGTTGACATTTTTGCAGATTTATTAAAAAAGAAAAACTGAAATATCACGTGATCCTAAGTATTCAGACCCTTTGCTGTGACACTCATATATTTAACTCAGGTGCTGTCCATTTCTTCCGATCATCCTTGAGATGGTTCTACACCTTCATTTGAGTCCAGTTGTGTTTGATTATACTGATTGGACTTGATTAGGAAAGCCACACACCTGTCTATATATGACTTTACAGTTCACAGTGCATATCAGAGCAAATGAGAATCATGAGGTCAAAGGAACTGCCTGAAGAGCTCAGATACAGAATTGTGGCAAGGCACAGATCTGGCCAAGGTTACAAAAAAATTTCTGCTGCACGTAAGGTTCCTAAGAGCACAGTGGCCTCCTTAATCCTTAAATGGAAGACGTTTGGGACGACCAGAACCCTTCCTAGAGCTGGCCGTCCGGCCAAACTGAGCTATCGGGGAGAAGAGCCTTGGTGAGAGAGGTAAAGAAGAACCCAAAGATCACTGTGGCTGAGCTCCAGAGATGCAGTCGGGAGATGGGAGAAAGTTGTAGAAAATTAACCATCGCTGCAGCCCTCCACCAGTCGGGGCTTTATGGCAGAGTGGCCCGACGGAAGCCTCTCCTCAGTGCAAGACACATGAATGCCTGCATGGAGTTTGCTAAAAAACACCTGAAGGACTCCAAGATGGTGAGAAATAAGATTATTTGGTCTGATGAGACCAAAATAGAACTTTTTGGCCTTAATTCTAAGCGGTATGTGTGGAGAAAACCAGGCACTGCTCATCACCTATCCAATACAGTCCCAACAGTGAAGCATGGTGGTGGCAGCATCATGCTGTGGGGGTGTTTTTCAGCTGCAGGGACAGGACGACTGGTTGCAATTGAGGGAAAGATGAATGCGGCCAAGTGCAGGGATATCCTGGACGAAAACCTTCTCCAGAGTGCTCAGGACCTCAGACTGGGCCGAAGATTTACCTTCCAACAAGACAATGACCCTAAGCACACAGCTAAAATAATGAAGGAGTGGCTTCACAACAACTCCGTGACTGTTCTTGAATGGCCCAGCCAGAGCCCTGACTTAAACCCAATTGAGCATCTCTGGAGAGACCTAAAAATGGCTGTCTACCATTGTTTACCATCCAACCTGACAGAACTGGAGATGATCTGCAAGGAGGAATGGCAGAGGATCCCCAAATCTAGTTGTGAAAAACTTGTTGCATCTTTCCCAAAAAGACTCATGGCTGTATTAGATCAAAAGGGTGCTTCTACTAAATACTGAGCAAAGGGTCTGAATACTTAGGACCATGTGAAATTTCAGTTTTTTTCTTTTTTAATAAATCTGCAAAAATGTCAACAATTCTGTGTTTTTCTATCAATTTGGGGTGCTGTGTGTACATTAATGAGGAAAAAAATGAACTTAAATGATTTTAGCAAATGGCTGCAATATAACAAAGAGTGAAACATTTAAGGGGGTCTGAATACTTTCCTTCCCCACTGTAAATCAACATCTGTGCAGAGCAGGTTGCAGCTAAACTGGATATTTATTCTTTGGCATCTAACGGCTGTAAGGAATAAGCTTCCTGCTAGGAATGCACAAAGAAAACAGCTAAAGGAGCAGCTGCAAGTATGTGAACAGTACAGTGGCTTTATTTACAAATATATATAATTCATTAGGGATTTTACTATATTTTGGAAAAACTGTTTTTCTTGTAAAGTTCCACTTTATGCTTTTATTGGTGCCAAATTTCATACTATCAACTGCCTATGAAACTTCCTAATCTTGTAAAAGTTATAATGGTCTCCTTGGAGAATGGAAATTTGAATTTAACCACTTGCCTTCCACAGGTCCTTTTTAACCTTCCTGGCGGTAATCCCGAGTGTGGCTCAGGGTGGAATTTCAGTACCAAGAGCGGTAACCCCGAGCCAGACTCGGGATCGCATAGCAGCATCCAGAAAGAGGTTACTTACCTTGTTCCCTGGATCCTGCGATGTCTCCCTGCAGTGTGAGCGGCTCGTCCTCCGCTCGATCTATCATGGAGCCGGGCTCCGTTCCCTGCGAGCATTGCGACGAACGGGGACGGAGAACGACGCCAAATTCAAAAAGTGAAACACACACAATACATACAGTACACTGTAATCTTACAGATTACATTACTGTATGTAATTATTTCACCTCCCTTTTGTCCCTAGTGGTTTCTCCAGTGCCCTGCATGCAGTTTTATATTATAAATACTGTTCTTTCTGCCTGGAAACTGGAGATTGTCTATAGCAACCAAAACTATCCCTTTACATCAAAAGTTGTTTTAGAGCAGCTAGAAAACAGCGATAATAAATTAGAATCACTTGCAGAATTGAGCGATAGTGATTTGTGGGAAGATCCGTCATCAAATACTGAAAAGTAATGACAGCGACAATTCTGCAAGTGAGCAAATTTCAGTGTTTTTGATTTGATTACATTATTGAATATTTTTTATTATTATATTATTATTATTTGGTATAATTATTTATAGTTATTTATTATATTATAATTTATGATTTTGTGTTTCAAACTTTATCACACCCGAGATGTTTACTAGACTCTGGTTTGGACAGATATAAGTGTGTTATTGCTAAGAATTACAGGCCTACAATAAAAAACAACAAATTTCCATGCAAAATAATTGTACCGCTTTCAGCACCTAAAATCCGACATAATCATACTGCCAGGGAGGTTAAACAGCCTGATCACTTTTACAGTACTTTGAATGTACCATTATCTCCCTTGTGATTGCAATAAATGCAAATGAACAAACTGTAAAAAACATGTAATTTATAATAAATAAATAAAATTAACAAATAAATGTAAAAGCAACCCCTCTCTCTGCACATGTTGCAAATGCAACTGTGAGCATGTTAGGTAACACTGCAAACTTGGTGTGAAAGCAATCATTTCAGGTTCATCATTTACTGTTAACTTTAAATTGATATCCTGTAAAAGCTTTTAAAGCATTTCCCAAAGGTCAATTTTGGGCCTTTGGCAGGTGAGTGCAATTTTAAGATTAATATATATTATGTTTTCTATGCACTAAGATTTATTTTAGTATATTTTTCCTGAAAAAATACACTTGCAGTTACACAAATATTGTGAGACATAAAAGATTGCAGCTGCCATTTTTTTATTCTACAGGGCATCTAATTTCAGAAAATATACAATTAGTTTGGGGTTTTAAGTTATTTTCTAGCCAAAAATGCAGATTTGATAATATGTACAAAAAATATAAAAAAATATTCAAAATGCAAGATGGTTAATTAGCAAATCTGTATCATACTGTTTTGCACTGTTAGTCTATTTTTTTCTTAGTGAACAAAGAAAGTTTATGTTTGTGAATAATGTAACTGACTGAGTTTATAAATGGGGACCTTGTTGACTGTCTAGACATGATTATGTCCACATTTCAGATGGGTCTCTGTTTTAAGCAAAATTAGATTTTTTTTTTTTATAGTAGGATCATAAATAAATCTATTGTTGGCTGCCTGTATATTACCCCAAGACTGAAAAATAAGCAAGAATTTTTTATTTATTTTTTCCTGTACAATTTTCTCTTGTCCAATATATGTCAAATCCTTTTAGTAGTATAGTTTTGCAGTGAACTGCAACTACTGTATGTATTATGGCAAGGTTTCCTGGGCTGATCTCAACTTGGCATTTGGTGTCAATAAGCACCACCCATCATTTAGCTCTACTCCCCACCATACTGCTCAACAAAGAATGTTGCAAGAAATATACTCTCTTTTTGCTTACGTATGGAACATTTCAAAAAGTACATTGTTACGCTATTACATGATTAGCATAGTACCCTTCTGTACCGCATACATTTTGAGGTGCATTTGCATATTACTGTATGTATCTAGTTACCATTTTGCTTATACTGTATGTGACACGTGGAAGTAGAGGCTCTCCAGCCACCAGTATTTATAGAAACATAAAGAGTGTTGTAGTAGATCTTTAGAAACCTATCTCTGATAACAGCGTCACAAGAACCTCTCCTGCAAGGTGGTGGAGTTTTGCACCAAGAGAAGCTATTTTAGAAGTTAAGGAACGTAAACACAAATTTTGTTGCATAATTCTCTCAAAGATAGGACACAATACAGAAAAAGTATTGCAAACTAAGGACTACTTGAATTTGTTGCACACGTAGATACTATCAATAAAATGTTGCACGAGTTACATACATTTGGCACAAATCTTCTGACTACATAAACACCCCTACAAATGTGTCTCAAATGCTGTATCTAATCACCCCCAATAACTATGTAAAAAATACTTGTTAACCAAGAAAACAGACCATTTATCTACTTTGTCACTAATTTATGGAACAACAGACTTTAGATATTGAGGGCTAGGCCATTTCACTTGAACTGTCCACTGCTAATTTTGGGAAGAATCAGCCATGGGGCAGATTTACTAAAGGCAAATAGACTGTTCACTCTGCCTGGGCATTTTCTGATGTGAAGCTTCACTTTGCAAAGAATACCCAATCACATGCAAGGAAAATAAAAAAAAAAGCATTTCTGCTTGCACATGATTGGATGATAGACAGAGCTTCCCCTCATTTACTAAGATGGGGGGCAACTGCACTTGCAAAGTGCACAGCTTATATGCCTTTAGTAAATCCACCCCTCTGTGTCTCTGCTACAAAATTCCCCTGGGAGGATTAGCATTTTTAAATTACTTTTAAATCCTTTTTTTAGGAAATATTCCTTCCTCCAGTGCCTTTGCTAATTATTGGGCTACCCTCAATTACTAGGCAGCTAAAGATGCTTTTTCACATAGTGTCTGCTAGCAATGTCTGCTGGCCACAGTCACAATCTTTTTCTTTTACCTTTGTGTCTGAGTATAGATCTATGTTTGTCCCAAGCATTCTTTAACTGCTTGAGGACTAGCCGCCGTAGTTATACATCGGCAGGTTGGCTACCCTGGGCGAGCCATCGTAGCTGTACGTCGGCCGCTTTAAGAGCACTAGGGGGCGCGCGCGCACCAGTGGCATGATGATGGAGCCGATGCGTGTGCCCGGTGGTCGCGATGTCTTCTGGGCACCCGCAATCGCTCCTGAGAGAGAAAGAATGGAGGTCTGTCAATGTAAACAGACAGATCTCCATTCTGTCAGGGGTGAGGAGACTGATCAGTTGTTCTTACTGCTTAGAAACAACAATTAGTCTCCTCCCACAGGCAGTCCCATCACCCCACAGTTAGAAAAACTCCCTAGGTAACACATTTAACCCCTTGATTGCCCCCTAGTGTTAACACCTTCCCTGCCAATGACATTTATACAATAATCAGTGGCTATTTTTAGCACTGATCGCTGTATAAATGTCAAATTTTTAAAAGTGTCCCATAATCTGTCCCCCGCAATGTCGCAGTCCCAATAAAAATCGCAGTTTGACACAATTACTAGTAAAAAAACTGAATAATAAAAATGCCATAAATATATCACCTATTTTGTAGACGCTATAACTTTTGCGCAATCCAATAAATTTACACTTATTGCAATTTTTTTTTACCAAACATATGTAGAAGAATACATATTGGAAGAAATTTGTTTTTTAAAAAGAATTTTGGCGATATTTATTATACAAAAATACAAAAAAAGTCACTGCCCCCACCTATAACTGGTCTTCACAGCAAGGAGCACTGGAAGGGCAAACGCATGTAAAATAAAACCAAAGAATTTCCAGGCTATTTTACATGCGTTTGCCCTTCCAGTGCTCCTTGCTGTGAAGACCAGTTATAGGTGGGGGCAGTGATTTTTTTTGTACTGTTGACATATTGGTCAGGCAACGCACTGACACCTTTGCTGCCATTGTGCAATGTCCTGGGTGTTAAGTGTGCTCCTGCGCCTTTAAGGAGGGTTGGGCTCCCTCCAGTCATCTGCCCTTCATCTATCCATTAGAATACATGTGCTCCCACTGTGGACACTCTTCAAAGTTAGAGTTAGGGTCTGCAGGATACAGGGTGCCTTGCCGTGGCCTGCAGCTTATGCATGTATATGCAAATGTGTGCAACTAAACCCCTGTTTTTAATGCATACTGTTAGGCAGGTTAATTCAGTTGGTCGCAGGCTGGTTCGTAAGTCGAGCTTGGAAATTCTTTGGTTTTATCTTACACAATATTTATTATAGCAAAAAGTAAAAAGTATTTTTTTTCCAAAATTGCTGTTTTTTTTTGTTTATAGTGCAAAAAATAAAAACCGCAGAGGTGATCAAATACCACAAAAAGAAAGATCTATTTGTGGGGAAAAAAGGGTGTCAATTTTGTTTGGGTATAGCATCACACGAACGTGCAATTGTCAGTTAAAGCGATGCAGTGCCATATCGCAAAAAATGGCCTGGTTATTAAAGCGGAGTTCCACCCAAAAGTGGAACATCCACTCATTTGTCTCCTCTCCCCCTCCGGTGCCACAATTGGCACCTTTCGGGGGGGGGGACAGGATACCTGTCTTTGACAGGTATCCTGTTCCCACTTCTGGGAGTCCGGGCCACTGCCCTTGACATCACCGCGGGGCTCCCTCCTCCTCCCTCCTCCTCTCCCTGTTGCCGGGCCAGTAGAAGAGAGGAGGGGGCCTCACGCATGCACAGTAGGGTTTCCGGCATGAAGCCGTAAGGCTACACTGCCGGGTACCCTTACCCGCAATGGCGGTGGCAGCACATCAGCTGCAGTGCCAACATCGCTGGACTCCAGGACAGGTAAGTGTCCTATTGTTAAAAGCCATCAGCTGCAGTATGTGTAGCTGCTGGCTTTTAATTTTTCTTTTTTTGGGCGGAACACCGCTTTAAGGGGGCAAATCTTCCTGGGCTTAAGTGGTTAATTTACTGTCGACTGCCTCCCTATCTCTCCTGGAAGTCTGTTTCAAGCATCGTTTGGTAAAACAATATTTTCTAAGATTACTTTTGTACTTTCCTCCTACTAGTTTGAGGTCAATTTAATTAAGTTAAACAATTTACCTCACAGAGTTCAAAATTACTAAAAAATTTGTATAAATGTAGAATATTGGCAAACATGAATGATGTGTTTAGTTAAAGTTATTGTACAGCACTTTGATTTTTTTTAACATGATTTGAATAACAGAGTGCTAAATATAGTTGGTAACCAAAGTAATTGCAGCTTTTCGTTTAATCCCTCAGCTTGTAATATCTCATGTAACAATTTCCAGGGCAATTATTTCTTCCCTATGTAATTTGATTAAAGCCTTCTATATAATTTTGTGTTGGAAAGTTACATGTGCTTAGTAAAGCAGAAATGAATGGCATCAAGTAACAGTGACAGAAACTATTTCCACCACATGCAAAAACTATTGGAAGATATATAAATATCTTACTCTTTCTAAGTCTTTAGAATGTAAACTCTTTGCATAAACAAGGAGTTTTACCATTATTCATTATTCGAGTGTGTACATATACCCATTAAAAATTAGCAAAATTAAGAGTTTTTGCTTTGCCAAATTTCAGTGAAAATTAGGAAATTGTAGTGAAATGCATTGGAAACAACAGGTAAGGCAAACTTAAGGTAGTTCTTAAGGGTGCAATGATCAGTAAATTACCTCTAGAATAATGCTAGAAAAGTTTGCTTTAAACTATATCGGACCTGTTATTGTGCCAAAAACAGACCCTTCTTGGTTGGCAACATAATCGGTTGGCTTCTAACTTCAGCTTTTACAATATAAGCTTAAACAAAAAAAAAATGGGAGTTGATTGGCTACCATGCACAGCTACACCAGATTTTGCACTCTCCAATTTCAGTACATCAACCCCAATGTTTGATACTGTAGACAGAGATGGAACTGAACCCTAATCAGGGACGGCACCCATTTGGGTCATGAAAATTCACTGTTACAACACTGATCCTCCTCCCGGCCAATCGGGAAACAGGTATGAAACCTGTTTCCCAATTGACCAAAACGTCAGGTGATCCTATTGGACGCCTAGTGCCAGGAGGAGGAAAGAGGAGACACCACGGAAGCTGCTCCAGGAGAGGACACGGGAGCAGCCTTCCCCGAGCTCGCCACACTCTCACCGCTTGCATCCAGGGTAAGGACAGGGGGTGGTGGTGGGGGGCTGTGTTAGTGGCGGGGGGTTGTTTGCCGCCCTCCCAAAAAAACCCCACCAGCCGCCACTGACCGTAATCTTAATGCAAATTCAAACTCTTTGTTTATTAGGTACCGATATATTCACGTAACAGGGCGCAGCGGGACCTCTAATCACACTCTGCATGTTACCCGTCTAGTTTCTACCTGACACGCAACTCTGGAGGGCCTGGATGACTGACAAAGCTTCTCTTCACTTCAATTATATAGTGGGAGCTTCACTCCAAACACATAGCAGGAGCCTGCCACAGTGAAGCTACTGGAGCACTTAACTTGGAGACAAAGTCTGGAGATAACGTTCGCAGCCATATCATTGACGACAGCCCTGAATGGAGGAGGGATCAGCTGTTCATACCCCATCAGAGAATGATGAGTGCCTGATGGCCACGGCTTTTGTTTTTCCCTACACTCCTATCCAGGCTAGCCCAGCTCCATCTGATTGTCTTCATATGACTGTGCTGCAACAATCAGCGATGCAAGTGGTTTATAGAAACTAAGCAGTCAGTGTGTTGATTCCAACTAGCTATCTCTAGCATGGAGAAGGACTGAGATTTCAACAGATGAGTGATCACTTCACGAATTAATCTGCTCTCTCTGTACAAAGTGCTTAAAGATCTTTCATGTATGCTGTTAATTTAAATTCTCCACAATCTTTGCTCCTATTTTATTTGGACCATCGTGTCCAATCTGAAGTGAGCAGACTAGCGACTACTCTTTTTGGTGGGAATCAGGAGACATCCGTTGGTATCTTATTATCACCTGCCATCAGTACTACTAGCCCTATGTGTCAGACTGCAGCTGACAGTTGTTTACTTCATGCACAAATCTTCCATTATATGTGTTATCAAGCCAAGAGCCATGTCATACGGTTTAGTCAGCAATACAGGAGGTGTCAGTGTTGCAATTAGCCTATCATTAGCCCAGTTGTGACAAGTAGTGCTTTAGCAACCAAGTACCCCTGTCGAGATTTCTTGTGCTAGAAACACCAGGAAATGTACATATTCATTTTGTAGTTATGAGTGGGATCCTACTGTGCCAATTTGTATGACAATTGTCTGTTTTTAAACCATCTTTTTTACTGGTGTCTGGTAGGGTGTACATGTTTTTAATACAATTTATTTTGCACAATTGCTTCAATAAAGTTATTTTATCACAAGATTAACCATTGTTGGTTCTCCATATACAACTCTTTGCTTCGCTTTGTTTTATATCGATATATTCATCATGTCAGTGATCACACGCTTTTTTTTGGAACAATTTAAAAATTTGACAAAAGTTGTGGTGTAGTAAAACATTTTTGATATTAATTTTGATTTTTTAAAAATACAAAAAGAAACAAAAAAGAGGGAACGCTGAGGAGGAAAGAAGGATGGAAGAATTGGGTTCCAAAGAGAGGCAGACCCTTCAAATGAGGAACAGTTGGGGGATATGTTTGCAAGCTATATTCCTGTATAGGTAATAAAACAAACCATCAATAGATGATGTAAACAATAATCCTACAGTCTGCAGCCAGGGATGATCATTCACAGGAAATCTCTGCTTGCCACAATTAGCCATTTGTGCTGTCAGCCTCCCATTGTTTTCAATGGGGCTTCCACCCACAGCTAATCGCCTGGAACCCCCACTTGGTCTTCCGCATGTAATCACTAACGGCCCTATTGGAAAGTGTAAATTGGGATTTAAAGATCATTTTGTAGCTAGATTGTAAGCTGTATATCCCAAACAGTATTTTATCATCCTCTTTGCCTAATTTCTATAGACATGTGATAATTGTTTGAAAGAGACTTCAAGAAGACTGCAAGCTACTCTGAAAAATTGAAAATAAGCGTAAATTATATCTGCCCACATTGACACAGAGAGGTAGAATTCTTAGTTACCATATCCTAATATCCTAAATATCCTAACTGCTACTTTGTAGCTCTGGTGAGTGTAACCCCCTGAGGGGAGTGTGTTCGCACGGGGTGGAATCTGGAGTGATCGGTGGAAGGTGCACGTTGAGACTATTTTTCATGATCACCTGATGAACACTTTATGAACTACACTCTGAACTTTTCATCACTTTTCTCAAAAAAGGACCTTTTTGCATGTGTAGTTGGCCACATGTATATTATAGTTTGCTCAACATTAGCGCTGTTTTGTGTTATTTTAGTCTGTTTTTATATTACTTTTTTAACACTGTTTATTACATTTATGTAGCAATTTTTTAAACGGCTGCTTCTCCTGCCTTAGGGCTATACACCTGTTTGCTCATTGGCATATTGGGTGTTATTCATATATTTATTTTTTTGTTTCTGTATTCATATATTTATTTTTTTGTTTCTGTATTCAAAACAGTATATTGTCCTGGCGCTGGGTGGTGTATCTGCAGGCCTGGTTTAAACATATATTTATATCCTAATACAACCGTATAGAGGAGGTGGTAACAATAATAATAAAAGAGGTGGGTGAGGTCGTTCTAGGGGTAATCAACGGGACTATAGAAATTCTAATCATCCTGAACATGGAGGATATGAATACAGTGGCTCCCCTTGGCCAGAGACTATCCGGCACCCCGTGATATTGATCCTCGATACTACGATCATCCTTTGGTCCCTTCGTATAATAGGTTTACTCCACTTTATAACAATTACAATGGAGAAGACCAAACATATGGGAGGAATGATTATAACCAACTCCCATTAAGTCAGAGTCAACATGATCATAATTCCCAGCCTAAACAGGATTTTCATCAGGATCCTCAGGAAAGAAAAAGGCCTTCAGACCCAAGAGAGGCTCCAGAGGGGGTAGGAGAACACAGAGGAGAAAAAAAGAAGGACCTATTAGGAAAAGGAGTATTTAATTGTAGCACTAAGGAGCTAACTACGCAAGAATTGACCATTCTAGGGTTTGAAATTTGCCCCTCAGATCAAATTGGACAAATTTCACACCTTTATAGACATTCACAAAATCGTGAGGAAGATCAATATCCAACGGTATATTGCTTCATACACTTACAATCATTTTCAGAGGGCTACCACTTCTGGCATGGTACATTCAGGGCTTTCCAATCCCTCTTTGTTTAGCCCACCTGTGCCAGCAGCTCCAACTGTTAATATCTTTCGGGATCTAGTTTTGAAGGATTTGGCAAAACTTCCCCCCCAAAAAACATACAATAATTCCTTACCTATGGCAGGGTTTAAATCACTATGCAATAGGAAGGATTTGGTGGTCCGTCTGGCAGATAAGGTCGGCGGAATTGTCGTACAAGACAGAACCGATTACCTCAATGAAATGTATAGGATTCTCAGTGACCACGACACCTATAAGGAATTACCTAGCAATCCCACTGCAAGTTTTAAAAGGGATCTAGAGTAATTGATTTTAAAGGGTTTTAATGAACAGATTTTAAATAAAAATAAAGGGCATACCTGGTACCGATTGCACCCAGAATACTGACTATGTATCATTTGCCCAAGATCCATAAGGATGCTTCCCACCCCTCTGGACGTCCCATTATTAGTGGGATAGATTCAGTCACGTCTTGTATTGGTCGCTTTATCGATTTCTATCTTCAGCCCATTGTGAAAGGTACCCCATCGTATCTGAAGGATACCACAGACACGATCAAACTTTTGAAGAACTATGAGATACGAGGAGTTTTTTTAATAGCCACTGCGGATGTGGCATCTTTGTATACCTGCATTCCCCACACTAGAGGCATTGAGGCAGTCACTCAATTTCTTAGACGAGAGGACTCTCTCATCAATCAACAGAGTGATTACATATTAGAATTACTACAATTTGCCACCAGACACAATTATTTTTGGTTTGACAATACATTTATTTTACAGCATAAGGGCGTGGCTATGGGGGAAAAATTCGCCCCCAGCCTCGCCAATCTATTTATGGCCAAATGGGAAGAGGATGTAGTCTATTCTGAACACAGACCGTTACTTATTCTGTGGGCCAGATATATAGACGACATCCTCCTCCTATGGGAGGGTACCCCGGAATCCATCTGAGATTTTTTCACATCTCTTAATGATAACGACCGAGGTATCTTATTGACTTATAAATCTAGTCCTTCACAAATTCATTTTTTGGACCTCGAGAGAGAGAGATCTGCTGAGGACAATTTAAGTTTCAGACATACTTTAAGGGCACTTAAAGTAATAGCTTTATACCACTAGACAGCTGTCACCACCAGTCATGGTTACAATCTGTCCCTCACAGTCAATTCCTAAGACTGCGGAGGAATTGTACAGGTGTTGACACTTATCTTGTCCAAGCATTTACCCTTAAAGAGAGATTTATTGAGAAGGGATATGACCTAATGTCAATAAGTTCAGAATTACAGAAGGTGGCAGAGATAGATAGGAGTTCCCTACTCAGAGAAATCTCCATGTGAACCAGATGATTCCTACAAATGCTCTATGCTTACAAATTTTTCGGTTCAACATAGAGAAATTAAAACTATTATTAACCGTCATTGGGACATCCTTAAGAATGATCATATTCTAGGAACTGTGCTCCCTGAAAGACCAAAAGTCATATTTAGGGGTGCACCTTCTTTACGTAGCAAAATTGCTCCTAACATTATTGATCCTCCCACACATCCCTCATTCTTTCACAACTTGGTGGGTTATTTCCCTTGCAAGAAATGTGTAGTGTGCCAGCACAATTTATGTGGAAGACAAAAGAGTTTGGAATTTAAGTCCAATGTCACAGATCGAGTGTATCCCATCAAATCATTCTGCACTTGTGCCGCTAAACACGTGGTGTATATGATCCCCTGCCCTTGCGGGAAACAGTACGTGGGGCATACGATTCATGCTTTATCAGTGAGGGTGGGTGAACACACTGATAGGATTAAGGGTGGTGACATCAAACATAACATACCCAGGCACTATAGGGAGCATCATGGTCGTGACCCCAAAGGTTCACAATTTGTCATCATTGATAAGTACACCCCCATGGACCGGAGGGGCTATGACCAGAGGGGTTTCACGTTTAGAAAAGTATTGGATACACCAGCTGCAGACTTATTCCCCCTTTGGAATAAACATTGAGTGGGATATCAATGCTTTTATTAATCAAGCATAACATTTAAAATTTTAATAAATTAAAATTTTGGTTTTTAGATACCATCTGGGTGCAATCGATATATTACGATTCTCTTCACTAATTATATGCCACATCTTATTTCTTAATTTGTATTTTTATTATTATATTCTTTATGTTGTGTTTTCCTTATTTTACCAATTATTAATGTTACTATGGATCCTAATAAGAACACCAGCTCTGGGATTTATTCTACAGATAATTCTCCTATTCTGAGATTATTTTACCGATCTTTTATATTGATCAAATTTTGCAAATTGAATCACTGCTGTGTTGGCTGCTATTTTTGCACATTTGGACAGCGCGGTATATGTTTGAATATTTCACTCTATTGGAAAGTGTAAATTGGGATTTAAAGATCATTTTCTGGCTAGATTGTAAGCTGTATATCCCAAACAGTATTTTATCATCTTCTTTGCCTAATTTCTGTAGACATGTGATAATTGTTTGAAAGAGACTTCGAGAAGACTGCAAGCTACTCTGAAAAATTGAAAATAAGCGTAAATTATATCTGCCCACATTGACAAAGTGGGACACAGTGAGTACCCCCTCATTAACATCCATTGCAGAAGGTCAGCTTTTATATCTTTAAGCTTTTGTGCAGACAGACATTGTTAAAATCTGGTTTGCAGCTGATCTGTCAGCACAATACAAAGGTTTTTTTAGTTTACTTTTTTAGTGTAAATATTAACACTACAGACTTTTCTAGATAGCAGAGTTAGTTTGAGTTTTCAAAAAAGAGCAAGTAAAATATAAGCAGCCAATTGTATTTTTTCAGTTATGCTATGACAATGAGAACATGTAACAAACATAAAGTAGATGTTATCCCAATTTGGCTGCAAAAGTGGAAATACACTTTAAGCTTCACACATGAGACCATGCCTAGGCTGAGAGGAGCAATCTGTAAAATTGTGCCATCTGTTTGCTGTAGGCAGAAGTAATATTTTTCTCCAAGTGATCACACTGACTGAAGCACCATCTTTCTGGCAGCCAATGAGGCGAGAGCCTGCAGCAAAGGACTGATCAGTGATGAGATGTGTGCAAACAGTCACGGCACAAGCATCATAATTTATGTGACTTACCTAGCCACTTCAATACAGCACACTTATACACCTTCCTGCCCAGACCAATTTTCCGCTATCACACTTTGAATGATAATTCATGCAACGCTGTACCCAAACGGAATTCTTATCATATTTTTCCCACAAGTAGAGCTTTCTTCTTCACTGATGGGCACTGATGAGGCTGCACTGCCAGGCACTGGTGAGGCAGTACTGATTGGCACTGATTAGGTGGCACTGATGAGGGGGCACTGATGATGAGCACTTATATGCAGCACTGATAGGCACTGATAAGCAGCAATGATGGGCACTGATAGGTGACACTGATATACAGAACTTATTGGCACTCATAGGTGGCACTGATGTGCACTGATAGGTGGCACTGATGGGCACTCATAGGTGGCACTAATGGGCACTCATAGGTGGCACTGATAGGAGGCACTGGAGGGGACTTATAGGCGGCACTGATGGGCACTGATGCGCACTGGTGGGCACTGATGGTGGGCACTGATAGATGGCACTGATAAGCAGCACTGATCAGGAGGCACTGGCAGGCATCACTGATGGGCATAGAGTGCCATCCATAATGGGCACTTATTGGCATTCCTAGTGACTCTAGTGGGCTTACCCGGTGATCATGGGTGGGCATTCCTGTGGCCATGAGTGGGCATCCCAGGTGGGCACGGGTGGGAATCCTCGGGGACGTCACACTGATAATCAATTAGTGCAGACCCCCCATCAGGAGAGCAGCTGATCGGCTCTCCTCTACTCACGTCTGTCAGTGTGAGTAGAGGAAAAGCCAATACACAGTTTTTCCTGTTTATACTGTGATCAGCTGTGATTGGACACAGTTGATCATGTGGTAAAGAGCCTATGTCAGACTATCACACCACACCACGGATTGGCGTGCTGCATGCCCCCCGCGGGTGCACAATCGTGGCTTATCCTGCTGGACTTCATATGACAAAGAGAACAAACATAGCAGTGCAAATCTATAGAAATTCCACAATCACATGAAAAATTCTGCAAATAATGATGGACTCCTTATGATTAGAACATATAAAACCAATTAATACCTCCCTACAAATACTATACCATTACTTCTTATATACATTTAACATATACAGTGGGGCAAAAAAGTATTTAGTCAGACACCAATTGTGCAAGTTCCCCCACTTAAAAAGATGAGGGAGGCCTGTAATTGTCATCATAGGTATATCTCAACTATGAGAGACAAAATGTGGAAACAAATCCAGACAATCACATTGTCCGTTTTTTAAAGAATTTATTTGCAAATTATGGTGGAAAGTAAGTATTTTGTCAATATCAAAAGTTTATCTCAATACTTTGTTATATATCCTTTGTTGGCAATGACAGAGGTCAAACGTTTTCTGTAAGTCTTCACAAGGTTGTCACACACAGTTGCTGGTATGTTGGCCCATTCCTCCATGCTGTCGCTGGGCAACACGGACTTTCAACTCCCTCCAAAGATTTTCTATGGGGTTGAGATCTGAAGTCTGGCTAGGCCACTCCAGGACCTTGAAATTCTTCTTACAAAGCCAACTCCTTCATTGCCCGGGCCTTGTGTTTGGGATCATTGTCATGCTGAAAGACCCAGCCACGTTTCATCTTTAATGCCCTTGCTGATGGGAGGAGGTTTGCACTCAAAATCTCACAATACATGGCCCCATTCATTCTTTCATGTACATGGATCAGTCATCCTGTTCCCTTTGCAGAGAAACAGCCCCAAAGCATGATGTTGCCACCCCCATGCTTCACAGTAGATATGGTGTTCTTTAGTTGCAACTCAGCATTCTCTCTCCTCCAAACACGACGAGTTGTCTTTCTACCAAACAGTTCTACTTTGGTTTCATCTAACCATATGACATTTCTCCCAATCTTCTTCTGGATCATCCAAATGCTCTTTAGCAAACCTCAGGCGGGCCCAGACATGTACTGGCTTAAGCAGGGGGACACGTCTGGCACTGCAGGATCTGAGTCCCTGGGGGCGTAGTGTGTTAATGAAGGTAGCCTTTGTTACGTTGGTCCCAGCTCTCTGCAGGTCATTCACTAGGTCCCACCGTGTGGTTCTGGGATTTTTGCTCACCCTTATTCTGATCATTTTGACCCCACGCGGTGAGATCTTGCGTGGAGCCCCAGATCAAGGGAGATTATCAGTGGTCTTGTATGTCTTCCATTTTCTAATTATTGCTCCTGCAGTTGATTTCTTCACACCAAGCTGCTTGCCTATCGCAGATTCAGTCTTCCCAGCCTGGTGCAGGTCTACAATTTTGTTTCTGGTGTCCTTCGACAGCTCTTTGGTCTTCATCATAGTGGAGTTTGGAGTGTGACTGTTTGAGGTTGTGGACAGGTGTCTTTTATACTGATAACAAGTTCAAACAGGTGCCATCAATACAGGTAATGAGTGGAGGACAGAGGGGCCTCTTAAAGAAGAAGATACAGGTCTGTGAGAGCCGGAAATCTTGCTTGTTTGTAGGTGACCAAATACTTATTTTCCACCATAATTTGCAAATAAATTCTTTCAAAAATCAGACAATGTGATTGTCTGGATTTGTTTCCACATTTTGTCTCTCGTAGTTGAGGTATACCTATGATGACAATTACAGGCCTCTCTCATCTTTTTAAGTGGGAGAACTTGCACGATTGGTGGCTGACTAAATACTTTTTTGCCCCACTATAATATGCATGTGTTCTATATATGAAATATATATATATATATATATATATATATATATATATATATTGTGACAGCAGGCAGGTAAAATCACCTGGTTGAATCCAGGATGGTAATTATGTATGCCCTAGGTTCAGGCTTTATGCTGACTTATACCACTAGGGGGAGTGCTGGGAGTCCTGGAGGAGAAGAGTTAATGAGCCCAGCTGAAGTAAGTGGGCTCATTAAGACCTATACAAAAAACCCCAGTATGCTTAGGGAGAGGCTCCATCCTGGAACCAGTTCTGTGTGTGTAGACTGGGGAGTGTGGTATCTGTCCTGTGAGGTGAGTTAACGCCTGTGTGGCAAACTTCTAAAAGAGAGATAGGGACTGGGGCAGCACAAGGCTGCACCCAGTTGTTAGATAGGGAATCTATGTGTGTAGTAAGCGGTCAAACTGACCAGGATTTCTTTACTTGTTTCTTTTTGTTTTGCTGTTATATTTTTTTCACTGCATATAGCATAAATAAACTGCACCTTTGTTTTTTTTTTTCACCTGCAATGCTGTCTGCTGTGCCTGATTTTGTGTGGTGAACCCACCCAGGGGGTCACACACACCCGCTGCCGAGCTAACCCCTCACTATATATATATATATATATATATATATATATATATATATATATATATATATATAGGCTTCTCTGCCTTTTGGCTAAGATCAAGTGTAGTTTCTGCCTTGTTCTGGTCATTAGGTAACGACCGATGCCAGTCCCTCTCGGCCTTGGGGTGTTTCCTTCGGGTGCATCCCATGCTGCTATTGAGGGGGATGCCACTGGAAGTGTGTGAGAGTGATCACCTTTTCCTACCATCCATGAGTTGGCTGTGGGATTGGTGGGCGTAGGTATGGTGGGGCCGCCGAGCACACCAAACACTTTGAGGCTGGTCGTGGCCGAGCCTAGAAGGAGCGAGATCGGATTGCACTTCATTCAGAAGCAGTTGATTGAAGACTTTTTTTGGATGCTGAGAGAAGCCATTTTTTGCATGCAGTGTTTCCCTACTACTGGAATGTATGACGTTACTTTCTGGAAAAAGGAAGATCTGCAGACATGTATGCTATGGAAGGGCGAGAAAGAGGGCGATGAGATGCTGGAAGGGATCACATTCCTGTCAAGTGAGATGAAAGTGCGGGTCCCCATCACTGTGCATATGTACAACCCTTTTGCACAGGATGGGGAAATCGCTGCCTTTTTATTCAGGTACTGCGAGTCAGTTTCAGCAGGCGTGAAGCTGACGAATGTGCTAGGTACCTTTAACGGGCAGCGTAAATTTTGGGTGACTTCTAGGGCGGATCAGGAGGGTATAGGTGGCGTCAGGCACCCCCCTCAGTCCTTCTCCATTGGGAGGAATCTTGGCTACTTGTGGTACACTGGCCAGCCCCTCTTCTACAGGCAGTGTTTTGCTCTGGGCACACCAAAGACCAGTGCGAGGCCAGGTTAACATGCCGCAATTGCTTTAAGCAGGGTCACGGAGCCAGTCAGTGTCCGGAGAAGAAGAACTGCCACATCTGTGGTGGTAGGATGCACCTTGCGAGACAGTGCTCGAAGGTAAACAGAACGTCTGAGCCCACTCCAGAAGCTGTGGCGGCAAAAGCTGTGGAGGCGGAGGTGGTTGTGGGCAAGCAGGTGTTATCCTATGCGGATGTGGCCAGACTGGGTTCCGTTCCAACTACCGTGGTGAACTCCGTAGAGCAGGCCGTAGTGCTGCCCGAGGAAGTGATGGTGCGGGCTGATGTCTGCCCACCACCTATGGAGGGTGAGCCAGGTCCCTCCCCTGTTGACACCGTGAGGGAGGAAGGGGCCTCTCCTGTACCAGAGGAGAGTGTCCCTGGGCACCTCCTGGCCGAGGGGGAGTCGGAGGGGAGCGGTGGGGAATCGGAGGAGGAGGAGATGGAGGTGGGGCAGCTCTCCCTAAAAAGAAAGATGGCTGAGTCCTCCCAGGTCATAAGCTCCTTCCCGGACTCTCCGGACCCTGGGGCATATGATGTGGTGATTGACTCGGACTCCTCGCAGGCGCCATCTTATGTGAGCACTGGTCAGGTGTCCACGCTGCAGGAGGTGATAGGGTACTGCAGGGTACCAAAGGGGAAGGCAAAGAAAAAAACAGGGGGGGTGAGCCCTGGGTCAGGGGTGGGACCAAAGACTAGGGATAAGTAGGAAAAAAGAAAAAAAAATCATGACAGGATATGATCCCTTCCTAATTTTCTATGGTCTTACGGGTATCTTCCCTCAATTGCAGAAGCATTGGGACGGCATCTAGACGGGCAGCAATTTTTAACATCTTGTCTGGGTATGCTAATTATATTTTTTGCTTGCAGGACTGCAATATGAGGGAGGAACCACATACTGCAAGATGGACCCTGGGGGATGCAGTATGGTCGTTGGGTCGGAGCAGGAATAGTGGCGTGGGGGTGCTCATTAAAAATAAGAAAATAAAGATTTTAAGGAAGGTGGAGGTGGGACGATGTTTGTTTGTTATTTTGGAGTATGGGGGTGTTTGTTTTAAGTTATTTTGTGTGTATGCACCAGTTGATAAAAAGAGGAGGTTGGATCTGTTTGAGAAGATGAAGTTTTTTCTGGGGGGGAGGGATCCTATTATTGTGTTGGGGGATTTTAATTGTATTTTACCTAGTGGGGATGGGTGTGGGGTGGAGGTGGTGGTGGGGATGTTGATAAGTCAGGGAAGGAGTTGGGTGAGATTTTGCGGTTGTTTGGGTTAAGGGATGTGGGTGAAGGTGGTGGTTTTTCTTATTTTAGTGATAAGGGTACTGTAAAATCTAGAATTGATTTTTGTTTCATTTCAAAAAATTTACAGCCGGAATCCTTTGTTATTCAGCGGGAGCCTTTCTCGGACCATGGTCGGATCGAGTGTGTTGTGAGTATGGAATCGGAGGTAATGTATGGTAAAGGTGTGTGGAAGTTGAATGTGGAATTGTTGGAGGATAAGGGTGTGAAAAGAGAGTATGTTGAGTTTTTTGGGAAACTGAAAAGGAGGAGGAATGATTTTTTAAGTGTGATCGAGTGGTGGGAGTGGGTGAAAGGTCAGACTAAGAGGTTTTTTGTAAGGAAAGGTTGTGAGATTGTGAAAAAGGAATGTGAGGCGTATGAATGGTGGTTGAAGAGGTTGGAATATTTGGAGCAACTAAGGGAATGGGGAGAGAATGTGGGGTGTGAATTCGTGGAAGCAAGAGGAAAATTGAGAGTCTTTATGGAGCGGAGAGGGAGAGAGATTATTTTGCAAGCTAGGATGGTAGTGAAGGAGAAGGATGAGAAATGTACGTGTTTTTTCTTTAAAAAGGTGTATGGTGGGAAGGTGGATTTGTCAAGTGTGTTGGATGAGAATGGACAGGTAGTAAGTGGGAAAGAGAGGTTGGGAGAGGAAATCCGGAAGTTTTATTCCAATTTATATATGGAAAAAAAGAGGGATGAGAGGGTTGAGAAGGAAGTGTTGGAGCAGGTGGAGATGTGTCTGGATATGGAGGATAAGAGTATGTTAGAGGAGAAAGTGAGTAAAGGTGAAGTTGATGAATGTCTTAGGAGTATGAAGAAAGGTAAGACGCCTGGGAGTGATGGTTTGCCAGTTGAGTTTTATTGTACGTTTTGGGAGGTGATTGGTGACTGCGTGTATGAGATGGTGATGAAAGTTTTGGAAGAGGGGAGGATGCCTGAATCTATGTTAAAAAGCATGATTGTTTTGTTGTATAAAAAAGGTGACAAGCGAGAGTTGAAAAATTGGAGGCCTATATCATTGTTGAATGTAGATTATAAGGTGGTGGCGAAGGTGTTGGCGAATAGGTTGCGTGCGGTGGTGGAGAAATTGGTGGGGGAGGAACAAGCGTGTGCGGTGCCTGGGAGGTCTATTGCAGAAAGTTTGGTGAGCTTGAGGGATGTGTTATGGTTTTGTAAGGAGAGGAAGCAGGAAGTGGCAGTGTTGGCTGCGGATTTTAAAAAAGCATATGACAGAGTGTCGCATGATTTTATGTTTAAAGTGTTGAGGACAATGGGGTTACCTGAGGTGTTGATTGGGTGGATTAAGTGTTTGTATAGAGGTATGGTAAGTAAGGTTTTGGTAAATGGGTGGATGACGAGTGATATAAGCATTAGGTCGGGTGTGAGACATGGTTGCCCGTTATCACCCGTATTATTTATTTGTGTGATTGAACCTTAGTTGAGGATGTTGATGAAAGATAAGTGTGTGAGAGAGGTGGAGGTGCCAGGGAGTGGTGGCAGGGTTTTGAAAGTAATAGGATATATGGATGATGTTACAGTGATTTGTATACATATGGCAGGGCTAAAAAGAGTGAAGTTGTTGATTGAGATTTTTTGTATGGCGAGTGGTTTTTGTGTGAATATGGGGAAAAGTGAGTGTAAATTGTTTGGTGTATGGAGGGGGATTGAACAATGTGGTTGGAAGTTTTGTGAGGGAGGAGTGAGGATTTTAGGTGTCAAGTTTGATTCTGATTTGTATGGGAGAGAGAGTTGGCAGGATGTGTTAGTGAAAGTGAAAAAGAAAATTGATTTCTGGTCTTTAAGGACTTTATCGTTGGAAGGGAAGGTGTTGATTGTGAAGGCTGTTGTGATGCCAATTTTGTTATTTTTATATTATGTGTTTCCAGCTCCAGATAGAGTGATGCAACAAATTGTGAGAGTGTGTTTTTCCTTTTTTTGGTCGTCTAAGATGGAAAAGTTGAAAAGGGAGAAAGTAATGAAAGGAGTAACGAATGGCGGGAAAGGTATGGTGAGTATTGAGAAATTTCTGGTGGTGAAGTATGTAAGTATGTGTGTGAGATTAAGTGAGAAAGAGAATGTTGCAGGGTGTATGGTAAAATATGCGTGTGGGAGTGTGTTACGGAAATATAAGTTGTGTGAAGTTGATTTGAGGAAACCTGTATGTTTTGTTGCGCCTTGGTTTTATGTGAGGATTGAAAGGTGTATGAGGAGGTATAGATTGCAAGATGTGACGCAAGATAAATGGTGTGAGAGTAAGAAGGTAATGCAGATACTGAAAGAAAGGGAGGAGGTGGAAGGAATAGGTGGTTTGAGAGTAGCCGAATGTAAGAAAGTCCGGAAGAATGTGTGCTGTAAAGGAATGGATAATAGACAGAGGGATATTGCGTGGATGGGGGTGCATGGGTGTTTGCCTACAAGGGAGTTTCAGAGGAGGAGAAGGTTTGTGGACAGTGAGGTGTGTCCGAGGCTGGGGTGTGGCGGGATTGAGAGGGTGGTACATGTGTTTTGGGAGTGTCGCTATGCGAAGAAAATATGGAAAAGGATGGAGAAGATGGTGTTACATGGTTTGTGTGATTTGGGGAGGAATGAGGAGAGGTTGTTATGGATTGTTGTGAATTGTATTAAAGAGTGTTTGTGGGATGTTTGGAATATTTTGATTTTTAGGCAGGAAGTGGTTAAAGTGAAAGAATGTGTGGCCATGGTCCGAGAAAAGATTTACAATTATGCATATTTTGATTATAAAAAGTTAGGAGAAAAGAATGCAAGAAAGTTATGGAAATTGGAGGAGTGGAAACAATGGTGTATATAATGTAAATATTGAGATTATGCTATTGATGTTTATTTTTTTGAATGATTAACCTTTTCGTTTTTGTTTTTCAGGGTGAGTATAGATGGTGATAAAGGGACAGTGTTGAGAAAGCGTATAGGATTGTTTTTTGTTTGTGTATTGATAGGGTGGAGGGATAGTATATAGTAGGGATAGTTTATTTGTTCGCTAATAAAGGGTGGTAATGGGTTGTTTTGTTTAAATGTTCTTGTTATCTTTATTTTTGTTTTGAAATATTCCTGATATATTTATTGTTGTGAAATGTTCTTATTATCTTTATTGTTGTTATGTACTTTTGGGTTTTGTGGGTGGATTTTTGGGAGGGAATTGGGTGGGTTTTTTAGGAGGGAGGTGGGAGGGTTATGTAAATATTGTAAATACTTGTTTGTACTTCTATATTTTGTACAAATGTTATGTTATTTTATTGTTTAAAACATATTATTTTGGTTTTATGTTATCTATATATTTTACTTGTGAAATTTTAAATAAAAGAATTACAAAAAAAAAAAAAATACTGTATACATATTACATGGCATAATTAAATGCAACTTGAAAAAATATATATTGAATGCTAGGTCTGTTTTAATTACATTAAAGCCTCATTCACATGGGATGATTATATTTTACTGGCACAGGGATGTACAGATGTTTCATGCTGGCAGTCCTATGCATGTCTATGGGACACAGCAGTCACACCAACACAGTTGCTATGTCCCAATATGACATGTGTGGATGTGGGTGCATGGCACTGAACAAACCCACGGTGATTTCCTTGTCAAAAGAAGTTTATTGAGTATACAATGTTATAAAGATACATAAAGTAAGTTTACAAGGATCTATAAAGTAAGCTCATTGTTTTACAGTAGGGTTTATATAGGTAAATATCATGAAATTTCAAATATTAAACATTGGGTTCACGTAAACCTAAATTAAAGATATATATCATTTCCTTAGTTACTTTTGTAGGTATTTAAATGATTTATACCTACTATACATATTGTTTACAAGTAGAGTGTATATAGGTCAAATAAATTCTGATAATGAGCTTTAATCGTAAGGTGGAGAAAAGGAAAGAGAAAGAAGAAAAAGGGTTGAAAGGTAGAGGTATGGTCCACAAGGTTGTCCCGCTCGTCAGTTTATTATTCTTTTTAGTTCTCTTTGAAGCCTTAGAATGGGTGTCTCTGTAAGTCATTTAATCTGTTACCATGGCAACAGGACAGAGTCATTGAAGTTTGACAGGAACTGTTGTTTTATCCAAGGATGCCAAAGTTTTTCAAATTTTGGAATTTGATTTTGATCGATGGCTACCATCTTAGCATGGGACATTGTATTATTCATTCTGTGAATTGTTTCTGCTAGTACCAATGTAGGAGATTTCCATGCCTTGGCCACTGTTTGTTTTGCAGCCGTTATTAGTTGGATCATAAGTTTGAATTGAGAGAGTGTTAACCATTCCAGTTTTAGATTAAGTAAAGTTAAATATGGATCTGGTTGTATTATTTTTTTAAATATTTTAGATGCAATCACGAAGACTTCCTTCCAGAAGGTTTGGATTACTGGGCACGTCCACCGTATGTGTAAATGTGTGCCTATTTCTGGGCATCCTCGAAAACAAAGAGCTGAGGTATTAGGTGAATATTTTGCCACTCTAGCGGGTACAAGGTACCAGCGAGTTAGGACTTTATAATTTGTCTCCAGTGCTAAGATGTTGGGTGAAGATGACTTAGATGTGAGCCATATGTTAGACCAGTCCGTGTCTTCTAAAGTTCGTCCCAGGTCCTCTTCCCACCTCTGAACGTAAGAGGGTCTATTAAGATTTGCTACTCCATATAATTGATTATAAAGTGATGAAATTGTACCTTTAGCAAATGGATCTTTTGTACAGATTGATTCAAAAATGGATAATTGGGATAATGGTGTATCCCCCTTTAGGAATGGTGTATAGAAATTTTTGATTTGGAGATATCTAAATATCTCAGAGTTTGGTAGATCATATTTTTCTCTAAGCGATGGGAATGAAAGGAATGATTTAGATGCTATGAAGTCATTTAGTGTCTGAATGCCTGATGTTGTCCAAGCTTTAAAAGAATTTGGGTAGATCCATGCCGGATAAAAGGCCGGATTTCTGATAAAAGAAAGGAGAGGATTGTGTGGAGGTTGTAACTGATATTTGGTTTTTAGTTTATCCCAGAGAGATAAGAAGTGTTTAGTTATGGAATTATGAATTTTAAAGCGGTCTTTAGGATCAAGCCATAATAAATTTGACATTAATAGAGGGTCATTTTCTGAAGCCTCTATAAATACCCATAATGGGATTTCCTGTTTTGCATGGTATTTGGACAGACTGGCCAAATGTGCTGCTCTGTAGTAGTTAGTACAATTAGGGTATCCCAGGCCTCCTTTATTTTTGGGAAGATGTAGTGTGTGTATAGGTATACGTGGTTTAGAAGAGCCCCATATAAACGAAGTTGCTCTTTTTTGTACTATTCTCAAAAAATAGGAAGGAATTGGAATAGGGAGGACTCTGAATAGATAAAGCAATTTGGGTAGAATAGTCATTTTGATTGCATTAATCTTCCCTATCCAGGATAAAGGAAGTTGCGACCATTGTTTTATTAGATTTGTGATCTGTCTTAATACAGGAGGATAATTGGTTGAGAATAAGTCAGAATGAGATGCTGTTAAATGAATTCCAAGATATGGGATTGATTTTTCTGCCCATGTGAATGGGAGTGCAGCCCTAGCCGGGATCAATTCCATGTTTGTGAGTGAAATATTAAGCACTAGGCATTTCTTAGGATTAATCATAAGGCCGGATAGGGCTGCAAATCCATCAAGAGCTGGTATTAAGTTAGGACCAGAGACCTGTGGTGATGATAGAAAAAGTAATATATCGTCTGCAAATATACATAATTTGTGTGTAATACCTCCTACTTCAATGCCAGTTATAGTTTGGTTTGTTCTGATGTATTGGGCCATGGGTTCGAGTATAAGGGCAAATAATAAGGGAGATAATGGGCAACCCTGTCGGGTACCTCTTTCGATATTAAAGGCTTCAGATTTGTATCCAGCATATTTTATATAGGCTTTGGGTTTATTATATAATGCTTTGATCCATGTTAAAAAGTGGGGTCCAAAACCCCATTTTTGTAATGAATATTGCATATATTGCCAGGATACTGTGTCAAATGCCCTCTTAATGTCGAGATAGAAAACATAAAGGGATTTTCCGTTTTTTAGCAATATGTGCCAATAACACTGCCCTGCGTATATTATCGCCTGCCTGTCTATTTGGCATGAAGCCTACTTGATCTCTACGTATTAATTTTCCTATAATGCTATTGAGGCGTTTTGCTATTATTTTTGCTAATAATTTAATATCGAGGTTTAACAGAGAGATAGGCCGATAATTCACACAGGAAGTATCATCAGAAAGGGGTTTTGGGATCATACAAACAATTGCCATTAGTGTTTCTTGCCGAAAAGAATGTCCATCTAGAAGTTTGTTAAAAGTTTCAGTGAGAATGGGAGAGAGTATTTCTGAGAATGTTTTATAGTATAAAGCCGAGTAGCCGTCTGGGCCTGGTCTTTTGTTAAGTTTTAGGTCTTTTATGGTGTTAGCAACTTCATCTATAGTTATAGGCTCATCCAAACTGCTTTTTTGATTCTGAGATAACTCAGGTAAGGTTATTTTTGAGAAGAAGGATTCAGCCTCTGTAGGATTAAATTCATTGTTTGTCTTGTATAAAGTTGCGAGATGTGAGTGAAATTTATGGACTATTTTAACTGGATTACAAGTGCAAACATTTTTTGATAATTTCAAACGTATTGGTTTGAAAGATTTGTTAGTTGAATTTAATGCCCGAGCCAAATGTGTACCTGGTTTGTTTGTATTCATGTAGAAATTGTGTTTGGAGCGTTTGAGGGATTTATCAACTGACTCAGTGAGAAATAGATCGTATTCCAATCTAGATTTTTCCAGATAAGATTTTGTACTCTGAGATGGATTATCTCGAAATGATATGTAGGCTGCATTAAAATTGAGTTCTAGTTTTTTTGCTAGATTTTTGCGTTCCCGTTTAAATAGTGCCATTTGTCTTTGTATTGTACCACGCAAGACAGGCTTATGAGCTTCCCACAGTGTTATTGGGGAGATGTCTGTTGTATTATTAATTGATATGTATTCCTTTAAAGCTTGTTCAATGGCCATCTGATGTAGTGGGTGTTTGAGCATTATGTCCGGTAAGTACCACGTTGGGTCATGCGCTTTTGGTATGGCTGAGGCTATAGTAGTGTATACTGCATTATGGTCAGACCACGGAATCGGAATTATATCTGATGCAATAATTTCTGGTATCATTCCTATTGTTAGAAAAATATGACCTATTCTGGTGAAGGTTTGATGAGGGTGTGAGAAATAAGTGAATTTCTTTTTCATTGGGTTACTTTCTCTCCACGAATCTACCAGATTGTATTTGGAAAGAAGTTGAGAAAAAGGTAATCTAGAGGTTATTTTGGATGGTGAAAAGGTGATTTATCTAGAAATGGGAGGAGGACCTGGTTCGAATCCCCACACATTATCACTGTTCCTATTTTGTGTGTATTAATCACTTGTAATATATGTGAGAGGAATGGTGTAGGTTGTTTGTTAGGAGTGTAGTAGGAAATCACCGTGATTGCTGTATCCATTATATAACCCATGAGTATCAGGTATCTACCTTCTGGGTCTTTAATTTCTGATGATAAGGTGAATGGTGTGGATCGGTGAAATGCAATTAGAGTTCCCCTTTGCTTGGTACAGGCAGAAGCCGTGTAAATTTGTTGATAAAAAGGAGAAATATATTTTGGAGTAGAATCTTTGGTGAAGTGTGTTTCTTGGAGGCATACTATGTGAGCCTTCTTGTTATGGAAAGTACGGAAGGCTTTGGTCCTTTTTTGAGGGACATTTATTCCCTGAACATTCAGGGAAAGTATATTCAGTGGTGCCATGGCAATAGATCAAATAGTTTTGACTTACTTTTTGTTATGCAGAGCTGACTGCGCAGATCAACCTGTGTGGACTGAAGAGATGAATAGATAGAAAAGAAACCAGTGAATTCTGGAGTAAAGAGTAAACAAAAAACATATGAGATTAGATGATACATTGTATAAATTATTTTTTGCAAGTAATCACAATTTACCCGTGAAAGAGAATAAACATCTCTCTCAGGGGAATAAGTGCCTTCGTCACACTCCCACATAATATGGTTGGGAGAATGAGGAGGGCTAATGGGGGTACACGGATCTTCCGCTTACAGGAGAGAAGTGCTATGTCAAAAGACATCAAAATGATGTTTAATTGCAGTGCAGAATATAGTTTTTGTTGAAATTATTTATTCCAGGGTGGTTGTATATGGTTAGTCTTGCCCTAGGCTAAATAATTCAGTTAGAAAGGTACTGTTAATAACTTTGGTATTGATGAAGATAGTTTGAATTATTTTGGGATTTTAACCCTTTTAGAGTAAACAATTACATATTTTATTCATATGTAACTGTTTAGATATGTTAACTCATAAAATTGAGGTTGTATTGCTTCAGATTAGAATAAACAAAAACATAATTCTAGGAACTAGTTAGGTAATAATTTATTTGTTTTAAGAAAAGAAAGAAAAAGCTTCCATTACTTCTGGATTATTGAACATATTTGTCCTAAAAAGTAATAAATCTATTGTTATTACCTGATAATATATAACTGAACAAGAATTTCCTTATTTCACTTATATATTCTAAGGCTATATGAATCAGAAGTAATAAGAAATATAACTGGAATGTAACATGATCCCACACAGTGTGTGACTATCAGAATGCAGTTACATTCAGTTATAAATATAGGTTTTTTATAGAGAACCATCTCTTAGTATAATAAATGAAGAGATATCAGGAATTAGGATGTCAGTCCATTGAATCTTCTTGGTCCATGGATGATGTGGCATAACGGCCTCTTTTGTGAGAATGATGATTCCCATTTTGTTCTGAAATTTTCTGGGTGCTGCCTGAAGGTGAAGATGATGCCATTCTTCTGCGTGTGGGAGTGTTGCTGCTTGTGGGTTCTGTCAGATTTAATTTTAAAAGGGTTTGTTGTAGTTCATCTGCTGATCTGCTTCTGTAAATTGTACCTTGGTAGTTAAATCTGACTGAAAAGGGGAAGCCCCATTGATACATAATGTTGTGGCGTTGCAGTTCCATTAGTTGGGGTTTCATGGATCGTCTTTTAGTAATAGTAAGTTGGGATAGGTCAGCAAAAATTAGATAATTGTGTCCTTGAAAATTAAGTTCCTTTTTTTCTCTTGCAGCAATTAGTATTCTGTAATAATGAAGTTTTGTGATTATATCACGTGGGGGTCCATCTTTCTTTTTGGCTGTGAGGGCTCTGTGTACTCTGTCCAGTTCTAAACGTTCAATAGGGATATCTGGCTTTAGTTCTTGTAATAGAGCGGTAATAGTAGATTGCAGGTCTGTCACAGTTTCAGGTATTCCCCTTATGCGCAAGTTTGAACGTCTGGCTTTATTTTCGTAATCTTCGAGCTTAGTTTGAAGTATTAAATTCTCTTTTTTTAATTGTTCCAATTCTGTTATATTTTCTTGGGTTGTAATTTCAATTTCATCCATTTTTATTTCTAATGCCCGTACACAGGGACGGATTTTCCGATGGACAATGTCCGATCGGAGCGTGTTGTCGGAAATTCCGACCATGTGTGGGCGCCATCGGACATTTTCCATCGGATTTTCCGACACACAAAGTTGGACAGCAGGAGATAAAATTTTCCGACAACAAAATCCGATCGCGTCAATTCCGACCGTGTGTGGCCTGTTCCGACGCACAAAGTGCCACGCATGCTCTGAAGAAATTCCGACACGGGACAGCTCGTTCTGGTAAACTTAGCGTTCGCAATGGATACACCACTTTCGTCACGCTGCAATGTAAAAAATGGTTTAATACAGCGCACTCTCTTCTTCTTTATAATGTGACAAGAATTAAGTGGTTTTGCTGCTCATATTCACACACACTTCTCACAAAGTTTGATTTGTGTTTTTTTAGTGGGATTCCCTCAATATATTGTTATTAGTTGTCACATCTGACAGTTTTATATTTTTTTTATATTTTTTTTTTGGTTTTTAAGCCTTTTTTTTTCTTTAATGTTTGGATTTTTTCCAAGGCTGATCTTTGTTCAATGTTATTTTTATTTTTACTCCAGAATATTTTTGTGTGTGTTTTGTGTGGCAAGTTACCCCAACACCATTGATATCTTTTATTATTTAATCTCCATGAGATTGTTTGTTGTTGGTGTCCCTTGTTCATTTCACATTGTATATTTGCAATGTACCTGAATCCTCACAAACCAACTGTCATTTTTGAAGTAAAACACATAGGAGAGTAGAATTCAAAACAAAAATCCTTTATTAAGGTATCAGAACCAAACAAAGAGGAAGGCAACACTGGATCAACAGCAGAAATTAGTGAAGCCTGGGACCCCCAGGGCAGACATCAATTCTTAAACCTCAAAATTGGTGGCCTGAGGAGTCCATATATAAGGGAGGGCAGTCTGGTCCGGGATTCACAGAGACTCGGATAGCAGCAGATGACATCAGTGTCCCCAGGCTGTGGTACCACAAGAGGCTGCATCTTTTGGCCGACCAGACTGGATCCAGGGCAATCACTCTCTGGTCTTCCTTTCACACTTCCTTTCCGGGCTGTGGCTGTGCAGTAGGAGATGTGGCAGGAGGAGGAGTAGGACCTGGAGGAGGAGGAGGACTGGGAGGACCTGGAGGAGGACTGGGAGGACCTGGAGGAGGACTGGGAGGACCTGGAGGAGAGGGAGGAGGAGGAGGAGGACCATCCCAAAGCTGTGTGTGAGGTGTAAGTTGTCCCCTCACACCTTTCTCCAGAGCCTCTGAAATGAGGGCCTGACACCTGGCTTGTTGGCCCTCCTCCATCCTCTGCATTTTATAGGCAATGAATGCCGCAAGGTTCTCCTGCCTGGTGTGTGGTGCTCCCAGGACCTCTGTAGCCCTCCAAAAAAATCTAAGAGCCGCCTCCTCTAGGCTACTCCTCCTGCTGCCACTTTCTGTTTTCAGGGTGGGTGGAGGGACCTGCAGATCAGCCACCTCCTGGCTGAGACTTCCCTGTGTATGAAAAAGGGACATGGTTTTAGTTTTTGCATCATCAATCACAATCATAAATTAGTACTCCCAACTAACATCTAGGTAACATCATTGATAGTACAAGCAGAAATATTTAGAGGAATGCTATACCTGGCTCAATCTGGGCTCCTCCACATGTGGCCTGGAAGGCCCAGGTTGGGCGTCAGAAGCCTCAGCCGGGGGGGAAGGAAGTGTGGAAGGAAGACTGGAGAGGGATGGCCTGGGTTCAGTCTGGCCTGCCAGAAAGTGCAGCCTGTCGTAGTACAACATCCTGGGGACATAGATGTCATCTGCTGCTCCGGATCTCTGTGAATCCAGGACTTTCTTGCGCTCCCTCAGATATGTGCTCCTCAGGCAACCAATTAAGATCTTTAAATAAGTGATGTCTGCCGTGGGGATCACCTGCTTCACAATTTCACACAATTGCTCCAGTGCTGCCTTCCTCTTTGCTTGGTTTTTGAAATGGGGGTGGGTAATCTCCCACAGACAGGGCAGCTCCCTTAGCATATCAATGAATAGTGACATGAAGTCAGTATCTCTCATTAAGATATCCATGTTCACTGCAAGACACAACACAAGACAAAGCCTAATGTCAGACAAAACTCTCCTAATCTTGTTACAATATAGTCCTCAATCTAGAAGCAGTATAGGCCCAAGTTTGTCTCTTACCTTCGTTCTTACGATCGGCGCGTCCAATGCTCCTTCCTCCGCTCACAGATCGTACGTAATACGCACGCGTGTTACGCTTTATAGACACTGCGCATGTGTGTAACTCCGCCCGCCCCTGACGTTCTTTCTATTCTATTCCCCGCCCCTTTTCGTTCGGCGCAGTGGGGGAAGAGCATGATGGCGGAGTCACACCAGGTGCGTGCTAATTGTAGCAACGAGGAGGAGGAGGAAAGCCCGGATCCAGGCACATCCCGATCCAGAAGGAGACGTTTTAAGGCCACAAATATGTCGTTTGGGGAGATGTTGGAGATGGTCGACATCATGAAGAAGTCCGACTATGATGGCAAATATGGGCCTTACCCCAACCCGAACATCCGAAAGGCCAAGATCATGGCGAAAGTGGTCAGGAGTCTCGAGCGGAATTTCGGGGTCCGAAGATCAAAAGATCAGCTCAGGAAGCGGTGGTCGGACCTGAAGTTGAGAGAGCCGGAGCAGTACCGAAAGATCCGGAGAGTGCTGCAAAAAAGTAAGTAGTTGTGCTGTGTTTATATTCTTTCTGGCTTTATTCTGTTCGTTCTGCTCCAATATGCTTTTATTAATTGTAACGTTTAAAAAGGTCAACTTTAATGTTCATGGGCCCATTATTCGTTCGTATCAAACATTTTTCGTTCGGCCTCTAGAACACCATTGTTTAGGCCATATGCATTTTCCCACATTTTTTTGGGGCCTACTTGGATGCCAAATATTTGTTTAGGTAGATGGGTTTGTTACTAGAATGAAATGCAAACTAGATTGTGTGTAAGGAGAGGACACTGAGCAGCTGTTTTCACATCTGGACACTGGAGCACTAGTGTGGGACACAAGAACACCATTTTTATTAGGGGGGGCACACAGGTGCTCCAGTGTATACTATAGGGGGGGTTACATGTGTGAAGCTTGTACCAAACAGGTAAAGTATTGCAGCTTGACAAAGGGCAATAAAAAAAAGACATCTTTGAACTTGGCTAAAATAGACAATTGTACCCCACTTCCAAGCAATGTTTCCTATTTCTATAGTTCTGCCATCAAATATCTGTGTGCTAAGTATACCATTTTTGTTTTACATAGGGGAGAAAAGACTCGGACACCCCTCATCCCAGGAGAACACAGACCCCCCCCCCCCTCTGGAAGAAGGGGAACTACCCCAAACCCAAGATGCTGAGCAGGAGGAAGAAGAAGATGTAGTGGAGATTGGCACCACAAGAGGTGAGTGTCTGCGACCACAGACTCAGGTAAAAGAGATGGCTGGTGGCAGATTTTTGAGACCTTTTTTTTTGTTCTTTATCTCTTTTTAGGTGATCGTGATGTTGTGGATCCAGAACGCTTTACTTCTGAAAGTGCCCAGATACTGATAGGGGAGATCATGGGGTGTAATCTCCAATTGCAAAACATCCAGCAACAAATACGTGATGTTATTACAAAAAATAATAACATCATTGATGTTTTGGGGCGAATTTAAACCCCACAAAATGACCGGTTTTCAGTATTTTCAATTTTAACAATGTTTTTAAAAGCCAAATTTGGAGGATGCACACAGTGTGCCAACATGTGCTATCTGCCATCACGGGAGATCAATGGACGCGTTTTGGGGGGGCAACCCCTTCCTCAATTATAAAGTAGCGTTGAGGAAGGGCTTGCTCCCCCAAAACACGTCCCTTGATCCCCCCTGATGGCAGATAGCACATGTTGACATTCGTAAATTGGTGTGCATCTTCCAAATTTGGCTTTTCCAGGGGTGAGTTCCCCCCATCTGAACGCTATATCAAACCCAGTTCCTAAATACTGATGTCTGATATAGCCTTCAGGTTTTACCTAATGTGAACTTTGTAAGTTCTAGTTTTTTGGCTTTCTTGTTGGTTTTACACAGGCCTGTTTTATCTGAAATGGATATTTTGATTATTCATAATGCTACTGCAAACATTTTATACTACAAACATGTTGGTTTGTTTTAAAAACCTTTGGTAAATGCACATTTTGATTGTGCAGGTATAAAAAAGTGCCTTACTCAAGAATGTGTGGATTATTGTCTCAACACTACAACAACACTTTTGGGGTGATGTAATTGTTGTTTTATGCACAAATGGGGGTTATTTCCTAAGGGCAAATACACTTTGCACTACAAGTGCAGGTTCAGTGCAGTTGCAAGTGCACTTGAAGTGAAATGTGTTTTTGCATTTAGGAAGTACCAGCCAACACTGTTTTTTATAAGGTTACCCAATCACGACATTTTCTGCACTCAACACATTTCTGTCAGGGTCAGCTAAAACAAACACAAGCAGTAAATGTCCACCAAGAATTGCTTTTGGTTGTTTTTTATTTAAAAAAGGTGTCACATATTGTCTGGCATATTGATAGCCCCCCTACCCACAAAGAACTCCAGGTATCGTAACCGGACATCACGGGCATTCAGGGAGGGCAAGCCAGGACGGCCGCTTTCAAGTGCCGTCATTGTGGAAGTATTTGGGATTCCGGCCTCAGGCCCAACTGAGCCAGCATAGTTGGCTGAATGTTTTCTTAAAAAATTATGGAGAACACAGCACGCCAGTATAATATGGTTCAGTTTATACTCCGCCATATGGATGGGTGTCAGAAATAGTCGGAACCGGCTGGCCAGGATTCCAAATGTGTTCTCCACCACTCTTCGGGCTCTGGCCAGCCGGTAATTAAAAACCCTCTGTTCCGGGGTGAGGGTCCTCATCGGGAATGGCCGCATCAGGTGGTCCCCCAGCGCAAATGCTTCATCTGCAACGAACACAAATGGGAGACCTTCAACATTGTCCTCTGGAGGTGGCAAGTCCAAACTGCCATTCTGGAGACGCCTATAGAACTCCGTCTGGGCAATGACTCCACCATCGGACATCCGGCCATTCTTCCCCACGTCCACATACAAGAACTCGTAATTAGCCGACACCACCGCCAACATCACTATACTATTAAACCCCTTGTAGTTATAATAGTACGACCCCGAGTTGGGTGGTGGGACGATGTGGACGTGTTTCCCATCAATTGCCCGTCCGCAGTTAGGAAAGTCCCACCGCTGGGCAAAGTGGGAGGCCACAGTCTGCCCATCCTGTGGCGTGGAAGGAAACTGTTGAGGAAAAAAAAAAAAACATTACTATTTTTTCACAGAAACCTGGCAAGCAGATTAGACACAAACATTATGGGTCAACCTCCAGATAGCATTTATTAAGGGGAATTTAACAACAACAAAGTATAAGGTACACCTATCATATTCCCCCTCCCCCCCTCTCATGGGCCATTTCTAACATTATAGGGGGGGGGGACTCTTGGACAGGTAACCCTCTTCACTTCATTGAGAGATGAATGCCTAAATACAGGGTATTACTTGGAACAGCCCCTCCTTTGTTACACTATTGGCAGCCCACTGGACAGGTAAGAAGTGTCATAATACAAAGATATAAATACACACTGTACACATTTGAGCACATTTGGACATTCTGCTATTACCTATCAAGATCATAATAGGATACAAGAACTTTAAACAGTACCATTGGAAAGTATACAGGCAGGCCCTTGCACTACATGCTTTGGGGAATTCATCCATAAATCTGACCAGTAAAGAGATGGGTGTAGTGTGTATGGGTTTGGCAAAGTCAGCAGATAGATGATTGAGGATAGAGAATTGGGATCAGCTGACTTAGCAGTTGGGGGGAGGGAGGGTTACCAAAAATTTGGGGACACCACAAAAAAAAGCCTCTGGCCCTCTGCCTGAATTTAAATCCAAAATAAAATTTCCAAACATTTTAGGGGGTGTTTGGGGTAAAGCACTACTATGGAGCTGATAAAATACATTGTTAAGTGACTACATGAGGTGAATATAGGGGCAGGAGACACCATGCTGGAGAGGTTATTGAAGGGGAAATATGTATGAAGGACATAAAATAATAATTACATAAAAATCCAGCATGCATGAGGACAAAGGGGACATTCACAGCATAATACAATCATGGTAATTAGGGAATGAGGAAAGAAATACAATATATTAGCAAACATTCAATACAATAAAATGTGATATAAAAGGAAAAAAATCTTACCTTCATATACTCCTTCTGCAGGACCTGTATGATGGCAGAACAGGTCTCTGGGATAATGATCCCCAGAGCCTGGGGGGAGATGCCTGTCGAGAACTTGAGGTCCTGCAGGCTTCTCCCTGTGGCCAAATACCGCAAGGTAGCGACCAACCTCTGCTCCGGAGTGATGGCTTGCCTCATGCAGGTATCCTGCCTGCTGATATAGGGGGTCAGCGAAGCCAACAAACGGTGAAACACGGGGTCCGTCATCCGGAGAAAGTTCCTGAAATCATCAGGATTATTCTCACGGATCTCACGGAGCAAAGGCATATGACAGAACTGGTCACGCTGAAGCAACCAATTCTTGGTCCATGAACTCCTCCCCACCCTGTTCATGGACTGGACTTGTGTCAAGGTCAGGACCCCAACACCAAGCCCCCGCACAGCACGAACTCTACGAGGAGTACGCATACGAAACATGGCTATAAAACGGTCGGCTGCTCAGAACGAAGTAACAGAACGCACTGAAGAACAGCAAGGCCTGTGAAGAGCGACCTGAAAACCAGTAACGAACGAACAAGAATACAGTGACTAAAGTCACGCGGAACTTGCTTGCACGCACTGAAGAGCAGATACAAACCCACAAGCACAAACTGAACGGCAGAAAACGATCTGAAAGCCACGAGTCTGAAAAAGCGCGAATCGTCTCTCACCAAACTTTTACTAACACGAGATTAGCAAAAGGAGCCCAAAGGGTGCTGCGCTTGGTTCTGAACCGGCCTTTTCTAGTCTCGTCGTACGTGCTTGACGTCACCGCGTTCTTGGCGATCGGAAATTCCGACAACTTTGTGCGACCGTGTGTAGGCAAAACAAGTTTGAGCCAACATCCGTAGGAAAAAATCCGAGGATTTCGTTGTCGGAATGTCCGATCAATGTCCGACCGTGTGTACGGGGCATAAGGCTGCGGTGCGGTTTCCCAGCTCTCTTATTTCTTTGGTTAGGCTTTTTGTTATTTGGTCTGAGGTTTGTTTTAAAGCCTTATGAAGCATCTTTTCAAATTGTAATAATATTACTGGGGATGCTGAGGAGGCTTGTGGAGAAGTTTGTGAGAGGATTTGTTCTGTATCTGACTCAAATGGAGAGTCTTGCTGTGACATTTTCTGTCTGTGAGAGCGCCCTGATGCTGTATCTTGTGAGGTGACTGGAGCTGCTTCAGCTGCAGTGAGTGCCTGTGAGCTCTTTGTGAGGTGATTTTTATTTCTGCCACGGTTTCCTCCCAGTACCATATTTCCTGCCCAAACTTTCACAGTTTGTTCCCTGGGGTAAAAAGGTTCAAATGGATACCTTTTGAGCCTGCAGGCTCCGCTTTGTCCTTCTCTTCTCTCCTCAGCGGTGTGGAGCTCTAACAATGCATGTCTGCTCCGCTAGGCTCCGCCTCCTGCCCCCCCTCACCCACGGTGACTTCAAGAACATGCACCCACACATACACGCACCCACAGAGATGTCATTATGGGATACAGTGGCTGTGTCCAAATAGACATGAAAGGGACTGCCAGCATGGGCATGCATGAAACACCCGTGCATCCCTGTGTTGGTAAAACACGGCACTGATGAAATTGTCCCTTATGAACAAGACCTAAGAGGAGAAAAAGAAACCTATTCTTTAACGATATATTGTAATACATATTATGAAGAAATCCAGTGACTTTCTTGTCTGTCCCAGGGGCGTCTCAGCTACACCTGTGAAAGAGAGAAAACAACTGTAACGCAAAAACTCTTTGGGGTTGATTTACTAAAACTGCAGAGTGCAATTCTGATGCAGCTCTACATAGAAACTAATCAGCTTCCAGTTTTTTTTTTTTTTTTTTGTCAAAGCTTAAAGTGGATGTAAACCCTCACATATACCCAGTGAAGTGAACAGCCTCAGATGATACCCAGAGATGAAACAAATCTCCCTACATAAGTCTCACATGTATATATATGCTGTCTTCATCTTTATATACTGTTTAGAAAGTTCAGAGAACTTGTCAGGAGTTATCAGACTGATAATAGAGAACAGAGCAGGAGCATCTATGGGACATAGGGGCTTTAAAGAGAGATAAGAAAACACTGCAGATATATGTGCCCAGCTCAAATTTCATGAATCGGGTTTACATCCACTTTAATTGAAAAAGCCAAAGTTAGAAGCTGACTGGTTACTATTCACAGCTGCACCAGATTTTGCACTCTCTAGTTTTATTAAATCAACCCTTTTGCCTTTCCTCTACAAATGTATTAAGCATATAAGAATTACCTTTATTGATGTGTTGCTGTTCGAAATAAATCAACAATAATAATTCCCATACAATATATTATTGATTAAATATTCTCAGTCTTTTTTTAATAAATTACTAATTGAAGAAAAATGTATCAGCTTATATGACAAGAAAATATTGTCAGCAAGCCTGTTTTGGTATCGCCAGTAAGCAAAACTTCCAAGCGTATGGCAAGACACACACATGTGTAGGTGAGATTCAGTGTGGTGCAATAGTATAACACACTCAGTCCAAGCGCAGTGAAATAACTTGTATTGAAAAAATGCAGAAACAGGAAAACTCACAGTTCCAACAGTGTGTAGAAAGCAGACCGTAGAAAGTCAATGTCAGTGTCTGTAGAGGCTTTTCCTCTTTGTCAGGAACTTTTCCCTGCTGCTAGTGCGGTCCTTACCAGGCGGGGTACCTGTCCCTACTCTACCCACTTACAAATATGCACCAAACCTGGGAGCCAGGGTCCTAAAATGGCTCTGTTTGACCCAAGATGGCTTCCAGAGTCAAATGAGGGGCAGCATCCAAATGAATGCTTCCCCAGTGACCCAGGAATCCATAGAAGAGCTATGTTCTTATTGACTTCCTCTCCAACTGCAGTGCCGCCCTAGAAAGTACCACCTGCAGTGGAGAGAGTAGACTGCACCTGCTTAACCACTTAAGCCCCGGACCATTTGGCAGGCCAAAGACCAGAGGACTTTTTGCGATTCGGCACTGCGTTGCTTTAACTGACAATTGTGCGGTCATGCGACGTGGTTCCCAAACAAAATTGATGTCCTTTTTTTCCCACAAACAGAGCTTTATTTTGGTGGTATTTGATCACCTCTGCGGTTTTTATTTTTTGCGATATAAAGACAAAAATAGCGACAATTTTGAGAAAAACTTTTTTTTTACTTTTTGCTATAATAAATATCCCCCAAAAATATATAAAAAACCATTTTTTTTTTCCTCAGTTTAGGCCAAAACATATTCTTCTACATATTTTTGGTAAAAAAATATCTCAATAGGCGTTTATTGATTGGTTTGCGCAAAAGTTATAGCGTCTACAAAATAGGGGATAGTTTTATGGCATTTTTAATAATATTTTTTTTTTACTAGTAATAGCAGCAATCAGCGATTTTTATTGTGACTGGGACATTATGGCGAACAGATCGGACACTTTTGGTGCTATTTTGGGACCATTCACATTTATACAGCGATCAGTGCGATTAAAAATGCATTGATTACTGTGTAAATGTGACTGGCAGTGAAGGGGTTAACCACTAGGTGGTGCTGTAGGGGTTATGTGTGTCCTAGGGAGTGATTCTAACTGTGGGGGGAGGGGCTGTGTGTGACACCACACTGATCACCGCTCCCGATTTCAGGGATCGGTGATCAGTGTCATTAGGCAGAACGGGGAAATGCTTGTTTACATTAGCATCTCCCCATTCTTCCTCACCGTGAGACGATCGCGGGTATCCCCATGGACATCGAGTCTGCGGGACCCATGATCACGCTCACGGAGCTCCTGGCGCGCCCGCAAGCCGCCTCTTATGCCCTGTACACACGGTCGGACTTTCCGATGGAATATGTGCGATCGGAGCTTGTTGTCGGAAATTCCGACCGTGTGTGGGCTCCATCAGACATTCTCCATTGGAATTTCTGACACACAAAGTTTGAGAGCAGGCTATAAAATTTTCCGACAACAAAATCTGTTTGCGTAAATTCCGACCGTGTGTGGACAATTCCGACACACAAAGTGCCACACATGCTCAGAATAAATTCCGAGATGGAACTGCTCGGTCTGGTAAAATTAGCGTTCGTAATGGATCTAGCACTTTCGTCATTTCGTCACGCTGCAATGTTTTAAATTGTTGAATGCAGCGCACTCTCTTCTTCTTTATAATGCTAGAAGAATGAAGTTGTTTTGCTGCTTATATTCACACAGACTTCTCACAAACTTCTTTCTTTATTATTTCCTGTGATTTCATGAATATAATATTTTTATTTGTCACATCTACCGAAAATGTTTTTTGTTTTTATATTTATTTTTTTTGTATTATTTGTTGTATTTTTTTTAAATCCAGATCTCCTTTTTTTTTTTTTTGGTGATCTCCAGAATTGTTTTGGGTGTGTTTTGTGTGTCAAGTTACCACAACACCATTATTATCTTGTCTTTTTTCATCTCAAGGAGATTGGTTGGTGTTGGTGTCCCTTGTTAATTTCACATTGTATTTTTGAAATGTACCTGCCTCCTCACAAACAAACTGTCCTTTTTGAAGGAAAACACACATAGGCAAATATTAGTTCCAAAAAATACCTTTATTAAGGGGTCCTAACCAAATAAAGAGGGAGGCAACGCTGGAGAAACAGCAAAAATTGTCAAAGCCTTTGGCCCCCAGGGCACACATCAACTATTTTCAGGCAAAATTGGTGGCCTGAGGAGTCCTTATATAAGGGCGTACAATTTGGTCCAGAAGTCCAAGAGATCATGAACAGCAGCAGATGACATGTATGTCCTCAGGCTGTGGTCATACAAGAGCCTGCATCTTTTGTCAGACCAGACTGAACCCAGGCCATCACTTTCTTGTCTTCCTTCCACTCTTCCTTCCAGGCTCTGTCTGTGATGTTGGAGTTGTGGCAGGAGGAGGAGGAGGATGATGCAACTCACACAGGTGGGTATTGGGTGTGATTTGGGCCCTCAACCCCTTATTTAATGTTTTATAAATGATTTCCTCACACATGAGGCGTTGGCCCTCCTGCATGTCCTGCAGTTTGGTGGCTGCCATGGAGACAAAAGCCTCTTCCCGAGTGGGGGCGAAGGGGAGGAACTTGCGATTCTGTGATGCTCCTACTGGGCCCGGCCTCCTCCTGGCTGCCACTTACCCTGGCCACCTCCTGGCTGCCACTAACCCCTGCCTCCTCCTGGCTGCCACATTCCACAGCCTCCTCCTGTGTGCCACATTCCACAGCCTCCTCCTGGCTGAGGTCTTCCTGTGTATGAAAAAGGAACATAGTTTTAGTTTTTTCTTCATCAATCACACACAATTTTCATCTCCTGTTGCAAATTGAATGTTTTTTTTTTTTCAAAACATTTTTATTGAGTTTTACAAATTCACCAGTAATACAGAGCATACAATGCAGTAAGCAGAGGTACAGGTGATTGATGTGTACAAACAGACATTTGCAACAAGGTAATCATACGGGGGAAGGGAGCAAAACTGGCAAACGATGTAAAGGAATTCTTGAAGAGAGGCTTCAGTATTAAAAATTGAATGTTAATAAATAGAAAAGACTATCATTCTGAGACCAGCATTTTTTATTCTCGTCCCAATTATTTTTGCCCACTACTGTCTATTGATATGTAAACGCCTTTAATAAATCGGCAATTAGTGATCAATAATAACATCTAGCAAACATCATTTATGTTTTGCCAAGAAATCTGTAGAACAATGCTATACCTGGCTTAAGCTGGGCTCCTTCACTTCTTCCTGGCTGGAAGTCCCAGGTTGGACATCGGAAGCCTCAGCTGGGGTGGAAGGAAGGGTTGAGAGGGATTCCCTGACTTCAGTCTGGTCTGACAGAAATCGCAGATTTTCATAGTACCACAGCCTGGGGACATAAACGTCATCTGCTGCAGCTCCTGATCTCTGGAAATTCTGAACATTCTTGCACTCCCTAAGATAAGTGCTCCTCAGGCCACCAATTTTGGCTTTTACAATAGGGAATGGTTGCCATGGGGACCACAGGTTTCACCAACTCCAGCAGTTTCTCCAGCGCTGCCTGCCTGTTTTGTTTATGATTATAATGCGGATGTTTCACCTGCCACAGACAGGGCAGCTCCCTGTATTTGTCTATGAACAGGGGGAGGAAGTTGTGATAATTGAAGCCATCCATTTTTTCTGCAAGACACAACACAAGACAAACTTTAATGTCAGGATAAACTCTCCTAATCTTGTCTCAACATAGGCCTCAATCTATAAGCAGTATATGCTCAAGTTAAACTTGTACCTTTGTTATCACGATCGGCGCTTCCGATACTCCTTCCTCCGCTCACAGATCGTACGTACGACGCACGCGTGTTACGCTTTATATACACTGCGCATGCGTGAAACTCCGCTTGCCCCTGAGGTTCTTTCTAGTCTATTCCCCACCCCTTCTCTTTTGGCGCAGTGGGGAAAAGCATATGGCAGAGACAGAGCAGGTGCATGATAATAGAAGCAACAAGGAGGAGGAGGAAAGCCCGGAGCCAGAAACGTCACAATCCCAGAGGAGATTTAAGGCCTCAAATATGGCCTTTGTTGAAATGGTGGAGATGGTGGACATCTTGAAGAGGGCCGACTATGACGGGAAGTATGGACCTTACCCAAACCCAAATGTCAGAAAGGCCAAGATCATGACTAAAGTTATGAAGAGTCTGCACAGGAATTTTGGGGTACGACAATCCAAGGATCAACTGAGGAAACGGTGGTCGAACCTCAAATTAAGGGAGCATGATCAGTATAGAAGGATCAGGAGAGTGCTGCAAAAAAGTAAGTAGTTCCTGTGTTCCTATCCTTTCTTTTTATTACGTTCGTGCTGCATCATGTGCTTTTCTTTACTGTTGTACAGTTTAAAATGGCAACTTTCATGTTCATGGGCACATTAATCGTTCATAGGAAACATTGTTCGTTCGGCCACTAAAATATGATGTTTTGGCCAGATGCAGTTCAATATGGTTTTTCTGGCCTACTTCTATTAAAAAAAGTTTGTTGTCTAGATGGGTTTGTAACTAGAATGAAATGCAAACTAGATTCTGTGTAAGGAGAGGACACTCAGCAGCTGTTTACACATCTGGACGCTGGAGCACTAGTGTGGGACACCACAACACCCTTTTTATTAGGGAGCACCCACACAGGTGCTCCAGTGTATACTATAGGGGTGTCTCCATCTGTGAAGCTTGCACAAAACAGGTAAGTATTCCAGCTTTACAAAGAACAAAAAAAATTGTTCAGCTTGGAACTCTGCCAAAACAGACAACTGTACTCCACTTCCAAGCAATGTTTCATATTCCTATTCCTGCCATCAAATATCTGTGTGCTAAGTATACCTATTTTTGTTCACATAGGGGAGAAAAGACTCGGAGGACACCACTCATCAGAGGACACCAGGTACCCCCCCACCTCAGGAAGAAGGGGAAATCCCCCAAACTCAACCAGAGGAGGAGGAGGGAGACGTTGTATAAATTGTCACCACAACAGGTGAGTGTCTGCGACCACAGCCTCAGGTAAGAGATATATGCCTGCATATTTATAATACATGGTGGGGTTTTTTTGTTTTTTTTGTAGGTGATCAGGATGTTGTGGAAGAGGAATGTCATTTCAGCGGTGAAAGTGCCCAGATCCTCATCGGGGAGATAATGGGCTGTAATAGAGATTTAGAAAACATAAAGCAAAACATCAGCGATGTTCAAAACAAAATGAAGAACATCATTGATGTTTTAGGGAGAATCTAAAACACCCAGAAATCCCTAAATGTCTTCTGTTTTTTGTTTTTTATGACTAAAATTTTTTACGTATGTTAAAAGCCAAGTTTAGAAGATGCACACAGTGTGTCAACATGTGCTATCTGCCAGCATGGGAGATCAATGTATGCGTTTTGTGGGTGCAACCTCTTCCTCAATAATAAAGTAGCTGAGAGAAAGGGGTTGCACCCATGAAACACGTCCATTGATCCCCCATGATGGCAGCTAGCACATGTTGACATTAGGCAATTTGTGTGCATCTTCTAAATTTGGCTTTTACAGGGGTGACATCACCCCATCTGCTGAACGCAATATCAAACACAGTTTGTACATACTCATGTCTGATATTGCCTTCACTTTATAAAAGTTGAACTTTGTAAGTTACAGAGTTGTGTATTTTTATGGTTTTAAACATGCCTGTTGTACCATAAAAGGCGATTTCTACTTAATGTGACCAAAAAAAATGTTATACAACAAACATGTTGGTTTGTTCAAAAACCCTTTTATAAACACACATGTGATTGTGCTTTGATTAAAAAGATTGATTGGCTTCTTCTTTCAATGCTCAAAAACATTTTTTGGAGTAAAGTTGGTGTTTTCAGTGACAATGGGGGTTATTTACTAAGGCAAATCCACTTTTCACTACAAGTGCAGTTTCAGTGCAGTCTCAAGTGCACTTGTAGCGCAAAGTGTAGTTTCCTTTAGTAAATAACACCCAACAGTGCTTTCTAATTTTACACAATCACGCCATTTTCATGACTCCCCAAATTTCGGTCATGGTGCTGAAAATTATTAATATTTTTGTCAGTAATGCATTACATACATTAACAACAAAAACAAGGTGTGTGTGTGTAGCAGACCCACAACATAATAATAATAGTTAGCCGAAGAAGAGATTGCCACCTCATGTGTCAATGAAATTTCATTTGCACTGTTGAAGAAAAAGGGCAAAAAAATATAACATTAATAAAAGATAACCGAGGAGACAGCTAAAAGAAAGCCAAGCGGTAAATTAAAGCAAATATTTTTTCAGTTTCAAATATATTTTTATTTTAAAAATGTCTCAGACTTTGTCTGGCATATCGATGGCCCCCCTACCCGCAAAGTATTCCATGTATCTTAGACGGACCTCGCGGGCACTCTGGGGGGGAAAGCCAGGATGGCCAGTTTCAAGCGCCGTCAGGGTTGGTTCATTAATATGAATTCCGGCCTCAGGCCCAACTGAGGCAGAATAGTTGAAAGAATTTCTCCTTAAAAAGTTGTGGAGAACAAAGCAACACAGGATGATGTGATTGAGTTTATTGTCCGCCATGTGTATCGGTGTAAGAAATAGGCGGAACCGGCTGGCCATTATTCCAAACATATTCTCTACCACTCTTCTGGCTCTGGCCAGCCGGTAATTAAAAACCCTCTGGTCCGGGGTGAGGGTCCTCATAGGGAATGGCCGCATAAGATGGTCCCACAGCTCAAACGCTTCATCTGCAATGAAGATGAATGGGAGTCCTTCCGCATTGTCTTCTGGAGGTGGCAAGCCCAAGCTGCCATTCTGGAGATGCCTGTAGAACTCGGTTTGGGTGATGACTCCACCATCCGACATCCGGCCATTTTTCCCCACGTCCACATACAGGAACTCGTAAGTAGCCGACACCACTGCCAACATCACAATACTATTGAACCCCTTGTAGTTGTAATAGTATGACCCCAAGTTGGGGGGTGGGACTATGTGGACGTGCACCTCCACAGTTGGGAAAGTCCCACCGCTGGGCAAAGTGGGAGGCCACAGTCTGCCATTCCTGTGGCGTGGAAGGAAACTGTTCAGCCAAACCAAAAAATAAAAATTAGCATTTTGCACATAAACATTGAAAGCAGATTAGACACAAACATTCTTGGCCAATATCAGTATAACATTTATTTTAGGGAGTATTTAAAGACAAAACTATAAGGTCCACTTATCAGATTCATCACCCCCTCTGATGGCCCATTGTAAACATTTTAAGGGGGGGAGATGTTTTGGACAGGTAACCCTCTCCACTTCATTGAGAGATGAATGCATACATAATGTGTGTTACTTTAGCCAACCCCTCCTTACTTACACTATTGGCAGCCCACTGGACAGGTAAGAAGTGTCATAATACAAAAATATAAATACACACTGTCCAAATTGGAGCACAATTTTAACATTCTGCAATTACCTATCAAGATAATAATAGGATACAAAAACTTTAAACAGTACCATTTGAAAGTATTCAGGCAGGCCCTTGCATTACATGCTTTGGGGAATTCATACAGAAATCTGACCACAATAAAGGTAGGTATAGTCTGTATGGGTTTGGCAAAGTCAGCAGATAGAGGATTGTTATGGGTTTACTTAGCGGTTGGGGGGAGGGAGGGTTCCAAATGAGTTTGAGACCCAAAAAAGCCTCTGGCACTCTGCCAGAATTTAAGGACACAAATAACATTTTTACACATTTTAGGGGGTGTTTAGGGTAAATCACTACAATGGAGCTGACAAAATACATTGTTAAGTGACTAGGCGAGGTGGATATAGGCCCAGAAGAGCATGCTGGGGAGGTAAGTGAAGGCAAATATGCATGAAGGACAAGAAAAAAAAACGTTAAAAAATTCCAGCATGCATGAGGATAAAGGGGACATTCACAGCATATTACAATCATGGTAATTAGGGAATGATGAAAGAAATACAATATATTAGCAAACGTTAAATACATATAATGAGATGTTAAAGGATAAATCTTACCTTAATATAGTCCTTCTGCAGGACATGGATGATGGCAGAACAGGTCTCCGGGATAATGATCCCCAGAGCCTGGGGGGAGATGCCTGTCGAGAACTTGAGGGCCTGCAGGCTTCTCCCCGTTTCCAAGTAGCGCAACGTGGTGACTAGCCTCTGCTCCGGAGTGATGGCTTGCCGCATACAGGTATCCTGCCCGCTGATATAAGGGGTCAGCAAAGCCAACAAACGGTGAAAAATGGGATCCGTCATCCTGAGAAAGTTCCTGAAATTGTCAGGATTATCCTCACAGATCTCATGGAGCAAAGGCATGTGACAGAATTGGTCACGCTGGAGCAACCAATTCTTGGTCCATGAACTCCTCCCCACCCTGTTCATGGACTGGGCTTGTGTCAAAGTAAGAACCCCAACACCAAGCCCCCGCACAGCACGAACTCTACGATGAGTACATTCACGCAACATGGCTTCAAAACGGTCGGCTGGTCAGAACGAAGTAACAGAACGCACTGAAGAACAGCAAGGCCTGTGAAGAGCGACCTGAAAATCAGTAACGAACAGACAAGAACACACTGAATAAACCAATGGGAACTCACTACACGCACTGAAGACCAGATAAAAACCCACAAGCACAAACTGAACAGCAGAAAAACGATCTGAAAACCACGAGTCTGAAAAATCGCAAATCGTCTCTCACCAAACTTTTACTAACACAAGATTAGCAAAAGGAGCTCAAAGGGTGGCACGCTTGGTATTGAACTGCCCTTTTAAAGTCTTGTCGTACGTGGTGTACGTCACCGCGTTCTTGACGTTCGGAAATTCCGACAACTTTGCACGACCACGTGTATGCAAGACAAGTTTGAACCAACATCCGCCTGAAAAAATCAGATGGATTTTTTTATAGGAATGTCCGATTATTGTACGATCGTGTGTACAGGGCATTAAAAGGCAATGTACAGGTACGTTAATCTGCCTGTACGTGCCCTTCTGCCGCAGTATATGAGTATAAGTATAAGAGGAATGCAAAGGAAGGCGGTTGCGTGTCAGCCTCCTGACCCTCTTCCTTTATCTTGCCGCCACTTTTCTTGGGTAGGTGCATGGAGTCGAGAAAAGTGCTGCTTATCTAGCACCCATCTCCTTGCTAGCCGCACTGTCGAACAGCCATGGAGGCAAGGGGGGGGGGGATGGGGAGGAATTCTGTTCAACCTCATAGCTAGACTTACAAAGCACATAAGAACATGAGACAAAGTACTGCAGTTTGTTCTCTGGGGCACGGAACATTAAGTAAGAGTTCTTCAGTAACATGTTAAAGCTTATGTTAGATTTTAGTGATTGTGTTTACATATACTTATATAACCAAACAAAATAAGCATGCAAATGTATAGAGTTCAAACACCTCTGTCGGGTGGCTATGACAGTTATAAGTATGCTGTAGCAGTACAGTATTATTGTTTCAAAATGGCAAATCAGCAGTGCAAAGTCTGTGATACATAGGCATGCTATGTTTCCTGGTTTGCATCACAGCACAGTCATTGAATCATATTCTCATCTCAAAGCAAGTTCATGGACAGCTCCGTCAATAGAGTTTAATTAGAAACAGGCATGTCACTTAGCATAAAAAATAGAAAAAGGCACATCAGCAGGGTGGATAACCCACATATTTTTATTGCCAAAAATCATGCAAAAAACCACATGGAACAGTTATTTCCAATAAATTTCCAATCCAATTGTGGGAAACAAGCAAGCCTTTGTTGAACCTTGCAACAATGTGACTGCATAGCAGAGCCATAACTAGAGCCTTTAGGTTCCCCGGTGCAAGAAACCATGAAGTGCCCCCCTGACCCCTGACCCCTGACCAGGGCCCTTCCCTCCAGGCCCAGGGCCCTTTCCACTGATCCTGGGGCCCTTTACTCCCATCATGGGACCTCTTATTACAGTCCCGCATTGGGACCCTTTCACATATTCTGCAGCGGGCCCCCTTTCTGCCATCTTGGGGCCCCCCACAGTGATGAAAGTGCCAGGTCGAAAGTGTGATCTTTGCAACCCCAGTAGTTCCGCAACTGGTGTCAGTAGTTTTTTTATTTTTGTTAGTTTATTTTTTTATTATTTTTTACACTTTTGTTACCATTGGGGGCTTTAGTGAGCTATCAGGGGTCTAAGCAGACCTCTGATGTTCCACCTATGAGACAGAGAAAGAAGATTAAGGACACAACCCTCATTCTTCTTCTCTGCAGCCTCAACAGCCATAATGAATGGACAGGAATAGCTCTTCCCATTCATTCACAAACTGAAGAATCATAAACACAATTTACTATGCTTCAGTATTGATCATTGACTCTGTACATTCAGAAGAGGAAGGGGCTGGTAAATTACATATTTACCAGCCCCTTTCCTGCTCTCCATCCTAAAACTTTCCCCCTCAGTAACCGATGGGAGAGAAGAGAGAGGAAGCCGGCAGAGATCTGGGGGACAAGGGCGTCCAGTAGAGTACACAACAGGGCCCCAGGGGCAGCAGGACCTGGTTAGGAGGAGCAGCAGGAGCGGCATATAGAGGAACCGATCAACTCCATTTTCTTTTGCAGCTTCTGAATGCCTGTGGGAGGTTAGAGGAGGAGAAGCAGGCTTTCAGCAGCTGCAGGAGGAAAATTGAGGGGATCGGTTCCTCTATATGTCACCCAACCGACTGTTCTATCCAGATGTACAGGGGAGCAGCACGGCTCCCTGGAGCATGGGGCCAGGTCGCAATTATGACCCCTGCAACCCCTGTAGTCACACCCGTGCTGCATAGTGTTCTAGCATCCAGCACCTGATGTCACTCTGAATACAAATTTTACAGCAGAACTGTTCATAAGAAGTGGATGGATAAATTGACTTCTCATGAACAGAATGGCCATTGATGGACCGAAATTAATGGACCAAACTCACCGAATTTCAATCTATGTGTAGAGATACCCCGGAGGGAGCTGATTTTGTTTGTTCTGTCCTTTACTCTGCCTCTCAACCCTAATAACAGCCTCAGCCCTTCTGCCACACCTGGCAATAGTGTGCAGTACCTGACCATGAGTTTGTGTTTCCAGCACGATACCATCGCGCTGGTTCTCGGCGACAGGGTACTGTGCATGTCGCGCTGGCTCACTCATCGGGAAAGGAAAACTTTTTTCCTTTCCCGATGAGTGACAGGCAATGCTGACAGCTGTCTGGTATGAATCCTGAGGGAGGAACGCCGGGCCAAATTTTAAATAAAAAACCGGCGTGGGTTCCCCCCGGGCATACCAGGCCCTTAGGTCTGGTATGGATTGTAAGGGGAACCCCCTACGCCGAAAAATCAGCGTGGGGGTCCCCCCAAAATCCATACCAGACCCTTATCCAAGCACGCAGCCCGGCTGGCCAGGAAAGGGGGTGGGGACGAGCGAGCACCCCCCTCCTGAGCCGTACCAGGCCGCATGCTCTCAACATGGGGGGTGAGTGCCTTGGGGGAGGGGGGCGCCCTGCGGCCCCCCCACCCCAAAGCACCTTGTCCCCATGTTGATGAGGACAAGGGCCTCTTCCCAACAACCCTGGCCGTTGGTTGTCGGGGTCTGCGGGCGGGGGGGCTTATCAGAATCCGGGAGCCCTCCTTTAATAAGGGGGCCCCCAGATCCCGGCCCCCCACCCTATGTGAATGGTACCCCTACCCATTCACCTAGGGAAAAAAAGTGTCAATAAAAAAAAAACACAGTGCACAGATTTTAAGAATAATTTATTAGGCAGCTCCGGGGTCTTCTTCCGACTTCGGGGGGGTCTCCTTCCGACTTCTCCTGGTGTTCAGCCTCTTCTCCCGGTGTTCAGCCTCTTCTCCCGGGCCCCTCCGCTATCTTCTTCCAGCTCTTCTGCCAGCGAGGGGCCCGGTCTGCTGCCGCTGTCTTGTCGCCGCTGTCTCGTCGCTTCTTCTCCTGGGCCCCTCCGCTATCTTCTTCCAGCTCTTTTGCCAGCGAGGGGCCCGGTCTGCTGCCGCTGTCTTGTCGCCGCTGTCTCGCCACTGTCTCGCCGCTTCTTCTCTTCTTCCGATGTTTACACGACGCTCTCTCTGGCTGGAATGCTGTGTGCGAGCTGCGGAGCCATTTATATAGGTGGTGACCACGCCCCCTTGTGACATCACGGTCCCAGCATGCGCAGGGACTCTGGCGTCATAAGGGGGCGTGACCCCAGAGTCCCTGCGCATGCTGGGACCGTGACGTCACAAGGGGGCAGGGTCTCTGACAGCGGCAGCAGACCGGGCCCCTCGCTGGCAAAAGAGCTGGAAGAAGATAGCGGAGGGGCCCGGGAGAAGAGGCCGAACACCGGGAGAAGTCGGAAGGAAACCCCCGAAGTCGGAAGAAGACCCCGGAGCTGCCTAATAAATTATTCTTAAAATCTGTGTACTGTGTTTTTTTTTTTACACTTTTTTTCCCTAGTTGAATGGGTAGGGGTACCATGTACCCCATACTCATTCACATAGTGTGGGGCGCCGGGATCTGGGGGCCCCCTTATTAAAGGGGGGCTCCCGGATTCCGATAAGCCTTCCGCCCGCAGACCCCGACAACCAACGGCCAGGGTTGTCGGGAAGAGGCCCTTGTCCTCATCAACATGGGGACAAGGTGCTTTGGGGTGGGGGGGCCGCAGGGCGTCCCCAAGGCACTCACCCTCCATGTTGAGGGCATGTGGCCTGGTACGGCTCAGGAGGGGGGGCGCTCGCTCGTCTCCACCCCCTTTCCTGGCCGGCCAGGCTGCGTGCTCGGATAAGGGTCTGGTATGGATTTTGGGGGGGACCCCCACGCCGATTTTTTATTTAAAATTTGGTGCGTCGTTCCCCCCTCAGGATTCATACCAGACAGCTGTCAGCATTGCCTGTCACTCATCGCGAAAGGAAAAAAGTTTTCCTTTCCCGATGAGTGAGCCATCTCGGCGCTGGCTCCCACGACGGGGCTCGCAGGTGTCAAATCTCGCCGAGAAATGCGGCGAGATTGACACAATATCGCGGTCACCTACTGTAAGTGCAGCGACCAATGAGAAACATACATGTTATGATAAAACACAGAAATTGTCTTTAGTGCTATATTTCTGTAGCAAAATAACAGACAGTAACAGTATATATTTAAGTAAAAGTAATCAACTAGAGATCAATAACTGAAATTTATGAGCAATATAGCTCTCAATCCTATATTCAAGCTACTTTCAGGGGATTCCAAACCTGAGAATGTCCCCAAGAGCAGAGTCACACTTAAATGGTAAACAAAGCACAATATGACACTTTTACATAGATTGGTTATCTTTACTCAGGTTGGCTTTATGAGTCCAGGCAGGAGGAGAGCCGAGGAATGACCCTCTTTATGTCAGGTCTCTTTCTCCTGTCCCCTGACACCACAGGCCCAGCTTTAAACACTTTATTCAAATCAAAATGCAATAGCTTAACCTCCTAGATAAGTTGTCCCACACACACCCACTGCATATACAAAGCCCTGAATATGTGTGTGCGGATCCGTATGGCACTAGTAGCTTCAGTCCTTTTGAAGAAAAGATAAAACTTGGTGTCTTCAGCTAGCCACTTCCGCTGGTGCACCAAACTCCTGGATAGCAGGGCCAAACACAACTGGCACAAATTATCAAGTGAAGCAGACAGGGTCTTTCTCAGCAAGGTGAAATGACAATGAAGTCTGTATACAGTGTTCCCAGAAATGGATGACCTTATCCTTTATCCCTGTGGCACTACAAGTGTCAGCAAGATGACTACCAGAAATGATGTCTGCATACACTGTTTGTTTAACTCCTTATGTGGTACAGTGTCCCTATTTCCTGCAAATGGGCAAAAGCCATCTCACCAAATCCTGTGGTCAAGGCCTAAACGAAATGTGTCTGGAACAGCAGGCTCTCCTGGCGACCCGACTGGTCACCTCACACTGGAGCGCTTTACCGTCGGTGCAGGTGTGCCTGGATGTGCACCTGGGATCCCCCTCTCTCGGGCTGGATGTCCCGACTGGTGGCAGAGGCCTGAATTATATGCTGAAATCACCTGAGAGACAGCATCTCTTCCTCAGGTCAGATCTCTTCCTCTGCCTCGTGCTGACTCAATTCAACTCAGAGAATCAAAATGGAGTCTCTCCTTTCCTGCCAGCATGCTGGAATTTGTAGTACTGCCTCTTTAAAAGTCAGTCAGGCCACTCTGTGCTGAGATTTCATATTCCAGAGTCCTTTGCAACTGCTTAAAGCAACTTAGTACAGTCCCCCTGATTGGCTGCTGTAACTGTACCTTTAGCCGCTTGCCTCCCACCAGCTGTCATATGATGGCCGGGCGGCACGGCTCTCGTTCTGGGAGGGCGTCATATGACGCCCTCGCCTACCCGGCCCACCAGGGGGTGTGCGCGCGCCGCCGGCAGCACTCACGTACGCCCGCCGTGTCACTGGGGACCTGATGTGTGTGCCCGGTGGCTGCGATGTCCACCGGGCACCCGCGATTGCCCGGTAACACAGCAGGACCGTGAATCTGTGTGTGTAAACACACAGATCCACGTCCTGTCAGGGGAGAGGAGACCGATGGTGTGATCTGAGTACAGAGGAACACCGATCGGTCTCCTCCCCTTGTGAGTCCCCTCCCCCCACAGTTAGAATCACTCCCTAGGAAACATAATGAACCCCTCGATCACCCCCTAGTGTTAACCCCTTCCCTGCCAGTCACATTTATATAGTAATCAGTGCAATTTTATAGCACGGATCGCTGTATAAATGTGAATGGTCCCAAAAATGTGTCAAAAGTGTCTGATATGTCTGCCGCAATATTGCAGTCACAATAAAAATCACTGATCACCGCCATTACTAGTAAAAAAAAATAATAATAAAAATGCTATAAATCTATCCCCTATTTTGTAGATGCTATACTTTTGTGCAAATCTATCAATATACACTTATTGCAATTTTTTTTTACCAAAAATATGTAGAAGAATACATATCGGCTTAAACTGAGGAAAAAGTTTGTTTAAAAAAAAAAAAAAGGATATTTATTATAGCAAAAAAAATGGCTTGGGCAGGAAGGGGGTGAAAGTGCACTGTATTGAGTTGGTTAATTGGCTCCTCTCCTGCCAATAGGAGCACATGGGAGGAAGGCAGAGAGTGAGCAGATACCTGTGTTAACATGCAGTATACACATGTATAGCCAGCTTTAGACCCAGTGCATTTAGCAGTCAGCTGTCAGCAACTACAGACCTGCTCAGACACACCACATCACCTTCTCTGTAGTACAAGTCTGTGCGAGGACACTGTAGTGAGTGATGCGGCTGTTATAAAACTATGCCAGAGAGTGGAACTAGCAATTCACAAATCATAGCATGCAGGATATGGGACTATAGAAAAGATATAAGTGTAAGTCTTAAAGAGGAATATATATATATATATAATTATTGTCTCTAACTTTGTCTTATCTCTGGTAGTCACAACACTCTCTATTGCAAAAGTACTCAAAACATCTCTGAAAATACTGATATTTAACATTATCTTACTATAGTGACAATGAAACCCCTGTATAAACAATAACATCATTGACTAGAATATTTGATTTTTGGGCTTAACAAGTCACCCTGATATTTATTTATTCACAAGTATTTACACATCTCTGGACAAATTATACATCTATATCAAGTATTTGTATCAAATTCAAATGATAACAATAAGTAAAAATGTATGTATTTTGCTTTTTAAAAATATTGCTTTTTTATTGAGCTCTTTTATGATATTTAGTATTTCATCATTCCATTCTGAAGAAGTAGATATATCCATAAACATGTCAAAATAGAAGGAGGATGCCCCGTCAATGGTTACACTCCAATATCTCAGAAAAAGGTGTAACTGCGCTGACCCTATCTTACCACATATCAAAAACAATCCTTATAAGTGATTCATCATCATGAATTCAAATAAAGTACATATTTAGTGAACTGCAATATTATAAAGAAAATTATCCTTCTTAATCAAGAAAAAAATATAAAATCATGTGTTAAACAAAAAAGAGTTCCAATTATCCTCTTCAAAAGATGGTTAACTGAGTCCCACGTGCACAAATCCACATCCGTGATTGGAAAACTTTCACCAATTTGTGAAGCACCACCACCTTCTAAAATGGATACTCACCAGAAACAGGTTAAAAGATGCTTTTGGGTTATGTTGGGTTAACCACTCCACTTATATAAGCATGCCTGAAGATTTCCCAATTGAATGCCAGTAATCACTCCTTGCATCTTCACATTAATCTTAGGATCTCATAAAAAGCAATCTACTTACTTATTTTAATGATTGCATAAATTATAATATGTTGCACAATGATGGCTGTTTTCTTTTTATGAGATCCTGAGATTAATGTGGAGATGCAAGGAGTGATTACTGGCATTCAATTGGGAAATCTTCAGGCATGCTTATATGAGTGGAGTGGTTAACCCAACATAAACCAAAGGCGTCTTTTTACCCTATTTCTGGTGAGTGCTTCACGAATTGGTGAACGTTTTCCAATCACGGATGTGAATTTGTGCACGTGGGACTCAGTTAACCATGTTTTGAAGAGGATTATTGGGACTGTTTTTTGTTTAACACGTGATTTCATATTTTTTTCTTGATTAAGAAGGATCATTTTGTTTATAATATTGCAGTTCACTAAATATGCACTTTATTTGAATTCATGATGATGAATCACTAATAAAGATTGTTTTTGATATGTGATAACATAAGTATACTATTTAGGGTCAGCGCAGTTACACCTTTTTCTGTAAGATTGCTTACCCCACACTATTGTTGGGAGAATCTATAACTGCAGCAGATCTGCTATTTAAAACAAAAGGTAAAGTCACACATTATTATAGATTTATATATTTTTGCGCCAGTGACACATTTCTTTCACTCTCCAATATCTGTATTGGAGTAATGTGCTGTTAAGAAACCATGAAAACTCATAAGGGTGTTTTTGGCGATCAGTGTCCCTCTCTTTAGAAATGTATTTTGTTACTATTTGATATGTATTGATATGATAAGAAATTATTGTGTGGTATTTTAGGATTCATGGTGAATCTATATATCTTTTTAATGTTGCTGTTAATAAATATGTAGTATTTTTAATAAATGTAGTTTTAAAAATGCTGTCTCATATGGTACCTTTAAAGACCACACTACTTTTTGTTTTGGTTGGAATATGCAGAAGAAGAAGAATAACAAATAACAATGATGGTAAGTGAAGATGCTTCAACAAAAAGCATACAACGTTTTTTGCACATATGAAATATTGTGGTCTTTTAATAATTTTACATGCAATTAAAGTTGTATATTTTTTGTATATTCAATGTGGGAGTGGCCTTTAAATCAGGTATTCCAGTAGATGATTTCTCCAGTAGTACTAAAATGAGAATAGGGAAACCATCATCTGTCATGATCTGTTTTATAAGGCTGAAAGATCAATATGATGGAATCCAAAGAATGGAAAATAGCCACATTTGGAAAGCAGAGCATTGGTGGTCTCCATCCCTTCCTGCATGTAGACATCTTCACTCTTCATGCAAGCATTCCCATCCAGCTGGAAACCCATCCTATGTCACTCCTGACAGCAAGAACAGCAGAATAGACTTCTTTCACTAGAACAAATTGGATAATTACTGCAACTTAAACACTTTTATTTCAAACCTCAAAAAAAGAATCCAAAAATCAGAAAAATGCAGCAAAAGTGAAGTGGATTTTTTCACACCATGTGCACTTTGTCTGAACTTTCCAAGTAATCTGGGAACATGTATGTTTTCATGTTTTTCTTTCTTCAGTAAACCATGTCTTTGACAGTGCTTTGTACTATGTAAACAGTTTAAAAATCCTGTTGCTAAATGTTACCTCATAGGAACTTTCTTCGACCTTTTATTCATGTACACAGCCCTAGGCCCTACACTCAGAATCTAGTGGTTACATGTGTCATATAAATGTCAGAGTTGTATGAATGCCTGCTAATGCCATTTTCATTCATTCTTCCAGGAATCAAAAAAAAAAAAAAAAAGAAAAGAAAAACATGCTTATCCAGATCACTAATGGAGTCACTAGCAAGGCTACAATGAATAGTTTTACTAAATGGAGGTATATCTCTCTTTCTCCATATCTTACATGTAACATTGGATTTTCTTTAAAGCTGAATATTTTTAAGCTAACTCATTAAATGAGTGAGAATCTTCACACAATACATTGTATAAATATTCACTTCAATTATCCAGTCATGTGCAGATGATATAATTAAACAGAAATGTGTTTTTAAAATTACTAGATAATTGAATATTCACACACTCAGGCACTATGTATTTATTTTTTTCATTTATTCAATTATTCATTAAAAATGAACTTGAACATTTTCCCACTAAACTATTATAATGTTGGAAACAGGGTAATCAGAAACAGGCCATGTGTCGATATGTAGACAACCCTTTTTAAACCTTTAGCATTTTCTGCAAAGTAAATACATGTTGTAAAAGTAAATAGGCATATGGACTTCATGCAGTTTTTTATTTTTAAAGTTAAATGCCAGGCAAGCAGCCAAACATACAGTTGACGTAAATATATGGGAACTGTTTTGACAGCAGAAAGGATTTCTATTCATGTGATGTCACTGTTGGGTTCCAGGTGATCTTTACTGCAGCAGGAGCAGACATTTGTCATGGGCATACCCCTAGCCTGCAGTCTGGGCAGTGAAGAATCAAAACTATGTACAGTATATACATTTCGCTCTGGTCTTCCCCGCTGTCAGTAGTGCAAAGAAGATGCAGCAGGGATTGGTTGGCTACAAGGGTTGCCTCTAATTTGAGCTCTGCTGAACAGGGGGTTGGGGTAGTGTGAAATCAACCCAAATTAAAAAACAATAAATAAAAGGTAAGTGATCAAGCAATTTGTAAAATAGAAAAAAGGCTCTGGCTGCAATTCTCACCCAATCTCCAGTGATATCCCCTCCAGCCTCATCTGTCTGTGATCCAGTGGCGGTCCTTGTTAGTCAATCCACTTTCTATGAATCAAGGAACCCATAATGATCCCTCCACCTAGGGGAACCTCATCAAGGCAACCTGGACTCTTAAGAAGATGCCACATAGAGCAACTTCAGGAATCCCCACCACTGGAGGCACAAAAAGAGGAACAGGACCTCTGATATTACAGTATGTGGCTGCACCAAAGATGTGGTGCTACCAGATGTTCAACCTGTAGATATATTGGTGATCCTCATGTCATCACTTTATATTCAAATGAAAATTATTTTCACATAAGACAGCTTGTCAACTGCCAAATTAGATATGTTAAACATGTCACAACCTGCATTTTGTGTAATATGCATTATGTTGGCAGGATGACAAAACATCTGTGTGATCGAATACAAGACCACATCTCAAATATTAACACCTGTAAATATGCCAATGTGATCAAACATTTCATACAACATTATACCTCTGACCTATGATCTTTCAAGATTCGAATAATTCAGAGGATGAATCAGGGAAGGTGATCGGTTTTCTCTTCTCTGGAAAAGGGGTATATTGGTTATTTAAACTGGATACTCAGGTCCCAAAATTTCTAAATCATGAATGGGACATTACACATTATTATGAGGTGACACCACTGCTCTTCCCCCTACTCCCTCCCAGACCCCCTCCCCCACCCCCTCTTTCTTCTCTCCTCCCTTCTTTTTCCCCTCAAACCCCCCTTCCTTTCCCCCTCCCTTTCTTCCTCTTCCCCTCTCCTCCCCTTACTCCCCACTTTGTTTCTAAGGTTTATGATGCATATAACCTGAAAACAAACTGTCACTCCCACCCCTATGATTAAGCCCATGGGAGGGTGAAACGTATCAGGTGGGCATGGCTTGGGAAGGGACTAGCTGAAGCCAACATTTTACATATCGGGATTGGGCTGACTGCTGACTGCTGAAGTGCATTGTCCCATCGTTCTTATTTGCACCAAAAACACCTAGAGATAGGTATAATAAAGCAGCTCTTCAGCCTTATTTTCAACTTCAACTGCTAATGTTACTTTTTTACCACCTGATTTTTCACATTTGTAAACTATTTCTATTATTATTATTTTAGACATATCTTTTTTCTTTTTGTGTTCTTATTCCACATTTCTCACCTAGACAAAAATGACACCAGTATTGCACACAGAATATGGGATATGGTGAAAATGCCAATACAATAAAAATTAAACTCCCCTGGCTAGCACACCTCCAATCCTGCACAATATGCACCAATTCATATTAGACATGGCATTTTATAGATAGGCAATGCCTATCCTCATATTGATTAGTGGTTCCAAATTAATAATAACTACTGCAGTATGGAACAGACACAAAAGATATACTTTGCATCTTTCCAAATAACTGTTCTGCTTTATTATGACACAATTGAAGGTTTTTACACACATGATTACGTAGGTATCACATCAATATTTAATTGTGAAAAACAAATGATTGATAAGACATATTTAGGCCCCTTTCACACGGACAGATAGAATGGTACTTTTAGCTGCGGATTTTCTCATTTTCTACCACAGCTAAAAGCACACAATGCTTTCCTATGGCCCCATTAACACACTGCGTTTAGCTGCGAATTAGATACATGCGGTTCTGTGCGGATAGAAAAAATAGAATTGACTGCGTCCAGGAGCGATTTAGCGCAGCTATCCGCACATAACCGCAGGTAATCGCAGTGCACTGTGTCAGCTGCGGATAACAGCGCCGAGCTGCTCATCGGGAAAGGAAAAATGATTTTTCCTTTCCCAATGAGCGACAAGCACGGGGATCCGACTTGGATCCCCGCCAATGCCCGGAACTGTTTGGTATGAATCTTGAGGGGGAACTCCACGCCAAATTTTAAATTAAAAAATGGCGTGGGTTCCCCCCAGGGGCATACCAGGCCCTTCGGGCTGGTATGGATTTTAAGAGGAACCCCTATGCCGAAAAAAACGGCGTGGGGTCCCCCCCAAAATTTATACCAGACCCTTATCCAAGCACGCAGCCCGGTCAGTCAGGAAAGGGGGTGGGGGCGGGCAGGCACCCCCCTGAGCCGTACCAGGCCACATGCCCTCAACATGGGGGGTGGGTGCTTTGGGAGAGGGGGTGCCCTGCGGCCGCCCCACCCCAAAGCACCTTGTCCCCAGGTTGATGAGGACAAGGGCCTCTTCCCGACAACCCTGGCCATTGGTTGTCGGGGTCTGCAGGCGGGGGGCTTATCGGAATCCGGGAGCCCCCTTTAATAAGGGGGCCCCCAGATCCCGGCCCCCCACCCTATGTGAATGAGTATAGGGTACATGGTACCCCTACCCATTCACCTAGGGAAAAAGTGTCAATAAAAAAACACTACACAGATTTTTAAAGTAATTTATTAGACAGCTCCGGGGGTTTTCTTCCGGCTTCGGGGGTCCTCTTCCGACTTTGGGGGTCTTCTTCCGGCTTCGGGGGTCTTCTTCCGACTTCGGGGGTCTCTCCGGTTCTTCTCCGTGCTCTCCGGGTCTTCTGCCGGGCTCCTCCGCTATCTTCTGCTCTTTTTCCGCTCTTTTGCTATAGCGGAGGAGCCCGGTCTGCTGCCTTCTGCCTTCTTCCCTCTTCTCTTCTTCTGATATTGACATGATGCTCTCTCCGGCTGGAATGCACTCTGGGCGCTCCGCTCTGACTTATATAGGCGGTGACCCCGCCCTCTTATGCCGTCACAGTCCCTGGGCATGCTGGTATGGAATTTAGGGGGACCCCCACGTCATTTTTTTTTAAATTTTGGCCGGGGTTCCCCTTAATATCCATACCATGATATCATGACCACGCCCCCTAAAACACATCAAAACACAGAGATTTCTTTAATTTAGTTAATTTTGCCGTGTCTGGTGTGGATCCAGGTGACTTTTCCTTCAAGTTTTGCAACACTGTACATCAAAATAGATGCTGTACTGTCTCTAAACATTTCCTTATATATAAATATCTCTTAATAGGGATGAGCTTCGAGTTCGAGTCGAACTCATGTTCGAGTCGAACTCATGTTCGACTCGAACATTGGCTGTTCGCAAGTTCGCCGAACAGCGAACAATTTGGGGTGTTCGCGGCAAATTCGAATGCCGCGGAACACCCTTTAAAAGTCTATGGGAGAAATCAAAAGTGCTAATTTTAAAGGCTTATATGCAAGTTATTGTCATAAAAAGTGTTTGGGAACCTGGGTCCTGCCCCAGGGGACATGGATCAATGCAAAAAAGTTTTAAAGACGGCCGTTTTTTCAGGAGCAGTGATTTTAATAATGGTTAAAGTCAAACAATAAAAGTGCAATATCCCTTTAAATTTCATAGCTGGGGGGTGTCTATAGTATGCCTGTAAAGGGGCGCATATTTCCAGTGTTTAGAACAGTCTGACAGCAAAATGACATTTCGAAGGAAAAAACCCATTTAAAACTACTCGCGGCTATTGCATTGCCGGTCAGACAATACACATAGAAGTTCATTGATAAAAACAGCATGGGAATTCCTGACAGGGGAACCACGAACCAAAATTTAAAAAAAAAATGACGTGGGGGTCCCCCTAAATTTCCATACCAGGCCCTTCAGGTCTGGTATGGATATTAAGGGGAACCCCGGCCAAAATTTTTTAAAAAATGACGTGGGGGTCCCCCTAAATTCCATACCAGACCCTTCAGGTCTGGTATGGATTTTAAGGGGAACCCCGCGCCAAAAAAAAAAAAAAATCATGGGGTCCCCCCAAAAGTCCATACCAGACCCTTATCCGAGCACGCAACCTGGCAGGCCGAGGAGAAAAGAGGGGGGGCGAGAGTGCGCCCCCCCCTCCTGAACCATACCAGGCCACATGCTCTCAACATTGGGAGGGTGCTTTGGGGTAGCCCCCCAAAACACCTTGTCCCCATGTTGATGAGGACAAGGGCCTGATCCCCACAACCCTGGCCGGTGGTTGTGGGGGTCTGCGGGTGGGGGGCTTATCGGAATCTGGAAGCTCCCTTTAACAAGGGGACCCCCAGATCCCGCCCCCCCTGTGTGAAATGGTAAGGGGGTACTCACCCCTACCATTTCACAAAAAAACTGTCCAAAATGTTAAAAATGACAAGAGACAGTTTTTGACAATTCCTTTATTTAAATGCTTCTTCTTTCTTCTGTCTTCCTTCATCTTCTTCTTCTTCTGGTTCTTCCTCCGGCGTTCTCGTCCAGCATCTCCTCCGCAGCATCTTCTATCTTCTTCTCCTCGGGCCGCTCCGCACCCATGGCATGGGGGGAGGCTCCCGCTCTTCTCTTCATCTTCTCTTCTTCATCTTCTTCTTCATCTTTTTCTTTTCTACTCTTCTTCTCTTCTTCATTTTCATCATGTGACTATTTTATTAGATAATATAAATAAGATAATTTAGATATTAGATAATAAAATAGTCACATTCGTTTTTAAATAAGGGGTTTCCTTTGTGAACAATATAGCAAATATCCACAAGATGGAGCTACGCTCCAGACCATAGTTGATCTTTCCATTCTTATTGCTATGAGCACAGTTCCTGTGGCCCATTTGCCAATTACCCGCCCCCTTCCTGTTCCTAATAAAAACCACCATTCCAGTGACCAACGTACGCTTCCCTGAAGACGTTCACTACGAAACGTACGTCGGAGCGGTACGTGGTCACATGTCCTATCACCCAACAACATCCGGATCCTTTGGCTGCCCCCCTGTGTAAGCTGGAACGCACGCCAGCGTGGAGGAGACATGAAAGGCTTTTTCTGACTGTGGAGTCACCCTGACATGCAAGCAGCCCCAGTGCCGGGTAGGCACCCACCAATGTAAGCGGCCATTTGGCTTTTTAATTTATTTTCTTTTGTAATAAATGGTTTTACGCTATGGAGACTGTTTTTGTTTCCTATGTATCCTTATCCTATCTTGAATGAGCTTGACGGGAACGATCCATGCCTATAATACCAACCACAGTCCGGCCATCCATGTGAGCAGGCACAACCCTGCACAAGCGCTAGTGACATTCTTTTTAACTAAAGGAGTCATTGGTATCTGGTAAGCAGATATCTACTACTTCGAGGTGTTTTCCTTTTCTTAATTTTCCCTTGGTGATGGAAAACCTTTTGTTTACAGCAACAGGATTGGGATATTATTGAAAGATATCACTTCAACTACTTCAATCACTTTTTTATGTGGACAATCAATCACTATATATATTTTTTTTTCACTATTGTGGGCACTTCAATGTGTAATCTAATTATTATTTGTCAGTACTATGATTTTCATTTTTTTGGTAATGCAGGAGTTATATTTATTTAGAGCACTTGAATAGTATGGTATCTAGCGCCCCCTAGCTTTCTTACATTTCCATTTTTTTGGTAATGCAGGAGATATATTTATTTGGAGCACTTGAATAATATGGTATCTAGCGCCCCCTATCTTTCTTACATTCCTTTTTTTGATTATCTATTTTTTTGATTATTCAAAAATTGGGGAGCAGCTTACACTGATTGTTTATATTTCCACAAATTTTCTTTATTGTTGGGAATGTTTTCTTACTAGATGTACCACCAGTATATGTAATTCATATATATTATCTGCTATCGACACCACTGGCGCGAAGGTTTCTATTATTTTCCATCATTTAGCTTTGCATAGTGTGCAGCTAGAGTAGGGACAGCTCAGATAGTTTCAGTGTAGTGTAAAAAAACCTTGTCATTCATACATACATTAGTGTAGAGTAGGGACAGCTCATATAGTTTCAGTGTAGTGTAGTGAGACCATGTCAGTAATCTTGGCATTAGTGTATAGCTAGAGTAGGGACAGTTCAGATAGCGTCAGTGTAGTGAAGGTTTACTTCTGTGTGCGTTACTGCCAGTTTAATGCCATATAGTTTTGCATGTGTTACTGCCAGTTTAACGCCATATAGTTCTGTGTGCATTACTGCCAGTTTAACGCCATATCGTTTGGTGTGCATTACTGCCAGTTTAACGCCATATAGTTTTGCGTGCGTTACTGCCAGTTTAACGCCATATAGATCTGTGTGCGTTACTGGCAGTTAAATGCCATATTGTTTTGTGTGCGGTACTGCCAGTTTAACGTCATATAGTTCTATGTGTGTTACTGCGAGTTTAACACCATATCGTTTTGTATGCGTTACTGCCAGTTTAAAGCCATATAGTTCTGTGAGCATTACTGCCAGTTTAACGCCATATCGCTTTGTGTGTGTTACTGCCAGTTTAACACCATATGGTTTTGTGTGTGCATTTGTATCGCTTTGTGTGTGTTACTGCCAGTTGAACGCCACATAGTTTTGCGTGTGTTACTGCCAGTTTAACACCATATGGTTTTGTGTGTGCATTACTGTCAGTTTAACGCCATATAATTTTGTGTGCGTTACTGCCAGTTTAATGCCATATAGTTCTGTGTGTGTTACTGCCAGTTTAACACCATATAGTTCTGTGTGCATTACTGCCAGTTTAACACCATATAGGTTTATGTGCATTACTGCCAGTTTAACACCATACAGTTCTGTGCGTCACTGTATGTTTGGTGCATTATATTGCAGTATATTGTAGTTTATCCGTGGTATGTGTCTTTGTAGTGTGATTGCTCAAATTAAAGTGCATCAAACACCTCTTTACATTGATTAAAGTGCATCTATGTACAGATTTCAACTTCTTCTTTACATTTGCTTATAAGCACCACCCCCTCCCTCCCAATAATGTCTGGGAGAACAACAAGGAGAGGCAGACGTTCCCTTGGCACTGTAAGGAGGCCAGCAACAAATGTGTCCACAGGCAAAGGTGGACCTGGTGGTCAGTCCTCAGGCAGGGCATCATTTCCTCTGTTTAGTGAGTTTGCCTGTGCTTTCAGAACGGGCATTCAGTGCTGCAGGAGGTTTCATTACTGATCATAGAATGCGTCTGTCCACAGACTCCGTGGACCATTTGACTTTTATAAAAATGAATCAGTCCTGGATTACCAGCTATGAAGCCCCTGATGCTGATGTCACTGATTAAGTCTTTTGGGATGTGGAATCTCTGCAGGACTTCGAGGCTGCCTAGCTTTGAGGGTGTTAAATCATTTCATCTGGAAGAATGTTTTTGGTATAGGTTTCATGGGCACATATAACACCCAAAGACCAATTTTTCAGCACCTGTTTGACAGGTGCATATCATTGCAATTTTTTACAACAAGGCCAATTCTTGCTTTCATCAAGAGTACCGCTATAGGGTTATGGTGGCGCCACTGACACACCAAAAGACCAATTTTTTTGCACCTGTTACTTCTATTCAAAGTCAAAGTAACACCAGAATGTATCCAAATAATCTCTAATCTTGTTCCCAGTTCACTGCATTGTTGCCTCTCTGCTGTTTAGTGTTAATTGTCACCCTTGATCCATCCTGCTCACATAGATAGCTGTTTCTCTAGCTGTTTACTCTGCATGATTCTTAGTCCCTGTGGACTTTGGTAACCCTGTTACCCATTGTGGATCCCTGTCCACTCTAACCATTTATCTAGCGGCTCAGTATAGGCAGAACCGCACCTTCGGTTCATATATTTTATAGCATTCCTCTTGTGCTGGGCATTTTTTGAGGGTCTCTTACCCTTCATTCTCTTACTTAATTTAATGCCCATAATGACTGGCCAGTCTTTTTCTCTTCTCTACTTGTGCCTACACCCTCTTGCCTCTAAACTACTTTATCTACCAGATGTATTACATATACCTTTGAACAGCACTATTCTTCCCTTTCTTATCTATAACACTCCGATGGACAGTAGACAACATAACATATAACCACCAATCAATACAGTTCGATTAAGGGGAGTAAAATAGGTACCTGTAAGGAAACCAGCAGAAATTGCCTGGCGCACGCTGGTGCGCATACGCGCGTGCACGGGAGACCACAGATACCCATGCGCGCTTGTGCACATGCGCGATGTGCTGTGTGCACGTGCAGGAGCGCGCCTTAGCGCCAGTGGGCCTATTTAAAGGAGGCCCCAGCAACTGATCGGTGCTGACTGGTCTTCAGCTGTGTCCCTGTTACTCTGAACCTGTGTTATTCTGCTTGATTCCCGTTGCTGACCTTGGCTCCTGTTTACCCGGCTCTGAACTCTGTTATACCTGATCTCTGGTTCCTGATCCTGGCTTCCCATCTGACCCGTCTCTGCCTGATGTTTCGGTACCCTGCTGCCTGCCTGTTGACGAACCCGGCTTCCCATCTGACCCATCTTTGCCTAATGTTCCGTACCCTGCTGCCCACCTGTTGACGAACCTGGCTATCCCTGTGACCTGGCCCTGGTGCCCAGCTTGGCCCAGCACAACTACCCGAGTGTCTGCAACTACAGTCCTGCGACCAGCTGCGACTTCCTGCTCTGCAATTACAGTCCTGCGACCAGCTGTGACTTCCTGCTCTGCAACTACAGTCCTGCGACCAGCTGCGACTTCCTGCTCTGCAATTACAGTCCTGCGACCAGCTGTGACTTCCTGCTCTGCAACTACAGTCCTGCGACCAGCTGCGACTTCCTGCAACAGGGTTCCTGGTTTCCACCTGCAGGCACTCGTGTGGCTCCTGTTCATTGGCTCCTTCTGTTTCACTCTCAGTGGGACCTGGACAGGAGATACAAGAGAGGCCAACCTCGTCAATTCAGTCTCCCTTCAGGTACATGACAGTACCAGTAAGCAAGTAATGGAGTCTGTAAGGGAGGTCTCTCTGCTGTCAACCCTCTGCCAAACTGTTACCACACTCTCCCACGTAGTGCAAGGGTTGCATATGGCCTTTGCCCGCATCCATAACCAACTTCAGTATACATCCAGCTTTACTCCCACTTCTGAGCATCCAAGACTCAAGGATTCCTTTGCTCAAACTATGACTTTCTCCCAAACTGAACTGTCTTACCTTCCTGAGCCCAGGGTACCCTTACCCGAACGGTTTTCTGGGGACCGTAAAAAGTACAGGACTTTTCAGAATGCCTGCGAACTTTACTTTTCTTTGCTACCCCGTACGTTCTCTACAGAGGAACTGAAGGTGGGATTTCTTATCTCCTTGTTGCTGGAGGAACAACAGGCCTGGGCATTTCATCTTCGGGAACAACACGACCCTGTCCTGGCTTCGGTCAAATCCTTTTTCACTGCGATGGCTCAATTATACGCCGATCCTTTCTGCCACCAGACAGCAGAGACTTCGCTGAGTCATTTACAACAAAGTTCTAGGCCTATGAAGGACTATGTCTCGGACTTTCGTTTATGGAGCACTGATACTGAGTGGAATGATTCAGCTTTACACTTCCGATTTCGTCTTGGCCTGTCAGAAGCCGTCAAAGATGAACTCGCCAGGGTAGAAATACCTACCTCTCTGAATGACTTAATCCACTTCAGCATACAAATTGACCGTCGCCTATGTGAAAGACGGTTCAAGTAAGCCGGAAATCTTCATCTAATGCCTACTTGCTCGACAGACCCATCATCTGCCTCCTTCTCAACCGTGCCAAGAAAAGTTTCTGACATCAGGAAAATTCCACATGCCAGCTTTCTTAGGAATCCTCTGACCGCACAAGAGCGGTCTCATCATCGCCACAATAATCTCTGTCTTTATTGTGGTGAGCAGGGGCACTTCCTACAGACTTGTTCCAGAAGGCATCGTAAAAAAACCCTCCGCCCATCTTCTACAGTCATGGCATTAAGTTCCAGTCAAAACCACACCCTGCTGCCTGTTTCCCTTCAGTTAACCGGAAAGACTCTTACTGCTTCTGCTATTGTGGACTCTGGGGCCTGTAGCTGTTTCGTGGACTCTGGCTTTGCAAATATGCACGCACTCCCTTTGTGTGCTAAGAACAGCTTCACGGTCCACCTGGCAGATGGTTCAGGCATCAAATCTGGGCTCGTCACTCTAGAGACTGAACCCATCCTGTGCCTCACAGCTTCTGGGCATCGTGAGCTGCTACGTCTAGATGTCATTACATCTCCCCTATTTCCTTGGGCAACCCTGGTTGAAGGCACATAACCCCCTCATCAACTGGATCACAGGGGAAGTGACTTTCTCTTCTAAGTACTGTAATGAATTCTGCATTCCTTCTCTACCCAAGTCCGAACAACTGCTCCTCTGCATTAACATGGACCCTGAAACCATTAAACTTGTGCCTTCCATTTACCATGACTTTCTGGATGTTTTTCGAAATTCCCTTTGGCAGGATCTACCCACTCTCACAACCAGAACTGGAGGAATTGCGGAAGTACATTGATGAGAACCTTGATAAGGGGATTATTCAGCCATCTTCTTCCCCTGCAGGAGCGGGAATATTTTTTGTGGAGAAGAAGGATCACTCCCTCCGGCCCTGTATTGATTACCGGGACTTAAATAAGGTAACCGTCAAGAACCGATACCCCTTACCTCTTATTCCAGAACTATTCCAGAGGCTTCAGGAAGCTCATATATTTACAAAACTAGACTTGAGAGGAGCATACAACTTGATCAGAATAAGAGAAGGGGATGAATGGAAGACGGCCTTCAGGTCTCGTTTCAGACATTTTGAGTACCTAGTGATGCCCTTTGGACTCTGTAATGCTCCAGCCACCTTCCAGCATTTTGTAAATGATGTGTTCTGGGACTTTCTTGATTTATTTACTATTGTTTACTTGGACAACATTTTAATTTTTTCCACCTCCTTAAAGTCCCATCGAATTCACGTGAAGAAAGTGTTAAATAGACTAAGGGAACACCATCTCTATGCTAAGGTGGAGAAGTGTGAATTCGAAAAACTCACCATCCAGTTCCTGGGGCTCATTATTTCTGCAGACGGGATTGCCATGGACCCACAGAAGGTATCTGCAGTACTCGATTGGCCTGCCCCTACTGATAGGAGATCTGTACAACAGTTTGTGGGATTCGCTAATTTTTACAGGAAGTTTATTAAAGACTTTTCCAGTATTGTATCCCCTATCACCCAGCTAACCAAGTTAGGCACGACCTTCACATGGACCTCAGAAGCTCAGACAGCATTCGAAAAACTGAAAGGCCTCTTTACATCCGCACCCATCCTGAAACACCCGGATCCTGCTCTGCCCTATGTCCTTGAGGTGGATGCCTCCAAAATAGCTGTGGGAGCCATATGTCGCTTTCTTCTCCAGAAAACTAAGTAATCCTGAAAGGAACTACGATGTCGGTGATCAGAAATTACTCGCTCTTAAATCTGCCCTTGGAGAATGGCGTTATTTGCTAGAGGGAGCTGCGCACCCTATTCTTGTATTCACGGATCACAAAAACCTGGAGTACTTAAGAACAACGAAAAGATTAAGACCTCCCCATGCCAGGTGGGCTCTTTTTTTTTGCAAGATTCTGCTTCCACATCACTTACCAGCCCGGGTCAAAGAATGGGAAGCCCAACGCTCTTTCCCGCATGTTTCAAGATACTGAAGCATCTCCCGAACCTGATACCACCCTACCCGCTAAGAACTTCCTGTTACTACAAACTGATCTCATTTCCCAAATCAAGACAGCAGTCCTGAATCAAACTCCCTCCCAAGAACTCCATCTCCAGCTTAAAGAGGGTCTCTACTTCCATGGTACACAGATCTTTGTTTCAGAGCAATTACGGACAGCAGTCCTCTACATGTGCCACGATCATCCTCTGGCAGGGCATTTTGGGGTACACAAGGCTTCGAAACTGGTCCTTCGCTCCATCTGGTGGCCAGACTTAATACAATTCTGCAGAGACTGTGTAAGATCTTGCACTAAGTGCTTATGGAACAAGATGGACAGATCTAAGAATTGGGGTCTGCTGGAACCTCTCCCTGTACCAGATAAATTAAGGAGCATGATCTCCATGGACTTCATTGTCGAGTTACCCCCATCCGAAGGGTTTACCACCATCTTTGTTATTGTGGATCGCCTATTCAAGATTGCGCATTTTGTGCCCCTAAAGGGTACCACTTCCGTTGCAGAGACTGCCTCATCTTTCGTCAAGGAAGTGGTACGCCTACATGGTATCCCTGTCAACATCACGTCGGATTGTGGAGTTCAATTTACGTCCAGATTTTGGAAATCCTTTTATGAGATTTTGGGCATTAAACTCTGCCTATCATCTGCTTACCACCCCCAGACTAAAGGCCAAACAGAGAGAACAAATCAGACGCTGGAGCAATATCTCCGATGTTTCTCTTCTTTTGCACAGGACGATTGGGCGTCTCTTTTGCCGTTAGCAGAATTTGCCTACAATAATTCAATACACTCTTCTATCAAGCAAACCCCCTTTTTTGCTAATTATGGGTTCCATCCATCTTTTTTGCCCGATGTCCCCCAAGAATCCTCAGTACCGGCAGTACAGGATCATCTGGAGTTCTGGAAAGTTAACAACCTCTTCCTGCAAGAAGCTATCTCCAAGTCCCAAGTAGATGACAAGAGATTCTATGACAGAAGAAGAAGAGGTAATCTGGATCTGAAACCCAGAGAGAAGGTATGGCTATCTACCACAAATCTAAAGCTTACCTGCCCTTCAAGGAAGCTAGGACCAAGATACATTGGCCCATTCCCTATTAAAAGAAGGATTAACGCCGTTGCTTTCGAGTTAAGCCTACCAGAAAATCTAAGAATTCATCCGGTGTTCCATGTGTCCCTCTTGACATGATCCGTGGCTAATCCCTTTCCTGACCGAGAATCCGAGACTCCTGCTCCTCTGTTGGTGGAAGGGAATGAGGAGTTCGAAGTGGAGGCTGTCCTGGATTGCAGGAAGAGAAGGGGCCAGACCAAGTTCCTTATTAAGTGGAAGGGCTACGGCCCTGAAGATAATTCATGGGAACCCAGATCCGATGTGCACGCTCCACGATTGGTTCAAGCCTACCTTCGCCTCCATCCTGAGAAAAAACCCTTAGTGGGCATCTGGAGGCTGCCCTTAAGGGGGGGCAATGTAAGGAAACCAGCAGAAATTGCCTGGCGCGCGCTGGTGTGCATGCGCGCGCAAGGGAGACCACAGATACCCGTGCACGCATGTGCGCAGGAGCGTGCCCTAGCGCCAGTTGGCGCTAGTGGGCCTATTTAAAGGAGGCCCCAGCAACTGATCGGTGCTGACTGGTCTTCAGCTGTGTCCCTGTTACTCTGAACCTGTGTTATTCTGCCTGATTCCCGTTGATGACCTTGGCTCCTGTTTACCCGTCTCTGAACTTTGTTATACCTGATCTCTGGTTCCTGATCCCAGCTTCCCATCTGACCCGTCTCTGCCTGATGTTCCGGTACCCTGCTGCCCGCCTGTTGACGAACTCAGCTATCCCTGTGACCTGGCCCTGTTGCCCAGCTTGGCCCAGCACAACTACGCGAGTGTCTGCAACTACAGTCCTGCAATCAGCTGCGACTTCCTGCTCTGCAATTACAGTCCTGTGACCAGCTGCGACTTCCTGCTCTGCAACTACAGTCCTGCGACCAGCTGTGGCTTCCTGCAACAGGGTTCCTGGTTTGCACCTGCAGGCACTCGTGTGCCTCCTGTTCATTGGCCCCTTCTGTTTCACTTTCAGCGGGACCTGGACTTGAGATACAAGAGAGGCTGACCTCATCAATTCAGTCTCCCTTCAGGTGCGTGACAGTACCCTTTGTCCCAAAAATGCCATACTGACCAAGGAAGTCTGATAACTCAAATGTAAGCAAAATGCTTACCTCAGCCGGCTGATTATCAGAAATTCCCGGATCGTCTCAAGCTCCTCGTTTCGGATTCTCAGGGTCACCTTTAAATCCCCTCGTAGGCAAAGCTCACCATCTGACATGGAATTTTATAGATAGGCAACTCCTATCCTCATATTGGTTAGTGGTTCCAAATTAATAATAACTACTGCTGTAGGGAAAAGACACTAAAGATACACTCCGCATCTTTCCAAATAACTGTTCTGCTTTATTATGATGCAATTTAAAGTAAAAACCTTTTATACACATAATTACATAGGTATCATATTAATATTACAATTGTACGTTTATTGTAACAAGGGGCGTAACATAGGCAGACTAATTCTAATCAGGACTCGAAAGAATGTAAACATTTACTGAAGACATTATTAGTGCTGTGTGCACAGTGAGGGCAATGTGCAATACATACAAAATACAATACAATTATATACAGAACTTACAAATTTCCTTTACAAATACTTAGCTGGATTCATTAATATTTTTACATTGGTCTGGATTATTAAAGTGGTTCCAAACCCTTACAACACACTTTTTGCTACAGGTAAGCCTATAATAAGGCTTACCTGTAGCTACCCTGGATATCTCCTAAACCTGAACGGTTTAGGAGATATCCCCTGTATTTACACGTGACAACGTCATCGGCACTTGCGCACTGAAGCAAACTGAAGCAATGGCACGTACATGCCATTGCTTCAGTTAGACTGTGCCATTACCAGCAGCTCCCGCACGCATGCGCAGGAGTGACGTCATCACAGCTTCGGCCAATCACAGCGCCGGAGCCCACGATACCCCTTAAGTAACTCCGGGAGTAATGTCGGCCGCCAGAGCGGTGTACAAAGACGGCTGCAGGGGCTTCGATCTCAGGTAAGTATTTCATAATGAGCTACTATGCTATGCATAGTAGCTCATTATGCCTTTGTCTTGCAGGTTTTTTTTTCTAGGGTTTACAACCACTTTAAGCTTGAAACAAAAAAACTCTGCTTTTCTGCTTTTTTTTGTGGCTTCCTCTTAATTCAGGAGATGCTAACATTCCCCCTTTCATTGTCCAGCCATTAGTCCAGGTGGACACAGAAAATGTTTCCCCGATAGTTTTTTTCAACTTAATTTTTACTGAGGTCATGCTAGCATCAATTGTGGCCCAATGCAACCTGTATGTACAACAATTCATAGCAAGTAACCCAATGTCCTATTATGCCTGTCCCTACGAGTGGAGAGCCATAACAGTGGGGGAGTTTAAGATTTTTTTGGGCCTCACATTCTGTATGGGACTAACTAAAAAAAAATGAATTACGTTCATGTTGGTCAACCCTCCCCATCCACCACATGCCAATCTTTTCCTCAGTAATGCCCAGAACCAGATAGCTCATGATTATGAGATTCCTACACTAAAATGATAATACCCAGTGCCCTCCCCGAAATCACCCAAATTATGATAAGCGTTATAAAATTCGGCCACTACTAAATTATTTTTCTGAAATCTTCCCCAGTAGGGATGAGCTTCAAGTTCAAGTCGAACTCACGTTCAACTCGAACATAGGCTGTTCGCCAGTTCGCCGAACAGCGAACAATTTGGGGTGTTCGCGGCAAATTTGAAAGCCGCGAAACACCCTTTAAAAGTCTATGGGAGAAATCAAAAGTGCTAATTTTAAAGGCTTATATGCATGGTATTGTCATAAAAAGTGTTTGGGGACCTGGGTCCTGCCCCAGGGGACAAGGATCAATGCAAAAAAAGTTTCAAAAACTGCAGTTTTTTCAGGAGCAGTGATTTTAATGATGCTTAAAGTGAAACAATAAAAGTGTAATATTCCTTTAAATTTCGTACCTGGGGGGTGTCTATAGTATGCCTGTAAAGGGGCACATGCTTCCCGTGTTTAGAACAGTCTGACAGCAAAATGACATTTCAAATGAAAAAAAGTCATTTAAAACTACTCGCGGCTATTAATGAATTGCCGGTCCGACAATACATATAAAAGTTCATTGATAAAAATGGCATGGGAATTCCCCACAGGGGAACCCCGAACCAAAATTTTTAAAAAAATGACGTGGGGGGTCCCCCTCAATTTCATACCAGGCCCTTCAGGTCTGGTATGGATATTAAGGGGAACCCCAGCCAAATTTTTTTTTTAAAAATGGCGTGGGGTCCCCCTCAAAATCTATACCAGACCCTTCAGGTCTGGTATGGATTTTAAGGGGAACCCCGCGCCATAATTAAAAAAAAAATGGTGTGGGGTCTGCCCAAAAATCCATACCAGACCCTTATCCGAGCACGCAACCTGGCAGGCCGCAGGAAAAGAGGGGGGGGGACAAGAGAGCGCCCCCCCCTCCTGAACCGTACCAGGCCACATGCCCTCAACATTGGGAGGGTGCTTTGGGGTAGCCCCCCAAAACACCTTGTCCCCATGTTGATGGGGACTAGGGCCTCATCCCCACAACCCTTGCCCGGTTGTTGTGGGGGTCTGCGGGCGGGGGGCTTATCGGAATCTGGAAGCCCCCTTTAACAAGGGGACCCCCAGATCCCGCCCCTCCCCCCTGTGTGAAATGGTAAGGGGGTACAAAAGTACCCCTACCATTTCACAAAAAAACTGTCAAAAATGTTAAAAATGACAAGAGACAGATTTGACAATTCCTTTATTTAAATGCTTCTTCTTTCTTCTATCTTTCGGTTTCTTACTCCATCTTCTTCTTCTTCTGGTTCTTCTGGTTCTTCCTCCGGTGTTCTCATCCGGCATCGGCGTCTTCTTCCCTTCTTCTCCTCGGGCCTGGCATGGAGGAAGGCTCCCACTGTGTGACGCTTCTCCTCTTCTGACGGTTCTTAAATAATGGGGGTGGGGCCACCCGGTGACCCCGCCCCCCTCTGACGCACAGGGACTTGACAGGGACTTCCCTGTGGCATTCCCAGTGATGTCAGATGGGGCGGGGTCACCTGTTACATAACCCCGCCCCCTTCTGACATCACGGGGAATGCCACAGGAAAGTCCTGTCAAGTCCCCGTGCGTCAGAGGGGGCAGGGTCACCGGGTGGCCCCGCCCCCCTGTTATTTAAGCACCGTCAGAAGAGGAGAAGCGTCACGCAGCGGGAGCCTCCCTCCATGCCATCATGGATGCGGAGCGGCCCGAGGAGAAGAAGATAAGAAGACGCCGCGGAGGAAGATGCCGGACGAGAACACCGGAGGAAGCACCAGAAGAACCAGAAGAACCAGAAGAAGAAGAAGATGGAGGAAGAAACCTAAGGAAGATAGAAGAAAGAAGATAGAGGATAGAAGAAAGAAGAAGCATTTAAATAGAGGAATTGTCAAAAACTGTCTCTTGTCATTTTTAACATTTTTGACAGTTGATGAGGCCCTTGTCCCCATCAACATGGGGACAAGGTGTTTTGGGGGGCTACCCCAAAGCACCCTCCCAATGTTGAGGGCATGTGGCCTGGTACGGTTCAGGAGGGGGGGGCGCTCTCTCGTCCCCCCCTCTTTTCCTGCGGCCTGCCAGGTTGAGTCGGATAAGGGTCTGGTATGGATTTTTGGGGGAACCCCATGCCATTTTTAAAAATAATTTTGGCACGGGGTTCCCCTTAAAATCCATACCAGACCTGAAGAGTCTGGTATAGATTTTGAGGGGGACCCCACGCCATTTAAAAAAAAAAAATTTGGCCAGGGTTCCCCTTAATATCCATACCAGACCTGAAGTGCCTGGTATGGAATTTAGAAGGACCCCCACGTCATTTTTTTTTTAAATTTAGGTTTGGAGTTCCCCTGTGGGGAATTCCCATGGCATTTTTATCAATGAACTTTTATATGTATTGTCGGACCGGCAATTCATTAATAGCCGCGAGTAGTTTTAAATGACTTTTTTTCCTTTGAAATGTCATTTTGCTGTCAGACTGTTCTAAACACGGGAAACATGCGCCCCCTATTACAGGCATACTATAAACACCCCCAAGGTACGAAATTTAAAGGGATATTACACTTTTATTGTATCACCTTAAGCATTATTAAAATCACTGCTCCTGAAAAAACGGCCGTTTTTAAAACTTTTTTTTGCATTGATCCATGTCCCCTGGAGCAGGACCCGGGTCCCCAAACACTTTTTATGACAATAACTTGTATATAAGCCTTTAAAATGAGCACTTTTGATTAATCATGTTCGTGTCCCATAAACTTTAACGGTTTTCGCATGTTCGAACAAATTGTTTGCCTGTTCGCAAGTTCTGATGCGAACCGAACAGGGGGGTGTTCGGCTCATCCCTATCCCCCAGTTGTTTACCCCAGACCAGCACATATGCGTGGATGAGTCACTTATCAAATTTACTGGCAGGCTGGGCTTCAAGCAATTTATTCCCACCAAAAGGGCCCGCTATGGGGTGAAGCTGTATAAATTGTGCGACCAAGCCACATATGCCTTCAATATATACGAATTGAAGGACACCCAGCTGCATCCCCCTAATTGCCCAGACTACATGGGATCAACCGGGAAAGTCGTTTGGGAAATCATAAACCCACTCCTGGAGAAAGGCTACCATTTGTATGTAGACAAATTCTATACGAGTTTGCCCCTGTTCTGCAACCTTCGCACAAAGATCACTCCAGCATGTGGCACCATAGGTAGGGATGGGCGAACTGTTCGGGCCGAACATTGGTTGTTCGGATGTTCTGCGAACACCGAACAATATGCGGTGTTCAGGGCAAATTCGAAAGCTGCCGGAACACCGTTAAAGTCTATGGGACATTAACATGAAAAATCTAAAGTGCTCATTTTAAAGGCTTATATACAAGTTATTGTCATAAAAAGTGTTTGGGGACCTGGGTCCTGCCCCAGGGGACATTTATCAATGCAACATTTTTTTTAAAACTGACGTTTTTTCGGGAGCAGTGACTTTTTTAATGCTTAAAGTGAAACAATAAAAATGAAATATTCCTTTGAATATCATGCCTGGCGGGGTGTCTATAGTATGCCTGTAAAGTGGCAAATTTTTCCCATGTTTAGAACAGTACCGCAGCAAAATTACATTTCTAAAGGAAAAATTGTCATTTAAAACTGATCGCGGCTGTAATGAATTGTCGGGTCTGGGCTATATAGATAAAACTCATTTAAAAAATGGCATGGGTTCCCCCCAGTCCATTACCAGGTCCTTTGGGTGTGGTATGAATATTAAGGGGAACCCCGAACCAAAATTTTTTTTAAAAATTGCGTGGGGCCCCCCCAAAATCCATACCAAGCCCTTCAGGTCTGGTATGGAAATTAAGGGGAACCCTGCTCCAATTTTTTTTAAATGGTGTAGGGGCCCCCCAAAATCCATACCAGACCCTTCAGGTGACCCCACCCCCTCTGACGCCACCAGGGCTTCCCTGTGGCTTCCCTGTGGCATCAGAGAGGGGCGGGGTCACCCATTTACCTCACCGCATGGCCCAGCCATCAGCTATATAAGAACTGCCACCCAGAAGAAGTGTAATTCGGCGGGAGCCTCCCATGGAGGCAGAACGGTTGCGGATTTTTTTTTTTGGTCTGTCAGACAGCATGAATTTACATCGTGGGACATTTTTATTTTTTTATTTTTAAATAAAGGACTTGTCTAAAGCTGTCTCTTGTCTTTTTTACCATTTTTGACACTTTTTTTGTGAAATGGTAGGGGTACAATGTACCCCGTTACCAATTCACATGGGGGCTTGGATGTGGGGGCCCCCTTGGTAAAGTGGGCTTCCAGATTCCAATAATCCCCCCCACTGCATACCCCCACAACCACTGGGCAAGGGTTGTGGGGATAAGGCCCTTGTCCCCATCAACATGGGGACAAGGTACTTTGGGGGGCTACTCCGCGTAGGAAGATGCCGGACGAGAACACCGGAGGAAGCACCAGAAGAACCAGAAGAACCAGAAGAAGAAGAAGATGGAGGAAGAAACCTAAGGAAGATAGAAGAAAGAAGATAGAGGATAGAAGAAAGAAGAAGCATTTAAATAGAGGAATTGTCAAAAACTGTCTCTTGTCATTTTTAACATTTTTGACAGTTGATGAGGCCCTTGTCCCCATCAACATGGGGACAAGGTGTTTTGGGGGGCTACCCCAAAGCACCCTCCCCATGTTAAGGGCATGTGGCCTGGTACAGTTCAGGAGGGGGGCGCTCTCTCATCCACCCCTCTTTTCCTGCAGCCTGCCAGATTGCGTGCTTGGTAAAGGGTCTGGTATGGATTTTGGAGGGTACCCCTATGCCATTTTATTTTAAATTTGGCACAGGGTTCCCCTTAATTTCCATATCAGACCTGAAGGGCCTGGTATAGATTTTAGGGTGACCCCCACGCAATTTTTTTTTTAAATTTTGGTTCGGGTTCCCCTTAATATTCATACCAGACCCAAAGGGCCTGGTAATGGACGGGGGGGGGGGGACCCGTGCCCTTTTTTTCAATGAGTTTTATCTATATTGCCAAGACCCGACAATTCATTACAGCCACAATCAGTTTTAAGTCACAATTTTTCCTTTAGAAATGTCATTTTGCTGTGGTACTGTTCTAAACACGGGAAAAATGTGCCACTTTACAGGCATACTATAGACACCCCCAGGCACTATATTTAAAGGAATATTTCATTTTAATTGTTTCACTTTAAGCATTAAAAAAATCACTGCTCCCGAAAAAAACGGTTGTTTTTAAAAAAAAAATTGCATTGATACATGTCCCCTGGGGCAGGACCCGGGTCCCCAAACACTTTTTATGACAATAAATTGCATATAAGCCTTTAAAATTTGATTTTTCATGTTTCACTTTTGATTTTTCATGTTCGTGTCCCATAGACTTTAACGGTGTTCGTGTGTTGTTCAGAATTTTTTGCCTGTTCGGTATGTTCTGGTGCGAGCCGAGGGGTGTTCGGCTCATCCCTACCCGTAAGGAAGAACCGGAAGGGCTTTCCTCAAAGGCTCATCAACAAGCAGTTAAGAAGAGGGGAGACGACGAGTTTGAGGAAATTCTGGCTGTGAAGTGGAGGGACAGAAGGGATGTTTACATGCTGTCTTCGATCCACAATAATACCTTCGTGGAGGTACCTTAGTGGAGATCACCAGGAGGAATGGCCCAATACAAAAGCCAACATGTATCCACGAATACAAAATTTTCATGGGGGATGTCGACTTCAATGACCAAATGTTTGAACCCTACCTTGCCACAAGGCAAACATACCAGTGGTATAAAAAAGTATCAATGCATTTGTTTCATTTGGCCATATACAACACCTATATAATCTATTGCAACTCCACTGAAAGCCCAAACCCTTCCTTGGCTACCAGGAGGAAATCACCACTGCTCTTATATTTCCAAACGGCCCAAAAATTTGATCCGATGTGATTAGCAGACTCTCCGAACGCCACTTTCCCAATAAAATCCCTTCCAGACCAACAGGCCAAAAACGTCAGAAAAAATGCTGGATGTGCTCCAGAAGAGGAGTTAGAAGAGACACCACTTATTATTGTCTCCAATATCCTTCCCAATCAAGCCTCTGCATAGGTGACTGTTTCCGCCGTTACCATACTTCAGTAAATTATTAGTGAAGTATGCTCACTTCCTGCCATTTACCTTTACACCCCTCATGCCTCTGCTTGCTCTGTAACTGACCCTAGCTTGGTATTCGACCACACTTCTGCCTACCAATTCTGTACATACCTTTGTCTGATCTGAAACTGACCCTGGCTTGTTATTCGACCACGCTTCTGCCTACCGATTCTGTACATACCTCTGCCTGATCCGGAACTGACCCTGGCTTGTTATTCGACCATGCTTCTGCCTACCGATTCTGTACATATCTCTGTCTGATCTGAAACTGACCCTGGATTGTTTGACCATGCATCATGCCTGCATCTTAGACTGATCTTGTAGCCTGCTACTGGACTAGAAGGCTTCATAACACAGGGGTCTCACATATGTGAGGGGCTCCAGAATTGTTTTTCTGGATGAAGAAAACTATTTTTTTTGTTTTCTCATTCCTGGGCGAAGTCTCTACCCCTATCCCCATTCTGTCCTCAATGAGGCCCTACTTCCACCTGCTGCCTGTAGGACTTCAGCCATCATGCCTCTGCCTGTCGCATGAACTGACCACACCACATGGACCATGTTCCTGCCTACTATCAGGACCAATATTTTGGCACTGCTGACAATTTCTGCCTGCACTGACCCCGAACTGTATATGGACAGTATCCCTGCCTGCTGCCAGTACTGACTATGGACAGTATTCCTGCCTGTTGCCTGGACAACTTTATTCGCTTTTGCTGACCAAGTGCCTGCCTGCTGCCTGAACCAGTGCTATCCTCCTGTGGACAACTGAGCTACTAAAACCACAGGTAATCTTTTGTTTACCCTTTGCTCAGCAGAATGTATTTTGGGGTGTAATTCTTGGTATGTGCTTGCTATGTGTCCCTAGAACACCTGTCGGTGTTCCTTGCATTTTGAGCCTCTGTATGTGGCCAGGCTGTGTAAAAGTCTCACACATGTGGTATCGCCATACTCAGGAGGAGTAGCAGAATGTATTTTGGGGTGTCATTGTTGCTATGTAAATGCTATGTGTTGAAAATATCTTATAAATGGACAACTTTGTGTAAAAAAAATATGTTTTCTTTTTTTCCCCACATTTTCCAAAAACTTCTGGAAAAAAATGAACCGTTCAAAAGACTCATTATGCCTCATATATTATACATTGGGCTGTTGGCTTTCCAAAATGGGGTCAATTTGTGGGTGTTTCCATTTTCCTGGTGCTCCAGGGCCTTCAAAAATGTAATAGATGGTTGAGAAATGAGATGTATAATTGATGCCCCTAGAATGCCTGAAGGTGCTACTTCAATGTTGGGCCTCTGTATGTGGCCAGGCTGTGTAAATGTCTCACACACGTGGTATTGTCATACTCAGGAGGAGTAGCAGAATGTATTTTGGGGTGTCATTTTTGATATGTACCTGCTATGTGTTGGAAATATCTTATAAATGAACAACTTTGTGTAAAAAAAAAAAAAAGGATTTTCTTTTTTTTCCCACATTTTCCAAAAACTTCTGGAAAAAAATGAACCTTTCAAAAAACTCATTATGCCTCATAGATTATACGTTGGGTTGTTAGCTTTCCAAAATGGGGTCATTTTGTGGGTGTTTCCATTGTCCTGATGCTCCAGGGCCTTCAAAATTGTAATAGGTAGTCAACAAGTTAGATGAGTAATTTATTCTCCTAGAACACCTGATGGTGCTCCCTACATGTTAGGCCGCTCTTTGTGGCTACACTGTGAACATGTCCCACACATGTGGTATTGCCATACTCAGGAGGAGTAGCAGAATGTATTTTGGGGTATCATTTGTGGTATACACATGCCATGTGAGAGAAATAACCTATTACAATGACAATTTTGTGGGAAAAAAAATCTTCATTTTGCAAAGAATTGTGGGAAAAAATTACAACATCAAAAACCTCACCATGCATCTTACTAAATACCTTGGAATGTCTATTTTCAAAAAAGGGGTCATTTGGGGGGTATTTGTACTTTCCTGGCTTGTTCGGGTCGCAAGAAATGAGATAGGCCACCAGTACATCAGGTGTGATACATTTTTTATGATTTGCACCACAGCTTGTAGACTCTCTAACTTTCACATAGACCAAATAATATCCACTAATTTGGGTTAGCTTTTACCAAAGATATATTGCAGTATAAATTGTGGCAAAAATTTATGAAGAAAAATTAATAATTTGCAAAATTTTATCACAGAAACAAAGAAAAATTTTTTTTTTCAAAATTTTCGGTGTTTCTTCATTTATAGCGCAAAAAATAAAAAACCCAGAAGTGATCAAATACCCCCAAAAGAAATCTCTATTTGTATGAAAAATAGGACAAAAAATTAATTTGGGTACAGTATTACATGACTGAGTAACTGTCATTCAAAGTGTGAGAGCACTGAAAGCTGAAAATTGGTCTAGGCAGGAGGGGGGTTTAAGTGCCCAGTAGCCAAGTGGTTAAAGAATGGGTTTACAGTGAATGCAGTGTTTGATTCTGCCTAACATATATTAACAGCACTTTGAAATGCTGAAGTAAGGAATACAAGTATACAGAAGTTAGAATGTTCACTTGCTGTGACAGCATTGACTTCAAAATTTGTAATATGTTAATCACAACTCCAGATACAAAGCTGGCAATATGTAGACAGATGTTTTACTGAGAATTATTGGCAGGGAGACATCTGGCTTCTCTCCATTGCATCCTTATGCCTGGGACCTGTCTAAATCATATCCTATCTTATATTCTATGAACAGTCTATGCTTCATTCCCTTTTCTACATGGATAAAGGAATGATCAACAATTCATGCTTGCAAGAGTTGAGAGCATCTGTTATTCCTTCCCAGTGAAATTTAAAATGGCGCGACAGTTGAAATTTGTTGTAAACCTTCCATAAAAGGAATAATAATATTTATTGTGGATCTCTTTCACATTGTCTATTTTTTCTATTATTTATTTTGGATTGTTCACATCTTGAAGACACACAGAATGATTATGTTTAGATCAGTGGTTCTCAACTCTGGTCCTCAGGACCCACCAACAGGCCAGGTTTGCAAGATTAAAAGTGCTATGTGTGTGGATGCGCTGCTCTCATTTATACTCTCTTTCCTATCTATATATATCCTATCTGTTAGACATATTATTATTCACCATCCACCTATTTAAATATATCACATTAAACAACAATCATATGCAAATTGTGTAAATCATATATAAGTCCGGTGGCATGTATCACATGATAATAAAGTTCCTTCATATATGCTTGCAAATCTTCCGTTAGTTTGCCGTGATCGGCGTGCTCTTGTGTTTAATCAATTTAAAGTGACTTAGTGCTTCACCACCACCTGTGAGATTGGCCACTCACCAGATATTTCTTTAAAACTGCACCTTTGGTTCATTCATAGGGATAACCACTCCACTCAAAGGGAACTTCTCCAATAGCTATACTAGGGCCTTAGTGTTCCTCATAAAAATGGATGAAAACGATCATCGCACAATAACGTTTAAAACCTTTATTTCATAAAACACAAAAAAACTATGCACTCACATTTCCAAGTGCCATTATGCCGGCACAGAGCTTTTCCAGCAGTTAGGGACAGGGTGGGCGCTGCAGCCCGGTTCGCCTGGTGTATGCTATGCTGTCTCCGTGTGCCGCTTGCGTTCCCCCCTTGTGTTCGTTCGCGTCCTCACCAATCACGCTCGTTCCCGGTCACGTGGGTGCAATAATCTCCCAGCAGAGGAACCGGGAACGAGCGTGATTGGTGAGGACGCGAACGAACACAAGGGGGGAACGCAAGCGGCACACGGAGACAGCATAGCATACACCAGGCGAACCGGGCTGCAGCGCCCACCCTGTCCCTAACTGCTGGAAAAGCTCTGTGCCGGCATAATGGCACTTGGAAATGTGAGTGCATAGTTTTTTTGTGTTTTATGAAATAAAGGTTTTAAACGTTATTGTGCGATGATCGTTTTCATCCATTTTTATGAGGAACACTAAGGCCCTAGTATAGCTATTGGAGAAGTTCCCTTTGAGTGGAGTGGTTATCCCTATGAATGAACCAAAGGTGCAGTTTTAAAGAAATATCTGGTGAGTGGCCAATCTCACAGGTGGTGGTGAAGCACTAAGTCACTTTAAATTGATTAAACACAAGAGCACGCCGATCACGGCAAACTAACGGAAGATTTGCAAGCATATATGAAAGAACTTTATTATCATGTGATACATGCCACCGGACTTATATATGATTTACACAATTTGCATATGATTGTTGTTTAATGTGATATATTTAAATAGGTGGATGGTGAATAATAATATGTCTAACAGATAGGATATATATAGATAGGAAAGAGAGTATAAATGAGAGCAGCGCATCCACACACATAGCACTTTTAATTTTTTTCTTTTGAGAATTTTTTGGATGCAGCAGCTATAGATATCACTTTTATATTGATTGATAGAATAGGTTTTGCGCCAGTGACACACACATTTCAGGTTTGCAAGATAACTGAAATACATCACAGGTGATATCATTCACTGCTCAGTGATTGCAGTAGTCTAGTCTACATCTCCCCAAAGTAATACATAAAACCTGGCCTGTTAGTGGGTCCTTAGGACAGAAGTTGAGAACCACCGGTTTAGATCATCATCAGCTCCATTGCATGTCAACCTCCACCCCCAGCTTTTATGTCTCCTCTAGACCCATAAAAATGTTCTTAGTAACAGAAATGCAAAAGCCACATTCTCCTTACGAATGTAAATAATGAAGAATTCTTCATGGTGTAAGTTCTGGTTACCAACAAAAATTTCAGAGTACTAGCATACAACATGAAAGCCCTCTTCTGTATCCCATCTTACAAAAGAGAAAAGTCCCTTGCTTTCTCCCAATGGGAAAAGCATCACTGATATATGATGGTGCAGCTGCTCTTCATCCCAGAAATAAATAAATAAATACATTCCTTCTTTACATGAGAGCCCCTCCTACTAGAGCTTTAAATACTTCTCGGGAAAACTGATTGATGAGCAGGTTCCCTATCAACAAGTTGAGGACGCCTTCCAAAAAAGGGACCTACACCCTATTACACAGTGACCTAGAACAAGCTTATCAGGAAAGTGAAGTCAAATGTTCTCTTCAGCAAACTTTTTGTGGGTTAATGGTTTAAAGTATTGATAAAAAAGGGTCAGCATGACAACCAGGCAACTAGGATATTTAGAAGAAGGTCAGCAGCAATAGCAGTCTTTGAAATACAGTACAGGTTTACTTTAAAATCACATATGCGGCCCTTACCTAAAGCTCATTCTACCAAATTGATATGGTGAATACAACAGGATTATTTTTTTTTGAGTTTTAGATTGCATATACATTTTATTTTATTACATGAATGTAATTTTAAGAAGTTTTCTGTGTTGTGTACTATATAACTGGGAGATTACGTTAATCTCAGCTTTCTCTAATACTATCATTCATTAAGAGGATTGCCTTCACAATACACTTAATCCTATATAGAGTGCTGTCAACTAATGTCATTTATTGGGTCATTTTTCTGCCATGTTCTTACGATGTATACAGTATATAATGTGCTATTTGGCATGTCTTCTTTTGGTATGGGTGAAAGTATCTGCAGCTGTTTTACTATAACTTTTTACAGCTGTTGCATAACAAACAATGAGAATTACATGATAAACGAGGGCTGCCTGGCTGCAAGGGGATTGATGGAATGTAAGTCAAACATTTTAAGCTCCATAATCGATTTTCAGAAGGGTCATATTACTACTGTAAATTCCATCTAGTTCTGATATAAATGTATGAATTAGGAGATTATTATTGCTGTCACTGCACAGACTACCATATTCCAGGTGATTTTGTCAACAATGTGTAAAGAGAAACAACATACTGTAGCTAAAGGAGGAAGAGTAATTTCCAACAAGACATATACATGACATGAAAGGGAATATACAACATACATATACAGTATATATTATGTTGCATCACCTAAATGGTTAAGTCCCCCTTTTAAACAAAAAAAAAAATAAATGCACATATTTATTTGCAGCATAAAAAATGTACACATTATTTTTTTTAATATGAGTAAGCAAAGCATTACAATTACAATCACTGGATCAAGGGTGCAATGCCAGGCTCTTGCAGACTCTTCCTTTAGCTCCTTATCTGTAGCAAGGTGCGAGCATTTACTTGGAGGGCTAAAGGAAATGTCAATCGACTATAAGTGCACTGATATCAACGCTTGAAACCCTTTGAGAGCTACAAGTTTGTCTGCTGCGGTGAAGACAGGACTTGTAGTTCTTTTATTCACAGGTCTTTGTGAATGAATGATGTGACTGTGAAGATGTGGAGCACACACATATCTGTGCAAAATTTGAAAGTAGCAGTAGCTAAAGGGAAGAAGAACCCCACAATGTTTCTATGCTGTCATGGAAGGGGGGAGGTTTGCAGGTGGGGCGGGGCACTTGGTAATAAGGTTTACACCCCAAATACAAGTGTAACATGTAACATGATAAAAAAGGTGGAGGTGGTTTAGGAACTATGTAAAGCACTACATTTATTTACGGAAAAGGGGGAAGTGAACACCTTGTATAAAATTCATACTTGGTTCATATAATAAACTTGATCAAAACCTGTTCACTTTTAGGTCTTTGCAAACGACATGGAGGCACACTGCTTCTGAAGAAGAAATAATTTAACTTCTATACCCGTAAAGGCTTTTTAATAGTAAGAGCTGTGAAAATGTAGACTTCCACAGGAGCTCTAGCCAACTCTGTAGATTACTTTAAACAATGCTACTCATATTTGTAAATGTTTAAATGTTTAAATATAACTTACCCATAATATGTAAAAGAAATAACACTGTAGATAAGCTTTTTTCAACCTTTCTACCCATGAGGAACCCTTAAAATTGTTTTTAGGTCTCAGACATCTAAAATGAAAGTGTTACTAAATCCAGTAATATGAAAATAGTTCATCCTCCCCCTCCCCCACAGTGCCCACAGCTTATAAATCTTCTTTTTACAATCAAATACTGCCACTATATACCTTTTGGATGATCTGTATACCACAGTTACACGATAAACTGCACAGTTTCTCCAGTGCTAAGAGATCAGGAAGGAGGAGATTTCCACTACAGCCTGTATACACGCCCACGTGTGTGAAGTCAATATCATGTGACCTGGCTATCTCTGAGAACAAGTAAATGTTCTCTAGAACATAAAAGACACAACTGAGCATGTGCAGGTCGGCTACTCTGCCTGTGTTAGCTGGCCTTCCCCAGATAGACAGTGCAGGAGGGGGAGGATCTGTGCATACAAGATAAAACAGCCTTTTTAGACAATGCAGAGGATTAACCCCTTAAGTTCCACAGTGAGTATAACAAGCATGCTATGCTGCATATACAGACTGATTTTACTGCTGTGGGTTTAATAACACTTTAATTAATTGGAGGTCAGTGGTAAGAATGTGGTGTTGGCCCCAGAAGTTTGCAGTCACCGTCAAATGGGAGATCAATCAGCCACAGCTCAAGGAACCCCTAGCAACCTCTGAAGGAACCCCAAGGTTCCACGGAACCCTGGTTAAGAATGGCTGCTGTAGATAGTTGACCCAGGGAAGTATCCTTACTGGAGCAAATTGAACCATGCTTTATAGTTTTTTTTCCTTCCCTGGATCATTTGTGGGTGTAGGGCTATATTGTTTTTAGTTATTATTGTGCTAATGTAGTAGACTAGTAGAGTTTAAATTTAGTTTTTGGCCTCCCTGTAGCCAATTTTCATTTGATAATGCCTGTTCTAGCTCCTTTTAATGCAGGCTTGGTTACTTTTCCCTGCATCCCATGGTACTATGGAATATAGTGGGTCAAAAAACCTAGACCCTGCCCTGCATATTAATACTTCTCCAACCAATCCCTGGTCAGGGGAATAAGTGACCAGCAGGGTGCTAAGAGGGGTATAAATGGGCTGGGATCCAGAACAGAGGTATTTTGTTCCTTTTTGGAATCCCAGCTTCTGCTTTGGCTGGGGGACCTCTGGCCCAGCTTCCTGAAATTGCAGAGAGCTCATCTATGGATCCAGGACACAGGTGATTCCAGTATAGAAATTGACTGATACTGCAGGCGGCTACACAGAATTCAGGAAACAGTGAGTACCAGCCTCTGGGACTTTCTTTAGCTTGATTTGGGAGAGCTTATTTTTTGTACATCCAGTATTCTATACTCCTGGATCAGTTTACATTCACTTTAAAGGGGGTGCCCTTACCCTGAAGGAATAGTTCAGATTTTGTGTCCTCTACTGAAAGTTGTTGAAGTTTATAGGAGTATCCATAGGCTTACAATTACCCTATCCCAGTTCTCTAACAAAATAAAAAAACACAAAAAAGTCATGTGCAGTGGTGTGAAATACTGTGTGCCTGGCTGCTGTATGGCTGATAGGGAATGGAACCTGGGATTAATGGCCCGACCAGTCCTGGGTCTGTGCTACACAAAAAATGCTGTTAATTTACAATTAGCTGTCCTTTCTGTGCTGCTCACTGGTCTTCTAGCTAAAAAGCAATCTGTACCTGAAGACCTTCAGTGCAAGGATTCCTCTTTTGTCCTTAATCACAGCGCTTAAACCATCAACCACAAATGATACCAAATAATACTAAATGACTAAATTATGATGTCCCATATAGTGCATAATCCATATAGTGCAGCTTTAACAAGAACGTCTATTAATGAATAACATCCTTCAAGTGCTGCTTGTAGCTACCAGCTTTCCATCCTGTAACCCCTCCCCGATGTAAGTTTTGTCATGCTGACATCTTCAGGAGGTATTGCCTCTAAATGTGAGCATGATAGCTTATGGATTTTTAAAGTTGTATATGTCAGTCGCCTAAAGAAAAAAGTTTTTTTCACACTATTAGAGCCCTTTATCGCCTTTGATTTTATGAAATCCCTGACTGTGGTGAGAGGAAAGAGCGGTATTACATTGGATAATTAACTTTAATAATTGAATTAATTAAATTAATAATGGTCAGTCCTGTCTGGTGAGTACTCATATGTTGTGGTGGCTTATTGCTGAACATGAGCGCACTTTTTGAAGAGCATTTTATGGTCAATAGAATTTGGTTTACACAATTTCCATGGAGCAATTTTTTGGACAGTATAGCACAAGATAAAAGATAGCTATGAGCAGCACTTGAAGGATGTTATTCATTAATGGGTTTTCTCTTTAACCAGTTAAGGATCAGCTGCTGCAGTTATTCTGCGGCAGGTTGCCTCCCCTGGGCGAATTGCCGAAGCTGTACGTCGGCCACTCTAAGAGCTCTAGGGTCGAGCATGGGACCGCTACGTGACAACGGATCTGATGCATGTGCCCGGTGGCCGCGATGTCCTCTGGGCACCTACGATCGCTTCTGAGAGAAAAGTGAAGGTAGCTTTTGGAAGAGGTTTGCCTTCCAGGCACACTGACTCCAGCTCAGTCATCTGTCTACTAAATTTGTTTTTTCTGGAGGTATGGTTAAGGTAACTGTGGACTTAAAAATAGGTCCACAGTGGTAAGCCAAGGGTGTTGTTGTCCACCCTACGTTATCTGAGCTCCTTAAATGCATTGTTGTGAAAGCATTGCATGGGCAGAAGGGGTTTGTTTGAGTGAAAGGGGCGTAAAAAGTGATTCCCTATTCCTGGTAGGAAATCAGGATTGTTCTGTAGAGGTGTAAGCAGGCTCAGTGGGGTGGATATGTCAGTTTGTTTGGCTAGTCAATTAAATATTGCTAGCATAGTGCCTATTAGAGGGTGTATTTTTAAGGCCGGCGGGTAGCTTGTTCAGGGGATCCAAGGTGAGAACTGTAGGGGTATGGGGCTCAATTCGTCTTCTAGAGAGATCCAGTCCTTAAGTTTGTAGTGAAAATGCCAGTCAATGATTCTAGTGATGTGAGAGGTGAAGTAGTAATTTCAGAAGCCTGGTATGCCCATCCTTCCTCTTTCCTTGGGTTTGGTCAGCAAATTAAATTTGATTCTGGGATTTTTGTGTGCCCAAATGCATTTCAGTTGAATCAAGCAGATTGCTTTAAAAAAGCTCTGGGGTATTTTTACTGGTAGGTTTCTAAATAAGTAGAGAACTCTTGGTAAAATAGACATTTTGCAAATAGCTGCTCAACCAAACCAAGAAAAGTGTTGTGGGTGCCAAATTCAGAGGCCTTTTTCTATTGTTTCAAGTAGGGGTAAAAAGTTGCATTCGTAGATTAGGGAGAGTCTTGGGGTCAACCATATCCTTAAATATTTAAGTGCTGAAGCCTCCCACTTAAAGGGGCAGTTGGGTTTTATGCTTTTAAGGGTATCCTCAGGTTTGGAAATGTTCATTGTTTCTGTTTTGAAGTAATTGATTTTTAGATTTGATATATAGCCAAATAAGGAGAATTCTTTCATCAAGGTTAGTACCGAGGTGTGTGTGTTGGTTAAGAAGAACAGCAGGTCGTCTGTGTAGGCTGCGACCTTAATCTTCCTGTCTGCCACCTTAAACCCCTGCACTGTTCTTTCAGCTATTATCTTTCTAATGAACAGTTCAAGCTTTAAAATGAAAAGGAGGGATGAAAGGGAACACCCCTGCCTTGTTCCATTATTGATGTTTACTTTGTCAGACAAAGATCCATTAATCTTAGGTTTCGCAGTCAGGTTTTTATAAAGTGATGAGATCCAGGTCACTTTATGGGTTCCCATATATGATGGGTTCCCTAGCCAATGGACAGGCATGTTTCTAGCATAAAGTCCCAGGCTACTCGGTCTAACGTCTTCTCCGGGTCGGCAGACAGGAGAAGGCCCTCGATTTTTTTCATTCATGTAGCATGTATCAGATTGAGTGCTTTGGTCATGTTGTCTCTAGTTTCTCTGCCTGGCATGAAACTGGCCTGCTCTGGACATATCAGGTTGTGTAGCAGTGGCCGCAGTCTGTTGGCAATAATTTTTGACAAGAGTTTGATATCTATATTGAGCGGAGAAATTGGCCTGTATGTGGAACAGTTTGTGGGGTCTTTGTTTGGCTTGGGGATGACCATTATGTGAGCTGAAAGAAGGGCTTGTGGACCTCCCTAGGGGCTGACAGGGAGTTCAGTGCCTCTAGCAGTGGTTTAAGGAAAGTTGTATAGAATGTCTTGTAATAGATGGATGTGAAACCATCTGGGCCTGGGCTTTTCCCCACCTTGAGGTCTTTCATCACCTGTCAGAGTTCAATTACTTCAATAGATCTCTCTAATTGACTAGCGTCATCCTCTGTGAGATCTCTGTGAGATCTCTCTGGGGAGATTGGTGCTTTTGAGATAATCCTGGATGATTTGTAATCTATTTCTTTGGATGTTCCCAGGTTTATGTTAGCTTGGGAGATTATAGAGGGCAGTGTAGTAGTCATGGAAATGGTGGGCTATTTGTTTAGTAGTGATGTCAATTTTCCCTTCCTTAGTCCGTATGCCTAGGATGTTCTGGTTGGCTGTAGCGCTTTTTAGGGCTCTCGCTAGGAATTTGCCTGTCTTATCCCCATGCTCATAGTAAATTTTCTTCCAGGAAAATAAAATTTGTTTGAGCTTTGCATCTCTTTTTCTCTTTTGCATTGAGCTCCTAGCTTAATTAGTTCCTCCTTGACAGAACATTCATGTGCCTCCCATACCATCATAGGGTCAGCACCTTTAGTAATGTTGTGGTCAAAAAATTATTTTATAAGGGAGGAGATCTTGGGGAGCAGCTTGGCGTCAGTCAGTAACAAGGAGTTCAGTCTCCAAGTGTTGGGTTTGGTGGAGGTTCTGATAGGTTCAGAGTCAGGGATATGGGAGCATGGTTTGAGAGGATTGGATCCCTATGTCGGCCACAGAGATCAAGCTAAGGTCCCTTTGTGAGGTGAAAATATAATCGATCCTCGAGTAGCGGTCATGTGGGATGGAATACTGTAGAAGGTAAAGTCCCTATCTTCAGGGTGGAGGAAGTGTCATGTATCAATCAGCTGCATGGAGTTCAGTAGTAGTTTAATTTGTTTAAGGATTCTGTATGTGATGTAAGTTTTGCCTGAGGAGGTGTCTGCAAGGGGGTTTAGGGGTGTGTTGAAGTCTCCCCCTAGAATCAGACAGCCCGAACTGGAGCCCTTGAGTTCAGTTAACATGCACTGACAGAAGGCTAGGTGGGACGTGTTTGGGAAGTATACATTCGCTAGTGTAATGGGGATTCTGCAGCATTTACCATTTAGGAAGATATACCTTCCCCCGGGGTCTATCAGTCTGTCTGTGAGTTCAAAAGAGGCATCCCTGCTAACAACTATGGATACGCCTTTTGACTTGGCATTGATTGAGTGATACGCCTCTGTAAAGAAGGAGTCAGTGAGCCTGGGTACATGCTGTGTCTTGAAATGAGTTTTCTGTAGGAAGACAAAGCGGGGCCTACCTTTTTTGAGTTCTCTCAGAGGGTGGAATGTTTTTCAGGAATATTCAATCCCTTGGCATTGTGGGAGATCACTGTAGGACGAATATGCCATGGCGTGGATTCAGAGAGAGCCGGTGGGCTGTGGCCTGTAAGTGAAACTGGTAGATCTGTTAGAATACTTTGTATACACATGTAGATATACACCAGATTGTTAGTGAGTAGTGGAGTGTAAGGGATATAGAAGTGGGAGAGTTAGAAAAGGTAACAGAAGTGAGGAAAGGAAAGGATAATGAGAGATAAGTTAATCCTCTTTGGAGTCTCTGGATAGACCCAAGAGATCTAAGGTAGTGTCTCTCAACAGGGACTAATTGCCACATCGGGAGGCACTTTGTGGGGATTACGAAGGAGTCGGCCGACCACGACAGTCCTATCAGGATACTGTGCAGTGGAACAGTAAATCTGAATATGTGGAGATGGACAGGTCGCAGCCATTGCAAGTAGTAATCAAACAAAATGGTCAACTCTGCACTTAAGGTGCTGTTAATAAGAAAACTGAAAACAAAAACAGGAAAAACCACTACATTTGATAGGAAGCAGAGGGACGAGAATGATTCAAACCTCTCTGTTCCCATGAGTTAATTGTTAGGTGTGGGTCTAAACAGTTTGTGTCAAATCAATAGCTAATTCTGATCAACAAAACAGTATATAACCATATGTCAACGTAATTAGCCTTAAGCTATAACTGCAGAGGAAGTATCTATAACTATATCTACATCTTAGGTACTGACAGATTTAAAGGCGCAGGCAGTGTCTTGGTGGAAGAACAATGTGCCGCCTAGATGTCAGCTTTGTATGCTGGGTAAGTGGATAGATGGATTAAGCATTCCTCAGTCAGTCCTCAGTCCTCAAAATGGCCTGTGGAATATTAAGCTCATCTGGGCAGCAAGTAGGTGAATGTTTTGGTAACTGCGTGAGTGCATTAATATGGAGATGGTATTGGCATTAGGGACGAGAAGTCTCAAAGACATCTCCTTGGGCCTAGGGTCTGGAAAATGTGGAGAATCAGACTGAGTCTCTGCTCATCTTGTTGCGGGAGATGAACTGCAGCAGTCCAGGCAATGGGGTAGGTGAGTGATAGCAGTCAGACTGCTCCTCGCAAGCTATATAAAGAGTAGGGGTGTAGGGTAACTGTGGAATTTAACAGCTTGCCACCCGTCATATAGCAGAATGATGGCAGCAAATTCGTTGGTATAGCCTAACGGAACGTCATATGACGTGATCAGGATAACACAGCCGCTGTTTGGCAGTCTGACACACTGCAACTCCAATCATGGTATGAAGCCTCTGACAGATTGGCGTTTTTCTGGAGAGGCAAAGGGGGATCTTGGGGGGTTCTTTCCAGGGGAGGCAGAATGAATTATTGATACCACTCTGGAAGGTCCACCTGTCCTAGTTGAAGTGAATGGCAGAATTCTGGGAGATCCTCTGGTGAACAAAGGGAGTGTTGCATCTCATTGTGGTTCACTAGTAGAGCAAATGCAAAGCGCCATGAATACCTCAAGTCCCTCTCTTTCAGTTTATCCAGGAGTGGACGCAGAGCCCTGCAAATTTTAAAGGTTATCTGAGAGAGATCATGGAAAAGCATAATTGTCTCACCGTTAAAAATGATTTGTTCATTCCTGCAGGCCTTACGCATGATATCTTCCTTTGATGAGAAGTTTTTCAAACAGCAAATTATGTCACATGGAGTCATAGTGTCTGGGCCTCTGGCTCTGAGTGCTCTGTGGGCTCTTACAAATTCAATTTCTGTGTCTTCAGGTCTTTCCAGCAGACTATTAAAAACACTTTGTACGGCCGGTGTAATTTGCTCAGTTTCCACGGATTCTGGGATCCCCCTGACCCTGATATTGTTCCTCCTACCCATGTTGTCTAGGTCCTCGAGATGTCTGTTCATTTCAATAAAATGATGGGATTGTGAAGTGGTCACCATCTCTAGCCTGTGTATTGCTTTCTCCCTGTGTTTCCCAGCTACTTCCACCGAAGCCATCTTTTCTGTGAGAACTAGCAGGTTAGTTTTGAGATCTGTTATGAAGGTGAGAGAAGGTGGATTTAATGTCTGCTGCAAAGCCAGACATCTCTGCATAAGTAAGAGGGAGGTCAGGGTGGGGGATTCCACTACCGTTATCCTCTGCTGCGACCTGGGAGTCCTCACTGAAGCCCTCCTCCACATTCGGCGGCGCCATCTTGCCTCCAGGCATGTTGCTCCAGGAGGATGCCTGGCTCCCGAAAAGATCCGATATGTTCCTCCCTTTGTGAGCTGCCGATAAACAGCGGGATCTGGTGTGTGGTGTGCTGTGGTTCTACCTGCTCATTATCATGCGAGCAGTGTGCAGAGAGGCGGGTTGAGGCTGTGATGCCATTGGAGCTCCTTCACTATGCTGCCATCTCAGCCGCGTGCCAAGCCAGGCCCCCATTGCCAAAAATATGTAGAAGAATACATATCGGCCTAAACTGAGGAAGAAATTTAGCTTTTTTTGGGGGGAGGGGGATATTTTTTTATAGCAATAAGTAAAAAATATAGTTTTTTTTTTCAAAATTTTTGGGGTTTTTTTTGGTTTACAGGGCAAAAAATAAAAACCGCGGAGGTGGTCAAATACCAACAAAAGAAAGCTCTATTTGTAGGAAAAAAAAGGACATACATTTTGTTCGGGTACAGCACCGCACGACCGCGCAATTTTCAGTTAAAGCGATGCAGTGCTGTATCGCAAAAAAATGGCCTGGTCAATAAAGGGGCAAATCCTTCCGGTCCTTAAGTGGTTAAAGCTGCACTATATGGATTATGCACTATATAGGACATTATAATTTTCTAATTTAGTCATTTAGTTTTATTTGGTATAATTTGTGGTTGATGAGTTAAGCGCTGTGATTAAGGACAACATTGTATGTAAACACATCAGGTGTTACACACAGCAGTTGATACTCTTGGTCATTGAGTTTATAATTTTTGGTCACTTAGCACAGCTGTTTAATAGGTATTCAAGGATTCCTATACCTTTGCTTCATTTATTCTCTGGATCTGTAATTTCTCCACTTCTCATGATTCTTCTTGCCTATTACTCCACCAGTCATGGATCACCAATCTAGGGTGAAAAATGTGACATGAAGGAAGGAGAGCTTTGCGTCTCTACCAAGATGGATGCCTACAGAGACATAGTGCAGAACAAGGAATAGTAGGTCAGTCATCAGAAAAAGATCAATTGCAGGGAGCCTAAGGACAATACTAGTGACTGCTCCTGTGTTCTCTGGTTGCTATTGAAATATGAGTGGTGTATCCACGCAACGGAACAGAAAATTTAAAAAGCGGAGAAAATGGAAAAACAATGGAAAAAAATGGAAACAATGGAAGAAATCGCATAAAGGACTGCTGCCTCCACAGATGTGATTTCCACCTAGGTGGAAAAAACAGAAGGTAAGTGAAGGGTTAGTGTGTGGGTGTGGCGCTGTCCTAATTTATAGAGATACTTGGTAAATTGTGTGTAGCCAAATCCCATATGTAAAGTCGCATAAACCAAAATTGCAAATAAAAAATTCAACGAAAATAAAACCAAACTTAAAACAGCAAAGTGACCCCCTTTGGAGTGTGTAGGTGTAACGTTGTCCTAGCGGAGAAAAAAGTGGAGAAAATGGAAAAAAATGGAAACAATGGAAGAAATCGCATAAAGGACTGCTGCCTCCACAAATGTGATTTCCACCAAGGTGGAAAAAACAGAAGGTAAGTGAAGGGTTAGTGTGTGGGTGTGGCGCAGTCCTAATTCATAGAAATACTTGGTAAATCGTGTGTAGCCAAATCCCATATGTAAAGTCGCATATAAAGTATAAACCAAAATTGCAAATAAAAAATTCAACGAAAATAAAACCAAACATAAAACAGCAAAGTGACCCCCTTTGGCGTGTGTAGGTGTAACGTTGTCCTAGTTTAAAAAATACTTTGTAAATCGTGTGTAGCCAAATCCCACATGTAAAATCGCATGTAAATTATAAACAAAATATAAACAAAATCGCATATAGCAAATATAACGGCTAGGTTGTCCCCCTTTGAATTGGGGGAGGGGGAAGGGGAACAGGGATGAAATCAAAAAATGACTTTAGCCAAAGCTATTTCATCCGCATAAAAACCCCATATAGTGATTGACAAACATAACATTGCTGAATAATTACATAGGTTAAATCGTGACTAGTGCTCAGTGCAATTTAAGTGAAAAACTTGACATCTTTGTAAAACAAGGCAGGTATTTGTATTAATCTTGGTGACCAGGTGCTCGTGTCTTGTGATCATGCGGACACTCACCAGCTTCTTTAACCCCTGCGGGGGTAATGCGCAGTCACAGTGTATGCCACTGTGCGGCAATCCACGGGCTGTTTCTGGGTCACTGTGACGTTTTAGGCAGCTTCTTTAACCCCTTCAGCACAGCTTCAGTTGAGTTACAGATTTTACTCACTTGATTTCTGTATATACTGTATTTTTATGGAAAATACTATATACAGTACTAGAGGACACATGCCAAAGAAATAATGTATTATGTTCACTCTATAGGAGTGTTACTCAACCTTTTTTCAGTCAAGGCAAAAATTTTAATTATGCACAATCTTGAGACACCCTACTCTAAAATGTTAAAAAATGAAATTAATGGTTTTAAAAAATGCAGCAGCCTCCACACATGCAGGACACCAACTTTGGTGATTTATTTTTACAAAGCAAATAATGTATACCTTTGCACATTGGCTGATTAGTATTTCAGTGTTTTTCTTCTTCCTCAGTTTCTCTCCCTAACACATCTAACATGACCCTGGTGCTGACAGAGGAGCAGGGAGGAGCAAACAAAGATGCTGTGCAGGCGCTCTTTATTGACCAATGACATCATTGGTTGTTAGGAAACCAGTGGCTGGGCACAGTGCCTAAGAATGCATATAAAAGCCTGTGGCTTAGCAAACAAAGGCAGGCTTAATCCACCCACTGGCTTGTTAACACTTTTTGCTCAATATGGGGTAATTTTTAGGTATTATGCCACAGCAACCCTGAAGAACCCAGATGGCATTCCGGGGTGCGACGGCTCCCCAGTTGAACTATATAACAATGTAAAACCAGCTTCTTCTTCACTCTAAATGGAGGCTTAACAATGGATGGAATTACTCTTTAAACCCTGATCTCCACAATTATAAAGTAGATCCATCCACTCCCTTTAACCTCACACATAAGACCAGTTTACACAAGTGTAAATACTAGTTGGGATGTCTTTCCTGAGTATATAGTGTATTTTTTTATATTACAATTATAAACCTTGTCTTAGTGAAGAAGAATCATACATAATCTGATCCCACAAATATCTACAGTATTAAGTCTTCCGCCAGCTTTGTTTATATATTGAATATTATTTCTCATCACATGATGTCTTTGAAGTGTTAATTCTTGAAGCAGCTGTGTTTCCTTTATTTTTCCATAGAGATTTTACATACCAATAATAATATAGCAGATTCCATAGTACAGTAGGGTGTTATGGGCAGACAGTGATAGAAAACTGAAACATCAGACTGTATTACCATAAATACCAGCTGAACAGTAGGAGCAGATGTTCATGTCCCAGCAGCGACCACATGGTTTCTTTTATACATAGGCAATAAACCTAATTTTTTTAAACTTATGGATATGCATTGAGCTTTCCAGAATGTAAACTGGTACTGAACGTTTGGTCAAATACAGAGCAAAGTATAATCACTGTGAAAGTTATGCAATTGCATTATGCTGTACTTCCTATTTTTTTCCAATAAATTTGATTCTAGGAACTTGTGCTGGAAGAGAAAAGCATGCATTATTATGAATGCCTTTATGATCCCAGCTGAGCTTTGTACTTTGGTTATTGTGGTATTAAAGGCTTTCCTTGGACATTGACTCATGGGACAGAGCATATATGCAAAGTGTTTCTAATTATCATCCTAGCATCCATACTCCACCACCTAAATCAGTGCAGTTGCAGGTATGCTCACGGGAACCATTATACATTTTTTGAGCATGACCAATAAATGTGATTATGATACATGTTTCCAGCACTTTCCTTAGTGTGAGCCTACTGCAGCCTTTCCCAAACACATTGGAGATCGTAAGATAATTTGCAAAGCACAGAATCATGTGAGAAGAGGTTGCAGCGCTGCCAAAACACATAGTAAAGGATCTGACATGGTGAAACTACCTGTAAAGGATTAAATAAATCATCCATTAAAGTAAAAAAATAAACTTTGGTTTTTATTATAGCATTAAAAAAAAGGAGACTTTAGTATAAGGCTATATGCACATGGTCATAAGAATGTTATTGATCATATAGGCAAGGTTTTTCTGGCACAATTATTCCTGCGTACAGTAAATGATAAGTAAAATGCTTGCCTTTAGATATATTTTTAAATGCTTAAAATTGTAGTTCTATACACACCTACTTTGTTTTCAATACCAAAGTGCATTTTTTTGCATCTATGTAAGCACATATACGTGCTTTTCTTTCTGTTTACACTTGTAAGCATGTAAAATGCATGTCCTCAGATGCAGATTTTTTACATTTTTTTGTTACAGATCTGAATGCAGTGCATATTTACGCACCTGTGCACATGTCCCCATTGACAATAATATACCTGCATTCAGAACAGCAAGAGTGATGAGCAACGCAATTAGATAATATCACTGCATGCAGATGGTGCATAGCAGCTTAATGGCACGTCACTCGCTGTGTATGTATACATCAACAATAAACACTAAAATGGGGGACAATATGGTGAACAATATACATCAGTGGATGCCGAAAGTGCATGAAGACTCTCTTCTATTTCTACATAGACTGATATCTGCTTGGTTTGTTACTCAGAGCTCCCTTATACACACTTTTATCTGGATTCATGTTTGAAGCAATTTTACAGGCTGCTGCACTGACAATATGGACTATCCTTCTACAGACTACCCTATAGACTTTTATCGAGACCTGAGCTCATTTTTAGGTCATTTTTAGTAACTCGTCGATCCCTTGTTTATCATTGGCTCCCTATATAGTTGTCATCCCGCTCCTTCCATTCATCCCCCCTTTTTTTTCTATTCCCCTTCCATTACTGTCAGTCCTTTATTTATTTTTTTTTTTTATTCCCCTTCCACCCCTGTCATTCCATTATTTATTTATTTATTTATTTATTTATTTATTTTTTGTGTGTTGTGTTCTTTTGTCCTTTGTCTTTTCGTATACTGTCTTTGCTTGCTTTAGTTCCCCATGGATCTTTTACAAGAAATTGATTCCTTAAAACATTCCAGAGTCAAGTTCTTGCCATCTTGCCGAATAACTTTTTTAAAGCCCTTCCTTTATTCACTCACAGTATGGTTACTTATGCCACTTGTTTCAGAGATTGGGAAACTCATCACTACTGCCAACCAACAGTGGTGGGATGAGATTTTTCTTCATAAATATTTATCTGCCCATATTACCCCCAGGGGACTTAAAATACTGAAGTCCTGTTCTTTTTTAGATTTACCAACACAAAAAGAATGGTCTCCAATCTCCAAATTCTGTACTAACAAAGTGGATTCAAATTATTGCCACACAAATGCACATTAGATATGAGCAACTACCCTGTTTCCCTGAAAATAAGACCTAGCGTGATTGTCGGTGATGGCTGCAATATAAGCCCTACCCCCCAAATAAGCCCTACTTAAAGTCCTTGTAGGTCTTATTTTCAGGGTAGGGCTTATTCTCGGTGAAACAGGGTAGAGCTTATTTGGGGGGTAGGGCTTATATTGCAGACATCACTGACAATCACGCTAGGTCTTATTTTTGGGGAAACAGGGTAGTACACCAGATACAGATCCTCTTCACCCAAATTTCAGAATTAACCTCCCGACTTCCTGTCTTTTGGTTATCTACATCATCAAAAAGATAAACAGAAGAGAGGACCTCCTCACTAAAACAAATTAAGTAAAGACCTGGAGGATTATAGTCAACATAGAATTTTCTCTGCACATGTGGAAATCGCATTCCACCACTTATGGATATTGACCCTTGTACCATCCAGGTCATCCATCGCCCAATATCTATGACACATCAGGGACCCCTACGAACACTCCAGAGACAGAAAACACCCCATAAGAAGAGAAATAGTATGGTGAATCCATTTCCAAGACCATCCTCCCCATCTACACCCAATATAGACTCACAACCTAGGCCACCACAGTTGGCCCCATCGTTATCAGCTTCTCAGGTACATCCCAGTTCCTCATCTTACTCTGCATCCACTGTTATAGCAACCCTCCCATCTTCCTCTATCTGAACCGGTACAGTAACCACTTATGCCACACCTATGCTCATTGCTACTACGGATAATACAGCATCCATCTCATCCATTTCCTTTGGTCCTAATTCTCTTCTTGTAACATCCACCACTACAACCCTCCCCATTGACCCCACTGCGGTCTCTTTTTTAATGCAAGGCCTCCCCTGGACCAAATCTCTAAAAAGAAAACACGAAGTAGAGGATGCCGGGGTAGAGGAGGCAGATCCAAGCCCAGACCCCAGGAGAAAGAGAGTACTATAAAAATCTTTAATCTCTCTACCCATCCCCTTACTAGGGGATGGGTAGAGCTCTGCCAAAGAGAAATGTACTGGATTTTCTGTTTGGATGTACTGGCACCTGGAGGGTTAAACGAGGATTTTGAGATTAGTGTGTTACTCTAGTATTGTTTCCCTTTTTTCTTCTCACAATGACTATGTAACATACTTATATCATATAGAGCTGCTCATATCCGTTAGTGCTTATCATTTTATTCCACATGTCCCATAGTGGACAATAATATCCCATGTGTTTTTGAGATATATGTGTATGTATATATGTGTATGTATGCATACATGTTTTTTTGCCCATTGTGCATTTATTTGTGTGCAGTTGGTCACGCATGTGCATATATATACACATCATTATATATTGCCTTTTTATATGGTTCCCCATTCACAATATTTTTTAATGATTCCCTTCCTCATCATATATATACTCAATATAATATACCATAGATCCATTGATGTATATTGTTCACCATATTGTTCCCAATTTTAGTGTTTATTGTTGATGTATACATACACAGCAAGTGACGTTCCATCAAGCTGCTATGCTCCATCTGCATGCAGTGATATTAGCTAATTGCATTGTGCATCACTCTTGCTGTTTTTTGCATCATGTTTTTGCATCAGTTTACCCTGTATGTCAGTCTTCTGTTTTTTCTTTTTCCTTTTTGTGTTCCCAGTACGCAGTTTTTTTTAAATTCATTATGTCATTTTATAAGTTCAGTGCTTCCCTTTGTCCTGCTTATGTCCGACCATAGTCCCGCCCAAAGCCCACCCACAGACCATAAGATGCTCTACTTCTAGTAACCTTTAGTCATTGCTTGAAGAAGGAACAATCAGCTGTTCCGAAACGCATCGCATGTTGATGACATCACTTCCGGCTTGCTGTCCACGCTGGTTGTTGGTCCCTTCCTGCTGATGTCAGTTCCTGGATTTGGCTTCCATGCTGTCTCAGACAGCCTAGCTGTCTTCCCAGCATCCATGGGAGTTGTGGCTTCCATCTGTCGGCCACTTCAGAATATGCTGCCATAGAATCACACCTGCTGATATCACTGATACTCCTTGAGGCTACCAGAACGCTGGACCACCTGCCATATTACTATTATGATGTGGTTCTACCCATCCACCCTTTTGTAAGTGTTTTTAACCCTTTTGGGAAATATAAAGTTTTACTTCTGCACTTAGAAGCGCCTTTTCACTAGTGGGAAGAATAGTGCTCCCTCATTGGTACTAGTGGAAAGAACAGTGCCCCAGCATTGGTGTCAGTGGGAGAAACAGTGCCCCATCATTGTTATTAGTGGGAGGAATAGTCCCCTATCACTGGTGTCAGTGGGAGAACTAGTGAACCATCACTAGTGTCAGTGGGAGGAATAATGGGTGCCTTATTGTTCATGTCAGTGGGAGGAATAATGCCTCACTTTTGGTGGGTGTCAGGAATGGCATCTTATTGTTAGTATCAGTGGGAGGAACAGTGCTCCAAGCTAACCTTGCATAGGAAGTTGCACTTTGCAGAGGAATTTACCCTAGAGCTTAGTGGATGAGGTGGAGCTCTGCTGACTTCTATCACTCAACCAGACTAAAATGCTTTTTCTTGTTGCACAATTGGGTATCCTTTGCGAAGTGAAAAAGCATTACATTCACTAACGTATAGGCATAATTTCCCTGGTGCAGCTTTTTTTTGCTAATTGAAAAGGCTATTTGCCTTTACTAACTTAACTCCAATATTTATACTGTAGGTTGCATGTTTTTTTCTGCCCCTTAATTAGATAGGATCCTTTGTTCACTCTTATATATCTTTATTTTATTTTTTTTTTAATGCCAGGGGCAGCACCAGCAGCTCCTGGATCAAGGATAACAGGTAATATAGAAAGTGTATACTGATAGTAGTAACTTGTTTTAATTAATTTTGTTTATAGATTTATATGCACATACATGTTCGATACCTGCACTACATAAACCACATTTGTGTTTTGTATAATCCCAAGGTTTTGTGCTATCTGACAGTTATACATCTTCAGAACTTGTATTGGAATTTATTATTTTACCTGTTTATAGTTTCTGAAAATGTAAAGATATCATTAAAATGTATTTGCAGATTTATTTCTTCCTCTCCATAACGAAATCACCTGCATAACACGCAGAGAACATAATAACTATTTAACAGAGTCTATATTTTACAGAACCACATGGGCAACCGGCGTCTGCATTTCTGAAGAGTGGGTATTTATTAATGTCAGCTGAAGTCTTCTATGTTTGCAGTGGGATGTCAAGTGGAAAAATATGGAAAAATAAATGAAGACTCATCACTTTCAACTTCAAACACTTTTTGCATTTTGCCGCAAATCCCTATTATAAGTCATTCTGTTATGTGTTACATAGACATTTATCATGCTCTATAGAGACTACTTAGTGGTAATAGACACGTTTAAAGTGTATCTAAACTCAAGAACACTGTGATACATGTCAAAGTTTACCAGTCCTGAGATGTGGCGGTTGAATTCTTTTTTTTTTTTCAGGAGTTTTTCCTTTATTTTTGCCCAATAATCCTGCAGATAACACACTTGTCATTGGATTTGATTTTTGTATTTTCAATATTGTCTATGACGCCACATGAAGAGACCCCAGTGCAGGTATTTTTATTTTTTTATTTTTTTTCATTAGTGCATGTCCCCTATGGCAGTTCTAAGCTTACTGTGCACTTTTTAAATTTTTTACAGTGCTTTGCCCAGTAGCAATAAAAATGGCCCAAATTTAACTGCAAGATTTGTCCACCACAGTCTTCAAAATAATCCATCTCTAAGTTTGGTTCGCCAACTTTTGAACAAAATTACGTGGTGAATCAAACCTGGCAGATTCACCCATCACTTACTGTATGTGCAGCTGATTCCCAGAAATTCTTTAATGGCTGCAGGCAGGGCTTGAGCACTTGGGCAACGACCATACTGGCATTTATGTTTGTCATCTCAGATAAAGAGAGACATTCAGAACATGAGTGTACAAGATATTATATGGATTTAGCAAGGTGCACAAAATGAATGCCAAGTTAGAGCTATTCAGCTGATATGTTGTCCACTAAGATTTGATGACAAAATTGGTATGTTTGACGGAAGTGTGCCTTTAAGCTTGAGATATTTCTGTCTATACTGCTGTTTTGGATCAGAGTTTGCGGTTTAGCTCCTAAACAAATAAAATACTGCCTGAGATGATTTCCAGATATAATCCAGTTAGATTTACTAGGTGTCCTTAGTTCCAGCAGTCCAGAGATATATTGAAAGGGGTAAGTCTGGAGTCTGGAGAAAGAAATATAGTGTTACTGTGGTATAGATCCTTTGTTAGAGTGCATCTGGAATATGCACATTCGAGCTCCATCTACAAGACAGACATGCAAAATCCTAAAGTTATTAAACATATTCACTATTACAACTAATACGGTATTATGAAGAAGATGATGCATAAATGAAAATTAGGCAAACTGGACTTGCTTACCTTAGAACAGACACATGGGGTGATCTAAATAGGACAAAAAACATTTTCTGTGGATTCTTTCTAGGACAATTTGAGTAAGTAATCATGGGACCTCCACCCTGATTATTTCCCAGCAGAGAAAGAACTCTTTAGTGTTCTAAAAAATGCTAAGATGCTTTTATAATTTCCCCACTTGTGATAAACTGGAGAGTTGGAATCATGGCATAAAGGACATAAAGGGCATAAAGGGAAACCATGGTATAAAGGGCATCTAGGTCCACTAGCTTAAAGAGCCCAACAGATCCAGGGAAATTTCATTATTAGGAGGGCACAAGTTTTGGAAGATCATGAAAAGCATTTATTTGATATTTTGGTGGTTCAGTGTTTAAATATATATATATTTATATGACAAGCCAAAACCTTTTTCACAACTGCTATGGTGCCTAACAGCACAGGGTGAGGTGGAGGCACTGTCTGCCTACACAGTGATTTACTAAACTGTAGAAATCATGCCTTGATTAAATATTTCAAGTTTCCTCCAGCTAGGGATGTAGTTAAATTATGAAGGGGTAGCATACATGCACTGCATGCCCCCTACATGAAACACACAATGCTCTATCCACTCACTATGCCAACCTAGCCCAATAATACTGTGCACCTCACTGACAATGATGTAAGGGGCTTATCATTGAAAAAGCAAATCCTAACTATAGGAGCAACATTTGATAAATTCAGCAGCATATGAACAACTACCTGAGCAAGGTGCACCAGTACTGCAAGAAAAGAAACATAACATAATGAATGCTGCTTCTAGGCTCATTCACCTTCCCAACTGTTCAGTGTCTGCTACTTCTCTCTACCAATCCCTCCACTGGCTTCCGCTCACCCAATGAATTAAATTCAAAACACTAACAACCACTTACAAAGCCATCCACAACTCTGCCCTCAGCTACATAACTAACCTAGTCTCAAAATATCAACCTCATCATTCTCTTCATTCCTTCCAAGACTTCCTGCTCTCTAGCTCCTTTGTCACCTCCTACCATGCTCCCCTCCAGGACTTTTCCTGAGCCTTTCCCATCCCATGGAACTCCCTACCCCAATCTGTCCAACTATCTTCTACTCTGTTCACTTTCAGACAACCCCTGAAAACCTTCTCTTTTTCTCTTCAGTTGCCCCCACCTAACAACTGTACTTTTATTTTCTCCATCAGCTCACCCCCCTACAGCTATTACCTTTTGTGTTACTTGACCCTCTGACCTAGATTATAAGCTCTAATGAGCAGGGCCCTCTGATTCCTCCTGTATTAAATTGTGTTGTAACTGTACTGTCTACCCTCAGTTTGTAAAGCACTGTGCAAACTGTTTTCACTATATAAACCCTGTATAATAATAATAATAATAATAATAATAATAATAATAAAAACATCACTGAAATTGAAACTGGCATCAGTGATGTATCCACTGAAACAGGAGCATGAACTGCCTGCACCCTCAGAAAATGTGCAAGGTCCAAACCTTAGAAGATGTGCAAGGTCCAAAAAGAACACTCCACAGCCTCAGCCTGCATCATGGGAAGAAATGGTAAAGCTACCTGTTCTTGAGAGACTTATAGTGATTATAACTGCAGATGAAGAGATGATTCGGTCTGAAGCTGTGAGTTGCTCAGTCTGAAGCTGTGGAGCTTGGTGTAAGTGGAGCTGGAATAAGTGGGAGTTAAAAACCAGAGTTAGAGTATACAAGTCTTGGTGTTTGTTTGCTGTTTGCTGTCTGTTTGCTGTTTGCTGTCTGTTTGCTGGGTTGCATTTTTGGGGCTTTTCCTTTTAGTTTTTAATTTGCCTTTTGCTGTCACTTTTTAAATAGCTTTTTTTTTTTTTTTTTTTCCTGGTTTCATCAGTCTATCAATTAAGGGGTGTGGTTAATTGCTCACAGGTGCCTATTTAACTGGTTGTAGGACTCAGTCTGAGCGTGCTCAGTCTGAAGCTGTGGAGCTGGAATAAGTGGGAGTTAAAAACCAGAGTTAGAGTATACAAGTCTTGGTGTTTGTTTGCTGTTTGCTGTCTGTTGCTGTTTGCTGTCTGTTTGCTGTTTGCTGTCTGTTTGCTGTTTGCTGTCTGTTTGCTGTTTGCTGTCTGTTTGCTGGGTTGCATTTTTGGGGCTTTTCCTTTTAGTTTTTAATTTGCCTTTTGCTGTCACTTTTTAAATAGCTTTTTTTTTTTTTTTTCCTGGTTTCATTAGTCTATCAATTAAGGGGTGTGGTTAATTGCTCACAGGTGCCTATTTAACTGGTTGTAGGACTCAGTCTGAGCGTGTTCAGTCTGAAGCTGTGGAGCTTGGTGTAAGTGGAGCTGGAATAAGTGGGAGTTAAAAACCAGAGTTAGAGTATACAAGTCTTGGTGTTTGTTTGCTGTTTGCTGTCTGTTGCTGTTTGCTGTCTGTTTGCTGTTTGCTGTCTGTTTGCTGTCTGCTGTCTGTTTGCTGTCTGTTTGCTGTTTGCTGTCTGTTTGCTGGGTTGCATTTTTGGGGCTTTTCCTTTTAGTTTTTAATTTGCCTTTTGCTGTCACTTTTTAAATAGCTTTTTTTTTTCCTGGTTTCATCAGTCTATCAATTAAGGGGTGTGGTTAATTGCTCACAGGTGCCTATTATCTGGTTGTAGGACTCAGTCTGAGCGTGCTCAGTCTGAAGCTGTGGAGCTTGGTGTAAGTGGAGCTGGAATAAGTGTGAATTAAAAACCAGAGTTAGAGTATACAAGTCTTGGTGTTTGCTGTTTGCTGTCTGTTTGCTGTTTGCTGTCTGTTTGCTGGGTTGCATTTTTGGGGCTTTTCCTTTTAGTTTTTAATTTGCCTTTTGCTGTCATTTTTTAAATAGCTTTTTTTTTTTTTTCCTGGTTTCATCAGTCTATCAATTAAGGGGTGTGGTTAATTGCTCACAGGTGCCTATTTAACTGGTTGTAGGACTCAGTCTGAGCGTGCTCAGTCTGAAGCTGTGGAGCTTGGTGTAAGTGGAGCTGGAATAAGTGGGAGTTAAAAACCAGAGTTATGCCGCGTACACACGGTCGGACTTTTCAGCTACAAAAGTCCGACAGCCTGTCTGACATACTTCCGGCGTACCTTCGGCGGACTTGCGGCAGACTTTCTAACGAAGGACTTGCCTACACACGACCACACAAAAGTACGACAGCCTAGTACGCGGTGACGTACACCAAGTCCGACGAGACTATAAAACGGAAGTTCAATAGCCCGTACGACACCCTTTGGGCTCCTTCTGCTAATCTCGTGTTTATCTCGTGTTAGTAGAAGTTTGGTGAGAGACGATTCGCGCTTGTGAGACTCGTATTTTTCAGTTCGTTTTAACTGTTGTTCAGTCTGTGCTTGTGAGGTTTGTATCTGCTTTTCAGTGCGTTTGGTCAGTTGGCATTGAGAAATCTTTGTTTTATTGTCCGCTCGTTCCTGATTTTCAGGTCGTTCTTCACAGGCCTTGCTGTTCTTCAGTGCGTTCTGTTAAGTGCGTTCTGACCAGCCGACCGTTTTGAAGCCATGTTACCTGTACGTACTCGTCGTCGAGCTCGTGCATTGTATGTGCTTGGTGCTGTAGTTTATTCTTCAGACCAAGACCAGTCCATGAACAGGGCGAGGAGGAGTTCATGGACCAAGAATTGGTTGCTCCAGCGTGACCAGTTCTGTCACATGCCATTGCTCCGTGAGATCCGTGAGAATAATCCTGAGGATTTCAGGAACTTTCTCCGGATGACGGACCCCGTTTTTGACCGTTTGTTGGCTTTGCTGACCCCCTATATCAGCAGGCAGGATACCTGCATGAGGCAAGCCATCACTCCGGAGCAGAGGCTAGTTGCCACGTTGCGGTACTTGGCGACAGGGAGAAGCCTGCAGGACCTCAAGTTCTCGACAGGCATCTCCCCCCAGGCTCTGGGGATCATTATCCCAGAGACCTGTTCTGCCATCATCCAGGTCCTGCAGAAGGACTATATTAAGGTAAGATATTTTTCTTTTATTAGCATCACATGTTCTTTTATGTAATCTTTGATAATGTAATGTATTTCTTGCTTCAAACACTACTTACCATCATTGCAATATAATGTGAATGTCCCCTTTTTATCCTCACACATGCTGGATTTTTTTCCTGTTATTTTTTGTCATGCATGTATATTTTCCTTCAATAACCTCCCCAGCATGCAATGATGGGAACATATCCACCTAGTCTACTCATTTTGAATGTATTTTGTTTGAGTGTATTTAGTGTGCTTATAATTAGCAATTAGCTAGATTTACCAACCCCCCCCCCCCAAACTCACTCCAAATAGTGTGCTGATAATTAGCAATTAGCTTGATTTCCCAACCCCCCCACCCCCCCCCCACCCTCGTAAAAATTTGCTTGAATGTTCTGTGGTGTTGATTTGTCTAAAGCAAATATATGTTGCACTTTGCAAAATGCATGTGCACTCTACAAGTGCATTTGTTCCAGTGCTTTAGTAAATGAGCAGAAGCTCTGCTGATTTCCATCATCAAATCATATGCAAGCCACAAAGTGTTTTCATTAATTGCCCTTGCATGTGATTGTGTACTCCTTGCAACATGAATGCCTTTTTACCTTACCTCATTTACTGTAAGCTGGTTAGCAACTGCACCTGCAGAGTGCGACAACTGCAGTCTTGTAGCCTTTTTAGTCCCTAAATTCCTGCGTGTCCTAAAAGTAATCTTTTTTAGGGATTTCACAACCCCCTAAAATGTAATCAATGTTCCATCAGAGGGGGTGAGCAATCTGATAAGTGTGCCTTTCCATATTAGTTATTCCAGAAGAATTAAATTATTTAATGTTATACTGATGCTGGGGAATAATGTTTTTAATTGTATAATTTTCTTGCAATGTTAGCTTCAAAATTAATGATTTTGGTTTTCTTGTTTGATTCCCCAGTTTCCTTCAATGCCACAGGAATGGCAGACTGTGGCATCCCATTTTGCCAGCCGTTGGGACTTTCCCAATTGTGGAGGGGCTATAGATGGGAAACATGTCCACATCGTGCCACCACCCCATTCGGGGTCATACTATTTTAATTATAAGGGGTTCCACAGTATTGTTTTAATGGCGGTGGTGTCGGCACACTATGAATTTTTATATGTGGACGTGGGGAAGAATGGCCGGATGTCGGATGGAGGAGAATTTGCCCAGACGGAGTTCTGCCAGCGTCTCCAGAGTGGTGGCCTGGGATTGCCACCTGATGCGGATAACGTGGAAGGACTCCCCTTTGTCTTCATTGCCGATGAAGCCTTCACTCTCAGCAAGCACCTCATGAGGCCATTCCCCCAAAGAACCCTCACCCCGGAGAGGAGGGTTTTTAATTCCCGGCTGGCCAGAGCTAGAAGAGTGGTTGAGAATGCGTTTGGAATTCTGGCCAGCCGGTTCCGCCTTTTTCAAACATCCATTAATTTGGCGGAATACAAACTTAATTTTATCATTTTATCATGCTGCATTCTGCACAACTTTTTACACAAACATTCTGTAAATTATATAGGAACAGTTGGGCCTGAGGCCGGACTTATAGATGACAACCTTACGGGCCTGGATACTGTCCGTACTGGCTTGGCCCCCCAAAGTGCCCGTCAAGTTAGACAGCAATATGTTAATTATTTTATGGGTAGGGGGGCCATTGCAATGGGCCAGGATATTTAATTTTTTAAAATAAAAAAAATATTGATGAAATCTGGAATTATATTTATTGCTTGCCTTTCTTTTGGGCTTTCTCCTAGGTTATGGTCGAGCAGTTGTAGTGCCAACTGTATTTTCCTTTTAAATGTCTAAATAAGCTCCATTGCCACTGTAAACAACTTTTTTACAATTATAACCAAACTGATACTGAGCATTGAAATAACAAACCACACATTTATTTAATTCCTATAAGGAGATGTTTTTATTAATCGTTGTTATGCATTCAGTTATGCATTTAGTAGAAAATGTTCATAGACAAAAATATAATGATATCTTAATAATTAGCAAAAATATTATTATATTTAAATATTTCTACATAATCCACAAAAAATTTTTTTTGCCTTTTTGATTTTCGCAAACAGGCTTTTTTTTATTTTATTTTTTTTTTTGTTTTTTTGGAAAATCAAGTTTTTTAATTTTTTTATTTTTTTTTTGAAAATCAATATTTTTGTTTTTTGTTTTTTTTTAAAATCAAGTTTTATCTTTTTTTTGTTTTTTTTTAAATCAAGTTTTTTTTTTTTTTTTGTTTTTTTTAAAATCAAGTTTTATCTTTTTTTTGGTTTTTTTAAAATCAAGTTTTATTTTTTTTTTTGGTTTTTTTAAAATCAAGTTTTTTTTTTTTTTTTGTTTTTTTTTAAATCAAGTTTTATCTTTTTTTTGTTTTTTTTTAAATCAAGTTTTTTTTTTTTTTTTTTTTTTTTTAAAATCAAGTTTTATCTTTTTTTTGGTTTTTTAAAATCAAGTTTTATTTTTTTGTGGATTTTGTATGTATTTTCTAGAAACAGCCCTCCTTTTTTAAATTATGTTAAACAGCCATATATGTTCAGCCAAAAAAAAAAAGAGAAGGCCCAGAATGGGGTCAGCAAAACAGGAAATGAAGGACATGATCGATGTTTTGGGCTTTCAAAAAGGGCATTTAGATTCTACCCAAAACATCAATCATGTCCTTCATTTCCTGCTGCATACGATCCAGCCGATTACGCATTTCATCGATCTCCCTGTTCCAGGCCATTATTTGACCAATTAGCCGTTGGGCACTGTCTGAGGTGAAATAGTCACTTCTTGTACCTAAAGTGGAATGAAACCAAAAAATGTGTTTAGAAATATGCACACATACATAGTTTACCTTACCATAATAAAGCTGTTGTCTCAGACACTGACCTGGTGGGGTGCCCATGTAGCATAATTCCTCCACATCCTCGGGGGTGGCACTGTTGCTTGAATCAAGCACAACCAGATCCCCTAAAATAGAGTAGAAAAATTACATTAAAGAAAAGACAGCCATGCATAGATTACCGTAAGCTGGTGTGTCAGACACTCACCTGGTGGGGTGCCCATGTCGCCCACCTCTCCTTCCTCCACATCCTCAGTGGGACTTGGGCTGATTTCCCAATCATGTTGTTTGGCTTGGGGTGGACTGTCTTCTTGTTGGCTGAGTGATTTTTCCCCTATGTGAAACAAAAAATTAGTAATCTACTTAGCACACAGATATTTTAGTACATAGTAATTTTCAAACATTTGGAGTGAAGTGGTTTGTGTAGAGTTTTATTTATTTTTTCTATTTTACCTCAATATTAAAAATTATAAAGACATATCGGATAGATAGATATCTAGATATCAATATCTCGAAATATAGTTAATAATCTTTTGATCTCTCTCTCTCTCTCTCTCTCTCTCTCTCTATATCTGGAACAAAATCTAAATATATAACTAAATGTAAAAAAAAAAAAAGATAACTTAAAATATTACAAAAGAATGTTTTACATTTCTATATCTATCTATCTATCTACCTATCTCTATCTCTCTCTCTCTCTCTCTCTCTATATCTATCTATCTATCTATCTATCTATCTATCTATCTATCTATCTATCTATCTATCTATCTATCTATCTATCTATCTATCTATCTATCTATCTATCTATCTATATATATATAGATATATATAGATATATATATATATATATATATATATCTATATATATCTATATATATATAGATATATATATATATATATAGATAGATAGATAGATAGATAGATAGATAGATAGATAGATAGATAGATAGATAGATAGATAGATAGATAGATAGATAGATAGATATCGATATATATATATATATATATATATATACACACATATATATAGATAGATATATCTATAGATATGTAACGAGGTTTATTAAAAGATCGTTTGAAACGATGAGCAAAAAAATCGTATAGGAAGGAAAAGCACATGGAGCAGTATACAAGGTAATAAACACAAGAGAAAAACACGACAAGTACTTACTTTTTTTCAGCACTTTAAGGATCCGTCTGTATTGATCCGGCTCCCTGAGCTTGAGGTCAGACCATCTTTTGCGAAGTTGATCCTTGGAGCGCTGGACCCCAAAAGAAGCCTGCAAAGTGTCCACCACCTTCGCCATTATTTTGGCCTTGCGCAAATTTGGCCGTGCGTACGGCCCATACTTCCCATCATAGTCCTTTTTTTGAAGAATGGCCACCATCTCCACCATCTCTTCAAAACTCATATTAGAGGCCTTAAATCTAGGCCTCACAGATCTGGTTGACGTTCCAGCCTCCGGGCTTTTTTCGCTACCTGAGGTAGATAACATGTCAGGTGTCTCCGCCATTATTTACCCCACTACGCGCCGTAACTAAAAATGGGCAGAGAACATGAGTTAAAATCGAACGTCAGGGGCGGGCGACGCAGGCGGAGTTTCACACATGCGTAGTGTATAAAGAGGGGCCTTGCACACGTGTCGTACGTACGTTCTGTGCGTCGAATTAGGGGGCGGAGAACATGAGTTAATTTTGAACGTCAGGGGCGGGCGACGCAGGCGGAGTTTCACACATGCGTAGTGTATAAAGAGGGCCCTTGCGCACGTGTCGTACGTACGTTCTGTGCGTCGAATTAGGGGGCGGAGAACATGAGTTAATTTTGAACGTCAGGGGCGGGCGACGCAGGCGGAGTTTCACACATGCGTAGTGTATAAAGAGGGCCCTTGCGCACGTGTCGTACGTACGTTCTGTGCGTCGAATTAGGGGGCGGAGAACATGAGTTAATTTTGAACGTCAGGGGCGGGCGACGCAGGCGGAGTTTCACACATGCGTAGTGTATAAAGAGGGCCCTTGCGCACGTGTCGTACGTACGTTCTGTGCGTCGAATTAGGGGGCGGAGAACATGAGTTAATTTTGAACGTCAGGGGCGGGCGACGCAGGCGGAGTTTCACACATGCGTAGTGTATAAAGAGGGCCCTTGCGCACGTGTCGTACGTACGTTCTGTGCGTAGGTGATAGTGGACCAGGACGTTACAAAACGAAGGTAATTTTAAATAATTTTTTTTGGTTTTAGGTCATGACTTTGTAGCAAGCGGCCTATATGGCTTGATAGATTGATGAGGCCTACATAGGGAGAAGATGATGAGGGGTTAGCAGAAACCTAATAATAAGTGTTTTTTGTCTTGTGACTTTATCTTTTCCAGATATAATGAATCCCCTATTTAAGGATCCAGAGTTCCTTACAGCTTTCATAGCTAAATATCGAGAGATGAGGAATTTGTGGGAGGTGAAACACCCTCAGTATTATGCAAAGCATGTGAGGAAGTCAACGCTGGAGAGACTTCTGTCCTTTGTCCAGGCGACCATCCCGGAAGCAACAATGGAGACATTGCTCAAGAAAATTGGGGTCTTGAGGAATATGTATAAGAGGGAGCATAAGAAGATCCAGGAATCAATGAGATCAGGAGCATCAGCAGATGATGTTTATGTACCCAGGCTGTGGTACTACAATCAACTCCGTTTTATTGATGACCAGAATGAAGCTAGGGCATCACTTTCAACCCTTCCCTCCACCCTTCCCTCCACCCTTCCCTCCACCCCAGCAGAGGCTGATGAGGAGCAAGCTGGGTCTTCCATCCTGGATGAACCGGATATGACCATCTGGAGTCAGGTAAATTATATTAACAAATATTTACTGTACTAATATTAATGATGTTAACTGGATGTTATAATTGTCTAAAATAATTTTGGCCTCAAAATTGTGTATACATATCAATTGACAGGAGTGGCTAAATATGTTTGGCACCTGCTATAAAAAATTAGGGTGTCTGATTAGACTCTTTTATTAAAGAGATGTATTCACATTGAATTTGCTAGTCATGAGAAGCAAATTGTGTGTCATTGATGAACCCCAAATAAATAAATAAAACTATGTCCTTTTTTTATACACAGGATGAGTCCATCCAGGAGGAATGTGTGGAAAGTGGCAGGCAGGAGGAGACCAGGCCCATGGACAGCCTGGAGGAGGGCGGATTCTCCATCATCCTGGAGGAGGCTGGGCCCAGTGTCAGGCAGGAGGTGGCTGGTCCCAGTGAGGTGGCTGGTCCCAGTGAGGTGGCTGGGCCAAGTGAGGTGGCTGGGCCAAGTGAGGTGGCTGGGCCCAGTAGGAGCATGACCCAATCACAAGTGCTTCCCCTCCACCTTCCCAAAAAAAGGGCCAGGAAGGGGACGGTCACACAGGAGGCATCCCTGCGCCTCATGCAAGAGGCCACCCGTTTTTTGAAGAGCCCCCCCGAAGCGGAAGAGTCCTATGGCTGCTACTTAGCCAGCAGGCTTCTTCAAATGGATTGGGAGCAGCGCCTCATTTGTGAGCGACTATTTGGGGAAACAATCCAGAAGGGGCTGCAGGGCACGCTAACACGAAACACCCAACTACATGAGGCAGCCCCCCCTCCTCCTCCTCCTCCTCCTCCTCCTCCTCCTGCCACAACTGAAACACCAGAGCCACAGCCTCCAAAGAAGGCTACAGGGAAGGCTGTAGGGAAGGCTGCAGGGCAGCGTGGAGGAAAGGCTGCAGGGAAGAGAAGAAAGTGATGACTTGGGTTCAGTCTGGTCTGACAGAAGACGCAGGCTGTTGTAGTACCACAGTCTGGGGACATCTATATCATCTGCTGGTGCTGTTGATCTCTGGGATTCTTGGACCAGATTGTGCTCCCTCTTATATGGACTCCTCAAGATCCCCATTTTCTTGTACACATACTTTTCCCAGCGTTGACTTCCTCTTTATTTTATTTAGACCATAAATAAATGGATATTTTTTGAGTTTAGGTTTTTTATTTTAAATCATAGATTTTAGACACAATGTTTTAAATTAACAAGGGACAACAATCTCATTGATTTTGCAAAAACACAACAAAAATAGATTAAAATAATGTTAATAATGTTCGAGTGGTAAGTATTTAAAAAAAAAAAGATACATAACCAAAAACGGTTCTTTGGGTTAACTTTATATAAAAAAAATAACAAATCACTATAAAAACAAAAATTATAAAGGGTTCTTTGTGGTAACTTTACAAACATTAAAAAAAATTTAAAAAATATATATAAAAATGGGTTCCCTGTGGTAACTTTACAAAAAAATTTAGAGATAAACAGAAAAAAAGTTCCACAACAATCATAAAATAAATATCTGGATAAAAATTACAAGAAAAGATGACTCCACCAAAAAAAAAAAAAGTTTAAAAAGAATTATTAGTATGGAAACATTGTTTTGAAAAAGCATACCATGTCATTCATGAGATCAAAGAGAAAAAGAATCCAGAAATCTGTTTGGGAGAACTCTGTTTGAATATGAACAGCAAAACATCTTCGTTCTTTATAGCATTCGTAAAGAAGACATTAAATGCGCTGCATTCAACGATCACAGATTTTGCAGCGTGAGGAATGTGCTACCTACAATACGAACACTAGTTTTACTAGACCGAGTGCTTCCGTTTAGTTTTTGCTTATGAGCATGCGTCGTTTTTTTGTCCGTCGGACTAGCATACAGACGAGCGGACTTCGGGGTCCGTCGTAGTTACGACGTAAAGATTTGAAGCATGTTTCAAATCTAAAGTCCGTCGGATTTGAGGCTAAAAAAGTCCGTTGAAAGTCCGGAGAAGCCCACACACGATCGGATTACCAGCCAGCTTTAGTCCGTCAGCGTCCGTTGGACTTTTGTAGACGAAAAGTCCGACCGTGTGTTTAGAGTATACAAGTCTTGGTGTTTGCTGTTTGCTGTCTGTTTGCTGTTTGCTGTCTGTTTGCTGGGTTGCATTTTTGGGGCTTTTCCTTTTAGTTTTTAATTTGCCTTTTGCTGTCACTTTTTAAATAGCTTTTTTTTTTTTTTTTTTTTCTGGTTTCATCAGTCTATCAATTAAGGGGTGTGGTTAATTGCTCACAGGTGCCTATTTAACTGGTTGTAGGACTCAGTCTGAGCGTGCTCAGTCTGAAGCTGTGGAGCTTGGTGTAAGTGGAGCTGGAATAAGTGGGAGTTAAAAACCAGAGTTAGAGTATACAAGTCTTGGTGTTTGTTTGCTGTTTGCTGTTTGCTGTTTGCTGTCTGTTTGCTGGGTTGCATTTTTGGGGCTTTTCCTTTTAGTTTTTAATTTGCCTTTTGCTGTCATTTTTTAAATAGCTTTTTTTTTTTCTGGTTTCATCAGTCTATCAATTAAGGGGTGTGGTTAATTGCTCACAGGTGCCTATTTAACTGGTTGTAGGACTCAGTCTGAGCGTGCTCAGTCTGAAGCCGTGGAGCTTGGTGTAAGTGGAGCTGGAATAAGTGGGAGTTAAAAACCAGAGTTAGAGTATACAAGTCTTGGTGTTTGCTGTTTGCTGTCTGTTTGCTGTCTGTTTGCTGGGTTGCATTTTTGGGGCTTTTCCTTTTAGTTTTTAATTTGACTTTTGCTGTCACTTTTTAAATTGCTTTTTTTTTTCTGGTTTCATCAGTCAATCAATTAAGGGGTGTGGTTAATTGCTCACAGGTGCCTATTTAACTGGTTGTAGGACTCAGTCTGAGCGTGCTCAGTCTGAAGCTGTGGAGCTTGGTGTAAGTGGAGCTGGAATAAGTGGGAGTTAAAAACCAGAGTTAGAGTATACAAGTCTTGGTGTTTGTTTGCTGTTTACTGTCTGTTTGCTGTTTGCTGGGTTGCATTTTTGGGGCTTTTCCTTTTAGTTTTTAATTTACCTTTTGCTGTCACTTTTTAAATAGCTTTTTTTTTTTTCCTGGTTTCATCAGTCTATCAATTAAGGGGTGTGGTTAATTGCTCACAGGTGCCTATTTAACTGGTTGTAGGACTCAGTCTGAGTGTGCTCAGTCTGAAGCTGTGGAGCTTGGTGTAAGTGGAGCTGGAATAAGTGGGAGTGAAAAACCAGAGTTTAAAACAGGAGGTTATAACAGGGGTCATAGTACCTGTGTAGTGTGAGTATCTGAGTGTTGTCTGAGTAGTGTGTGTGGATCGTTAGTACTTGTGTATTGTGTACTTGTGTATTGCGAGTGCACGTAGGTCTGTGAGTACCTGTGTATTGTCTTGTTGTGTACCTGTGTATTGTCTTGAGTATTAGTGCCAGGAAGCTAGCTGTTAGGTAATTTGGACAGGGTAAAATCCCCAAATCCTCACTAAATTTAATAGGTACGATGCCCGGCGGGTGTGGAGAGGCGACTCTTTGTACATCTTGCCGCATGTATGCGTTCCTTGATCATCCGATCGAGGGCGAATACTGCTGTGCAAAATGTAAGCACATTGTTTCCCTGGAAGCCCAGGTTCTGAATCTGGGGAAGCAACTGTCAGCACTGAGAAGTCCCTCCATACTAAAGGTGAGCCAGGAACTTACACGGCAGGTGGCGGCAGGGGCCAGCACAGAGGCGGGTGGAGACAAAGAGGTGCAGGCACTAGCAAAGAGTAGATGGGTGACAGTCAGGAGGGGTAGAGGGGGAAGTGCCAGAGAGGCCGATCCAGGACTGGAGCATCCCAATAAGTACACTCCATTGAGTGACATTGGTGAAACCAGTCAGGGACCAGCACTGCTGGAGATGAGGGACTCTCCTAGCTGCCAGGGGAAGAACTCCTCCAGTGAGAGTGGGGGGGCAGCAAAGGGAAAGGAAAGACAGATTCTGGTGGTAGGGGACTCAATTCTTAGAAGGACAGAGAGGGCAATCTGTAACCAAGACCTGAAGCGCCGAACAGTATGTTGTCTACCGGGCGCTCGGGTTCGGCACATAACGGATCTTGTGGACAGATTACTGGGAGGGGCTGGGGAAGACCCGGCTGTCATGGTGCACGTTGGCACCAATGACAAAGTCAGAGGCAGATGGAGTGTCCTAAAGAACGATTTTAGGGACTTAGGAGCTAAATTGAGGAAAAGGACCTCCAAGGTAGTGTTCTCAGGAATACTACCGGTACATCGAGCCACACCAGAAAGGCAGAGGGAGATTAGGGAAGTAAACAAGTGGCTGAAGAGCTGGTGTAGTAAGGAGGGGTTTGGGTTCCTGGAGGACTGGGCCGACTTCTCAGTCGGTAACCGGTACTATAGAAGGGACGGACTGCACCTAAATGAGGAGGGTGCAGATCTGCTGGGAATGAAGATGGCCAAAAAGTTAGAGGGGTTTTTAAACTAGGTGATGGGGGGGAGGGTCCAGAGACAGTGATAGCCAGCGCGGAAGATATTCCAGAGGGTAGTATTGGGGGCATTAGTGGTAGGTTAACCAAAGCACAAAAACACAAGGTGAGTATAGTAGCAAGTCCTAGTTGCAATCTTGAAACACCCAATATGAGGACAATATGCGACCGGTCTAAACTATGTGGCATGTTCACCAATGCCAGGAGCATGGCGGACAAGATGGGTGAACTAGAGATACTGTTGTACAAGGAGGATTTGGATTTTGTGGGAATTTCAGAGACCTGGTTCAACAGCTCTCATGATTGGCTGGCAAACATTCAAGGGTATACCCTATACCGCAAGGATAGAGAGGGTAAAAAAGGGGGAGGGGTATGCCTATATATCAAGAATAATGTACAAGTGAATGTGAGAGATGACATCACTAAGGGGGCTAGGGAGGAGGTGGAATCTTTATGGGTAGAGCTCCAAAGGGATGAAGCTAAGGGGAAAATAATACTGGGAGTATGCTATAGGCCCCCTAACCTGAGGGAGGAAGTGGAGACGGATCTCCTATCACAAATTGGATTAGCAGCAAGGATGGGAAGTGTTATCATAATGGGGGATTTTAATTATCCAGACATAGACTGGGCGGAGGGAACCGCGCATTCATTTAAGGCTCGCCAGTTCCTTAGTGTCTTGCAGGACAATTTTATGGGTCAGATGGTAGACGCACCAACTAGAAATAAAACATTACTAGATCTACTGATTACCAACAATACAGACCTGATAACAGATGTGGAAATACGGGGCAATTTAGGTAACAGCGATCACAGGTCAATTAGTTTCAGTATAAATCACACAAATAGGAAACATGAAGGGAACACAAAGACACTGAATTTCAAAAGAGCCAACTTCCCTAAACTACAAACCTTGCTAAAAGGCATAAATTGGGATAAAATATTAGGAACAAAGAATACGGAGGAGAGATGGGTTTGCTTTAAGAGTATATTAAATAAGGGCATTAGCCAATGTATCCCATTGGGTAATAAATTTAAAAGAGCGAACAAACATCCTGGATGGCTTAACTCCAATGTAAAAATGCATATAAAAGCAAAGGAGAAGGCCTTCAAAAAATACAAGGTTGAGGGATCATCCTCAGCATCCAGAATTTATAAAGAATGCAATAAGAAATGTAAGGGTGCAATTAGGATGGCTAAGATAGAACATGAAAGACACATAGCGGAGGAGAGCATAAAAAATCCCAAGAAATTCTTTAAGTATGTAAACAGTAAAAAAGGGAGGACAGACCTTATTGGCCCCATAAAGAATGAGGAAGGACATCTGGTTACAAAGGATGGGGAGATGGCAAAGGTATTGAATTTATTCTTCTCCTCAGTCTTCACGAGTGAATCGGGGGGCTTCAGTAACCAAAACTGCAGTGTTTATCCTCATGACACAACACAGGAAGCACCTACATGGTTAACAGAGGACGGAATTAAAATTAGACTTGAGAAACTTAACATTAATAAATCACCAGGACCAGATGGCTTGCATCCGAGGGTACTTAGGGAACTCAGTCAGGTGATTGCCAGACCGTTGTTCCTAATTTTTACAGACAGTCTATTGACTGGAATGGTACCAGCTGATTGGAGAAAAGCCAATGTAGCACCAATATTTAAAAAGGGCCCAAAAAACATCCCTGGGAATTACAGACCAGTTAGCCTAACATCAATAGTATGTAAACTCTTGGAGGGGATGATAAGGGACTATATACAAGATTTTAGTAATAAGAATGATATCATTAGCAGTAATCAGCATGGATTCATGAAGAATCGTTCTTGCCAAACCAATCTATTAACCTTCTATGAGGAGGTGAGTTGCCATCTAGATAAAGGAAGGCCCGTAGACGTGGTGTATCTGGATTTTGCAAAAGCATTTGACACAGTTCCCCATAAACGTTTACTGTACAAAATAAGGTGCGTTGGCATGGACCATAGGGTGAGTACATGGATTGAAAACTGGCTACAAGGGCGTGTTCAGAGGGTGGTGATAAATGGGGAGTACTCAGAATGGTCAGGGGTGGGTAGTGGGGTTCCCCAGGGTTCTGTGCTGGGACCAATCCTATTTAATTTGTTCATAAACGACCTGGAGGATGGGATAAACAGTTCAATCTCTGTATTTGCAGACGATACTAAGCTAAGCAGGGCAATAACTTCTCCGCAGGATGTGGAAATCTTGCAAAAAGACCTGAACAAATTAATGGGGTGGGCGACTACATGGCAAATGAGGTTCAATGTAGAAAAATGTAAAATAATGCATTTGGGTGGCAAAAATATGAATGCAATCTATACACTGGGGGGAGAACCTCTGGGGGAATCTAGGATGGAAAAGGACCTGGGGGTCCTAGTAGATGATAGGCTCAGCAATGGCATGCAATGCCAAGCTGCTGCTAATAAAGCAACAGAATATTGGCATGCATTAAAAGGGGGATCAACTGCAGAGATAAAACGATAATTCTCCCGCTCTACAAGACTCTGGTCCGGCCGCACCTGGAGTATGCTGTCCAGTTCTGGGCACCAGTCCTCAGGAGGGACGTACTGGAAATGGAGCGAGTACAAAGAAGGGCAACAAAGCTAATAAAGGGTCTGGAGGATCTTAGTTATGAGGAAAGGTTGCGAGCACTGAACTTATTCTCTCTGGAGAAGAGACGCTTGAGAGGGGATATGATTTCAATTTACAAATACTGTACTGGTGACCCCACAATAGGGATAAAACTTTTTCGCAGAAGAGAGTTTAATAAGACTCGTGGCCACTCATTACAATTAGAAGAAAAGAGGTTTAACCTTAAACTACGTAGAGGGTTCTTTACTGTAAGAGCGGCAAGGATGTGGAATTCCCTTCCACAGGCGGTGGTCTCAGCGGGGAGCATTGATAGCTTCAAGAAACTATTAGATAATCACCTGAATGACCGCAATATACAGGGATATGTAATGTAATACTGACACATAATCACACACATAGGTTGGACTTGATGGACTTGTGTCTTTTTTCAACCTCACCTACTATGTAACTATGTAACTATGTAACATTATTCATCCAGCTCCAAGCTTGGGAGCTTTTAGAAAGCAAAGATATTAGCACATCTAGAGAAACAGCCTTCTTAAAATTAGAGGGAGAAGATGCGGTACAGACAAGCAATTGTGGCACATTTATGTATTGCAACCACTACAATTGCTGGTGTTGAAACTGTCATGTCACTTCTCTGCAGATGTGTAAGTTAACCCCAGCAAAAGGGCTGTAATGCATTTAATAGAAGATGGGCACATAGGCATAACAACCATTCTCGTATATTATAATTAGGGTTGGGCCAAATGACCCCCTGTTCAGTTCGCACCAGAACTTTCGAACATCAGGAAAGTTCGGAACCGAATAACGAACACCATTGAAGTCTATGGGACCCGAATGTGAAAAATCAAAAGTGCCCATTTTGAAGGCTTATATGCAAGTAATTGGGCATACAATGGTTATGGTGGTCCGGGTAATCCCTTGGGGGACATGTATCAATGAAAAAAAAAGTTTGTAAAAAACGTAATGTTTACATGAGCAGTGATTTATTGAGGCTTAAAGTGACAGTATAATAATTGAAAATTCCTTTCAATATAGTGCCTGGGGGTCCCCTTAGTCCACCTGTGAAGTGGCATATCTGTACTGTGTAAAAAAGCTACTGCAGCAATAATTGCATTTATAAAGCCCAAAAAATGAAATTTTTCCTGCAAGCTTTCTTTATTTTGTAAGCAACGGCTTGGGGAGCCAGCCTGTTTGATGAGGCCACAATGTAGTGCAGGGGAATCAAGATTAGAGATTCTTTGGATACATTCTGGTGTCTCTACAACAGACTTTGGATTTCTACTTCTGTAACAGGTACGGAAAAATTGTTCTTTGGGTGTCGGTCGTCACCCTATAGAGGTACTCTTGATGAAAGCAAGAATAGGCCTTGCTGTCAAAAATTGTAAAGACCTGCACCTGTCAAACAGGTGTGGAAAAATTGGTCTTTGGGTGTTAATTGTGCCCATGAAACCTACACCAAAAACATTTTTCCAGATTAAATCAAAACCCACAACACTAAGCAGCCTAGAAGTCCTGCAGAGATTCCACATCCCAAAAACACTTAATCAGCGACATCATCATCAGGGGCTTCACAGCTGCTGGTAATCCAGGAATGATTTATTTTGATAAAAGTCAGGCTGTCCACTGAGTCTGTGGACAGACACATTCTATGATCAGTAACAAAACCTCCAGAAGCACTGAATGCCCATTCAGAAAGCACACTGAATCGAGTAATGGCTGTGCATCGTCAAGAAGCAAGTGGCTGGCGCTGTGTTCAAAAAAATCCGCTGACTCCTCCATGCCTGATGCTGGGGCTGTGGCAGGAATAGCTGTGGACAATAGCTGTGGACAAGTAGGCAGGTTTTGCCACTCTAGTCTCTGTTTGGGTGATGGAGGATGAGGAGGATGAGGACGGTTTATTAAGCCAGTCTACCACCTCCTCTGCATGCTGTGGTTGGACAGCACGGGCAACATCACTAAACAGAGGAAATGATGCCCTGCCTGAGGACTGACCATGTCCACCTCTGCCTGTGGTTACATACGGTGCTGGCCCGCTCAGCTACGCCAAAAATGGTGGCCACCACTCCACGAGGAAGAGACAGAGACACAGACGCAGCAGCAGAGGACTCCATAGCAGATCAGGATGCTGCTCCTCTGACCCCACAGAGCACAGTGAGTCTTCCACACTTGATTGCACCGCCCCCACATCCACAGAATCACTAATAGGGAGCACAATAGATGGGCTCCCCATGATACCCTTGAGTGACCCCCTGGCCGGCCTAAACACATGCGACAGGAAGGCCTACACCACATCTCTTGTCCCCACGACTTTCCCTCCATGATGACAGCCTTCTCTCAGATGCTGTCCAGAGGATTAGCGCAGAATGCTGCCCTAATCACCTCCTCCATTCACGCAGACCTGCAGCAGCTAGGCACAAGGATTGAAGCCATTAAAAAAAGGGTTTCAATCCGTGGCCAGGATCAATCAAAGCTCTGAGAGGATCCAAGATGTCCAGGACCAACTAGACATAGCACTATCCAAAATTGATGACCTGGAAAATAGATCCAGATGCTATAATTTCAGGACCAAAGAACCAGAATCGGTGAAAGAAATCCAGCATCCAAGATGGGGCCTCATCAAAGGCCTCGTCTTGGATATTACAGATCACCGCCTCGAACTCGACAGGGTGTCAGTACTAGGATCCCTTTAGGACCCAGCACAACTCACCTGACACAGCCTTTACCTGGGAAACAACAATGATTGGCCAGCTCACCTTTAAATAACTTGCATCAGCATTCAATCATTGCTCGTGTTAGAGTTTACCTTGTGTTTGATCCAGTTGATATCTGCTCTGTGTATTTCGTGTATGACCCGGCTCGTTTGACCCTGTTTGCTTGCTTCTGATTTGGTACCGTTTGGACTCTGATCTTCCTGTGTATGATCCAGCTTGCCTAGACTACGTTTTTGCCTGATACCACTAGTACCTTCATCTGCAGCGGTGAACTACAAGCACCAGACATCTATCCTCCACCTGCAGCGGTGAACTACAAACACCAGACACCATCAATCCTCATCTGCAGCGGTGAACTACAAGGTCCAGCAAACATCTACCTACATCTACAGAGGTGAACTACAAGTCCCAGCTGACCTGCTCTGCTCAGACCTGCTCATGGTATGTGCTCTTGTTCTTTGAACTCTTTGCATAATCAGAACACCTGAACTGTTACCTGTTATATGCTCTAGCCTGACACAGGGCTCATAGAGCTCTGCAGCCCCCCCGCTCAGATGGCTCAGATTCTACTAAAGAAGAAGTGATGAAAAGGTCTAGAGCTGCTATACAGTTCATAAATGTTCAGTTCAGAAATTGAGAGAGCACTCAAACCTCTGCTCCAAGTCCTGCAACAAAAAGAGATTTCCTACAGATGGTCATTCCCATTACGCCTGAACTTTTCCTATCGCAACAAAGGCTTCGGATTCTCATCCTTCCTAGAGGGTGAGCATCTATTTCTCCACCTGGGTCTGATATCGCAAGAAATCCAACCACCCTCACTCAGCAAGGGACCCCCCTCATCCTCGAAACGTCCACCTCCAGCATACCCTCTACAACCTGCCTGACTGACGCAAAACTCCAAGAGGTCCAAGGACTCTCAACTGCCATGAATTGTTTTTTCTTTTCTCCCGATACTATTCCCCCAGGGCCCTCATCTCATCCATGAACAGATCTCACTCCTCCACAGTTATGGGAGGGATGATCTGTTGGGCACCTGCCTGGAGGGAGGTACAAGGGAGAGGGGGCATTGAGTAAAGTCCAACTGTTCCTCACCAGCTTAAAACTATTTGACATTTTTGTTTTTCATCTCACTGATTTAGGCCATAGACTCTCAAGTATAGGGTCTTACAAGGACCACACTGCTTTGGCCGGCTATTTTTATTCCAGGCTCCCTGGAATAAATCTCATCTGCTCATAGGACAAATGGCCTGTGGCCAAATTTTATTTAGTACAGTTTCCTACTGCTATAAGTTTTAGACATGATTACCCTGGCTGGGCTGACCTCTCTCAGAGGGTTTCATTAATTTAGGGAGACCCTGGGCAGGGGGAGTCGGCTCAGACGGGGAATCTGGTATAGAATTGTTATTTCTGCCATAATTATCTGGTGGATGTTCTGTTAAAGTTTAAACTGTTATTGTTTCCTCCCAGCGGAAGGAACGTAGTGGGTGCGGTTCACCTCCTTTAGTCTCTGAGGTAAACGTGCTCACCTCCCAGAGACGGTATGAAGACCCTTGTCTTGAGGTTCTTCAGATCTTTCCGATTATGGGATGGGAATTGGCAGGTCCATTCCTATCCTGGGTGGGGTTAGGGGTGCATGGCCAGCTCCAAATGCCGATTACTTGTACTCGCTCATATTTACTTGTTACTCTCTTTTTTCTTTTTCTTTCTCTTCTGCTGTCTTCTCTCCATCCCTCTCTAGGTCTCCCAGAAGTCCTCACACAATCCACTCCCGGTGTATGATCTGAATAGGATTGATGCACGACCGCACTGTCAAGAGCCATCTTCTGATCGGGTAAGTGATACAATGTCACAGAGACACTCTTCCCCCATGGTCCATGGCTAACACAAAACCCCCTAATTCTACTCTAAAAATTGTTTCTCATAATGCACAGGGACTCAACTCATCAATCAAACGTTGGAAACTATTCCAACTTTATCACAACATATGCTCAGATATTTTACTCATACAGAAACTCACTTCCCCGCGACATTTAAGCCCAACTTTTTGCACCAATGCTACCCCCAATTCTTCCTAGCGAATGCAGCCAACAAAACAAAAGGAGTAGCCATTTGCTTCTCCAAACCCATAAACTTTTTCCAGACAGAGGCACTGATCCCCTAGGCCCCTACATTTGGTATCAGGCACTATAGACGGCAAAACTTACACTTTTATCTCTTACTATACTCCCAACAAGGGCCAAGCAAAATTTTTTGAGTCACTATTAGGCACCCTGCGACGACACTTCCAGGGCACAGTCATCATGGAGGGAGACTTGAATATTGCCTTTGACCTTTTACTAGACAAAACGGCCAAAGGGACCGCCAGATCCAAACGCGCCACTAGACAGAGTCTAAAAATTGCTCACATTTTACACTCAGCAGGACTGATTGATATCTGGAGGGAACTCAACCCCTGCACAAGGGACTATACGCACTTTCCAGCGCCACACAATACCTATGCCAGGATAGACCACATTTTTCTGCAATCCGCATCCATCCCATTGACCTTAACTTTCAAAATTGGAGATACCCCCCTGTCAGATCACTCTATTGTGTCATTAGTTACCCATCGGTCATTGGGGGCGGAAAGCCCGTTTAAATGGAGACACAATGAAGCCTTGCTAAGCGACCCAATACAGTGTATGATCTTAGAAAAGACCTTGAAAGACTACTTTCTTGAAAACGACAATGACTGTGTCACCCCTGCAAATCTATAGGCTGCTCACAAAGCAGTCGTGAGAAGCAATATTATTCAGCTTTCTTCCAAGCTAAAAAGGGAACCTAGAGCAGACCTACAGAGGTGCACAGAGGAATTCTGCTCTCTAGCCAAGGCCCACAAACGAAACCCCACTACTTCAACCTTTGCACAGCTAGATATAGCTTGAACTAACCTTAATCTAATCCTCACCACAGTTGCAGAGAAACATCTCAGATGGATGGGAGCTAGATTCTGCTCCCAAAGAGATAGAATTGCCTCCAAACTTGCCACGAAACTGAGCCCCAGACAACAAACCTTAGCCTTCCTGAAAATTCGAACCCCAACTGGCAACTTAACTCAGAACCCAGTGAAAATAATGGAAGCTGTCCTAAAGTTTTACTCTTTACAAAGCTGCTCCCCCATCCTATTCTAATATCTAGAACACTTTTATTACTGACCTTCCTACCCCTAAGATAGCTCAAGGCCACAGAGACCTTCTTGAATGCCCCTTCTCCTCTGAGGGGGTCTTGGAAACGATTAAGTCCCTCAAAATAGGATCTTCCCCAGGGCCAGATGGATTGTCCACTGGCTACTACAAGAAGTTTGGCGCATGTATTGCACCCTATTTAACACAGTTCTTCAACTCTCTCAGAGATGGAGCCCCCTTAGATAGAGACCTCAACTCGGCGTATATTTCTGTTATCCCCAAACCAGGGAAAGACGCGGGCGAAGTTGGTAATTACTGACTGATTTCACTTATCAATAATGATCTAAAGATTATGACAAAAGTCCTAGCAGCCAGACTAGCAAGCTTCATAGCAACATACATCCACAAGGACTAGGTGGGCTTCATCCCTGGGAGACAAGGACCAGATCAGATCAGGAGAGCAGTTGACATTATCTCATTGCTCAACTCCCAATGGGACCATGGTCCTTCCCAAAAAGGTTTCCTCCTCTCAATAGATTTAAAAAAGGCATTCGACTCGATCTCGTGGACATATATCTTTGATATCTTGGAGAGATGGGGATTCGGACCCAACTTCATAGGTATTATCCACTCTTTTTATTCATCACCACCCAGCGCCCTGGGTGCGTCTACTAGGCAGATACTCTGAATCTTTTGCTATAAGGAAAGGGACCAGACAAGGGTGCCCACTCTCCCCTTTGATATTTGTGGTAGCCATTGAAACATTGGCAATCAGAACAAACAAGCAGACGATCTGCATCTATTTCTTACTTCCCCCTTAACGTCTACCCCAACGTCTACAAACTGCTTTGGGAGTTTGGATTGGTATCAATTTTGAAAGTTAATGTAACCAAATCAGTAGCCTTGAATGTTTCAGTCCCCCCAGAACTGGTCACGCAACTGCAACATAACTTTGCTTTTACCTGGGCCTCTGGCTCAATACCATAATTGGGTATAAGGCTCACTCACAATATGGTCAAGCTCTTCCAGGCAAATTATCCCCCTATGTTCCGTATATGTAGCAAGGACTTAGCAGGGTGGTCAAAGTGTGGTCTATCCTGGCTGGGCAGAATTAATGCGGTCAAAATGACGCTTCTCCCGCGCATGTTATATCTATTCAGGTCCCTCCCGATACCCATTAGGAAGAATCTCCTGCTCAGATTTCAATCGCAAATATTGTGTTTCATATGGGGGGAAAAGGTTATAGGTGTGCTAAAGAAGTACTTTACCAGGTGAAATCACAGGGGGACTTGGGCCTCCCTAACCTATGGTGGTATTACCAGGCGGCCCAACTAACCCAAATCTCAATAATATACTCCAGGGGACCTAAACCAGATTGGGTCTCCATGTAAAGACAAGAAGTACCCTTGAACACACTGGATTACCTTCTGTGGAGTAACTCGAAATCTAGACCACTCATTATGTTCCCTACTCTCTCTCACTCAGTAACACTTTATGACACACTACACAAACTACCCTCTTTGATCTCTCCCACGCATCCTCTATCACACATCTTCCACAACCCTTCCTTTCCCCCTGGTATGAATATCCAAGCGTTCTGCTGGTGGCTAAACAAAGGCATGTTTCGCATTAGACACTTCTTTACTTTGACAGCACCTATTACATGGGGATACTGCACAAATAAACTAGAAATGCCCGACTCAGAGTCATTTAGATTCTCCCAAATCAGGCACTTCCTAAACTCTATTTGGTCTGCAAAGACCAATCCCCCTTAAGCCACCCTCAAGAATAATGGTGTGGAAACATCATGGACCAGAAGGGGGTTGTCTCGTTGATCTATTCCTCCTTGGCATACAAGGACGACATTCCATCCTACGCTCGGGCCTGGGAGACGGACACGGGTCACTTGTGAGACCAAAATCTTTGGTCTCAAGTCTTCCAATGTTCTTATAAAGGTATTTTGAATATTTCTCTAATTGAAGCAAATGTTAAGCTGTTAACTAGATTGTATTATGTCCCCCCCTAGATTTGCAAGGATCTACCCAGAGGCCTCTTGTGTTTTAGAGGATGCAATCTGGAAGGCACAATGTTTCATATCTGGTGGACTTGGCCCCCGATGAAGGTCATACTGGAACAAGGTCTTTTACTTGTTAAGAAAAGTGGCAGGCATTATGATCCCTCAGGACCCCACCATAGCCCTCCTGAACTGCAAACTCCCACAGGTATCCAAACACATACAAGCACTGTCTTTTTTCATTCTCCTGGGAGCCAAGATTACACTCGCAGGGCCCTGGAAGAAAACAGCTCTTTTAAGGCGGCCAAGAGGAAAATATCCTGGATCATGTCACAATAACATTTAGTGGCAAAACTCCAAGACAGAATGGAAAAATTTGAAACTATTTGGGAACTGTGGGCATCTTTCAACAATATCTCCCTCTGCCTGGGCACCACAATTAGTGGCTAAGACACTCCTGGGACACGACACGTTTCTTTTTACCTTCCCTCCTTTTGTTATATCTCTCAGAGAATCCCTGGATTCTTGGTTTATCTTTCTCTCTCTCTTTTTCTTCTCCATTCACTCGAGAATTTACCTCTGGGAAGGTGGTCTCTTCTGCCCCTCTCATGGGAAGCAATAAACTCACTATGTTGACTAGTTTGTGAAGAATGTTTATGAAAAATTACAGTTTTCAAGCTATTGTTTCTGATTGAAGACCCTAGACCTCATGCCACTGTGATGGCCCTGTACCAAACATCAACAGACCACCACAGGGAGTGAGTCGAGAGGGCAAGGGAGGACGTATAGGGGGAATGTGAGGGACAGGGTACACTCACAGTTAGATCCCACAGGGGAGGTGTGTCGGTTTTCTCTCGGGGCAGATATACATCTCTACCAGGCCACCCTGATACCGTAATCAAAATAAATCAGGGGTCCTTAAAACCCTCGCTAGAGGGTGTGGAGATATACCCAAAGATACAGAACTACTCCCTCTCACTCAAACTGTAACTGGTTTTTGTATTGTTCCAAGTTATCTTTTATATTATAGATTGGTGACAATGTCAACATTTTTCCATGTCTGTAACTGTTTTCCTCAAAGATCAAAGGCCATGTAGGCCAATGGAAAGCCATATAAAATATGTTATTTTGCTTTCTTTAAAATTCAATAAACATATTGAAAGAGAAATATATGGCGTTAAACTTGCAGTAACGCAGAGAATTATATTGCGTTAAACTTGCAGTAACGCAATGAAATATATGGCGTTAAACTTGCAGTAACACACAGAACTATATGACGTTAAACTTGCAGTAATGCAATGAAATATACGGTGTTAAACTTGCAGTAACGCAATTAAATATATGATGTTAAACTTGCAGAAATGCACAGAACTATATGGCGTAAAACTTGCAGTAAAGCAATGAAATATACAGCGTTAAACTTGCAGTAACACAAAGAACTTTATGGCATTAAACTTGCAGTAACGCAATGAAATATACAGCGTTAAACTTGCAGTAATGCACAGAACTACATGGCGTTAAACTTGCAGTAACACAATTAAATATATGATGTTAAACTTGCAGTAACGCAATGAAATATATGGCGTTAAACTTGCAGTGATGCACAGAACTATATGGCGTAAACTTGCAGTAACGCAATGAAATATATGGCGTTAAACTTGCAGTGATGCACAGAACTATATGGCGTAAACTTGCAGTAACGCACAGAAAAACTGTGTTAAACGGTCACTACACTCACACTGACTGAGCTATCCCTACATTGACACTAATGTAAAGATAAATGGTGGTCGCATTACACTCACAATCACTGAATTATCCCTACATTAACACTAATGTAAAGATGAATGGTCACACTACACTCACAGTAAACTATCCCTAGAAGCACGCTAAACTGATATGCCCCATACACACGGTCAGATTTTCCAACGGAAAATGTGTGATAGGACCTTGTAGTCGGAAATTCCGACTGTGTGTAGGCTCCATCACACATTTTCCATCGGATTTTCCAACACACAAAGTTTGAGAGCAGGCTATAAAATTTTCCAACAACAAAATCCGTTGTTGGAATTTCCGATCGTATGTACACAAATCCAATGCACAAAGTGCCACGCATGCTCAGAATAAATAAACAGATGAAAGCTATTGGCTACTGCCCCGTTTAGAGTCCTGACATACGTGTTTTATGTCACCGCGTTCAGAACGATCGGATTTTCCGACAACTTTGTGTGACCGTGTGTATGCAAGACAAATTTGATCCAACATCCGTTGGGGAAAAATCCTAGGATTTTGTTGTCGGAATGTCCGATCAATGTCCGACCGTGTGTACGGGGCATTATTCTACTGACAATAGAATCAGAATAGCACACTATAGCACACTCATGCCGTGTACACACGGTCGCACATTCCATCAACAAAATACATGTTTTTTTTTCCAATGGTTGTTGGCTCAAACTTGTCTTGCATACACACGGTCACACAATGTTGTCAGAAATTCTGAACGTCAAGAACGCGGTGACGTACGACAGCACTAGAAAAGGGAAGTTCAATACCAAGTGCCCTACCCTTTGGGCTCCTTCTGCTAATCTCGTGTTAGTAGAAGTTTGGTGAGAGACGATTCACGCTTTTCAGCCTTGTGCTTTTCAGATCGTTACTGCTCTTCAGTTTGTGCTTGTGAGTTCATATCTGTTCTTCAGTGCGTGTAGTCAGTTCGCATCTGGGTTTCAGTGCGTATCATTATTGTTATTATAGTACGTATTTGAATTTCAGTGCGTTCTTGTCCGCTTGTTTATGATTTTCATCTCGCTCTTCTCAGGCCTTTCTGTTTTTCAGTGCTTTCTGTTAGTTCTTTCTGACCAGCCGACCGTTTTGAAGCCATGTTGCAGTTACGTACGTGTCGTAGAGTCCGTGCTGTGCGGGGGCTTGGTGTTGGGGTTCTTGCTTTAATTCAAGCCCAGTCCATGAACAGGGTGGGGAGGAGTTCATGGACGAAGAATTGGTTGCTCCAGCGTGACAAATTCTTTCATATGCCTTTGTTGCAGGAGATCCGTGAGAATAATCCTGATGATTTCAGGAATTATCTCCAGATGACAGACCCTGTTTTTCACAGTTTGTTAGCTTTGCTGTCCCCTTATATTAGCAGGCAGGACACCTGGATGCAGCAAGCCATCACTCCCAAACAGAGGCTAATCGGCACATTGCAGTACTTGGTGACAGGGAGAAGTCTGCAGGACATCAAGTTCCCCAACAGGCATCTCCCCCCCAGGCTCTGGGGATCATTATTCCAGAGACTTGTTCTGCCATCATTCAGGTCCTGCAGAAGGACTATATTATATTAAACATCACATTATATGTATTTAATGTTTGCTAATGTATTGTATTTCTTTCATCATTCCCTAATTACCTTAATTGGAATATGCTGTGAATTTCCTCTTTATCCTCATGCATGCTGGAAGCTTTTAAACTCCCTTTTTTGTCCTTCATGCATATTTGGTTTCACTAACCTCCCCAGCATGCTATCCTGGGCCCATACACACCTAGTCTAGTCACCTAACAATGTATTTAGTCAGCTCCATAGTAGTGTTTTACCCTAAACACCCCCTAAAATGTGTACAAATGTTATTTGTGTCCTTAAATTCATGCAGAGTGCCAGAGGCTTTTTTTGGGGGGTCCCAAAATCATTTTGAACCCTCCCTCCCTCCAATCGCTAAGTCAACCGATACCAATCCTCTATCTGCTGACTTTGCCAAACCCATACACATTATACCTACCTCTTTTGTGGTCATATTTATGGATAAATTCACCAAAGCAAGTAGTAAAAGGGCCTGCCTGAATACTTTCAAATGGTTCTGTTTAAATTTTTGTTCTCCTATAACCTTGATAGGTACTTGCACAATGTAAAAATGTGCTTCAATTTGGACAGTGTGTATTTATATTTTTGTATTATGACACTTTTTACCTGTCCAGTGGGCTGCCAATAGTGTAAGTAAGGAGGGGCTGGCCAAAGTAACACACATTATGTATGCATTCAGCTCTAATTGAAGTGGAGAGGGTTACCTGTCCAAAACATCTCTCCCCCCCCTAACATTTTTACAATGGGCCATCAGAGGGGGTGAGGCATCTGATAAGTGGACCTTCTCTTTTTGTCTTTAAATACTCCTTCATGTAAATGTTAATACTGATTTTGGCCAAGAATGTTTGTGTCTAATCTGCTTGCAATGTTTATGTGCAAAATGACTATTTTCCTTTCTTGTTTGACTCCACAGATTCCTTCAATGCCACAGGAATGGCAGACTGTGGCATTCCAGTTTCCCCAGCGGTGGGACTTTCCCAACTGCGGAGGGGCAAATAGATGGGAAGCACATACGCATCGTCCCACCCCCCAACTCGGAGTCATACTATTATAACTATAAGGGGTTTAATAGTATTGTGTTGTTGGAGGTGGTGTCGGCGACATATGAGTTCCTGTATGTGGACGTGGGGAAGCATTTGGTCTGGGTGAACACCTGATGCGGCCATTCCCTATGAGGACCCTCACCCCGGAGCAGAGGGTTTTTAACTACTGGCTGGCCAGAGGTGGAAAATGCCTCTGTAATAATGGCTAACCAGTTCCGCCTATTCCTCACTGCAATAAACATGGTGGAATATAAAATCAATCATATCATTATGGCATGCTGCATATTGCATAACTTTTTAAGAAAAAATGCATCAAACTACGTGTCCTCAATTAGGACTGAGGCCGGCTTACTACAGGATACAACAATCCTGATGGCTCTTGAAGCTGGCCATCCTGGCTTGCCCCTCCAAAGCGCCCAAGAAGTTTGTGAAAAGTGTCTAGAGTACTTTGCGGGTAGGGGGGCCATTGATATGCCACAAAATGTTTAACAAACATGTGAAAAATACATTTTTTATTTAAATGGAAATAATATTTACTTTGATTTACTGCTTGTGTTTCTTTTAGCCGGCTCCTAGGTTAACCAATGGGCTTTTCTTTTTTCCCTTTTTGTTCAATATTGCAAACGCAATTTTTTGGATACATGAGGTGACAATCTCTTCTTCAGCGAACTATTGTGGGTCTGCTACATACACACACCTTGTTTTTGTTGTTAATGTATGTAATGCATTACTGATAAAAATATTCATCATTTTCAGCACCATGACTGAAATTTGTGTCACGTCACGAAAATGGCCTGATTGTGGCAAATTATAAAGCACTGAGGGAGTTATTTACTAAAGGAAATTCCACTTTGCACTCCAAGTGCACTGCAAAAGTGCACTTGAAACTGCACCTGTAGTGCAAAGTGGATTTACCTTTAGTAAATAACCCCCATTGTCACTGTAGATACCAACTTACTACAAAAATTGCTATTGAGCATTGAAAGAAGAAGCCACACATTGTTGAGTAGAAAACATTTTACTCAAAGCACATGTGCGTTAGAAAAGGGTTTTTGAATAAACCAACATCTTTGGTGTATAACATTTTTTTTAACATTAGAAATATGCTTTTTTTGGTTAAACAGGCATGTTTCAAACCATAACATACACAACTCAGGATCTTACAAAGTTCAACTTTGATAAAATGAAGGCAATATCAGACATTAGTATGTCCAAACTGTGTTGATCTTGCCTTCATCAGATGAGGTGATGTCACCCCTGTAAAAGCCAAATTTTGAAGATGCACACAAATTGTGATTCAAACTGGGGATTTCCCTCCTGATCCCATGCTTAATGTCAACATTTGCTAGATCCCATCATTGGGGGATCAATGGACGTGTTTTGGGGGTGCAATCCCTTCCTCTCACCTACTTGAGTTGCGAGGAAGGGGTTGCACCCTCAAAACGTGTACATTGATATCAAAGAATGAGAGATAAAAAACTATGTTCAGTATCCCTCCCTCAGCGCACACAGAGAAAATATTGATACAATAGTCAGCAGCTGCTATACTAAAATGAGATGCATCAAATATATGTCAAAGAAAAACTTCTAAAACATTAGCAGCACTGGTGCAAAAATAGCAAACACCACTGGAGCGGTGAGAGGTTAGAGGGGAATGCACGACTAACATAGTATTGATGTTACATGCCCTTATATTATGCAAACATTGTGAGTGTTTTTTTGTGAGATATATCTTAATGTACTTTCACTGAGTGGATCACCATTTGATACTTTGTTTAAGTGGACTCTCAAGCAATTTCATTGATATTTTTAAATATTTGCTATTTTTGCACTTGCGCTGCTAATGTTTTAGAAATTTTTCTTTGACATATATTTGGTGTACATTGATATCCCGTGATGGCAGATAGCACATGTTGACACACCGTGTGCACCTTCAAAATTTGGCTTTTTAGATACTTTAAAACTTGTTTTTACAAGCAAAAATACACAATAAAACGGTACAATTTTTGTGTGTTTTATATTCTGCCTAAAACATCAACAATGTTCTTAATTTTTCATCATTGACGTTTTCCTTTACATTTTCTAAATCACGATTGCACCACATTACCTCCCCTATGAGGATCTGGGCACTTTCACTTGTGAAATGAGATTCTTCTTCCACAACATTCACATCACCTAAAATAAAAAAAACACACCATGTATTATAAATATGCAGGCATACATCTATTACCTGAAGCTGTGGTCTCAGACACTCACCTGTTGTGGTGACTATTTCGCCCACTTTATAAACCTCTCTTTCCTCCACATCGTCTGCTTGTGGTTTTGGGATTTCCTCTTCTTTCGGAGGTGGGGAGTCCCTGGTGTCCTCTAATGTCCCGAGTCTTTTCTCCCCTATGTGAATAAAAAAAAGGTATACTTAGCACACAGACATTTGATGGCAGAAATAGGAATATGAAACATTGCTTGGAAGTGTCATACAATAGTCTGTTTTGGCAGAGTTCCAAGCTGAAGAAATTTTAATTTCCTTTCTAAAGCTGGAATACTTACCTTTTTTGTTAAAGTTTCACACATGGAGAGACCCCTAGTATTCACTGGAGCACCTGTGTGGGACACCCTAAAAAGTTTGTTCTGGTGTCCCAAACTAGTGCTCCTGCATCCAGATGTGTAAACAGTTGCTGAGTGTCCTCTCCTTACACTGAATCAAGTTTACATTTCATTCTAGTTACAAACCCATCTAGACAACAAACTTATTTTAATACAAATAGGCCTGAACAAATGTAGTTAACCTGTATCTGCCAAAAACATTTTATAAGTGGGTGAATGAACGATGTTTCCTACGACCAATTACTGTGCCCATGAATATGAAAGTTGCCATTTTAAACTGTACAACAGTAAAGAAAAGCACATGGAGTAGCATGCAAGTAATAATAATAATAGGAACATATGACAACTACTTACTTTTTTGAAGAACTCTCTTGATCTTTCTGTACTGATCCTGCTCCCTCAATTTCAGGTCTGACCAGCGTTTCCTCAATTGCTCCTTGGATCGTCGTACCCCAAAATTCCTTTTCATAACTTTAGCCATGATCTTGGCCTTTCTCACATTAGGGTTTAGGTAAGGTCCATACTTCCCATCATAGTCGGCCCTCTTCAAGATGTCCACCGTCTCCACCATTTCTACAAAGGACATATTTGAGGCCTTAAAGCTCCTCTGGGATCAGGACGTTCGTGGCTCCGGGCTTTCGTCGTTGCTGCTGCTGTCTGCATGCACCTGCTGTGTCTTCGCCATGTACTCTCCCCACTGCGTCGAAAGACAAGGGGTGGGAAATACACTAGAAAGAACGTCAGGGGCGGGCAGAATTTCACGCATGCGCAGTGTATATAAATTGTAACATGCGTGCGTCGCACGTATGATCTGTGAGTGAGGAAGGAGTCTCGGAAGCGACGATCCTGATAATAAAGTTACAATTTTAAGTTGGTGCATCTGTGGCCTATACTGCTTATAGATTGAGGCCTATATTGGGTCAAGATTATGAGAGTTTCGCCTGACATTAGGGTTTGTCTTGTGTTGTGTCTTGCAGAGAAAATGGATCCCTTCAATGATAGGGAATTTCTAGCAACATTCATTGATATGCCCTGTCTGTGGCAGCTGAACCACCCATTTTTTAAAAAGCAAACAAAGAGGCAGGCAGCGCTGGAGAAACTGCTTGAATTTGTGAAGCCAGAGATCCCCACGGCAGACATCCCCTATTTGAAGGCCCTAATTGGTGGCATGAGGAGCTCTTATAATAGAGAGCACAAGAAGGTCCAGGATTCCCAGAGATCAGGAGCAGCAGATGAGGTTTATGTACCCAGGCTGTGGTACTATGACAGACTGCATTTTCTGTCAGACCAGAGTGAACCCAGGCCAGCACTCTCCAATCTTCCTTCAAGGCTTCCTTCCTCCCCAGCTGACGCTTCTGACGACCAACCTGGGCCTTCCAGGCAGCAACATGTGGAGGAGCCCAGCTTGAGTCAGGTATAGCATTCTTAAAAATATTTTGGGTTGTCAAATTAATGATGTTAAATAGATGTTATTTTTGATCACTAATGTATGATTTCACAAAGCGTTTTACATATCAATAGACAGTAGTAGACAAAAATGATTGTGACAAGAATGAAAAATGCTGGGGTCAGAATGCTAGTCGTTTCTATTTATTAACATTCAATTTGCAACAGTCATGAGCTGAAAATTATGTGTGATTGCTGAATAAAAAAATAAAACGTCCCTTTTTCATACACAGGGAAGCCTCAGCCAGGCAGTGGAAAGTGGCAACCAGGAGGTGGCCGGGCCCAGTAACCTGCCCGAATCCCAGGTCCCTCCCCTCCGCATTCCAACAAAAAGTCCCAGGGAGAGGAGTAACCTGGAGGAGGCTGCAATTGGCCTATTTCGGAAGGCTACTGCGGCCCTCAGAACCCCCCCAATAATCAAGAGGAGTATGCCTACATGGCAGCCTGCAAAATGCAGGAAAAGGAGGAGGGCAAACACCTCTTATGTGAGTATCTGATCTTACAAGCCCTAAATAAGGGGTTGAGGGGCGAACTCACAAACCAAAGCCGCGTTTGTGAGTTCAACCATGGTCCTCCTCCACCTCCTGCCACAACTACAACACCAGAGCCACAGCCTGAAAGGAAGCCGGGAAGGAAGTGTGTAAGGAAGACCAGAGAGTGATGGCCTGGGTTCAGACTGGTCTGATAAAAGATGCAGGCTGTGGTAAGACCACAGCCTGGGGGCATATATGTCCTCTGCTGCTGTTCCTGATCTCTTGTAGTCCTGGACCGGATTGTGCTCACTATTACAAGGACTCCTCAGGCCACCCATTTTGACTATTAAAAAATTATTAATGTCTGCACTGGGGTACAAAGGCTTTGCAAATTTCAGCAGTTTCTCCAGCGTTGCCTTCCTCTTTATTTTGTTATGACCCATAATAAATGGATCTTTTTTTTCTGAAATACTTGCCTATGTGTTTTACTTCAAAAAGGACAGTTTGTTTGTGTGTAGGCAGGTACATTTCCAAAATACAATGTCAAATTAACAAGGGACACCAACCTCCTTGAGATAAAAAAATACAAGATAATAATGGTGTTGTGGTAACTTGACACACAAAATGAGAAAAAATATTATTTTTTTATAAAAATAAGAGAATAGATCTTGATTAAAAAACAAATTATATAAACAAAAACTAGAAACATTATTATGGAGATCTGACAAAAAAAAAATAATATGATTCAGGAGATCACGAGAAATAATTAAAAAATCAGTTTGTGAGAACTCTGTGTGAATATCAGCAGCAAAACAACTTTATTATTCTAGCATTATAAAGAAGAAGAGAATGCACTGCATTAAAAGATTAAAACATTTGCAGCATGACGAATGTGCTATCTCCATTACGAATGCTAGTTTTACCAGACCGAGCACTTCCGTCTCGTAATTTATTTTGAGCATGCGTGCCACTTTGTGCGTCGGAATTGTCTACACATGAACGGAATTTACGAGAGCAAATTTTGTTGTCGGAAAATTTGAGATCCGGATCTCAAATTTTGTGTGTCTGAAATTCCAATGGAAAAAGTCTGATGGAGCCCACACACGGTCGGAATTTCCGACAACAAGCTCCGATCGCACATTTGCCGTCGGAAAGTCCGTGTGTACGGGGCATAACTGTCTAATAGCACTGAACAGAGCCCTGTTCTATCCCTCTCCACACACCGCTATTACACTACAAATGGCCGCTTTAGCAAAAATACTTTCATTGTGTGGGGCGGGATTAGGAGCAATGAGCCATGATTGGATACAGTCGTCATGACAGCGTCCAATCATGGCTCTGACAGAGCTCTGTGCCCTGATTGGGGGAAGCTTACATTGCTTCAGTCAATCAGGGCTTTCAATGCACTGTGCAGCAGTGCAGTGCATTATGGTCGTTTGGCGGGCTCATCCTCGGTCCGAACCGTTCGCCCATCCTTAATTATAATTTATTATACTACTAGTTCTGCTAGGTGTCAGATGAAATGCATCATGTAATGTTCTTTCTAGAAGAACTACATGGTTATGATGTAACCTGCTTCTTTATGTTTTTGTTGTTTTCCAATAAAACAGGAAACGCTCGACCATGAGTCCAGCAACATCTTGACTACTATGAGTCATATCTGCATAAGTTTTCCAACAGGCTGCCATTTTTTTTTTTTGAACAGCACATTTCCAACTTAAAAAACACATTGATTTCAAAGTAGAACTTCCCTTTAAAATACATTAATAATTTTCAAATGTTGTACATTAGGTAACACAAAACACAGCACAAGGACCTTGGGAGTGTATATATAGTGTCCTAATAAACAATCCAAATGATGGTGCTGATGATTTATAAAATACTTGATTGTGAGTTTCAATTATGGACTAATTCCAATGCCACACATAATGCTCAACTACATGCCCAAGCAATAAACATACCTATGGTGGTATTGAATTAATGTGCCCATATACCAATCTCATATAAAATCCAATGGACACTTTATTGATCAATAAGGGGTTAAAAAAGAAGTAAATGGTATCCACATAAAAGCAGCAATCATAAATGGTGCTTACATTGGATTCCGTGGTGTGCAGTGGATGAAAAGCATATTGTAAAACCACAGTGGGACTCTTGTCTAAGACACACTCTCACAAACTACCTAACCAGTGGGTACAATGTGCCAAAATTTGTACTCTCTTGAAGGTGAAAGTGGAGGAAGCTGCTGCATTCAAGCCAGTGGGGATGTCTGAGGACCCTCTTGGTCCCTCTTGGCCCTGCTGGTTTGAATGCTGCAGCTACCACCCTTACCTTGCAGGGAGCATGGATCTTGCCACATTATACCCACAGGTCGGGTAGTTTGTGAGAGTACGCCTCAGACAAGAGTCCCATTGTGGTTTAGTTATGCTTTTTATTCACTGCACACCACAGAAACGACTGGTTCCTTTGAGCCTTGAACTAGTGCTTGCTTACTCATAGCAACTTTTTGGCTTCTCATGTTTGCCAAACAAAACCTCCCGGACGACCAATGGTCTCCGGCAATGAAGGAATATCTGAAAACCTGAGCAAAGTTATCGATTCCTTCTTACAACCGTTTGTCACATGTATGCCCTCCTTTCTGAAGGATACAATACATTTGCTACAATCAATTGAGGCGATAACCCTTCCTGCAAATTCACTTTTGGTAGCCATCGATGTTGAGGCCCTGTACAGCTCGATCCCCCATAACAAGGGGATATCAGCTGTACGGACACTCCTACAGCAGAGCCAGAAATATGATGAGGCACTAAATGATTCCATCATTGATGGTCTAGACTACATCTTGCATCACAACTTCTTCTTCAACAATTCCCACTACCTCCAGGTGCAGGGAGTGGCCATGGGCACCTGCTGTGCCCCAGCCTACGCCAACTTGTACCTGGGGGAGTGGGAGAAAGCCCTCCTAGATGATGGGGACCTCGTCATGTATACGAGCCACATATATTAATGGCTACGATACACTGATGACATCCTCCTCATCTGGGAGGGCTCTTAGGAGATGCTGTTAAAATTCTTTGACTGCATCAATCAGAATAAACACAATTTGAAGTTTACCATGACTTACGATCACAAATAAATGAAATTTTTGGACGTCCAATTGAGACGCACCTCTGATGATAAAATCTCGAGTACCCTGTTTCGAAAAAGTACCGCAGGGAACACAGTACTCCATGCAGATAGTTTTCATCCTACAGTACTAAAAAAGTCTATCCCATATGGACAATACCTGCGTTTACGCAGGAATTGTTCTGATGACACTTCTTTCAAACAGGAAGCATATGGCCTCCAGTCTAGACTATTGGCACGTGGCTATAGCCGTTCCTGTCTACGTAAGGCCTACAATAGAGCAGCGGCACAATCTCGATGTGACCTGTTATCTAAAAAGAAGACGGCGAATGATCATGGTATGGATCCTACCCGGATCATTCTCCGATTCTCTAAACAGCACCACTCTATTAGAAACATCATCCAAAGACATTGGTCCATACTTAGGGACGACCCTAAGGTGAGTGGGTTTATTTCAGCCAGCCCTTCTATTACTTTTAGACGGGCTACCTCATTAAAGGACAAAATGGTCCAAAGTGAATTCAAGGACGAACAAAAAAGACTGAAACACTGTTCAGTCTTTGGATCATTCCCATGTGGGCATTGCTCCTTCTGCCAATACATAAGACGTGAAAAAACATTCTGTCTCCCGAATGGAGTAATGTTTAAACCGGCACATTTTACCAATTGCCAGACAAGAGGAGTGGTGTACCTTATGTCATGTGAATGCGGAGCATATTATGTCGGAAAGACAAAACAAGAATTCCATCGTCGTATCACTAAACATATCTATCATATGCAAATCGGTAACCACTATGTACCACTTGGCCGACATGTGGTGACAGCTCACAATTATAGGATGCCCAAAGTATCCTTCACCGCGCTCGATCGCATACATATACCAGATCGAGTCGGTGATTGGAACAAAATTTTGACGCAACGTGGACAGAGGTGGATATTCAAATTGGCCCCATTTCTCAAGGGCTTTGTTTCAGGGAAAACTCAATAAACATCTATAGAAATCTCTTTCCTAAAAAAAGCCCTTTTTTAATTTTAATTATCCTTTTGGCAGTCATGTTTCCACCTGTCTTTTGTGGATGATCTGCCTTGTTCTTGGTTTTTTCATTTTGTTCCATTTTATTCGTTTTTACCTATATAGTTGTTTTTTTTTTTTTTTGCAAAGTCATCGATGAATGTGATTATTGTTCCTTACTTATGATGATGTCTCATGTGTATGTATAGTGTGCATGATGTCTGGCTTATACCATCATGTTAATTGAAATAAGTCTATGAGAATATATTTACACATGCTATGTATCATCTGCCTACACATTCCATCTGCTTGTAGGCTAATGTCAATTGCTGTGATGTTCCTCTTACTGGTCCTCCTATTTGCCCCCCCGGTGAACCTGACGCGCCCGCTGCCACCTCTTCCGTTTTTTTTTGTTTTTTTTGGTGGGGTTTTCCTCCTATGTGCCTTCCCGGCAAGGGGGGGAGAGGAGCCGATTTCCCCAGCGGCTCCTCTCCCTTTCCCCATCAGGCACCCAGGCTGGCACCTGCTGCCATATTGGGGATTTTCCTTCCTTGCCAGCGGTGTTCGGAACAATTCCCGGACGTTCCCATCATTGCGCATGTGTGGGGCCCCGCGCGTGCGACGTGATGTAGGTGCGTCACGTAGTTACGATGGGAATTACGTAATTTCTTGGCGCCATGCCCGTCCCGAACACCAGGGAAGCCACACGAGGCTGCTGTTATGGCGGCCATGCCGCCCATGTTGGTCCACCTGATCGGCCCCTAATGGGGTTGTTTTTGGGGGGGAGGATGCGCACCTGCAGTGGATCCAATTTGATTAGGATACGCCCCTGGTAGGTATATATACGTATGAATGATTTTGGACCTGTAGCCTCTTTACTTGGTGGGTCAGAAGTTTATGCAGTTCCTACACAGTAAGTACACCTTTGAGCAGTATGTTTTTGCGCCATCTCCGCCTCTAAATTTTATAACAAGGATACTATGCTCCTTTGAGCATATACTTATGGTACCTCTTTTATATATATATTTCAGACTAGTCGACTCGGTGTGGACACTGATCCTCTGAGCCTGACATAATTTGTGGTCAATCCCGGGCCAGGCCACAAACCATAGTCTATCTGGGGCGATTTGGCGCAGCTTCATATTAGCTTCAACACTCATTTAGGCATATGCGGTTTATTTCAATGTTTTTTTTTTCTTTTCTGTAATCAGTTTTTGGTGGGGGTTCCTGTTTCTTGTCTTTTCCCGACTCACATACGGTTCACTTTTTGCACCTTTAGGTTTCACTAGTCTTTCACTGTGTCCATGCACGCATGGTATGCATTATCTTTCACCCTCTCAGGTCACTTTCCTTATATAATTTCTAGGTCAGCACCACACACTTCACATGCCACTGAAACTTTTTTCACTTTCCTACAATTCGTGTTTTATAATTGGGCTGACATATGTTATTCTGACCCTCCAATCCATTATATTATCTACCCACAAACATTCTTACCCACTTCCCTCTTTATAATCTATTTTTCTATATTTATTTATATATTCACCTATTTACTATTAGCCAATAAAAATGTAGTTGCCAAGTTGCATGTATGGAATGCAACTGGATTGTTGCCTGTTAGTTGGTCAACTGACCACGGTCCTGGCTAACTACATATATATACACATATTCTGCTTGACTTTAATCTTTATTTATTATTCATCTTTTATCTACAATATATTTTTTCAAATAGCTGTTCTTTGTATAGGGATATAGCATTTGGTCTGTTCTTCTTTGGATCTCCGCTGTAGGTGTGGCCTTTCCCCTCAATCGATCACCTGGCCCAATGGGGGGTGACTTTTCAGTGTGACTTCTCGTAAGCCACATCGGTGGACTACTGCCCCCTCTTCCTGGTTGCGGTGCCGGTGGAGTTGTGTTGGGACCCTCCGAGGGTGAGGGAGTGAGCGGTTTTTAAAGGGACCTATATGTAGGAAGTCCTTCTTTTCTTCTACTGGACATACACTGTTGGGTAATTATATTAGGTGTATATGCTGTGGATTATTTTTGTCATATGCAAATGCTATGTTACATGTGTACTTATACTACATATTTCTCAACAGACTGAACCTCTGAAGAAGACCCCTAGTATTTGGGTTGAAACGTGTCAGGTTTATTTTTCATATTGTTGACATTCTTTTTGATGTCATTATGGAAATATGTCTGTATAGTGTATGTCAATTTTAAACACTTCCTACTGGAGCTTATACCTTAATTTCATGACATGTGATCTTTTGTAAAATAAACTTTTTCAATTGTATACATATTTTGACTCGTTATTTACATCTTGCTGCCAAAAAATCCCACCTTGGGGGATTCCTCTTCCTTTTCCTTTTTAGCATCAGGGGTGAGCAGCACTCTTTCTCCTTCTTTTGTGTTTTTTCTCTTTTTTTGTTGTACATTAGGTAACACAAAACACAGCACAAGGACCTTGGGAGTGTATATATAGTGTCCTAATGGCAAAAGAGGGAAGACACATTAAGGAGTCAATGCTGCTCACCCCAATATGGACAAAAAAATGGAAAAAGGTCCCCCGAGCGGGGTTTTTAGGCAGCTAACCATAGATATGAACAAGGCATTAAATAAAATATTATATTAAAGTGCTTTATTGAAGGGTAATGAATGAATGTAACATATAGATATAAATTGGGAGCTCCAGTGGGAAAATACCCATACCAAATACATATAATAGCAAACATAGGTTATACACAGCATATGATAAGGCTATTGCATAACAATCCTGACGCGTTTCGACCCATGAATTTTGGGGTCTCTTCAGAGGATGAGTTTGCTACAAAAAAGAAGAAAAATTTATAACAGTATGTCCAGCTTATTTAAAAGAATTAAAGCATAGGCAAGTTTGTTTAGCAACACTTTGCACATAATTACCACTGAGTTTGGATGTACCCCTCGATCAGAGCCTCCCCACACAGCAGCCAGACCATCCAGTGTGCCCGCACGTAGCAGTACCCCAGGAAGAAGGGGGAACAGGAATCCACTTGATATGGCTTGCAAGGAGTCACACGTATAATTGCCCCCCTACCAACACACCACTGGGGGGTGGGGCCGGAACCTACGAAAATTGTCAGAGCGTTAGCTCCTGAATATACCCATATAGGTTAGTAGTTAGATTTAACTATTGGGCGGTCAGAAAGTATTGTAATAATCTATTGCAACTTGAATTGATCATGTGAAGGATAATAGAATGAGTGGAGTGACTATATTGGTATAACCAATATAGAATATGTCAGGGATGACCTTGTCCTTAAATGCTGACAATGGCAGTGATAGGAAGAGAAGTGAAGGATGTGCACAGTGAATGTGATGTGTGAATTTGAGGAAAAAGTGCATGATATTGCCAAGTATCTAAGTCTACGGCATCCAAAGCTAGTGTGCACAAAAATCAAAATTAAATATAAGTAAAATATTATTCTATGGGGTCTGACAAAGCATTGATAATCAGAGGTATCATAAGTTCTTACTCACTCCTACTGTTGAGGAAAAGAGTCTGGCCGTCCAAGGAGGAAGTGGAGGGATCACACCCAAATCCACCCTCATTAAATAGTGTCCTTAATTAGTACTGAAATTAACAACAGGTATCGTTTCTTCCGCCCCTTAACCCCGGAGTGTAGAGGGAGACTATGGCCGCCATTGGCAGGCCTCGTGTGGCTCCCTCGGCATCCATCAAGGCGAAGCCCCGACATCTGTCGTCACCTTCGCCGTAAAATACGTGACACCATGAGGCCGCACGCACATGCGACCCGCACATGCGCGCACACCGCACGCAATGTCCGAAGGTGATGAGGGATGCCGCCGGCAGGGTAATCACACCCGTGGGCGGCCAACCCGGGAATCCGGGCATCCACGGGGAGAGACAAGGGGAGCGCAGGTAACTGAGCTCCCCACCCTGCCGGGAAGACACATCAGGGAACGTGATCCCCGACCCAGGGAGCATGCGACAGTGCAGGCATCACAGGGGCCCCGATGGCGCAAGCTGCAAGCGGGGAGGCGCCGATCGAGAGGCACACAAACGAGCTCACATATGCGATTTGTGAAAAACAACAAATGACAAAAGTATTCTACATAATTACTTGTTAATAATACAAGGTAAAACATTAGAAACTGCGCACTGACAATTCTAACAATATTCCCAAAAGTATGCAAGAACCACAGCCACCCAGAAATGGCAACATAATTTCAACGTTTAAATAGATTTGTTTGAAAGGACATAACTCTCAAATACACAGAAATATCTCCCAGATACACAAAATAGTATAACAACCCAGATAAGGAAATTTGCATCGGATCCAATGGATCCCTCATTGCTCACGGTTGCGATGCGATTTTACTCTATTCGCAACCACGAACAAGGCTATGGATTATAGACTCAATTAGGTATAATAATAATACAGACTCATAATACAAGAGCGTAACTAATTTAGTGAGCTCAAGGGAAGAAATATTTAATCCTCTTATTGAGAGTCTACTTAAAATCCTAATGTGCGATTTAACATGCGATTTAACACATTTTTGGAAAATATGTGGATAAAATCTAATGTGGTGTCTGGGATTAACACAGAGGGATATATACAGGAGAACAGACAGTGCACAGCTCATGTCTAACTCCCATGTGTCAAATGGGGGAAGGGGTGTTTAACCACCCTGATCGAGGGGTACATCCAAACTCAGTGGTAATTATGTGCAAAGTGTTGCTAAACAAACTTGCCTATGCTGTAATTCTTTTAAATAAGCTGGACATACTGTTATAAATTTTTCTTCTTTTTTGTAGCAAACTCATCCTCTGAAGAGACCCCAAAATTCATGGGTCGAAACGCGTCAGTATTGTTATGCAATAGCCTTATCATATGCTGTGTATAACCTATGTTTGCTATTATATGTATTTGGTATGGGTATTTTCCCACTGGAGCTCCCAATTTATATCTATATGTTACATTCATTCATTACCCTTCAATAAAGCACTTTAATATAATATTTTATTTAATGCCTTGTTCATATCTATGGTTAGCTGCCTAAAAACCCCGCTCGGGGGACCTTTTTCCATTTATATAGTGTCCTAATAAACAATCCAAATGATGGTGCTGATGATTTATAAAATACTTGATTGTGAGTGTCAATTATGGACTAATTCCAGTGCCACACATAATGCTCAACTACATGCCCAAGCAATAAACATACCTATGGTGGTATTATTATTATTATTATTATTATTATACAGGATTTATATAGCGCCAACAGTTTACGTAGCGCTTTACAACTTGAGGGTAGACAGTACAAATACAATACACTTTGATACAGTAGGAATCAGAGGGCCCTGCTCCTTAGAGCTTACAATCTAAGAGGGAAGGTCAAAAGATACAAGAGGTAATAACTGTGGGTGATGTGCTGATTGAGAAGATAAATGTACAGTTGTTAGGTGGGGGCCAGATAGGCTTCTCTAAAGAGATGCGTTTTCAGGGATCGTCTGAAAGTGGATAAAGTGGGAGAAAATCGGACGGATTGGGGTAGAGCATTCCAGAGGATGGGGGAGGCTCTGGAGAAGTCCTGAAGGTGAGCATGGGATGAGGTGACAAGGGAGTTTGAGAGCAGGAGGTCTTGGGAGGAGTGAAGAGAACGATTAGGTTGGTATTTTGTGACTAGGTTAGAGATGTAGCTGGGGGCCAGGTTGTGGATGGCTTTGTAAGTTATAGTTAGTATCTTGAATTTAATTCGGTGACTGAGTAGCAGCCAATGGAGGGATTGGCAGAGGGGTGTAGCAGACGTTGAGCGGTTTGTGTGGTGGATGAGCCTGGCAGCAGCGTTCATGATGGACTGAAGTGGGGATAGCCTATTTAGAGGTAAACCAATGAGGGAAAGCAGGGGAAGTGGCACCTGAGGGAGGAAATATCATGAGCTCAGTTTTGGATAGGTTGAGTTTGAGGAAGTGATGTGACATCCAGGCTGATATGTCTGCTAGTAAGTTGGTAATGCGTGAGGAGACAGATGGAGAGAGCTGGGGGGTGGAGAGATAGATTTGGGTGTCATCAGCGTAGAGATGATATTGAAAGCCATGGGAGGCAATCAACTGACCCAAGGAGGTGGTGTAGATTGAGAAAAGGAGAGGTCCAAGAACAGAACCTTGGGGGACCCCAAAGGAAAAAGGAAGAGGAGAGGAGGAAGTAGAGTTGTAAGTGACACTGAAGGAGTGGTGTGATAGGTAGGATGAGAACCAGCGAAGAGTACAGTCACGGAGACCAAAGGAGTGGAGTTTTTTGAGGAGGAGGGGGTGGTCCACTGTGTCAAAGGCAGCAGAGAGATCCAGGAGAAGTAGTACAGAATAGTGTCCATTGGCTTTAGCCATTAGTAGGTCATTTGAGAGTTTAAGGAGAGCAGTTTCCGTGGAGTGTTGAGGGCGAAAACCGGACTGGAGGGGATCTAGAAGTTTATTCATGGTCAGATGGTCGCTTAGTCGGTTGTAGACCAGTCTTTCAAGAAGTTTGGAGGAGAAGGAGAGTAAGGAGATTGGACGTAAGTTGTTGAGATTGGTGGGATCCAGTGAGGGCTTTTTTAGAATGGGGATGACTAGCGCATGTTTTAGAGAGTTTGGGAAGAATTTGGTATTAAATTAATGTGCCCATATACAAATCTTATATAAAATCCAATGGACACTTTATTGATCAATAAGGGGATAAAAAAGAAGTAACTGGTATCCACATAAAAGCAGCAATCATAAATGGTGCTTCCATTGGTTTCCGTGGTGTGCAGTGTATGAAAAGCATATTTTTTAGGCAGCATTGTATTGAATATTATTATGACAGTAAAATAAATCAAGTTCATAAGAAATTCAAATATACAACAATTTATTATAAAATACAGACTCTGGTTCACGTGTAACAGACATCAGCATAAAACATCAATCATGGCTAAAAAGGGCCCCCAGATAAGTGACGTATCATCAAATAGTTATCCACATGAATACCCCGATGCATTTCGACCCATTGGTCTTCTTCAGGGGGATTTAGATTCTAGGGAAATATATCACAATTAGAGTTTGAAACTTTAATCAATATGTAAGACATTTACACAGCATTTTACGTTAATAAATAACTGTATTACATCGTATCTATGGAGGTATATTTACCATTGAGTGGATGATATGGTAGAGATGCACCACACGAACCAGATTGTTTAAAAACATGAAGGCCCAGAGATCCCAGAGACCACACGTATCCCTCCGTGCCCCACAGGTACATCTGCAGTCCATCGGACTTACAAGGGGCCACACACTTGGACGGGGGAGAGGGCGGGGGGCGAGGTTCCTGCCATTATGTATGAAAAGACTTTGTTATAAACCTTAGTAATAGTATTGGTATTCTAAGAAAATTCTAACAAAGTCTTTTCATACATAATGGCAGGAACCTCGCCCCCCGCCCTCTCCCCCGTCCAAGTGTGTGGCCCCTTGTAAGTCCGATGGACTGCAGATGTACCTGTGGGGCACGGAGGGATACGTGTGGTCTCTGGGATCTCTGGGCCTTCATGTTTTTAAACAATCTGGTTCGTGTGGTGCATCTCTACCATATCATCCACTCAATGGTAAATATACCTCCATAGATACGATGTAATACAGTTATTTATTAACGTAAAATGCTGTGTAAATGTCTTACATATTGATTAAAGTTTCAAACTCTAATTGTGATATATTTCCCTAGAATCTAAATCCCCCTGAAGAAGACCAATGGGTCGAAATGCATCGGGGTATTCATGTGGATAACTATTTGATGATACGTCACTTATCTGGGGGCCCTTTTTAGCCATGATTGATGTTTTATGCTGATGTCTGTTACACGTGAACCAGAGTCTGTATTTTATAATAAATTGTTGTATATTTGAATTTCTTATGAACTTGATTTATTTTACTGTCATAATAATATTCAATACAATGCTGCCTAAAAAACCCTCTGGGGAATTTGTCTTTTTTGTATTATACTTTCGGGTTGTGCAGCCTTGGGTACTCTCGTACATGTGTTTTCTCCATTGTTTTTTCGTCTGTTTGGGTGGTTAAACACCCGTTTCCCCCTTTAACACATGAGAGACCCCACAAGCCAGAGCTTATTCCAATTGTTTGAAGATGTTGCCTGGTATAGATTGTACTTACCACTAATTGGCATAGGAGAATATCACTCCTGAGATGGAGGAAAACAATTATTTTTCCCCCTCCCCATCCTCGCTCCAATTGGCCTTCCTTCCAATGGTTTGAGAATGTTGCCTGGTGTAGAACATATGTACCACATGCATGGGAGAATACTGCTCCTGGGATGAAGGAAAACATTCTTTTTCCCTCCCCATCTTTTGACCTCTTTGGTTTTATAATATGTCCCTGGTTTTTCCAACGAATTGTTTAACATCTAGATATATTATCAGATTTACATTATTACCTTAAAAATGTATGAACTATTATACGTGCTTACAATACTTCGTTTTGGTATGTAAGGCTCACTGCCCATGGACTGCTGTGTCCGCTTCGTGTCCCGGGGTGGCATTCCTATCTCCATCTGACTTCCCGGCACGTGGGGGGAGACGCATTACACTTGTGCGATTCTCCCCCTTGTGGTCTCCACGACAAGGCTCTTGTTTAAGAGCAGCCGTGGGGAGCTTCTCCCGTGCCGGCGGCGTCCCGTGATCACCGCCGGACTGTCAGTGACGTCACGTGCGTGCGGGTTCCTTCGCGCACGTGCGTGGCGTCGTGACGTCACGCAATTGCGTCGGAGGTGACGGCAATGGCCGGGGCTTCCGCCTTCCGGAACGCCGAGGGGGCCACACAGACGCCGCCAGTTGACGGCGTGGACATGTGGGGGTCGGCATGTTGGGGAGGAGTTCACCACCTGCAAGTCATAGGATAGCCCCCGGAGCTTGTATAAATTGGCAGCTCCTGGTTGATCCTTAGCTGTACTTCCGGAAAGCTGCCACTCTATTGAGAAGCATGCAGCACTAGGTAAGTGTTATGCTTGGTATACTCTACTACAGTTGACATCGATCTTATCATTAAGAGTACTATCATCAACCCATTATTATTTTTTTTTTTTTTGGCTTCAGGCATGCTCACTCAGCATACTCGCTTCACCTCTGCAATCACCATTTACATACTTGCTTACACTTCAATTTTCACACTCACCCCATACACTTATGGTATCCAACTCAACATTTTAGACATGGCTTTTTCCGCATACTAGCACTCATACACATTTTTAGTTTTTACCACAGTTTGGTTTGTTTTAATTTTACACCATTTGGTTTTTCACTTTATGCTCCACAGTGCATTCCCACTTGATCATCTCACATCCATTACTGTCACCACGGCACTACTAGCACATTCACCTCTTTCACCTATGTTCCAATTGGACTTAATACCCCTAATTTATTTATATCACCCATCATACCCCTTCTATTTTATTCGCACTTTTTAATAATAATTATTATATTATCAATAAATTACATACTTAAAATAATAGGTCCCATTAACAAGATATATACATATATACAAGCAACTACCTTAGTGAGGGCTAATCAGCCATTGCCCTACGGCACTAAATACTTTTAGATATTCTTAGAATACCAATACTATTACTAAGGTTTATAACAAAGTCTTTTCATACATAATGGCAGGAACCTCGCCCCCCGCCCTCTCCCCCGTCCAAGTGTGTGGCCCCTTGTAAGTCCGATGGACTGCAGATGTACCTGTGGGGCACGGAGGGATACGTGTGGTCTCTGGGATCTCTGGGCCTTCATGTTTTTAAACAATCTGGTTCGTGTGGTGCATCTCTACCATATCATCCACTCAATGGTAAATATACCTCCATAGATACGATGTAATACAGTTATTTATTAACGTAAAATGCTGTGTAAATGTCTTACATATTGATTAAAGTTTCAAACTCTAATTGTGATATATTTCCCTAGAATCTAAATCCCCCTGAAGAAGACCAATGGGTCGAAATGCATCGGGGTATTCATGTGGATAACTATTTGATGATACGTCACTTATCTGGGGGCCCTTTTTAGCCATGATTGATGTTTTATGCTGATGTCTGTTACACGTGAACCAGAGTCTGTATTTTATAATAAATTGTTGTATATTTGAATTTCTTATGAACTTGATTTATTTTACTGTCATAATAATATTCAATACAATGCTGCCTAAAAAACCCTCTGGGGAATTTGTCTTTTTTGTATTATACTTTCGGGTTGTGCAGCCTTGGGTACTCTCGTACATGTGTTTTCTCCATTGTTTTTTTTATGAAAAGCATATTTAAACCACAGTGGGACTCTTTTCTAAGACACACTCTCACAAACTACCTAACCAGTGGGTACAATGTGCCAAAATTTGTACTCTCTTGAAGGTGAAAGTGGAGGAAGCTGCTGCATTCAAGCCAGTGGGGATGTCTGAGGACCCTCTTGGTCCCTCTTGGCCTTGCTGGTTTGAATGCTGCAGCTACCACCCTTACCTTCCAGGGAGCATGGATCTTGCCACATTATACCCACAGGTCGGGTAGTTTGTGAGAGTACGCCTCAGACAAGAGTCCCATTATGGTTTAGTTATGCTTTTTATTCACTGCACACCACAGAAATGACGGGTTCCTTTGAGCCTTGAACTAGTGCTTGCTTACTCATAGCAGCTATTTGGCTTCTCATGTTTGACTTGCCAAGTAGACCCTTCTGTAGCAATGGTACTTCATGCCCTGTAGTGCTTTACAGACCATGGATCTTTACACCCAAACCAGCATTCACCCCTTTGAATAGCTTCAATCAGGCTCATAGCGATTAATGTAACTTTACTGAAGAAGTGCGGCCTGGCAATTCAATATGAACAACCTCTTTCCCCTAACTCTAACTATAGGGGTGTGGCTGCATACCTCTTTGAGGCCAGAATCCATTATGGCATTGTCCATGGCTTGGCTGTCTCCAAACGTCCCTATGTGTTCAATCCCACTTTCATGTACAGGGCACCTAGGAAGACCTGACCGAGCAGGTAAATGCCAAGAAGAGCCCAGGACCTCAGCCTTCCCCCTTCCCCCTTTTTATATCATAGGTGGGCCGGCTAGGACCAAAAAGCCCAGGAACAGAACTTTCACAAGTTCACCTCTTCCCTGGCCTGGGACAGTCGCTAACTCACTACAAACCAAACACAGTTGAACCTGCCTACATGTTTAACTTTAAAGTTAAGTCTGATCTATTTTGTTTCTTTCCTGCAATACCAATAAGAAGTAACACAGATGGAACTGTAATAGAATTTGGAATTTGCATACTTGTCTTCTAGGAAGCTTCTAAAGCCTTCTTTATAAGCAAAGCTTGTTGGTCTGGAAAAGAGAATGTATTTCCTTCATAATTGTACATGATATCATAGTAAAAGATGAGCTGTATCCTTGTACTAATGCTTGCATGCTAACCTAATTGGGAAAAGAATATGTTTTTTTTTTACTGTTACTCAGTTTTTCTTTTTTACATAATGTCATTCTGAGTTAACCTGATATGTTCTGATACTTTAATTGCATATAATTATGTAGAAATTTTATAGGACTGAAACATTATACAGCGTATAAGAGATTTCCAGTTCAGTATGTTCACAAAGCAAACTGCAGAAAGTTGATTAATTAAATATTTTCCTAACTTACAAAACATTGTCACATTATCTGATGTCACAGATTCACAATCCATGATCTAACTTCTTAAAATAGCACCAGAATTACTTAGTAGAAGAAGAAGAAGCACACAATTTCAAGTAGAACTTTTTTGTGTTTCATTTTGGATAGAATGGTGAAATGCCAGTGAAAGATTACCCTTCAATGCCTGTTGTGTCACCTAGACCAAAACTGAACAGTATATCTCCAAAAGAAAATGTTAGTACTGAAATAGTGTGGCAACTATAACACATAGCAAGTTAGAACTGAGTATCTTTTATTGTCAGGGTGTCTGCTAGGTAGATGAAATTGCCAGTTTACAGTTCACAACAGCTTTTTCAGTGGGAATATGTATTGCAGAAGGCACATTTACCATGGTTTCTGTTGTTTATTCATATCTCCTAACTTTTTGAGATGGGAACGAAGGGACTCCTTTTAGCAAAAGTATGTAGGCCTAAGAAAAACACCCTGCCACACCCCTTTAAAGGAGAATTACAGTGCTGTGAAAAAGTATTTGCCTCCTTCCTGATTTTTCATTTTTTTGCATATTTCTCACACTTAAATGATTCAGATCATCAAACTAATTTTAACATTATACAAAGATAACCCGAGTAAATCCAAGATGCAGTTTTTAAATTATTATTTAATGTATTAAGGCAAAAAAGCTGTTCAAACCTCCCTGGCCCTATGTGAAAAAGTAATTGCCCCCTCCTATGCTGAATCATGAATGAACTGTGATTAAACATATTTTTTTGGAAAGCTGAGTTAACTTTTACTTGCCACAGCCAGGCCTGTCTACTGCCTATACCTATTGAATCAAGAAATCACATAAATAGAAGCTGTCTGACAAAGTGAAGCACACTAACAGATCACAAAAAGCTACACATCATGCCACAATCTAAAAAAAATTCAAGAACAAATTAGAAACAAAGTAATGCACATATATCGGTCTAGGAAGGGTTTCAAAGCCATTTCTGAGCCTTTGGAACTCCAGTGAACCACGGGGAGAGCTAATATCCACAAATGGAGATAACTTGGAACAGTGGTGAACCTTCCCAGGTGTAGCCGGCCTGAAAAAATTACTCCAAGAGCATGGCGACGACTCATCCAGGAGGTCCTAAAAGAACGCAGAACAACATAAATAACTGCAGGCCTCACTTGCCTCAGGTAAGACCAGTGTTCATGATTCAACAATAAGAAAGAGACTGGGCAAAAATGGCATCCATGGGAGAGTTCCAAGGCCAAAGCCACTGCTGACCAAAAAGAACACAAAGGCTCATCTCACATTTACCAAAAAACATCTTGATTATCCCCAAGACTTTTAGGGAAATATTCTGTGGACTGATGAGAAAAAAATTTAACTTTTTGTTAGGTGTGCATCTCGTTACATCTGGCATAAAACGAATACAGCATTTCATAATAAGAACATCATACCAACAGCCAGACATGGTGGTAGTAGCGTGATGGTCTGGGGCTGCTTTGCAGCTTCAGGACCTGAACGACTTACCATAATTGGTGGAACCATGAATTCTGAGCTCTACCAGAAAATCCTAAAGGAGAATGTCCAGCCATCAATTTGTGACCTCAAGTTCAAGTGCACTTGAACTATGCAGCAGGACAATGATCCAAAACACAACAGCAAGTCCACCTCCAAATGGTTCAAACAAAGCAAAATTTCGGTTTTGGAGTGGCCTAGTCAAAGCCGGACTTAAATCCAGTTGAGATGCTGTATCATGACCTTACCCAGGCCGTTCATGATGGAAAACCCTCCAAGGTGGCTGCATTAAAACAATTCTGCAGAAGAGTGGGCTAAAATTGCTCCAAAGCAATGTAAGAGACTCATTGCCAGTTATCCCAAATGTTTGATTGCAGTTGTTGCCGCCAAGGGTGGCACAACCAGTTATTAGGTTTAGGGGGCAATTACTTTTCACAGCATTGTATATATAAAAAAAGATTAGTTAAACACACAACTGCTTTTTTTTTACCACTAATATTACTTTATATTGGCTTTTGAGATCTACAAATTTAGCAATTTAGAAATTTGATGAAAGGTTTGGCACTGTAAAACACTTTCTGAAAGATAAAAAGTGCATTTATATACAACTATATAGATCAGACCAAAATAAGGGACAAATGAGGAGAAAAGAGGGGCTCTGTTCCAAATCAAGGACAGTCCTTTGAAATCAGGGACAGTTGGGAGTTATGAATTATTAACCATTTGCCATCCACCTAAGCATATGTGCACATATACATAAATGGGCAACAGAGATTTTTTTGCCGAAAGAGAAATCCTAGCACAGTGACCAAGCTGTCAAAGACAGCTCTCGGTCTGTACTAATGATCAGGAGTCAGTAGGACTGGCTGTTGATCATGTGACCACTATGACAGCCAATCACAGTGGTCACATGATCGGCAAATTGTTCCCACCCCTGAGTATACAGACCCTATTAAAGGGACGTTGGGGCTGGGTGGCAAGGGGTAAGGTTGCAATGAGCTTTAAATAGCCCAGAGGATTATAACAACACCTTTTAGCTATCCTGGACCTGTTCTTGTCCCAGAAAAAGTCTGTTAGCTGGGAACATGATGTTAGATATTGAGGTATCCAGGAGTGTTGTGGCTTCCATCTGTCGGCCACTTCAGAATATGCTGCCTAATGCCCCGTACACATGGTCGGACATCGATCGAACATTCCGACAACAAAATCCTAGGATTTTTTCCGACGGATGTTGGCTCAAACTTGTCTTGCACACACACCGTCACAAAAAGTTGTCGGAAAATCCGATCATTCTGAACGCGGTGACGTAAAACACGTACGTTGGGACTATAAATGGGGCAGTAGCCAATAGCTTTCATCTCTTTATTTATTCTGAGCATGCGTGGCACTTTGTGCGTTGGATTTGTGTACACACGATCGGAAATTCCGACAACGCATTTTGTTGTCAGAAAATTTTATAGCCTGCTCTCAAACTTTATGTGTCGGAAAATCCGATGGAAAATGTGTGATGGAGCCTACACACGGTCAGAATTTCTGACAACAAGGTCCTATCACACATTTTCCGTTGGAAAATCCGACCGTGTGTACGGGGCAATAGAATCACACCTGCGGATATAACTGAGACCCCTTGGGACTACCAGAACGCCGGACTACCTGCCATATTACTAATATGATGTGCTTCTACCCATCCACCCTTTTGTTTTTAACACTTTTGGGTAATATAAAGTTTTACTTCTGCATTTAGAGGCGCCTTTTTTCTTTTCACTAGTGAGAAGAATAGTGCCCCCTCGTTGGTACTAGGGGGAAGAATAATGCCCCAGCATTGGTGTCAGTGGGAGAAACAGTGCCTCATCATTGTTATTAGTGGGAGGAATAGTCCCCTATCACTGATGTCAGTGGGAGAACTAGTAAACCATCACTGGTGTCAGTGGGAGGAATAATGGGTGCCCTATTATTCTTGTCAGTGGGAGGAATAAGGCCCCACTTTTGATGGGTGTCAGGAATGGCATCTTATTGTTAGTATCAGTGGGAGGAACAGTACTCCAAGCTAACCTTGCATAGGAAGTTGTATTTTGCAGAGGAATTTACCCTAGAGCTTAGTGGATGAGGTGGAGCTCTGCTGACTTCTATCACTCAACCAGGCTAAAATGCTCTTTCTTGTTCCACAATTGGGTATTCTTTGCAAAGTGAAAAAGCATCACATTCACTAACGTATGGACATAATTTCCCTGGTGCAACTTTGTTTGCAAACTGAAAAGCCTATTTGCCTTTACTAACTTAACCCCAATATTTTTACTGTAGGTTGCATGTTTTTTTCTGTCCATTAATTAGATAGGAACCTTTGCGCACTCTTATATATCTTTATTTTTATTTTTTCAATGCCAGGGGCACCAGCAGCTCCTGGATCCAGGATAACAGGTAATAAAGAAAGTGTATACTGATAGTAGTAACTTGTTTAAGTAAATTTTGTTTATATGATTATAGATTATATAGATTATAGATTTATATGCACATACACGTTCAATATCTGCACTACATAAACCACATTTGTGTTTTGTACATCTTCAGTACTTGTATTGGAATTTATTATTTTACCTGTTTATAGTTTCTGAAAATGTAAAGATGTCATTAAAATTATTATTATTATTTGCAGATTTTCTTCTTCTTCATAACGAAATCACCTGCATAACACGCAGAGAAAATAATAACTATTTAACAGTCTATGTTTTACAGACCCACATGGGCAACCAGCATCTGCATTTCTGAAGAGTGGGTATTTATTAATGTCAGCTGAAGTCTTCTATGTTTGCAACGGGAAGTCAAGTGGAAAAATATTGAAAAATAAATGAAGACTCATCACTTTCAACTTCAAACACTTTTTGCATTTTTCAGCAAACCCCTATTATAAGTTATTCTGTTATGTGTTACATAGACATATATAAATCAATGGGAAAAAGAAATGAATTTAAAAATAGATAACCAAAAAGTGGAAAAAATGATAGAAATGGGATATAATAAGGCCTGGGACATGAAGACCATAGAAATGAATTATAAACTAGTATCAAGATGGTATATGACCCCAGTAAGAATACACAGATTCCATCAAGATAGAACCTCCTTGTGTTGGAGAAAATGTGGCCAAATAGCAACGATCATACACATATGGTGGGAATGCCCAATAATAATGGAGTACTGGAAGGAAGTGTTAAACAACATAAAGGAAATAACTGGAGAAGAAATAGAACAAAATATTTGGACATGCCTCTTCCATATCTACAATAAACCTAAGAAACAATATAGAAAATCAATAATACCTAACCTCCTGAATGCGGCCAAGGCCTTAATTCCCAAGAATTGGCTAAAAAGTGGAAAACCAGACATTAGAAACTGGCTAAAGGAAATAGATTATCACTACAAAATGGAAGGAGGAGAGAAAGGGGATAATAGTAGATGGGAAAGTTGGAAAAACTACAAAGTCTCGGATATTTATTTAGATAGGATAAAAGAAAGAACAGGTGCAGAGCCAAGTGGATAAATAAATAACATAAAGGAACGGACCAGACACAGGGGAGGGGGAGGGGGGTGGGGGGAAATAAGAGGAACTGAGAGAGAATAAGATAATAATAGGGTTTATAATTATAGAAGGCGGTTTGTCGCCGGTTTTTAAAAATATTTAAGAATATCCTAGAAGGGAAAAATAATAAAGATGTGACGGAAACAATCCACAATGATGTGAAAAAGGAGAAGAGATAAAGTTTGACACATAAAGTTGAAATAATGTCTCTCGGAAAATTTTCGCTGAAGTGGAGAAAAAAAAAAAAAGAAAAAAAAAATGTGTTACATAGACATTTATCATGCTCTTTAGAGGTTACTTAGCGGTAATAGACACGTTTAAAGTGTATCTAAACTCAAGAACACAACTGTGAAACATGTCAAAGTTTACCAGTCCTAAGATGTGGCAGTTGAATTCTTTTTTTTTTTCAGGAGTTTTTCCTTTATTTTTGCCCAATAATCCTGCAGATGACACACTTGTCATTGGATTCAATTTGTGTATTTTTAATATTGTCTATGACACTACATGAAGAGACCCCAGTGCAGGTTTTTTTTTTTTTTTTCATTAGTGCATGTCCCCTATGGCAGTTCTGAGCTTACTGTGCACTTAATTTTTTTACAGTGCTTTGTCCAGTAGCATTTAAAATGGCCAAAATTTAGCTGCAAAATTTGTCCACCACAGTCTTCAAATCCATCTCTAAGTTCTGTTGGCCAATTTTTGAACAAGATTACTTGTTGAATCAAACCTGTCAGATTCACCCATCACTTCCTATATGTGCAGCTGATTCCCAGAAATTCTTTAATGGCTGCTGTGGATTTGATGAATGGCTGCAGGCAGGGCTTGAGAACTTGGGCAATGACCATACTGGCATTTATGTTTGTCATCTCAGATAAAGAGAGACATTCAGCTTAAAGTGTGCCTTTAAGCTTGATATATTTCTGTCTATACTGCTGTTTTGGATCAGAGTTTGCTGTTTAGCTCCTAAACAAATGAAATACTTCCTGAGATGATTTAATAGGTGTCCTTAGTTCCAGCAGTTCAGAGATATATTGAAAGGGGTAAGTCTGGAGTCTGGAGAAAGAAATATAGTGTTACTGTGGTATAGATCCTTTGTTAGATCCATCTGGAATATGCACATTTGAGCTCCATCTACAAGACAGACGTGCAAAATCCTAAAGTTTAATAAACATATTACAAGGAATACAGTATAATGAAGAGGATGATGCATAAATTAAAATTAGGCAAACTGGACTTGCTTACCCTAGAACAGACACATGAGGTGATCTGTGTAGGACAAAAAAAAATTTCTGTGGATTCTTTCTAGGACAATTTGCGTAAGTAATCATGGGACCTCCACCCTGATTATTTCCCAGCAGAGAAAAATCTGCTTTTATAATTTCCTCACTTGTGATAAACTGGCAGTAGCCGTACTGGGAATTTGGTCTGCTTTTCTCTGGAGAGTTGAAATAATGGCATAAAGGGCTATTAGGTCCACTAGCCTATTGAGCCCAACAGATCCAGGGAAATTTCATTATTAGGAGGGCACAAGTTTTGGAAGATCATGAAAAGCATTTATTTGATATTTTGGTGGTTCAGCGTTTAAAGTGTATGACAAGTAGAGTTAAGCGAACTTATGCTCGGGTGGAACTTTGGTTGTTCGGACGTTCAGCGAACAATGAACATTATGCAGTGTTCGCAGGAAATTCGCAAGCCGTGGAACACTGTTAAAGTCTATGAGACATTAACATGAAAAACCAAAAGTGCTCATTTTAAAGGCTTATATGCAAGTTGTTGTCATAAAAAGTGTTTGGGGACCCAGGTCCTGCTCCAGGGGACATGTATCAATGCAAAAAAAGTTTTAAAAACGGCAGTTTTTTCGGGAGCAGTGATTTTAATAATGCTTAAAGTGAAACAATAAAAATGAAACATTCCTTTAAATATCGTGCCTGGGGGGGTGTCTATAGTATGCCTGTAAAGTGGCATACCATATTTAGAACAGCACCACAGCAAAATGACATTTATAAAGGAAAAAAGCCATTTAAAACTGATCGCGGCTGTAATGAATTTCCGGGTCTCGGCAATATAGATAAAACTCATAGAAAACAATGGCATGGGTCCCCCCAATCCATTACCAGGCCCTTTGGGTCTGGTATGAATATTAAGGGAAAAACTGCGCCAAATTTTTTTTAAAAATTGCGTGGGGGTCCCCCCAAAATCCATACCAGGCCCTTCAGGGAAACCTTATGCCAAATTTAAAAAAATGGCATGGGGTCCCCACCAAAATCCATACCAGACCTGATTTTAAGGGGAACCCTGCACCAAAATTTTAAAATAATGGCATAGGGGCCCCCCAAAATCCATAACAGACCCTTATCCAAGCACGCAACCTGGCAGGCCGCAGGAAAGTGGGGGGACGAGAGACCCCCCCTCCTGAACCATGCCAGGCCACATGCCCTCAACATGGGGAGGGTGCTTTGGAGTAGCCCCCAAAGCACCTTGTCCCCATGTTGATAGGGACAAGGGCCTCATCCCCACAACCCCTGCCCGGTGGTTGTGGGGGTCTGCGGACGGAGGGCTTATCGGAATCTGGAAGCCCCCTTTAGCAAGAGGACCCCAAGATCCCGGCCTCACCCCCATGTGAATTGGTAACAGGTATATTGTACCACTACCATTTCACAAAAAAAGTGTCAAAAATAGTAAAAAGACAGGAGACACTTTGAGACAAGTCCTTTATTAAAAAATAAAAAAATAAAAATGTCCAGCAATGTCCATTCATCTTCTATCACGCCGCCCAACGAACCGAAAAAAAGACACTTTTTTTGTGAAATGGTAGGGGTACAATATACCCGTTACCAATTCACATAGTGGGGAGGTTGGGATCTGGGGGTCCCCTTGTTGAAGGGGGCTTCCAGATTCTGAAAGCCCTCTGCCCGCAGACCCCCACAACCACTGTGCAAGGGTTGTGGGGAGGAGGCCCTTGTCCCCATCAACATGGGGACAAGGTGCTTTGGGGGGCTACACCAAAGCACACTCCCCATGTTGAGGGCATGTGGCCTGGTATGGTTTGGGGGGGTGCTCTCTCATCCCCCCTTCTTTTCCGGTGGCCTGCCAGGTTGTGTGCTCGGATAAGGGTTGAGTATGGATTTTGGGGGGGAGCCCTATGCTATTTTTTAAAAAAAATTTGGTTCGTGGGTTCCCCTTAATATTCATACCAGACCCAAAGGGCCTGGTAATGGACTGGGGGGAGCCCATGCCATTTTTTTCAGTGAGTTTTATCTATATTGCCAAGACCTGACAATTCATTACAGCCGCAATCAGTTTTAAACAACGTTTTTCCTTTAGAAATGTCATTTTGCTGTGGTACTGTACTAAACATGGGAAAACTGCGCCACTTTACAGGCATACTATAGACACCCCCCAGGCACGATATTTAAAGAAATATTTCATTTTTATTGTTTCACTTTAAGCATTACTAAAATCACTGCTCCCGAAAAAACATCCATTTTTAAAGCTTTATTTTGCATTGATACATGTCCCCTGGGGCAGGACCCAGGTCACCAAACAATTTTTATGGCAATAACTTGCATATAAGCTTTTAAAATGAGCACTTTTGATTTTTCATGTTCATGTCCTATAGACTTTAACGGTGTTCGTGTGTTCGCCCAAATTGTTTGCCTGTTCGCAAGTTCTGGTGCAAACCGAACCGGGGGGGTGTTCGGCTCATCCTTAATGACAAGCCAAAACCTTTTTCACAACTGCTATGGTGCCCAACAGCAAAGGGTGAGGTGGCAGCACTGTCTGCCTACACAGTGATTTACTACACTGTAGAAATCATGCCTTGATGAAATATTTCAATTTCCTCCCCAGCTAGGGATGTAGTTAAATAATGAAGGGAAAGCATACATGCATTACATGCCCCCTACATGGTACACACAATGCTTTCCAAATCTATCTACTCCCTATGCCCCCCTAGCCCAATAATGCCATGCACCCCCCTGACAATTATGTAAGGGGTTTATCATTGAAAAGGCAAATCCTAACTATAGAAGCAACATTTAATACATTCAGCAGCATATGAACTACCTGAGCAAGTTTCACCAGTACTGCAAGAAAAGAAACATAGCATAATGAATGCTGCTGCTAGGATCATCCACCTTCCCAACCGTTCAGTGTCTGCTACTCCTCTCTACCAATCCCTCCACTGGCTTCTGCTCACCCAATGAATTAAATTCAAAATAATAACAACCACTTACAAAGCCATCCACAACTCTGCCCTCAGCTACATCACTAACATGGTCTCAAAATACCAACCTAATCGTTCTCTTCATTCCTTCCAAGACCTCCTGCTCTCTAGCTCCCTTGTCACCTCCTCCCATGCTCCCCTTCAGGACTTTTCCTGAGCCTCTCTCATCCCATGGAACTCCCTACCCCAATTTGTCCAACTATCTCCTACTCTGTTCACTTTCAGACGATCCCTGAAAACCTTCTCTTTTTCTCTTCAGTTGCCCCAACCTAACAACTGTACTTTTATTTTCTCCATCAGCTCACCCCCCTACAGCTATTACCTTTCGTATCACTTGACCCTCTGGCCTAGATTGCAAGCTCTAATGAGCAGTTCTCTCTCCAGTTCTGTCAGGTTGGATGGTAAACATTGGTGGACAGCCATTTTTAGGTCTCTCCAGAGATGCTCAAATGGGTTTAATTCAGGGCTCTGGCTGGGCCATTTAACAACAGTCACGGAGTTGTTGTGAAGCCACTCCTTCGTTATTTTAGCTGTTTGCTTAGGGTCATTGTCTTGTTGGAAGGTAAACCTTCGGTCCAGTCTGAGGTCCTGAGCACTCTGGAGAAGGTTTTCGTCCAGAATATCCCTGTACTTGGCCGCATTCATCTTTCCCTCGATTGCAACCAGTTGTCCTGTCCCTGCAGCTGACAAAACACCCCCACAACATGAAGCTGCCACCACCATGCTTCACTGTTGGGACTGTATTGGACAGGTGATGAGCAGTGCCTGGTTTTCTCTACACATACCGCTTAGAATTAAGGACAAAAAGTTCTATATTGGTCTCATCGGACCAGAGAATCTTATTTCTCACCATCCTGGAGTCCTTCAGGTGTTTTTTAGTAAACTCCATGAAGGCATCATGTGTCTTGCACTGAGGAAAGGCTTCCCTCGGGCTACTCTGTCATAAAGCCCCGACTGGTGGAGGGCTGCAATGATGGTTGACTTTCTACAACTTTCTCCCATCTCCCGACTGCATCTGTGGAGCTCAGCCACAGTGATCTTTGGGTTCTTCTTTACCTCTCTCACCAAGGCTCTTCTCCCCGATAGCTCAGTTTGGCCGGATGGCCAGCTCTAGGAAGGGTTCTGGTCATCCCAAACGTCTTCCATTTAAGGATTATGGAGGCCACTGTGCTCTTAGGAACCTTAAGTGCAGCAGAAATTTTTTTGTAACCTTGGCCAGATCTGTGCCTTGCCACAATTCTCTGAGCTCTTCAGGCAGTTCCTTTGACCTCATGATTCTCATTTGCTCTGACATGCACTGTGAGCTGTAAGGTCTTATATAGACAGGTGTGTGGCTTTCCTAATCAAGTCCAATCAGTATAATCAAACACAGCTGGACTCAAATGAAGGTGTAGAACCATCTCAAGGATGATCAGAAGAAATGGACAGCACCTGAGTTAAATATATGAGTGTCACAGCAAAGGGTCTGAATACTTGGGACCATGTGATATTTTAGTTTTTCTTTTTTAATGAATCTGCAAAAATATCAACAATTCTGTGTTTTTCTGTCAATATGGGGTGCTGCGTGTACATTAATGAGAAAAAAAAAATGAACTTAAATGATTTTAGCAAATGACTGACAAAGAGTGAACAATTTAAGGGGGTGTGAATACTATCTGTCCCCACTGTAAATCCTGTATTATAATAATAATAATAATAATAATAATAATATTTAAAAACATCACTGAAATTGAAACTGGCATCAGTGATGTATCCACTGAAACAGGAGCATGAACTGCCTGCACCCTCAGAAAATGTGCAAGGTCCAAACCTTAGAAGATGTGCAAGGTCCAAAAGGAACACCCCAGCTAGACCACACAGTCTAAGCCAGCATCATGGGAAGAAATGGTAAAGCTACCTGTTCCTGAGAGACATATAGTGATTATAACTGCAGATGAAGAGATGACATTATTCATCCAGCTCCAAGCTTGGGAGCTTTTAGAATGCAAAGATATTAGCACATCTAGAGAAACAGCCTACTAAAAATTAGAGGGAGAAGATGCAGTACAGACAAGCAATTGTGGCATGTTTATACATTGCAAACACTACAATTGTTGGTGTTGAAACTGTCATGTCACTTCTCTGCAGATGTGTAAGTTAACCTCAGCAAAGCGGCTGTAATGCATTTAATAGAAGATGGGACTTACCTGTATATGAGAAATAGATGTTGAGTGGGGATGCTAGCATGCTGTTTATACAGACATAGGCACAACCATTCTCGTTTAATATAATTAGGGTTGGGCCAAATGACCCCCTGTTCGGTTTGCACCAGAACTTTCGAACATTGGAAAAGTTAATGAACCCCATTGAAGTCTACGGGATCCGAACGTGAAAAATCAAAAGTGCTCATTTTGAAGGCTTATATGCAAGTAATTGGGCATACAATGGTTATGGTGGTCCGGGTATTTCCCTGGGGGACATGTATCAATGAAAAAAAAGTTTGTAAAAAATGTAATTTTTACATGAACAGTGATTTATTGACGCTTAAAGTGAAAGTATAAGGATTGAAAATTCCTTTCAATACAGTGCCTGGGGGTCCCCTTAGTCCACCTGTGAAGTGGCACATCTGTACTGTGTAAAAAAACTACTGCAGCAAAAATTGCATTTATAAAGCCCGAAAAATGAAAATGTTCCTGCAAGCTTTCTTTATTTTGTAAGCAAGGGCTTGGGGAGCCAGTCTGTATGATGAGGCCACAATGTAGTGCAGGGGAAACAAGATTAGAGATTTTTTTGGTTAAATTCTGGTGTCTCTACAACAGACTTTGGATTTCTACTTTTGTAACAGGTACAGAAAAATTGTTCTTTGGGTGTCAGTGGCGCCTTCACACCGCAACCATATAGAGGTACTCTTGATAAAAGCAAGAATAGGCCTTGCTGTCAAAAATTGTAATGACATGCACTTGTCAAACAGGTGTGGAAAAATTGGTCTTTGGGTGTTAATTGTGCCCATGAAACCCACACCAAAAACATTCTTCACTAAGCAGACTAGAAGTCCTGCAGAGATTCCACATCCCAAAAACACTTAATCGGCAACATTGTTATCAGGGGCTTAATAGTTGCTGGTCATCCAGGACTGATTTATTTTGATAAAAGTCAGGCAGTCCACCGAGTCTGTGGACAGACACATTCTATGATCAGTAACAAAACCTCCAGTAGCACTGAATGCCCGTTCAGAAAGCACGCTGGATGCAGGGCAGCCCAGCAGCTCAATAGCATACTGAGCTGCCCTCCATCTCTGTTTTTGCCCCTAGATAATTGTCCACCATGTGATGCAGACCCTGCCGTTGAGATGTGGAAGCTGACATTCCTGGGCGGCGAGGACTAAAAAAATTAAGAAATGCATCACTTAGGCGGGTGCCTTCTCTACCAAGCCTCTCTTGACCAACACAAGCCTCAAAACTACGTTTTCCATGACACTCTAACCTACCAGAGTTGAGAAAAACTTCTGTTTAAGGTGTCCTCAAGAGATTTAATCTTCTGCACTGTCTGTGGGGACAGGATGAGTTCTGAGACTTTCCCCTTATAGCGGTGGTCAAGGAGGGTTGCCAACCAATAGTGATCCTTCTCTTCACATATTCTTGGGCACTTTCGCAGGCTTTGAAGCATGAGGGAGCCCATGCACCACAAATTTGCAGAGGCATGAGAAGCAGACTCCTCTGGGTCACTTAGGATTAGAGTATTTGGAACTGCCTCCTCCCAGCCACGTACTACTCCCTAGGGTTCTGTGGATGGAAAACCATCTCTTACCGTTTGACGTATGTCTTCCTCTGCTTCAATGCCTCCAAAACTGCCAGAATCCTCCTCCTCTCTCCTCTTGTGTGTTCTGTGGCATAGGAACAATGGTATCTGCATAAACTGGGCCTCAAGAGGAAAAGAAGTCCTCCTCTTCCTCCCGCTGCTCTGCGAGTGCCCTGTCCATAATGCCATGCAGAGTCTGCTCCAGCAGGAGCACAACAGGGATTGTGTCACTGATGCATGTGTTGTCATGGCTCACCATCCTTGTGGCCTCCTCAAATTGTGTCAGCTCAGTGCATGCATCCTTTATGAGCAGCCATTGGCGTGGGGAAAAAAAGTCAAGCTGGCCTGAGCCTGTCATGGTGCCATACTCACACAGGTACTCGTTGATGGCCCTCTGCTCATGTGCAGCCACTGCAGCATTGCCAAAGTCAAGTTCCACCTGGTGGGCATGTCACAAATCAGGCGGATTATGGGCAGATGGAATTTCCACTGAATTTCAGCACAGGCTGTGTATGACCGCCTAAAATGGCTACATACTCTTCTAGCCTGCTTTAGCAGATCTTCCAACCCTGGTTACCTATTTAGGAAACACTGCACTAAATTGAGGACATGTGCTAGGCATGGAACATGTGTCAACTTTCCCTGTCTAAGGTCAGACAGGAGGTTTGTGCCATTTATAACACACCACCATTCCTGGCTCTAGCTGGCGTGGCATGAACCACCTCTGGGCCTGTCCCTGCAAAGCTGCAAGAATCTCTGCTCTGGTGTGGTTCCTGTCCCTGAGACACACCAGCTGAAGCACTGCATGGCACCTTTTAACCTGACTCATTGAATAGCCCTTTGAATGCTTAGGGGGTACTTGAGGTTCATAGGACAATTCAGCAGAGGAGGGCATGGAGGAGGAGGAGGTAGAGCTTACAAATCTGGCATCATTGCCAGCTGTATGGAGACGTGGGGGCACAACAAGCTGCAGCACTGAGTCCTTCCGAGTTGCAACCAGAGTTACCCAGTGTGCAGTGAATGAAATATATCATCCCTGCCCATGTTTGCTGGCCACGCGTAGTGGCCAGTAACGTGGACTTTTCGGCTGACTGCCTTGCTCAACGATGCCACAACATTGCCTTCCACGTGATGGTAGAGAGATGGAATGGCCTTATGTGAAAAAAAATATTGAAAATTATTGGGAATCTGCCATTGCAGTACAGAACATTCTGAAAATTCACGGAAGGGGCAGAATCTATCCGGACGGAAAGGCAGAAGTTGTAGAGCCAGCAGCTTTGACAAGCTTGAATTTTGACGCTGGGCATGTGGGTGGCAGGGACTCTTTTCTTCCGCTACAGCAGATGGGGCAGAGAAATTTGACAGCTATAGTCTACAGCTGCTGGAGTGCTGCTGGCCAATGTGCTGCAAGGACCTGGGACACCCTGTACTATACCATCATCCCTGTCAGTGGAGGCTACTGAGAGGTCATGAGGTATAACAGGGACAGACTGAGTAAGGAGGAGGGACAGATTTTTACCCCTTTTGTGTGGCTTTTAGGTGCTCTTGCCAAGGGGATGAGTGGTGGGAGGTTAAATGCTTGTCAAGCATGTGGTACCCAAGTGGTTGGTATTTTTGCCACGCTTGATGCGCTTGAGACAAAGTTTGCAAATAGCAACAGTGCGATCGGCTGCACATGTACTAAAAAAAGGGCCAGACAGCTGAGCTGTGGGAAGTGGACCGGGAGATAACAGCTCCACAATGTGATGGAATAGGGTGGCTGCTCTCTACCCTTCCATGATGGCTGCCTCGTTGGGGTTGTGCCTCACCCTCACTTTCCTCCTCTGCTCTATCCCGCACCCAAGTCGAGTCAGTGACCTCATCATCATCTCCTCCATCCTCATTATCACTGGAGACAACTTGGCAATTTTAATCAATAAAAAGTGGTGTTTGGTGCACTTTAATTTGAGTATTCACGACACAGACACACTCCACGGATACACTATAATATTGCAGTAACACACAGAACTATACACCGTTAAACTTGCAGTAACGCACAGAACAATATGGCGTTAAACTTGAAGTAACGCAATTAAATATACAGTGTTAAACTTGCAGTAACGCAATGAAATATATGGCGTTAGGGCGCATGCGCGGGCCTCTAGGCATTCATTCAGTGACTCGACACTCCACGCTTGACGGACCTACTTGTCTCACTAGAGGTGGATCGCTGGGACATTGTTCCCTGGGCTATTCAGCCCAACAGCAATATTCTTAACTAGCTGTTTTGTTCCACCCAACGGAAGTAAACATTATGAGCACGTCCCGATAGATTGTGCAGGTGTTATACACCCAGAGAACGCACTCAATATTTATGATATCTATGAGTGGCAAGGCACGCAGTGCCAATATGGACTTACTGGTCCCTAATGCTCATTTCTAACATTGAATCACCATACTGGAATTTATTTTGAATGTTAAACTTTCTGAACCCTTGGCCCCTGAGGAAGGTATTGGAACACCTTATACCGGAAACGCGTCGGGCATTTGGGCATTCATTTTGTATGCTATTTTACATATTATGGTTGATTTGTTTTATGTAGCACATGTAGTGCATCCTTATCATATATGTTAATCTAATATATTAAAGAATATTTTTTACACATTATTTTTGAGTTGGTGATCCATTTAAAGTCCCAACAAAGGGGGCAATTATTTCTATTTCTCTCACCAGTTGAATTCCGCTGCTGGCCTGCTCAGCTACACCAAAATGCCGCCACTCCACGAGGGAGCGACAGAGACATGCACGCAGCAGCAGAGGACTCCATAGCAGATCAGGATGCTGCTCCTCTGACCCCACAGAGCACAGTGAGTCTTCCACACTTGATGGCACCGTCCCCCACATCCGCAGAATCACTAATAGGGAGGACAGTAGATGGGCTCCCCATGACATCCTTGAGTGATCTTCTGGCCGGCCTAAACACATGCGACAGGGAGGCTTACACCACATCTCTTGTCCCCACCAACTTTCCCTCCATGATGACAACCTTCTTTCAGATGCTGTCCAGAGGATTAGCGCAGAACGCTGCCCAAATCACCTCCTTCATTAATGCAGACCTGCAGCAGCTAGGCACAAGGATTGAAGCCATTGAAAAAAGGGTCAATCAATCCGTGGCCAGGATCAATCAAAACTCTGCTAGGATCCAAGATGTCCAGGACCAACTAGAAACAGCACTATCCAAAATCAACGGCCTGGAAAATAGATCCAGACGCTATAACTTCAGGATCAGAGGACTCCCGCTCAGAGGGCCTTCCCAGTGACATTATAGTAAAGCCTCATTTTTATTCTACTAAAGAAGAAGTGATGAAAAGGTCTAGAGCTGCTGATACCCTCACGATCCAGGGCCATGCAATACAGAACTTTGCAGATCTATCATCCTATATGGTTCAGAAAAGGAGAGCACTCAAACCTCTGATCCAAGTTCTGCAACAAAAAGAGATTTCCTACAGATGGTGATTCCCGCTACGCCTGAACTTTTCCTATAACAACAAAGGCTTCGCATTCTCATCCTTCCTAGAGGGTGAGCATCTATTTTGCCACCTGGGTCTGATATCGCAAGAAATCCAACCACCCTCACTCAGCAATAACGCACAGTGACTCAACTCGTTGATCAAACGTCAGAAACTATTCCAACTTTATCACAACATATGCTCAGATATTTTACTCATACAAGAAACACACTTCCCTGCGACATTTAAGCCCAACTTTTTGCACCAATACTACCCCAATTCTTCCTAGTGAACGCAGCCAACAAAACAAAAGGAGTAGCCATTTCCTTCTCCAAACACATAAACTTTTCCCAGACAGAGGTAATCACCGATCCCCTAGGCCGCTACATTTTGGTAACAAGCACTATAGATGGCGAAACCTACACTTTTATCTTTTACTTTACTCCCAACAAGGGCAGAGCAAAATTTTTTGAGTCACTATTAGGCACCCTGCGACGACACTTCCAGGGCACAGTCATCATGGGGGGAGACTCGAATATTGCCTTTAAACTTTTACTATACAAAACGGCCAAAGGGGCCACCAGATCCGAATGTCCAACTAAACAGAGTCTAAAAATTGCTCACATTTTGCACTCTGCAGTACTGATTGATATCTGGAGGGAACTCAATCTCCGCACAAGGGACTATATACACTTTTCAGTGCCACACAAAACCTATGCCAGGATAGGCCACATTTTTCTGCAATCCGCATCCATCCCGTTGACCTTAACTTCCAAAATAACATGTACCCCTCTGTCAGATCACTCTATTGTGACATTTGTTACGCATTGGTCATCCGGGGCAGAAAGCCAGTTTAAATGGAGACTTAATGAAGCCTTGCTAAATGACCCAATACAGTGTACGATCTTAGAAAAGACCTTGAAAAACTACTTTCTTGAAAATGACAATGACTGTGTCACCCCCGCAAATCTATGGACTACTCACAAAGCAGTCACGAGAGGCAATATTATTCAGCTCTCTTCCAAGCTAAAATAGGAAAATAGAGCAGACCTACAGAGGTGCACAGAGGAATTCTGCTCTCTAGCCAAGGCCCACAAACTAAACCCCACTACTTCAACCTTCGCACAGCTAGATATAGCTCGAACTAACCTTAATCTAATCCTCACCACAGTTGCAGAGAAACATCTCAGATGGATGGGAGCTAGATTCTGCTCCCAAAGAGATAGAATTGGCTCCAAACTTGCCACGAAACTGAGCCCCAGACAACAAAACTTAGCCTTCCTGATAATTCGAACCCCACCTGGCAACTTAACTCAGAACCCAGCAAAAATAATGGAAGTCTTCCTAAAGTTTTACTCAACTCTTTAGGAAGCTGCTCCCCCATCCTCTTCTAATATCAACAACGCTTTTATTCTGACCTTCATACCCCTAAGATAGCTCAAGGCCACAGAGACCTTCTTGAATGCCCCTTCTACTCTGAGGGGGTCTTGGAAACGATTAAGTCCCTCAAAATAGGATCTTCCCCAGGGCCAGATGGATTCTCCACCTACTACTACAAGAAGTTTGGCGCATGTATTGCACCCTATTTATCACAGTTCTTAAACTCTCTCAGGGATGGAGCCACCTTAGATAGAGACCTTAACTCTGCGTATATTTCTGTTATCCCCAAACCAGGGAAAGACGCAGGCGAAGTTGGTAATTACCGACTGATTTCACTTATTAATAATGATCTGAAGATTATGACAAAAGACCTAGCTACCAGACTAGCGAGCTTCATAGCACCATACATCCACAAGGACCAGATGGGCTTCATCCCTGGGAGACAAGGACCAGATCAGATCAGGAGAGCAGTTGACATTATCTCATTGCTCAACTCCCAATGAGACCATGGTCCTCCCCAAAAACTTTTCTTCCTCTCAATAGATTTACAAAAGGCGTTTGACTCGGCCTCGTGGACATGTATCTTTGAAATCTTGGAGAGATGGGGATTCGGACCCTACTTCTTAGGTATTATCCACTCTTTTTTTTCATCATCACCCAGCGCCCAAGTGCGTCTACTAGGCAGATACTCTGAACCTTTTGCTATAAGGAAAGGGACCAGACAAGGGTGCCCACTCTCCCATTTGATATTTGCGCTAGCCATTGAAACATTGGCTATCGCAATCAGAACTAACGCTGATATCAAAGGAGTGCTCTGCAGTGCGCAGGAGCACAAATGCCCATTGTTTGCAGACGATCTGCTTCTATTTCTTACTTTCCCCTTAACGTCTACCCCTAACGTCTACAAACTGCTTTGGAAGTTTGGATTGGTATTGAGTTTGAAAGTTAATGTAACCAAATCAGTAGCCTTGAATGTTTCAGTCCCCCCAGAACTGGTCACGCAACTGCAACATAACTTTGCTTTTACCTGGGCCTCTGACTCAACACCATGTCTGGGTATAAGGCTCACTCATAATATGAGAAAGCTCTTCCAAGCCAATTATGCCCCTATTTTCCGTAAATGTAGCGAGGACTTAGTGGGGTGGTCAAAATTTGGTCTATCCAGGCTGGGCAGAATTAATGCGGTCAAAATGACACTTCTCCCATTCATGTTATATCTATTCAGGTCCATCCCGATACCCATTAGGAAGAATCTCCTGCTCAGATTTCAATTACAAATACTGCGTTTCATATGGGGGGAAAAAAGGTTATAGGTGTGCCAAAGAGGTACTTTACCAGGTGAAATCACAGGGGAACTTGGGCCTCCCTAACCTATGGTGGTATTACCAGACGGCCCAACTAACCCAAATCTCAATAACATACTCCAGGGGACCTAAACCAGATTGGGTTTCTATGGAAAGACAAGAAATACCCTTAAACACACTGGATTACCTCCTGTGGAGTAACTCGAAATCTAGACCGCTAATTATGTCCCCTACTCTCTCTCACTCAGTAACAATTTGTGACACACTACACAAACTACCCTCTTTGATCTCTCCCACTTGTCCTCTGTCACATCTCTTCCACAACCCTTCCTTCCCCCTGGCATGAATATTCAAGCATTCCGCTGGTGGCTAAACATAGGCATGGTTCGCATTGGACACTTCTTTACTTTGACAGGACCTATCACACTGGGATACTGCACAAATAAACTAGAAATGCCCGACTCTATTCTCCTAAATCAGGCACTTCCTAAACTCTATCTGGTCTGCAAAGACCGAGCCCCCTAAAGCCACCCCCTATGGACAATGGTGTGGCAACATCATGGACCAGAAGGGGGGTGTCTCCTTGACTGATTTCTCCTTGGCATACAAGGATGACATTCCATCCTACGCCCAGGCCTGGGAGACCGACACGGGGCACTCGCGGGACAAAAATCTTTGGTCTTAAGTCTTCCAAAGTTTTTATAAAGGTATTTTGAATATCTCTCTAATTGAAGCAAATGTTAAGCTGTTAAATAGATGGTATCATGACCTCGCTAGATTGTCAAGGATCTACCTAGAGGCCTTTAGTCTGTGTTTTAGGGGATGCAACCTGGAAGGCACAATGTTTCATATCTGGTGGACTTGCCCCCGGATAAGGCCATACTGGAACAAGGTCTTTTACTTGTTGAGGAAAGTGAGAGGCATTACAATCCCTCAGGACCCCACCATAGCCCTCCTGAACTGCATACTCTCACAGATATCCAAACACACGCAAGTACCGTTTTTTTCATTCTCCTGGGAGCCAAGACTACGCTGGCAAGGGCCTTGAAGAAAACAGCTATCTCTTTTAGGGCGGCCAAGAGGAAAATATCCAGGATAATGTCGCAAGAACATTTGGTGGCAAAACTCCAAGACAGAATGGAAAAATTTAAAACTTTTTGGGAACCTTGGGCATCTTTCAACAATATCTCCCTCTGCCCGGGCACCACAATTAGTGGCTAAGACACTCCTGGGACACGACACGCTTCTTCTTACCTTCCCTCCTTTCGTTCTTTCTCTCAGAGAATCCCTGGATTCTTGGATTATCTTTCTCTCTCTCTCTTTCTTCTCCATTCACTTTAGAATTTACCTCTGGGAAGGGGGTCTCTCCTGCCCCTCTGATGGGAAGCAATAAAGTCACTAAGTTCACTAGTTTGTGAAGAATGTTTATGAAAAATTACAGTTTTCAAGCTATTGTTTCTGATTGAAGCCCCTAGACCTCATGCCACTGTGACGGCCCTGTACCAAACAGCACTTTATTGAGTCAATAAGGGGTTAAAAAAGAAGTAAATGGTATCCACATAAAAGCAGCAATCATAAATGGTGCTTACATTGGTTTCCGAGGTGTGCAGTGGATAAAAAGCATATTTAAACCACAGTGGGACTCTTGGCACACAAACCACCTAACCAGTGAGTACAATGTGGCAAAATTTGTGCTCTCTTGAAGGTGAAAGTGGAGGAAGCTGCTGCATTCAAGACAGTGGGGATGTCTGAGGATCCTCTTGTTAGCAGTGATGCACTTCCAGCAGGAGAAGCTCTAGTTTCCCTGCTGGTTTGAATGCTGCAGCTACCTCCACCCTTACCTTCCAGGGAACATGGATCTTGCCACATTATACCCACAGGTTTGGTAGTTTGTGAGAGTCCCATTGTGGTTTAGTTATGCTTTTTATTCACTGCACACCACAGAAATGACTGGTTCCTTTGAGCCTTGAACTAGTGCTTGCTTACTCATAGCAACTACATGGCTTCTCATGTTTGACTTGCCAAGTAGACCCTTCTGTATCGATGGCACTTCATGCCCTGTAGTGCTTTGCAGACCATGGTTCTTTACACCCAAACCAGCCTGCACCCCTTTGAATAGCTTCATATCAGGCTCATAGTGATTAGTGTAACTTTACTGAAGAAGTGCTGCCTGGCAGTTCAATATGAACCTTTCCCTTAACACTAACTATAGTGGTGTGGCTGCATACCTCTTTGAGGCCAGAATCCATTATGGCATTGTCCATGGCTTGGCTGTCTCCAAAAGTCCTTATGTCTTCAATCCCACTTTCATGTACAGGGCACCTAGGAAGACCTGACCAAGCAGGTAAATGCCAAGAAGAGCCCAGGACCTCAGCCTTCCCCCCTTTTTATAACACAGGTGGGCTGCCTAGGACCAAAAAGAGCAGGAACAGAACTTTCACAAGTTCACCTCTTCCCTGGCCTGGGCCAGTCGCTAACTCACTACAAACCAAATACAGTTGAACTTGCCTACATGTTTGTCTGGCGTTTAACTTTAAAGTTAAGACTGATCTATATTGTTTCTTTCCTGCAATACCAATAAGAAGTAACACAGATGGAACTGTAATAGAATTTGGAATCTTTATTCATTTGCATACTAGTCTTCTAGGATAAAGCCTTCTTTATAAGCAAAGCTTGTGGGTCTGGAAAAGAGAATGTATTTCCTTCATAATTATACATGATATCATAGTAAAAGATGAGCTGTATCTTTGTACTAATGCTTGCATGCTAACCTAATTGGGAAAAGAATATGGTTGTTTTTTACTGTTATTCAGTTTTTCTTTTTTACATAATGTCATTCTGAGTTAACCTGATATGTTCTGATACTTTAATTGCATATAATTATGTAGAAATTTTATAGGACTGAAATATTATACAGCGTGTAAGAGCTTTCCAGTTCAGTATGTTCACAAAGCAAACTGCAGAAAGTTGATTAATTAAATATTTATCCTAACTTACAAAACATTGTCACATTATCTGATGTCACAGATTCACAATCCATGATCTAACTTCTTAAAATAGCACCAGAATTACTTAGTACTTTAAAGAGTACATCAAACCATGCATACCACCCCTCCCCCGAAGAAGCACACAATTTCAAGTAGAACTTTTTTGTGTTTCATTTTGGATAGAATGGTGAAATGCTAGTGAAAGATTACCCTTCAATGCCTGTTGTGTCACCTAGACCAAAAGTGAACAGTATATCTCCAAAAGTAAATGTTAGTACTGAAACAGTGTGGCAACTTTAGCACATAGCAAGTTAGAACTGAGTATCTTTTATTGTCAGGGTGTCTGCTAGGTAGTGAAAATTAAATTTCCAGTTTACAGTTCACAACAGCTTTTCCAGTGGGAATATGTATTGCAGAAGGCACATTTACCATGGTTTCTGTTGTTTATTCATATCTCCTAACTTTTTGAGATGGAAACAAGGGGACACCTTTTAGCAAAAGTATGTAGGCCTAAGACAAACACCCTGCCACACCTCTTTGAAGGAGAATTACAGTGCTGTGAAAAAGTATTTGCCCCCTTCCTGATTTTTTATTTTTTTGCATATATCTCACTTAAATGATTCAGATCATCAAACTAATTTTAATATTATACAAAGATAACCTGAGTAAATCCAAGATGCAGTTTTAAAGTTGTTATTTAATTTATTAAGGCAAAAAAGCTGTTCAAACCTGCCTGGCCCTATGGGAAAAAGCCATTGCCCCCTCATATGCTGAATCATAAATGAACTGTGATTAAACACATTTTTTTGGAAAGCTGAGTTAACTTTTACTTGCCACAGCCAGGCATGCCAGACCTATTGAATCAAGAAATCACATAAATAGAAGCTGTCTGACAAAGTGAAGCACACTAACAGATCCCAAAAAGCCACACATCATGCCACAATCTAAAAAAAAATTCAAGAACAAATTAGAAACAAAGTAATGTACATGTATCGGTCTGGGAAGGGTTTCAAAGCCATTTCTAAGGCTGTGGACTGATGAGAAAAAAATTTAACTTTTTGTTAGGTGTGCATCCCGTTACATCTGGCATAAAAAGAATAGAGCATTTCATAACAAGAACATCATACCAACAGTCAGACATGGTGGTAGTAGCGTGATGGTCTGGGGCTGCTTTGCAGCTTCAGGACCTGGACGACTTACCATAATTGATGGAATTATGAATTTTGAGCTCTACCAGAAAATCCTAAAGGAGAATGTCCAGCCATCAATTTGTGACCTCAAGTTCAAGTGCACTTGGGCTATGCAGCAGGACAATGATCCGAAACACAACAGCAAGTCCACCTCCAAATGGTTCAAACAAAGCAAAATTTCAGTTTTGGAGTGGCCTAGTCAAAGTCGGACTTAAATCCAGTTGAGATGCTGTATCATGACCTTACCCAGGCCGTTCATCCTGGAAAACCCTCCAATGTGGCTGAATTAAAACAATTCTGAAGAGTGGGCTAAAATTGCTCCACAGCAATGTAAGAGACTCATTGCCAGTTATTGCAAATGCTTGATTGCAGTTGTTGCCGCCAAGGGTGGCACAACCAGTTATTAGGTTTAGGGGGCAATTACTTTTCACAGCATTGTACATATAAAAAAAAGACTAGTTAAACACACAATTGCTTTTTTTTTACCACTAATATTCCTTTATATTGGCTTTTGAGATTTACATATTTAGCAATTTAGAAATTTGATGAAAGGTTTAGCACTGTGAAACACTTTGTGAAATATAAAAAGTGCCTTTTTTAATACAACTATATAGATCAGACCAAAATAAGGGACAGATGAGGAGGAAAGCGGGACAGAGGGACTCTGTTCCAAATCAAGGGCAGTCCCTCGAAATCAGGGACAGTTGGGAGCTATGAATTATTAACCATTTGCCATCCACCTAAGCATATGTGCACATATACATCAATGGGCAACAGAGATTTTTGTGCTGAAAGAGCAATCCTAGCACAGTGACCAAGCTGTCAAAGACAGCTCTCGGTCTGTACTAATGATCAAGAATCAGTAGGACTGGCTGTTGATCATGTGACCACTATGACAGCCAATCACAGTGGTCACATGATCGGCCAATTGTTCCCACCCCTGAGTATACAGACCCTATTAAAGGGACGTTGGGGCTGGGTGGCAAGGGGTAAGGTTGCAATGAGCTTTAAATAGGCCAGAGGATTATGACAGCACCTTTTAGCTATCCTGGACCTGTTCTTGTCCCAGCAATAGTCTGTTAGCTGGAAACATGATGTTAGATATTGAGGACCAGAAATGGAACCTTCATACAAATTCATGAAACCTTTATTACTACAATTTTTTCAGCAGTGTTTTTTTTTTTTGCACATTGATTGCACACAGAATGAAATACAATGTCTGATGTCAGTGACATGATTTGTTTATTATCAAAGCTGATCACCATGTCAGCACCAGTATGGTGATTTATGGCTCTCTTAGAAAACATAGCCATGTAAAAAAAGTGTTTTCTTTTCAAGCTAATTTTACATAAACAGACCACAGGGTAAAAATTGAGGCCAATTTCAACAAAATTTTGGTGATAGCAAAACCAGTAGTCATACAGCAAAATCCCTCCATTCATTTGTAATGTTGAGAAGATTTGCTAAGTTCATGTATTGTGAATGAATGAATGAATGAATGAATGAATGAATGATTTATAAAGCGCTGCAAATGCAAACTGAATCGCCTCAGAATTGAACTGAACTGAACTGAATTGTCACTCTTACAGGTTGGGATGGGAAATCTCCCCAGTGTGGACAAAGACAATTACAGGATAATGAAGCCTTGAACATAAAGACAGAACACCCAGTCTAGTTTGGATCTTTTATTTTATTTTTATTTTTTGTGAATTCTTTGTTGTCTTTTTTGTTTTTACCTGGTTTTGCTTAATATAACAATGTGTAAAAACAAAAATCTTTACTATTATTAGGCAAAGGATTAGGGTTTCTATTGGTATAATCAGCCCTGCTTTGTGGTTCTGTTACTGCAAACTTGCATCCGCCCTTTATCTAATAATAACAATCCAATCAGCTTGTGCCTGTGTTACTAGTTTATTTTAACACTTATGGAAAACACATAATTCATGACATATAAAACACCTATCAGGAAAGCTTTTTTGTTTTTGAAGTGACTCTGTCTTTAAAAAACTGTATAAAAAAAACAAGAGTTCCCCGGGAAAAAAAAAATGTAGATACTTATTGTCCATGCTGCCAAATGCAGCTGTGCTGAAGATAAAAACTCTTCAGAATTTCACCCATTTCAGAATATCAGATTTGTAGTCCCTACTGCACTCGCTGCTTCAATCTGTCACAGAACACAAGTTCAGCAGGAGGAACCACAGCGTGCAATTAGGTAACATGAATCTGACACTGACTGAAGTTTTGCATTCTGAAGAGTCATTAGGCAAATATTAACTATGGATGAGTCAAACCCACCTGTAAGAGTCAGATGAACATTTTAAAAGTTCAGATGCAGAATCTGAACTCCATTGACGTCAGTAGCAGCCAAATCTACAGACTCCTGACCCTGTGTGTTACATATTTTTTATACCCCTGCACTCTGTGTCACATACTCCTGATGCCTTTGTTTTACGTTATGCTTTCCTGATCCTTGTGCTCTATGCCTTATACACTCCTGACCCCTGCACAGGCACTCCTAATCCCTGCAGTCTGTGCGTTAATGCGTAGTTCCACCCAAAAGTGTAACTCTCGCTTATATGTTCCCCCCCTCCAGTGCCACATTTGTTTTTGACAGGTCCCCTTGACATTTTGTTTTTGACAGGTCCCCTTCCCCACTTCCGAAGACTGACCACAGCCCAATCTCCTGGAAGTAAGGCCCCCCTCCTCCTTCCACCGACACAGGGCCAATTAGAAAGTGCATTGCGCTTCCTGCACGCGCAGTAGGGAACCCGCTGTGAACTTGAAAGGCTTTACTACCGGATTCCCTTACCAGGAATGGTGGTGGAAGCACCCGGGAGTCGATCCGTAGATCAGCTGGGGAGCCGACATCGCAGGCTCCCTGGCAGGTAAGTGCCCTAATATTAAAAGTCAGCAGCTATAGTATTTGTAGCTGCTGACGTTAATTTTTTTTCACCCAGGCTGGACTTCCTCTTTAAGGTCTTTTTACCCATAGCAGAGACTCTGTTTTTTAACCATACTACTTTAGACCCTCCCATTGCTACTGCAATTTGGCCACAGAGGCTGTGCTGCATTTTGCCTATACCTTCAATGTCTGTCTCTTGCTACAAAAGTCTGTGATCAATTATTTCAGGGTGTGTTAAAAAATATTGTATCATTTGGATGCCGGCATCTTTAGGAAGGGAAACCGGAAGTGAAGCTTTGTGGCTTCACAGCCTGTTTCCTACTACGCAATGCAAAATCCAATTTGCTACAGCAGGGAAAAAAATTACTTACTGATCCCCTGAGAGGCAATCGGATATTCCCTGGATCAACTTTATCTATAAATGTTGGTACCCAGTTATATTATGTGCACCTAGGAAAAAATCTAGGTAATTTTTAAAGCAATCTACTGAGATTCCCAGAACCACCTCTGGAGGGAGTCTATTCCACATTTTCACAGCTCTTACTGTGAAGAAACCTTTCCATAATTGGAGATGAAATCTCTTTTCCTCTAGACGTAAAGAGCGCCCCCTTGGCTTCTGTGATGACCTTAAAGTGAATAACTCAACACCAAGTTCACTATATGGACCCCTTATATATTTGTGCATGTTGATCATATCCCCCCTTAAACTCCTCTTCTCAAAGAGAATAAATGAATTTCCTCTAATCTTTCCTCATAGCTGAGCTCCTCCATGCCTCCATTGTTTAAAATTTTAAAGAAAACCTGTACTGAGGAAAGATGGAGGCTGCTATTGCTGACCTCTGTTCTGAGAAAGCTTATTCCTTCACGGCAGTCAAGGTGATCCCATAGCTTCAATACTTTAAGTCAACGAGCTTGAACAAGTATACAGAAATATACAGTTAAGGGTTTCTGATGTCACTCTAACATTCCTCACCTACATACTTCAACTGGGTCATTGGCTCAGAAAGCAAAGTGCATTCTCAAAAAAAATGTTCTTAGTTTTAAATAAAGATTTCATTCAGGGCTTCTTTACAGAGGTTTACCTCCACTTCCTCTCCTGCTGACAAAGTTTTATCAGATATTTACCAGGCAGGTTAATTTGCTCCTGTCTAAATTGGCCCTAGTATGTGTAGGTATTTTAGTTAGGGGAGTTAAATTGTAGGCTCCTTCAGGGCAGGGACTGAGGTAAATGTATAATAAATATGTAAAAAGTGCTGCGTAAATTGAGGTGCTATAAAAGTACTTGTAATAAATAAATAAATACATAGAACAGTGGGAAAGATCTCTGCATCAACATTGTTTGTGATGATACATAGATCTGTCAGTTTTTTTCATTCAACCCAATGGTTGAATGAAAAAAACTGTACATGTATACCAGGCTTAAATGTAACAAGTGCCCTGAATGTAGCACAGAAATAAACAGCTGTAAAATGTCTGACAGTGTAATCATACTACTGAAATCTAAACAAGTTATGAAAAGATCCCCGCAAATCTGGGCAGTTTGCAGGAATGAAATTGCCCCCCCTAGGCATTTTTCAACAAAAAGCAATTATTTACTCTTCCAGTGAAATGACTACTAATGGTATTATTTTATTGTTGCCATTCCCTAAGGAGTCTTAAAGTAAATCAGTCACAGAAATAGTAATTTCATCATAAACATGCATAACTAGAGGTCACATTCAGTAAAAAAAAAAAACAACAAAAAACACTTTAAAACTGATCAGGAGATTCAGAAATATAAACAGCAGAGGTTAAGAACAAATCTCAGGTTTGGCATCCCTCTTCTGGCCTACTTAACCTGACTCTATTGGTCAGTGAGGTTTCATCTCAAGGTTTGTGACAAATGTATTTTAAGTTCAGTGATAACATAATCTAAGAGAAAGGAAAATGGTTCTATAGAGGAAATATACAAAAAAAAGCTATATGTATGTAGGTTGGTCAGGTAGCAAGGTTCTTGGTCAAGTTTTTTGGATTAAATTCAGTGCAAGTTTGATAGACCAATGGAAGGATTTTGAAAACGCATATTAGAGTGCCTTAATGAAAGATCTGTCTGTTTTTCTCAATGTTGTTGCAGCATAGTTGTTGCATCACTTTAATTTCACGAGCCACAAGCAGCTGGATGAAGTAGAGGATACCTTTAAGAACAGACGCCGGGCTTCCCGATTAACCCGATCAGTGCTGGCATCTATGTCATCCTGCCAGCCACTTTCAGCAGGACATGTGCTGGGCAGAGCTTCTCCAGTGCGGACCCCATTCAGAGGGTGCTGTGCAGTGCCATAGACAAAAAAAGAGCAAGGTAGGGAAGCTCATTTACAGATTCCTGGGTGGGGGGGGGGGGGGCATATCAATATTAAGTCCTCATTTTTATTTTATTTTGTACAAACAGGAAGATATCTCTAACTCATGCTTTACTCACTGAATTCCGCAGTACTGCAGCACCCCCTTCTGTTCCAGTTCCCCCCTCCAATCACACTGCCCCCTCCTGTTCCGCTGCCCCCCTCCTGTCCCATTGCTCCCACCTGTCACATGACCCCCCTCTTGTCACTCTGCCCCCCTCCTGTCCCACTGCCCCCTCCTGTCACACTGCCCTCTCCCATTCCACTGCCCCCCTCCTGTCACACTGCCCCCCACCTGTCACACTGCCCCCTCTTGTCGCGCTGCCCATCAAACATGTCCCACTGCCCCTCCTGTTCCACAGCTCCCCTCCTGTCCCACTGCCTCCCTCTTGTCCCACTGCCTGCCTCCTGTCACACTGCCCCTCTCCTGTCACACTGCCCCCCCACCTGTCACACTGCCCCCCCCCCCCTGTCCTGGTGGCACCCCCTCTTGATACCCATTGCTGAGAACAAAATGCAAATGAACTGTAAGTTGGACAATTACCCTTTTAGGGAACTGTATTTTAGCAAGTATTTGGAATTCCAATATACCAGCTAAATGGATTGTATTATGGAGTGTTATACAAAATTCTTGTAAACTGTTGCAAAGAACTGTTGAGTAAAGGAGTTGGCGACAAAGAACTTTGCTTCCATTTAATATTCTTTGTAAGTTGGCAGCATGTGAAGTGGGTACTATTTCTTAAAGCTGAAGTCCAAGTATGCATGTTTTTGCATTCAGCTTGGACCAAGGTTCAGCTTGGATCAATGTAGGTATTCATGTTCCATATCTGGAAGATCCTTGTGGAAGCTGTAAATCACATGTTCCATAACTGGAAGCTGTAATATCCTACATACAGGAATATGGGATATGTTATTGACATAAATTCACACACACACCCACACCCACACAGGTTGCACTGGATGCACTAGTGTCTTTATTCTACCTTACTAATTATGTAACTGTAATGGGCAATGCTAATACAATTATCGCCACTGGCTTCTGGGTCCCATGGCGAGCGGCTGCCTTGCCCTGCTTAGTGAACTCAGGAGGTCACACAGTTGGCACAGAAGCCAGGAGAAAGCTTGTCTGATTGGATGAGGTGGAGATTTTGACATCACCACCCCACCGTTTCACGTAGTCCAATTAGAGAACTATTTACATTCACTGAAAATATGCAAAGTGTTCTTTGACTGGCACCTGTGCCAAGCCAGTTGCCTTCTGTGCTCAATAAGCAGCAGGGAAACTTCATGAGACCTGGAAAACAGTAGCAATTACTGTAGTAGTGGTAGCTACTACAGTGCTTTCCAGCTTCCACAGCGATCCCACAGGCATGGAAATTGCATACTTACATTGGTCCAAGCTAGACCAATGCAGTTATGCAAAAATATTCATACCTGGAATTCTGCTTTAGGCTGCAGGCAGTTGGACACGGCAGTGAAGATTTACATTATGCTCAACGTTAACAGAACTGATATTACAGCTAATCTCAGTCAATAGTATTTGAAGTACTTAACCGGTTCAATACAGGGCATTTTCACCCCCTTCCTTCCCAGGCCAATTTTTAGTTTTTAGCGCTGTCGCACTTTGTTGTTGTAGGCCAATGCTTACACAAATGGACTGACCTTATTTACATAAGAAACAGCAGTGACCTCTGAGTACAATTGTATACTGTTTGCTCTCATAGAGCCTGGACTAGATTTTTATTTGCTTTTTGAGTGCCTTTTGTACCCAAAAAAATTGACGTCCTTTTTTCCCCACAAATAGAGCTTTCTTTTGGTGGTATTTGATCACCTCTGCGGTTTTTATTTTTTGCGCTATAAACAAAAGAAGAGTGACAATTTTGAAAAAAACACAATATTTTTTACTTTTTGCTATAATAAATATCCCAATTTTTTTTAAAAAAACAAATTTTTTCCTCAGTTTCAGCCGATACGTATTCTTCTACATATTTTTGGTAAAAAAAAAACGCAATAAGCGTATATTGATTGGTTTGCACAAAAGTTATAGCGTCTACAAAATACGGGATAGATTTATGGCATTTTTTTTTTTTTAAATATTTATTTTTTTTTTTTATTAGTAATAGCGGCGATCGCGATTTTTTTTCATGACTGTGACATTATGGCGGACACATCGGACACTTTTGACACATTTTTGGGACCATTCACATTTATACAGCGATCAATGCTATAAAATTGCATTGATTACTATGTAAATGTGACAGGCAGTGAAGGGGTTAACCACTAGGGGGACACAAGGGGTTAAATATGTTTCCTAGGGAATGATTCTAACTGTAGGGGGCGGGGACGTACAAGGGGAGGAGACCGATCAGTGTTCCGCTGTACTGGGAACACAGATCGGTCTCCTCTCAACTGACAGGACGTGGATCTGTGTGTTTACACACACAGATCCACGGTCCAGCCCGGTTAACGGGCAATCGCGGGTGCCCGGCGGACATCGCGGCCGCCGTGCACACGCACCGGGTCCCGAGCAACGCGGCGGGCGCGCGCCCCCTAGGCGGCCAGGAAGCCCAGGCCATCATATGACGTCCACCCAGGATGGGAGATCCCATCTGTGGACGTCATTTGACAATAGCGGGTAGGGAAGTGGTTAAAGTACTTGAAACCGTCTTGGTCTGCCTTCCAACCAGAGAGGGCTCTTCCCTTAGAATTGGTGTAATATACAGACCCTCAGGACAGACTGAAGTTTATGATAATCTGTTGATTGGCAAGCGAACTCAGATAGCAATAAAGGGCGAGGTTTTAATCATGGGTGACTTTAACATGTCAGACATTAACTTGAATTCTCAAACTGCTATTACAAGCAGGAACATGGATGTAATAGATGCAATGAATGGGGTTTCCCTGAAACAGTAAACAGCCCAAACTGAGTAGATCATATTTTAGACCTAATACTATTCAATGGGGATCAACTGTCTGATGTTGACATGAGGGAAAATGTGGGTTCTAGTGATCACTATTGCTTTTGCTTTGATGTTAAAACAAGAAGTGAAAAATCATAGTTTTGAATTTCAAAAGTACACATTTTGCTGATATGGGTGTGTCCCTAAAAAAATGTATTAAAAGGTTAGAGTAAAATGACAGGAGTAAGTAACCAGTGAGAAATGGTAATGTATACCATCCTAGAGGCAGCTAGGTTATATGTCAGGCAAATTACCAAGAGCAAACATAAGGAAAAAAACATATGTTTCACTAAGGAAGTAAATAGGATAGTAAAGAAGAAAAGAATCAGCATACTGGAGATTCAAGGAAACAGAAAGTGTAACTGATAGAGAAGTGTATACAAATAGACAACAGGAGTCCAAACACATTCTTAGTGTTGCCAAAGCACAGAAAAAGAGGAAATGGTTACATAAATTAACAAAGGAGACAAAACCTTTTCTTTCATGAACATCAGAAAAAAATAGCATAGGATCTCTAATAATTAAAATTGGATACAACATTTATGTTGAGGCAGACCTGCATGTAGCAAAACATTTAACCACTTCAATACGGGCACTTTCACCCCCTTCCTGCCCAGGACAATATTTAGCTTTCAGTGCTGTTGCACTTTGAATGACAATTGCGCGGTCATGCAACACTGCACCCAAACTACATTTTAATCATTTTCTTCCCACAAATAGAGCTTTCTTTTGATGGTATTTGATCATCACTGGGGTTTTTATTTTTTGCTAAACAAACTAAAAAAGACCGAAATTTTTGAAAAAAAAAGTTTTTCTTTGTTTTTCGGTTATAAATGTTTGTTTTCTCCTTCATTGATGGGCACTGATGAGGCGGCACTAATGGGCACTGATGAGTTGGCACTGATAAGGTGGCAGTGATGGTCACTGATGAGGAGGCACTGATATGTAGAATTGATGGGCACTGATAGGCGGCACTGATATGCAGCACTGATGGGCACTGATGGGCACTGATAGGTGGCACTGATGGGCACTGACAGACGGCACTGATGGGCACTGACAGGCGGCACTGATAGGCAGCACTGATGATGAGGTACTGATGAAGTACTGACAGGTGTTACTGTAAGGCACTGATTGGCACTGTGATGGGCACTGATTGGCACTGTGGTGGGCACTGATATGGGCACTTATTGGCACTGTGATGGGCACCTACAGCCATTTCTGATGGGGCACTGACTGGCTGATGGGCACCTTTTTGGCAGCTGTGGCAGCACATCTGATGGGGCTGTGCTGATAATCAGTGTGCCGATTATCAGCACAGACCCCCCCTGACAGGGAGAGCCGCTGATCGGCTCTCCCTGTCAGCGTGAACCGTAGAATGCCATTTACCGGCACTTCCTGGTTCACATGATGATCAGCTGTGATAGGTCACAGCTGATCACATGGTAAGGAGCCTCCGTCAGAGGCTCCATACCATGATTGGAGATGCGGTGTGTCAAAATGACACACAGCACCTACGATCGCAGTGCTGCGCACAACCCCCGCAAGGGCGCGCGCTGGCTTGTTATCCAGCTGGACATCATATGACGCCCAGTCAGGATAACTGAACCACCGCCCGGGTGTCATTCTGCTATAGGCTGGGCAGGAAGTGGTTAAACAAGTAATTCTTTTTAGCCTTCTCAGAAATAAATGACCAGTTTTGGGATCATGTTGGTTCTAGTAATGACACTTCATTTTTAGAGACAGAAGTAGCAGAGGAGCTGGCTCACTTAAATTTAATAAAGCAATGTATTCTGATGATATCCATCCCAGTGTTCTAAGAGAAGAGATATAGTCGTGGGACAATTATCTGGTCTTTTTAATCAATCTCTCCTAACAAGTGAAGTTCCCCATGACTGGTGGACAGCTAATACTGTACCAATCCACAGAAAGGGTAGCAAGGTAGAAGCTGACAATTACAGGCCAGTGAGTTTAACATCTGTTGTACTCAAGTTAATGGAATCACTCCTAAAAAGAAGTATCATTGATCCCGTAACAATACACAATTTGCTGGATGAAAAGCAGCATGGCTTTACTGTAGACACATAATGTCAGACTAATCTGATTGAATTTTTTGACTATATTATTAATGTTTTGGATCAGGGTGTTGCTGTGGACTTATTTTGATTTCAGCAAAGCATTTGATACAATTTCACATAATGACCTAATAAAAAAAATTGTACAAGCTAAGACTTAACCCTTGGGTGGTTCAGTGAATATGCAGTTGGCTAAACACTAGATACCAGAGTGTGGTTGTAAATGGGATTCATTCAGAACAGAGACCAGTCACTAGTGGAGTACCACAAGGCTCTGCACTAGGTCCTGCTCTATTTAATCTATGCGTAAATGATATAACTAAAGGTTTGGTGGACAAGGTACAGTGGGGCAAAAAAGTATTTAGTCAGCCACCAATTGTGCAAGTTCTCCCACTTAAAAAGATGAGAGAGGCCTGTAATTGTCATCATAGGTATACCTCAACTATGAGAGACAAAATGTGGAAACAAATCCAGACAATCACATTGTCTGATTTTTGAAAGAATTTATTTGCAAATTATGGTGGAAAATAAATATTTTGTCAATATCAAAAGTTCACCTCAATACTTTGTTATATATCCTTTATCCTTTGTTGGCAGTGACAGAGGTCAAACGTTCTCTATAAGTCTTCACAAGGTTGTCACACACTGTTGCTGGTATGTTGGCCCATTCCTCCATGCAGATCTCCTCTAGAGCAGTGATGTTTTGGGGCTGTCACTGGGCAACACGTACTTTCAACTCCCTCCAAAGGTTTTCTATGAGGTTGAGATCTGGAGACTGGCTAGGCCACTCCAAGACCTTGACATGCTTCTTACGAAGCCACTCCTTCGTTGCCCGGGTGGTATGTTTGGGATCATTGTCATGCTGAAAGACCCAGCCACGTTTTATCTTCAATGCTGATGGGAGGAGGTTTGCACTCAAAATCTCATGATACATGGCCCCATTCATTCTTTCATGTACATGGATCAGTTGTCCTGTTCCCTTTGCAGAGAAATAGCCCCAAAGCATGATGTTGCCACCCCATGCTTCACAGTAGGTATGGTGTTCTTTGGTTGCAACTCAGCATTATCTCTCCTCCAAATACGACGAGTTGTGTTTCTACCAAACAGTTCTACTTTGGTTTCATCTGACCAGATGACATTCTCCCAATCCTCTTCTGGATCATCCAAATGCTCTCTAGCAAACCACAGATGGGCCCGGACATGTACTGGCTTAAGCAGGGGGACATGTCTGGCACTGCAGGATCTGAGTCCCTGGCAGCGTAGTGTGTTACTGCTGGTAGCCTTTGTTGCGTTGGTCCCAGCTCTCTGCAGGTCATTCACTAGGTCCCCCCCGTGTGGTTCTGGGATTTTTGCTCACCATTCTTTTTTTTGGCTATATGTTTAAAGTATTTTATTGATTTTTCCAAAGGATAACAGGAGATACCTTTACATCCGACATGTCAAGTAATAAACAGAGAGATGATACAATCAGATAATTCTACATATCTATAACCTAATCATTAGAAAGACAGTCTTCAAGAAATACTTTAACATCCTGGGGAGTTGGGAAAAACAGTTACTGAACCGCCTCAGACCCATGCACGTTTTGTAGCCTATTATACCATCTCCTCTTCCTGCACCCCAAAAGGGATCACACTGTGCTGGAGAGGAGAAAGATACCTAGATTCTAGTGACCTTAAGTTGGATAAAGAGTTAGGTAAACCCTCCAGGCTTCTAGTAAGGACTGTCTGAATTTTAAACAATCGAAACTGGTTGAATAAGTCACTCTAAGAGTGACCCCGCATGGTAAATAATGAATATAACAATACTAAAAGAAAGGTAAAACAGAGGGAATATGTCCCGTAATCAACTTTACATATGTCCTTCTACAGGACATTGTTACACCGGGACATGTCCCGAGTTAACATGCAAGGGGATAAGGAGAGAAGGGGGGTGAGGAGAAGAAAGAAAGAGAAAGAGGGAACAAAAAGAGTTAGCTGTCCGCCAGTCAGTTCCGGGGTGTAAATAGTACTAGAAGTGTGAATTTGTGGAAGCAAAAATTTTGTTCCAGAAGCTTCTGATTTTGGGACAATCCCACCATATGTGCATCATGGTGCCCTTCATATGACACCCGCGGAAGCATAAAGGAGAGACTGAGGGATACATGAGGGAAAGCCTGGAGGGGGTTAAGTACCATCTGGTGATGACCTTCAGGCTAGCTTCAATTAATGTGCTATTGAGTTTACCCTTGAAGGATCTAAAGAAAGTTTTGTGCCAGTATTCCAGATCCAAGGAGTCCTGTGTATCCCTCTCCCACTCCAGCATGAACGTTGCTTTCCGACTGCTCGTTGCAAGCGAGGAGTAGATTATGGAGATCCCCCCTCTGCTCCAGGAGTTGAGGTGGTTCAGGTTTGAAGAAAGTGTGACAGTTGAAAAAATCTGAACCTCTCCTAATTGGGTAGGTCCAGATGTTTAATGCAATGGGTGAGAGAAATTGGCCCAGCTGAGGTAAAATAGTTCCCAATCCGGTACATTCCCCTGTCTAGCCACCACTGAAATGCTTTGATGTCCATGGTTACGGAATATGTGAGCTAAAGCCTTGCTTTGTGACACCAAAGAAGGACACTTCCTGAGAGTGTCCCAAATCCTCAGTGACTGTGACAAGGAAGGTGATAAGATGGGAGGCCTAGTCTTTGGAGAGCACCAGAGGAGGAAATCTATAGTGAAGGATGGAACTGCCTGCCTCTTCATTTCTACCCAATCAGGTCTGGCTGATTTAGAATAGACCACAGATAGCTGAGCCAATCTAGCAGCTTGGTAGTACCAGAAAAAATTAGGGAGACCCAGTCCCCCCTTATTTCTCAGGCTGTATAAGGATTGTCTCGCAAGTCGATGACCAGATTTACCCCAAATAAATTTGACAACCTTGCTTTGGAACGTCAAAAGGTGGTCCTTTCTTATGGCGATCGGAAGCGAGCGAAATATATATAAGAGTCTCGGGAGAAGGGTCATTTTGACAGAGTTTATTTTACCCAGCCAGGATAGTTGGTGATGGGTCCATCGCTTAAGATCTGATTCCAATTTTTTGTAGAAGGGGGGGTAATTAGCTTGATATAGTTGTTCAAATTTAGGTGTGAGATTTATACCAAGATATCGTATGGAAGACTCACTCCACGAAAAGCGGAAGGAGTCCTTCAGCCGAGATACCAGAGATGATGGGAGCAACACATTGAGTGCTTGGGATTTAAAGTAGTTAACATGTAATCCTGAAATCTTGGCAAAGTCCTCCAGGAGCTTACATAAAACAGGAAGGGAAGTGACCGGGGACGTAAGGTAAAGAATGAGATCGTCGGCGAATAAGCCGCATTTGTGAATTTTAGGCCCACATCTGACCCCCGCTATGTCTGGGTTAGTGCGGATAGCAATTGCCAGCGATTCAATTGCTATCGCAAATATAAGTGGCGATAACAGGCATCCCTGGCGGGTCCCTCTCGCTATATTGATGGGTTCTGAAAGTTGTCCTTGTAATTTAATCCTAGCTTCAGGGTTAGAGTATAGTGATTTAAGTAGCCCAGAGAATCGGGGGCCAAAGCCCCACCTTTCTTGAATGGAAAACAGGTAGGACCAAGAGACAGAGTCGAAAGCCTTTTGTAGGTCTAGCGACAGCAACATTGCCGTTTGATCACGACCACCATCCCAGCCAGATTGCAGGATAGAAACCACTTCTACTGTTCTTCTGATTTGGTCAGGACCCTGCCTTCCGGAAATGAACCCAACTTGATACCTATCAATATAAGACCCAATAAAGGACGCCAGGCGATCAGCCATAATTTTAGTCATTATTTTAAGATCGTTATTGATCAAAGATATGGGTCTATAGTTAGAAACCTCACCTGGGTCCTTGTCCTGTTTTGGGATGACTCTTATGAATGCAGCGTTCATCTGCGGGTCCAGAGGGTCCCCTTTGGTTTTAGAGTTAATAAATTTGGCCAAATAAGGTGCTACAGTATTCGCAAATGTTTTATAATATGGTATGGAGAAACTGTCTGGACCCGGAGCCGAACGCTTCTTTAAGTTTTTTATTAGTGCTAGGACTTCCTCAGTAGATACTGGGGCTTCGAGTCTATCTCTGTGGTCCGCTGACAGGGTGGGAATCGGTAGATTATCCAAGAATTTGGTCACAGCATGAGGCCTATTTAACTTATGTTCACTATAGAGATCCACATAGAATCCATGGAAGGCTTCCATGATTTTCAGAGGGTTCGTCATGTGTGGTTGGCCTGCTATTTTAATTCTAGGGAAGGTGTAAGAGTGATTACGTGGCGTGAGTCGGGAGGCCAAGAGAGACCCAGCTCTATCCTTTTGGTAGTAGTATTTTGCCCCTTGCCATGAAATGCTTTTTTCTGCCTGGACTGTGAGAGCTAAATTAAGTTCAAGGCGTGCCGCATCCAGACGGGACACGGGTACCCGAGCTAGATCCCTCTTGTGCTCCGAACAAAGTTTTTGAAAGGTCTTTTCAAGATTGTCTATGTCGACCCTGTGTTCTCTTTTAATTTGGGAGGCTATTTGAATTATTTTCCCTCATATGGTTGCCTTATGAGCCGCCCATAAGGTTTCCGCCGAAACGTCTGCAGTGTCGTTTTGCATAAAGTAGTCAGAAATGGCCTTTTCGATTTCTACTTTCCTAAAAGGGTCAGAGATAATTGTAATTGATAATTGATAATCTTTTAATCTCCAGTAAGCGGATTTGGTTTGTGGGGCTTGGTTGTTTATCATAACACTCAACAAGGAGTGATCAGACCACACTGTGTCTGTGATCTGTGCTCTTTGGGCTGCCGGAATTAAGCTATTTGAGACTAGCAGATGGTCCAGTCGGGCGTAAGATCGGTGTGCATGGGAAAAATGTGTATAATCTTTTTTGGTGGGATTTAACTCCCTCCATATGTCCGTGAGACCCTGTGAGTATATCAATTTAGCTATCTTAGAACTGTTCCTAGTTGGGCGAAGGGTTTGTGCATGGGGAGGTTTGGATCTGTCTAGGCCTTGGTCGAAGGCGACATTAGAATCTCCGCCTAAGATTGTGGAGCCTTCCAGTAGCGGACCTAGTGTCTTAAACATGTTACTGAAAAATTTAAGTTGTCCTGCATTCGAGGCGTAATAGGATACTAGGAAAAATAGTCTGCCCTTCACAAGGATATACCTCCCCTCTGGGTCCCACAGCACCTGCTGCAATGTGAATCTGCAATTCTTTGAGATGAGGATAGCCACCGCGTTAGCTAAATAAAACAAGGGGAACTGGGCATGTAGGAAATTGGGTTTGTACCGGATCGGGAAGTGTGTTTCTTGAAGAAACAGGACATCAATTTTGCGGGATTTCATATAATCTAGGACCTTCCTTCGTTTGGAAGGTGAATTTAGCCCTTGGGTATTATGAGTCGCAACCCTTAACAGGGAAGACGATGAATCAGTGATAGCCATGGAGCAGAGGGGGTGGGTGTACCACCAATCCACCAGCGCTTACCTGGTCTAAGTAGCTGTGGGGAACTGTAGCCAGTGCAGAGGTAGAATTTCGTCGCTTCTTGCGTGGAAAATGGACATCAACTAGCAGATGGCCAACTGCAAAAAGATGAATTGTTAGAGAGGAAAGAAGAAGAGGAGAAGGAGGGGAAGTAAAGGAGGGGTGATTCAAGCCCCCGAGGGGCTTGAGTGAGCAGTGAAGGCTTCGAAGCACACCACTCATCAAAGAAGGAGACACGTCCAGTCCCTGCGTACAGGGACTGGAAGAAATAGAAAAAAACATTTTTCCCCCTTTCCTTTCCCTCCCCTTCCCAAAAAAACAAAAAACAAAAAAAAAAGTGAGTGAAAAAGAAGTAATAGGGGTTTGTCTATCCCAGAGTCTCTCGGAGCTCAGATTGAGTACTGAGAAGAGAGTCCAATTAGAAAGTTAACAACAAGAAAAAACCCTTGACTCGTGGTGTCATGGAGGTCTGGCTTCTTTGGTGCGTTTGTATTTAGGTTTGTCCCAAACAGGCTGTAGAGGACTCACTGGAGAAGGGCGTTTGGACCTTACCAACTCCGCTGAGGAGTTGGTAAGGTCCATTGCTGACTCCTGTGAGATGAGGTGAAGATCTAGAAGAGTCCGTTCACCTTCTTGCAGGTTGCGGAAGGAATGTGTCTTGCCCCTGTAGTCAAATTTAAGTGCAATGGGGAAGGCCCATTTATATTTAATTTCACGTTGAGACAAAATAGTAAGTAGGGGTTTCAGCGACCTCCTTTTTTGTATTGTGGTCGGTGATACGTCTGCGAATACTTGTATGGCATGACCTCTGCACGTGAGAGGGTGTTGATATCTGCACTTTTTTATCACCTCTTCCTTTACCGAGAAGTAGTGGGGTTTAACCACTATATCCCTAGGCAGGCCATCTTTCCTCAGGGGTCCCAACGTTCTGTGAGCTCGGTCTACCTCCAACTTATATGAAGGAATGTCAGGGATAATTTGCTTGAGAAAGTCCTGAACTACTGATGTGGTGTCCGTTATCGATTCTGGGAGCCCCCTAATTCTGAAGTTCTCCCTTCTAGATCTATTTTCAAGATCATCGATACGAGAAAGAGCAATGTCCAGCTGATCTTGTAACACCTGGATGTGGGCAGAGTTCTGTCTGGTTTTAGAATTGGTATGGTCAAGTTTGTCTTCAATAGCTTCCATCCTTGAGCCCAGTACTTGGAAGTCTTCCCTAATATCTCCCGTAATTTTGGCTGCAGTTTGAGCCAGGCCTCTGTCTAATAGGGCTGACAATTGGGAGAAGAGGTCCGGAGCTGAGAGCAGTGTGTGGGAAGGGATGTCTGTCAGCGCAGGCCCTGTCACATTGTGAGGAGAGGTAGGCCTCATGGAAGAGTGCTGAAGCTCCTCCATTGACTGTTCAATAAGGGGTTCTGTGAATGCTGGAGAGTGTGCCCTAGGCTTGAGTTTACTCACTGGGGTCCCAGGAGGGTGAGAGCGGGTCACTTCAGCATAAGACAGCTTGTCTCCAGGGCTCTCCTCGGTGTTCTATATACTAGGCAGCATGGCGCCCGCCATCTTGGATTCGGCCCGCTCCGCCAAGGCTCTGAAGAGGGGTTCTAGGTCTCTCCTGGACGATCCGCAGATGAGGTGGGTCTCGTGGCTCCCGGGGTCCCAGATCCCCCGCTATGTGCGCCGGGTGGTTAAGGCAGTGCGGAGGTCCGGACTTAAGCAGCCATCTTGGAGCAGTCCGCGCATGCGCCTCTTGCTCACCATTCTTGTGATCATTTTGACCCCACGGGGTGAGATCTTGTGTGGAGCCCCAGATCGAGGGAGATCATCAGTGGTCTTGTATGTCTTCCATTTTCTAATTATTGCTCCCACAGTTGATTTCTTCACACCAAGCTGCTTGCCTATTGCAGATTCAGTCTTCCCAGCCTGGTGCAGGTCTACAATTTTGTTTCTGGTGTCCTTCGACAGCTCTTTGGTCTTCACCATAGTGGAGTTTGGAGTGTGACTGTTTGAGGTTGTGGACAGGTGTCTTTTATACTGATAACAAGTTCAAACAGGTGCCATTAATACAGGTAATGAGTGGAGGACAGAGAAGCCTCTTAAAGAAGAAGATACAGGTCTGTGAGAGACAGAAATCTTGCTTGTTTGTAGGTGACCAGATACGTATTTTCCACCATAATTTGCAAATAAATTCTTTCAAAAATCAGACAATGTGATTATCTGGATTTGTTTCCACATTTTGTTTTTTATAGTTGAGGTATACCTATGATGACAATTACAGGCCTCTCTCATCTTTTTAAGTGGGAGAACTGGCTGACTAAATACTTTTTTGCCCCACTGTATGTCTTTTTGCTGATGACATAAAGATGTGCAATAGGGTTGGCATCTCTGGAGGTATCTGTAACATGCAACATAATTTGGCATTGCTGGAAAATTGGTGAAAGCAATTAAACTTCTGTTCAGTGTTTCCAAATATAAAATAATGCACCTAAGGAAAAATAATCCCTTGACAGAGTACACTATTGGAAACACACTGTAGGCCAGCACTACAGAGGAAAAGATTTGGGGGCACTTATCTTGGATGATTACAAAATGAGAAAACAGCGTGGCCAAAGTTATTGCAATTCTAGGATGCATTTCTAGAAAGATCACCAGCAGAAGAAAGGAGGTCATGATTATAGATCCTAAGTTAGACCTTATTTAGAATATTGTTTCCATTTCTGAAGACCTCACTTACAAAAAGATATTGATAAGATAGAACAAGTCCAGAAATGGGCAACAAAACAGGTGAAAGGTCTGAGGGATAAAAGATATCAAGAGAGACATCAGGAACCTAATATGTACAGTGTGGGGGGAAAGGAGAAACATGACTGAAGCCTCTAAATAAAGTTCAGGAGAGCAGCATTTTTAATATGAAGTTAAGATCAAGAACACAGGAACATAACGTCAAACAATCAGAAGTAAAGTTTAAAATGAATAAAAATCTATACCCAGACAAAAGAGCTAAATATATAACAAAAAAAAAAAAAAAAAAAACAGGGCAGACTCAATAGACCAGTTGATCTTTTTTCTGCCATCACTTTTCTATGTTTCCATGTTTCAATACCCGAGGAGAACAAACATGTAGCAGCCAGTTTAGGATAGGAGATTTGGTGGTTGGTTGAAATAGGTTAACTATGTGACTAGAAAAGTTCCTCCTGTGCAATCGCCAAGATATCTGGGCACCCATGCTACAAAGGCCTCACATATGATTGGCAATATCACAAAAATTGAGCCTGTAACCATGGCACCTAGGGGCTTCTATAGTGACAAGACTTAAGTAATCCTATCTAGGCCAAAGGACTGAGAAGTGCAACATGTAAAGTGTCCGTACTCTTTGTAGTCAGTGGGACAAGTTTAGGGTTTATGTCTGCTGTCCCCGAAAACCTGTAACCCACGTCAGGTCCCCTTTAGGTTCAGGAACTGCGTTTACAACCTGGATTCTTGGGTGCCCTGCTTACCAGTTTGATTTTCTAGATCATATTTTATACAAATTATATACAGATTACACTATATTTTCATTTAAGGCAGTGAATAAAGAGTGTCCAAGCTCAGTAAAAAGGGCTTTGTTCGGGTCAAAGTTCCAAATAATTGCAAAAAGCCAAGTGATATATAATGTGCTTCTTTATGACACAAGCTGGAGTAGAGAGAAGAGGCTTAGTAATTGAGACCCTTCTGGCAGTTTTCTGTATACAAATATACAATCCTTGCTGGAATCTTTCTTTATTGAGTGATGATCTTGGTGCAAGGGAGAAGAAAATATTTGTACATGAAGTTTTCTTTCAGGGTTTTAAAATATATTTTACTATACAAAGAGGAAAATTATTCAAACTCTGAAAAAATGAATATAGGTATGGAAAATATGAATGTGTATACCAGTACAGAAGCATGTATATAGGAGATAAACTGCCCCATGTGCATCATAAAACAATTAGAATTGGCTAAGGAGACCTAAAGAACCACGGGTTGCAGGAAAAGAAATTTCTTGATTCCCTCATCAACACAGTCAGTGTTGATGGGAGCATCCTTCCCATAGAGCCATTGTGTTCTCCCGGCGGTGGAAGGGGGGGTGCGGGAAGACGTCCTTGTCAGGAGAACACAATGATTATTGCTAGTGGCAATGGCAATAATTGCATGCTAAAATTCTGACATGCTGGTTGTACCCAAGTCAATCAAAAAATTGACTTGGGTACATTAAGCCTGCCCATAGATGGTTCAAATCTTGGCCAGTCCCTGCAGAATCGGCCAAGATTTGAACCATCTATGGCTGGTTTAGGCAAACAGATAATGTATATTTTAGAATGTTTTTTAACTTATAGAAACCTTTTAAAAATGTGCAGTTTTAATATTTTTATTGTGTGGTGGTTACCTCCAAAGTGTTTAGTTTACACAAAATATCTTCTACACATTTCAGATGTAGTGCCTCATAGACATGTGCCTTCATTTTCGTCCGAATGCATTTTCGTTTGAATTTCAGGGTTTTTTGTTATCGTTTTAAGAAACGATAACGAAAGTGCATAATCCGAAAAACGAAAAATCCGACATAAACAATTGCTTTATTTTCATTTTCGTTGCTACAACAGTTCGATATAGATAGGAGATTCGACATGATGATGACAATAACAATCTGTGTCCATCAAACCTGTGGTCGAATGTGCCTAACCTTAACTCTATTAGTCCAAGATTATTCTACATAGAGAGAAAAGATTCGACATAGAGAGAAAAGATTCGACGTAGGGGAGAAAAGATTCGACGTAGGGGAGAAAAGATAAATAAAAATAATGATGATGATGAATGTTATTGGCTGATTGTAACCAAAGAGGAGGAGCAGTAAAATAGCCAGAACTAAGTACACACGTACTTTGGCTTATGATGTCTGTTGAAAGTTCTAAGAAGATTCGATGGAGCAGGTAAACTATACGGCGTCGTACAGTTTAGCTGCTCCGTCGAATCTTCTTTGAACATTCGACAGACACCATAAGCCTTCAATGACAGATTGGACCTTAATTTGGATTTTCGGACGAATGCAATTTTTAACGAAAAACAAAATAAATAAAAATGAATTTCGGGAGTAACTAAATAAATTTATTTTTCGGACGAAAACTAAATTCCTAAACGAAATATTTCAGTGTGCACATGTCTAGTACCTCAGTTATGATTTATCCACATTTACATTAAAGATGATGTCAATCTCACAGCTGAGCCGCACAAAATACACCAGTGAACACCGCATAGTGCTTTGTGTACGGGCTCATTCATATTTGCAGCAGCCATTGCCACCCCTCCTAAGGGGTGGGGGCAGCAAAGCCCCATTCAATTTAACAAATGTGTCCACAGGCAAAGGTGGACGTGGTGGTCAGTCCTCAGGCAGAGCATCATTTCCTCTGTTTAGTGAGTTTGCCACAGCATGCAGAGCAGGTGGTGGACTGGCTTACTAAACCTTCCTCATCCTCTGTCACACAAGCAGAGACAAGCGTGCAGTCCCCTGCAGTTGCCAGAGTTGATAAACCTGCCTCCTTGTCCACATCTATTCTTGCCATAGTCCCAACATCAGTCATTGAGGAGTCAGCTGAGTTATTTGACCACAGCGTCAGCCACTTGCACACTGATGATGCCCAGCCATTACTGGATTCAGATGTTGGTTCTGAGGTTGAGGATGACAGGAACATGAGCCTAGAGAGAGGGAGGAACACTGGTAGACAAATTGGCATTTATGTTCACCAAGCCGCAGCGTATTGCCAAGTTGTCTCCAGTGATAATGATGAAGATGGAGGAGATGGAGATGAGGTCACTGATGCGACTTGGGTGCCAGATAGAGCAGAGGAGAAAACCGAAGGTGAGGCGGCACAACCCCAAGGAGGCCGACATCAAGAAAGAGTAGCGAGCAGCCACCCTATTCCATCACGTTCTGCAGCTGTTTTCTCCCGGCCCACTCCCCAAAGCTCAGCTGTCTGGGCCTTTTTCAGCACATCTGCAGCAGATCGCACTGTTGCTATCTGCAAACTGTGTCTCAGGCACATCAAACGTGGCAAAAACAGCAACCATTTGGGTACCACATGCTTAACAAGGCATTTAACTTCCAACCACTCAGCCCATTGGCAGGAGCACCTAAAAGCCACACAAAAGGGGCACAAATCTGTCCCTCCTCCTCCTCTTCCTTACCCACTTCAGTCTGCCCCTGCTTTACCGAGTCATTACCTCTCAGAAGCCTCCACTGACAGAGATTATGGTATAGCACAGGGTGTCCCAGGTCCTAGCAGCACATCTGCCAGCAGCACACCACCAGCTGTAGACTGTAGCCGAGAAATTTCTCTGACCCATCTGCTGAAGAAAAAGTGCAGTCCCTGCCACCCACATGCCCAGCGTCTAAATACAAGCTTGTCAAAGCTGTTGGCTCTCCAACTTCTGCCTTTCAGCCTGGTGGATTCTGCCCCCTTCCGTGAATTCACACAATGTGCTGTACCACAATGGCAGGTTCTGAGTTGCTACTACTCTTCACGTAAGACCATCTTTCTACCATAACATAGAAGGGAATTTTCTGGCATCGTTGGGCAAGGCAGTCAGCTGTAAAATCCACCTTACTGCTGACACATGGTCCAGCAAGCATGGGCAGGGATGATATATTTAGTTCACAGCACATTGGGCAACGCTGCTTTCAACTTGAAAGGATGCAGGACAGGGCTCGGTGCTGCAGCTTGTTGTGCCCCCACGTTTCCATACAGCTGGTGGTGATGATGCCAGACCTGTGAGCTCTACCCCCTCCTCCTCCTCCTCCTCCGCCACCTCTATGCCCCCCTCTGCAGAATTGTCCTATGAACATCAGGTACCCCCTAAGCGCTCAAAGGGCTATTCCCAGGCTAAAAGGTGCCATGCAGTGCTTCAGCCGGTGTGTTTAGAGGACAGAAACCACACCAGAGCAGAGATTCTTGCAGCTCTGCAGGGACAGACCCAGAGGTGGTTCACACCATGCCAGCTGGAGCCAGGAATGGCGGTATGTGATAATGGCTCAAACCTCTTGTCCCCCCTAGACAGGGAAAGTTGACACATGTGCCATGCCTGGCACATGTCCTCAATTTGGTGGTGCAGCATTTCCTAAATACGTACTCAGGGTTGCAAGATGTGCTAAAGCTGGCCAGAAGAGTCTGTAGCCATTTAAGGCGGTCATACACAGCCAGTGCTCGGTTGGCTGAAATTCAGTGGGAATTCCACCTGCCCATAAACCACCTGATTTGTAACATGCCCACCAGGTGGAACTCGACTTTGTCAATGCTGCAGCAGCTATACATGCAGCAGGGGGCCGTCAATGAGTACCTGTGTGTGCGAATACGGCACGCATCATTCCTATGTCACAGAACACACAGGAGGAGAGAGGGGAGGAAGATAAGGAGGAGGATTCTGACACTTTCATAGGCTTATAAGAAGAGGAAGACATGTGTCAATCTGTAAGCAATGGCTTTCCCATCCCAGGACCCTTGGGAGCAGTACGTGGCTGGGAGGAGGAAGTTCCAGATGCTGTCATCCTGAGTGGCCCCAAGGAGTCTGCTTCTCAAGTCTAGGCAAATTTGAGGCTCATGGGCAACCTCATACTACCACTGTTATAAGGGGAAGGTCTCAGAACTCCCGAACTTCAGAAGGACTCAGAATCCCGTCCCCACAGAGAGTAATATCTCTTGAGGACACGTTAAAGAGGATTTTATTGAACGTTTTTCCTGACTCCAGTAGGTTACAGTGTCATGGAAAACGCAGTTTTGAGTCTTTTGTTGGTTAAGAGAGGAGCGTTGGAGAAGGCGTCCACCTAAGTAAGGCATTTCGGAAAATTTTTAGTCCTCTCCACCCAGGGCTTTGAGCTTCCACATCCTATCGGCAGCGTCTGTATCACATGGTGGACGATTACCTCGGGGCCAAAACAGAGATGGAGAGTTTTCCAGCTGACGATCCACTGACTTACTGGGTCATGAAAATAGACCACTGGCCAGAATTTGCCAGTATGCTATTGAGTTGATGGGCTGCTCTGCCTCCAGTGTGCTTTCAGAACGGGCATTCAGTGCTGCAGGAGGTTTTGTTACTGATCATAGAACGTGTCTGTCCACAGACTCCGTGGACCATTTGACTATTATAAAAATGAATCAGTCCTGGATTACCAGCTATGAAGTCCCTGATGCCGATGTCACTGATTAAGTCTTTTTTGGGATGTGGAATCTCTGCAGGACTTCGAGGTTGCTTAGCTTTGAGGGTACAAAGGTTGAGGGTGTGAATATCCCTTCCATTTATACCAGCTTCTGTTCTAGTCTGTAGCAGTTTTACACTGCCCGTGCCTTATTTCAGACTGATGGACACGTTCCTAACTTCCCTCATGGAGGTAGGGCTTTTGACTAAGCTTGTTGACAATATTTTTTCCCCTTTTGCATTACTAGCTTTATGGCTATTTAGTCCCCTCACCTCCTCCTAATATATTTCCTTTTCCTTTATCTAGTGATGTTGGTGAACTCCCCAGCATAATTGCCCCATATGGTTTGACCATTTATTATTGATTTCTCCAGCGTCCTGGCCATTTGACAGTATACCTGTGTATTTTGGTATGTATTAAGGCATTGTTCTCTTTTCCTTTGAAAATAGTTGAGCTTTCCATAGCCTTACAATTGTGTATTTTTTACAGTTTTCTACCAGGTTTCTTTTATCAAGCCCCCTGCAGCCATACCCTGGCTTGTGGATTGTGTCCATCTCGCCCCATGGGGCTCCTTGGGTATGTTGTGGTGACATTTGTTTGGTTTGGTGTCCACTGGACAGTTTTCCACCTGGGGGAGGGTTCATTTGGGAGGGGGCCGTACTTGCATATCCCCCCTTTGTACAGTCACCCATTGACATGCACAGTGTTGTTTATTTTTATATTCTTTGTTAATTAATGTTTGTATGTTTTTCTTTTTGTAGAACCACAACCATTTTCTGTCATACCCTGTCCCCTGATGAAGCCAATGTCTTGGCGAAACTAGTAGGGACATACTGACCTACCACTATCCACTATTGGTTGTATAGATATTTTTTATGCTCCGCCTATTTTTGTACTCCCTATGAATTGTATTTTTAATCAATTGTAATAAACGTAATTATTTTTATATTTTGTATTGTTGTTTTCTTGGCACCGCAATAATCCCTTATGCCTGGCTCTCTATTGTATTCTACTGCTGGAATGAGGTGCCTTATCTATTAGGGGCGCACCTACCACTATTTTTTTCTAGCTTTGAGGGTGTTCAATCATTTCATCTGGAAGAATGTTTTGGGTATAGGTTTTATGGGTACAATTAACACCCAAAGACCAATCTTTCTGCACCTGTTTGACAGGTGCATATCATTGCAATTTTTTACAGCAAGGCCAATTCTTGCTTTCATCAAGAGTACCTCTATAGGGTTACGGTGGGAAGGCACTACCAACATCCAAAGACCAATTTTTCTGCACCTGTTTGACAGGTGCATATCATTGCAATTTTTTACAGCAAGGCCAATTCTTACTTTCATCAAGATTACCTCTATAGGATTAGGGTGGGAAGGCACTCATTACTACTATCCAAAGTCAAAGTGACATCAGAATGTATCCAAAAAAATCTCTAATCTTGTTCACAGTGCACTACATTGTGGCCTCATCATACACACTGGCTCCCCAGCTGTTGCTGAGCAAAATAAAGGCAGGGAAAATGTCTTTTTTTTTTGGCTTTATAAATGCAATTATTGCTGCAGCAGATTCTAGACATGGTACAGACCTGCCACTTTACAGATAGAATAAGGGGACCCCCCAGGCACTATATTGGAAGGAATTTTTCATTTTTATGCTTTAAAAAATAACTGCTCATTTAAAAATGACGTTTTTCACAAAAAAAAGTATTGATACATGTCTCCCAGGGCATGTCCCGGACCCCTATAACCATTGTATGCCCAATTACTTGCATATAAGCCTTCAAAATGGGCACTTTTGATTTTTGAGGTTCGGGTCCCATTGACTTTAATGGGGTTCGTTATACGGGTCCGAACTTTTGTGGTGTTCGAAAGTTCTGGTGCAAACTGAACAGGGGTCTGTTCGGCCCATCCCTACTAAGGAGCCCAAATTGTGCCAAGAAAATATCCCCCACACCACCACTACCCACCTGAATTATTGATACAAGGCAGAATAGATCAATTCTTTCATGTTTATGCCAAATTCTGACCCTACCATCTGAATGTTGCAGCTGAAATCAAGACTCCTCAGACTTTGAAATACTCAGACCGTCTAGCACCAAAAATCACGCCACGTTCAAAGTCACTTAAATCCCCTTTCTTCCCCATTCTGATGCTCAATTTGAACTTCAGCAAGTCGTATTCACCACGTCTCCATGCCCAAAAGCATTAAGTTGCTGTCATGTGATTAGCTAATTAGCAATTTGTGTTACCAAGCAATTGAACAGGTGTACTTAATAAAGTGAATGGTGAGTGTATATCTTCAATGTGAGAAGCACTGCTGCCTCTCACTGTTATGCCCAGTACACACGGTCGGATTTTCCGATGGAAAATGTTCGATGGGAGCTTTTTGTCGGAAATTCCAACCGTGTGTAGGCTCCATCGGACATTTTCCATCAGAAATTTCCACACAAAACTTGAGATCTGGCTCTCAAATTTTCCGACAAGAAAATCTGTTCTCATAAATTCCGATCGTGTGTACACGATTCTGACGCACAAAGTTCCACGCATGATCAGAATCAAGTACGTGACGGAAGCGCTTGGTCTGGTAAAACTATCGTTCGTAATGGAGATAGCACATTCGTCACGCTGCAATTTTTTAAATCTTTTAATGCAGCGCATTCTCTTCTTCTTTAGAATGCTAAAATAATGAAGTTGTTTTGCTGCTCATATTCACACAGAGTTCTGACAACCTGATTTCTTTATAAATTTCTCGAGATCTCATGAATAATTGTTTTTTTTATTTTTTTTAACAGATCTCCATAATAATGTTTAGAATTTTTGGTTATAGTGGTTTTTTTTATCCAGATCTCCTATTTTTTTTCTTTTGTTTTTTTATAGTGATATCCATAATTTTTTCTTTCGTTTTGTGTCAAGTTACCACAACACCATTATTATCTTGTATTTTTTAACCTCAAGGAGGTTGGTGTTGGCGTCCCTTGTTAATTTGACATTGTATTTTTGAAATGTACCTGCCTACTCACAAACAAACTGGCCTTTTTGAAGTTAAACACATAGGCAAGTATTTGTGAAAAATAAATAGCCATTTATTATGGGTCATAACAAAATAAAGACTAAGGCAACGCTGGAGAAACTGGTGAAATTTGCGAAGCCTTTGTACCCCAGGGCACACATCAGTTATTTTACAGTCAAAATTGGTGGCCTGAGGAGTCCTTATAATAGTGAACACAATCTGGTCCAGGACAAAAAGAGATCAGGAACAGCAGCAGATGACATATATGTCCCCAGGTTGTGGTCTTACCACAGCCTGCGTCTTTTGTCAGACCACACCAAACCCAGGCCATCACCGTCTTGTATTCCTTACATGCTTTCTTCCAGGCTGTGGCTCTGGTGTTGTAGTTGTGGCAGGAGGTGGAGGAGAAGGAGGAGGACCATGGTTGAACTCAAAACCTGGCTTTGGCTTGTGGGTTCGCCCCTCCACCCCTTATTTAGGGCTTGTAACATAACTTCCCCACATAAGAGGCGTTAGCCCTCCTCCATTTCCTTCATTTTGCAGGCTGCCATGTAGGCATAGTCCTCTTGATTATTGAGGGGGATTCTGAGGGCCGCAGTAGCCTTCCAAAATCGGCCAAGTGCTGTCTCTTATAAAAGGGGTGGTTTACCTGCCACAGACAGGGCAGCTCCCTGTACATATCAATGAATATGGAGATAAAGTCTTCATCATTGAATAGATCCATTTTATCTGCAAAACACAACACAAGACAAACCCTAATGTCAGGCTAAACTCTCCTAATCTTGTCCCAATATAGGCCTCAATCGAGAAGCAATATAGGCCACTGATGCACCAAGCTAAAATTAAAAATTAACCGATGCACCAAGCTTCTGCTACTCTTTCCTCCACTCACAGATCGTACGTATGACACACACATGTTACGCTTTATATACAACGCACATGCGTGAGACTCCGCCCGCCCCAGACGTTCTTTCTAGTATATTTCCTACCCCTTATCTTTTGGCGCAGTGGGGGAGCACATCGCGGAGAGACAACAAGTGCATGCAGGCAGCAGCAGCAGCAGAAACTACAAAAGCCCGGAGCCACAAACGTCCCGATTCCGGAGGATATTTAAGGCCTCAAATATGAGATATAGAGATGGTGGAGATGGTGGACATCTTCAAGAGGGCCGACTATGACGGGAAGCATGGACCCTACCCAAAACCAAATGTGAGAAAGGCCAAGATCATGACTAAAGTTGTGAAAAGTCTGCCAAAGACGGCGATCCAAGGATCAACTGAGAAAACGCTGGTCAGACCTGAAATTGAGGGCGCAGGATCAGTACAGAAGAATCAAGAGAGTGCTGCAAAAAAGTACGTATTATGTCATGTGTTCCTATTCATGTGTTAAGTTCGTGCTGCTCTATGTGCTTTTCTTTACTGTTGTACAGTTTAAAATGGCAAGTTTCGGGGTCGTGGGCACAGTAATCGTTCGTATTAAACATCGTTCGTTCGCCCACTAATACAATGTTTTTTTCAGATGTAGGTTAACTACATTTGGTCATGCCTATTTGTCTTAAAAGAAGTTTAGTACATTGTTGTCTAGATGGGTTTGTAACTAGCTGTTTACACATTTGGACGCAGGAGCACTAGTGTGGGACACCAGAACAAACTTTTTAGGGTGTCCCACACAGGTGCTCCAGTGGATACCAGGGGTCTCTACATGTGTGATACTTTAACAAAAAAAGGTAAGTATTCCAGCTTTGTAAAGGGAAAAATTCATGTCTTCAGCTTTGAACTCTGGCAAAACAGACAATTGTACAACACTTCCAAGCAATGTTTTATATTCCTATTTCTTGCCTCAAATATCTGTGTGCTAAGTATACCTTTATTTTATTCACATAGCAGAAAAGACTCGGGACATCTGAGGTCACCAGGGACCCCCAACCTCCTAAAGAAGGGGAATTCCAAAAACAACAAGCAGAGGATGTGGAGGAAGGAGAGGTTTAAGAAGTGGGTGAAATAGTGACCACAACTGGTGAGTGTCTGGGACCACACCTTCAGGTAATAGATAGATGGATGCCTGCATATTTATAATACATGGTGGGGTTTTTTTAGGTGATGTGGATGTGGTTGAAGAAGAAACACATTTCACAAGTGCACAAGTCCACATTGGGGAGATCACGGTGTGCAATTGGGATTTACAGAAGATCAAGGAAGACATCAATGATGTTGAAAAAAGACTCAAAAACATCATTGATGTTTTAGGCAGAATCGAAAACACACCAACATTTATCAAATTCTTTCTATTTTTCTAACTTTTCACCAAAATTTTGAAAAAGCCAAATTTTGAAGATGCACACAGTGTGTCAACATGTGCTATCTGTCATCACGGGATATCAAGGTACCCGTTTTGGGGGTGCAGCCCCTTCCTCACAACTAAAGTAGATGAGAGGAAGGAGTTGCACCCCCCCCCGAAACACGTCCATTGATCCCCCATGATGGGAGCTAGCACATGTTGATATTAGGCATGAGATCAGGAGGGGAATCTCCATTTTGATTGTTAATTTGTGTGCATCTTTAAAATTTGGCTTTCACAGGGGCGACATCACCCCATCTGGTGAAGGCAATATCAACACAGTTTGGACATACTAATGTCTGATATTGCCTTCACTTTGTCAAAGTTGAACTTTGTAAGTTCCTGAGTTGTGTATTGTTTTATGGTTTTAAACATGCCTGTTTTAAACACAAAAAAGGCTATTTGTACTGTCCAAAAAAAAAAAAATGTTATTACTAAAACATGTTGGTTTGTTCAAAAGCCCTTTTCTAACGCACATGTGAATGTGCACAGAGTAAAAAGTTTTCTACTCAACAATGTGTGGCTTTCTTCTTTCAAGGCTCAATATAATTTTTTGGATTAAGTTGGTGTTTACACTGAAATGGGGTTTATTTACTAAAGGCAAATCCACTTTGCACTACAAGTGCACTTTCAGTGCAGCTTCAAGTGCAGTTTCATGTGCACTTGGAGTGCAAAGTGGATTTTCCTTTAGTAAATAACTCCCACAGTGCTTTATAATTTGCCACTATCATGCCATTTTCGTGACTCACCAAAATTCATTCATGGTGCTGAAAATGATGTATATTTTTTATCAGTAATGCATTACATACATTAACAACAAAAACAAGGTGTGTGTAGCAGACCCACAACATAATAATAGTTTACTGAAGAAGAGATTGTCACCTCATGTATCAAATAAATTACATTTGCACTATTAAAGAAAATGGCCAAAACGAAAAGCCCTTTGGAGAACCCAGGAGACAGCTAAAAGAAACACAAGCAGTAAATCTAAGTAAATCTTATTTCAGTTTAACTAAAAAATGTATTTTGAAAATGTTTCTTAAAATTTTCTGGCATATCAATGGCCCTTCTACCCGCAAAGTACGCAACATACTTCTGTCTTACTTCGCGGGCGCTTTGGGGGGGCAAACCAGCCAGCTTCAAGCACGTCAGGGTTTCTTCTTGAAGTGCAGCCTCAGGCCCAACTGAGGCAACATAGTTCATTGAATTTCTCCTGAAAGAGTTGTGGAGAATGCAGCATGCAAGGATTATATGGTTAAGTTTATATTCCGCCATGTTGATTGCCGTAAGGAATAGGCGGAACCGCTGGCCATTATCCCAAAAGCATTATCCACCACTCATCTGGCTCTGGCCAGCCGGTAGTTAAAAACCCTCTGGTCCAGGGTGAGGGTCCTTGTGGCTTCAAAATGGTTGGCTGGTCAGAACAAACTAACAGAAAGCACGGAAAAACAGAAAGGCCTGAGAAAAGCAAGCTGAAAATCAGAAATGAGTGGACAAGAACGCACTGCAAAATCATATACGTACTATAAAATACGCACTGAAAAAAAATGTGAAATGACTACACGCCCTGAAAACCAGATATGAACCCACAAACACAAACTGAAGAGCAGTAACGATCGGAAAAGCACGAGGCTGAAAAGCGCGAATCGTCTCTACCAAACTTCTACTAACACGAGTTTAGCTGAAGGAGCCCAAAGTGTGGTACACTGGCTATTGAACTTCCCTTTTCTAGTGCTGTCATACATGTTGTACGTCACCGCGTTCAGGACGTTCAGAATTTCCGGCAAGATCTGTGTGACCGTGTGTATGCAAGACAAGTTTGAGCCAACATCCGTCAGAAAAAAACCATGGATTTTGTTGACGGAATGTCCGATCGTGTGTACAGGGCATTAGTCCCCCAAGATTTGGATTGAGATTTGGAGATGTCAGTACTGTTGTATCTAATGGAGAGGAATCTTTGCTGCATCTCTGCTACATCTCCCTGCTTGGGCATGATCTATTCTGTTGATCTGTGTTTTGTGCATCTCTCCTGCTGCTTCCTAAATATTACCCCAAATCAGATCACCAGTTATCAGGGGACAGCTTTTAACATTAGGAAGAAAAGCCCTTTTTTCTAACAACGTGGCTGCAGCCACATAGAAACACAGTGCCAAACAAGGAATAGAAAGTCATGATCGTGGAAGGATCAGCTATAGGCAGTGGTGTATTTAGGTTTTGTGCTGCCCTAGGCCTGACTAAACTCGTGCACCCCATAATTTAAATATGACCCACCCGTTCCTGCCAATGCCATACCCCTTTTCAAGACCCGCCTGTCGTCTGAAAACCACACCCCTTCCTCTTTAGCCTCCACCTTTTCCTCTCTGTACATTAAAAGTGGGTACCAAGTGCCTACTTGTAAGCTCCTTGAGGGCAGGGACTGATGTGAATGTACAATGCAGGGCTCAAAATTTCAAGTCCTGAGCCACTAGCCAGGCCTTAAGAGCTACTCTCCACCACTTGCCCCACCCAACCCCTACCCTGCCTCGCCCCTAAACACACCCTTGTAAATTATCTTGTGAAATTACACTGGTAAATGTTTTATGCACAATTAAGTTCCAAAAAAAAATATTAACAACAACTTCAACAATATTAACATGAAGCATATCAGTACCCATCAGTGCAGCCTTATTAGCGTCCATCAGTGCAGCGTCATCAGTGACCATCAGTGCGGCCTCATCAGTGGCCATCAGTGCAGCCCTATCAGTGCAGCTTAAGAGCGCCGAATAATCAGTTTCATAATATCACAGTTTATTAGTGTATATTAATTACGTATGGATTATAGCACTGAACACTTTGCAGTACATTCATTTTCACTGAATATGCCTGTTTAATGAGTTCGCATTGATTTTAGCATGCATGGAGCACTTTGCACATGCTGAAATCAATGCAAACTCATTAAACAGTGCATATTCAGTGAAAATGAATGTACTGCAAAGTTTGCAGTACATGAACTTTAACTGAATGTGCACTGTTTAATATATTTGTGACACGGAACACTTTATTTATACCTGTCCTCATAGTCATGCCCATCCTCACAGTCATACCCATCCTCATAGATCATATCTGTCCTCATAGATCATACCCATCCTCATAGTAGTACCCGTCCTCATAGATCATACCTGTCTTCATCCATCATACCTGTCCTCATAGGTCATACCCATCCTCATAGTCATACCTATCCTCATAGATCATACCTGTCCATATAGGTTATACCTGTTCTCATAGTCATACGCGTGATCACAGATAATACCCGTCCTCATAGATCATACCTGTCCTCATAGATCATACCCATCCTCCGGCTTCTCCTCCAGGTCAGTGAAGCTCCTCTCCATCATCATCTCCAGCCAGTCCTCCTCGGAGGGAGCGGGGTGCTCGGCACTCTGTTTGTCCATTGATGATGATGTCACTCTCTATCACACAGCAATGCTGTCACTGCACTGTCACACCCGGCCACCCTTTAGTCACCACCGTTATCACCCCCGGCCGCTGTTCATTCATGGACGAAGAGCCGAGCAGGACAAACGTACTTAGAGGGGCGCCCAGGAGGGCAGGGCCAGTCACTGGCCGCAATATTGGGGTGCCAGTCTCTATTTGGGCACCAGCCAGGGACTGTATATGTGCAGTAGGCGGCCGCGCGAGGCAGAAGTCGGAAGGACGGGTCGGGGGGGGCTTTTTTTGTGCAAAGTGCCGCCCTAGGCCTGGACCTTGTTGGCCTAGGCCAAGATACAGCACTGGCTATAGGGAGCCTAAAGGCAATATCTGCGACTAGATGAATAACTTTGCCAATTGCTTGCATTTTTTTGCCACAGATCTATCTTTAAAGAAAAGCTGGCTCTGTTTTACCATCTTTACTATGTTATTGATGATGGGGGAACAGTTTTACTTGATTTTACCCTCCCAGCAGAGTTACAGCCTTCTAATCTGTTACTACTGTAAATACAGACCATCTGCACTGGAATGGGGGAGCTGGGGAGCTGAGCTTCTGAGAGATAATGACTTCAGAGCTTTTGCTGTGAAATTTGAGAATTGATTGCTGAATTGCTCCACATAGTTTGCAGCTACAGAGGTCAATGAGAGCTTGTTAAAAACTCATTCAGTTCCTGTTAATAATATGTACAGTAAATTATTGAGTGTCTATATTCTGACCGAAAGTTCACTTTAATTCCATATTCCTAGAGTTGTCTGCAAAATCCCCCCAAAAAGCTTAAACATAAAACAGATATTAATTCCAAGACTATAAGCTTGCAAAATAGATGAACATTGTTTTTGGGTAATCATTTTTGTTTATCGTAACCATTTAAATTGTTAAGGAACAGATAGCAGGATGATATTATTTTCCATGGACAATAATCATGTTTGTTCTGAATTACTATGTTCCATAAATCCTGCTTGTCACCATTTTTCCAGGTATGACTTCCAAGATCTGAGTTCAGGCTCCAGCAGAGTGTGTACCAAAGCCTTGGACAAAATTATGAGTCCATGAATTTACCAGATGCTCCTGATCCTGAACAAAACCAGAACCCTGTACAAGTCTAAGGATACAAGTGTGTTTTGTAGAATCACTAAATGGCTTCAAATGCAAATGTTTAAAATGTATATTAGTTATGAGTTCTGATCCACTTCTGAGTTGTGCATTTTATGTGTCATTTTTGATTGTCTTATGAAATATGACCCTCACAATTGTTTTCAGTGTCACGTTTTTAGGGACCGTCATCTTCATTTTTTGTCTGAACAGAGAAACAGCTCTTGTATTTGTTCATGTAAAGATCACAGCATTTTTGTTGGTTTTGAAACTGCAACATGCTACACCTGATTCTCCTGAGTTCAGCTTTTTACTATGTAGCCTAAGGTAAGCAAATGTCTGTTTTTGTTCCAGTCTTTCTTACGTTTATATTTTCAGTACATTGCGTATGTTGGCCTTAACCAATGTAAAACATCAAGAACATCCTTTATCTGCCTCCTACTCCTTCTGCTCTATCATCATCTGCAGAATAAGGTTACCAGGTTTTCAAAATTAATTCTGAGGACACCCTTTTGACCACACCCACAAAACCACACCCTAATGCTGGCCATACACTATACGAAAAATCGGCCGAAAAATCGTTCGTATGGACACTTCGTTCGTTTTTCGGCAAGTTAGTGGGTACAAATCGATAATCGTTTGTGACGTTTTTGTGGAAAAAAAACGAACGGCATGTTTGGAAAATTTCTGCCGAACGTACGATAAATTATAAGGTTAATGTGTTTCCCGTGCGAACTGCCTGCACTAGGTATATGTAAAAAAACGAACACAAAATTATTTATTCATGTCCACTGAACAGATTATCGGACATTATATGATGGCACGATCGTTTGCGGTCACGGTCGAACGTTCGTTTTTCGAAAATGGGTTCGGCCGATTTTCTGTATAGTGTATGGCCAGCATTAGTTGTAACCAAACCCAAAACATGCCTTGAAAAATGGTCACAAGGGGAATGCTATGGTGCATGTAGCGTGCCAAGGCAAATTGTGGGTGTGGCCAAACTGTGTAGGCAAAACTTAAAATGCTTAAAATGCTTAAAATATTATGGTTAAATAAAACCTGAACCTACACCGCTATGGGTCAAAAGAGTGCAAATCATAGGTGTGCAGGGGTCAGGATTAAGTAACGCAGAGAGTTCAGATGTCAGGACTAAGTATTGCACAGAGTTCAAGGGTCAAGATTAGGTAACGCATAAAGTTCAGGGGTCAGAAATAAATACTCTATAAATCTATCCCATAGTCTGTAGATGCTATAACTCTTGTGCAAACCAATCAATATATGCCTAATATATGCCGTATATTTATATACGGTGCTGCCAATGTCATCAGTGCATGCGCACTGAAGAAACGGCACATTTTTCAGGTCCTGTGCCATGACCGGCATGCGCGGGAGTGACGTCATCACGGCTCCGGCCAATCGCAGCGCCAGAGCCCACAAACCTGGAAGTAACTGAAGTGAAATATGCTGGCCGTGGGAGTGGAGTGCAGGTGGCACTGCAGGGCATCGTTCTAAGGTATATATTTCATAATGAGCTAGTATTTTTGGGGGGTTTCGGAGGTTTATAACCTCTTTACCACTCACAGCAGTCACATGATCAGAATGCCTGGCTGGGAGGCGACAGTAGTAAGGGACTAAGTAAAACACCGGAGCCCAGGGGTCAGGTTTAAGTAATGCAGATAGTTCAATGTTAATATTAAATAATGTAGAGAGTTTAGTGGTCAGAATTAAGTAACGCACAGAGTTCAGGGGTCAGGACTAGGTAACACATTGAGATCAGGGGTCAGAATTCAGTAAAACAGAGTTCAGAGTTCACGATTAAGTAATTCATAGAGTTCAGAGGTGAGGATTATGTAAAGCACAAAGATCAGAGGTTTCCAGCTTCCCTTTACCCTAGTCAATGTTCTTCTTGTCAGCCTCCAATGTACCTAAGCACTGCTGCTTTTATCTACCTATAGCACCCCTTTTTACTGCTTCACTAGTTCACCTCCAACATTCTCTTTACTACCCCTCTCATTAACCTGTATTGTCCCCACCCAAAACTGCTCTTTTCCTGCACCTCCATTCCTTGGCACCAGTCCCTCATCTGTCTTTATTGCTACTCTTTACTGCTCAACTTGTTGGCCTCCAGCACCCCTTTCACCTCTTTACTGAGTGCTCATCTTTTCTACCGTCAGTGTCTAATTGAACTGTTCTTTGATCTTCCACCATTACCGGTCTTTACATTCACCTCCATCACCCCTTTTACTACTCCTCTCATTAACCTCTAGTACCCCTCTATTCCATTGTCCAACACCAAAACTTTCTAGTACTGCTTTTGTTTTCCAGAGCTCACACTGTTTTGCACCTCTCCTTCTCATCAAGCATCCCCCAACCCCATAGTGCTCCTCTGCATTTATGAATTCTAACTATGCAATTAATATTTATACTGAGTCCACATGGACTGCAGCTCTTTACAGGAAATCTTGAGCCATCATGATTACACTCCTGACCAGTGGCGGTGCATCCATAAGGGCGCACGGGTGCCACCCCCTCTCTCCAGCCACCCCCATCTATGACCGATAGATAGATTCATGCATAGCATGAATCTATCCGTGGCTGCTGCTGTCACCCCCTATTCAGGCGCCCAGCCCCTTTTCAGGTGCCGGGTGCCTGAATTACAGTGAAAGGGGGTGTTTCTGAATCACCTGATTAGAGCCATAGGCTCTAATAGGCGTCAAAAAAGTTGACCTACGAGCACCTGCTTGGCACTCGCAGTTCACCCAGGTGTGTTAGAACAGCGAATGAATATTCGCTTTTCCCAATACTGAACCGCCTCCCCATCAATCAGGTGCTAGGGTCTGTTACCCATCACCTGATTGGCTGAAATGACAGACGCTGTGATTGGATGCCTATCAGGTGTCCAATCGCCTATAGGAGAGTACGGGAGAAGACGCATGGAGGACACCGCTTGCCGCTGTCACCTGCTGCCCCAGACAGGGTAAGTGCCAGGAAGACGGCGAACAGGCGGGGGGGGTCACTGTGGCGGCATTCGATGGCACGGTGGCAGCATTCAGTGGGCACTGTGGCAGCATTTGATGGACACAGTGGCAGCGTTTGATGGCACAGTAGCTGTGTTTGATGGGCACAGTGGCGGCAATTGATTGGCACAGTGGCAGGATTTAATGGGCACAGTGGCTGCAATTAATGGGCACAGTGGCTACGTTTGATGGGCACAGTGGCTGCGTTTGATGGGCACAGTGGTGGCCATTGATGGGCACAGTGGGGGCATTTGATGGACACAGTGGCTGCAATTGATAGGCATAGTGTCTGCGTTTGATGGGCACAGTGGCTGCATTTGATGGGCACAGTGAGGCTGCAATTGATGGGTTTTTTTTTTTAGAATTTTTCAGTTTGTTTGGGCCCCCTCAAAAATTTTGAGCACCAGCCGCCACTGCTCCTGACCCAGTGAATCTAATAATGTAACTATCTATTACAGCCCTCTGCTAGGAGTTGAGCCCATTGAACCCAAGATTGCAGCATGGCATTTCTAGCCCTTAAATTGTAAACATACTGCTTTTTATTCAGTAATAGTGGTAATATAAAGGCTGCGCATAGTATGATAAATGGTTTATTCATTTATAAGGTAAACAGAATTGTGGTTTGTTGGAAAGATAGGAGAAAGGGTAAGGGCTGAAGTTATACAAATTGCTTAATTATAGAGGAAAATACGTTTTTCAGGACATGATGAACTCTGCATTTCATCATTAATAATAAAAGGCCTGTAAAACAAACATCTGGTCTTAACATATGCAAGTTATATATTTTGGCTTGAATTAAGTCAGTGGAGAATAGCTACGTATGTGGATTTGTGGAATAGCTAAGTGGTTTGTAATGTTAGCAACTGATCAGAAGGGGTTTTCTTGGGAAGTGATATTAGGTCAGACTAATTTAGCACTTGATATAATGCTATAATGCCTTATTTTCATTTATGAGTATTCTTTGCTTTTCAGCTGTGGTTCCTGGGTTCCAATCCTATCCACTGCGCTATCTGCACTACCTGTGAAGGAAATAAAAAATACACATAAAACACACTATTTTATGAATGGGACTTTTGAGCTACAAACCAATAGTAAATTGTGTAAAACTTATTTTCTTTGAATATAAAAAAAACCATACTTATTAAAATCCAATGGCTGACTTAATGTGTAAACACATTGGGGTTGATTTTGCTAAAGGCAAATAGACTGTGCGCTTGCAAGTGCAGTGGCACTCATTTTCCTTAGTAAATGTAAATGTGGTAAAGCTTCACTTTGTAAAGAATACCAAATCAGGTGCAAGGAAAATTTAAAAAAAAAATTTTCTTGCACATGATTGGATCATGGAAATCACCAGAGCTTCATTTACTAAGCTCGAAACAAGCGCAACTGCACTTGGAGAGTGCAAATGCACTTCAAAGTGCATAGTCTATTTGTCTTTTGTAAATCAACCCCACTGTGACAGCCATTGGGTTTTAATGAGTATGTTTTTTTTTTTAATTTTAACTTTTTGAATAAATAAAAGTTTCACATAATTTACTATTTGTTTGTTCCTCAAAGTCCTATTCATAAAATTGTGTTTTTCCTTTGTCTTGTTCAGAGACGCGGCATTATATTGCATTTGAAACCTTGGCACTTGTAATACACATAAAATATTAAAGCCCCACTCATATTTATTTAATCTTGGATAGAACGGGGAAGGGTTAGAACTGCTGTCGGGTCTTTTATTTTATTTTCTACTTCTATATCTTGTATCAAATCTTCATTTAGTCTCCAATTATTTATCCTTTTTTGAGCCCCCCCAGATCTCAACTCAACAGTTACAGGCGCATGGTCTGAAAGTGATGTTATTTCTATTGATGATTGAACTATTGCCTCCCATAAGCGATATTCCACCATGACATAATCTAACCTTGTGTAAGTATTATGCACCGCAGAATGATACGTATAATCTCTTGCCTGCAGGTGTTGGGCAAGCCAAACATCCACTAGCTGACATTGATCTAGTTTTTTCTTTACCATTCTCAATTAATGGTTTCCTATTTTCAGTGCATTCGACGTACTATCCATTCTGGGGTCCACACAAAAATTAAAGTCCCCTGCCAAGTGCAACACTATACTGCCCCTCTTGAAGTCCATTAATTTATTTCAAATCTCTTTCAGATATTTTTCTGGACCTCTATTAGGGCAGTACACGTTGGCCAGGGTGCATTCCACCCCCTGTAAGTTTCCTCTCAGAAACAAAAATCGTCCCTCTGGGTCTACTTTTCTATCTTCTAATGCAAATCTTACATCATTTGCGAGGCCTATTGCTACTGCTTTCACTCTACTTAATGGTGAATAATTATAGTACCATGTTGGATATGTTTTCGAATATAATTTAATGTTAGTGATTTGTGCTATATGCGTTTCCTGCAAAAATATAATCTTTGCAGCATATCTTTCCATTTCTTTTAACACTTTTTTTCTGGGGTATTCAACCCTCTCACATTATAAGTTAAGCATTTCAAAGAGGTAATTTTACTTCCTATCTCCTCCCCCCTGGCCCACGCCAGTCCATTAGGCAGAGGGGCGGGGGGTCCCAGGGAGCAGGGCAGGGTGGCCAGGTCTCCGAGGTGCCATGGGGGTCTTTAGAATTGAAACTGAGTTTTCCCGAAAAATCACACTCCCCCCCCCACCTATTATCAATCCCTTCCCTCCCTCCCCACTCTCTGCCCCAACCGCCACCCGCAACCCTTTGCATGATGGTAATTTGACCTTCTCCTGGTCCTTGAGCAGCTCCATATTTTGGCCTCCTGATCCCCTTCTGTTCTTTCTGGCCTGAGGTGGTGCTCTTGCTTAACCCCCTCCCCACTCCAATTGGTGGAAGGTGGCTCCAAAGCCCACCGGATGTCCAGGTATTGAATCAGTCCCAGGAGGTCTCAAGGGCCAAAATATGGGAAACATATAAGGCATATATTAGGGGAATACTGATCTCTTTTGGAGCAAAAAAAAAAAAAAAAGAAGGATAGAGTAAGAGACCTGAAAAGGACAATAAAAGAAATCTAAAATATAGAACAAAAACATAAAAAAAGCCCGGACTTTGAAATACAGCAAAAATTAATAATAAAAAGGGACCACCTAAAAGAACTGATGGGACAGGAAACTAGAAAAGCCTTCAATAAAGTAGCAAAATATAGATATAAATGGGAAAATGAACCAGTAAAATATCTTACAAGAGCTCTAAACCAGAAAAAAGCATCAAACTACATAGAAAAGATTAAAAATAGCAAAGGAGAGATGGTATATGAAACTACAGAAATTGCTAAGGTATTTCAAAGTTATTATAGCACCTTCTACTCTGTAAGAGAGAAGGAGACACAAGACGCTGAAAAAAAAAAAAAAAAAAAGATAGGAGTGAAAAAATTCAAGATTATTTAAAAAAGCAAATCTACTGAAGATACCAACAGAAAAACTACAATCTTTAGAAGATCCAAAACAAGATGAGATTAGAACTGCAATAAATAACACAGCAGCAGGGAAGAGTCCAGGGCCGGATGGATTTACTATTAAATATTACAGAAAGTTTAAGCAACAACTGACCCAGAAATTATGGGAATACCTAAATGGCTTAGGGGAGGGGAAGGAGATGAGGAAAGAGTAACTAAGGGCATTTGTTACGGTAATACCAAAAGAGGGAAAAGATGCTACCTTATGCCCCAACTATAGACATATAGCATTGTTAAATGCTGATACAAATTTGTTCGACAAAAAGCTGATGCCGGATTGGATCCATGAGGACCAAACGGGGTTTATACCGGGTAGAGAAGGTAAGGATAATGGCAAAAGAACATTATTATTGTCAAAAAAAGATAGAGGTAGGGAATCCCAGATCTACCCCTGTCTATAGATGCAGAGAAAGCATTTGACACGGTAGACTGGGGATTCATGATGGAAACAATGAGAAATCTGGGAATAGGGCCCAAAATGACTCATTGGATCCAAAGTTTATATAACCATCCTACAGCATCTGTTAAAGTAAACCGAGATATCTCGTTGCCTTTTGAGATGTTTAATAGGACAAGACAAGGATGCCCTTTGTCGCCCCTTCTATATGTATTGACGACTATCCGGAACAACAGCGATGTAGAGGGGGCAAAGATGAGAGGAATATTCAAGAAGGTATCGGCATATGCCGATGATGTTTTATTTTATATCACTAAGCCTAGAATATCACTTCCAAATTTAATGAAAGAATTTAGGAACTACGGGGAACTATCAAACTTCAAAATTAACCCAATAAAAGATATCCTGCAGCTGAGTTTAAGTAAAAAGGAAGTAATAGCATTGCAGGGGGCATTTCAATTTACTTGGGTGGAGAAAGAACTAAAATATCTTGGAATAAAATGAACTGCTTCCTTGGATAAAATGTACCAAGAAAATGATATCCCACTGCTCAATGAGATCAAATCAGAAATAAAAAAAATATCAACTCGTCCACTATCTTGGATGGGTTGGATAAATATGATGAAAATGGCCATACTCCAGAAAATAGTATACAAATTACAAATTATACCAATAGCAATTCCTCAGAATTTTCTGAGAATTTTACAAATAAAGATTGTTAAATACAGTACACGGTATTAAGTAGAAATAAAATGCATGGGGGATTGCCAGCACCAGATGTAAAAAGATATTACAAAGCAGTAATATGAACTTGTATGTGCTGCTTTAACTGGTAATTGTGCAGTCATGCAATGCTGTACCCAAACAAAATTTGCATCCTTTTTTTCCCACAAATAGAGCTTTCTTTTGGTGGTATTTGATCACCTCTGCGATTTTTATTTTTTGCGATATAAAAAAAAAAGCCCGAAAATTTTGAAAAAAAAATGAAATTTTCTACTTTTTGCTATAAAAAAATACAATAAACTCAATTTTAGTCATAAATTTAGGCCAAAAAGTATCCAGCCTCATGTCTCAGGTAAAAAAAATCAATAAGCGCATATTTATTGGTTTGCGCAAAAGTTATAGCTTCTACAAACTAGGGTACATTTTCTGGAATTTACGCAGCTTTTAGTTTATGACTGCCTATCTCATTTCTTGAGGTGCTAAAATGGCAGGGCAGTACAAAACCCCCTAAAATGACTCAATTTTGGAAAGTAGACACCCCAAGGAATTTACTGAGAGGTTTGTTGAGCACATTGAATATTTAATTTTTTTGTCAAAAGTGATTGAACAATTAAAAAAATATATATTTACATTTTCCTTTTCTTTCTTCATTTTCCAAAACAAATGAGAGCTGCAAAATACTCACCATGCCTCTCAGCAAATAGCTTGGAGTGTCTACTTTCAAAAATGGGTTAATTTGGGGGTTGTTTTGTGCTATCTTGACATTTCAGGGAATCCGAAACTGTTATAGGTAGTGAGGAGTGAAATCACCATTTTACTCCATTAGAAAGCCTGAAGGCGGTGCTTGGTTTTCGGGGTCCTGTACGCGGCTATACTGCCACAAAGTCCCACACATGTGGTATCCCTGTACTCAGGAGAGGCAGCAAAATGTATTTTGGGGTGTCATTTCACATATTCCCATGGCGTGTTTGAGAAATATATAATTTAGTGACAACTTTGTGAAAAAGGGGGAAAAAAAATATTGTCATTTTCCCGAAACTTGTGGCAAAATATAAAATATTCCATGGACTCAACATGCCTCTCAGCAAATAGCTTGGGGTGTCTACTTTCCAAAATGGGGTCATTTGGGGGGGGGGGGTTATACTATCTGGGCATTTCATGGCCTCCGAAACTGTGATAGGTAGTGAGGAGTGAAATAAAAAATTTACGCCCTTAGAAAGCCTGAAGGCGGTGCTTGGATTTTGGGGTCCTGTACGCGGCTAGACTGCCAAAAAGTCCCATAGATGTGGTATCTCTGTACTTGGGAGAAGCAGCAGAATGTATTTTGGGGTGTAATTTCACATATTCCCATTGCACGTTTGAGCAATATATCATTTAGTGACAACTTTGGAAAAAAAAAAATTGTCATTTGCCCGAAACTTGTGACAAAATATAAAATATTCCATGGACTCAACATGCCTATCAGCAAATAGCTTAGGGTGTCTACTTTTCAAAAAGGTGTCATTTGGGGGTTTTTTTACCTGTCCTGGTCACAACATGCACAACATTAGAAGCTTATAGGGATGTGTGATTAGTTTCCTACGAATTGAACATTTGCACAAATTTCTGTAAATTCGTACATTCGGAGGGATCTGAAATACAAATTGCTATGTTTCCAAATTTTATGCAAAATATGAAATTTCGTTTATGAATTTTGGATCCAAATTCCGTTACAACAGAAATGTGACTGGTGTTTTGTTGACCAATAAGAGGTTTTCTTCTGCTGCTGAGTGAGGGTTGGGAAAATAACCTTTTTTAATATGGGAGTGGGAGTGAGACTGGTACTGGTAGTCGATGGGAGATTCAGAATCGGACAAAATAAGAATGTTCATTAATATCGTTTTATTATTGTCATAATAATTACAATTATTCGTTATGATGAAGTTAAAAAAACCCAGGAAGTCAAGTCAGCACAGCACAGGGATGGTGGGAGCCCCTCATAATGAGCACAGCAGGGGTACAGCCCCAGGAGGAAGTCAGCACAGCACAGGGATGGTGGGAGCCCCTCATAATGAGCACAGAAGAGCTGTGAGCACATAATGAACACACAGAGCTCTCCCTCTCCCAGAAGCACTCTTACTGCTTTTTTGGCCTTGTTTGCTGCTCTATTTTCCTTTAAAAGTTAGAAAAATGTAGACAAAAAAATATGATTTTGACCGCAGCAAACTAACACCAAAATCACCAAATGTACAAAAAAATATTATAACAACAGAAAATAACAAAATATTAACTAAATGAAACAAGAAATTAAAAAAAATGAAATGAAAAAAAAAAACAATTATCTCTCAAAACCAACCAAAAAAACTAATAAAACCAGAAACTAAACACTAACAGATGATACACTCGCACACTACAACAGATACAAACTAAAATGAACAACGAAAAACAAAGGATTGCAAAGATATTCACTCAGATGCACAGACAAATAATCGTGTGATCTGCTCCACTACACTAACTAACCCACAAAGGGAAGTCACATAATCGGGCCTGCCCTGTAATGCAGGCCTCAGCAGCAGAAGAAAACCTCTGATTGGTCAACCAACAGTCAGTCACATGTTTCCGTAGTAACGAAATTTGGAACGAAAAGTGAACAAATCTAATGAAAATTCATATTTTTCAACTGAACTGAATTTCGTATTTTGGATAAAAACAAAACTACCATCGGCGTCGACTGCCATATTGAGAAAGGTATATTTTTGCATTTGCATTCATTTCGGACACGAGTTACGAAATATGAAGTAATGACGAAACAGAACGAAACAAAACAAATTTATTGACGGCACACATGTCTAGAAGCTTATGCCACACATGACACACTCTTCTAACCAATAGAATACAAAGCCCTTTCTGACACTTTTTGTTTACATGGAAAATATACCTTTTTTGCTAGAAAATTACTCTGAACCGCCAAACATTATATATTTTTTAAAGCAAAGGCCCTACAGATTAAAATGGTGGGTGTTGAAAAAAAATTTTCACACAGTTTTTGCGCAGCAATTATGTTTGGAAAAAAAACATTTTTTTGAATTTTAATGCACTAAAACACACTATATTGCCCAAATGTTTGGTATAATGTAAAAGATGATCTTATGCCGAGTACATAGATACTAGGGGTGCGCATCTTCACTGGCCTCACGATTCGATTTGATTACGATTATCAGGTCCACGATTAACGATGCATCACGATTACTGCGCGCGGTTTTCATCCAAAAAATTTAAGTAGTCAGAAGAACTCAATTTTTTAAATTTTATCTGTTCTTAAAAAAAAGACAACACTCCTTGCATGTAGCAAAGTGTAATCAGTGCAGACAACTTAAAGAGGAGCTCCAGACTGCCCCCAAATGACTACAGGAGATGATCAGAGACTGCAGACATGCTACAGGAGATGATCAGAGACTGCGGACATGCTACAGGAGATGATCAGAGACTGCGGACATGCTACAGGAGATGATCAGAGACTGCGGACATGCTACAGGAGATGGTCAGAGACTGCGGACATGCTACAGGAGATGATCAGAGACTGCGGACATGCTACAGGAGATGATCAGAGACTGCGGACATGCTACAGCAGATGATCAGAGACTGCGGACATGCTACAGGAGATGATCAGAGACTGCGGACATGCTACAGGAGATGATCAGAGACTGCGGACATGCTACAGGAGATGATCAGAGACTGCGGACATGCTACAGGAAATGGTCAGAGACTGCGGACATGCTACAGGAGATGATCAGAGACTGCGGACATGCTACAGGAGATGATCAGAGACTGCGGACATGCTACAGGAGATGGTCACAGACTGGGGACATGGCACAGGAGATGGTCACAGACTGGGGACATGGCACAGGAGTTGGTCACAGACTGGGGACATGGCACAGGAGTTGGTCACAGACTGGGGACATGGCACAGGAGATGGTCACAGACTGGGGACATGCTACAGGAGATGGTCACAGACTGGGGACATGGCACAGGAGATGGTCACAGACTGGGGACATGGCACAGGAGTTGGTCACAGACTGGGGACATGGCACAGGAGATGGTCACAGACTGGGGACATGGCACAGGAGTTGGTCACAGACTGGGGACATGGCACAGGAGATGGTCACAGACTGGGGACATGGCACAGGAGATGGTCACAGACAATAATGCAGAGTTGTGGTGTGATGAATGCACATAGAAGACAATTGTATGATATGGACTTGTGTCACAGCGCCCCCCCTCCCCCTCTGTACTTACATGCTGCTTCGCCGGTGCTGGTGGCAACCTGTAATGAGCAGGGCGATCTGCCTGCTCACCATCTCCCCCCGATCTCCACTCCAGCCGCCGGTGTTCCGCCGGTTGTCACATCTTTCCTGAGCAGGGAATTCTCCCGGGAGAGCGCTCCGTACGTAAAGCTTTTACTAGTGTGTGTATTTTCCGCTCATGTGACTCTCGGCCGCGCCTCCCTCCTCTCACGTCTCTCCTGATGTCAGCCCCGCCCGCCTCTCTTCTGACCTGATAGCTCCAGTCAGTGGGCGGGGCTGAAATCAGGGGACTCAGAGGAGGGAGGCGCGGCCGAGAGTCACATGAGCGGAAAATACACACAGTAGTAACAGCTTTACGTACGGAGCGCTCTCCCGGGAGGGGGCGGGGCCAGACATCGATTTTTCGGGTCGCATGCATCGATGCCGCATCGGGGACACCCGAATCGCGATGCATCGATGCTGCGATTAATTTCAGCAGCCCTAATAGATACCAAACACAACATGCTTTAAAATTGCATGCAACCGCGCGGCGGCGAAAAACTACATACATTTTAAAAAGCCTTTAAAAGCCTTTACAGGTTACCACTTTAGATTTACAGAGGTCTACTGCTAAAATTACTGCCCTTGATCTGACATTCACAGTGATGCCTGACATGCATGGTGCAATTGCTGTTTACATGACACAAGATTGACGCTTTTTTGCACGCAAAAAAGGGGGACAGGGATGCTTTTTTTAATTATTTATTTCTTTTTTTATTATTATTTATTTTTATTTTTTTTTTTTTTTTTACACTGTTCCTTTAATTTTTTTTATCATTTTTATTGTTATCACAGAGAATGTAAATATCCCCTATGATAGCAATAGGTAGTGACAGGTACTCTTTTTTTTTAAATATTGGGGTCTATTAGACTCTAGATCTCTTCTCTGCCCTCAAAGCATCTAACCAGTATCAAGATCGGTGTAATAAGATGCTTTCCCTATTTTTATGCAGCCTGTGGGCTGAACGAAAAAAAGATATTGATCGGTGGGTATGCCCACCATTAGAATACCGCCCTGCATCCACCCACTTCTAATGATGGGCATACATGCACCATTTTATTTTTTAATTGTGGTGGTGAAATCACCTCCTACAGCGCTGGAGTCGCTGATTTATGTCGTGAGAGCAAACGCCATTTCTGTCAAGATAAATAAATCAGTGTTGCAGCTGAATGGTGTACCTGAAAAGCAAACCATGGTAACAATAAAACATTAACTCAATAAGACAACAATCTGTGCCAAAAAAAGAGTAAAAATTATATGCCGAAGCATGGGGGCAATCCGGCCCTAATGTCAGGGACAAATCGCCCCTCCACCCCTGCCCCATGCTTCGGCATATATCTTTTTTTAACTGTGATGGTGAAATCACCTCCTACAGTGCTGGAGTCGCTGATCTACATATCGTGGGAGCAAATGCTGTTGCTGTCAAGATAAATAAATCAGTGCTGCAGCTGAATGACTGGTTAACAATAAAACACAGTAAACAGTAAAGTATAAAAGAATTACATACCTGAAAAGAAAACATGATAAAACATAGTAACAATAAAACATTGCAGTTAAGCATAGAATACAGTAAAAAGGAGCAGAACAATCGAGAGAGAATAAAAAGAGAGAGAGAGAGAACAATAAAATGACAACTATTTTTGGCTTTTTATTTTATATAGATATATATATTTTTACACTTTTGTTTGTAACTGTAACGGTTCGGTTCCAGGTTTGGGTCTCTCAAAATGCGAAGGCATTTTTGGAGACCCTGTGAAAGTGTGTCCTAGTCTGTGCAGTGCTGTACCCTACGCTTATACTCCACTAGTGTGTGGTAGCGTTCAAAACATTCACTGATGCAAAGACCAGAATGGTCAGGACAGGAAGGACAATAATAGCGGGTGTCATGCCTATATCCACTTTTTCCTACAGACACAACATTTTCTTTGGGGGGTGACTGTTGAGTAGGGGTACCAGGGACGACATACAAAAAATGCCTCTCATGCAGCTGGCTTAATGCATTTGCGTTGGAAAGGTGGGGCACAGCACCGTCTGGAAACAGAAGGGCTGTGGCAATCTCTCATGGAATTTAAGGAAGGATCCAGTTCATTCTAATGCTTTGTATAGCACATAAGCATTCAGTAGAGCCAATTGGAATATGTATACAGACACTTTTTTATACCAGCATCTGGCCTTATGGGCAATTAAGTACAACACCATCAACTGGTCGTTGAGGTCCACCCCTCCCATATTAAGGTTGTATTTGTGTACACAGAGAGGTTTCTCCACTACACCAGTCGCAGTTTGAATTTGGACCGTTGTTTCTGCGTGAAGGGAGGACAGAACGAAAACATTCCAATTATCCCTCCACTTCACTGTGAGCAAATTATTACTTCTCAAGCAGGCTCTCTCCCTCAGCCTAAGATGGGAATCTACAAGCCGCTGGGGTAAGCCCCAGTGATTAGATCACTCGGTGCCACATGCGCCAATTCAATAATCAAACAAGTGACTAAAAAGTGGCATGCTCGTGTAATGATTGTCCACGTTCAAGTGGTACCCCGTTCTGAATAAGGGTCTCACACAATCTTACCTATGTAGTCTGGGCAGTTCTCCGGCTCCACGTGATTATCTTTTCCCTCGTAAACCATAAAACTATATGTATAGCCTGTGGCCCTATCACAGAGCTTATACATCTTGACCCCATATCTGGCACGCTTGCTGGGAAGATAGTGCTTGAAAGACAAGCGGCCAGAAAAGGTAATCAGGGACTCATCAACGCAGACAACTTGATCGGGAGTAAACAAGGCTGCAAACTATTGGTTAAAGTGGTTTACGAGGGGCCGAATTTTGTGGAGCGAATCGTATTCATGGTCACCCCAAGGACGACAGAATTTATTGTCATTAAAATGCATGAACCGCAAGATCTGCTCGTATCTAGCCCTGGCCATGGAGGCAGAGAACACGGGCATATGATAAAGTGGGTCAGTGGACCAATATGACCGCAACTCTTTTTAGTTATGCCCATGAGGAGGGATAGGCCCAGAAAGGTCTTAAATTTGGAAACAGTAAAAGGTTTCCATTCTCTGGCAAGGGTCAAATGGGGATTAGCAGCAATTAATTGACCAGCATACAAATTGCTTTGGTCCACAGTAGATCTATAGAGATCTTCCATGAAAAACAGCGAATAAAAATCAAGTGACGTAAAATCAACTGTTTCCACCTGAATTCTGGGTTGGCCAGTGAATGGGGGAAGTACGGGTGCTGCAGAAGTGATGGGCTCCCCATTAGGGTTGGCAAATGCAGCGGGAAGGGCACTATGGGCTCGATGGGCCTGTCTTTGTCTTCTTGGTGGACTCTACTTGTGCTAGCCACCGCACCAGCTTGAACTGCACTTATGGGACTCGCCACGTCACCACGTGATACTGCAGTGGTGATTTGACTATGGCCAGGGTGTACTAGGCCACTGGTGCTTGCCAGTTCACCAGAAGGATGAAGAACCATACGAGAGCCCTGCAGTTCTTGCACCTCAACAACAGCAGAAGAACAGGGTCGGGTATGCCTGACCTTGGCAGGGACTATTACTCCGTCGTCAGAGCTATCTGTCAGGGTGCTGCTGCTGTCTACGGGTTTGAATACTGAGCCTGAATCTAACAGATGGGTGACTTCCTCTTCACTCTCATCTGTCATGTTCAAAAACGTGTAGGCCTCTTCACTAGTGTACCTTCGATTGGACATTGTGGCCTCTAAATTTACTGGTACAACTATTGAGACTCACAGGAAAAAAAGAGCACCTGACTGTCAGTGACTGCTTCAAATGCTACCAAAAAAAACTGTTAGCCTTCACAGGGATCAGGCCTGAGTCTGTGAATGCTGCAGTTATGCGTTTTATGTTTTGTAAGTGACAGTGATCAACTGATACTGCACTTGGGTGGGCTGCCCTGGGCGGAGGGGCTAAACGCAAGTGCTAGCAGGTATCTGGGCTGATCCTGCTAATGCTGTGTTTTTGGGAACCCAAAACTACTGGGGATGCTAGTATAGATCTGATCAGATATTGATCCGTTCAGACACTATACTACTAAGGGAGGTGTATGGTGCATGCGTGGGTGTTAGTGCTACCAGCACTAATCTTACACTGCCTGGGGCGACGCAGACCCAAACTGATGCTAAAACTGATGTCGCCCTGACGCTATTAAAAACAAACTAATCAGCGTCACCTGTAACACTAATACAGTGATCACTGGTGACAGGGGGTGAAAGGGTTAACTAGGGGGCAATCAGGGGGTTAAAACCTTTATTAGGTAGTATATGGGGGTACCTGACGCTATAAACAGTGAAAGTAATCAACTAACTGGCTAACCCATGACACTAATACGGGCGATCAGAAAAAAGATCTATTAGTGCCACTGGTGACAGGGGGTGAAAGGGCTAACTGGGAGGTGATCAAGAGGTTAAACCTTTATTAGGGGGGTTAAAGGGGGTACCCTAGACCTACCTGGGCCTACTACTAACTACACTTATTACAGTCACAAATGACACCAATGCAGTGATCAGTGAAAAATCTGACAACTGCAATTGGTGTCATAGTGACAAGGATGGGAAAAGTTTAACGGGGGGGGGGGAATCGGGGGGTGATCGGGGGTGACAAGTCTACCTATGTGTACTGGTGTTAGTGTAGTGTTGTGCAACTCACATTTAGACGTCCTCTCTCCTCTCTCTGGAACTGAAAATAATTCCAGAGAGGGAGATGACATAATTTCCCCTGCCTGTGTTTACACTTACAGGCAGGGGAAGCATTTTCATTCTCCAGAAAAGATACGCAACTGATATAAAACCGATAGGAATAAATTATAAGTGCTTAGCAAGATGAGAAAGTCCATAGATTCCAACAAGAGAAATCCCCATTATGCTGGCGAGGATGTAGTCAGATAGTTAACATGGTTCACATATGGTGGGACTGTACAAAAATAAGCGAATATTGGCAAGACATACAATACTATATAAAGGAAATCACGAGCAAAGAGATTACAAAAGATCCATGGACATGCTTATTTTACAGAACAAGTAGCACAAAAAAAAATATAAGAGAACAATGATCCCATATCTATTAAACGCAGCATAAGCAATAATACCTAAAAAATGGCTAGACCCAGATAAACCCACAATAAAAGAATGGTTTGAGAGAATAGACTACATTTATAAAATGGAATATATACGTAGTAGAGAAGAGGGTCAGGCAGAAAGATTCAACACTATATGGAAAAAGTGGATAGAGTTTAAGAAAATCAGGATGTATAGGGAAAAGTGGATGTAGGGCACTGGTAAAGATGAGGAATTAAAGAAGATGAGGCCAAAGAATTAATTCAAAATACTTACAACTACTGACAAACCCATCCACAATTTATCCCCCAGCTACATCACTAGCCTAGTCTCTAAATACCAACCTACTCGTGATCTTTGTTCCTCTTAAGACCTCCTGCTGTCTAGCTCCCTCGTCACCTCCTCCCATACTCACCTCCAGGACTTTTCCAAAGCCTCTGAAATCCTATGGAATGCCATACCCCAATCTGTCCACTTATCTCCTACTCTATTATCTTTTAGACGATCCCTAAAAACCCTTCTCTTCAGAGAAGCCTACCCTACCCACAACTAACAATTGTATTTTCATTTTCTCCATCAGCTCACCCCCCACAGTTATTACCTTTTGTTTCCACTTGACCCTCCCTTCTAGATTGTAAGCTCTAACGAACAGGCCCCTCTGATCCCTCCTGTATTGATTTGTATTGTAAGTGTACTGTCCGCCCTCATGTTGTAAAGCGCTGCGCAAACTGTTGGCGCTATATAAATCCTGAATAATAATAATAATGAGTAAGGGGGAAGGGGAAGAGATGAATAAAAAAAGAAGACCCCACAAAGGGGGGGGGGGGATACATATACATATATATGAGGTTAAGGGGATCAATTATGTGTGTGTACTTGAAAATGTTTTGTATATAATAATCTCTAAGTTTGACTAAAGATTTTCTATTGGATTAAAGTCTGGGCTTTGACTAGGCCATTCCAACACATTTACATGTTTCCCCTTAAACCACTCAAGTGTTGCTTTAGCAGTGTGTTTGGGGTCATTGTCTTGCTGGAAGGTGAACCTCCATCCTAGCCTCAAGTCACACACAGAGTGGTACAGGTTTTGCTCAAGAATATCCCTGTATTTAGCACCATCCGTCTTTCCCTCAACTCTGACCAGTTTCCCAGTCCCGACTGCTGAAAAACATCCCCACAGCATGATGCTGCCACCACCATTTCACTGTGGGGATGGTGTTCTTTGAGTGATGTGATGTGTTGGGTTTTTTCTTTAATGGCCATAACATTCAATTCAACCGTCCTGTCCCCTCCCCAACATGTGTCGATACCGGGAAATAACCCCCCTGAGGAAGATACGTTATTTCCTGGTATCAACACCTGTTGAGGAGGGGACAGGACGGTTTGTGAGACAGTGGAGCGTTCTCAGAGTGGGAGAGGACACACCAGTACAGCATCTTTATATTTGTTTGGCTTGTTCCAGAGTGGTACGCTCATAGCACCTATTAAATGTGAGTACCCTAATATAGGGAATGTTATCATTTTCAATAAAACTTTTAAAATGGTAATACACTATCCAGTTTCCTCTGTTTTCCATATGAAAATTATTGCAAGCATCCATCCAAGGATCTGAATGCTGACCATAAACCCTGAGGTGGTTAAAAAGCGTGGTTTGACAGAGTTTAGGTGCAAGGTCACGCTCTAAGGTGAGCGCTGTGACAGACCTAGCAGGGACAGAGGCTGTTGGAGAGGACTGAATGCAAGCCTGTTGCCTTTTGATTATGGGCCCTGGATTTTCAATGGAACAATACTCTTTGTGAGGTGAATGAGAAATCCAGTCTGAACTGTACTAATCGGACTCCGTCATATATATATGTATATATTGTATGTTGTTTGATTCTGTTGGGGACTCCTTGCTGTAGATTTGTGTCCCTGAAGAGGGAGGGGGGATTCCTCCAGCAGCCCCATGCTGATAAGACTGATTCATTCACATTGTCCTCTATACAATGTAGGAGACGGGACGACTCCTATTGGAGCTGCAGCTATTGTGTTTATACTACTGTGTGAAGCTCGGTGCCCACAAGTCTGTCATCTGGTCTGGGTAAATTTTTTAGTTAATTAGCTCATGTTAATTATGTTAATTAGGTTACAGTTGTATTGTTAGAGGAGGTTCCAACAGCATATAAAGTCTTGTAACTTTGATTCATAATAAACAGTTCATGGTAGCAACAAGCAAGTGTCGCCTTGTTTTGTGCTCAGAGAGGTTGGAATATCTGATATCTGTATACAAACTGGGAGGAAGTGGTATATGACGGAAGCACTCAAGCGGAGTGTGGGACGTTCCGTGACAAGCGCATACACCAAAGGGGAGCACAAGAGTGGACACAAGCACTTTACTGTTTTATCATCTGTTTTATCAGCTGCAATGAGTACCAGAAGAATGGAGTATTTATAAATGGACTTTATTTTGCGATTCTGTGGACACAGATCAATGCATGAATTAGTTTGGCACTAGAGCCTTTTAAACATGGGTCACTTTATTTATATATTGATTATTGTATTATGATGTACTTTTATATATATACTTTTATATATATGATAATCTGTATATTACAGATTGTCACTGCAATTATTGCAATTATCGCACAGGGTTGCACATTTCTCTATTGCATATGAATGCAACATGTGCATATAGAGGTGTGTATGCTACACAGGTTGTCATAGGGAGGATCGCATAGGATTACAATTTGTAATTGTTTATAAATGCAACTTTTAATCGCATAAGATTGCATTATTATGTTCACTAGATTTTTCTCATAGGAATGTAATATCTCACCACCACTATTTAACTACAGTCAGCAAGATTAGGATTTGTTAGCGAAATTTGGTTGTACGCAAAGCACACAGCCAAATCTCCTGTTTCTAATCATAATAGCAATTTCGTCTAATGATACAAATGCCATCTCACCTTTAGATCATATGTCTCTCCTCTGGTGTAGCTCATCCTCTGGTGTGTGTGTGTGTCTCATGCTCACAAATAGACAAAACACATCCTTCTTACCTTCTCATCTCAGCAAGACTGCCCTTACAGCTCTGTCCCAGCTGTCTGCGTGAGCCACTTTATTAGCATATCAATAGCAAGTCCCAAAGCTTGAGGGTTGGGCCTCCAACAGCCAAGCACCTCTTACAAAGCTTGTGACCTCACAAAAAATGGACACAGGATATGACCTCACAGGATGTAAATGACCATATAAGGATTTAACACAGGAAAATGCAACAACCAATGAACAACGACTACAGAAGTCTTATGGGTGTGTCTGAGCAGAGACAGGGTGCCTGTATGTTTTTAGAAGCCACATGGCTTTCAAACATTGACCCTGTCTCCAACCAGAACCCAAAAGACTCCCGTATTTCCCTTGATAGAAATCCCTATTATACAGTATGCTGTCCAGTATTCTGTCCAGTTCTGGGCACCAGTCCTCAGGAGGGACGTACTGGAAATGGAGCGAGTACAAAGAAGGGCAACAAAGCTAATAAAGGGTCTGGAGGATCTTAGTTATGAGGAAAGGTTGCGAGCACTGAAGTTATTCTCTCTGGAGAAGAGACGCTTGAGAGGGGATATGATTTCAATTTACAAATACTGTACTGGTGACCCCACAATAGGGATAAAACTTTTTCGCAGAAGAGAGTTTAATAAGACTCGTGGCCACTCATTACAATTAGAAGAAAAGAGGTTTAACCTTAAACTACGTAGAGGGTTATTTACTGTAAGAGCGGCAAGGATGTGGAATTCCCTTCCACAGGCGGTGGTCTCAGCGGGGAGCATTGATAGCTTCAAGAAACTATTAGATAATCACCTGAATGACCGCAATATACAGGGATATGTAATGTAATACTGACACATAATCACACACATAGGTTGGACTTGATGGACTTGTGTCTTTTTTTCAACCTCACCTACTATGTAACTATGTAACCTACTATGTAACATTGTTCCAGAGAACAATGTATACCTGGATTATTCTACTGTCTTTGTGGACGAGAGATTATCGGCAGGCGTACACTCATTGGGCCACAAATGTGTTGATCAGGCACACAGGGGCAACATGAGAGCACACTCGTTAAACCGACAATGTCTTTGCAGAGCGAACACATCCCCACCAGACGATCGTTCTGTGCATCGCACAGGGGCCCTTAGCTGGCGGACATGTCCCCACTCTGCAAACATTTCTCTACATCCCCAAAGAGCTTTTCACTACCAAACGGATCTCAACCTGCGTTGATCTGCCCCAGTCAGCTATTAGAGCGGGCTGTGATTGAACACACACTGGGAGACTTATGACAATACATTAATATAAAATTTTCCACAACAGATTCAGTAAGATTACCATATGTTTTTATTTGGATAGCGCAGCATTATATTGGTATAAAACTTATATGTAATGACAGATCATGTGACACTTAGATTGCACACAGGTGGACATCATTTCACTAATTATGTGACGTCTGAAGGCAATTGGTTGCACCAGAGCTTTTTAATGGGCTTCATAACAAAGGGGGTAAATACATACGCACATGCCAATTATCAGTTTTTTATTTCTGAAAAATAGTTTTATGTATATATTTTTCTGATTTTACTTCACCAACGACTATTGTGTTCTGATCCATCACATATAATTCAAATTAAAAAACATTGAACTAAATTTTGTAATGTAACAAAATAGGTAAAAAGCCAGGGGGGTGAAAACTTTTGCAAGGCACTGTATGCTTAAAAGACTAAAAATATCACCTCACAACCAAAGTTAGAAAAGCCATAAATAAAAAAATGAGCTTTTAAAAAAATATAAAAAAATGAAGGAACACTATCATCGTTTAAATGTTACAAAGAATATACCAGAATATGTAAAATGGAAATCAAGGCCGCAAAAATTCAAATTGAATGATAGATTGCAAAAGATAGTAGGACAAATCCCAAAAGATTATCAAATATACTCAAATCTATTAACAGTAAAAAAGGTCAGGTCTGAGCATGTAGGCCCTTTACAAAATAATCCAGAGTGGGTGACTGGGGACAAAGAGAAGGCAAATTTATTAAATACCTTCTTCACCTCTGTGTATACAAAGGAGCATGAGGGAGATCATGTCCATAATCGGGATGGTACTGACACAGCCCCAAATGATCCACAATAGCTCAAATGTGATATGGTCCAGAAATATTTAGACAGCATAAAGGTGAATAAAGCACCTGAACCAGATGGCATACACCCACGGATCCTTAAGAAATTAAGTTCTGTCATTTTTTTTTCTTTTTTTAAATCTTGATCTTTATTTGAAGATTATTTTAATACAGATAGTATCAACAGAAAAAAAAATACATATCTCAGAGCACTTAATGCCAGCGGTCACCAATTGGAGATTGGATCAGGCAAAAGGAGGCATTAATTTGACTTACTAGAGGTATACATAAGTTTAGAACAATAAGTAACAGTTGTGTTATAACTCAAAGTATGTTCGGTTCGACTTACTAGAAGTATACATAAGTTTAGAATAATAAGTAACAGTAGTGTTATAACTCAAAGTATGTTCGGTTCGACTTACTAGAAGTATACATAAGTTTAGAATAATAAGTAACAGTAGTGTTATAACTCAAAGTATGTTCGGTACCTGAACTCATAAAGACAGATAACAAAGAAAAGAAAAAACTGTATCTTAAGAAATAAGAGAGCTGGTGTTGTTGATCAGGGGAGGATTGGTTAATCCTCAGCAGACAGTTTTGAAGGTTTCGAGTATGGACTTTGGATGGTGTAAGTTTTTAGCCGGTAAAATTCACTACGTGACCGAGTTCCTTTTGTCCGTAGTCCAGCACGCCCATTTTTGTTGGAAATGGGTGATTTTGCCTTGAAGTCTTGAAAACATATGTTCGAAGGGTAGCCTGCATGTTTAGAAAGTTGATTGCTTTAATGGAGGAAGGAGGAATGTCTGACCTCCAGGCGCTTGCCAGGGCTCTTCTAGCTGCTATTAGGACGTGAGTGACGAAGACATCAAATTTGCTTGGCCATTTATCTAGGCCAATGCCGAAAAGGGCAGTTTCCAGGAGCAGCGGGTAGTTTATCCTGGTGGTAGAAGCCATAAGATCGGATATTTCTTTCCAGAAAGCTGTAATCTTCAGGCAGTACCACCATGTGTGGCTAATAGATCCCATGCGCCCACACTTCCTCCAGCATAACGGGGAGTGGGCGCCTGGGTGAGGATTTGCCAGTACTTGTGGTGTGAGGTACCATCTGTGCAGGATTTTTAGAACTGTTCCCAGTGGGATTTGCATTGGGATGCTTTCCTAGGTTGTTGAAATGCTTGACACCATTGCTGCTATGTGTAGGCAACTCCTAGGTCGTGTTCCCAGGAGATCATAGCTGGTGGTTTGTCCAGTAGCACTCTGGAGCTTAGAGCGTTGTACATTATGGAGATCCTATTTTTGATCAAATTTTTACATGAGAAGAAGGAGTAAATTGGTTTGATTAGGGCATCTTCCCTTAACTGTAGGGGGGATAGTAGGTGTCCTATTTGTAGGACTAGGTTGATTGACTAGGTTGAGACCGCTGCCTTTCCACTTGGAGATATCCAGGTCTGGAATTAGTAAAGGCAACGAGGAAAATGGGGTGTTTGGATCAATAATGTTTGGTTTGCTTCCTCTGGTTTTCAGAACAGATATCTACGTCTTGAGGGTAGCATGCACTGTTCCCAAGAAAGTTCTGGTAATTTTGTAAGTGAGTGGAGAAGTTCCCAGCAGCACCCTGAGGTCAGCAGAGAGAGCATGCTGTTCGATTTGTATCCATCGTTTGTCTGGGGCTGGAGACCACCAGTGTTTAGTTTGGTCGAGGATGGTGGCTGTGTAGTACTTGGCTAAGTGAGGTGCACCCAAACCTGCATGGGTGACCAGCGTGTACATGGACTCTCTTCATACTCTTGCTTTTTTATCTGACCATATGAAAGAGTTTAAGGTCTTAAGGTGGGTTGCTGACATTGGCAGGGGAATCGTTCTAAAGAAATATAGCACATGTGGAAGAATGAAAATTTTAGTCAATTCAGTTTTTCTTGCCCAGGAGACTGTGGCTTTCGAGTGTGTTTTAGAAAGTTTTGAGATTTTGCTAAGCAGAAGAGTATACTTGGCTTTAAAAATTTGACTGCCTGGGGAGGTCAATCTGATACCCAGGTATATTATCTGGGAAGAGAACTCCCAATGGGGGAAACTGCTGAGACTTGTTTTTATTTGGTAATTGGTAGTATGAATGATTTGGAGTCGTTTACTTTGTATAATGAAATTGCTCCAAACTCTTTCAAGATGTTTTAGAGAGCAAATATGGAAGAGATGGGGTCAGTTAGGGCAAGGAGAATATCACTGGAGTATAGGCCTATTTTGTGTTCCTCTTGTCCTATTTTTAAGCCTTTATTGTTGTGCAAGCACGGATTGATTCTGCTAATGGTTCAGTGAGTAGGGCGAAGATGAGAGGGGATAGTGGGCACCCTTATCTGGTTCCGTTAGTGAAGTCAAATGGGTCAGGGTGCCAGATATCCAGACCTTGGTACTGGGATTGGAGTATAATGCTAGGATGGCTTGGCCAAAGGGATCAGTGAGACCAAATTTGTTTAACACTTGTTGGAGATATCCCCAATGTACTCTGTAAAACGCCTTCTCTGCATCCAAAGATAGGAGCAGAGAAGGCGTTTGATGGTGGTCTGATCAGTAGATCAGGTCGATAAATCTTCTGGTGCTATCTGGTGCCTGGCATCCATTGATAAACCCAACTTGATATGGGTATATCAGGGTAGAAATGAAGGGTTGAAGCCTATTGGCTATCAGTTTAGCATAAATTTTGATAGCGCTGTTGAGTAATGATATAGGCCTGAAGTTTGCGGGATTGGTTGGGGGTTTCCCTGGTTTAGGTATGGCTACTATTAATGCTTCTAGTGATTCTTTAGTGAATTAACCTACTTCTGCGGCTTGATTGGCTACTTCACTAAGGTATGGCACTAGTGTATCAGCAAAGGTTTTGCAATATTCATTACTATATCCGTCAGGACCAGGAGATTTATTTGCAGGCAGGGTATTTATGGCTTTAAAGTGGAGGGCCACCCTGAAAAAAAAATTCACCAAAAATCCTAAACAAAATAAAAAAAAATTTGAAAAAAAAAAATTTAAACTTACCTAAACCCTTGTTGCTAGGCAGTCTTCCCAATCTGCCTCTTCCTATTCCGCGGCGTGTTCTGCTCCTTGGTGAATGGCCCCGTTGTCTTCTGGGAACTGTGTGTGTGTTCCCTGAACACCACAGGGCCATTCACAGAGCGCGGCGCCGCTCACGCCGCAAGCCGCAAGGCTCCACTGCCTGTTTCCCTTACCTAGGATGGCGGTGCCGGGACTCGAGAGCCGAGGGACGGGTTGGCCTCGGGCGGCCGACATCGCGGGCACCCAGGACAGGTAAAGACTTATTCAAAGGCAGCATCTACATTGTTTGTAGCTGCTGACTTTTACATTTTTTTTTTTTACGGCCAGAATCTCGCTCTAAGCACTTCCTCTGTAGTAAAAGGTGCTGAGAGACAAGCTTGTTGGGATGAAGTCAGCGAGGGTGTGTTTATCGATTCCAGGAAGGTCCGTATTTGGCTTCCGAGGGAGGATGGAAGTCTGGGGTTTTTTGTAGATTATACAAGGATGAGTAAAATTTGTTAAATGCGTTCGCAATTTCTAGGGGGTTAGTGATGGCTCCTTTCTTTGGATCGGTGAGCGAGGAAACGTTAGGTTTCCTTAAAGTTTGATTGATTTGTCTAGCTAGGAGGGTGCCCGCTTTGTTAGCTTGAGTGTAAAAGTTGAGTTTAGATCTTTTAAGTTCGTGTTTGTGTTGGCTGTGAAGGCAGTTGGCAAAAACTTGTCTTAGTTTGTGGAGGGTGAGAGTGACATTTGCGTCTAACAAAGTTTTATGTTGTTCTAGAATTTGTATCTGAGCTAGTAAATCTGCTGTCTCTTTTGATTTCCTCCTTTTCTCGTGCGTGTCTATTTTAATCAAGATGCCTCTCATGAACGCCTTGTGAGAATTCCATAGCACAAACTTGTCTATGTCATCAGTGACATTCAGCTGGAAGAAAGAGGTTAGTTCTAGTTTCATCTGCTCCTTGTATCTGGGGTTGGTAAGAAGAGTCGTGTTCAGTCGCCAAAGAGACCTGTTCTTTTTGAACGGAGTCTCAAAGATTTCTAATGAGACAGGGGCATGGTCTGACCATGTAGTGGAGTCAATCTCCATTTTATAAATATGTTGTAGCATGAGCTTGTCGACAAGGAATAGATCAAGTCTCGAGTAAGATTGTTGTGGTTTGGAAAAAAAGGTATAGTCCATTTCACTGCCATGGAGGCATCTCCAAGCATCATAGAGGTTTATATTAGTGATAAATGAGGACAGTGAAGATGTTCTTTTACGAGCCCTGTTAGACGAGTCTATTATGGGATTAGGCATATCATTAAAGTCCCCACAGATTATAAGGTGACCTTGGGCTTTTTGTTTTATTTTTGTTCGGATTTCTAAAAAAAAAAAAAAGAGCATTGGCGAGTGTTAGGTGCGTATAGGTTAATCAGGGTAATCTGGGTGTTGTCAAAATTGGCTTGTAGTATAATAAAAAGGCAGGCTGGGTCAGAGTAGGAGTCATGAATCTGAAACTGTAGGGAATGTTTTATAGCTATCATGACTCCTTTGGATTTAATGTCAGCATTTGGGAAACAGTAGTGTGCATAATCCTTGTGTTTGCAAGTGGGAGGGTTGGATTGATTACAGAGGACAGGCCTTTTATAGGGGGGGTATTGAGGCCCTTGGCATTAATGGAGGTTATTTTGACCATTGGGCGGTATGGATAAGCTTGGAAATTCCTCCAATGGAGCTAAAATATGATGTATACAAGGTTAGTAAGTAAACAATTACATTTTGGTACCTTATCTGAATTGAATAAAACAAGACACATATAACTGAACAATTGTGCATTAACTGTAATTCATGAGAGAAGCAGGCTGCGTTAAATGGTATAGGGACAATGTGAAATCTGCTTAGCCGACTCATCTGCTGGGGGGGTGTAGATTATCACCCGAGTCAGGGAAGTAACGAGCCAATTTCCTCTCATCTAGAGAGAGGTTAACAGAGTGAGAGTCAACCGACTACCAGGTTAGTTGCCCATGATAGGCTGGGATCAGGATGGTGGAGTTGTCTCCCAATCTTTTGACAGATGCTGAGTTTGTATGTTTCTTCATGTTGGATGGAGGATATGTTGCTTGGTACTAGGGATGAGCCGAACAACCCCCCCGGTTTGGTTCTCAGCAGAACATGAGAACAGGCAAAAAATGTGTTTGAACATGTGAACACCGTTAAAGTCTATGGGACACGAACATGAATAATCAAAAGTGCTAATTTTAAAGGCTTATATGCAAGGTATTGTCATAAAAAGTGTTTGGGGACCCGGGTCCTGCCCCAGGGGACATGTATCAATGCAAAAGAAAGTTTTAAAAAGGGACGTTTTTCGGGGAGCAGTGATTTTAATAATGATTAAAGTGAAACAATAAAAGTGAAATATTCCTTTAAATTTTGTACCTGGGGTTGTCTATAGTATGCCTGTAAAGTATTGCATGTTTACCGTGTTTGGAACAATCCCTGCACAAAATGACATTTCTAAAGGAAAAAAAGTAATTTAAAACTACTCGCAGCTATAATGAATTTTCGGGTCTCGGCAATACGCATAAAAGTCATTGAAAAAAATGGCACGGGATTCCCCCACAGTCCATTACCAGGCCCTTTGGGTCTGGTATGCATATTAAGGGGAACCCCGAACCAAAATTAAAAAAAAAATTGTGTGGGGATCCCCCCAAATTCAATACCAGGCCCTTCAGGTCTGGTATGGATATTAAGGGGAACCCCGCACCAAAATTTAAAAAAAAATGGCGTGGGGGTCCCCATCAAAATCCATACCAGACCCTTATCCGAGCACGCAACCTGGCAGGCCACAGGAAAAGAGGGGGGACGAGAGAGTGCCCCCCCTCTTGAACCATACCAGGCCACATGCCCTCAACATGGGGAGGGTGCTTTGGGGTAGCCCCAAAGCACCTTGTCCCCATGTTGATGGGTACAAGGGCCTCATCCCCATAACCCTTGCCCGGTGGTTGTGGGGGTCTGCGGGTGGGGGGCTTATCCCCCCAGATCGCCCCGCAGATCCCGGCCTCCCATCCTGTGTGAAATGGTAATGGGGTACAAATGTACCCCTACCATTTCACAAAAAAAGTGTGAAAATGTTAAAAATGACAAGACACGGCTTGGGACAATTCCTTTATTAAAAAATAATAAATGTCCCACGTAGAACCGGCCCCCTCTGACGCTACAGGAAAGCCATAGCGATGTCCCCGCCCTCAGTTATAAAAGAACTGTTACCTGCGAGGACGCGTCATATGGTGGGTGCCTCCCATGGAGGCAGGTCGGTGCGGCTTTTTTTTTTTTTCGGTCCGTCGGCGGAGCAAGAGAGGAAGAAGAATGGACATTTTTATTTTTTTATTTTTTAATAAAGGAATTGTCCCAAGCCGTGTCTTGTCATTTTTAACATTTTCACACTTTTTTGTGAAATGGTAGGGGTACATTTGTACTCCATTACCATTTCACACAGGGGGGGGAGGCCAGGATCTGGGGGTCCCCTTGTTAAAGGGGGCTTCCAGATTCCGATAAGCCCCCCACCCACAGACCCCCACAACCACCGGGCAAGGGTTGTGGGGATGAGGCCCTTGTCCCGATCAACATGGGGACAAGGTGCTTTGGGGGGCTACCGCAAAGCACCCTCCCCATGTTGAAGGCACATGGTCTGGTACGGTTCAGGAGGGGGGACGCTCTCTTGTCCCCCCTCTTTTCCTGCTGCCTGCCAGGCTGAGTGCTCGGATAAGGGTCTGGTATGGATTTTTGGGAGGACCCCCATGCCATTTTTTTTATTTTGGCACGGGGTTCCCCTTAATATCCATACCAGACCTGAAGGGCCTGGTATGGAATTTGGGGGACCCCCACGCAATTTTTTTTTTTACATTTTGGTTCAGGTTTCCCTTCATATTCATACCAGACCTGAAGGACCTGGTAATGGACTGTGGGGGAATCCCATGCCATTTTTTTCAATGACTTTTATGTGTATTGCCGAGACCCGACAATTCATTATAGCCACGAGTAGTTTTAAATGACTTTTTTCCTTTAGAAATGTCATTTTGTGCAGGGACTGTTCTAAACACGGGAAACATGCGCTACTTTACAGGCATTCTACAGACACCCCCCAGGTACGGAATTTAAAGGAATATTTCACTTTTATTGTTTTACTTTAAGCATTATTAAAATCACTGCTCCCGAAAAAACTGATGTTTTTAAAACTTTCTTTTGCATTGATACATGTGCCCTGGGGCAGGACCCAGGTCCCCAAAAACTTTTTATGACAATAACTTGCATATAAGGCTCCATGCACACTGGAGCTGATAAACTGCAGTTTATTGGACTTTGGGCGTTTTTTTTTAAAAGCCCATAAACTCCACTCTATGTTAGCCTATGTGTCCATGCACACATGGATGTTTTTTAGCTTTAATGAGCAATGGAGTTTATGGGCTTTTTTCTGAACGCCAGAAATTCGCGTTCAAGAGCAGTACTGGAAACGCCAGACACTGGTAAAAGGTGTTAAACGAGGGTTTATATAAAAATAAACGTGCAGCGCTAACCAAAAAAGGAAAAGTGAAAATAAAAATAAGACAATAATTGAAAGTAACTAAAAGTGATGTTACTCAACACAATATACACCTGTGAAGTATACCAAAAGTGTACAAAGTGAATACACTAAGTTTAAGAATGTCCAGAGGCAATAATTGACCTCAACATATTAGAGCCAAAAGACCGCAATTAATAGGTGTACATGGAAGGAGTCTTCTCAGACAGGGGAGGTGCTTGGAAATAAGGTGTTGACTGAAGACTGGATATCACAGCAATCAGAGGCAAAACGACATAAACTTGTAGAGTTAAATACTCTTACCAGATCCTGTGGCACATATCTGCCATACGGCAGTACGTCTATCAGAGCTTGTGGGAATGATCTCCCACGTATTCTCCCCGGAGGTTCTTCCTATGGTCACGATCTCCAATGGGTGAAGTAAGCCTGAGTCACGGTCACCGATAGCCAGGACAATCGCCGGTGGGGGTTGTCAGCTTGCTCACACACTCTCCGATTCTCGGCAGGTTCAAGGGGTCAGAAACACCCCATCATGGAAGTAATCATGGAGGAAAGAGAAAAAAAAGGGCTCCACATGGCGTAGGTCAAAAATTTCAAAGGGATTTATTGAATAAAAACCTTACAAATTAAAAGTGATCACTGAATAAAAGACAATGGCAATGTGGGAAGCTCAAACGTCCTACGCGTTTTGACTAAAAAGCCTTCAACTGGGGCATAAAACAGCAACCCCACATTGCCCATATATAAACTGTAAACCCCATGCCAAATAATTGGGTCCGCCCCCATCATGGCAGGACCGGAAGTGGAGGGTTTGATGTTATAAACACTAAAAACTGGCTTAAACTGGAATTGTTCCCATGTAAACTAGTACACACACAAGGCCCAGAGTATACCATAGTTCGGGGGTTACATCGAGGAAATTACAATGAGGGGGGGTCGTAAATATCGAATAACTTACTCGGCTTGTGTTCCAAGCCTCACGTTCGCAGCAGGACTTGCGTTCCGCGTGTCTTAAACACGTGACCGGGGAGAGAAACAGCCGGCGAGTACTGCGCCGCTGCAGTGTCCTCGCCGGCTGTTTCTCTCCCCGGTCACGTGTTTAAGACACGTGGAACGCAAGTCCCGCTGCGAACGTGATGTAACCCCCGAACTATGGTATACTCTGGGCCTTGTGTGTGTACTAGTTTACATGGGAACAATTCCAGTTTAAGCCAGTTTTTAGTGTTTATAACATCAAACCCTCCACTTCCGGTCCCGCCATGACGGGGGCGGACCCAATTATTTGGCATGGGGTTTACAGTTTATATATATGGGCAATGTGGGGTTGCTGTTTTATGCCCCAGTTGAAGGCTTTTTAGTCGAAACGCGTAGGGCGTTTGAGCTTCCCACATTGCCATTGTCTTTTATTCAGTGATCACTTTTAATTTGTAAGGTTTTTATTCAATAAATCCCTTTGAAATTTTTGACCTACGCCATGTGGAGCCCCTTTTTTTCTCTTTCCTCCATGATTACTTCCATGATGGGGTGTTTCTGACCCCTTGAACCTGCCGAGAATTGGAGAGTGTGTGAGCGAGCTGACAACCCCCACCGGCGATTGTCCTGGCTATCGGTGACCGTGACTCAGGCTTACTTCACCCATTGGAGATCGTGACCATAGGAAGAACCTCCGGGGAGAATACGTGGGAGATCATTCCCACAAGCTCTGATAGACGTACTGCCGTATGGCAGATATGTGCCACAGGATCTGGTAAGAGTATTTAACTCTACAAGTTTATGTCGTTTTGCCTCTGATTGCTGTGATATCCAGTCTTCAGTCAACACCTTATTTCCAAGCACCTCCCCTGTCTGAGAAGACTCCTTCCATGTACACCTATTAATTGCGGTCTTTTGGCTCTAATATGTTGAGGTCAATTATTGCCTCTGGACATTCTTAAACTTAGTGTATTCACTTTGGACACTTTTGGTATACCTCACAGGTGTATATTGTGTTGAGTAACATCACTTAGTTACTTTCAATTATTGTCTTATTTTTATTTTCACTTTTCCTTTTTTGGTTAGCGCTGCACGTTTATTTTTATGTATTCAATATAACTTGGTTTGTTTGTGTGCTAGCTGCTATATATTACAGTGTTCACATAGTTTTATTTTGGTCAGCGCAGCTTCCCATTTACATCACAGTTAAACGAGGGTTAACGCTGTAAAAAGAGCATTAAGCCTCGTTCGGCATTTCTCTGCCCCTATTCAAAATCACTGGTTTCCTATGGGAGCCCATTGATTTGAATAGAAGTCGCACTGCAAGTCGGATCATCATGATCCGGCTTGCGGTGTGACTTGTGTGCTGAGGATGAAGGGGAACCCTCGCCAAAATGAAAAAAAATTGGCGTGAGGTTCCCCCCTCAGACAATACCAGGCCCTTCGGTCTGGTATGGATTTTAAGGGGAACCCCCTTCGCCAAAAAAATGGCATGGGAGCCCCCCAAGATCCATACCAAACCCTTATCCGAGCACGCAGCCCGGCCGGTCAGGAAAGGGGGTGGGGACGAGCGAGCGCCCCCCCCCCCTCCTGAACTGTACCAGGCCGCATGCCCTCAACATAGGGGTAGGTGCTTCGTGGCGGGAGGGCGCTGCGCCCCCTCATCCCAAAGCACTTTGTCCCCATGTTAATGAGGACAAAAGCCTTGGTGACCACGCCCTATTCCAATATAAGTCGTTGCGCACTGCTCACACGGCATTACAGCGGGAGAGAGCGTCGTGTCAACATCGGAAGAAGACCGGAGGGAAGAAGACGACAGAGAAGACTGGGCCACCGCTAGCAAAAGAGCGGCAAAAGAGCAGAAGATAGCGGAGGAGCCCAGCAGAAGAACCGGAGACCAGGAGAAGAGGCCGGAGAGCACAGAGAAGAAAGAAGAGACCCCCGAAGTCTGAAGAGACCCCTGGAGCTGACTAATAAACTACTTTAAAAACCTGTGTAGTGTGTTTTATTTTTGACACTTTTTTTCCCCAAGGTGAATGGGTAGGGGGTACGATGTACCCCCTACTCATTCACATAGGGTGGGGGTCCGGGATCTGGGGGCCCCCTTATTAAAGGGGGCTCCCAGATTCCGATAAGCCTCCAGCCCGCAGACCCGGACAACCAGGTTGTCGGGAAGAGGCCCTTGTCCTCATAAACATGGGGACAAGGTGCTATGGGGTGGGGGGGCGCAGCGCCCCTCCCTGACCAGAAGCACCTACCTCCATGTTGAGGGCATGTGGCCTGGTACGGTTCAGGAGGGGGGCGCACGCTTATCCCCACCCCCTTTCCTGACCAGCCGGGCTGTGTGCTCGGATAAGGGTTTGGTATGGATTTGGGCGGGCCCCCACACCGCTTTTTCGGTGAAGGGGGTTCCCCTTAAAATCCATACCAGACCGAAGGGCCTGGTATTGTCTGAAGGGGGAACCCCACAAAATTTTTTTTTTCATTTTGGCGAGGGTTCTCCTTCATCCTCAGCACACAAGTCGCACTGCAAGTCAGATCATGATGTCAAAGCGCCGCTAAACGTGCATTGACAGCAATGCAAAAGGCTTATAAAAATCGCATTTTAAAGCAGCGTTTTCCTGCCAGCAATCCGACGTTCAGAACGGCCCTTTATGAGCTCCAGTGTACATGGAGTCTAAGCTTTTAAAATTAGCACTTTTGATTTCTTCCATAGACTTTTAAGGGTTGTTCTGCGGCTTTCGAATTTGCTGCGAACACCCCAAATTGTTCACTATTCGGTCAATGGGCGAACAGCCAATGTTCGAGTCGAACTCATGTTCGACCCGAAGATAAAGCTCATCCCTACTTGGTACCCCCATTGTGAGAGATATTTGAATCCATCATTCGGTGTCATTATGGGGACTACTTTATCTCGGTATGTTATCAGGAGTTTTTGGGATGTCCCCAGCTTTATTTGATTTGTTTCGCTCGTAAAGTTTCTGTTATAGGTCTGAAATCCCGCCTTCTAGCTGCGTTGGCTTGGGGTATGTCTGCATGGATTGCGAAGTGAGAAAATGGGTCAGGAAGAGATTTTGGTTTCCTGGCAGTGGACATGAGCATATCTTTGATATGAAAAAAATGTATATGTGTGATTACATCGCATGGTACTGAGGCCGGAAGGAAGCTAGGCTTAACAAAGCGGTATGCCCAATCAATGAGGAGATCCTGTTTGGAGGCCAATGGTAGGATATTTTTGAACAATGCTTGTAGGTATCTGATGAGCTCTGGCTGCATCACAGATTCAGGTATACCCCTGCTTAAAGTTCTTTCTTGTAAGAGAGGTATGGACTCCAGAAAGAGAGACATTATTTTGCCCCTGTACCAAACATTAGTAAGACCTAATCTGGAATATGTAGTTCAGTTTTGGGCACCAGTTTACAAAAAGGATATTGGGGAACTGGAGAAAGCGCAGAGAAGAGCAGCCAAACTGATAAGAGGCATAGAGGAGCTCAGCTATGAGGAAAGATTCGAGGAATGGAATTTATTCTCTCATGAGAAAAGGAGATTAAGGTAGGATATAATCAACATGTATAAATACACAAGTGGTCCATATAATGAACTTGGTGTTGAGTTATTCACTTTAAGGTCAACACAGAGGACAAGGGGGCACTCTTTGTGTCTGGAGGAAAAGAGATTTAATCTCCAAATTTGGAAAGGTTTCTTTACAGTAAGAGCTGTGAAAATGTGGAATAGACTCCCTCAAGAGCTGGTTCTGGTTAGCTCAGTAGCTTGCTTTAAAAAATATTATTTCCTAAATGTACATAATATAACTGGATACTAACATTTATAGGTGAAGTTGAACCAGGGACTATCTGATTGCCTCTCTGGAATTTTTTCCCCTGCTGGAGCAAATTGGATCAAGCTTTGATGGGGCTTTTCTGCTTTCCTCTGGATCAACTGTGGACATAGGTTTGTGTATAGCAAGTAATTGTGCTGCAAGTTTGAAAATGACTTGCTAAGCTCTTTCTAGACTTGCCAAGCTTCACAAGTTTGTTGCACAATTGCAGCAAGCAGGCATGTACTGGCCATCGGGACTATCGGGAGTTTCCCGGTGGGCCGATGGCTCAGTGGGCCGGTTTCAGTGACAGCCTGCCGAATTAATCTATTTGAGCATCGTTGCACTGCCCATGGCTAGGTATTGAGCTGCCGGACACAGCGCGGCACACTTTGGCTGTTTCTGCCCCCGCTCAGATCTTTCTGAACTCGCACACATCTTCGGGCACCTCTGGCCCGCACTCGTCCTTTACTGTCACAGCTCGACTTCCCCCACCCCCTCCTGTCAGCTCTTCGGCTTCATCCAGCAAAACTCGCCTATCTCCGGTGGCCCCCCGCGGTAATGGTCGCAGTGTTTAAATGAGCCAGAGCCGCCCGTGTGTCGCCCTGAGAGCAACCGACAGTCAGAGAAGTCCCCGGAGCAAATGAGGGAGGCCGGAGGATGACGGTGCTGCAGGAACCCATCCAGGTAAACGGCCGGCCCGGCACAGCCATTGAATATATAGCAAAGGATGTGTGCGCTAACTAAAATAAAAAGCATAAAAAGCATTAAAAAATCCATTTGGTGCAAACTATGTCCTGGACATAGTTTGGATATAATGGTTTTAATTATAAGCATAGTTTATATATTAATTTTTTGCTGAAAATATTTTTATGAACATTTCAATATTAATTGATACTTTTGATGAACTTTTAGCTACGTTGGATTTTGCATATTGTTTGAATCATTATTTGTACCGAATGGATTTTTTATGCTATTTTAGTTAGCGCACACATCCTTTGCTATATATTCAATTTATCTGTGGGTTTGTGGTAACCTGTTTGATGTTGTGCACATTAGTTGTTTATTTTAAAATATATAATGCAGAGCCAGGCTTCGGGCCTAGTCCTAGGGGGCAGGTGGGGGGGGGGGCTGGAAGATACAAGACAATCAGGGGGCCCAGGGAATGACCAGGCTCCTGTGGGAAGAAGAAGCCCTAAGGAATGAAGTGTTTGGGATGTAGGGGCCCTATAAGAAGAACCCAATGGAATGAAGGGGGTCCCCAATGGAAAGAATTGGGGTTATGGTTTCTGCATCAGTCTTGATGACATCAGAAGACCTTAGACCGCTGGAGCATGGGGGAGTAGACTCTCTGAGAACCAGTCTAGCAGGATGGAGGATCAAGTAAGCAAATCTTCCTTTTTCATGCTGCTGGGTAGGGATGAGCCGAACACCCCCCTGTTCGGTTCGCACCAGAACATGCGAACAGGAAAAAAGTTCGTTTGAACACGCGAACACCGTTAAAGGCTTATATGCAAGTTATTGTCATAAAAAGTTTTAAAAACGGACGTTTTTTCAGTTCTTCTTCTTCTTCTTCCCCGGTAAAACTGGACACTTAGACAAACTACAAGAAAAACTAGTGGCAAAGATATTACTGGAAGATTGAGGGATTAAATAATATTGCTGCCACCTAAGTACCGGTGAATCACCAGCATAGTTGTGTGAAGCCTATTGCATTAGGGTGCACACCCCAAAGATCAAACACACATGCGCGTGTGTGTGTATGTGAGATATCTCTCTCTCTCTCTATACGCTTTTGGTAGAGCCAGTACAGTGAAAGAGAAGTACGGTAGCACTTCATGAATAGCAGAACTGGTCAGAGGGAGATATTTCCCATCTTCCTGCCTGCACACAGAGTGATAATGCTAATGCGCTTGGGTTGATTAGGGTGTGCCCAGGCACACCTGGCACACCCCCTGTGCATGCCTATGATCACCAGTTAATTGGCAAGAAAAAAAAGCAAACAGCGCAAATCCATAATCCCACAATCTGGTGATAGTGAACCTACTGCTAGTAAACGGTTCCTGACCAAGTCACGCAGATATACTGTGGCAGAATGGCTCTCCTGGTCGAAATTCCATATGGGTACATCCTACCTTGTTTCGGCCACCAGAGGGGGCACGTGCGCATGCCTGCCACATGGCGAGGGACCCAATGCACGTGGCCAGCGGGCACAATTGCCGCCGGCCATGCGCGATCGTGTGCACGATCGCCAGCATGGGGATTTGTGTGTGTAAACACACAAATCCCTGTGCCGTCAGAGGAGAAGACCCGTATCTATTGTTCCTTCTAAGTAGGAAAAACAATATGTCTCCTCTTCTAGTCAATCCTATTCCCATACAGAGGGAACACACAATTAACCCCTTGATCACGCCCTAGTGTTAACCCCTTCCCTGCCAGTGACGTTTACACAGTAATCAGTGCATTTTTATAGCACTGATCACTATATAAATGCCAATGGTCCCAAAAAAGTGTCAAAAGTCTCTGATCTGTCCATCGCAATGTTGCAGTACCACTAAAAATCACAGATCACCGCAATTACTAGTAAAAAACGCTATAACTTTTGCGCAAACCAATCAATATATGCTTATTGCAATTTTTTTACCAAAAATATGTAGAAGAATATATATTGACCTAAACTGATGAAGATTTTTTTTTTAAATTGGGGATATTTATTATAGCAAAAAGTGAAAAATATTGTTTTTTTTTCAAAATTGTCACTCTTTTTTTGTTTATAGGTCAAAAACTAAAAACCGCAGAGGTGATCAGATACCACCAAAAGAAAGCTCCATTTGTGGGAAAAAAGGAACACAAATTTCATTTGGGTACAGCATCGAACGACTGTGCAATTGCCATTTAAAGCGATGCAGTGCCAAATTGTAAAAAGTGCTCTGGTCAGGAAGGGGGTAAAATCTTCCAAGGCTGAAGTGGTTGACCTAATCCCTTACTGTACACATGTGAAATGCATTCAATCCAACAATCATTTATAATGATAAACTCTGTGTCATGGCATAATATAATTCATCTATCATACAAAAATGATTTGTTTCTATGAAACAAACCAAGTGCAAATGCTGTTAAAAAAAAGTGCAAAAGAAAAAACTGTGTGCTGACACAGTGAACAAAAAGTGCTTAGTGCAAGAAAATATTATTCATTAGTAAAGTGCATGCATCAAACATTCATATGTGTTCAAAATATTTGAAGACCATTTTGCAATCCCAGGAAAAATCGAAAAAAAAGAAAGTGATAATAATAATCTTGGATTTTTCCTGGGATTGCAAAATGGATTTCAAATATTTTAAACACGTGAATTTTTGATGCATACACTATACTAATGAATAATATTTTCTTGCACTAAGCACTTTTTGTTCACTGTGTCAGAACACCATTTTTTCTTTTGCACTTTCTTTTAACAGCACTTTAATGCCCTGTACACACAGTCGGATTTTCCGACGGAAAATGTGTGATAGGACCTTGTTGTCAGAAATTGCGACCGTGTGGGCTCCATCACACATTTTCCATCGGAATTTCTGACACACAAAGTTTGAAAGCTTGCTATAAAATTTTCCGACAGCAAAATCCGTTGTCGGAAACTCCGATCGTGTGTACACAAATCCGACGCACAAAGTGCCACGCATGCTCAGAATAAATTAAGAGACGAAAGCTATTGGCTGCTGCCCCATTTATAGTCCCGACGTATGTGTTTAATGTCACCGCGTTCAGAACGATCGGATTTTCCAACAACTTTGTGTGACCGTGTGTATGCAAGACATATTTGAGCCAACATCCGTCAGAAAAAATCCATGGATTTTGTTGTCGGAATGTCCGATCAATGTCCGACCGTGTGTACAGGGCATAAATGTTTTTATAGAAACAAATAATTTTGTATGATAGATGAATTATTTTATATATTTATACATGTACAGTAAGGTATTAGGTTAATAGCAATGGGTTCACCATCACCAGATTGTGGGATTATAGATTTGCGCTCTTTCTTCTTTTTTTCTTGCCAAAAATGTAGACTTGCGGGGGCTCGTTCTGTAGACTTGCGGGGCTCTTGCTATAGACTTGCAGGGATCTTGCTAAGACTTGCAGGGCTCTTATTGTAGACTTACCACTGCAAATTTGCTACAAATTGGAAAAGTGTCAACTAAAACTTGTGCTTCAAGTGCTCTGCAAGTGTTTGCAACTTGCCAAGGAAGATGTGCAGCAAGTTCACAAGACTTATGCCCCGTACACACGGTCGGATTTTCCGACGGAAAATGTGTGATAGGACCTTGTTGTCGGAAATTCCGACCGTGTGTAGGCTCCATCACACATTTTCCATCGGATTTTCCGACACACAAAGTTTGAGAGCAGGATATAAAATTTTCCAACAACAAAATCCGTTGTCGGAAATTCCGATCGTGTGTACACAAATCCAACGGACAAAGTGCCACGCATGCTCAGAATAAATAAAGAGATGAAAGCTATTGGCCACTGCCCCGTTTATAATCCCGACGTACGTGTTTTACGTCACCGCGTTCAGAACGATCGGATTTTCCGACAACTTTGTGTGACCGTGTATATGCAAGACAAGTTTGAGCCAACATCCGTCAGAAAAAATCCTAGGATTTTGTTGTCGGAATGTCCGAACAAAGTCCGACCGTGTGTATGGGGCATTTCAGTTCAATACTCCCACAAATGTGTGGCGAGTTATCCTTGCTATTTGGGGGGAATTGTATGATTTTTTTCCCTCCTTTTATTGGTTGAACTAGATGGACTTGCGTCTTTTTTCAACCTAACTATTTTACTATTTCAAAAATAATTTCATGGTAACCCAAATAACCAACATCATGCTTAAGTGATTGCCAAAATCAGCAATATGAGTGCCATTGGGAGCTCAGTGTATATAGCAATATGTGGATAATTCCCTATAGAGAGAAACCAAGAACTTCTGCTTACAACAGAACCTTTTTTGGGATAAGAGATCATTGTCAGGACCAAATGTAGAAGTCTGGTTTATTAGCTCAGTAAAGAGACAGTGGCAGATCAAAACCTTCTGCAATCTATTTGAACACTCCAATCTGGTCAAAGTCACTAACCACCTTCTGTTAGCTACTGATTCCGGTTCACTATAACTATTCTTTTTCTTCTGGATCTTAGTTCTGCCTTTGATACTGTAGACCACAATATTTTACTGTCTCACCTTGAAACCATATTTGGAGTCTCACAATTGGCTCTGAAATGGAATAAGTCAGATCTCAGCTAACTCATACATTTTTTTCTTCCTACTTGACTACTGCAATGCTCTACTCGCTGGTGTACCTAAATCCACTATAAATCAACTTCAATATGTTCAAAATTCTGCAGCCAGAATCCTGACTAGATCTGGGGCATGCATCACTCTGGGAATCCTGACTAGACCGGGGGCACGCATCACTGCGATCGGTGGAGCGGTGTGTCAGCCTGACAAACCGCTACACCGATCTTGGTAAAGAGCCTCCGGCGGAGGCTCTTTACCACGTGATCAGCCGTTTCCAATCACGGCTGATCACGCTGTCAATGGGATGAGCCGTTGATCGGCTTTTCCTCACTCGCGTCTGACAGACGCGAGTAGAGGAGAGCCGATCGGCGGTTCTCCTGGCAGGGGGGTCTGCGCTGATTGTTTATCAGTGCAGCCCCCCCTCAGATCACCACACTGGACCACCAGGGATCGCCACTAGGACCACCAGGGAAGGGGCAACATGTGGATGGCCAGGTATGTACCCCATGGCCATCCACATGTGCCCAATCTGTGCCAATCAGTGCCCACAAATGGGCACTGATTGGCACCATTATGTTACAGATCTGCCCCCAATATATTTTATCAGTGCCACCTGTCATTGCCCATCAGTGCCACCTATCATTGCCCATTAGTGCCACCTGTCAGTGCCCATCAGTGCCCATCAGTGGCTATCAGTGCCCACCTATCAGTGCCCATCAGTGCCACACATCAGTGCCACCCATAAGTACCCATCAGTGCCACCCCTATGTACTAATCAATGCCACCTACAAGTGCCCATCAGTGCCGCCTATGAGTTCCCATCAGTGCCACCTATGAGTGCCCATCAGTGCCGCATACCAGTGCCACCTATCAGTGCCCATCAGTGCCACCTATCAGTGCCCAGTGTCACCTATCAGTGCCACCTCATCGGTGCCACCTCATTGGTGCCCATCAGTGCCGCCGTATCAGTGCCCGTCAGTGCAGCCATATCAGTGCCCATCAATGAAGGAGAAAACTTACTTATTTATAAAAAATTTTAACAGAAACAAAGAAAAACTTGTTTTTTTTCGAAATTTTCTGTCTTTTTTTATTTGTTGCGCAAAAAATAAAAACCGCAGAGGTAATCAAATACCACCAAAAGAAAGCTCTATTTGTGGGAACAAAATGATAAAAAATTTGTTTGGGTACAGTGTAGCATGAACGCGCATTTGTCATTCAAATTGCGACAGCGCTGACAGCTGAAAATTGGCCTGGGCGGGAAGGTGTCTAAGTGCCTGGTATTGAAGTGGTTAAATATCATACCTGGGGGGTGTCTATAGTATGCCTGTAAAAGTGGCGCGTGTTTCCCGTGCTTAGAACAGTCCCTGCACAAAATGTCATTTTTAAAGGAAAAAAAGTCATTTAAAACTGCTTGCGGCTTTAATGTAATGTCGGGTCCTGGCAATATGGATGAAAATCAGCGAGACAAATGGCATGGCCCCAGTCCATTACCAGGCCCTTTGGGTCCTGTATGGATATTAAGGGGAACCTCGGACCCAAATTAAAAAAGGAAACAGCAGTATACAGGCTCTGTACTCTGAACAGCAGTATACAGGCGGTGCAAACAAGACAGGGACTGTAGGTTTGTTGTTAAGTAGAATCTGTTTGTAATTTTGAACTGGTACATTTTTAACGTGTTTAGCTCCAGCCAAAAAATCTATTTTAAGCTTTTTGGAAAACATAGGGAAGGGTTATCACCCCTGTGATATTTGTTTTGCTGCCTGTGCTCCTCTTCAGAAGATTTCACCTCACTTTTTGTTCCAATGACAAATGTTTTTTGAAAATTTGTTTTTTTTTGTGAAACAAGGATTGGTGATAAAGCATCAGTGGAAAGGAGAAATCTTTTTCCCATATTAACTCTTACAGGAGAGAATTTCCCTTCCTAGGGGTAGATTTCATCTCACTTCCTGTTGTCTCCTTCCGTTTGCAAGTAGGAGTCGTTTGTAAGTTGGATGTTTGAAAGTAGGTGCCTGCCCTATATACTCAGCATAAATTTGGGCCTTAGGTGTTGTTGTGGCCACAACACTGTAAGCCCTCACAGGGTCCTGCTGTGAAATATTAGATCAAGAATTGTAATTACATGCCCCTGTTGAACAGGGGCAGAAAAATTGGGCCTTAGGCACTGGTGCCACAACACTGCAACCCCTCACAGATACTCTAGTTGGAATGCAGAAACGAGCCCTGCTGCAAAGTATTGCATCAAAAATTGTAATTACACGCCCCTTCGGCACTGGTGGCGGCGCCCAGAACCAAAAATGTTCTTATCAGCGTGATCATTGAGGATGAAGAGGATCATTACTCAGGATAGTCACTCAGCATCAGCATAGGCAGTATTTGAAGGGATCTGAGATTTCAAAAAAATGATTCAGTTACATCAGCATCAGGTGCTTGGTAGCTGGTGGTGATCCAAGACTGATTCATTTTTATGAAGGTCAGTCGGTCGACCGAGTCGGTGGACAGACGCACCCTGTGATCGGTTACAAAGCCTCCAGGAGCACTGAATGTGCGTTCCGAAAGAACGCTGGATGCAGGAAAGGCCAGTAGCTCAATTGCATACTGTGCAAGCTCTGGCCAGTGATCCATCCTCAAGACCCAGTAACCCAAAGGATTTTCGGTGGGAAAGGTGTCCAAGTCAGATCTTGCCCTTAGGTATTCCTGCACCATGTAAAACAGACGCTGGCGATGGTTGCTGGAACCGATCATACCTTGGGGCTGCGGACTAAAAAATTGTCTGAATGCATCAGTCAGACGGCCACCTTCTCCACCACTCCTTCTTTGACTGACCGAAGCCTCAGCAACACATTGTCCAGAAAAAGGAGTTTGTAACCTCCCAGTCTCTGGGAACGCGTTGCACAGACCTTTCTGCAAGGCCTCCCGAAGATGTTTCATCCTCTGCTCCCTCTGCGACGGCAAGATAAGGTCCGCAACCTTACCCTTTTAACGTGGATCAAGGAGGGTTGCCAGCCAGTATTGGTCCTTCTCCTTGATACCACGAATATGAGGATCCTTACGCAGGCTTTGAAGAATCAGGCAGGCCATGCAGCGTAGGTTTGCTGAGGCATTCGGTCCGGAGTCCTCTGGGTCACTAAGTACGACATGGTCCACAGCCACCTCCACTAAGCCACGTACAAGTCCATGTGTTTCTGATCCCTTAAAGACTGCTGCTGATGCTGAGTGCCAGGCTCCATCTCCACACTGACACAATCCTCCTCCTCCTCGTCCTCTTCCTGTGTGATCGGCGGGCACGCAGGAACACTGTTTGGATAAAGGGGGCCTTGAGAGCTAAGGAAGTCCTCTTCCTGCCTCTGTTCTGCCTCAAGTGCCCTGTCCATTATTCCAGGCAGCGTGTGCTCCAACAGGTGGACAAGGGGGACAGTGTCACTGATGCATGCACTGTCACTGCTCACCATCCTTGTGGCCTCCTCAAATGGTGACAAAACAGCGGAGGCATCCCTGATCATGGCCCACTGGCATGGGGAAAAAAAACAAGCTCCCCTGACCCTGTCCTGGTGCCATAGTCGAACAGGTATTCATTGATGGCCCTCTGCTGCGTGTTCAGCCGCTGCAGCATGGCCAACGTTGAGTTCCACCTGGTGGGCATGTCACAGATTAGGCGGTTCTTGGGCAGGTTAAACTCCTTTTGGAGGTCTGCCAGCCCAGCACTGGCATTATATGACCGGCGGAAATGCACACAGACTTTCCTGGCCTGCCTCAGGACATCCTGTAAGTCCGGGTACCTGCCCAAGAACCGCTGCACCACCAAGTTAAAGTGGAAGTAAACCCTCCTATCATTTTCAGCCAAGGAAGCCGCCATCTTGGCCTCTGTTTAATCTACAACTGCCATGATGCTGCACATGTGATCCGTTATGACACCTCCCATTGGATGGTTTGACATTTTGGTTGAGAGCACAACCAATGGGAGTGTTACATTTCCGGCACGTGCCGGAAAGGTAACTGTTTTATGGATGGGTTTACTTCCGGATGTGAGCCAAACAGGGCACATGGGTCATTTGTCCCTGTTGGAGGGCAGAGAGGAGGTTGGTGCCATTGTCGCAAACCACCATTCCTGCCTTAAGTTGGCGTGGCGTCAACCACCTCTGAACCTGCCCCTGCAGAGCTGACAGAACCTCTGCCCCAGTGTGGCTCCTGTCCCCCAAGCACACCAGCTCAAGCACCGCATGGCATCTTTTGGCCTGCATACTTGCGTAGCCCCTTGAACGACTACTGAGCACCGCTGGTTCCGAGGACAAAGCAAAGGAAGAGGCCATGGAGGAAGAAGAAGAGGAGGGGGTGAAGGAGAGAGGTGTGTCACAATCATTAGTAGTGGCATTTTGGAGGCGTGGTGGCGGAACAACCTCCAACACTACTGCACCTTATTCTGCATCCTTCCCAGCTGCCAGCAGAGTCACCCAATGTGCGGTGAAACTTAGGTAACATCCCTGTCCATGCCTGCTGAACCATGAGTCAGCGGTAATATGCACCTTACCGCTGACCGCCCTGTCCAGCGAGGCCAAGACATTGCCTTCCACATGCCGGTAGAGAGCCGGAATCACCTTCCGTGAGAAAAAGTGGCGTTTGGGTACCTGCCACTGAGGAACCACACATTCCACAAACTCACGGAAGGGGGCAGAGTCTACCAACTGAAAAGGCAGCAGTTGAAGTGCTAGCAACTTTTCCAAGCTAGCATTCAACCGCTGGCCAGGTGGATGGCTGGGAGCGAACTTCTTTTGGCGGTGCAGCAGCTGGGGCAGGGAAATTTGCCTGGTACAATCTAACATCGATGTTCCAAAAGCAGATTGCCCACAAGTACTTGGCTGTGACACACCTAATTCTACACCTTCATTCCTCTCAGTGCAGGTCTCAGAGAGGACTGAAGGCGTCAGGAAATGTTCCATCCGCTGGTAAGACCTGTTATTTGGCATGCAGTACTGAGGTCCACCAGCAGGTGTCTCCTGGCAGTTTGGAACTGTCAGGAGAGCTTTGGGCCGCAGTACTGGCGTCCACCAGTGGATGGATCCTGACAGTGTGGAGCAGACAGTACCTCCTACAATCAGGTGTCACTTGAGGCCAATCACAGGCCTATAAATACCCGGCAAACATTCACATGTTTGCCTTGATTTCTTCATTGCCTCCTGACCTGCTAGCAATTTGATCCTGTGCCCTGAACCTGATCCTGTCTCCCTGTCTCGGACCCTATCCTGTCCCACCTGTTACCTTGCATCCCTGCCTGCAGTCTGACCCATCCATCCTCTCCCTGTCCTGTGTTCCATACCCCATCTGCTGACCTCCCTGTGTATGACCTTGGCCTGGCTTACGTTTATGTCTCTGGAACATCCCCTGTCCATCTGCTGATCTGCTGTGTATGACCCTGGCCTGGCTATTGTTTATGAACCTGGTATTTCCCATTTATTGCACTTATCTGTCTGTTGTTATTTGTGGGTCTCTGTCTGTGGTTGGTTATTGCACTGTATCATATTGGAGTTGGTTGTATTATATTACTCACTTTCTTTAATAAATTATTATATTTTCACTTATATACGTTTGGGTGTCCTCTGTCGCAGATCACACGGTTCTGGTCACACCTGTTCATGACAGAAGGTATAGTGGGGTTGGAGATCTCAGCTGATGAGGAGCAAGGAGAGGTCCTCTTTGTTCTTTGGTGTGGGTCTTTTAGATACGCTTGCCAACGAACTGCATGGCAGGTCAACATATGTCTGGTCAAGCATGTGGTGCCCAAGCGGGAGATGTTTTGGCCACGCGAGATACGCTTGAGACATATGTTGCAAATAGCAGCGGTGCGATCTGATGCACTCGTCTCAAAAAAGGCCCACACCAAAGAACTTTTGGAATAACGCGCAGAAACAGCAGCGCCCTGCACATGCGGAGCTTTGGGGTGTGATGCAGTCAGTGTGCTGCCCTTAGGCTGGCCCCTGGAGGGCATCCTGCCTCGTTGGTGATGTGCCTCCTCCTCGTCTCTCCTATCAGGCACCCACGTTGAGTCAGTGACCTCATCATCCCCTCCCTCCTCATGACTGGAGCAAACCTGGCAGTATGCTGCAGCAGGGGGAGCATGACTGCCAGATTGCTGTCCTTCTTGGGCACCCCCTCTGTCCGTGCTCACGGTACTGCCTTCGTCTATCTCAGTATCATCATCAGAGCCTTCTAAACGCTGGGCATCCTCCTGGAGCATGTACCAAACACTGTGGTCAAACAGTTTGAGGGACTCCTTAGGAGGACATGGTGGGGCTAGGGAAGGAGTCACTGATGCCATTGAGCCGAGGGAAGAGGCCGCGTTGGCTGCTGCTTTGCCAGACAAAGTACCCTGAGCATGGGTGAGAGAGGATGAGGAGGATGAGGAGGATGAGGACGGCTTGGTCATCCACTCGACCAAGTCTTCCGCATGTTGCGGCTCAACACGGCCAGCTGCCGAAAAAAGGCCAAGTGTGTCCCACGGCCACGTGCTGATGAGGATGCACCGTCTCCACGACCAGCACTGTTGCCTCTAGACACAGAGCCTGCTTGCCCTCTTTTATTGGCTTGTGACTGTCTGCCTCTCCTTGTTGGCCTTCCAGACATACCAATTGCCTGTAGCTGCACTAAGCTGGGATATAGATATATATATAGATAGATATATAGATATAGATATATATCTATCTATATATATATACACACACACACACATACACACACACTCTGATATTGCAGCTAGCAAAATCAACTGCCTACCTGTAGTATGAGAACACCACCAACCTTCTACAGGTAGCTTTAGCTGAACACTGTGCAGAGCTTGCAAAAAACGAACTTGTAGCTTATTTAGCTGCCTGCGATAGTGATAGGATCAGGAAAACACCACCAACCTTCTACAGGTAGCTTTAGCTGAACACTGTGCAGAGCTCGCAAAAAACTAACTTGTAGTTTTAGCTGAACACTGTGAGGAGGACGCACTACACTAACTTGTAGCTTTAGCTGAACACTGTGCAGAGGTCGCACTAAACTAAATTGTAGCTTTAGCTGAACACTGTGCAGAGGTCGCACTACACTAACTTGTAGCTTTAGCTGAACACTGTTCAGAGGACGCACTACACTAATGTAGCACTAACTCACGGTGGAGCTGCTGGTTTAAGCGCGTCTGTTACCTTCACTCTGCTTCCCTCTGTTTCACCGGCACGGGGTCTAGGGTTCCGTTGAGTTTACTTCTGGACGACACACACACCAACACTGGAGTACGTTTTCAATGCTTTATTAAACAAACGACTTAGGAAGTAGCAGGAAAGAGGTAGAAAGGAAACTCGCAGAAGAAACTCAAATATTCTCTGAAAGGGTTCTCTTGGCGAAATGGTCTTGGTAAAATTCAAACACTATCTGAAATGCGCTCCCCTTGTGGGACACACTCCTTGCTCGTCTGGATAGGCCTCTCTCACCGGTCTAGCAGCCAGTACGCAGCACGAATCAAAGTCTCTGCCACTGACTTGTTTGGGAATAAAAACCATACAATCCTTTACCACAGGATGTATAGATTTGCGGTAGTGAAAGTCAGTCACAGTGCTTGAACCTTTAAGCTGAGCCGGCAACACTATGCTGTATAGTTACTTTTGGATACGTCCTCCAACCGAGTCACCAGGCCCCTCTATAGACCAGCATGCGGCGTGATCTCTCCAAGATGGGTCCTCCCCTGGGATCTCCTTGGTTGTCCAGCTTCGTCACACAGGACCGACAGCTCAGGACCATTCCTCGACCGCGGTGGTAAGCACCAGACAAGCCTCTGGACCCACCCTTGCACCGTAGTATCGTGGGCCTCCCGGAAGGAGGACCACGAGGTAGCTCCTTAATGCATACCTGTCAGCCAGGAGGGCCAGCAGGTCGCTGTAAAACGAACCCCAAAATATGGCGTCTGTCTCATAAATACCCTCGCCCAGAATGCAACTCAGAGGACCACCTCCACCGAGCGTGCCTCTGGGACAGAGGAGCATCCATACGCTTCAACACGTTGCCTTTCCAACCCTGACCAGTGGTAACAGCGACACCCACCGGTCAGCACGGAAACACCCACACGTCAGCCAAGCTGGAACAGAGGCGAACTTTTAACCTTCCTAACACACAATTTACTAAATATACCTAACATGCGGTAGATTGCAAATCTACCAGCGCTACACTAATTTGTAGCTTTAACTGAACACTGTGAGGAGGACACACTAAACTAACTGTAAATAGTCTAGCTGCCTGACTGTGGTACTAATAGGATCAAAAGAACACCAGCAATTTTCTTCAGGTAGCTGTAAATACTGTAACATGACAAGCCTGCCTGTCAGTAGAAAGATAACAACACACAACACCTAGGATGCATATATATATATATATATATATACACAAAATACACTCTAAGTGCAGCTAACTCACTGACTGTCCTGCCTAATCTAGCTAACTCAAAAGAAATGACTCTGTCTCTCTCTCTAAGCACGCCAGAACACACTACACAGGGCCACCATGTAGGCGGCCTTATATAGTGTGGGGCGTGTTCTAAACCCCCTGAGCCATAATTGGCCAAAGCCACCCTGGCTTTGGCCAATTACAGCTCTCTCTACTGACGGCACTGTGATTGACCAAGCATGCGGGTCATAGTGCATGCTTGGCCAATCATCAGCCAGCAATGCACTGTGATGCCGCAGTGAATTATGGGCCGTGACGCGCCACACGAATTTGCCGCGAACGGCCCATATTGTTCGCAATTCGGCGAACGATCGAACAGCCCATGTTCGAGTCGAACATGGGTTCGACTCGAACGCGAAGCTCATCCCTAATCAACAGCACAACCATTGGTCCCTCCACACATGCCAGGGTGCTGGGTGTAATCCTTGACTCTGACCTTTCCTTCAGCCCCCACATCCAATCACTGGCTAAATCTTGCTGCCTTAACCTCCACAACATCAAGAATTCGACCCTTCCTGACTAACGACACCACAAAGTAACTTATTCACTCCTTGGTTATTTCCCGCCTTGACAACTGCAACGCTCTCCTTAATGGCCTACCCTTGCGCAGACTATCCCCCCTTCAGTCTATTATGAATGCTGCTGTTATACTAATACACCTCACTAACCGTTCCATGACTGCTGCTCCTCTCTGCCAATCCCTTCACTGGCTTCCCTACCCTACCGTATAAAATTCAAAAATACTAACCACAACACTAACCACAACATACAAGGCCAATACAAAACCTCATCTGCAGATATCACCCAAATCGCCCCCGCCATTCCTCCCAGAACCTCCTGTTCTCTAGTGCCCTTGTTACCTCCACCCATGCTCGTCTTCAGGACTTCTCAAGAGTTTCTCCCATTATCTGGAACTCCCTGCCCCGGTATGTCCAATCAGCCCCTAACCTGTTCACCTTTAGGAGATCCCTAAAAACTCATTTATTCAGGGAAGCCTATCCCACACCCACCTAAGAACTGTACCCGAGCCACCCCCATCAAATCATGCCCCCAGCTATTACCTTTTGTACCACCACCCCTCCCTTTAGAATGTAAGCGCTACGAGCAGGGCCCTCCTGTACCTTTCGTATTGAACTGGTCTGTAATTGTGATGTCCCCCCCTCTACATTGTAAAGAGCTGCGTAAACTGTTGGCGCTATATAAATTGTGTATAATAATAATAATAATAATAATAATAATAAATAATAATCTCCTTCCAAGCCTTTGTCAAATATCTGTCTTCTGGAGGGGAATATTTGGGAACTAATGGGTCAAGGTCATATTTGCTTTTCATTTTGAAACTGCATGGTTATTTGTTTTTTAGCTGCTGATTTCTTAGAAGGTTTGATAAACTGACGCGTGCCATTTATAAAAGCAAAAAGTTAAGAAAAACTGACTGCCTGATAAGAAAAATAAATATAATTTCAGTGAACGTCTTACAATATTCAAAGCAGACATGTTCAAACAGCACAAATGGAGTCAGGGAAAATATTGAGTGCCAGAGAGCAAGAAATAAGCCAACATTTTATATGATATGACTTGGTCTTTCTAAAGGCTTCTTAGTTTTATTTTCTGCTGTCTGCCTAAAGCTCGGCTTAAGGCAGCATGCAATGCAAACTGACAAGTACAGGTACTGTAAACATTCAATATACTAAATTCATGCTCAAGTCTGTTCAAGTTCTAAATGGTAATCTGATTTTTCCAACTGAAAACACCAAATTGGTATGTCATGAATTTATGTAATTTTATTAATAATACTCCTCCCATTAATAACGTATATTCAACCAATTCTCATGCTTTCAAACGTAAGATGATTTTTTCCACAACTTACTAAGATAAGGACTGGTTTTTGAGTACAATAACAGGGCTGTACACTTCACCTTTATCTTTGCTAGAAGTCATGTCACAAATGAAGTTGCAACATATTTATTTTCATTTATCATTCGTATTGGCCCCAAGGGACCAGGTGGTGATCCTATTGAGCAGACTTTTTTCCTCCTTTTTCCTTCTTTAAGTGTATATCTTTCAGAACCAAAGGAATAAGGTATGTGCAGAATGCAGTAAACAGAGAAAATGGGGAGCCTTTTAAATCTTCTGCAGATCAGGTAGTAAGTAGCACACTGCTGTGTGCAGATAATAAAACATTATTAAAGGGGACTTTCTGTATGTTATTAATATGGCCATATGTGTTAGGAACAGTATACATTTTATAAGAAAATCGCACGTAGGCATAAACGTAACTTTATAACATATGGAAATACTCATTCCACTCATGGCTATAGGGGAGGGATGTACATTTTAAAAAAATACAACAATTTAAGGCTATATTTCTGTTTATATTTTTTGTGTTTGAATTTTTGCTTGCTATAAAGAAACAAAGAATTTTTTTTCCATATTGATAAAAAGAGAAAGTGTTTATCCTGTTTGTCTAACAGAAAAAAACATGCTAGCAAAATGATAACCCGTTACAAATTCATTGTATTAATAAATGAGAAATAGTAAACTGCAGTTTATTGTGCAGAAAAGTAGAAGTTTGCATTTGTTGTACAGCCATAAATGTAAAAAGATGTAATTGTCACATTCATGTTCATCCACATATGCCAGATTCAGAAGTATGTCCTGGCTCAGACAGAGTCCTGGGGGTCAGTGAGATCAGCATTGGCTTGCGCAATAGTGGCTTTTGATTCCAAATGCTCATATAATAATAATGGTTATTGCCAGAAGTTTCCGAGTCAGTTTATTAGAAATTTCGCTAGAAATAAAATTATAGTAGGCAAATGAATCCAGATTGAAATTTTCCAAAGCGAGACATACCAATTGCAACATAAAATATTGCAAAAAGTAGTACAATAAGATAATATAAAAACCTTATTTTTTAATAAAAACACTTAGTAGTGTTAAACATAATATCTACTGTAGATTGCCTTTGCTAACCTGCTAGTTGCTTGCTGTCATGCTGACCCAATGACTTTGGAACTTTGAATCAATAACTGAACAAGTATATAAATCAGAAGCTCTAACCCCACACAGATTTCATATGTTGTATACTTGTTCCAGGTCACTAAAAGTACTGAATCTAGAGACCAACAAGTCTAGAGATAATCAAATGGCTTTTAGTTCTAGTTATGGTGGGTATGGGTGCAAAAAAAAAAAATCACAGGTCCATCCAATGCAATTGTATGTGGGTGTACGCATGCATGGTGCTTGTCACTACAGATTCTATGTATACTGTGGTCGCTGAGGAACTTGATCAAGATTTTTTTATGTTAAGTACACTCGCCGCTGAAACTACTAATCGTGGAATGAAGTAACATACACTATCTTTACCACTTTGACTGTAAAAAACCCTCTACACAGTTTAACACTTAATTATTTTTCATCCAACTTCATGTTGTGGCCATGTGTCCTCTTCAGAGTCCTTAAGTTGAATAATTTTTTTTCCAATACTATAGTCACTATTAATTTGCGTAATGTTATCATATCCCCTCTATAACCACCTCTTTTCCAGGGAGTATACGTTTAGTTACTGTAATCTTTACTCAATATTTAGTTCCGGTATTATCTTTACTAAGTGTGTTGTTCTTCTCTGAACTCCCTCTAGTTCAATGAAAACTTTCCTGAGGATCTGGGGACCAAAAGTGAACCGCATACTCAAGAACCAAGATTTTCTATGGTTCTCCATAAAAAAGCCTCCAGAAAATGTAAATACCAGTTAAATTAATAAACTATAACTTTCCTTAGGATAAGCAGCAAGGCCTTTCTTTTTATAAGGTTTTTTTGAACCATTGTTTAGAACCCTTGGGTAAGAGTAGGGAAGCAAAACACTGAAAACTTATAGATACATTTTCCCTTTTATTTTTGCCTTGTTTGGTCACCTCTGGTCTAGCAATGAGTGAAAATTGGCAGGAGTAGGAACAGAATGTTTTTATTCCACCCACCAAATAGTAAATTATCTAGGGAGCCCATCTGACTCTTTAATTGCTCACACACAAAGTCCATGTTCCATCACTAAGCCCACATTCCTTAGTGTCAGGGGCGGCCCGCCTATTAAGGGCGCACGGGCGCCACCTCCCCTTTCCATCCCCACTGCCACCCCCTATTCATGCACCCGGCCCCTTTTAGGACGCCGGGCACATGAATCAGAGTGGCGGGGTTTTTTTTTTTTTAAGCACCTGATTAGAGCCAGAGGCTTTAATAGGCTTCAAAATCTGCTCCGGTCGCAGATGATTGTGCTCGGAGCCCACGCAGGTGTGTTAGAATAGCAAATTATTCACTATTTTAACAGCAAAACACCTCAGGAAGCACAGGTCTGATAACCGTTTCCCAATTGGCTGAAAGGACAGGCGATCCTATTGGATGCCTAGGAGGAGGAGGAAGGAGATGCATGCCGGAAGCCACCATAATGCACAGGGGGAGGAAGAAAGAAAGCTGCTGCCTGCCAGATGTGCGCTTCCCACCCACCTGCTTGCTAGATGAGGTAAGTGCGGGGCTTTGATGTCCTGACCATCCTCCCGGGGGGGTTGCCACCGACCGATCGGGGGGGGTTGTTTGCCACCCCCCAAAAGAAAAAACCACCAGCCACTACTGCTTAACCTCCCTGGCGGTATGATTATTTCATATTTTTGATGCTGAAAGCGATACCATTATTTAGCATGGAAATTTGGCGTTTTATATTGTAGGCCTGTCTAGTAGACATTTCAGGTATGATAAAGTTTGAAACACAAATCATAAATTATAATATAATAAATAACTATAAATAATTATACCAAATAATAATATAATAATAATAAAAATTATTCAATAATGTAATCAAATCAAAAACACAAAAATGTGCTCAGTTGCAGAATTGTCACTGTCATTACTTTTCAGTGTTTGACGACAGATCTCCCCACAAATCACTATCGCTCAATTCTGCAAGTGATTCTAATTTATTATCGCTGTTTTCTAGCTGGTCTAAAACCCCTTTTGATGTAAAGGGACGGTTTTGGTTGCTATGGACAATCTCCAGTTTCCAGGCAGAAAGAACAGTTTTTATAATATACAACTGCATGCAGGGCACTGGAGAAACCACTAGGGACAAAAGGGAGGTGAAATAATTAAGATTACAGTATAGTGTATGTATTGTGTGTGTTTCAATTTTGAATTTGGTGCAATTCTCCGTCCCTGTGCGTTGCAACGCTCACAAAAAACGGAGATTGGCTTCCGTGATGAATCAAGCGGAGGACGAGCTGCTCACACTGCGGGGAGACATCGCAGGATCCAGGGGACAAGGTAAGTAAACTCTTCCTGGATCCTGCAATGCAATCCAGAGTCTGGCTCGGGGTTACTGCTTTTGGTTCTGAAATTCCACCCTGAGCCAGACTCGGGAATACCGCCAGGGAGGTTAAAGTATAACCTGATATAGTATAACTCTTTTTGCTTTCTGTGCCCCCATTAATGAGATTCACCCTCATTATTTTGGGTTGTCCCCAGAAAAGTAATAGAGGGGAAATCTTCCAATGCAGACCCTAGTTCTGGTGACCTAGGGGTCCCCAAGGAATTTGTTTAATTTGAAGAGATTTCTGCTTACTTCCTATTTGGCCATAGGACAGGAAGTGTAAGGGAAATCTCTGCAATAGGACACAGATGGCGAAAAAAAACAGGGGTACAGGGGTTATAACCCTCCCTTGCTCTATCCAAAATAAAAAAAAAAAGGTTTTACCAGCAGGAAGTGAATGAAAAGCTGCATCAAGGCACAGCAATACAAATCTGACAAGGGTTCTAGCCTTTCCCTTCTCTGCTAAAAAAGCAATTTTATTTCTGTCTTTGTTGCTGTTGAAAAGTTATTCTCGCTTCCTGTCTGCTGAAACATCAGCAAGGCAGGAAATTAAGAGAATTGTCTCCAGATACCAGGTAAAACCAGGCAGAGGCTGAAATTCTTCCCTACTCAATCATAAACGTTATTAAAATGTTTTGGCTTGGCTGTTCTCTATAACTTATCAGTGCCTAGAGCAGCAGCATCTTAAAGTAATTTTAACGAGTATTTACTGGTAATAAGTTTATAAAACTTTCATCCCTGTTGGATTTCTTTGGCTGGAGTATACCCACAGCTGCTTCAGCCCTTTGAATCCTCATAGATCCCTTCCCGCTGTAAGGGTGTAACAGGGTCTTTCAGGGTAACCTCATAAAACTTAAGGTCTCTACTCAAACTCCTGTAAATCTATCCAGGGTTTCCTACAATGGGTGCTGGATAGGCGGGAGTTCATTTAACTCCTCACATACTGTGGATATGCATAGAGAAAGGTCCTAAATACTGCACACCTAGCAAAGCCATTAGTAAACAGGTAAGTGGCCAGCTTCATCCAAAGCCACGCCCCCAGCATGTTTCACCCCGCCCACAGGGCTTGATCATGAAAGATTCTCTGTGCATATCCACTGGGTCTTTCAGAGATTTTAAAATACTTACCCACCATACAAAAAATGTTTTTCTCCGATTGCTGAAAACAGTAATTTGAATGGTAGAAATGATCCCTACTGCTGAAGAGGTGAAGGTAATAGGTAGAAGGTAGTATTTCTACTAAATATAAGAGACTACTGAAACCTATCAAATAAGCACTTCCTGAGAAAGAAAAGGTCTGGGAACTTGTTATTCCAGGGACTTCCAGAAACCCAAGGAACTCCAAAGAGACCCCAATGAAGAACGATTGCTACAAAGCAAAGAACCGCATCAACTATTGAAAAGTGACATTATTGTCATTAAAATTTTGTGTCTGATACAATATTTACAATATTATATTCTATGAGGTCTTAAGTAAAGTCTCTGAGCATTCAATTGCCCGAGCCTCCACTGTTTCTAGTGGCGCTTTCAAAAAAATCTGTAGAGGGATGGGAATAAGTCTCAAGCATTCTGGCTCAAAGAACCTGTGGGATGTACAGAAACTTGGGCACACAGCAGAAGTGTGCAGCCCTGAAAGCTTCTATGGTTATGAAAGAGATCTATGCTCTGAAGATGTGTTCTGCCTCCTCTTTTCATTTGATTCTTTTGAGATGGAAGACCCTCCAGGCAACACTATACTGTTGCAATACTGGTAACCCACCGTTAAACCTCCAGGGCCGCCAATATAGTTCACATAAAAATTACTTTATTATGATTTATTGGAAGAAAAATGTAATAATTGTTTCTTTCGAAGTGGCCTCCTGACCTTGACCATGCTATAAAGAAAGGAAACGCTCCTCTATCCCATGACCTGTCCTGACATTTCTATATAAAACAGTAATTTTTAATTAGATTCTATCTTGGCTGGGCTCCCTATCTCTGGCTGAAGTAAAGAGAAAATAAGCATGAACCTCCCAGGTCTGAGCCCTGCAACAGGATTAATTAGCTTTTCACCTTTTTCTGACTGATGAAAAGCTAACATGATCTTAACATCTTAAAAAGTTTTCACTTAAAGGGTAATTCCACTTTTGTGAAAAAAAAATAGCAAATATAAAAAATATATTATAGCATATATTATTACAATCAAACGGAGCAGCAATATATGTAAACACTTGAGTGACTCAAAAATTATGATATAATCTCTCTAATATCACAAAGATAATTCCTTAAAGTGCAAAATATTCAAAAAAGTGCAAAATGTAATAATAAATATTCAAAATCATAATAAAGGTTCAAAATTCACGAATAACGATAGTTCAATCAATTCAATGCAAAAAACTGTGAAAAGTCACAAATAAAGAAAATATAATTAAATTAAAAATAAGTCTCTCCAAAATGTGCAAATAATGCACCAAGAAAGGAAAAGGGAAAGAGAAAAAAGTGTCCAAGTGTGAGGAATTTTCAATGTAAACATTATCAGAAACTTGCAGACCCCTTTTGCAACCCACACACAGCGGGCTCTAGCCTTTCACTTCCAATATAGAACCCAGTAGGTCTAGTCACACATCTGAGTACTCTCAATCTCCACTGCTCTCCTTCCTGCTTGGGGATATCACAATGGAACAGGAAAACGGCAGATGGTGGAGGCTCTTATGCTGTATATTCCACGTCTTAACAGACCACTCTCCAAGTATCCTCCAGTCAGTCAATGGGTGTTATGTAGAGATAAATCTCCATTGTGTAGAATTTTAAAACAAAATTTCATTTATTAAAAGTAGTAACTTACATCTTAAAAAGCACAGATCAACAGCATGTAAAACTTCCGGTCTCGGCTGTGACGTCATCTAGCTCCTCCTGACACGTTGCATCACTGACACAGGTTTTATAGCATATACAATTGCGACACAAGTCATATTGTAATTGAATGTTATTAAAAATTACCTTTCCTTTTCAATCTGCAGCTCTGTAATTTTCTGGCAATATGGCTACCTGGAGGTGTTCTGTACACAGAATGTGTACAGAATGTCCCCCATATATGTAATTTCCTGCTTTTCAGGTATCCCCTGCAACAAAAATGTCATTTTTGGTGAGATACTCCCAATAGGAAAGCTCATCTAAAAGGGATGCAGACCCTGCAATTGTCCTCATTGCGGAGCTTTGCAGGTGCAGCAGCTGGTTGATAATCATAAAACCACTCCCATTCGACTCACTTGTGCACATAGACACAAACACACAGGGATTTCTTCAGAATAACAAAAGGTAGAAATCTGCAACAAAGTTTGTCTAAATCCTTGTAATGTACATAGCGTATATACTCGAGTATAAGCCGATCCGAATATAAGCCGAGGCACCTAATTTTACCACAAAAAACTGGGAAAACTTATTGACTCGAGTATAAGCCTAGGGTGAGAAATGCGCAGCTACTGTAAGTGGAAAAGAGGGTCAACAATGCCCATTTGCAGCCTCACTGTGCCCATTTGCAGCCTCACTGTGCCCATTTGCAGCCATAGGTCCCCCGAACTTCAAACTCAGTAGTTAAGGGTTCCTAGATGCCCCCAAGCTGCAGCCAAAATTTGGGGTCTCTGGACCCAAAGGGTCCTGAAATGACATTGCTGCAGATGGACAAAGTTTATTGATTTGGGGCTACATATCTCGGAGCCACTCAGTGCTAGGAACCCCAAATTTGGTGTGCACATCCAGTGGAACTAGCACTAAAACATATGCAAAGTTGGGGTTCCTAGCCCTAAGTGGCCCTGAGATACGTAGCCTCAAATTCGGTTCGGAAAATGTCAAGCACTTTTCTGCAGCAGAGAGCGACATTCTCCGAATCGACTTTGGGGCCCCGTATTCTCTGCTGCAGAAAAGTGCTTGACTCGAGTATAAGCCGAGGGGGGCATTTTCAGCACAACAAAAATGTGCTGAAAAACTCGGCTTATACTCGAGTATATACAGTAGATCACCCAGAGGGGAATGTTTTTTTCTCAACAAAAGTGAAGTTACTCTTTATTGAAAAAGCATTGGGCTTCAGGTGTTAAAGTTGCAATTAGGAACATTTTATTACCTTTCTATATCTCTCCAGCACTTTCCTATTTGACCATTGGGATTAACAGTGTGATGGATCAGAGTCAGCACAAGATTAAACCAGAGAGTGTGAACCAGCTTCAGAATTTTTTATTAGTACATCTTGGAATTCAGAGCACCTGGGGTGCTCATGGAGACATCTGAAGGTATGCGCAGGAACCTTAAGGTCCATGCATTTGATTCTTGTAGCTAGTATGACAGATAATCACAAGTGTTCTTTAAAACATCTAAAACTATCCCCTTGAAAAATTAAAATGTCTAAAACTCTTTTCTTGATAACTTTACTGTAAATATCACATTTGATAAAAGTGTTTGAAATTATACTTTCAGTATCTGATACTACAGTTAATGAATTAGTGCCAAGGAGTAATGCCCCATACACACGATCAGAAATTCGGACCGTGTGTATGCTCCATCAGACTTTTGCTGGCAGAATTCCAGCTAGCAAAAGATTGCGAGCAGGTGCTCTATTTTTCGGTCGGAAAAAAAAAAAAATGCATTCGTCTGTATGCAATTCGGACGTGCAAAAAAATCATGCATGCTTGGAAACAATTCGACGCATGCTCGGAAGCATTGAAATAAATTTTCTCGGCTCGTCGTAGTGTTGTATGTCACTACATTTTTGACGGTCGAAAGTTCAGAGAAATTTTGTGTGACCGTGTGTATGCAAGGCAAGCTTGAGCGGTATCCTGTCAGAAAAACGATCCAAGTTTTTTCTGACTGAATTTCTGATTGTGTGTCTGGGGCATAATTAGCACAAGTAACAATTCCATAGATGGGTATTTAAAGCAATAAGCACATTGATCAGCAATACAGGGGTAAGAAGGAAGAAGAAGGAACACGCAAATGGGGGACCAGAAAGGAGAAGACGTAAAGCATACTTTAAGCAAACAGCACACAGGACAAGGCTGAAAACAATATAAAGACAGGAATCAACATGAGCAGGAATCCAAGTGATAGAATAAGCAAAGTGCAAATGATTTTTCATAAATAATAGGCCATGGTCAACATTCAAAATTAGATAATTAGTCAAAATGCTCTAGCATTCTACTATAGGAAGTCTAGTGTAATAAAATACCAAAGAGGCTGTGGGGGTATCACAGGGTGGAGGGTGGAGAAGACATCATAATGAGGGAAACTGTTTACAGAAGATGAAATGAAAGGCTTCATAATGTAGTGGTAAAAGAGAAACCACAAGACTGAATAGATCCTGTATCTGAACCCAGGCAGAACATTACAGCAGCAGTAAGAACTAGGCATAATTATGTGGCTATACTGTATGTTGTATTTTAGCCTGAAGGACTGAGAAACATTATGGAAATCTGCGTAGTCCAGGTTAAAAAATGATTGTGGTCAAGAGGGGAGGAGGTGGAGTCGCCAGCGACAGACATGTCCAGCTGAGGCTCCACATCTCTCGGGACTCCTCGACTGATAAAGACACGGTAAACTGAAAATAATCTTACCATAAGCCTCCTCAGTGACCCTGAGATAAATAAAATGGTCTTTGGTGCCACCCAAGGTAAAAATAAACTAAAGAGGGCCAAGGAAACACAGTCTAGAGGGCCCCGTAAAGTGGCACCTTCCTCACATACAGGCACATCTCGTGCTGCTAAACAACTGCAGTTACCTCAGGATGCCTATAATAACTCTGACTGTGAATACAGCACCGCCTCACAATTAAAACAGATTCCTTACATCCAAATATTTTGAGACAAATAGAAAAAATGGTCCAGAAAGCCCTAAAGCACACCTCAGACTATATAACTGAAAGTCTCACAAAAGAAATCCGTGAGTTAGGCCAGCACATTTCTGACCTAGAAATCAGAGTGGATGACATGTAAATGAGTGTACTGTCCCATGATAATGAATTAGAGACTCTCAACCACTAGATGCCCACGCTGTAGCTGAAAGACGGCTACAGCGCGGCGCTCAATTGCCGGGAGGGTGCCCCTGGATGTCCTCCTGTTTACTCGTTCCCCGCGTGCCACCACGGCACGCGTCGGGGAAAATCTGTGTTGGCCGTGTCCCTTGGACACAGCCAATAACAGATCGTGCTAAATGGCTAATCACAGCAGCCATTTACCACTCAATTGGCGTGTCCAATGGAAGATGATCTCAAGTGTAAACATATGAGATCATCTCTCATTGCTGGCTCTCCCTTCTCACACAGAGATCGCGCGTGAGGAAGGAGAGTGACCTGTGCTGCAGCGTGAGTGAACACTAACTAAAACACAGTGCCCACAGTACCTATCAGTGCCACCTGTGCCCAGTGCCACATATCAGTGCCATGTATTAGTGCCATGTGTCATCAGTGACCACATCAGTGCCATCTGTCATCAGTGTCATGTGTCATCAGTGCCACATATTAGTGCCATCTGTCATCAGTGCCACGTGCCATCAGTGCCACATATTAGTGCCATCTGTCATCAGTGTCACGTATTAGTGCCATCTGTCATCAGTGCCTTGTCAGTGTCACGTGTCATTGTCCTGGTGCTCCAGGGCCTTCAAAAGTGTAATAGGTAGTCAACAAGTTAGGTGTAATTTATGCTCATAGAACACCTGATGGTACTCCCTGCATGTTGAGCCTCTCTATGTGGCTAGGCTGTGAAAAAGTCCCACACATGTGGTATCGCCGCACTCGGGAGGAGTAGCAGAATGTATTTTGGGGCATCATTTGTGGTATGCACTTGCTATGTGAGAGAAATAACCTATTACAATGACAATTTTGTGGAAAATTTTTTTTTAAAAATATATCTTCATTTTGCAAAGAATTTAGGGAAAAAAATGAAAACATCAAAAACCTCACCATGCACCTTACTAAATACCTTGGAATGTCTACTTTCAAAAAAGGGGTCATTTGGGGGGTATTTTTGTACTTTCCTGTCTTGTTCGGATGGCAAGAAATTAGTACACCAGTACATCAGGTGTGATCTTGTAGACTCTCTAACTTTCACACAGACCAAATAATATCCACTAATTTGGGTTATTTTTTACCAAAGATATGTAGCAGTATAAATTGTGGCCAAAATTTTTGAAGAAAAATTAATAATTTGCAAAATATTATCACAGAAACTTAGAAAAATGTGGGTTTTTTTTGTCAAAATTTTCAGTCTTTTCATTTATAGCGCAAAAAAAAAAAAAAAAACCCAGAGGTGATCAAATACCACCAAAAGAAAGCCCTATCTGTATTAAAAAAAGGACAAAAAATTAATTTGGGTACAGTATTACATGACTGAGTAATTGTCATTCAAAGTGTGAGAGCACTGAAAGCTGAAAATTGGTCTGGGCAGGAGGGGGGTTTAAGTGCTCAGTAGGTAAGTGGTTAAAGTGGATGTAAACCCGAATTATTTTATTTTTTTTTTATGTCATAATGTAGAGTTCTTTAGTCAGGAAGTGAAACCCCCTAGGGATCAGCATTTTCAAGATTATCCCAGCTGCCTAGATGTAATCTCTTCCCATCCATGGCATTGGAGAGAGCTCTGTATTATTATACTCTGGATATGTAAAGGTGAATCATTGAAGGCCATTAATTTCCCCCTTCTGTGTGGGACAAAGCTTTAAAGCCTAGCACGAGAGTGTGGGCGAGAGCAGCTGGTGAGTTTATTAACCTAAGGGAAGTGGATTCACAGTCACAGAGGTGCGGTGGAAGAGTGTTTAAAGTGAAGATCTACACTGTATCACGTCACGGATTAATATTATTGGACATTGATTTTTTACACATCTTTGGACTTTATTTACACTGATTTATATATGTTTTTCTTTTAACTCCTTACACACATTGTTTTGTTGTGCACAGATGTTTTATTCACTTAATTGGTTATGCGCACAAAATTTGTGGATTTAGATCACATTGTTTTGATGCACAGGAGTGGGAAGGAGTGATAATATTTAATATCATTATTAGTATTAGTTTATTCAGCGCTGCTATTTGAATTCACTATTGGTTGGGATTAGATTTTGGTGAATCAAATTTGTGCACTTATGGTTTCTATATTTTAAGCAGCAGCTCAGTTCTAGGCTTCATTTCCATTAGCGCAGCGTTTGGAATATAGGAGGGGCGGATTTTCTATATACCATAACTCTGACATAATGTAGAGTATATGATTTCCTATCATTTGAGCCCAGTCTTGCCACACAGAGTTAATCCAGCTCTCCTTTTATTGTTCAGTGAGATAAATCTTGACAAACAGAGAAAAACCTTTGTCAAATCCTCCCCCTTGCTGTGAGTGACAGGTGATTTACATATCTCGTGCACTAGCCTAAGACTTGCATTATTTTTTTAATTCCCTCCCCCACTCCTTTCTTCAGCAACTCTGCAAGGATGGCTGTTCCACACCTCAGCATGATTGGGCATGCTGAAGTCATGTGGTTACTTTCCTGTCTTTTCACTGGATGTTAGAGAGCATAGCAAAGTTCGGTGTAAGAAATACACAGAAGAAAATGCATATTGACAAGGGGAGTGTAGAGGTGGGCGGGGAGTCTGCTGACATTACGACTCCACCCACCGAGCTCCAGACAACACATCCACCCACAGAATATGCAGTTTTTTGGGTCTCATATCAGACAGAGCGGAGACATTTGACAGGTAAAGATACATGCAGGAAGCATGTATATCCTTATAGATAACCCCGATGGCAGTAGTTTAGAAAGGATGACATTGGGTTTACATCCACTTTAAGGAAAAAAACCTTATTCTGCAAACACGCTTAGAGGACTTTAAAAATAGAGCATGTCAATCAAATCTTCGTATACGAGGAATACCTGAGACTATTGTTGACCTTCATTCTACTATGACCGCACTTTTCAAGAACTACTACCGTCAATCCCGGTCAATCGTTTGGAGATGGATAGGATTCACAGAGCTTTAACACCACGCAAACCAGAAGGTCCCCCTCGTGATATTATTGAGAAATTCCACTTCTATCGCACCAAAGAACAACTCATGGCTGCAGCTAGGGGAAAAGATTCCCTCATCTTTCAAGATATTCCTTATCAGTTTTTTGCTGACCTTTCCCCAATTACTGTGGCTAAACAACGTGCACTGAAACCCTTACTTCATAATCTACAGCAACACCAGATCTCTTATCAATGGGGATTTCCATTTTCTATCCGCTTTACCTATCAAGGTGTCAAACATTCCTGTAGATCCTCAGATGAAATACAAAACACTCTACAAGAACTACATCATCTTATAGAAAGATCTTCAACTAGCCCTCGTCAATGCAAACATCCAGGTCCCCTCAAGAATCCTCCAAATCTGAAAAAAGAGAGGCCGACAAAATTCCTCTAAGAGAAGTTGATTCAATTCTCCTGATATAGATCCTGTAGACACAATGGACTGAATGACTTTCACTCCTGATCTTGAAGTATATTCAATCTTAAGGCTTTACCTTTCTTTGGTCACTAAGTAATTTACCACCTTCAGTATAATCTGACTAAACTTATTTAAAATAATACTGTTCTATTAAGTTTTGAACTTCCCCCTTTTAACCCCCACAACCTCAGATAAACATATTTTAAGTTTTATCTACTTCCCCCCTTCCCTTCCCCCCTCCCCCCTTAAACCAATGAAATACCTATGGTCTCAATTATAACCTTATTTACTTCTATTTATCTTAGAGTAAAATCAAGTTATTTTTTAGATTGAAGTACTTCTATTGTTTTATATTTAATGATCCTGTTTATCAATATCGCTATTTTCCTTCTTCATTACTGGCAATCCTATGATAAGTAATATTGCTATGCAAACTATACAGTTTCTTATTTTAATGTATTTTTTCCCTAGGGTTACCTGTAGGTACATATACTCACCCCACAGTATAGTTGTTAATAGCTAATTAACCTTTTATTTATTTTTGACCTTTGCTCATTTTATTTTATTTTTTCCTCAACGGCCAAACTTGGGTGTCCAAGTATTTCTCTTTTTCTTTATAAAGATCTAGGCTATTGGGGTCTCAAGAGATTATCACTGTGGTAGAGAGATTCTCTAATCACAGTGGTACCTACTATGCTCCTAACAAAACTACATCCTCATTCCTCTCCCATTTATTACAGGTAATTGATACTCATAAAACAGGCACACTTTTAATCTGTGGAGATTCGAATCAAGTTCTTTATCCTTTTTAGATAAGTCCCCAACTCCTATTGCATCTGGTTCTCAATCTCGTAAGTTCGAACAACTTCAACACTCTTTATTAGATTCTTGGCATGAAATTCTCATCTCTATAAATCATTTTCCCGTATTGATCACATTTTGATCTCAATAGGCATGACCCATGAACTCCTTTATTCATCTATTATGTCTTTTACATGGACTGACCACTGTGCTGTACTTTCAACTTTCACTTCTCTAATACTCAAAACACAAGATTCAACATGGCATATTAACCGGTTCCTGACCGCCGCATGTACTTACACGTTGACAGAATGGCACAGCTGCGCAAGTGGGCGTACTTGTACGTCCCTTTGAATTTGCCACCGTGCCATTGCGTGTTTTTTTATATATTTTTTGGGGATATTTATTATAGCAAAAAGTAAAAAATAATGCGTTTTTTTTTTCAAAATTGACGCTTTTTTTTGTTTATAGAGCAAAAAATAAAAACTGCAGAGGTGATCAAATGCCACCAAAAGAAAGCACTATTTGTGGGAAAAAAAGGACGTCAGTTTTGTTTTGCAGCCACGTCGCACGACCACGCCATTGTCAGTTAAAGCAACGCAGTGCCGAATCGCAAAAAGTGCTCTGGTCTTCGGCCAGCAAAATGGTCAGGGGCTGAAGTGGTTAATGACTCAATCCTATCTCATCCATCACACTCCCCTGATCTAGAAATAGCCATAAAAGATTACCTGGCCAATAATAAGACCCCTGATATAACCCCACTGACCCTATGGGAAGCTTATAAACCTGTTCTCCGTGGGGTTTGTATACGCCAAGCCTCATTTCTTAAAAGAGAAAAACGACAAATAAAACAAAAATTAGAAGCAGAATTTATTACATGCCACACAATCTTTAAATCCAATCCTACACCTGTGACTAAATTACAGCTTTATAAAGCATGTTTAAACGTTGACCTTTTTTTTTATCAGAGTCTGTAGATAAAATCTTATGTAAGTCTAAACATAAATTTTATCTTAAAGTGAATAAACCAGACACTCTTTTAGCCCAAGTACCTAAAAAACTAAATCGCCCCTTTAAACTGATTCAACTGAAATTATCTCATTATACATTTATTAGTAATCCAGTAAAGATCTTCCACACCTTTCAAAAACATCTTACCTCCTTATATAAAAAGGAAGGATCTTTTGATCAAACTTTAGCAGAATAATTTTTTTCACAAATCAAACTTACTACTATTCCTTTAGCCCAACGCGATTGTCTTGAAAACCCCATTACAGCTATCGAAATTAAATTAGCAATTAACTCTCTTAAACCAAATAAACGTCTAGGCCCAGATGGCTTCTCTGCCCTATACTATAAGAGATTCTCTCATATTCTTGCTCCAATGTTAACAGACGCATTTAATTATCATTCTCATTAAAGATCAATCCTTTTGCCCCGAAACATTAACAGCTATAATTTCAATGATCTCCAAACCTCAGTCAGATGATACATCTAACTATGGACCCATATCATTACTCAATCTTGACATTAAGTTACTAGCAAAAGTCTTAGCGACCCTCTTAAATAGTGTAATAGGTTCTTTAATAAGTAAAGACCAGGTTGGCTTTATCCCACAGTGTCAAGCGGTAGATAATGTACGCAGGACTACTTTACTAATTCAAGCAGTTAAATCACGACAAATACCCGTCTCTTATCTTTAGATACCAAAAAAGCATTTCATATAGTTTGGTGGCATTACCTACCTTTTGTCCTGCAGCTTTGGGGATTTGGTCCTCATTTTCTTAGCTGGGTCTCCTAATTATACAAAAATCCCAAAGCTTATGTTAAATATGCTGGATATAAATCAAACCTATTTGACATCTGTAGGGGTATGTGTCAGGGATGTCCACTTTCCCCACTTTTATTTGCCCTACTTATTGAACCCCTTGCTCAATCAATCCGTACTGCCCACTCTATTAAAAGGTCTAGATTTAACTGGTCACCAACATGAACTTTGCCTATTTGCTGATGATATCTTATTCTTTATTTCATCCACTCATATTTCTGCTCCTAATCTTATAAGTAAACTTGATCACTTTGCCCACGTATCTGGTCTAATTATCTGACATTTTCACTGCCAATTATCCTCCAATTTTGCATCAAATATCTAATCTTCTGACACAATGGTCCTCTCTACCATTATCTTGGATAGGTAAACTTAATGTAATAAAGATGGCTATACTGCCCAAAATTCTTTATCTTTTTCGAGTTTTACCTATTCCTGTTCCAGAATACTTTCTCAGAATACTACAACGTAAGGCATTAACTTGTTTGGGGCTCCTTGAAACCCATCTGCCCAAACACACTTTACCTTCCAAAGCCCAAAGGGGGACTAGGGTTTTCTAAGTTTATCACCTATTACCATGCAGCTTAATTAGCCCATATCCCTAAATATCAGGCAAAATGTGAAATTCCGCTTTGGGTTACGCTGGAATCAATAGATTGCGACAAACTTTCAATAACCAACCTTGTATGGTCTAATTCCTCTGACCATAAAAAATTCAATAATCCTATAACTAAACATACACTAGCCATTTGGATAAATTTAAATTAGTAAATGGACTACAATCTCCCCATATAGCTCTTATCATTTCTTAAAAATCCATTTTTCTATCGTGCTTGATCTTCCCCTAAATATTTTAAGGCATGGACCTCCACTAATTTAACTCAACTCTGAACTAGCATCCTCTACTTCATTCAAAATTTTCCCTGACTTATGTGAACGTCACAAACTTCCTAATTCAGAGCTCTATACAAGGAAGAATTAATTTAGATAAATGAACGTGCTTTGAAAATATATGTAAATGTGACCCACACACTAAGGGACTTATTTCAACTCTTTACACTCATCTTATTACTAAACCCAGACTCACCATCATATGTGGCTAAGTGGGAGATGGATCTTGGGTTTTCAATGTAAGCAGCCGATTGGGATTTGGATTACAACTAAGTCATCCTCACAGAACATTAGCTGCCTTAGAGACAAATTACAAAGTACTCACATGGTGGTATTTGGTCCCTGTCAGAATTGCGAAATATGCTCCAAATTATAACCCATCTTGTTTTCGTGGCTGTGGTGATCTTGGATCATATCTTCATACTTGGTGGGATTGCCCGGTAGCAAAAAATTTCTGGAAAGATGTATTTCTCATGATTTCAACACTGTTTGAAATCCCTATCAATCCTAAAGCTTCAATAGCACTTTTAAAGTTAAGAAAATAAAGTAGATATGGCGCTGTTCTAGATCTGTGTTTAAAATTAACTAAATAAATAAATTGGTTGGTGAATATACACGTGAAGGTGCAACTAGTGTATACAATACATAGCGTTACATGTGTCCTTTCACAAAGAGAAGGAAAATATACATAGTCACATAGTTACATAGTTAGTAAGGTTGAATAAACACACCAGTCCATCAAGTTCAACCTAAGTGAGTGTCTACAATTATCCCTATTTTTCTTTTAATTAAGGTACCCATATAGCGCTGTGTCAATTTTTACGCAGCGCTCCACACATATATGACACACACACACACACAATCGGTCCCTACCCTCAAGGAGCCCACAATCCAAGGTCCCTAACATTCATATACTAGGGCCATGTTTGGACAGAAGCCAATTAACCTACCAGCATGTCTTGGGAGTGTGTGAAGAAACCGGAGTACCCGGAGGAAACCCACGCAGGCACAGGGAGAACATGCAAACTCCAGGCAGGTAGTGTCGTGGTTGGGATTTGAACCAGCGACCCTTCTTACTGCTAGGTGAGAGTGCTACTCAATATATAATAATCAAACAAATATAAATACAATGCCAATTGGTTAATTAACCTGCAGCACTCTGGAGGCTGGATAATCCCCGATGTATTAATGGTTTCCACTCTCCTCTGCTACTTCTTCCAGCAATGTCTGTACCTGTACCAGATGCAGACAAGACAATCCATGAGGTACAAAATACAAAGGAGACATTGCTGGAAGAAGTAGCAGAGGAGAGTGGAAACCATTAATACATCGGGGATTATCCAGCCTCCAGAGTGCTGCACAGTGGCAGATACTGTGAGTGCTCCATACCCCAAGGGGGGGGGGGGGGATGTTCCGGTGAGTGCAGCCACAATAAGAGCACAGTTAAAGCATGCATGCTGTGATCACCTTTGCAAACACAATTAAATACCAACACAAAATACCAACACAATTATTGTTTTCACCAGCACAGAAGCACTTTAATATTTTTTGTATATTTTTTTGGATATTTAAAGTTGGGACTACACACATATTATGTTTTTAATGCTTAAAGTTTTTGCACAGAAGCACTTTAAAGTACTAATGGGAATATTCATATTTTAAACACATTTTTTGTGGAGGATTTATTGGTCTAACACTTGGCATATTTGCACAGAGGTTATTTAACCAACTGGCACTGTATTTATATTTGTTTATTATATTTTCCTTCTTTGTGAAAGGACACATGTAAAGCTATGTAGTGTATACGCTAGTTGCACCTTCACATGTATATTCACCAACCAATTGATTTAGTTAATTGTAAACACAGATATAGAACAGCGCCATATCTACTTTATTTTCTTTCCAATCACATACGCCACCTAGTGGTAGTAATTAGTAGGGGCAGCAGTTTTTAGTTTTTTGTTTTGTTGTTAGTATTCACTTCCTTTGCGCAGAATCATTCACATTTCCTGCACTGTTAAAGTTAAAAACGGCCACTCTCTCCTACCGCCAATTCAAACTCCTTTTACAGATCACTACAGCCGCGAAACAAAACAATTGCCAAAGCTTGGAAATACCTGTCCTTAATAATTGCTGAAACTAAAAATAGAGTCAATCAAGCAATGATCCATGCCAAAACAAAGGCTATAACTCAAGATAAAATATCCAACTTTGAGACTATATCCCTGGGTGACTCACTTTTTGCCTTCCAATTTTGATGCATCCCTACTAAGACCTTGGTAATCTCGATTTATACTTCCATTCATGGTATGAGTTTATTACCATGTACTACACTGGGGACCCCTACTACCACCTATTTCTTTCTTCCCTATCTATTTTTTCTCCTAAGATTACTTTTTCTTTTATCTTCTTTCTCCCTTCTAATTCCCCCCCCCCCTATTCTCTCACTCCTCTTTCAATTTACTCTTTATATATAGTTCTGGTAGCAGAACTTTTATTTCCTTGGTTATCATTATACCAATTGTACATAGTTCCAATATGTAGTATAAGATTTTAGATTCTATAATAAATTATTTCTTTTCATTTAAAAACTATACTCTTGATAATAATTAAGACCCTTTTTTAAATCTGAGGATATCTTATATTAACCTGGTCTAAGTTGGTTTTATCCCCTCTTATACAATGTATGACGCAATCTTTTGAGTAGTTAGATCCATGCTAAAATTGTTTTCGTTAAACTACTTTTAGTTTATGTTGGAACTATAACTCAATATTATTACTATATATGTGATCTTTTCTTTTGCTGCCACCATATGTAATTATGTATACCAATTGTTAAAATTGAATAAACAAATTTGACAAGAAAAAAATTGTGGTTAGCTTTTCACAGTCTAGTAACAATCAAATGGTTGATTAACTAAAACTGTAGAGTGCAAAATTTGGTGCAGCTCTGCATAGAAAACAATCAGCTTCCATTTTTTTTGTCAAATCTTAATTGAACAAGCTGAAGTTAGAAGCTGATTGCCTACCATGTACAGCTGCACCCGATTTTGCACTCTCAAGTGTTAGTAAATCAACCGCCAAATGTCTTTGGAAAATACAAAGAAAACATATTTATTGAACAGAAGCAAACCTTACATCAAACATTAGGAATTTATTGCCTGATGTCCTTAAAGGCTTTCTGAGTTAAATAAAAAACATATTCTAGAGATGTCCTGGGATTGTGCAAATGAGACATACATGTATACTTCAGCTGGAGGACATTCAAGTTGCACAATATCTTTGCTTCTCCAAGCAGACCGTGAATCTGTGGGTCATAAATATTTACAGCTGTTCCTTGTAGTGAGTCATGATATTTTGAAAAACGTAGCTCTTTTGTTCCTTTAACAATAATACAAAAAAAGTTTAGGTGATAAAAATGCATATTATGATTTCCAGATATGCATATCTACCAGTGATGGTTCTGCCCACTATTTTAGCTCCTCTCCTGCATCCAAGTTCCCTGCCAGGTAATTTTATACAACAGTCATAGCAGCTACTATAAGTCTTAATGGTATGTGCCTACTCTGAGAACCCCCACACCCCCACAGTCCCATCATTTACCTTCATACTCATTCCAAAAGACACAACACTGAGCTCTGCATAAGAGACAAAATTCATGATGAGAGATTGCAGATACTGAGGTTTACAACTTTATCTTCTAAAATCCCAAGTCACCAAAATTATCCCCAAAATGACCAGATAATAACCACTTTCTTTTTTGAGTCGAATAACCACAACAGCCATTTATTATATATATCAGCATACAAAAATAAGTACAAAAAATAAAATGTATTATACATAATAAAAAATAGAACAACGCTATATTTAAGAGACCTCCATCCAGGTCTAAGTTACATATAATCATTAATTATGTATCACAGACCTTCACATCTAGAGTTTCAGCTGCTTCTATGTAAACCTCATGGACAATTAAACTAATAGGGATGAGCCCGATTTCACTACTAGGGTGTTCACCAAACAGCGAACATTATGCGGTGTTCGTGACAAATTCGAAAAGCCGCAGAACACCGTTAAAGTCTATGGGACACTAACATGAAAAAACAAAAGTGCTAATTTTAAAGGCTTATATGCAAGTTATTGCCATAAAAAGTGTTTGGGTACCTGCCCCAGGGGACATGTATCAATGCAAAAAGAAAAAGTTTTTAAAACAGCCGTTTTTTCAGGAGCAGTGATTTTAATAATGCTTAAAGTAAAACAAAAAAATTGAAATATTCCTTTAACCACTTGCCACCCACCATATAACAAAATGATGTTGCAGTATCCTGACCAGACGTCATATGACGTCTTTCAGGATATCAAGCCATTGCGCGCCCCCGGGGGCATGCATCATGGCGATCGTTGTTGCGGCATGTCAGTCTGACAGAGATTCTTTACCATGTGATCAGCCGTGTCCAATCACGGCTGATCATGATGTAAACAGGAAGAGCCGTTGATCGACTTTTCCTCACTCGTGTCTGACAGACGTGAGTAGAGGAGAGTCAATTGGCTGCTCTCCTGACGGGGGGGGGTCTGTGCTTACTGTTTATCAGCACAGCCCCCTCTCGGATGCCCACCCAGGATAACCAGGATGCCACCAGGACTACCAGGGATGGCCACCACACTGGACCACCAGGTATGCCACTCTACACCACCAGGGAAATGCCAATCAGTGCCCAGGCAGCTGCCAATCTGTACCCAGGCAGCTGGCAATCAGTGTCAAAGAAAAATGACTGCCAGTGCCACCAGTGATGCCTATCAGTTAAATCTATCAGTGCCAGCCATCAGTGCCCATCAGTGCCGCTTTTCAGTGCTGCCTATCAGTTCCCAGCAGTGCCTTCTATCAGTCCAACCCATAAGTGCCCATCAGTGTCGCCTATCAGTGCCACCTCATCAGTGCCACCTCATCAGTGCCCATCAGTGAAGGAGAAAAAAAAATGTATTTACAAAATTTTATAACAAACTTTTTTTCAAAATTTTCGGTCTTTTTTTATTCATTTAGCAAAAAAAAAAAAAAAAATGCAGGAGGTGAACAGATACCACCAAAAGAAAGCTCTATTTGTGGGAACAAAATGATAAAAATTGAGTTTGGGTACAGTGTAGCATGACCGCGCAATTGTCATTTAAAAAAGTGACACAGCTGAAAGCTGAAAATTGGCCTGGGCAGGAAGGTGCGAAAGTGCCCTCTATTGAAGTGGTTAAATATCCTGCCTGGGGGGTGTCCTTTGTATGCCTGTAAAGTAGCGTATTTTTCCTGTGTTTAGAACAATACCACAGAAAAATGACATTTTTAAAGGAAAAAAAAAGTAATTTAAAAGTAATTGCTCGTGGCTGTAATGTATTGTCAGAATCCGGCAATATAGATACAAATCATTGAAAAAAAAAAAATGGTACGGGGACCTGGGTCCTGCCCCAGGGGACATATATCAATGAAAAAAACAGCCGTTTTTAAAACTTTTTTTTGCAGCAGCAGCGATTTTAATAATGCTTAAAGTGAAACAATAAAAATGAAAACATTCCTTTAAATATTGTGCCTGGGGGCCCCCTTAGTATGTCTGTAAAGTAGCGCATTTTCACATGTTTAGAATAATACCACAGCAAAATTACATTTCTAAAGAAAAAAAAAAAAAGTCATTTAAAACTGATCATGGCTGTAATGTATTGTCGGATCCTGGCAGTATAGAAAAAAAAATCATTGAAAAAAATGGCATGGGTCCCCCCCAGTCCATTACCAGGCCCTTTGGGTCTGGTATGAATATTAAGGGGAACCCCGCACCAAAGTTTTTAAAAAAAAATTCATGGGGGTCCCCCCAAAATCCATACCAGGATCTTCAGGTCTGGTATGGATATTAAGGGGAACCCTGCCCCAAAATGTAAAAAAAAAAAAATGGCGTAGGGGTCCCCCCAAAATACATACCAGACCCTTATCCAAGCATACAACCTGACAGGCCACAGAAAGAGGAGGGGCGAGAGAGCACCCCCCCTCCTGAACCGTACCAGGCCACATGCCCTCAACATAGGGAGGATGTTTTGGGGTCATAGGGAGGGTGTTGTGGGGGTCTGCGGGGGGCTTATCGGAATATGGAAGCCCCCTTTAACAAGGGGACCCCCAGATCCCGCCCCCCCATGTAAATGGGTATGGGGTACATTGTACCCCTACCAATTCACCAAAAAAGTGTCAAAAATAATAAAAATTACAGGAGACACTTTGGGAAAAGTCCTTTATTAAAAAAATAAATAACAATGTCTCACAATGTAAATCCATCTTTGATGACAGCACCAGACCAAAAAAATTTAAAAAACCTGCAACATGTCGAGATGTCAGAGGAAGGCGGGGTCAACCATTTACATCAGCGGGTGGCCCCGCCCTCGGCTATATAACAGCTGTCATTGCGAAGAAGCGTCAGTCGGGGGGAGCCTCCCATGGAGGTGATGTTATTGTGGGTTTTCTTAAATTTTTTGGTTCGCAGAGCGCTGTTATCGAAGATGGATTTACATCGTGGGACATTTTCATTTTTTAATAAAGGACTTGTCCCAAAGTGTCTCCTGTCATTTTTACTATTTTTGACACTTTTTTGAATGTGTAGAGGTACAATGTACCCCATACCCATTCACATAGGGGGGCTGGGATCTGGGGGTTCCCTTGTTAAAAGGGGCTTCCAGATTCTGATAACCCCCCTGCTCGCAGACCCCCACAACCACCGGGCAAGGGTTGCGGGGATGAGGCCCTTGTCCCCATCAACATCCTCCCCATGTTGAGGGCATGTGGCCTGGTATGGTTCAGGAGGGGGGGCTGCTCTCTTTTCCTGCAGCCTGCCAGGTTGTATGCTCAGATAAGGGTCTGGTATTGAGTTTGGGAGGACCCTTACGCCATTTTTTTTTTATTTTTAGGCGCAGGGTTCCCCTTAAAATGAATTTTGTGGGGACCACTACGCCATAAAAAAAAAAAAAAAAGGCCTGGTATGGATTTTGGGGGGCCCCCACGCATTTTTTTATTTTGGTGCTAGGTTCGCCTTAATGGGGGGGCCCCCCCATGCCATTTTTTTCAATTAATTTTTTCTATATTGCCGGGATCCGACAATACACTACAGCCACGATCAGTTTTAAATGACTTTTTTCCCCTTTAGAAATGTCATTTTGCTGTGGTATTGTTCTAAACACGGTAAAAATGCGCTACTTTACAGCCATACTAAGCACAATGTTTAAAGGAATATTTCATTTTTATTGTTTCACTTTAAGCATTATTAAAATCACTGCTCCTGAAAAAACATCCATTTTAAAAACTTTCTTTTGCATTGATACATGTCCCTTGGGGCAGGACCCGGGTACCCAAACACTTTATAGCAATAACTTGCATGTAAGCCTTTAAAATGAGCACTTTTGATTTTTCATGTTTGTGTCCCATGGACTTTAACTGTGTTCGCTTGTGCGAACAAATTGTTTGCCGGTTTGCATGTTCTGATGCCGGGGGTGGGGGGGGGGGTGTTCGGCTTATCCCTATTAACTACCAATAAACCCCAAATACAGCGTAATAATCATATAGAAATTCAGGGAAAATGAACCACATAAACATTTTTTTTTTTTTTTTTAGACGCAAACATTCCAAAACCAGAAACTTACCTAAAGAGCAACAGGCATAGATGAAGGCCTAAGACTATTAATGTCCAGTACAACCTCCAAGGTGGCACCATTAAATATGATGTGTTTGAAACCTCCCACCCCATAAATCTATCAAGAATACAATGGGACACAGATCCAGCAGAACAAGGTTGCACAAAACCTACCTTCTTCCATTACAGCTTGATCCAATGACCTTGTGAAAATGCTCTATAAACCGTAGAGCTTGTAGGGTGAGTCATCTATTTTAGACCAAAATTGAACGCCATCGCCTGTGTCCAAAGGGATCGACCAACACCTTCAAATTATAACAATGGCCTTTGCCCAGCCTAACATAATGATGCAATACTTTAATACTAGCCGTGAGCGCTGTCTGACATCTGAAAAAAGCCTGCCAAATGAGCATTAATGCGGCAGGCTAAATTTAGTTTGCCTAAAAGAGATACGTAGTTGAACTTTTTACATCAGTAATCAGTATCAACCATCCCCAGCAGGTCCTTAAGCTTGTCCAGAGACAAAGGACATTTCATCGAAATTGTGCCTATGAGAAAGCCAAGAAAACGCACTCTGTTGAAGGCCCTCTGTCTTATCTGGTGCCAACTGTACATCAAAACAATCAAACACCTGTTGGACCGTGGCCAGAAGGGTAGCACAAATAATCCCTCCAGAGGCACAGTACACAAGAAATCATCCAAGTAATGAATGATGGAATTAAGTCTGAAGAATTTTCTGGTCACTTATTCTAGAAAACATTTAAACATTTCAAACAGCAAACAAGAAATTTCACAGACCTGTTAGGAAAGGCGTGCTGGGAACAGTAGTTCCACACAAGCTGTGCGCAGTTGCAGGTGCCTATGTGCATGCACGAGCGTGCACGGGCACACGCATGCGCGATCCCCGACACAAGGTGGGCTATTTAAACTCAGCTGTTACACGGAAGCTTTGCTGTCTGATCTATAGCATTCCCTGTGAGTTACTTGCTTATCTGATCTGTTCCTGTGATTACCTGGCTTGCCTTGTGACTACCTCTGCTATCTGCCTGCATCTGACCCCGGCCTGTCCACAACCTTGCACCTGCCTTATCCTCTGGTTCATCCGTGCCTGCCTGTTACCGACCCAGCTTGTCCAGTGACTCTGCTCTTGTCTCCTGCATCTGTTCCAGTACTGTCTGTCTGTGTATGACCCGGCTTGCCTGACCTTCCTGTGTTCCAGCCCCTGGAACCTCCTTTTTGCATCCTATGTGTGGCTTTTTGACACAAGCCTGCTCCAGCCTTCAGCCAAGTCTACTGTCTATGGTCTGCTGATTCCCAGCCACAGCATCATCAAACTCCAGACCTACTTCCCAGCTGTTGATCCTGCCAGGCACTCGTGCCATCCTGAACTCCTGCGCCTCCTGTCCACTCTACCAGGGGCGTAAGAGAGGCCTTCCTCTGCATATTAGGCTCATCTACTAGGTACATGACAAGACCATAGGAAAACAATGGTCAAAAAAAAAATATTAGCCTTGACTCTGGCTACAACTAAAAATGATGAGGATGTATTGTCAGCAATTAGAACCCCACTTTTTGCAAGCGCTGAATCCTGACTGAACCCGTGACATTGCCTCATTAAATTAAGTGTAAGGGACTTACACAAATCCAGGTCAATGACATCATTTATCAAACCCCTTTTGGGTATGACAAAAAAAAAATAGATAAGCTAGATGTTATTAAGCTCCCTCTCAGGAACTTCACCCAGAGGAGAAATAACGATACTTTGCAATGGAGGAGAACCAAAAGGGACAGTCACCCATCTTAAAGCTAACTGTTCTGCCGTTTAAAAAAAAAAAAAACTAACTCTGAATGCAGACAGGCTGATTTTTAAATGGTTGGCAGCAGCAGGAATGAACGGTCAAGGTATTTGAAATCTGAAAAACCCACAAGCAAATATTGTCTCACTTACTTGATAGGATACCTACTTAGAAACTGTGCTATCTTTTACACCCTCACCAGCATCCTCTTTTCTTCATTTTCCATGCCTGAAGCACTGAAACGAAGAGTGAATCACAGCAGCAGGAACACCTGTGACAAACTCAGTATGTTTCCAAACATGCGAGCTCCCTTAGTTAACCGCCAACAGTACCCCTTGCCTTTCAAAGAGGTGGCTGCACCACCATCCCTACTCTAAAAAGACTTGATACCCCAGGCTTTTATATACAAACCAATATCTATGTGATCCCAATGCAGGGACTACATCTAACTACACTGCCATGAGAAAACTGTTTATCATACGGCAACAACACAACACCCTCTAAAAACCACTGAGCCTCACAATTTGAGTCATGAAAGCAAAAAAATTGCAGAACAATGATCAGGGGACTTTGCCCTAGTAATACTGGGCCAGATCGTAAAGGCTTGACGCCAGTACAAGAATATGCAAGGGATCAGTGGCAGCTGGTTTTCAAAATTTTTTTGGGGGGGGGCGCAAAAAAACAGAAAAATACTGAAAAAAAATATTAATTGCAGCCATCGTGCCCATCATATTCAGTCACTTGTGGCCCATCAAATGCCGCCAATTGTGGCCCATCAAATGCCGCCACTTGTGGCCCATCAAATGCCGCCACTTGTGCCCGTCGTATGCAGCCACTTGTGCCTGTCGTATGCAGCCACTTGTGCTCAAATGCCGCCTCTTGTGCCTATCATATTCAGTCACTTGTGGCCATCATATTCAGTCACTTATGCCCATCATATGCAGCCATTTGTGCCCAAATGGCGCCACTTGTGCCCGTCGTATGCAGCCACTTGTGCCCGTCGTATGCAGCCACTTGTGCCCGTCGTATGCAGCCACTTGTGCCCGTCGTATGCCGCCTCTTGTGCCTATAAAATGCAGCCACTTGTGGCCATCATATTCAGCAACTTGTGCCCATCATATTCAGCCATTTGTGCCCAAATGCCGCCACTTGTGCCCATCAAATGCAACCACTTGTGCCCATCAAATGCCGCCACTTGTGCCCATCATGTGCCGCCACTTGTGCCCATCATGTGCCGCCACTTGTGCCCATCAAATGCAGCCACTTGTGCCCATCAAATGCAGCCACTTGTGCCCATCATATTCAGTCACTTGTGCCCATCAAATGCCACCAATTGTGCCCATCAAATGCAACCACTTGTGCCCATCATATGCAGCCACTTGTGCCCATCATATGCAGCCACTTGTGCCCATCGTGTGCAGCCACTTGTGCCCATCGTGTGCAGCCACTTGTGCCCATCATATGCAGCCACTTGTGCCCATCGTATGCAGCCACTTGTGCCCATCGTATGCAGCCACTTGTGCCCATCGTATGCAGCCACTTGTGCTCAAATGCCGCCTCTTGTGCCTATCAAATGCAGCCACTTGTGGCCATCATATTCAGTCACTTGTGCCCATCATATGCAGCAACTTGTGCCCATCATATGCAGCCATTTGTGCCCATCAAATGCCGCCATTTGTGCCCAAATGCAACCACTTGTGCCCATCGTATGCAGCCACTTGTGCCCATCGTATGCAGCCACTTGTGCCCATCGTATGCAGCCACTTGTGCCCATCATATGCAGCCACTTGTGCCCATCATATGCAGCCACTTGTGCCTATCAAATGCAGCCACTTGTGCCTATCAAATGCAGCCACTTGTGGCCATCATATTCAGTCACTTGTGCCCATCATATGCAGCAACTTGTGCCCATCATATGCAGCCATTTGTGCCCATCAAATGCAGCCATTTGTGCCCATCAAATGCAGCCACTTGTGCCCATCAAGTGCAGCCACTTGTGCCCATCATGTGCAGCCACTTGTGCCCATCATGTTCAGCCACTTGTGCCCATCATATGCAGCCACTTTTGCCAATCAAATGCCGACACTTGTGCCCATCACTTGTCTGCACTTACCCCATCTTAGTGGCAGGTCAGGCAGTGGGTGACGGCAGCACGCTGTGGGATGGTTCCTGTGTTCTCCATGCTTCCCCCTCCTGTTCCTTTTTGCTAGGCATCCAATCGGAGTGCCTCTGCCTTCAGCCGATCAGGTAACGGGTATTAGACCCACGCTACCTGATTGGTGGAGAGACAGTTCAGTGTTAGAAAAGCATATATTCATTTGCTTTTTTAACACGCCTGGGTGGGCTGCGAGTGTAATGCCCTTCGCTCCAAGTCCACTTTTTTTGAAGCCTATTATGGCTCTAATCAGGTGCTTAAAAAAAAAAAAAAAAACACCCCCGCTGCTGGAATTCAGGCGCCCGGCGTCCAAAAAGGGGCCGGGTGCCTGAATAGGGGGTGGCAACTGCAGCCATGGATAGATTAATGCAATGCATGAATCTATTAGTCATATGGGGGGGTGGCGTGACAGAGGAGGTGGCGCCCATGCGCCCTTTATGGACGGGCCGCCCCTACAAGGGATTAAACAATGATTTTCTTCCTCTTCCTTCTTACTTGCATCTGGTTTCACTTGGTCCAGGTTAAACTTTTCCAACAGCTATAAGGAAAATATTTACACATGTGTGGGCATGTGGGTGCAGGTGTACAGCCCAGAATACAGACAGTGTGCATTCAGGGCCAATCAAACACACCTGCGCACACCTGTCAAATTAGGATCTGCACTGTGTTCATACAGCCGCTGCATCCCTATAAAGAAACAGGTGGCTCCTGCCACGCAAAACAATCCGCTCATTCACACTGTATGGGCCACAGAACCCGTTTGAATGAGTCCTTAATTTTTTTTTTATTCTTTTTTTACAATTTATTATTCTTTATTATTTGTTTCACAATGTTGTGGGGGGGGGGGGGGGGGTTTGGTAACATAACAGGAGTCTAAACAGCTTAAAGAAGGAGAAGCTGGAGAGATGTACAAGGGACCAGTTCCTGCAGTTTCCCGCTGCTACGCTGATAACACTCCCTGCCCCCATACGATCCCCCCTGCTGGCTCAGCCTGGTACTGTACAGGAGGACTGGTGGTACCCCCTAAACAGCGGTTCTGATTACAACTATCACTAAATTGACCATTTTCCCTCCCCTATGATAAATTACGCTAATCTTTAAGCCTGGTACACACTTATGCCCTGTACACGCGATCGGACATTGATCAGACATTCCGACAACAAAATCCATCGGATTTTTTCCGACGGATGTTGGCTCAAACTTGTCTTGCATACACACAGTCACACAAAGTTGCTGGAATATCCGATCGTTCTGAACGCTGTGACGTAAGACACGTATGTCGGGACTATAAACGGGGCAGTAGCCAATAGCTTTCGTCTCTTAATTTATTCTGAGCATGCGTGGCACTTTGTGCATCGGATTTGTGTACACACGATCTGAATTTAAACGATCGGATTTTGTTGTCGGAAAATTTTATATCCTGCTCTCAAACTTTGTGTGTCGGAAATTCCCACGAAAAAAGTCCGATGAAGCCCACACACGATCGGAATTTCCGACAACACAATCTGATCGCACTTTTTTCATCGGAAAAGCCGACCGTGTCTACAGGGCATAACAGTTTTTTTTTACATTCAACCCGAAAAAAAACTGACAGCTCTGGTCTGAGCCACTGTACTATTGATCCAACATCAGTACAGTGATCTCCCCCATTAAGCTATTGTGTTCTGACAGGGGGATTCCCCCCCAGAACACTCTGATCAGTGCTCTCAGCCATTGAAAGCACTGATCGGGAGATGGTGGGCTGCTGGTTTTCCACCATGCTCATCCAACAGAAGCCGGCCAAGCGGCCGGCTTCTGTCGGACCGATTGAAATACATACGGGCCAAATTTTGGCTGTTTTTTATTGAACCAGTCGATATCTCCTGACATTCGGCCCGTGTGTAATAGGCAATAACTTTAGATTCTTACCTTAGTTCCAGAGCATCCCATCCAATAAACTCAATCCACATTGATTTTACTATGGCAATATATCAAGAATGGAGATCCCTGGAGCTCCTATATCAAGTTGATGAGGACCCAAGGTACAGCCAACACTTAATTGATTTCCATAGGATGGTTTGTAAACACAGGAGAAACTTAAGCCAAGTACCCGAAAAGGGTGGAGGATGGATATAGTGATAGTTGTAATAAGATACAGCTGCCCATTAAAAGGGGATTTCCCAGATATCCAAGAAATTTCTGTGCATTAAAACAAGATTTTGCTAATCCCAGTGTTCTAAGTAATTCTTTACAACTTAGTAAAATGTAATGTGTTTACACCCAAATTAATGTGTTAATTGATTATATTGTGTATTTTGTTGTCTTAGCCAATTTATGATCTTCCCTTTGCATCACACTATTATTATTTTAACATTTGCATTTTTACTGTGGTGAGTTTTTTTTTTTTTTTTTTTTAGTTCATTAATCCTTTAGGATATTTTCAATTTCAGTGGGAAAACAGGAGATAATCAGACAACACATGTCAAAACTTTATCTGGGGAGCATAAGGTCATCACCCTGATGACCCAAGACTTAAGGAAGCTCTGAGAAAAATAACATTCTACTTAATTTGCCTGTATTTTGACACAGAAATGCATTGCATGGACATTGCAATTGAGACCGGATATAAACAAGGGAACCATAAATAATGTATCAGTTTCACAGTAACACTGTTCAAAGTTCAGAAAAAAAAAGATATCATTATTACTACTAGAAATAAAAAAAGTGCCATGAACAAGAAAAAAAATATATCTTATTTGACATCCATGGTACAATGGTTTAGGCTGTATAAACATTTCGTATGATTTGATGTAATTGTATAGGATTTGAAAAGGTATAAATGTTGTGCAAGCTTATTTATTTCTACTATGCAGACAAAAAATAAAGTAATATTGTTGTTATATAAGAAACTACGTGAGGGGTTGGGACTTTAAATGAAGCATGCACTTTCAAAAAATAAATAATTTGTAACAAGTTTATTCCATATATAAATGAATAATAATAAAAACCAAGATGCACAGCACTGTGAGTCCAAAATTCATTTCATATATATACACATATAGAGTCAATACATATCTGTACACACACATAAATGCCAGGTACAATAACACATGATAGTTCAATGTAAGTGGCTTAAAAACAGATAATAACATGATAAGGTAAGTATCTAGTCTGGCATTGAATAGGCCCATTATTATATCTGGATGATTATTGTAAATAAAAAGATGCATCTTGTGAGGTTTGGGGGTTGTTTAGCTCAAGTGTAGCATCCGCTAGCGAGAACAGTTCACACAGATGATTCCTTTTCAGGGCTTTTTTGACCCACTTTTATTAAAGAAAATCAAAGTTCCAGAAATGAAAACAAAAGTAGTTTCCCTCGCAGGGGGTTTTCACCATCAGCTTTAAATAAAAGGATATTTAGCCTCCTGGCTTACACATGCAGCATTGCAAACAAAAATACTGAGCCACCTGGCTCTCTTCAGCAGCAGACGCACCACTGCTCAGGCTCCCACATGGAGCTCTCCTGACTAGTGTCAGCGACCTCAGACTTAGGGCTGTGGCTTTTACCTTACAGCCTGCACTCTCTGGGTTCTCCCTTGCAAGCCTGGGCTCCTAAAGACCTCCTGGCTCTCTGGGTGGACCATGGTCCTGACTCTGCTATCAGGCCCACACACAGCTGAATAGGGATGAGCCGAACAACCCCCCGGTTCGGTTCGCACCAGAACCTGCGAATGGACCGAAAATTTGCACGAACATTAGAACCCCATTGACGTCTATGGGACTCGAACGTTCGAAATCAAAAGTGCTAATTTTAAAGGCTAATTTGCATGGTATTGTCCTAAAAAGGGTTTGGGGACCTGGGTCCTGCCCCAGGGGACATGTATCAATGCAAAAAAACTTTTAAAAATGGCCGTTTTTTCGGGAGCAGTGATTTTAATGATGTTTAAAGTAAAAAAAAAAAAAGTGAAATATTCCTTTAAATATCGTACCTGGGGGGTGTCTATAGTATGCCTGTAAAGTGGCGCATGTTTCCCGTGCTTAGAACAGTCCCTGCACAAAATGACATTTTTAAAGGAAAAAAAGTCATTTAAAACTGCTTGCGGCTTTAATGTAATGTCGGGTCCTGGCGATATGGATGAAAATCAGTGAGACAAACGGCATGGGTACCCTCTAGTCCATTACCAGGCCCTTTGGGTCCTGTATGGATATTAAGGGGAACCCCGCACCCAAATTAAAAAAAGGAAAGGCGTGAGGCCCCCAGGCCCTTTATACTCTGAAGAGTAGTATACAGGCGGTGCAAACAAGACAGGGACTGTAGGTTTGTTAGGTAGAATCTGTTTGTAATTTTGAACTGGTACATTTTTAAAGTGTAGTTCCAGCCAAAAAAATCTGTTTTTAAGCTTTTTGGAAAACATAGGGAAGGGTTATCACCCCTGTGACATTTGTTTTGCTGTCTGTGCTCCTCTTCAGAAGATTTCACCTCACTTTTTGTCCCAATGACAAATTTTTTTGAAAATTTGGGGTTTTTAGTGAAACAAGGATTGGTGATAAAGCATCAGTGGAAAGGAGAAAAGTTTTTCCCATATTAATTCTTACAGGAGAGAATTTCCCTTCCCATGGGGTAGATTTCATCAGATTGGTAGCTGGTGGTGATCCAAGACTGATTCATTTTTATGAAGGTCAGTCGATCAACCGAGTCGGTGGACAGACGCACCCTGTGATTGGTTACAAAGCCTCCAGCAGCCCTGAATGTGCATTCCGAAAGAACGCTGGATGCAGGACAGGCCAGTAGCTCAATTGCATACTGTGCAAGCTCTGGCCAGTGATCCATCCTCAAGACCCAGTAACCCAGAGGATTTTCGGTGGGAAAGGTGTCCAAGTCAGATCTTGCCCCTAGGTATTCCTGCACCATGTAAAACAGACGCCGGCGATGGTTGCTGGAACCGATCATACCTGGGGGCTGCGGACTAAAAAATTGTCTGAACGCATCCTTTAGACGGCCACCTTCTCCACCACTCCTTCTTTGACTGACCGAAGCCTCAGCAACACGTTGTCCAGAAACAGTCTGTAACCTCCCAGTCTCTGGGAACGCGTTGCGCAGACCTTTTTGCAAGGCCTCCCGCAGATGTTTCATCCTCTGCTCCCTCTGCGATGGCAAGATAAGGTCCGCAACCTTATGCTTGTAACGTGGATCAAGGAGGGTTGCCAGCCAGTATTGGTCCTTCTCCTTGATACCACGAATACAAGGATCCTTACGCAGGCTTTGCAGGATCAGGGAGGCCATGCAGCGTAGGTTTGCTGAGGCATTCGGTCCGGAGTCCTCTGGGTCACTAAGGACGACATGGTCCGCAGCCACCTCCTCCCAGCCACATACAAGTCCATGTGTTTCTTGGGACTGATCCCTTAAAGACTGCTGCTGATGCTGAGTGCCAGGCTCCACCTCCATACTGACACAATCCTCCTCCTCTTCCTCTGTGATCGGCGGGCACGCAGGAACACTGTCTGGATAAAGGGGGCCTTGAGAGGTAAGGAAGTCCTCCTCTTCCTGCCTCTGTTCTGCCTCAAGTGCCCTGTCCATTATTCCGCGCAGCGTGTGCTCCAACAGGTGGACAAGGGGGACAGTGTCACTGATGCATGCACTATCACTGCTCACAATCCTTGTGGCCTCCTCAAATGGTGACAAAACAGTGCATGCATCCCTAAACATGGCCCACTGGCGTGGGAAAAAAAAAAAAAAACAAGCTCCCCTGACCCTGTCCTGGTGCCATAGTCGCACAGGTACTCATTGATGGCCCTCTGCTGCGTGTGCAACTGCTGCACCATGGCCAACGTTGAGTTCCACCTGGTGGGCATGTCACAGATTAGGCAGTTCTTGGGCAGGTTAAACTCCTTTTGGAGGTCTGCCAGCCAAGCACTGGCATTATATGACCGGCGGAAATGCACACAGACTTTCCTGGCCTGCCTCAGGACATCCTGTAAGCCCGGGTACCTGCCCAAGAACCGCTGCACCACCAAGTTAAGGACGTGAGCCAAACAGGGCACATGGGTCAGTTGTCCCTGTCGGAGGGCGGAGAGGAGGTTGGTGCCATTGTCGCAAACCACCATTCCTGCCTTAAGTTGGCGTGGCGTCAACCACCTCTGAACCTGCCCCTGCAGAGCTGACAGAACCTCTGCCCCAGTATGGCTCCTGTCCCCCAAGCACACCAGCTCAAGCACCGCATGGCATCTTTTGGCCTGCGTACTTGCGTAGCCCCTTGAATGCCTACGGAGCACCGCTGGTTCTGAGGACAAAGCACAGGAAGAGGCCATGGAGGAAGAAGAAGAAGCAGGAAGCTGGGCGGGGAACCTGGTAAGAGCCGCCGTCTCTTCTCCCTGAAAGGAGAAAGGGGGGGCAAGCGGGAGAAACCTCTGACAGCCCGCAGCTCGCCTTTCTCCTGTCACAGCGCCACTGAGTTCTCTGCTGGACTGAGCAGGGAAAAGAGATCTGAAGTCACACTACACTGATGGGGGCTTGACAGCACCTTGATGGTGTCACCCCCCGGAGGGTGGCACCTGGGTGTGGGCTGCCTGCACCTCGATAGCGATGCAACTGTGCTGAATTCAAGATCCGATCCCTGATTCCAGGGGGGGCACTTGACCCCCCTTGCCTCTACCTGTGGATGCCCATGAACGTCCCTGTCCATGCCTGCTGGACCATGAGTCAGCGGTAATATGCACCTTACCACTGAACGCCCTGTCCAGCGAGGCCAAGACATTGCCTTCCACATGCCGGTAGAGAGCCGGAATCACCTTCCGTGAGAAAAAGTGGCGTTTGGGTACCTGCCACTGAGGAACCGCACATTCCACAAACTCACGGAAGGGGCAGAGTCTACCAACTGAAAAGGTAGCAGTTGAAGTGCTAGCAATTTTGCCAAGCTAGCATTCAACCACTGGGCATGTGGATGGCTGGGAGCGAACTTCTTTCAGCGGTGCAGCAGCTGGGGCAGGGAAATTTGCCTGGTACAATCTGACGTCGGTGTACCGAAAGCAGATTGCCCACAAGTACTTGGCTGTGACACACCTAATTCTACACCTTCATTCCTCTTAGTGCAGGTCTCAGAGAGGACTGAAGGTATAGTGGGGTTGGAGATCTCAGCTGATGAGGAGCAAGGAGAGGTCCTCTTTGTTCTTTGGTGTGGGTCTTTTAGATACACTTGCCAACGAACTGCATGGCAGGTCAACATATGTCTGGTCAAGCATGTGGTGCCCAAGCGGGAGATGTTTTGGCCACGCGAGATACGCTTGAGACATATGTTGCAAATAGCAGCGGTGCGATCTGATGCACTTGTCTAAAAAAAGACCCACACCAAAGAACTTTTGGAATAATGCGCAGAAACATCAGCGCCCTGCACATGCAGAGCTTTGCTGTGTGATGCAGTCAGTGTGCTGCCCTTAGGCTGGCCCCTGGAGGGCATCCTGCCTCGTTGGTGATGTGCCTCCTCCTCGTCTCTCCTATCAGGCACCCACGTTGAGTCAGTGACCTCATCACCCCCTCCCTCCTCATCACTGGAGCAAACCTGGCAGTATGCTGCAGCAGGGGGAGCATGACTGCCAGATTGCTGTCCTTCTTGGGCACCCCCTCTATCCGTGCTCACGTTACTGCCTTCATCTAGCTCAGTATCATCAGAGCCTTCTAAACGCTGGGCATCCTCCTGGAACATGTACCCAACACTGTGGTCAAACAGTTCGAGGGACTCCTCAGAAGGACATGGGGCTAGGGAAGGAGTCACTGATGCCATTGAGCCGAGGGAAGAGGCCGCGTTGGCAGCTGCTTTGCCAGACAAAGTACCCTGAGCATGGGTGAGGGAGGAGGATGAGGACGGCTTGGTCATCCACTCGACCAAGTCTTCTGCATGTTGCGGCTCAACATGGCCAGCTTCCGAAAAAAAAGCCAAGCATGTCCCACGGCCACGTGCTGATGAGGATGCACCGTCTCCACGACCAGCACCGCTGCCTCTAGAAACAGAGTCTGCTTGCCCTCTTTTATTGGCTTGTGACTGTCTGCCTCTCCTTCTTGGCCTTCCAGACATACAGAGAGAGAGAAAAAGAGAGAGAGAGAGAAAAAAGAGAGAGAGAGAGAAAAAGAGAGAAAGAGAGAGAAAGAGAGAGAAAGAGAGAGAAAGAGAGAGAGAGAGAGAGAGAGAGAGAGAGAGAGAGAGAGAGAGAGAGAGAGAGAGAGAGAGAGAGAGAGAGAGAGAGAGAGAGAGAGATACTGATACTGCAGCTAGCAAAATCAACTGCCTGCCTACAGTTTGAGATCACCACCAACCTTCTACAGGTAGCTTTAGCTGAACACTGTGCAAAGGTCACACTACACTAACTTGTAGCTTTAGCTGAACACTGTGCAGAGGTCGCACTACACTAACTTGTAGTTTTAGCTGAACACTGTGAGGAGGACGCACTATACTAACTGTAAATAGTCTAGCTGCCTGACTGTGGTACTAATAGGATCAAAGAACACCAGCAATTTTCTTCAGGTAGCTGTAAATACTGTAACAAGACAAGCCTGCCTATCAGTAGGAAGATAACAGGAACGGATCGGATAGCTAAAGTGCATACTATAATAATAAATTATATATATATATATATATATATATATATATATATATATATATATATATATACACATATATACATACACACACACAGCTGACTGACTGTCCTGCCTAATCTATCTAACTCAAATGAAATGACACTGTTTCTATCTCTCAGCACGCCGGAACACACTACACAGGGCCGCCATGTAGGCGGCCTTATATAGTGTGGGGCGTGTTCTAAAGCCCCTGAGCCATAATTGGCCAAAGCCACCCTGGCTTTGGCCAATTACAGCTCTCTCTACTGACCGCGCTGTGATTGGCCAAGCATGTGGGTCATAGTGCATGCTTGGCCAATCATCAGCCAGCAATGCACTGCGATGCCGCAGTGAATTATGGGCCATGACGCGAGACATGAATTTGGCGCGAACGGCCCATATCGTTCGCAATTCGATGAACAGTCGAACAGACGATGTTCGAGTCGACAATGGTTTGACTCGAACACGAAGCTCATCCCTACACCTGAACAATCAGTGTGCCGGTGAGTCCCAAAACCTGGACCCAGGACTGGGGATTTCATCCCACCCAGATCTCTAAGAAATACCCAGGCTCCAGGTCCCAAAGTGGACTTTACTAAATAATGAGGAAACTGAAAAGCCAGTTTACTCTCAAACAAGCATATACCCTGGAGCCCCACAACCTGCCTGGTTGAGAATCTTGAACATATATACTGGTGGGGTACCACACTACCACATATCCCGCCGCCCCTTGTTTCAACCCAGAGGGCGGAACACACCAGTACAACCTCCTCACTTTGGCATGACCATGCAAGCTACCAACCACATGGGCCAAATCTTGTCCCACCAGGTGACTTTCTCCATGTACCACTGCTACATTTACTCCCATGCCTTTTTACGAGTACGCTTCCAAAAGTAATGTCTTCCCACTTCTCTTGGGCCTACACTAGTCCTTTTACCAATCTTGGTACGTTTTTGCACATGAGGGTGACTTTTGAGTTTTAAGAGTCGAACACCATTACAGTTATAACGTGCTCCCTCAATTTCCACTAAACCACCCCTTTTCTCTTCACTTAATTTAGAATGAACCACATTTTTAAACACCGGTTTAGTGATAAGTGGGGGCTCTGTTATTGGGGTGACACTGGTCCCTTTCTGCACTCTATGTAAGGGCACCCTCTTACTGTCCAAACTTGGTGTCACTTGTTTCCTGTACACTGCATGTTTCTTTTTGTCAGTTTCATCACTAACATCCTCATGACTGCGGTCTCCTCCTAGTCTCCCTCTGAAGGACATCCTGACTGGCTTGCCACTCTGAGGTTTTTAAGTCCTGTGACACCTTGCTGTGCTTTGGTCTATTTCCTTCCGACCATTGTTTACCACGGTCCTTCTGAGACCTAAGAAGTTCCTCAAACCTCAGGAAATCTTCCCCAGAATTACCCTCCCGAACCTGTAGGGGGCCTAATTCTGTTGTACCCTTTACGTCTTCTAAGTCAGTCCTACCATTCCCTATCTCATTACAATTTTCAGGGTTTGATACAACCTTATCAACTTGACCAAGACCATCAGATCTACCATTATGTTTGATGTCACCCATGGTAACCAAACCATCAAAAATTGACAATGCGCTGCATTTTTCATCACGGTCAGAAATATCAATGCATTTGTCATATTTCCATTTCACTCATGTTCGGCAGGGCAGTGTCTGAAGAGGAACTGCACCCAGCGGAGGGGTTGTCTACAGCAGCTTCACTATACACCAACTCCACTGGCATGAGATTCTCTGCCAACAACTGTCCTGACTATCATCGCATAAAATAACATTTGGACCTGTGACTACAATCACTTCATGTATTGCTGTGCCATCTGGCACTTCCATCCACACCAGCTCATTTGGCACAGCATTAGCCATTACCACATCATTAGGCCCTTTGTGGATCACAGACATGACCTCTTCTGTGCGTTCGCCCTTACTTGGCATTTCAATCTCATGAGCAACATAGTCTGCAGTAGCAAGTGCACCCTTGCATATAAATGGCTCTGCAGGTCCCTCATCTGGCACCGCAGAAATCATGTCTGCTCCACTTTTACCAACAGAGGCCTTTTCCAACAAAGCCAAGAGGATTTTTGTCCACCTGTCCCAGTCTGTTAGCTCCGTGCTCCCAGAGGTACCATGCAGTACCGCTCCTACTGCACAAGGAGACCCAGAGGGACAGAGTGGTTCAGCAACTGACACATTGCACATATCATTTTGGTTCACATAAGATTGTGGCACTATATTTTTAACCATAGCAGACTGCAATACCACACCTTCACCACCTTGCTCTGGTGGCGCTTCATTAAACGCTTTCATATCTGTCATTGCATTAACCCATTTCCACCATGAGTGTATTCAAACATTTCAGTTTTAACATTTAACATTATGCTAGCACCATGTTCAGGTACCCTCTTATCCCTCAGAGCGGCACCATAGCTATCCCAAGCAACCTCCGGCTCCAAAACGCAGAGCTCCTTGGGGGTTTCTAAGGACACCTCTGTGGCCTTCGTCACAGTTGCTAGGGGAGATAGCACATCTTTTACCACATTCACAGCAATGTTTTTATCTCTAGTGAGCTGCACTAGCCCATTAGCAACTTGACCATTCACTTTAGCCAACACAATATTAGCATTTTTACCCATATCATTGTCACATTCAAGTATACCACTTGCCTCCCCACTGGACAGGGCACTGCAGCAAGGCAAGTCCTTTTCCACACAGACAGTGGATCTCCCATTTGGGTTCACCTCCACTCCAGTGTGCACAGTCACATACTCAGTCCCTTCTATGCATTTACCAGCACCAGTCTTACCCATCACTGTAACAGGAGTTGGCATGTTCACTTGAACTCTCCCTGGTGGCCATGGAATGAAATTGCAGCAGCCATTTCTGACTCCGCAGCACCCCTTGCAGGCACAACAGGTACTTCCTCACAGTTGCCAGAGGTGACTGAAAACATTTTAAACAGGAACCTGGGCTTGCAGAAAAAGACTTTTGCCCAGTAGCACTATCACCAGCCATGTTCCACAACCTGGGACAAGAAAAGATTCCATGCCCCAGTTGGCCACATTCCAGGCATGGTACATTTCTGCACATATCTTTAGTGGGTCGCTGCTTCACATCTCCAATGTAGCTCCTCCTTCCAGTTAACACCCGATCTCTCATTGCTAAGGGAGATGGCACTCTTCCAGCTGCACTTTGCTGACGCTCCCGAGCACAGAGACTTTGCGCTCCGTGTAGCATTGTTGCTTTCAACTTGCCTTGATCCTCTGTCGGCAATACATTTCTTACGTGGGACGCAGACATGACATCACCGCCGTTGCTATGGGCAACAACATACCTCTCAAACTTCCGGTCAGCCCGTTGGTCACTCCTGGCATTCAAATCAGGCTTCCCAAACATTGTTGCAGACCTTTATCTGGCCATGTCACCTTGTCTTGGAGACTGAGACAAAGGGCACTTGGAGACAACGTGACCCCACTCTCTGCACCGCAAACAGTGCTCTTGCTTCAGAGCCTTAACAGGGCTTCCCCAATTGCATCCTCTTTCAAACTTAGACCTCTGCGCATTGATAGCTCGCCTGCTTGCACCAGCATTGTCAGGGGCAACAACATGCACTTTCCCTTTAACTGGAGTTGGTGAAGCAAAAAACAGTCTGCAATACTCGCCGGCAGGCTCAAACCCTTGCTTCATCTTCGCAGTCACTCCACAACACATTTGCGCAGTTCTTCAACAAAATGGAGCACTGTCACTTTAAAGCATGTTGCTTTTTTCTTCACGCAAGCTTCCCTCACCTGCACACACAGATTGTGCTGTTTCATGCACACAAACACAGTTCATATAAAACAGATGAACTCACTTTTTCCAGGGATCTCCAGTTCTGCGTGCATTTGAACACCACTTGTGAGGTTTGGGGGTTGTTTAGCTCAAGTGTAGCACCCGCTAGCGAGAACAGTCCACACAGATGATTCCTTTTCAGGGCTTTTTTAGCCCACTTTTATTAAAGAAAATCAAAGTTCCAGAAACGAAAACAAAAGTAGTTTCCCTCGCAGGGGGTTTTCACCGTCAGCTTTAAATAAAAGGATATTTAGCCTCCTGGCTTACACATGCAGCATTGCAAACAAAAATACCAAGCCACCTGGCTCTCTTCAGCAAAAGATGCACCACTGCTCAGGCTACCACATAGAGCTCTCCTGACTACAGTCAGTGACCTCAGACTCAGGTCTCTGGCTTTTACCTTACAGCCTGCACTCTCTGGATTCTTCAGTGCACGTCTGCACTCTCCGGATACTTCAGTGCACGCCTGCACTCTCCAGATACTTCAGTGCACGCCTGCACTCTCTGGATACTTCAGTGCACGCCTGCACTCTCTGGATACTTCAGTGCACGCCTGCACTCTCTGGATACTTCAGTGCACGCCTGCACTCTCTGGATACTTCAGTGCACGCCTGCACTCTCTGGATACTTCAGTGCACGCCTGCACTCTCTGGATACTTCAGTGCACGCCTGCACTCTCTAGATACTTCAGTGCACGCCTGCACTCTCTGGATACTTCAGTGCACGCCTGCACTCTCTGGATACTTCAGTGCACGCCTGCACTCTCTGGATACTTCAGTGCACGCCTGCACTCTCTGGATACTTCAGTGCACGCCTGCACTCTCTGGATACTTCAGTGCACGCCTGCACTCTCTGGATACTTCAGTGCACGCCTGCACTCTCTGGATACTTCAGTGCACGCCTGCACTCTCTGTGTTCTCCCATGCAAGCCTGGACTCCTAAAGACCTCCTGTCTCTCTGAGTGGAGCCCAGAACCATGGTCCTGACTCTGCTATCAGGCCCACACACACCTGAACAATCAGTGTGCCGGTGAGTCCCAAAACCTGGACCCAGGACTGGGGATTTCATCCCACCCGGATCTCTAAGAAATACCCAGGCTCCAGGTCCCAAAGTGGACTTTACTAAATAATGAGGAAACTGAAAAGCCAGTTTCCTCTCAAACAAACAAATACCCTGGATCCCCTCAACCTGCCTGGTTGAGAATCCTGAACGTATATACTGGTGGGGTACCACACTACCACAATAGGTATAGCATCCATAGCTCAGCGCGTTTTATTTATTTATTTAGTTTCTTCCAGGTCCAAACACCAGAATGTGTATTTCAGGAAATAAAGCGTCTTGTGGACCTCAAAATGACCTGCAAGGGGATGATCGTGACACAGACCCAAAATGGTTATACGTAAACATTCAGGCACAAATACCTTGTTCTGTTCAACAGCAATCCTTCCCAGAGTGTCAGAGTAACCCCTGGAGGGCTAGGAATGTCTGCCGAAGCCTGCTTCATTCAGTTGAGAAGGTTGCCCTGTAAAAGTAAGCAGTTACTTTCAGACAAGATGGTATCTGCCACTGGTGGTTCCTTGGGGTCATCAAACATACGAGACAGTGCGTCTGGTTTGACATTCTTCGAGCCCGGCCGGTAGGTGGAATGTGGAACACAAATCGTGAAGAGAACAGGGCCCAACGTGCTTGATGTGGCTTTAGGCGTTTAGCAGTCTTCAGGTACTCAAGATTTTTGTGGTCAATATAGACCAATATAGGATGCGCTGCTCCCTCCAGGAGGTACCTCTACTCTTCTAAAGCCGCCTTTATGGCCAGTAATTCTAGGTCCTCGACGTTATAGTTTCTCTCTGCTGGAGAGAGCCTGCGGGAGAAAAAGGCTACCGGATGCATCAGATCCTTAGGGCCTTGGCATTGGGAGATGACTGCTCCAATAGCGACTTCAGATGCGTCTACTTCTAGTGTATACGGCAGAGACGGGCCCGGGTGACCAAGAACAGGTGCCAAAGTAAACAGACCCTTCAAGGTATCAAATGCGGCTTGTGCCTCGGGTGTCCAATGGAAGAGGAGGTTCTGTTTAGTCAGCTATGTGATAGGGGTTATGATAGCGGAGAAGCCTCTGATGAATCTCCTGTAAAACTTGGCAAATCCTACGAAGTGCTGCACCCCCTTCTTGATGGTAGGTGCAGGCCAGTAAAGGATAGCAGAGTCCATCTTGATCCCTTCAGGTGAGATTACCAGTCCCAGGAATTGGATGCTGCATTGTTCAAACTCACATTTTTCACCTTTAGCATGTTGGCAAAGCCAGATCAGCACCCTTTTGACGTGACCTCGATGAGAGTCTAGAGAAATGGAAAAAATCAGGATGTCATCTAGGTAAACAATCAAAAATATTATTATTATTATTATTATTATACACGATTTATATAGCGCCAACAGTTTACACAGTGCTTTACAATGTAGAGGGGGGACAGCACAATTACAGTACAGTTCAATACAGAAGGGCCCTGCTCGTAGAGCTTATATTCTAAAGGGAGGGGGTGGTGGTACAAAAGGTAATAGATGCAGGGAATGATTTGATGATGGGTGGCTCGGGGACAGTTTTTAGGTGGGTGTGGGTTAGGCTTCCATGAATAAGTGAGTTTATATATAAATATAAATATATCCAGGAAGTCTCGGAATATGTCATTGACAAAGTGTTGTAAGGTAGCCGGGGCATTGCATAATAATGGCATCACCAGGTATTCATAGTGGCCGAATCGGGTGCGAAAGGCCGTCTTACACTCATCCCCTTGACGGATGCAAGCTAAATTGTAGGCCCCCCATAGATTTAATTTAGTGAAGATGGTTGCTGACCTTAATCTCTGAAGTAGTTTGGGTACTAGAGGAAGAGGATACCGGTTTTTAACTGTAATTTTGTTGAGTTCCTGATAGTCCACACAAGGTCATAAGAAGTGGTCCTTTTTCTCAACAAAATATATTCCTGCTCCTGCTGGGGAGGTAGAGGGTCAGATGAACCCCTTTTTCAAGTTTTCTTGGATATACTCTTTTAGTGCCTCCTGTTCTTGTTCAGCGAGGGGGAAGATTCTACCGAAAGGGATTTCAGACCCTTGAAGCAGTTCAACCGGGCAGTCATATGGCCGATGCGGGGGAAGAATGTCAGCCCCTCGCTTACTAAAGACATCCAGGAATTCATGGTAGGGTTCAGGTAGGGTAGTGTTGTAGAAGAAGCTGGGGACCTTGGTAGGCAGTGTTCCTGTCAATAGGCTGAGTGGAAGTTGATTCTCCCTGTGGCCCAGTTAACTTGTGGATTATGCACCTGTACCCAGGCTAGGCCCAGAATAACAGGGAATAGCGGGGAAGAGATGACATCAAGGCTTAGGATTTCCTTATGTTGGGAGGAGGCCAACACGGGTAAGGGAAATGTCTCTTAGGTTACAGGTCTGGACTTGATACATGACCCATCAGCTAGAAAAACAGAAGGTCCTTGTACTTTAGCTCTCAAGGGGATGCGTTGCTGTGTTGCAAAGGTTACATCGATGAAACAACTTCACGCCCCGGAATCAATGATTGCTGTAACTGGCACTTTCCCTTCTACCAGCTGGAAAGAGATAGGAAGGGTTAGGTTGGTGGCATTGGTAGATGAAGAAAAGTTATTAACTGAAGAAATCATCCGCCACTTACGTGTCTTGGCTTCCCCACCGTATAGGCAGAGGTTATTCTGTCGTCGGTGCAGGCGTTCCTCTGGAGACAGAGAGGGGCGTATTAGGCCGATTTGCATAGGCTTCGGTGCTTCAGTGGCAGTAGTAACAGGAGCGAGCTGTACTGGAGTGAAGATAACAGATGCGGGGTGAGTAGGAGCTGGGATCCAGGGCATCATCCAGACTGGACGTGGCTGCTGGGCTGATCTTTCTGATCGTCGTCACAGAACCGAAGGTCAATTTGAATGGCCAGTGTGATAAGGGCCTCCAGGGTATTTGGGACTCCGACGCGTGCCAATTCGTCTTTCAGACCTTCTGATAACCCCAAGCAGAACTGGTTTCGCAGGGCTGCGTCATTCCACTGTGTGTCTGCATTCCAGTGTCTAAAGTCTGTAACATAATCTTCGGCCGTTCTGCGGCCTTGCTGGAGTGCATAAAAGGCAGCCTCTGCTGTGGTAGTTTTTTGCGGATCGTCGTATAATTCGGCCATCGCACCGAACAAGGCAGACATGGACTGTAACAATACATTGTTCTTCTCTAACATCCGATGGGCCCAGGACTGGGGCTCACCCTGAAACAGTGATATGATAAATCCTACTTTGGTGGTTTCAAGGGAGAAAGTTTGAGGTTGCAGGGTGAAGTACAGTTCACTTGCATTGGGGAAGGATCAAAATTTTCCCCAGTCGCCTGAAAATCTCTCTGGGGCTGGAACTCTAGGTTCAGGGGTCAGCATCACCACTGAGGCAGAAGGCGCAGCAGTGTTTGCTGGTGTAGCTAGAGTCTGTACACTTTGTTCCAGTTGTGTATAACCCTCATGCAGAGATTTGACAGCTTGGGTAAGGGCTGCAATCTCTTCCATGGCCGACTTTACACCTGCAGGCTCAGACATGGCTGTCTGATACTGTTACGTACCTGTCGGATGAGCCTGATGTGCAGTGGGAAGGCTTTCTCGTACAACCCTGGCTCAAGGGCCACCGGTGTTGCAACAGTGGCCACAAGAGCCTGGTGGTGTATGGGTGCCTGGTTCGTCTTTGGTGTTGTTAGTTCAGCTGGTGCAGCAGGAAACAGGGAGCAGGCTGGTAGGTGCAGGGCTGATGAGACACTGAATATGTAGACAGACAAGTCAGGTTTGGTAACAGGCGAACAGATGTAGGTATAGATGACAGGTAGAGAATGGTCAGGATACAGGCAAAGTTCAGTAACAGGATATCAAGCAGTGTAGAGATAAGCGTGGTTACAAGGCAAGCTGGGGTCAGGGTAACAGAGATCAATCATAGTCAAACAAGCCGGGTCAAACACAGGTAACAGATCGGATCTCAGGAACAGGTATGAGCTGCAGATCAGACAGCAAAGACACAGTGCTGCTGAGGTGTTTAAATAAGGCAGCCTGGTGCCAATCACTGAAATCAGCCTGCACTATTTTAACCCTTATGCCCCGTATACAAGATCGGACTTTCTGCCAACAAAACCATGGATTTTTGTTTTGAAGGTGGTTGGCTCAAACTTGTCTTGCATACACACGGTCACACAAATGTTGGCCAACAATTACGAACATGGGAACGCGGTGACGTACAAGATGAGCCGAGAAAAAGGAAGTTCAATAACCAGTGTGGCTCCTTCTGCTTGATTCTGAGCATGCGTGAACTTTTGTGCCCCGGACTTGTGTACACACGATTGGACTTTCCGACAGCAAAGTTTTGTTGGCGGAAAATTTGAGAACCTGCTAGCAAACATTTGTTGGCAGAAAGTCCGACAGCAAATGTTCGATGGAGCATACACACAGTTGGACTTTCGGACCACAAGCTCACAACCAACATTTCCCGTTGGAAAATCCGATCGTGTGTACGTGGCATTAGGTGGCAGATCCATGACAGCTAACCTCAAAGTAAGGTGAATTCATAAGACTCTAAGGCAAAAGCTGTTTGTTCTGAAGCCAACTATGTGCCAATGCTGCCAGATTACAACACCGCTCCAAGATGAAAGAACATTAAATTTATGTTTTGCATTGTGGATAATACAGCTTTTACCACAAATATTCTTGAACTGACATTAAATTGAAAACAGTATATGAGAAATATTATTAAGAAAGCTAATTCTAATAGGTCCCATTTTAACATGTTATTGTTATTCTATATTGGGAAATACTAATTAGTTATTGTTCATAATTAATTTAAAACATATAAAGCCCAATTTAATTTTTAGTTTAGTTCAGCTAAATACATTTCAGGGGCATCAGCACAAAATATATTTAAACAATCATTCATTCAATATGTTCGTCTTACAGTTTATCCTCTTTCCAAAGTAGTAGAAAAGCCTGTCCCCGGCCAGCTGCTGCAGAGTGGAACCTTTGCTCTCTGTGTGGAAGCACTGGTGTCTTGACAGAGGTCCTGCATGATCTGACTCATACTGCTTTCACGCAGAGGGCAAGGGTCTTACTCTGCAGCATCTGGCATGGCGCAGCATTTATTACTTAGGGTGTGGCAAACATGAATTGTAAATTGTGCATCAATTACTGTACTCCTCAGTCTTCAACCCAAACACCTAAGGCTGGCCGTACATTATACAATTTTCTTGTTCAATTTCCTTTAGAGTTACCTTCAACTATGTAGTATAAGAGCCTGCCTGGTTGTACACAAATTAAAAGTGTTTAGGTTTGACCTTATACTATATGGTTTTGGTAAATCTAAAGAAAAATTGTACAAGAAAATTGTATAATTTTTGGCCAGCTGATGTCACAGTTTTTTTTATGAGCCAAACTAATTTCTTTCTCTGGGGAACAGAATGAGGCAGGGATTGGCAGTGTGTGTATAAACTCCTGGTCCGTCTGATCCAATAAAAGACAAAAAAAACGTAGTGCTGGTAGACACGGTAATACCCCTCTGGATTTTATAGACAGACCAGGTAATGTAGTAAAAAAAGGTATTTTATTATAAACATACAATAAAATTGCACATAGCAAGAAAGGCACAGTTACATAAAAAATGTGTTTAATGCCGCGTACACACGATCGGAATTTCTGCCGGTAAAAGAACGATGAGAGTTTTTCATCAGAAAATGCGACCGTGTGTATTCTCCATCGGATTTTTGCTGGCCGAATTCCAGCCAGCAAAAGAGTGAGAGCATGTTCTTAATTTTTCGGTCGGGAAAAGTTCCAATCCGAAAATGCGATAGTCTGTGGCAATTCCGATGCGCAAAATTCCTACGCATGCTCGGAAACAATTTGGCGCATGTTTGGAAGCATTGAACTTAATTTTCTCGGCTAGTCGTAGTGTTGTACGTCACCGCGTTTTTGACGGTCGTAATTTCAGCGTACTTTTGCGTGACCGTGTGTATGCAAGGCAAATTTGAGCGGAATCCCGTCGGAAAAGCCGTCATATCTTTTTCCGACGAGAAGTCCAATCGTGTGTATGCGGCATTACAAATAACAAATATACTCAGATAAACATTGGTATGGAACTCAGCTGTCCTGTAGACAAAGTTGGGCTAGCCAGAGCACATACTGCAAATTAACGCACAGGAATATGTTGTGAGATGAGCTTGTCCCTGCTGGCCACCAGGGGGGTGTGCTTCCTGTGAATTGTTAGTGCATTACCAAGGATTCCTTTTCACCTCCACCAATAGGAGGTGTCCACATAAGGCAGGTAGTAATGCAGACACCCAAAGGAGAACCTGAGGAAGTAAAAAGAAGAAGAGAGAAGGATTGTCACATGATCGTGGCTTGAGGTAAGTAAAATGGGCATTTGGATATATATATATAAATAATTGATTAATTCTTTAGGACAGGGGTCTCAAACTGGTGGCTCTCCAGCTGTTGCTACAACTACAAGTCCCATCGTGCCTCTGCCTATGGGAGTCATGCTTGTAAATGTCAGCCTGGCAAAGCCTCATGGGAATTGTAGTTCTGCAACAGCTGGAGGGCCGCCAGTTTGAGACCCCTGCTTTAGGAGGACATTATTGTATTCTTTTGATACACTGAGTACAAAATTCTCACCCATCCTGATTAAATTATTTTAACCTGTTTCAACCCACGCTATAGCTGAGAGATGGCTACAGCTTGGTTCCCCAGTTCTGGGAAGAGGTTCATGGATGTCCCCCCTTGTGCACGCCCCACAGCTCGCAGTAAAGGGCCAATCACAGCGGCCCTTTACCATGTGATCAGCTGTGTTCAACAACAGCTGGTCAGATGTAAACAGACTTGCCAGCTATTGGCATTCCTTTGCTCACATTTCTCTGTGTGAGAAAAGGAGAGCCAATAAAAAGCAAGCCTGACAGAGCACAGTACATTGTTTACACTGATAATCAGTGCAGCCTCATCTGTCTCAAAAACATGATACAAATTTAATTTTGTTACAGTATTGCATGACTGTCCAATTTGGATTCAAAGTGCAACAGTGCTGAAAGTGGCCTAGACAGGAAGGGGGTAAAAGTGTATTGAAGTTGTTAATAATATTTCATTTATGTCTCATTTTATTGAGATTTTTATTTGTTATCCTTACAAAATTTAATTATTTCAGAATTTCAGAAAAAGATATACCTATTATAACACAATTTCAAAGATCAGGTTTTTTTTCAATCATTGATAAAGGGTTAAAATGTAAAGCACTCATTCAATCCAATTAGATGCTTTTGAATTCAATCTAAAGATCCATCATGCTTCCATATAAAGTAGGACCCTATTCAGATTTCCCCTTTGTGGGATACATTTCTTGTCCTGGATCACCCAAATAGTTGGACAGTCTCAGTTTCTCTTATGTTTTCCCCATACATTCTCTGCCAGATTTTCTTCTAGTTTCAGTAATGTCATTCACATCAACTAAAACCATTCTTCTAAATTGCCTTATCATTTTTCTTATACCATTTTGAACCTGGGCATTTTGCCACATATGCAGTATTACTCCTGGCAAGCTACAGTTATAAAATGATTGTATATATTCACCAATTTTAGAATGATCAAATTCCTTGTTGGTATATATGAATGCCTTGCAATGTCTACATTCTAGTATTAGTTTGATATTTCTATCCAGATGACTATGCTAAATAATTTTAGCCTTGCAGTTTTAGAGATACAACTTACTTGTAATGAAGGGTGTCCTACATTGTGCAGGCAGGAAAAATCTTCACTGTAAGGGTGCCCTGTCCACTTCCTGCCTCTGAATTTCCAGCAGGCAGGAGGTTAAAAGCTTTGCATCTCTGTAAATAAATCAATGAAAAAAGTTTCTGACAGGGACTTGCCCCTTCCTTCCCTCTCATCCATTGAAAAAAAATTTGCTTACATTGCTGCCTGAAACATGATCTCTGAAAGGAGAAGGAAATCCTGTTAAACTCAGACATTGCCACCTGGGATGTGACTTGGGTGAGATCAGGAGGCAGCAGAACATCCCTGAGTAGTTCTTGCCCAGGCAAGGCAAGGATCAGGAAATGCTACACTGCAGCACAAAGAAGGTAACCTAATTTTATGGCAACAGTTAAACAATTCCCAATTCTGTAAGTCAGAGGAAGGATAGGCCAGAAGAGAAAAAGTGCTTGTCATGGGGGAAAAGGTTTGCTTTAAAATTGTTCATTATGTACATATTTTGTGTTCTATACTTTAAAATTTTCAATTTCCATCAGCAATCAAGCTGTCTAAATTGTTGACAAGATGAACATAACCATCTGCCAACTTTAAACACTTTACATGATCCTCACATCAAGTAATTGAGAAAAATAAATTTCTGTAACAATATTAAATTACAGCAGTTTGGAAAAAAGATAATGAACTTCAATTATTTTGAAATCTCACAAGGATTAGAATTTGGTTGGTTTCTTTGTATGTACAAGACAAGTTTTTCAATGGGAACTAGAGACTGCAACTGAAAGAGAAATGTTTATTCCGTTCAACATTTTATCATCATTTCATAAACTTTATCTTTTTGGACAAAAGGAAAAAAAACAAAGTCCAATTTGTTTATTATTCAAATTACACTTATGTTTAATTCTGATTTCTGAACCTTACTAAGCTTTCTTTACATAGCTAACCCCTCTAAATCTACGGAACAGGGAGAACACATGCTACAGGTCTGTCCATCTATGTTGGGAGGCATTTGGCATTCACAGCAATTGCCTAGTTAATGTAGGCGACCAAAGGAATGATTGTCTAAGAACCACATACAGTATCTCACAAAAGTAAGTATACCCCTCACATTTTTGTAAATATTTATTATATCTTTTCATGTGACTCAACACTAAAGGGATGACACTTTGATACAATGTAAAGTAGTGAGTGTACAGCTTGTATAACAGTGTAAATTTGCTGTCCCCTCAAAATAACCTAACACACAGCCATTAATGTCTAAACCACTGGCAACAAAAGTGAATACACCCCTGAGTGAAAATGTCCAAATTGGGCCCAAAGAGTCAATATTTTGTGTGGCCACCATTATTTTCCAGCACTGCCTTAACCCTCTTGGGCATGGAGTTCATCAGAGCTTCACAGGTTGCAACTGGAGTCCTCTTCCACTCCTCCATGACGACATCACAGAGCTGGTGAATGTTAGAGGCCTTGCGCTCCTCCAACCTCCGTTTGAGGATGCCCCACAGATGCTCAATAAGGTTTAGGTCTGGAGACATGCTTGGCCAGTCCATCACCTTTACCCTCAACTTCTTTAGCAAGGCAGTGGTCGACTTGGAGGTGTGTTTGGGGTCGTTATGTTGGAATATTGCCCTGCGACCCAGTCTCTGAAGGGAGGGGATCATGGTCTGCTTCAGTATGTCACAGTACATGTTGGCATTCATGATTCCCTCAATGAACTGTAGCTCCCCAGTGCCGGCAGCACTCATGCAGCCCCAGACCATGACACTCCCACCACCATGCTTGACTGTAGGCTTGTCTTGTACTTGTCTTTGTACTCCGCCTCACCTGGTTGCTGCCACACACACTCGACACCATCTGAACCAAATAAGTTTATCTTGGTTTCATCAGACCACAGGACATGGTTCCAGTAATCAATGTCCTTAGTCTGCTTGTCTTCAGCAAACTGTTTGTGGGCTTTCTTGTGCATCATCTTTAGAAGAGGCTTACTTCTGGGATGACAGCCATGCAGACCAATTTGATGCAGTGTGCGGCGCATTGGTTTGAGCACTGACAGGCTGACCCCCCCCTTCAACCTCTGCAGCAATGCTGGTAGTACTCATATGTCTATTTCCCAAAGACATCCTCTAGATATGATGCTGAGCACGTCGGTCAACCATGGCCAGGCCTGTGCTAAGTGGAACCTGTCCTGTTAAACCACTATATGGTCCTGGCCCCCATGCTGCAGCTTAGTCCCAGGGTCTTGGCAATCTTCTTATAGCCTAGGCCATCTTGATGTAGAGCAACAATTATTTTTTTCAGATTCTCAGAGAGTTATTTGCCATGAGGTGCCATGTTGAACTTCCAGTGACCAGTATGAGAGAGTGAGAGCGATAACACCAAATTTAACACACCTGCTCCCCATTCACACCTGAGACCTTGTAACACTAACAAGTCACATGATGCTGGGGAGGGAAAATGGCTAATTGGGCCCAATTTGGACATTTTCACTTAGGGGTGTACTCACTTTTGTTGCCAGAGTTTTAGACATTAATGGCTGTGTGTTGAGTTATTTTGAGGGGACAGCAAATTTACACTGTTATACAAGCTTTACACTCACTATTTTACATTGTAGCAAAGTGCAATTTCTTCAGTGTTGTCACATGAAAAGACATAATAAAATATTTACAAAAATGTGAAGGGTGTACTCTCTTTTGTGAGATACTGTACATGCATCTAGAGATGTAAAATTTCAGGAAATGTGGACCCAATGTTTTTTTTTCACAGTTTTTTTTTTTCTGGAAAAAATTGAAATTTTACGAGTGTGGAGTAGTTTTACAAATTGAAAGTTATTGTGTTACACTAAGAAGGTGAAATGCAATGTATATAAAAGTATTATGCTTGAAATAAAAGTACAGCTTGTTCAGTAAATAAACTAAACTTGCTTTTTAAAACTTTATTTTTCATTACAATTGGAATATCAAGGACTTTATATAAAAAGAATGTTTCAGCTATACATGAAAACAGGTTACCACCTCCTTTCCCTCATAATAATTTATAAGCTTCCTGACAATATGTATTTTCAATAGTTGACAATGCTGATTCATATATTGCTCTTTGAAGAGCTTGATCAATTTTCTCCAGATTTGCAGATGTTATTTTATCTATAAATAAAGGGATTGTGTATTTTTGGGAGGCAGTGTTTTGCAGTACTTCCTTACTTGAATATGCTGCTGGTCAAGAAACACTTTGCAATTATCCAGAAGCAGCAGAAAGAGAGTTTCTGGAATGAGAACTCTGAAGGAAAGAGCTACTTTCACTTTCATTGTGGTTCTCATCATTTCACTCCATAAAGTATTTTTAATGTTTTTAGGACACCTCTGATATGCAAGGGTGTGGTTTGTCATCCTTGTAGCATTTGGAAAAGAATATTTCTTCTCACAATTTTTGCAAATTGCAGCTTTGCTCTCAGCAGAAATTGCACTGTGGAAATGTTTCCAAATTCTAGATGTTGGTCTCACCATTTTACTGAGAGGAGGAAAAGAAAAAACAATTTACTGACCAGACTATAGGAAAACACAATGCGTTGATGGTGGAGAACATTAATAGGAATCATTGAAAGGTTATAAAGATAAACTTGTCAGGCAAATTTACCCTCTTACCTGTCAATTAAGTCCTGAGAGGACATAAACTGCCATCTACTGTATCCCAACAATCACCCAACTGTAGGAGATACAAGAAGGAGCCCACAAGTAAACTAAACTTGAGCATTTCCACTGAAGTGCCCCCTAGTAGCAGAAATGCATATTTCTCTTGTTTGAAAACTGCATTGAGTAGTTCAGTGCTACTTGAACTGTATTCCAGGAATTGCTTGTCTTCAGCTGAGAGGACTTGCAATAATTTAAGACTTTACATAAAGTCTCAGAAATCTTTAATTAAGGTCTGCATGTTATATAGTTTGAATACCATATGTACCAGTACGGTTCCCTGTCCTAGTGTTTGTCACCCAGGATTCTCAAATAGGAAGGTTGAGAGGCTCCGGGAGGATTGCTTAATTTGGAGGAAACTGTTTTATCAGTTTCCTCTATGGTTGGTAAAATCCAGTTGGTGACCTGGAGCCTGGAAATTTCATAGTGATCTAGGTGGGATGAAGTCTCCAATCCTGTTACTAGAATTTAGGATTAGCAAGGACACTGATCGTACAGGTGTGTAAGGATCTTTTAGTAGAGACAGGAATAAGTTTCTGGGCTCCAACCCCCTGAGGAATCCAGGCGTGAAAGGGAGAAGTGCGCATGTCTGCACGGTACAGTCTGTCAGAGCAGACAGAGGGCCCAAGCCTGGAACTGCAAAGGAAGCTGGAAAACAGTGCTAACTGAGGTACAGGAACTCTGTTATATGGCCAAGAGGGCCGAAGCATAAACTCTGGGCAGCGGTGCTGCTAAAGAGAGCCAGGTGGCTCAGTATTTTTTTCATTTACATTGTTGCTTTGGAAAGCTGAAACCCTTGCGTGGGCAAGCCTGGATGGACTGTTTTTCTTTTCCTTTAATAAAAGTGGGCCAACAAGCCCTTAAATGGCACAACTGGCTCACTGGTGAGCTCTTCACTTAAGCTAAATAACCCCCAACTTTACACATGTCATAGATATATTACTTATTGTTAAAAAAAAAAAAAAACATATTACAGATTTCTTTTTTCTTCCAATTTTCCACAAAAAAAAAAACGGCTTTGAAAAAAAAAACTGGGGGAAAAAAGTTTTTTTCCCAACTTTTTTATTTTTTCCAAGCCTTCGTATCTTTACATGCATCACTCCAGATCTTATACATCTAGATTTTCCACTCCTATTGACATTTGTTTGCCTTGATCATTGGAGGCAGTTCATAAAAGGACTGGTTATTAACAGAGACTCAAAATTACTTTATTGACAATAATTGGCCTTTGTATGGGCACCCTATTGATTGCAGGAGAAACAGTACAGAAAAAAATAATTACTAATTGGTACATATGAAAATAGTATTGTGGATACTGATGTTGCAGTAGCTTCAACAGCATGGGGACTCAGAGGAGACAGGTAGGCCACACTGCAACCCTCACCTCCTATATAAATATTTACAAAGGATGCCTCAATAATGCAATTAGAAAAGAGGGCAGCAAAAACCTGACTGGGGTTCTAACCAGTATCTATTAACATTAAGAGGTTAAGTTGTGTTTAAGTGCTTGTATATATGTCATATATGTACATATTTATTTTATGAATTCAGAATGAAATATTATTAATTAATAAAACATTTTTTTTTTAATTTTTGTCAAATATATTGCAAATAAATATTTCATATTTAATATTTCCTAACAGTGGTTGGAGCTCCAGGCTCCTTTCCATGTATTTCCTAAGCTGAAAAAACTGTTGATTGCAGAGCTCAATTGCTCAAGTTCAGATTACACATACAGCTGAACAATTTGAACAGTGACTCATCCACCATCATTTTTCCACTTTCTCTCCCTTTCTCGCTAAATATTTCTAACAAAAAGTTTAAAAATATACCAAGCATGCTTTTAAAAATGTATACACTAAAAAATATAAAATTCAGCTTAAACCAGTTTTCCTTTTAGTGAACAATGTCAGCTGGAAAATTATGTTTACCTCCTTGTGCAGGAAACACCTTGTCTTGACCTACTATACTGAGCTTCACGTGACCAGTCATTACTTTCTAATACAAGCTAGAGAAATCGTCCAATTCCTCCCAAGGTTCCCTGAACCATTGTGAAGATCGGGGGTATAGCAATGGGAGTCACAGAATCAAAGGGGGATTGAGGTCACCTACTACAAAGAAGAACTCACACAACATTCTATGCCCTTTGCCATACTTTAGTAATGTTAACAATACAGCAAGAGATCAGAGGCCATATTATGGGTCCCCCTACTGCTGATGACTAGTGCAGAGACACTTTTTTTGATTATGTGGAGTGATCAGTGCTCTCAGACAGTCAAGTGTAGAGTAATCTTGGGGAGACTGTATTGCAATGGGGGGGTATGAGAAATATCCTGACTACACCACTTTGTAATGTACTGAAGCACAACAATTCGATATGAGCTGCTTTAAAAAGTGCTAGTGAATAATAATACATTCAAACATATAATTAATAAAAAGTACCATTTGCTTATCTTTGATACAGGCACTTGATTACAGAAATAGGAGTTTTAGTATCATTCCAGTCTCCTCAACAAGGCCAATCCCTTAGATTGTAAATCACTGAGTTTGATAGTCAGTGATGGCCCATACAGATCCCTCAGTTTGTTCAGGGTAGCTCTGATTCCTCTTTTATGGTGTTTAAAACAATGAATAAACGGTTTGTGGCTGTGCTAGACCTTTTAAATTTGGAGACATTCAAGAAGCTTAACATTATACCCTTACTGTCTGATAAAAGTTCTACATGTTCTTCTAGTACTACAGAATCCTTCCCATGCTGGTTATCAGCAGCTTCCTTGCTGAGCATAGCCATCTGCCATCTTTTGGTTAAAGCACTCTCTGCTTTATGAGTGCTACTAAGGGGCTGTGTATAGTGTTTTAATATTAACCCCTTTGTGAATAAGGGTAAAACAAATCTTAATATCTAAGCACAATTGTGCAACTTTGATATGTGTTAGTAAAACCATACATATTCCCGACAACTACTTTGTATGTTCAGATGGATTATACCTTGTTTTTTCAGGACAAATTGGGCTTTTATTTGGTGGTAAATGGTCAAGGATATCTCCTGATTTTTTTTTATTATCAAAAGAAACTGGCCTAAAATAGTAAAAAAAAAAAAAAAAAAAAAATGTAATTTAGCTGTATATTTCTTGCTACTGCTAAGACCTTCCACCAAAGAACAGCCAAAAATAAATTCTCCTGTTCCTGGTAATTGCAGTGATACCACATATGTGTATGTTATTGTTTGTACCCATAGTACAGCCCAGAAACAATAGTGCACATTTTGTTTTGTTTTTAATTAGAACTAAAACACACTGACACTGACATTAGGACACCGATACAAATTAAAAAGAAAAAAATCCTGCCCCAAAAAATACTGACCCTGACCTTGACCCTGACCCAAACACTAACCCTGTCTCTCTCTGCAAGGAGAGAGATACTATGGGCTGCAAGGAGAGAGATACTATGTATCTCTCTCCTCCATTCAGAGAGCGAAAACATGGGAATTGACTTCACAATGAATGATCACTATTATAGTCAATCAAAGGCGAGTTCCAGGTCCCGATCGTTAGTAGGGGCCTGGGGCTCTTGGTGAGACCCTGGCCTCTGTGCTGAGAGTGCGCCATGTGGCGCGCTCCCAGCACAAAGACAGATACGCAAATATGACACCCCACGGAAAGAAACTCAGTCCACTGGAGCTGCATATTTAAATACGCTCGGTGCCAAGGGGTTAAACTTATTAATAATATTAAAATTTCTATATAAGTAATTCTTCTTTATCTTAAGCACCCCTCATGGGGATTAAATACACTCTAAGGTTTATCCTTGCTTAAAATCTGTTTACTGTGAACTCATTACTTGTACAATAGTATATAGTTATAAATGTCATGCTCATTAGAACTAATCATCTGTTTTATAGCTTTGTGTGAACTATTAAAATGCTTAAATGCCAAGATGTGTTGTTCATTTCATTATCTGTATTGATGCTTTCAAATATTTGCTCACTTGTGTACATCTTTTAATCCCATATATTTGCTGTACTTAACCACTTAAGCCCCAGGCCATTTGGCTGGCAAAAGACCAGAGCGTTTTTTGCGATTTAACACTGCGTCGCTTTAACTGACAATTGCGCAATCGTTCGATGTGACTCCAAAACAAAATTGACGTCCTTCTTTCCCCACAAATAGAGCTTTCTTTTAGTGGTATTTGATCACCTCTGCGGTTTTTATTTGCTATAAACAAAAAAATAGCGACAATTTTGAAAAAAACACATTATTTTTTACTTTTTGCTATAATAAATATCCCCAAAAAACATATAAAAAAACATTTTTTTCCTCAGTTTAGGCCGATACATATTCTTCTACATATTTTTGGTAAAAAAAAAAAACGCTATAAGCACATATTGATTGGTTTACAGTATACTTTTTTTTTACTAGTAATGGCGGCGATCAGCGATTTTTATTGTGACTGCAACATTATGGCGGACAGATCGGACACTTTTGGCGCTATTTTGGGACCATGCACAAATGCATTGATTACTGTGTAAATGTGACTGGTAGTGAAGGGGTTAACCACTAGGGGGCACTGTAGGGGTTGTGTGTCCTAGGGAGTGATTCTAACTGTGGGGGGGGGCTGTGTGTGACACATCACTGATCACTGCTCCCGATTACAGGGAGCTGTGATCAGTGTCAGTGTCACTAAGCAGAACGGGGAAATGCTTGTTTACATCAACATTTCCCCGTTCTTCCTCTCTGTGAGACGATCGCGGGTATCCCCACAGACATCGAGTCTCCCATCAGTGTCACCCATTAGTGTCACCCATCAGTGCCGCCTCATCGGTGCTTATCAGTGCCCATTAATGTCACCTTATCAGTGCCCATTAGTACAGCCTATCAGTGCGGCCTACCAGTGCCCATCAGTACAGCCTATCAGTGCCTCCTGATCAGTGCAGCCTCATCAGCGGCATATCAATGAAGGAGAAAAGTTGTTGTTTTTTTCAAAATTTTCAGTCTTTTTTCATTTTTTTTAGCAAAAAAAAAAAAAAAACAGCAGTGATTAAATACCACCAAAAGAAAGCTATATCTATTTGTTTGAAAAAAATGATAAAAATTTAATTTGGGTACAATGTTGCATAACCGCGCAATTGTCATTCAAAGTGTGACAGAGCTGAAAATTGGTCTGGTCAGGAGGAAGGTTTAAGCCCCGGTTCACACAGGGGCGACTTGTCAGGCGACTTAGCCACCTGACAAGTCGCGTCCAGTTCTGTACTACGGAACCATTCTAATAGGAGCGACTCAAGTCGCTCCAACTTAGAAAAAGGTTCCTGTACTACTTTTGGGGCGACTTCAGGCGACTTGCATTGACTTCTATTCAGAAGTCGTTTTGCAAGTCGCCGCTGAAGTCGTGTGCAGGTCGCCTCTGTGAGTCAGACTGCAAGTTGTGTTGCCCCTTTGTGAACCGGCAGTAAGTGCCCAGTAGTCAAGTGGTTAAAATAGTATTACCACAGTCCGTGATTGACAGATCACAGCACCCCCATATTATGGAGTGGTGTGGTGTAGTCATAACACACTTTTTATCCCAGGGTGACAACGCGAGAGTGTTGCCACCATAGGACAGGAAGTGGCAAAATCACTAGGCAAAAATAAAAAGAAAGAAACCTGAAAAAACGCTACTACTACATCGAAGGGCTTGTAGGCTGCAAAATCATAATTTAATTTATTCGTTTGGGGGTTTGGATATGATTTAAACTAGCTGTGCAGTGTAGACTGAACTTATAAACAGAGATTTTCAACATTTTTGTTGCAACTTATTTATTGGAGTCCTTACATGACATCCGAATGACATAGATACTTCCTTTGTAAGTGTCTTCCAAGACAGGATAAAGTACACAAGTCTGGAATAGCGTGTTCATAGACTTGTTGTTCTTGGCATACATTTCAAAAAGAACATGCAGTATATGATCCAGTGTGAGTGAAGATAAAACAAATTGTAGGTCATTGACGTGTGCATGATAGAATAGTGGAGGATGTAAGGTATGTACTTTAAGAGAGAACAGATTCTACGTCATGTCGTTCTATTAAACTGTGGATGAAGAAACCAAGAGATGCGCACTGAACTAAAATGCTGACATCTACGTAACATATTTAGTGGATGAGCTCAGTCATAGTTACATTTTCTTGCATCTGTATAGTTACAGATCAGTATGAGTTATTGGATGACGTGCCTCCTATGTAGAGCTTGGATCTTTCTTATTTCTATGCTACAATGTAGTTAAATTGATTGATATCATGTCCAGCAGTATGACTGTCTCTGGTTTTACATTGGTTTATCTGGTAAGGAAGCATTAGGATTATTACACAAGATATACAAGCCCCCCCCCCCCCCCCACAGTATTACATAATGCGGAAATTAAAAAATAATGTTTACCTAACTCTTTCCTCCACAGTGATGGCTGCCAGAAATCCTTCTGCCATGTATATAAACAGAAAATGAAATCCCAAACATTAATCTCTGTTTTATTGTAATATTATGGCGCTAGGATTTCAGTATTCTTTTATCCAATCAATGTCTGATTCCACCAAAACGATAACATCTGCAAACATTCAAATAATCATAGTGAACTAAAACCAATGTACCCCAAATAATCATACCTTCCCTTTTGATCACTATAGATTGGATTCAATCAATCAATCAGGTCAGAAAATGATTGATCTTTTTGCATCGATTATCCGCACTCAGGTGTCCGTTTATGAAGCAGTGATCAGCGGTGATCCCGAGGATCACCGCTGATCACAGTCCATAAACAGTTTATGAAACAGTGATAATCGGGGGAGAACATGTTTGAACTTGTTCTCCCGCTGATTATCTCTACACACAGAGAATCCTCATTGAATGACAGTAACGGACAGTTTATGAAGCGGTGATCTCACCGCTTCACTGGCGATCTGAGTCAGAATTCACACTCCCAGGTTCACCAGCTCAGAGGTGGTGAATCGGGGAGTGAAGAGGAAATCTCGGGGGATCTGAGGGGGAAGGAGGAAGATTTTTAACTTCCTTATGCCTCGTTCAGACCCCCCAACACTGTAAGCATGTCCCCATGTCATATTTATGTGTATACATATATATACATATATACATATAATGTGTATATGTATATATATATAATGTGTGTGTATATACATGTATATATAATGTGTGTGTGTGTATACATATGTATATAATGTAGGGGGACTCATTATTTTATTAACATTAATCGTCCGTGTATTGAGCGGTGATAATTTATCACCGCTTAATAAACTGACATCTCTGTATTTCTGGTGCTGTAATCTCGTAAAGTCTCACGAGATTCCAGTATCAGGGGCCGTTCTCCACTGTTTGAAGCATTTGTAGATCTCTTCACTCCTCCGAAGGTGAAGCGATCTACAAAGCTTCATAAACAGGCACACAGAGGAGAAAGATCTTCACTGTGAATGCCGGAGAACGAAGCAGTGAATAGATTTCACTGCTTCATAAACGGACACCTGAGATACTTTGTTTTTTGAATACGATCATATTTTGATCAATCAGATTGCCTGATGGAAGAAGAGATGCAAGTGATTGTGACAAACACGGGTCAGACTACTGCACTCTTCACCGACTTATGAAAAATTCTGGTCAGCCTCACACCACACCGTCACAGATTCACAACAATGACACTCTCAGCCTCACCCGGCACAAAGATTTTACAGCCTGCGGGAACACAATCTAAGTGCCAATGAACTGAAAGCGATTGTCACTGGGTTTTGTTAACCAAGCAATTAACCACTTAAGGACCGGAAGGATTTGCCTCCTTAATGACCAGGCCATTTTTTGCGATACGGCACTGAGTCACTTTAATTGACAATTGCGCGGTCATGCGACGATGTACTCAAATGAAGTTTAGGTCTTTTTTTCCCACAAATAGAGCTTTCTTTTGGTGGTATTTGTTTTTATTTTTTTGCGCTTTAAACAAAAAAAGACCAACAATATTGAAAAAAAGCAAAATTTTTTAACTTTTGGCTATAATAAATATCCTCAAAAAAATGTAAAAAAAAAACCTAATTTCTCCATCAGTTTAGGCCAATATGTTTTCTTCTACATATTTTTGGTAAAAAAAACACACAATAAGCGCATATTGATTGGTTTTCACAAAAGTTATAGCGTCGCCAAAATAGGGGATATATTTATGGCATTTTTATTATACATTTATTTTTACTAGTAGTGGCGGTGATCAGTGTTTTTTTTTTGCGGGACTGTGACATTGCAGCCAACATATCGCACACTTTTGAATGAATAAATGAATGATTTGTAAAGCGCTGCAAATGCGAACTGAATCACCTCAAGGCGCTAGATGCATTCTCTGTTGTCAGCTCCTTAGAAAAGGAAGGTCTTTAGTTTTTTCCTGAAGGCCTGATGGTTTTCTTCCATGCGGATGTTGGTTGGAAGAGCGTTCCATAGCCAAGGTCCTTGGACTGCGAATCTTCGCTCTCCCTTTGCTTTGTAGCGGTATTTGGGAATGATGAGGAGGTTTTGGTTAGCTGATCGAAGACTGCGATTAGGTGTGTAGTGTTTTATTTTCTCCCGGAGATATAGCGGAGCGTTTCCTTGTATGCATTTGTGGGTGAGGCAGAGGGTCTTGAATGTGATCTGATTCTTTACGGTTAGCCAGTGTAGGCTCTTTAGGGATGGGGAAATGGATTCCCAGGGTTTTTTTCCTGTTAACAGTCTTGCCGCCGTGTTTTGGATGAGTTGCAAGCACGCAAGCTGATATTGGGGTAGTCCTACGTAGAGCGAATTTGCATAGTCGAGTCGGGAATTGATGATTGTTCCCACAACTGCCGCTTTGTCCTCTTCTGGGATGAAGGGGATGAGTCTACGTAGCAGGCGGAGGAGATGGTGGGATCCGCTAACTACTGATCCTATTTGTGCATCCATTGTCATTCCTGAGTCAAAGATGACTCCGAGACTCTTGGCTTTGGTGCTTGGAGAGATGGTCTGTCTGAGGATGGTGGGGGGTGTCCATGGAGTCTTAATTTTGAAATTTTTGTTAGCGTGTAGGAGAAGAAGTTCTGTTTTTGATCCGTTGAGTTTGGGGGAGCTAATGGTCATACAGTCATCTATTAAAGTGAGGCATTTCTCTAATTGCTGATGAAGGTCTTTTTGTCCGGTGATGCGAAGGTAGAGTTGGGTGTCATCAGCGCATGAGTGGAAGCAGAGGTCCGTTTTCCTGATGATATTGAGAAGTGGGCGGATGTAGATGTTGAATAGCACTGGTGACAAGGGTGAGCCCTGCGGGACTCCACAGGAGATTGCCCGGGTTTCCGAGGTGAATGTTCCTAGTTTCACTATCTGAGAGCGATTCTCTAAGAAGGATGCAAACCATTTTAGAGCAGAATCTGTAGTTCCTGCAACTTCTGCGAGGCGGACAAGTAAAGTATTGTGGTCCACTGTATCGAATGCTGCGCTGAGGTCTAACAGTTTCAGGAGACATGATTTCCGTCATCTGCTGCTTCAAGGGCGTCGTCCCATATTTTGAGAAGTGCTGTTTCTGTGCCATGGCCTGGGCGGAAGCCTGATTGCAGAGGGTCCAGGAGTTGGTGTGTGTCCAGGTGGCGTTGTAGCTGCTGTACTACTGCTTTCTCCATAATCTTGGAGATGGTGTTGAGGCTTGTTATCGGTCTGCGGCACATAGGAAACTTAGGGTCAAGATTGGGTTTCTTTAGCAGGGGTTTGACAATGCCTTGCTTGAGGGAGGTTGGCACAGTCCCTTCTTTGAATGATTGATTTATGAGGTGTGTTAGGGTAGGGGCCAAGATGTCGGAACATTCTTTCAGGAGTTTAGTGGGAATGATGTCGTTTGGTGATGTGCTGTCTCGAAGGCTTCTGATGATGTTTTTAGTCGTGTCAGTGGTGATTGGGGACAAAGAGAAATTCGGTGGTCGTGTGATGTTCGTGTCGATATCCTCTTTTTGCTTTGGTTGAGTGAGGTTGGTTGTTATTTTCTGATGAATTGATTTCCAAATGTTGTCGATTTTGTCGATGAAGAAATCTGATAACTCATTGCAGAATTCTTGAGTATCGTTTGCTTGGGGCTCTAAGCAGGTCGGGTTCATTGCCTGAGCGACTATTTTGAAAAGTTCCCGCGGACGGTTTAAGGCAGTTGAGATGGTGTCCGAGAAATGTTCTTTTTTGGCTTTGAAGATTGCCTTGTGGTATTTCATAGTGAGTGCTTTGTAGTTAGTATGGTTTTCCTTGGTAGGATTTCTTCTCCATGCTCTTTCAGCTCTTCTACGTTCTTGCTTGAGTAGGGTGAGAGTGCCATTAAACCATCTCAAGTTTTTTTTGTGGACGAATGTTCTGCGTTTTGGCACCACTGAGTCTGCTGTTTGTAGTAATACCTTGTTTAGGGAGTTGAGTGTTTGTTCCGTTGAGAGGTTTGAAGTTAGCAAAAGTATTTTGTTTGATAATGTAGTTTTGAAGAGTTCGGAGTGTAGTTTCTTCTGAGATCTATTCCAGTGTGTTGTTGTTGCGCGTTTCTGTTTTTGGAGGGTGGTGTTAGTGGTGATTTTAAATTTGATAGCGTGGTGGTCCGTCCATGGTAGTGGAGTGTTGTCAAATATGTCGATGTCCATATTCTGTTTGAAGATGAGATCTAGAGTGTGTCCTGAACCGTGCGTGGGAGCATTTCTCAGCTGTTGAAGGCCTAGTTCTTCCATTAGGTTGACGCAGGCGGTTGCGATAAAGTCTTGGGCAGAGTTAGCCCAGAGGTTAAAATCCCCAAGTACCAGAAGGTTTTTGGTTTTCAGGGTGTGTATTGAGAAGAATTCAGTGAGTGGAGTAAGGAGATTGGTCTTTGGTCCTGGTGGTCTGTAGCATAGTAGTATGTGAATGGTGTCTTGAGGTGTTGTTTGAAGATGCAGTGAGAATGTTTCCATGAAAGGCACTGAGTTCTGTAAAGTTGGTTTGGTGAACCCAAGGTGCGATTTGAAAATCACTGCTAGGCCTCCTCCTTTTTTTCCTATTCTATGCTCGGTTAGGATACTGTAGTTCTCAGGCACCAATTCAGTTAGGATGGTGTTGCAGTTGGATGTTAGCCAGCTTTCTGTAATGAAGAGGCAGTCTATGTTGTTTTCAATGATAAAGTCGTGGATTTCCAGCCTGTGCTTGACTGCAGATCTGGTGTTGATCAGGGCGCATGCTAGTTGTTGTGGTTGGATCGGTGTCTCCCTGTATTTGATAGTTGATTGTGGGTTGGTCCTTAGTAATTGTTCTTTTTTTAGTCTATTTTGAGTGGCGGTTGGTAAAGTTGAGGCAGTGTTTCTTAGCCTGTGGAGGGCGTCTGCTGTGTATTTGAAGTTGCACATGATGAGGAAGACAGAGTTGCTTGAAGGAAGGGTGATCCAATGATGGTACTGATGAAGCGATGACGAGCTTGCTGGAGGATGGAGGGATCAGACGGCTACCACTGCTTCTGGAGTGGTGTGGGTGACGGGCTGGGTGTTGGTGCGGAGGTACTGGAGGAGGTGAGGCGGCCTACCGCCCTCTTGTTGATCCAGAGGAAGGCGAAAAACCCCTAGCTGCATTGCCAATTGTGCAGCAGAGGAAAAAATTCCGCCCACGAGGGGCGATCGGACTCGGGCCCCTGGATCAACTGCTAGAGTACCCCCAGTGGCTTACCTGTACGGATGGTCCAGAAGAAAGATAGGGAGGGGGGTCTGACACTACTTACTGGTAGGTGGTGCGGTGGCTGCGTCTAGGACGATCTAAGGTGGACTGGCCCCCAGTGATAACCAGTGCCCCTGCAGTGAGGTCCAGTAGCGGGAGGGGTGATTCCAGGTGTGGAGGGGCACGGGGTTCTGTTGGACGAGAGTGGGAGGGGGTATGGGGTGGCTGGCTGGCCGGAGCTAGGCCACAGCCGTGGTCTGTCCCACCGAATCTAGCGGCTAGAATGGGGTGATTCCTTCCTGACCCCCACGAGGGGGGGCTAGGACAGAGGGGTCTGAGGGATGGTGGGTCCAACCGGGAGGTGACGCGGCCGGAGTGCTAGTGGCCTCAGGAGGGAGGTCCAAGATGCTGCACCGTTCTGCACTGGGTGTACCAAGATGGCCACCGGCTAGGCCCGAACCGCGGGCTGGCCGACGATAGGGAGTACCAAGATGGCCGCCAGCCAGGCCCGAGCCACTGGCTGTCCTGCGTTGTTACCCGGACCGTCTGATGATGGTGGGCGGATAGATCCGGTGAGGATGGTCGAGCATGAGGGGGGGGCGCGGGCCCGCCGGTCGAGCTACCGGTCGGTTGTTGGGAGGAGAGGAGGTGATGAGCTGCCGGGCTAGCAGCCGGAGCTAGGCCGGAGCCATGGGGTGTCCTGAGTGGCCGGCCGGCTGAACGCAGCGTCCGGAAGTATGTCGGTGTGATGGATAGGAGGGGGGGTCCCGGTGTACTGCTGCAGGGGGAGTCCAGGATGAATCCAAGGATCCGAAGATGGGTGGCCGGGTGGCCAGAGCTGGGTGGCCGGGTGGCCGGAGCTGCTTCACAGAGCTGCTTCACAGAGGTCTGCTCTCAACAGTGTCAGCACTCAGACTGACAGTTTGCTGTGCACACACCGGCAGAAGACCCTTGACAATTTTGACACTTTTTTGGGATCATTGACATTTATACAGCTATCAGATAAAAATAGCCACTGATTACTGTATTAATGTCACTGGCAGGGAAGGGATTTTAAAACTAGGGGGCGATCAAGGGTTTAAATGTGTCCCAGGGAGGTGTTTCTAACTGTATGGGGGATGGGCTGCCTGGGAGTAGAGAGAGACCTATGTTCCTGATCACTAGGAACAACAGATCTCTCTATACTTCCCTGTCAGAACAGGGATCTGTCTGTTTACATTGACAGTTCCCCGTTCTGGCTCTCTGCGAAGCAATCGCGGATGGCCAGCGAACATCGTGGCCGCCAGCCACGTGCATCGGCTCCGGGGACGTGGCGCGCACGCCTGCTAAAGCCTTTTAAAGAGCCGACAATGACGGCGATTCATGCAGCCGTGCCAACCTGCTGCAGTACAACTGCGGCGGGTGGTCAACAAGTAGTTAACCAAGCATTTAAGCCTTTTAACTGCCACCAACTACTTTTATCGAAAAATAGTAAAATGTTCACAATATTAGCAATAGCAATTATGATTTTAAACATCTGCACACACACTGTCATCACAAACAGATACATCTAAAGATTGACCATGTAGTAGCGCTCGTTAAAAGACATCGATTTTTTACGTTTGTGTTAGAGACAATTTTAACACTTTTCAAAAATTTGTTTAATAAAGAAAAGGTAAAAATGGTGCAAATAAAATGTTTACTAAAAAAAATAAAGAAACAACAATGCACCAACAAAACTAAAGGGTTGAAAAATGAAAATATTTATCAAATCCTGGTTTTAGCAAGGTTCAATCAACGGGCAAAACGAAAAACTGGTTTTCATAAACATGGCAGATCTTCCTTCTTCTTGATAGTAAAATGAGAGCTGTCAACTTGCAGGGCAGCCTCCTATTCTTGTCTGTGAGAGGGAGGTTGTCAGAAATGATCTGACCAATCAAGAGGCATAGGGGTGGCCATGGGATGTTCCTGTGTTTCCGATCATGCCACAAATCCAGTTTACTATAGGTAATAATATATTTGAATACCTACATGTGACGTCTACTAACTTGTATTTTATGGCCCAGCATGCAATTACCTTTACAATAGATTTAAAAATGACAGGTTTGAACTTCCAACAACTATCGCATATCACGTAAACACCTAACCCTCCATAATCACCACGAAACTTGACGTCTGATTTGGTTCACGCATGAGCTGCTACCCCACCCCCACTGCCCCCCCACTACCTTTTACTTTGATGTTATTATTATTATTATTTTATTTTTATTTTTTCTTCTCTCTCCGCTTACATCGTCTGTTGGGAAAACAAACAACAAGACTTCAAGCTCCCATCCAGTATCCCCACCCATCCACAGTTAGCTCCCGATGGGGTGTTTGGGAAAAAGGGAGATGCTGATGCTTTGCCTCCGCTTCCCAGATCAAACAACGTGAAATCAGCATCACAATTCTGTGCAGCTAAGTCACCATGGTCAACACCTAAGCACAGTAAACTATAATATATTTCCAGGTTGCATTGTATTGTATTGTGATCTTCATGCTGAAATGTTCTCCCTCTCCAGTATATATCACTGTATTTGTTACGCTGAACTTATTATTCTGTTTGACTTATAGTTCTCTTACAATGCTTGTCAATTTGAAACTGTTAATAAAAACATTGAAACAAAAAAATAAAAAAAATGACAGGTTTTGGATGTCTGCTTTACCTAGGAGGGCTAATGTGTCTTGTTGGCTCCCCATAACATCCAAGATAGGGGGTTTTGAACTTAAAACTTTACCAACTAACTGGTGGAGGTAAATATGTCCTTATTCCAGCTGTACTGTTATTATTTCATGAGTTATGAAATACCCTGAACTTATAGATTCTACCAAGACAGAAATGTGTATTGCTAAAGATTCCAGCTAAGGTATTTACGATGGGGTGATCAGGCAGGAAATCATTTTATTTCTGGGTTGGAGAGAAGTGTGGATTCAGCTAATAGGCATGAGCGGGTCTACATGTGTCCTTTCAAGGAACTGATAAGAAGGTTCTGGTCTGCAGTAGACATGTGCAGTTGATTTTGTTCCGAATTGAAATTTGGACGAATTTTCGTTTTTTCGGAAATCCGGATGTATCTGAATTTCCAAATTACAATAGTACCGAATTTAAAAGAATCTGAAATAACGAAAAAAAAAAACATTTGGACGAAATTCTAATAGTTTTCGAATAAATTTGTGCTGGCAAACATTAATGGACAACAACCAATAATGCTTAACTTCAGGCAGATTTTTAATAAATGCAGCTAACCTAACATTTTTTTCTGCAGTTCTCATTTACTAACAAGGTACAACAGGAAAGGAGAAGAGAACCGAAGAGTGACAGAGAGATGAGCTTATCAGTCTGGAGTTTCTACCTTTACCATCCAATCAGAAATCTGGGGAGGACAAGACCTGTATGTGTTCTTAAAAGCAGTTCTTAGTTCTCATGCCCTTCCAGAAAGGACTGTGCTGTGTGGCAGAGCTGTATAAATCTAAGAAATGGACGGACAGCTGTACATTTCATGTGTGTCTTTAGCTCTTTTCCTGGGATCTGGTTTTAAAAGGAACTTGTTGAGATCAAATACATAAGTCTGAAGTCAGCATAGTTGAGGGGGAATACGGAGACACTTGGGCTTTCTCATGTAACAGAGGTAATTGTGTACAATTATAGAATGACCAGATTTGATTGTTGAAAATGGACTTAAAAAGTAAATACATTTATTGATACAAACTGATAAAAGACATATAACCAGGGCTTTTTTTTCTCAGAGAATAGGTGTAGGAACTCCCCCTTTTGGGAGTTACCCATTGTCTTTGCCCCTACCTACCTCTGAGCACCAGTCCTTGGTTCCACCCCCTACCCACCTCCCAGCACTGCCCCTTTTAGAGAATACAGAACCAAGTAACATTTGTGGTACTAAATAATTTGTATGGAATTTGTTATTGATAACAAGAAAAGCAGTAAAATAGACCCCCCCACAGCCAACAACAATAGACCCACCAGCAACAATAGATCCCCCCCTGCAACAATGGACCACCTACAACAAAATACCACCCAGCAACAATAGACCCTCTAGCAGCCAGATATAATAGACTGCTCCCTCAACAGTAGATCCCTCCCAGCGACAACCGACCCCCCAGCAACAATAGATCCCCCACCAGCAACAATAAACCTCCCCAGCAGCAATCAACCCTTCTGCAGAAATAGATCCCCTCCAGCAACAATAGATTCATCAGCGGCTAGCATTAATAGACACTGTAGCACACCCCACACCCCATGCTATTACATACATTCAGTGGTGGAGGCTCCCCCGCGTTCCCACTGAAAAATACTCCTGCATATAACATATGTAAGAGATTGTTAAAAGCAGCTCTTATTTTTCAGTAATAAACCACATGGATACAAAACTCCCTCCTGATTAATTGAGACAATATGCTGGGATGCTTAAGGGAGTTGAAACCTTTACGTTTTGTGAATACAACCAGCTTCTTCAGGAGGAAAATTTCACAAATTCTACAAAACAAATGATAACAATAAACCAATTGTGATCATTACAAGAGGAAAATTATATGTACATCACTAATACAAAACATAATCTATACATATTATAAAAAAGTATATGTGGTAAATATGTAGCAAACACATGCTTTTTAGAATATGTATAGATTGTGTTTTGTATTAGTGATATACGTACATATGATTTTCCTCTTGTAATGATCATAATTGATGTATTGTTATTGTCTTGTAGAATTTCTGGTCTCTTGTTTCCCTGCTAAAGAACTCTCTTGAACATCCCAGCATATTGTTCTAATGATTGGAATCAACCCTTCACGTATGAGCCAATGCAATTGGTATCTGTAGGTGGGTCTTGAAGTGTTAGTCTGGGATACCAAGCAGGGTTACTAGTAGCAGGAAGGATTTTTATATCTGTGCAGTTCATTACTGCATAGTAGTTGTGACAGAGGTGTGGGTGGAATAGAACACACGCGGGGAGTAGGCATACACACAATGCTTTTATTGAACAGTAGGGAGTAGCAGGGATTTTAGGCAGATAAAGGGTTAAGCTAGTAACACAGGGTCAGGCACATGGTAAGGATGGCAGAGTCCCGGCACGCAAAAGGGATAATCTGCACACAGGGCTTGGTGCACAAAGGGGATGGCAGAGTTCTTGCAGGCAAAAGGGGTTATTCTGCACATGGACTGGGAATACAACAGGGATGGCAGAGTTTTGGCAGGCAAAAGGGTTTAATCCGTACACGGGTCTGGGCACATGGCAGGGATGACAGAGTTCTGGCTTAGCGGACATGCACACAGCAGGGCTTACAGAGGTATGGCAGATGAAGGGTTAATCTGCTCACAGGTCGGGCACACAGCAGGGCTGGCAGAGGTCTGGCAGGCAAAGGGTTTAATCCGTACACAGGGCTGGGCACACAGCAGGGATAGCAGGATCCGAGCAGGCAGGGCGAAGTCCACGTGCTCTTGAAAGTGAGCTATAAGGGTCTGGCCACAGCTCAGACCCTCACACAGAACAGCAGCACAGACAATAGTGAACTATATGTCCCAGCAGTCCCATGGTGCAGAAAGTAGCACACAGTACATCCTAAACCATCAGACTCAGCAGTTCTAAGCACCTTCTAGCCCACTTCTAGTGCAACAGGCAGACAAAAGTTCCCCTGTATCCATCACTGGGGAAAGCTCGGCTAAAGACTGACCCTTTCTGCCCGAATAGGGAAATTAAATTGTACTGTTAATTCAACCCCCGATGCCGGTGTTCTGACAAACTCCAACTCGGCAAAATCTCCAACCAAGTGACTTCCAGTGACTCTCCAGCAGTAATAATTGGAGATTTGGACGAGTTGGCTGTTTTTACAGAACACCTGTAGCGTATACACTACGGCAGGGGTCTCCAACCCCCGGGCCGTTACTGAGCCTGTTTACAGGTGGGCCGTGAAGTCTCCACAATCTGATGTGCGGCGGTGGTGGGCGAGCAGAGAGATCACCGCCAACACCGCACTTCCGCCCACACAGCCCCGCTGCTACACTGTTGGGTGAAGCAGGCGAGCAGAGAGATGACATCATCTCCCACCGCCCGCCCGCATCACTGCTGTTCCACCCACACAGCACTGATGGAGGTGAAGCGGGGGAGCAGAGAGATGACATCATCTCTCACCGCCCGCCCCGCATCACCGCTGTTCTCTTTCACGCGGAACTCACCACTCAACTGCACTGCCTCTGTGCTTAGTGACAATTTGCATCTAGGAGGCAGGAGACAGTGGCATGTGCAATCTGCATCTGGTGGCATGTGGCAGGCTGTATCTGGTGGCAAGTGACTGTGGCAATCTGCATCTGGTGGCAATCTACATCTGGTGGCATGTGGCAATCTGAATCTGGTGGCATGTGGCAAGTGACTGTGGCAATCTGCATCTGGTGGCATGTGGCAAGTGACTGTGGCAATCTGCATCTGGTGGCAATCTGCATCTGGTGGCATGTGACTATGGCAATCTGCATCTGGTGGCATGTGACTGTGGTAATCTGCATCTGGTGGCATGTGGCAATCTGCATCTGGTGGCATGTGGCAATCTGCATCATGTGGCAATCTGCATCTGACTGTGGCAATCTGCATCTGGTGGCAATCTACATCTGGTGAGATGTGGCAATCTGCATCTGGTGGCATGTGGCAAGTGACTGTGGCAATCTGCATCTGGTGGCAATCTGCATCTGGTGGCATGTGACTGTGGCAATCTGCATCCGGTGGCATGTGACTGTGGCAATCTGCATCTGGTGGCATGTGACTGTGGCAATCTGCATTTGGTGGCATGTGGCAATCTGCATCTGGTGGCAATCTGCATCTGGTGGCATGTGACTGTGGCAATCTGCATCTGGTGGCATGTGGCAATCTGCATCTGGTGGCAATCTGCATCTGGTGGCATGTGACTGTGGCAATCTACATCTGGTGGCATGTAGCAATCTGCATCTGGTGGCATGTGACTGTGGCAATCTGCATCATGTGGCAATCTGCATCTGCTGGTGGCAGGCGATGTGGCAAGTGGAAATCTGGTGATAGGCACCGTGGCAAGCTGCATCTGGTGGCAGATTCTGCATTATGGTGAGTTGAACTATTTAATTGTATATTACAATATAATAAAAATCATGCGCTTCAATCATCCTGACACCATATTAACCATGGTATTGTAATGATTGAAGTGCTAACACCAGCCTTTTTCTGTCAAATTGGCCGCAAAAAAATGCATCGTCATCCAGACACCACACCCCCCACCCCCCCACCCCCACCCCCGGGCCTTGGCATAATTTTTATCCACAATGCCGATCCCCGGTGCCAAAGAGGTTGGGGACCACTGCACTACGGTACATGAGGAGTTGGCTGTTTTGACAGAACACTGGGTAAGTAAGAAACAATGTCCACTCATTATATAGATTACCATAATCTGCTGGTCAGATTACTGCTACCCATCCAACTCATCCAAATCTCCAGTTATTGATGCTGGAGAGTCACCGGAAGTTACCTGGTTGGAGATTTTGCTGAATTGAAATTTTCGGCAGAACTCTGGCATGTCTGGCTTCTCTAGCTACAAGACACCATGCTGTCTGCGCCCCCTGTGGGGAACAACATCACCTCTCAGGTGTGTTGCATTTGATATAAAATATAATTTTTCTATAGGACTCATAGCATTCTGGTTTCACAGACACAGAATTTCTCAAACAAATGCTGTTGGATACAATGGGAATGTATATACCATTGTTGTATTCTGTTGGCAGTTTGAGAACAGTCTATTGTCCCTATAGCTAAAGTAAACAGGTAAGAGAGTGCATTTCAAACTGACGCTACCGAGATGTAGTTTTGTTGGTTGTTAAGGTAATGGAGTTTGTAACCATTGTGAACAAACTGACATATAAAAGGACTTATGATGCCTTAAACACGGTCACTCATCATGGATTAACACCAGAGAAGGAGGAAGAATCTGTAATAAATGAAGAAGAAGGTGCCTGGTCTCCAGGAGCAATGGAGATCATGATTACACAGTAACCAGAGTTAAGTAACTTTTAAGTGTATTTCTACTGTTACAGACCATAGGCTGTTTATTTGCTAGGAATTTTACTTGTTATAGATATCTGTCAGTGTTGATTTGTATTCCTAATATTGTAATAATTTTGTATGTACAGCATTTTTGTACAGTAAAAGCATATTTACACACGGCAGAGGTCTCAGCTTCTTTTCTTATACCACAAAGTAATCTTGCTAGATAGACGCATGCAAAGCAAGCTGACTGCTTACACAACAAAAAAATAATATCTCTGACCTCAGGTACAGTTGTTTTTTTACAATTTCTTACAAGTTGTTATTGGCCTTTCATCAATTGTATCAATAAATTTATTTAATTTTCACTATTAATTGTAATCCTTTTTTGTACCTTGAAAGTCTGTTTCAAACAACCAAATCTGTATGTAACAGGGATGTGGTTCTATAAAAGCATGGCCCATAAGCTGTTCCAAAGTAAGGTATGAAGAGGTCCAGGGAAAAAGTGTAGTACATGAACAGCTAAAAAACGGATACATTGAAAATGCTTGCTAAATACCATAATGTATTATTTCAAGACTGTTTTCCCCAAAACTTGTCTGAGAAGAAGATTGACAATAAAGGTGCAGTCACCTGTTAAAAAGGGGGACATACTCTTAGCAGACTGTTTTCTCCAAAACAGGCAATATACTTTGCAAGGTAAAGGAGAGATATTGACCTTGTGTTCTCATGCAATAAAATTCTGTGTTCTCCATATTTCCAGTCTGTGATAGAATCACTTCTGTTATATGTGTTAGATCTGGCAAACAGAGCTAGATTACATAATCATTTAAAAAGCTAAATAAGGCTTCAGTCCAGCTGACCTTTATTGTATAAAACCTGTTCCAGCTCCCAGACCTAATCTAGACTGTAAAGCATATACTGTAATTAAAATGACAGTTCTGTTTCCCATCTGGAAAAGCCTCATGTCTCATTTCTTGCATATATCTTTTGTCAGTACATATGGATAGGGCACTTTGGCTAAAGTCCTGAACTGCAGAACCCTTGTGTAAAAAGTACTTGATCTGCATGGCCTTCAACAGACAACATCTTTTTCGAACCAGCTCTTGACAACATCATCAAATATGCTACCGGTAGCATAGCCCCTATCTTTAGCAGAAGAAACCTAAAGAACAGTTTGTGAAGTTTTCTCTCTTTCTGACTTTTGTTTCTCCACTCCCTCAACCTGCTCAGCAAGACTTTCCAAGCTTAGTTCTCCATCTACCCACAAGACCAGTCACTCAAAATCTGTCAAATCCTCAGAAAAGCTTTCTGTATTAAGGTTTATCCCCACTTTTCAGAGTGGGGGACATTTGCTTACCTTTGTTGATACTTGAACAGCTTGCACCTCAAGCACTTGTTTCCCAGGGCTACAAACTGGCATTTCGCTCCCTGGCCCATCCTCAGTTTCTTGCCTTCAACCTTCCTGTGTCACCACACAGATCTCAATGGAAACCTCTTTGGTCTTTGTATCAAGTTATCATTGCCCCAGTGTCAGAAACCATGAATCAGACTGAGACAGAAGTTCAGTTAAATCACACTTGTTTAATAATAATTAAAAAAAAGGTAAACAGAGTAAACGTAGTCAAAACATAGAGTTCAGTAACCGGAATGGATAGTCAGACAAGCCAAAATGTCAGGGAGCCAGAGATCAGCGTAGTAGAACAGCAATCAGGATCTGGAGCCAGAAGGAACGTAAGCCAAGCATGTCTTTAACAGGAACACAGGGGAGCGTCTCTAGAGATGTGACCAAGGGGAAGGCAGAGAAGATCTGGACTGGACAGCTTAAGTAACCAGGACTGACAAGCAGGATATCAACAGGCAAGTCACTGTGGAGAGAAAGGAGCTGGCAATTAGCAGACAGCTAAGGAAGGGCTGAGCCCAGCCCTGTCAGTACCCACTCCTTAATGACCCCCTCCCCCTCGGAGGGGCACCAGGCTTGAGGGGAAAACGTTGAAGGAAATCATGGAGAAGGACAGGATCATGTACGTCCGAGGATAAGACCCAAGAGCGTTCCTCTGGACTGTACCCTTTTCAATGCATCAGGTACTGTATGCGGCCCTGGAACCTACGGAAGTCAACAATGGACTGTACTTCATACTCCTCATGGTTCTTAACCTGTACAGGGTGAGGACGTGGCACCAAGGTGGTAAAGCGGTTGCAGACCAAAGGTTTTAATAAGGAGACATGAAATACATTTGAGATACTAGAAGGAGGGTCTAACGCGTAAGCCACTGGGTTAATCCTGCGGAGAATACGGAAAGGCCCAATAAACCGTTAGTGTCTCCTTGGCCACATTATCTTCTCTTTGTTACTATAATATAGGACCCCGCGATGGGAGTAAAGGGCTCTAGGATCAATGCAAAGGGCCCCGGATGGGGTCAGGGGGGCCCTTCATGGTTTCTTGTAGACATGTGTAATTTGTTTAGTTCCAAATTTGCTTTTTATCGAATTTTGACAAATTAGGTTAATCCGAAATTTCAGAATTCAGAATTCAGAATTTCGGAAATTCGAAAATTCGAAATTCGGAAATTGGAAATTGGAAATTTCGAAAATTGGAAAATTCAAAATTTCAGAAATTCGAAATTTCGGAAATTGGATTGGAATGGAAATTCATCCATCAAATTGGAAATTTCAGAAATTGAACATTTTGAAATTCAAAAATTCGAAAATTCTAAATTTCAGAAATGCTACATTTTCAGAAATTCTAAATTTTCGGAAATTCTAAATTTCAGAAATTCGAAATTCGGAGATTTGGAAATTCAAAAATTCGAAATTAGGAAATTCAAAAATTGGATTGGAAATTCATCCATCAAATTGGAAATTTCGGAAATTCGAAATTCAGAAATTCGAAATTTCGGAAATTGAAAAATTCGGAAATTCAAAAATTTGAATTTGGAAATTCTAAATTTCAGAAATTCTAAATTTCGGAAATTCATAAATTCGAAATTAGGAAATTCGAAATTTCAGAAATATGGAAATTTGAAAATTCAAAAATTTGGAAATTTGAAAATCCAAAAATAAAAAAAGAAGATCCAAAAATCTGAAATAATAACCAACTAATAATAACTTAACTATCACTAACTATTAAATTATAGTTATTGGAATTTCCTTTCAAATTTGGCTGTTAGTGAATGTAACGAGTATGAATTTATCCAAAGTTACAAATTATCTGAAATAACGAATGCGGTATCTAAATGATTGGAATGTAACGATCTAATAATAATAAATAACAATAATAATAATAAAAACTTTTTTATTATTGTTATTATTTATTATTAATTTGTTCCATTCCATTTGTTTAGGTGCGGCATTCGTTATTTTGGATAATTTGTAACTTCAGATAAATTTGTTTTTGTTACGATCACAAATAGGCAAATTTTAAAGGAAATTCCAATACCTATAATTTAATAGTTATTATTAGTTAGTTATTATTTCAAATTTTACTGATTTTCTTTCTTTATTTCAGATTTTTGAATTTTTGAATTTCTGAATTTTTGAAAATTCGAAAATTCGAAATTGGAAAATTCAGAAATTCGAAATTTGAAAATTTGAAAATTCGGAAATTGGAAAATTCGGAAATTTGAAATTCAAAAATCTGGAATTCGAAAATTAGAAAATTTTCAAATTCGGAAATCTGAAAATTTTAAAATCAGAAAATTCAAAATTTGAAAATTTGGAAATTCAGAAATTCGAAAATTTGGAAATTCTGAATTTTCGGATTTCTGAATTTTCGAATTTCCGAAAAAAGCAAAAAAACGAATGAAACGAAAACAAACAAATTTTTTTCTAGTATCTTGCACCGGGGCCCTGAAGGTTCTAGTTAATGCAAATCCTGTGTGTGTTTTCTATATCTATTTCCATGGCGGCAGAGCCTCCCACTGTCACAGTGTTAAGGGATATTTATATAGGTAGTAGTTTGGATAATGTAAGGCTGCTTAACCTAATATTAATGTATTCATGAGTTTATTTACAAGGTGGGAGGTGGAGAGTTTGAACATTTTGATTTAAGTCCAATTAAAATTGATATGCAGTCAGATAGACTTTGTATTGATCACCTCCTTTTTTACACTCTTACCACATTCCTGTCACAGCAGTGGTGCAGGCTGTCTAAATATGATTGTGCAGTTTAATGGAGTCAGAGTTAAAGTGATTGTAAAGCTTCGATTATAAAAAAATAACAAACATGTCATACTACCCTTCCCTCCACTGTGCAGCTCGTTTTGCACAGAGTGACCTCGAACATCCTCTTCTGGGGTCCTCCGGCGGCTCTTGCAGCTCCTCCCCGCATCAGATAACCCCCTAGGAGAAGCGCTCTCCCAGCCCCACCGCCGAATTTTTAACTTGGCTCCGCCCCCTGGCGCCCGCGTCATTGGATTTGATTGACAGCAGCGGGAGCCAAAGGCTGCGCTGCTATCAATCTATCCAATCATGACCCCTTGGCCGAGTAACAGCGCGTCCCCACCGGGTCAAGTTCCAGGGCTCAGGTAAGTAAAATGGGGGGGCTGGGGGGGTAAGTCACTGCCAGGTGTTTTTTCACCTTAATGCATAGGTGTTTACAAGCCCTTCAACCACTTAACAACTGGCCCATAGCCGAATGACAGCTACAGGGCGGTTCTATAACTCTGGGAGGGCATACTCTGAAGTCCTCCCAGAATCACGCTCCCGTGCGCCCCCTGGGGCACGCACATGGGAGCATCCGTGACGCGTCGGGTCCTCTGGATCACGGTAATTGGCCGCTGACAAATGACGCTGTTCTGTTACAATTGCAGCACTCACCTCAGCCACCCATCCATCCATGCTCAGCCATCTCTCTATTACTCAGGCATCAATACTCATCCATCCATGCTCAGCCACCGCACTATTACTCAGCCATCAATACTCATCCGTCCATGTTCATCCATCCCTCTATTACTCAGCCATCAATACTCATCCATCCATGCTCAGTCATTCCTCTATTACTCAGCCATCAATACTCATCCATCCATGCTCAGCCATCAATACTCATCCATCCATGCTCAGCCATCCCTCTATTACTCAGCCATTAATACTCATCCATCCATGCTCAACCATCCCTCTATTACTCAACCATCAATACTCATCCATCCATGCTCAGCCATCAATACTCATCCATCCCTCCATCCATACTCATCCATCCCGCCATCCATACTCAGCCATCAATACTCATCCATCCCTCCATCCATACTCATCCATCCCGCCATCCATACTCAGCCATCAATACTCATCCATCCCTCCATCCATACTCATCCATCCCTCCATCCATACTCATCCATCCCACCATCCATACTCGGCCATCCCGCCATCCATAGTCGGCCATCCCACCATCCATACTCATCCATCCCTCCATCCATACTCATCCATCCCGCCACCCATACTCGGCCATCCCGCCATCCATACTCAGCCAACAATACTCACCCATCGCTCCTTCCATACTCAGCCATCCTTCCATCCATACTCGGCCATCCAGCCATCGATATTCAGCCATTGATACTCATCCATCCCTCCATCCATACTCGGCCATCCCATCATCCATACTCAGCCATCCATACTCATCCATCCCTCCATCCATACTCATCCATCCCCCATCCATACTAATCCATCCCTCCATCCATACTCAGCCATCCCTCCATCCATACTCATCTATCCCGCCATCCATACTCATCCATCCTTCCATCCATACTCAGCCATCCCTCCATCCATACTCATCTATCCCGCCATACATACTCATCCATCCCTCATCCATACTCATTCATCCCGCCATCCATACTCATCCATCCATCCATCATGCTCAGCCATCCCTCTGTCATACGTATCCACACCTCCATGCTCAGCCATCCATACTCAGCAATACTCATCCATCCATGCTCAGCCATCCCTCTATTACTCAACCATCAATACTCATCCATCCATGCTCAGCCATCAATACTCATCCATCCATACTCATCCATCCCGCCATCCATACTCGGCCGTCCCACCATCCATACTCAGCCATCAATACTCATCCATCCCTCCATACATGCTCATCCATCCCGCCATCCATACTCGGCCATCCCACCATCCATACTCAGCCATCAATACTCATCCATCCCTCCATCCATTCTCAGCCATCCCTCCATCCATACTCGGCCATCCCACCATCCATACTCAGCAATCCATACTCATCCATCCCTCCATTCATACTCATCCATCCCCCCTCCATACTCATCCATCCCTCCATCCATACTCAGCCATCCCTCCATCCATACTCATCCATCCATCCATGCTAAGATTTTATGTTGGGGTGTTTTCTTTCCAAAATGGGGTAATTTTTGGGGCGTTTCCATTGTCCTGGTGCTCCAGGGCCTTCAAAAGTGTAAGAGGTAATCAGGAAATTAGATGTGTAAGTTATGCTCCAGAACGCCTCAAGGTGCTTCCTGCATGTTGGGCCTCTGTATGTGGCCATGGTGTGTAAAAGCGTCACACATGTGGTATCGCCATACTCGGGAGTAATAGCAGAATGTGTTTTGGGGTATAATTTGTGGTATGCATATGCTGTATGTGAGAAATAACCTGATATTATGAAAATTTTGTGAAAAAAAATCTTGATTTTGCAAAGAATCGTGGGAAAAAATTACAACTTCAAAAAACTCACCATGCCTTTTACTAAATACCTTGGAATGTCTACTTTCCAAAAATGGGTCATTTGGGGGTTATTTGTACTTTCCTGGCATGTTAGGGTCTCAAGAAATAAGATAGGTCATCAGTACTTCAGGTGTGATAAATTTTCAGAGATTGGCACCATAGCTTGTGGACTCTATAACTTTCACAAAGACCAAATAATATACACTGGTTTGAGTTATTTTTACCAAAGATATGTAGCAGTAAAAATTTTGGCCAAAATTTATGAAGAAAAATTACTAATTTGCTAAATTTTATAAACAAATTTTATAAACAAACAAAATGCATTTTTTACCGAATTCTCAGTCTTTTTTCTTTTATAGCGCAAAAAATAAAAAAACTAGAGGTGATTAAATACCATCAAAATAAAGCACTATTTGTGGGGAAAAGGGACAAAAATTCATATGGGTACAGTGTTGCATGACTGAGTAATTGTCATTCAAATTGTGAGAGTGCTGAAAGCTTAAAATTGGTCCGCTCATTAATCAACACCCAGTAGGTAATGACATTCAAATTGTGAGAGTGCCGAAAGCTGAAAATTGGTCCGCTCATTAATCAACACCCAGTAGGTAATGACATGCCTCTCTCTTCCCTTGCAATGCAAGACTATCTAAGGACAGGGTGATGAGTGGTGTGGCTGCTACTGTGGTAAGGCAGGAAGCAACATTCAAAAATCATTCACAAATCACAACACATACTGTAATAGAACCAGACTGAAAATAGCTTTTATTTGATTTAAGCAATGTCAATAGTTATCTTGCCCAAATGAAACTAAACTTAAGGCAAAACTTTATTTTTTCATTTTGCATAGCATAACGGTAAGTTATAAGACATGTCAATTTTTTTGGCTATCTGTGTCCCATTGTGGAGATTGCCCTTCACTTCCTGTCACATAGCCAAAACAAGAAGTGAGAGAAAATTTCTCCAAAATGAAGGAATCCTGATGTGTCACCAGGTTTACCAGAACGATCTCCCCATTGGAAGATTTTCCCTCTATTAGTGTTCTAATGTGAACCCAAAATTTTGGATTTTTTTTTAAACTTCACTTTCAATGATAACAGTAAACAGGACAAAAATAGGTTTAATCCCCCTAACGGGCACCAACAGCAATAAAAACTGACAGGTGTTTTAATCTCTCTCCACTCTATCTAAAACATTTTCCCTTTAGTTACACTGTAAGTACATTGTTTACAGGTTTAGTACCCTTGTTTACAGATGAGTATACCAACAGCTCCTTGCGTTCCGGCAGCCATGTTAGTAGAGCAGGCCTTTGCTTCCCCATTTTTAATGATAGTACAGCACTTTTGTTTAAAATGTGAAACTACCAGACCGTTATCCAAGCATGCAGCCCGGAAGGTCAGGAAAGAGGGGGCTTCCAGATTCCAATAAGTCCCTTGCCCTTAGACCTCCACAACCAATGGCCAGGGTTGTGGGGAAGAGGCCCTTGTCCCCATCAACGTGAGAACAAGTTGCTTTGGGGGCCCAAAGCACCCCCACTGTTGAGAGCAGGTGGCCAGGTATGGTTCAGGAGGGGAGGTGGGCACTTGCTTGTCCCCCTGCCTTACCTGACTTGTTGAACTGCATGCTCGGATAAGAGTCTTGTATAGATTTTTGGGGGGACTCCATTTTTTTTTTTTTTTTGCGTGTAGGGTCCCCTTAAAATCCATACCAGGCCCAAAACGCCTGGTAATAATTGGTGGCAATTTTTTTCTTAAGTTTTCATTGCTGGCAATTTTTTTTTTTTACATTCAGCTGTCAGTGGGGAAATTAGGTCTAACTAAAGATCTAATTATTCCTTCCTCCTGCTGGTGATCCTCCTGCTGAAAGACAAAGAATTTGTTATCAGTATTACCTTTGGGCTCCCTACACCTGACCTTTTACCCATTAGTGACTTACTATATCATGTCCTACAGCGGTGACGGAACAACCAGGGTCACACCAGTCGCGCTTGCGACTGGGCCCTGGCGTTCTGCCAGTATGGTGGGGCCTGCCGCCAGAAGGATCTTATGCTATTTACCCAGAGGTGACGATCAGAGAGTGGACTGCTCATCCAGCGTCTCCGCCCATTAAGTTCTCAGCTCCACTGTGTATTAGTGTATACTGCCATAGTATACAGACAGCAGACCGCTCACCCAGAGCCACTGAGTTTGCAGCTGCAACCTCCATAGCCATTAGGAGGCAGAAGCTGGTTACTCTTGTCAGTTGACCAAGTGGAGTGAAGGGAGAGAAGCCGGAGGAGGTCTCCGCCATCTGAGGAGATTGCTTCTTGGGATAGTGACCTGGAGACACATGGAGGGAGCCGGAGCATACACAGAACATTAAGCACAGAGTCCCAAGCTGAAATGAGAGAGCGAGTGCCATAGATCCCAATCCCTAGCAACACTGCCACTGATCCCATCCCCCCTCCAGCATCTGCCACTATACCCCCCAGCATCTACCACTGCCCCCCCCAGTGTCTGCACTGATCCCCCTAGTGTCTGCCACTGATCCCATCCCCCCCAGCATCTGCCACTATATCCCCCTAGCAGCTACCACTGACCCCCCCCAGTGTCTGCACTGGACCCCCCTAGTGTCTGCCACTGATCCCATCCCCCCTAGTGTTTGCCACTGATCCCATCCCCCCTAGTGTTTGCCACTGATCCCATCCCCCCCAGCATCTGCCACTATACCCCCCGAGCAGCTACCACTGACCCCTTGTGTCTGTACCAATCCCCCCTAGTGTCTGCCACTGATCCCACCCCCCCCCTAGCATCTGTCACTATACCCCCCTAGCATCTACCACTGATCCCTCCTAGTGTCTGCCACTGATCCCACCCCCCCAGAATCTGCCACGGTAACCTCCTAGCATCTGCCACTGATCCCCCCCTCCCTAGCATCTACCACTGATCCCATCCCCCCCAGCATCTGCCACTGATCCCATCCCCCACCCAGCATCTGGACAGATTGATTCCTCTATACGCCTCCCCCGCCACTCTTCCTATCCAGCTTCTTTCTGCTCCCCCTGGCTCCTGTGCTCTATCCTGGCTCCCCCCCCTCCTCCCCCACAGCACTGCCGGGGGATTTGTCAGGATGGAGAGCAGGGAAAGGGATGGTAAATATGTAATTTACCGGCCCCTTCCTTCTCTAAATGGACAGTCAGTGATAGCTACCAAATTCATTCATAACTGAGGCATAGTAAATCTTCTTTACAATGCTTCGGTTTGTGAAAGAAAGGGAAGATTCTGTGCAGCTGAGGCTGCAGAGATGGAGATTGAGGGCTGTGTCCTCAATCTCCTTTCTCTGTCTCAAAGGTGGAACATCAGAGGTCTGTTTAAACCCCCGATATCCCACCAAAACCCACCAATGGAGGTCCTAAAAATTTTTTTTTTTAAATATTGTAAAAAAAAAAAAAAAAGAGGTAAAAAGTAATAATAAAAAAAATAAATACTGACACCAGTGGCAGAACTACCAGGGTTGCACTTGCAACCGAGCCCTGGTGCTCCACCACCGGGCTTCGGGGGAGGGGTCGCAGGCCTGTGAGAAAGGGCCCCAGCCGGGGGTCAGGGGCGGTTTCTTGCGCTGGGGCCCTGAAGGTTCTAGTTATGCCTCTGTCTTACAGTGTGTCTCTGTGTACAGGCAGCCATGTTGGTAGAGCAGGCCTTTGCTCTCCCATAACTGACCCATCCCACTGATGGAGGAATATTCAAGAAGCAGTAAGAAGGATGCAGAAAGCACAGATCCATAAGATGAATAAAGCAGAAGCAGGTTATGCAGTTACTGAAGTTCCTTCAGCATAACGTTGCCTCCGGCACACAAGTACAGTAATAACGTAATCAAATCCCACTCCAAATCTGAGAATAGCAGTTACAGGCAGCAGTGCCACTTACTCTACATACATAGGTAAGGCAGAGGTGCTTGGGCATAGTGATATGTTCTGGAGAGATTCAAGACACAATAAACATTTCTAGGTTTCTGTAAGATGTCAGATCTCTACTTTTCAAGTTCAAGTCAATTTTAATGGCTGACAAGACCTGGAAATCTTTTCACACTATGAACTTACTGTACATATACAGTCAGTGAAAGAGACGTCTGTATTTAGGACAAAATCCATTTAAAGCATGTTGTAAATATTCGGCACAAGGCCTGGGTGTTCATTATTCTGCACAGAAATTTTATTTCCTTCTGTTTTTGCATGTATTAACAAGCAGAAGTTGCCACATTTAGGGTTCCCAGATGCTCCATTTATCTCGGAAATGTGCCAGTTTTTGTCATTGGAATATATTCCTAGAATTTAGACTCTAGGTACATGGAGATTAACAGGAAAAATGGGAATAGCTCATTATAAATGTTTTACTACATTTGGCATTCAAACTGAAGCAGGCAGTGTTTTCATACATGGCAAGCCGTTCAGCAATGGAATATGTTTGTTTTTATTGTGAATTACTTTTTAACTATAACAAAATTGAATGATCGCTTCTGTTTAAAAAACAAAATTGCTTGGACTTGTACATCAAGATTTCTGTGAATGCATTTGACCAACCAAATGTCCTATGGCAGTGATGGCAAACCTTGGCACCCCAGATGTTTTGGAACTATATTTCCCATGATGCTCATGCACTCTGCAGTGTAGTTGAGCATCATGGGAAATGTAGTTCCAAAACATCTGGGGTGCCAAGGTTCGCCATCACTGTCCTTGACCAATAATAAACACCCAGTAGAAAAAGAATTGACATCTGGGATCCAGCATACAGTACCTCTGATTCAACCTACAGTATGACACACACACACATTTAAACATAATATGGAGCCCTATAATAAACCCAAGTATCCACATGAGCGTGATTCATCACTCAACATAAATCCAAGCGCCATCAGGATTTGACCAGAATGTTCCAAATTTTATCAATATCCAATACACCACAAATGTTATCAATATCACTTTGTTGTTCACACAGGTAGACAAACTCAATCTGAGCATATTATCATTCACATGTAAAATTACCCCATAGTGAAAGTTCAGCAACCATCCAAACATTAAATATGTTGTGTTACTGCTTGCAAAATGATGTTTAGTATGCTAATAAATAAATCCTATTTTTCTCTGTATATAAGAATTGAAAAGCTACGTTGGACTGTGTTAACCAATGTTCTGGTTTCCCAAGCTAAAGGTAGTGGAAGGGATGCTTACAGGGCACTTATGCCTAGTACACACGGGCCAAATCGGCCGGTACAATAAAAACCGGCCGACATTTGGCCCATGTGTATGTCAGCTAGTTCAACAGAAGCCGGCCGTTTGGTTGTAAAACCAGCTCTGAGAGCTGGTTGGCCAAATGACTGAGAGCGCTGGCCAAAGTGTTCTGGCGGGGTGGCCATCCCCTTGCCTGTCAGAATACAACAGCTCTAGACATGTGCACTGCCAAAAAATGCGTTTGTTTTAGTTTCATTCGTAAATTCATACATTCGTACATTCGTACATTTGTAAATTCGTACATTCATACATTCGCACATTCGTACATTTGTAAATTCGTATATTCATAAATTTGTACATTTGTACATTCGTAAATTAGAAAATTTGGAAATTTGGAAATTCGAAATTTGCAAAATCCGAAAACCCGAAAATTCGAAAATCTGAAATAGCAACTAACTATTAAATTATAGGTATTGTAATTTCCTTTCATATTTGGCTGTTAGTGAACGTAACGAATACGAATTTATCCGAAGTAACGAATTGTCCGAAATAACGAATGCCACATCTAAACTAATGGATTGGAACAAATTAATAACAAATAATAATAAAATGTTTTTATTATTATTATTGTTATTTATTATTATTAATTCATTACGTCCTATTCGTTTGGATACGGCATTCATTATTTCGGATAATTCATAACTTCAGATAAATTTGTATTTGTTACATTCACTAACAGCCAAATTTGAAAGGAAATTACAATACCTATAATTTAATAGTTAGTAATAGTTATTATTAGTTAATTATTATTTCAGATTTCCAAATTTACAAATTTACAAATTTACGAATTTACGGATGTATGAATTTTGAATGTACGAATTTAAGAATTTACGAATGTACGAATTTACAAATGTATGAATTTACAAATTTACGAATTTACTAATGTGCGAATGTACGAATTTACAAATTTTTGAATATTCGAATTTACGAATGTTCGGAAAAATTTGTTAAATGGGTTTCGTTAATTCAGATATTTCCGAATTAACGAATTTGTCGAAATTCATTAAAAAAAACGAATTCGGAACGAATTGCACATGTCTACAGCTCAGCGGAGGAGATCGCTGAACTAACGTTGGATCGCTAGCACTATGACCCTGACCAGAGCTGTCAGGCTTTTTTTCATTCAACCCGCTGGGTTAAATGAAAAAAAACTATTATGCCCCGTACACACGGTCGGAATTTCCGGCGGAAAATGTTCTATGGGAGCTTGTTGTTGGAAAATCTGACCATGTGTAGGCTCCATCGGACATTTTCCATCGGAATTTCCGTCACACAAAATTTGAGATCTGGATCTCAAATTTTCTGACAACAAAATCCGTTGTCGTAAATTCCGATCGTGTGTACACAATTTCGACACACAAAGTTCCACGCATGCTCGGAATCAAGCAGAAGAGCTGCACTGCCTATTGAACTTCTTTTTTCTCAGCTCATTGTACGTGTTGTACGTCACCGTGTTCTTGACATTCGGAATTTCCGACAAGATTTGTGTGACCGTGTGTATGCAAGACAAGTTTGAGCCAACATCCGTCGGAAAAAAATCCATGGATTTTTTTGTCAGAATGTTCGATCGTTTGTACGGGGCATTAGTGTGTACTAGGCATTAGACATGTACCCATGAAGGGTCATTGGTATGACTGCACAAAAGATTTTTTACTTTCAATCTTGTTTTTATTGATCAATGTACAAGATATGTTACAAACAATTGTGTACTGTTAACCTTAATTCTGTAATTCTGTAAATTACTACACATTTTTCCATTACAATGAACTATGTTTTACATCTTATTAGGTATATGCAATATTCATGTTATGGTAGTTAATCATTAGCTCCACATCATTGGACTTGCGCGATCTCCCATTATGGTCCCATCCTCCGACACGGAGTTATGGCTGCTATCCCTGCTGTTGATGTTTCTAGCGGTTACATATACACTGTCTGTTGATATTGGTAAATTAGTAATCTCTTGTACCTTTGTAGATCATATATCTCTGATATTTAACATTAGTGAAGGTAACATATAGTAAAGAAAACAAGTAAACAAGTAGAACATGTCCCAACAGTCAAATTGCTCCCCCTATCCGATGTCTTATTTCAGTTGCCTTGAGTACCATTCATTCCATGGTAACCATAATTTGGATACCTTCTCATATTTCCCCATGGTTGATGCATGTAAAACTTCATATGTACTGTAAGTATGGACTGTAGTTATTACTTCTGTTATGGATGGAGGCTCCATATCTTTCCAGTGTCTGAGGATTGTAAGCCTAGTCGCCAACAATATGTGAGATATTATTGTTCTGAGCAGGATTGGTGTAGAGTCTAGGTTTAGTGAAAGAATGGCCATTGTTGAATTTAATGGGTGATTCTGTTGCGTAAAGTTTTGTATTATGTTTGCTATCTGGTTCCATAATGGTTTTATTTTAGGGCAACTCCATAGAATGGGGGTCAACGTGCCGCATTCCCCACATAGTCTCCAACATTCAGGAGAGGAGTTATGATATATTTTAGATATGCGACTGGGTGTGAGGTACCACTTGTGGAAGATTTTTTGCTGCATCTCCCACAGGTTAGTGCTTTTAGTGGAGTTGTATATGTTTTTAAATGTTGTCTCCCATTTTTCCACTGAGTAAGATTGTCCCAGATCGATTTCCCATGCTATAATGTTCTGAGATTTGGTGCATATATTCTCTTGGAGACCTAGATATAAGGTTGATATCCCTTTTAGTTTCGTTATAGTTTGTGTGAAGTATTGGAATATCTTCACTGGTAAAGTGGTATATATGTTTGGGTGCCTTTTCAGGAGTTGAGTGACCTGTGTGTATTTATAATATTCTGTATGTGGTAAACCAAATTCCTTCTGTATAAATGTTTTGACTGACCTACCCTCTACTAGATCCTCAATGTGTTGAATACCTTTCATCTGCCATGTCTTTAAGTTAATATCTGGTATGATATGGCTGAGTGCAGAGATCTGTAGTTTAAGTGGTATTTGTGCTCCTGTCCAATCAGGGTAGTTTCTAAGGTGGCCCCATGCCCTTATTGCTGCAAGTATAGTTGGAGATAGCTTAACGTCTAAGGAGAAGTTCAGATGGGCTGTCATGAGGAAGTCCTTCAATGACCTGTTTTTTATTTGTTTTTTTTCTATCTCTGCCCATAATGTAGACAGGCCCGTGTCGGAGGTTAACCAATTTCTAATTTGCGCTAGTATGGTTGCAAAGTAGTAATCTTGCATGTGTACATGTCCAACCCCTCCCGCTTTCCTGTGCTTTATGAGCTTGGTGAAGGCACACCTTGCCTTCTTTCCTTGCCATATATATCTGTTTATTATGGGTTGAAGGGAGTTGAAGAAAGAGTTTCGCAGTGTGATTGGAAGAGTCCTGAACAGGTAAAGTATCTGTGGCAGAATTTGCATCTTAAAAGCTGCAAGTCTGCCCAGCCATGAAAGTTCAGTTTTTGCAAGTGTCTTTAGTTTGTCAGGTAGCTATTTCATAAAGGGGGTGTAGTTAGCTGCCAATAGGTCTCCAGACTTAGGAGTCAGTGTGATGCCCAAATATTTTATTCCCTCCTTTTTCCATACGTATGGGAAATTTTGTTCTAGTTTTTGTCTAATCTGTGGCAATATTCCTAGATTTAAGATATAGGACTTAGATTTGTTTACTTTATAATACGATACTCTGTTGAATGTTTGTAAGGCTTTGTGGACTGATGGTAGGGAAGTTTCTGCTTTTGTGAGCATCAGTATGATGTCATCTGCGAATAAACTTATTGTATGGCTTCTTTGGCCTATTTGTACCCCAGATATGAGTGGATGTGTTCACAAGTGGGTTGCCAGTGGTTCCATTAATAGGTTGAAGATCAGGGGGGAAAGGGGACACCCCTGTCTCGTCCCATTAGTGATTTGGAACAGGGTAGAAAGCGTTCCTGCTATGAATACTTGTGCTGATGGTTGTGAGTATAGGGCCATGATAGCTGAGTAAATAGAACCATCAAATCCAAATTTCCCCAGTACCTGAGAGAGAAATTGCCAATGGATTCTGTCAAACGCCTTCTCTGCATCCACAGTGAGGAGCAGAGAAGGCGTTTTGTATCTGTCAGCTATGTGAATTACATTAACCAGCCTTCTTGTGGCGTCTGAAGTTTGCCTTCCTTTCGTGAACCCTGATTGATCTACATTAATAATTTCAGGAAGTATGTTCATTAATCTATTTGCTAGTAGTTTTGCATAAATCTTAACATCAGTATTTAATAAGGAAATGGGTCTGAAATTCTGTGGGGAATCTGGATCTTTCCCCGGTTTAGGCAATGCTATTATTGTTGCTTTTAACATTTCTGGAGGGAATGACGAGGAGGCAACAGCAGCACCAAAAATCGCCGTTAAGTGTGGGGTTAGTATATTTTGGAAGGCTTTGTAATAGTCCCCCGAGAAGCCATCTGGGCCAGGGGATTTGTTGAGAGGCAGTGATTGAATGATTAGATTGACTTCTGATTCTGTTATAGGGGAATTCAGTGTGTGAAGGTGTTCTTTGGTAAGTTTAGGTAGTTGAAGAGTTTGTAGGAATGACTCTATATCTTCTATGGTTGGTTGTGGTATAGTGGAGTCGTTTTTTAGATTGTATAATGAGCCGTAATAGTGGCTGAAGGCATCAGCTATTTCTTGTGGGTGTTGATGTTTGGTTTGTGTCTTTGGATGTATAATAAATGGGATGTGTGTTTTATATCTGTGACCTCTTAATTGATTGGCAAGTAATTTTCCTGCTCTGTTGCCACTAGTGTAGTATGTCAGTTTTAACTTCCTAGAGGCCTTTTCAAAGTCCTCCAGTAATATTAGCCTCAGCTCTGTACGGAGCATATTAAGTTGATCAGTCAGTTTTTGAGATGTAAGTGTCATATTTTGCTTTTCTAAAGTTTCAATTTGGTTTATGATTTTCGTGGACTGCTGTTGCCTCAACCTCCTGGCCCTCGCCCCTTGTTGTATTAGAATCCCTCTTACAAATGCCTTATGGGTATTCCACAAGGTGAATGGATCCGAGACCGACTCTTGATTAAGTGAGAAAAACTCTTTCATCTGCTGTTCAATGTACAACTTGGTTGGACCATGCTGGAACAGCCTGGGGTTGGATCTCCAGATAAAAGTATTTTTGAGGACAGAAGGATCCCCCACTTGTAACTCCACTGGGGCATGGTCCGACCAAGTTATATTATGTATCTTAGCAGCTTTGCATTTGAACAACAATTGTTTATCTACCAGGAATAGGTCTATTCTTCTATAAGATTTATGGCAATGGGAAAAAAAGAGTAGTCTCTATCATTAGCGTTAAGACATCTCCGTGCATCATACAGTAGATATTTGCGAAGTATTGGTTGTAGGGTTGGTGGAGTTCTTTTAGGATTGGATGATGAGTCCAGTTCAGAGTCAGGCACTATGTTAAAGTCCCCGCAAATCACTAGTGCTCCTTGGCGTATCTGATTTATTTTCTTGAGAACTGTGTGTAAAAATTTGGATTGCCCTGCATTTGGGGCATAGATGTTTGCCAGAGTGAAGGTCGCGGAGTTAATGTCACACACCATAACTATGTAGTGACCCTGTGGATCCAATAAAATCTTATGCAGATGGAATGCGATTGTACCCTTAACTGCAATCATCACCCCTTTCGTTTTAGTCTTTGCATTTGCACAGAAAACATGCGGGAATTTTGGGTGAGAGCATTTAGGTGGTGAATCAATTTGGAAATGGGTTTCTTGTGTACATAGGATGTCACAGTTCCTTTTCATCGCTTCCTTCCATAGAGACCTGCGTTTGGCCGGGTGATTGAGTCCCTTTGAGTTAATGGTCAGGAAATTCACTGCCATGGATGCGATTTGTGTGAAGATGTGTATAGCTTGTTACTTGAGTGTCACTTACTTTGTTTAGGTGCAAGAACTGGGTGTTGATTGCTTGTGGGTCGCTGAGATGTTCTGAAGAGGTTGTTTCTTGTGTGGTTCGATGTCCTCCTAGGGTTGAAGCAATATTCTTGACTGTCAGGGTAAGAGAAAAAAGTTTATAGGAACAGAAGTTCAACATTTGTGGCTTTGTGCCAACTAACAAAAGATGATAAAGTGTGACTCTCAGTCACTCAGGTAGTAACTTGTGGGTAACAAGTTTAAACAAACTTAACGGAACGTAGATGTGTACTCCAGCGCGGGTTGTTGGTTATGTGTTCTGCCCATGCTGAGATCAGTTGTGAGTGCGGTCATTCCTGCGATCCACTGTGCGCCATTCTGGACCTGGGCTTGAGTTAGGGCTCCTTGGTCATGAGGATGTTTGGCTGTCTGGGATTATCCCCCAGGAGCTAAGCAGCACCATGCCTTTTGCGAAGGAGTCCATCACATACTCCTTGCCTTCTTTTGTGACAATCAGTTTGGTTGGAAAACCCCATTTGTACCCTAATTTGTGGTTTCTGAGTGCCTTAGTGATGGTTGTCATGTTTCTCCGTTTTTGCAGCGTATATTGTGATAAGTCTGCGTAGAATTGCAGGTTTGAGTATGGCGATGGAATCGCATCTTTTTACCTTGAAGCCGCCATTAGCCTTTCCTTGGTGTGGTAGAAGTGTAAATGAAGGATCACGTCACGCGGTATATTATCTGATAGATAGGCAGGTTTAGGTAGTCTGTGTATTCTGTCCACAGTGAGATCTAATGCTGATAAATCTGGTAGAATAGCTGTAAATAGCTGGGTGGCATAATCCCTCAGGTCTTGCTGTTTAACGCTTTCTGGGACCCCTCTGATCTTCAAATTATTTCTTCTGGATCTATCCTCAATGTCCGCCATTTTGGCTTTGATCCCCTGTATGTCATCTTCTTTGGCTTCATTTGCGTCTGCCAAATTGTTTATCGTTGTGGCGTATTCCCCCATTTTATGTTCTATGTGGGTCACTTTATTAGATACAGATCTAATCTCATTGCTGAATTTATGCATACAGGAGATCATATCTGAGTGAAGCGAACCTCTCAGTGACACTAACATCTCTTTTAACATGGTATCTATGACTGGCTGGCCGTTTGTGGGGAATGAATCAATGGTGTCATCTCCTGAGCCAGGGGGAGAGCTCACCTCTGTGTTGTCATCCATGGCATCCGCCTTGAATCTCGACTTTTCCGGACTCCCTGATGATGGGGTAGCTGGTGGAGACTGTGAGTCTTTAGGAGGACTGCTCCTTTTCTGTGTTTTTGGCTGCTTGTTGTTAGTTTTGGCTGCAGATGTCGGCGTGGATGCCGAGCCGGCGCCATCTTGCCTGGCCTCATAGGAGTAAAACTCCGTCAGGTGCATCGGCCGGTTCCCCTCCTTCTTTCTCCTCGTCATTAGATGGCTGTGTTCCCCGTGTTTGTGCGGACCGGAACGCCGTGGTTTGGGCTCGATTTCGGTCCCGGGCGAGGTGCTGTGTGCCGCGATGTTCCCGCTGATGCCAGAGCTCTGCTCTCACACGTCCATCTTGGACTTCGGCTAGCTCCGCCCCCCTGCACAAAAGATTTTGATGGCTCCATTACTTTCATAAGTAGGTAGGTGCTAAGATATAATTGTTTTCTACTCTCTTTGGGAGGAGCTGATCTAGCATCCTAATATTCAACCTCATTTTACATGTAAGAGCATCATCTAACCTTAGGGGCTTACTGCTAAATTTGCTTGGTGCCAGACTATGTCCCTATTCCACATACATACTAGTGCCAAGTTACCTAATAGCATGTCTTTAGAGTATGAAAGGAAATCCACACAAGCATAGGGAGAACATTCTTATTCCATAATGGCAGTGCCCTGGTTGTGACATGATCCAAGGACCCTAGTGCTGTAAGGCAAGAGTGCTAACAACAAAGCCACTGTGCTCCCAACAACATCTACTAGTAGGGAAGGGGAGATATTACCGCTCCAGGAAGGTCAAACGATAGTAAACCTCTTCACCAGTTTAGAAGCCACAGGTGCTGGTAATGCATATAGCAATAGATAGGAAGTAGTTCTGGACAGCCGCACTCTGAAAAAAATTGCCTTTTATTCAAAAAACAAAAACAAAAGTACATGCCACAGCAGAACAGAAGAGCTGACGCGTTTCACTACAAACAGTGCTTAATCATAGCTAACAATTACAAAAGTAAAGATTAAATAAACACTTTTTGTGTCATCACATTTAGAGGTAAGGATTGTTTAGGCTCACAGTACTGGTTGAAGCCCTTGGTGGCTAATTAAACTGGATTCTATTCACATGTGAATTGATTAATTAACCAACCAATTGTTTGGTCACATGGGCTTCAACAAAAAGTATTTATTTAATCTTCACTTCTGTGATTGTTAGCTATGATTAGGCACTGTTTGTAGTGTGAAACGCGTCAGATGTTCAGTTATGCTGTGGCATGTACTTTTGATTTTGTTTTTTGAACAAAAGGCAATTTTTTCGGAGTGCGGCTGTCCAGAACTACTTCCTATCTATTAACATCTACTAGTACCTATTGGACGGTGTGCTGTCTGCGGCTGCAAAGTGCTCTTTTTCCAATGCTAATAAATACCATACAATTAGTAAGATAAAACATAGAGAAATGAAAGGATATTTAAACCCAAGAAGAAAATGGAATATATTACAGCTTACAAGTCCCTATCAGCAGTGGCTGCATTAGTTTTAATTTCTCAGAGTCCTTGTCACTTTCTGTAAGCTGAAATGAAAGCAAAAATAATGTTATCTTCCATCTGTAAACCGCTAACCCCCCCACATGCCCACAAAATGGAAATGAAGAGAGAAATACATTTGTAGTCCAGCAAATAGTCACAACCATGGCTCCCTCCATAGATATAGTACACAGGAACATGAAGTGTGTTATTGGTAGTGTAGCGCACCCCCTAAGGAGCTGCAGTTAAACTGGGATCCCCCACCTTGCACAGCCAGGTACACTGAATTTTCACAGGCAATTCAGAGACAGAGAACAGTCCATGACTGTTTTTTTTATTTATTAAGGGTTAATAAGTTGGATATGGATGGGAGGCTAAGGAACTCGACTTAGCAGGAATTCAGGGACATTCTTCCTATATACAGTCTCTATATACAGTCTGTATACAGCTTTCAATCTCTTCCTCCAGCACACTCTTGCTTGCAGACCCTATCTGAATCACTGTTTGGATATCTGACCACTCTCAGTCAGATGTTTGGGCGATGGCCCATTACAGGCAGGAACCCGAGGCGTCTTGTACTATAGTCAAACAGCCTGAAGATTTCCTCTCGTGGCTACTGATCCCAGCACCACCTCTTCAGACACTGCAAAGCCACCTGGCTGCAGCTGCCCCATTCACCAGCCCTCCAGAATAACTTCTCCACCACAGTCCTCCAGACTGAAACTCACCAGCCGACCCGGCTGACTGTCAGAAGATCTCCCAGTAGTGCTGACCTGCCCCTGCTGTCCTCTCTCCTTGCTCCCGTGCCTCCAGGAAGGGCTTCTCTCGTGTTTTATGGCAGGATCCTTCCAGCACTCAAGCCCTGGCCCAAGGTCACCCCTCAGACTAGGGAGCACCCTTGAGGGCCACCGACAGCCTCCTAAGCACTCCATCTCCATCTTCTACCCAACTGCCCCTGCTGGCATGACTCATGCCTACTTATTTATCATTCCTTTCAATTTTCATTTAATTCATTTTTGTCTTTTTTTTTCAATCTTCAGGTCATTTGTTATGATCGAAATTCTTTATTTTGAATAAATTCATAACTTCAGAAAAATTTGAATTCGTTACATTCCATTCTTTTAGATATGGTATTCATTGTATCGAAACGTCGTAAAAATCCAAAATTCAAAAATACAAAAATTCGAAAATATGAATGAAAATCCGAAAATTCTAAAGAATGAAAATCCAAAATTAAGAACAAAAATGTTTTATTATTATTTATTATTATTAATTTGTTACGCTGCATTCGTTTAAATACCGCTTTTGTTATTTTGGATAGTTTCGTAACTTTGGATAAATTTGTTTTCGTTACGTTCACTAACTGCCAAGCTTAAAAGGAAATTCCAATATCTATAATTTAATAGTTATTATTAGTTAGTTATTATTTTGGATTTTCAGGTTTACGGATTTTCGTTCTTATTTTTGGATTTTTGTTCTTTTGAATTTTCAAATTTTTGTTCTTATTTTTGGATTTTCAAATTTTCGAATTTTTGATTTTCGAATTTCAGATTTTTGTTTTTCGAATTTTCAGAATTTCGAATTTCAGATTTTTGTTCTTTCGAATTTTCGAAAAATTTGTTAAAACTGGTTTTCGTTAATTCGAATATTTCCAAATTAACGAATTTGTCGAATTTCGTAGAAAAATTAATTCGGAACAAAACGAATTGCAAATGTCTAATAAATATTCCAAACAGCTCCTCCTAACCTCCACCCACTAGGTCTAGAACATTCTCCAATACCCCAGAAAACAGGGGGAGGCACCAGAGAGGATGCTAGGATGAGTCATCCAGCCCTGATTCACAGAACCCTGAGCTGAACTAATTTTTCCTACACTAACAATTCTACACTAACAAACCTAGCACACACTAGAGGGTGCTACAGTAGTAAGAACAGTGAAAAAACAGAAAAAGAACAACAAATGTATTTATCTAAGGATGCATTATTTGGGGATTTAGATACCTTTAGGAAAAGGTGTCAAGAGGAGGCGGCCTCCAATCTGGTAATAATCCCAAAGTAGATCCTTTATCTGCTTCTTGGTTCAAGTGTTGAAGTATGTGAAATGCCAAAACCTTTTTTTTTCCAATTTAGCAGAGACTGAAGAAGGGTTAAAACTTTTGTGTGTGAGAACAAAAGTGAGAAAAAAATCAAAAATTTTACAATTTTTGCTGGAAGAAAAAAAGATGGTAATGTAGCAGTGCTGGCTATATCGCTTGTGATCATGGGACATTCCTTAACAAAGATCACATTGAGTTTTGTTCCCTCCAGTGCCCAGCATGGGGATTGTGTCATCATTTCCTGATTGCAGAGAGAGAGAGAGACCATTACTGAAAGCAGATGATTGGGGGATATGTAGTCCAGAGGGATGGGATTTCAATGGACCTTTTGCTGCTGCAAACTATAAGTTCCAACTGGCTGGGGAGAGTAGGAATACTGTGTGAGGAGGTAAATAGAACAGCGCAGGGAAGGGCTCGCTCTTTTGGGATCCCAGTCTACAGCTGCAGAGCAGGGCTGCAGAGCGGGCGCCACTGCCTGGACGGCACAGAGTGCTTTCTTGAGTGAGCCTTATCCCTGGAGGCAGACCCTCAGCTACCCAGCTTCCATTGGCAGTGTGGCTATTTAGGGCCATTTTCATCTACACCTACATAGACACTGCTGAATCCCTGGGTTGTCGGGTGACCAGTCGGGCATCTCTGATATGACTGCAGGTCCTACAAGAGACTGTTGTGTATGTCCTCTACTCAAGACCTTTGATATCTCCAGGAGTGGTGAGCAGGCAGAAGCCCATCATTTCCTTCCTACACCCAAGGCTTTCCCTGAGAGACACCTTGTTTGTTACCAGTGTTAATGTTGACAACACGTTTTGATTTAGTTTTAGGTATAGTCTTTTGACTAAAATGCCATTTTAGTTTTAGTCGTATTTTAGTCATCTGAATTGTTTTAGTTTTAGTTTTAGATGACTAAAATCTCCCGTACATTTAGGGTTGCCACCTTTTCTTCAAGCCAAACCCGAACGCTTTAGTGGAAAAATTTTTTGTAGTACACTCTGTAGGATTGTAAGAGACTTGGGACAACTTTGAGTTACCCTAGGAGAGTAGTAAGGAGGTGTGCACATTGCGCGCTGCAGTGAACAATGGCTGTGGCCAAATTGTGTTAACAGTGGAGAGGGAGGGGGGGACTTAAAAAGGCATGGTTAAATAAAACAAAAGCATTTGTGTGCCCATAAAATATGATTAGATTAATAAAAGACATGTCACAGTTAAAATATGAACCTAGCCTACCTTAACCACTTGCCGACCGCCTAACGCAGATATACTGCGGCAGAATGGCACGGGCAGGCAAAATCACATACCTGGTAAGTGATCTGCCTCCCGTGGGCGGGGGGCACATTGCGCCCCCCCGGTGCCCGAGGTGGTAGGCTTCGTTAGGGGAGTGATCCAGGCTGAGGGGGAGGCCACTCATTCGTGGCCACCCCCTCGCGATCGCTCCCAACGAATGACAATCTTCCTCTGCTGCTGTAATGTAAACAGCGGCAGAGGAAGTGATGTCATCTCTCCTCGAGCCAGTCTTTTTGTTCCAGCGCAGAGAGAAGACATCAATGTGAGTTGTGCAACACTACACTAACAGTAGAACACACTAGGCACACTTCCCCCCCCCCCATCACCCCCTTGTACCCCCTGTCACAGTGACACCAATAGCAGTTTTTTTTTTGTATTGGTGTCAGTTTGTGACAGTTATAAGTGGTAGGGCAGTTCATGGTAGCCCCCTTTAGGTCTAGGATACCCCCCTAACCTCCCCTAATAAAGTTTTAACCCCTTGATCACCCCCCGTCGCCAGAGTCACTAAGCGATTGTTTTTCTGATCTCTGTATTAGTCTCACAGGTGACGCTAGTTAGGGAGGTAAGTATATAGGTTCGCCGTCAGTGTTTTATAGCAACAGGGACCCCCATATACTACCTAATAAAGGTTTTAACCCCCTGATTGCCCCCTATTTAACCCTTTCACCAGTGATCACCGTATAACTGTTACAGGTGACCCTGGTTAGTTAGTTTGTTTTTTATAGTTTCAGGGCACCCGCCATTTATTACCTAATAAAGGTTTAACCCCCAATCGCCCGGCAGTGATATAAGTTAAGTTTTAGGGTCAGATAAGGTCTGCGTCGTCCCAGGCAGCGTCAGGTTAGCGCCAGTACCGCTAACAGCCATGCACGCAGCATACACCTCCCTTAGTGGTATAGTATCTGAACGGATCAATATCTGAACCGATCAGATTTATACTAGCTTCCCCAGCAGTTTAGGGTTCCCAAAAACACAGTGTTAGCGGGATCAGCCCAGATACCTGCTAGCACCTGCATTTTGCCCCTCGGCCCAGCCCTGCCCAGCCCACCCAAGTACAGTATCGATCGATCACTGTCACTTACAAAACACTAAGCAAAATAGGCCTGATCCCTGCGATCGCTAACATTTTTTTGGTAGCGTTTTGATACAGTCGCTAACAGTCAGGAGCTTTTTTACCTGTGAGTCTCACTAGTGTACCACTAAATTTAGAACCCAAAATGGCAAATCTTAGGTACACTAGTGAAGAGACCTACATGTTTCTGAGCATGACAGATAGTGAAGAGGAAGTCACTCATCTGTCACATTCAGGCTCAGAATACGATCCTGTAGACGACAGCGGCTCCATGACAGATAGCTCTGCCTACGTAGTTGTGGTCCCTGCCAAGGTCAGGCGTACCAGACCCCGAATTTCATCTTCTGTCGTTGATGTGCAAGAACCGCAGGCCCCTCGTATGGAGCAGAGAAGTACTAGCGCCACTATTCCTTCTGGTGAACTGGCAAGCACCAGCGGCCTAGTACACCCTGGTCGTATATCCAGCACTGCAGTATCACGTGGTAACGTGGTGAGTCCCATAAGTGCAGTTCAAGCTGGCGAGGTGGCAAGCACAAGTAGTGTCCCGCTGCCACCAAGAAGAAGACGAACACAGGCCCGTCGTGCCCATAGTGCCCTTCCTGCTGCATTCGCCAATCCTAATTGGGAACCCACCACTTCTGCAGCACCCGTACTTCACCCATTCACTGGCCAACCCGGCATTCAGGTGGAAACAGTTGATTTTACATCACTTGATTTTTATTCGCTGTTTTTCACCCAAGATCTCTATAGATCTATTGTGGACCAAAGCAATTTGTACGCTGGTCAACACATCACCACTATTCCCCAGTCCTCCCTTGCCAAAGATTGGAGACCAATTATGGTCTCCGAATTTAAGCTCTTTCTGGGCCTTTCCCTCAACATGGGCATAACCAAAAAGAGCAAGTTGCGGTCATATTGGTCCACTGACCCAATTCACCATATGCCCTTGTTCTCTGCCTCCATGACCAGGGCACGATACGAGCAGATCTTGCGGTTCATGCACTTCAATGAGAATGAACTCTGTCGTCCTCGTGGAGACCCTGGATACGATCGACTCTACAAAATTCGGCCCCTCGTAAACCACTTCAACCAGCGTTTTGCAGACTTGTTTACTCCCCATCAAGTTGTCTGTGTTGATGAGTCCCTGATTAAGTTTTCTGGCCGCTTGTCATTCAAACAGTACCTTCCCAGCAAGCGTGCCAGATACGGGGTCAAGATGTATAAGCTCTGTGACAGGGCCACAGACTATACAGTTTTATATAGTTTTATGGTTTACGAGGAAAAAGATAGTCACGTAGAGCCGACAAACTGCCTTGACTACATAGGAAGCGCTGGCAAGATTGTGTGGGACTTGGTGGGGTACCACTTGTACGTGGACAATTATTACACGAGCGTGCCGCTTTTTAGTCACCTTTTTGATCATCAGATTGGAGCATGTGGCGCCGTGTGATCTAATCGCCGGGGCTTTCCCCAACGGCTTGTAGATTCCCGTCTTAGGCTGGGGGAGAGAGCCTGCTTGCAGTGTAATAATTTGCTCGCTATGAAGTGGAGGGATAATAAGAATGTTTTCGTTCTTACCTCCCTTCATGCAGACACGACAGTCCAAATTACTACGGCGACTGGTGTTGTGGAGAAACCCCTCTGTGTCCACGAATATTACCAAAATATGGGAGGGGTGGACCTCAATGACCAGTTGTTAGCGCCGTACCTAGTTGCCCGTAAGTCCAGACGCTAGTACAAAAAAGTGTCTGTTTATTTATTTCAATTGGCTTTGCTGAACGCTTATGTGCTATACAGTGCTATACAGAGCTTCAGGATGGACTGGATCCTTCCTTAAATTCCAGGAAGAGATTGTCAGAGCCCTTCTGTTTCCAGACGGTGCTCCACCTCACCTTCCCCAACCAAATGCAGTAAGCCGGCTGCATGAGAGGCATTTTCTTTATGTCCTCCCGAGTACCCCTACCCAACGAGCCCCCCAAAAAAGATGTCGTGTCTGCAGCAAGCGCGGATATAAGCGTGACACCCGCTATTATTGTCCCTCCTGTCCTGACAATCCTGGTCTTTGCATTGGTGAATGTTTTGAACGCTACCATACACTAGTTGAGTATTAGCGTAGAGTACAGCACTGCACAGACTAGGACACGCTTTCACAGGGTCACCCAAGATGCCATCGCATTTTGAGAGACCCGAACCTGGAAACGGTTACAGTTACAAAAGTTAGTTACAAAAAAAGTGTAAAAAAAAAAAAAACAGTAAAAAAAAAAAAAACCACAAAAAAATATATAAAATAAAAAAACAAAAATAGTTGTCGTTTCATTGTTCTCTCTCTATTCTCTCTCTATTGTTCTGCTCTTTTTTACTGTATTCTATTCTGCAATGTTTTATTGTTATTATGTTTTATCATGTTTGCTTTATAGGTATGCAATTTTTTTATACTTTACTGTTTACTGTGTTTTATCGTTAACCATTTTTTTGTTTTCAGGTACGCCATTCAGCTGCAGAGCGGATTTATTTATCTTGACAGCAACAGTGTTTGCTCCCACGATACATAAAGCCTTGACTCCAGGGCTGTCGAAGGTGATTTCACCACCACAGTTACATACTTCAACATATATGCCGAAGCATGGGGGCAGCAGGGGCGGAGGAGCGATTTGCTCCTACCTTTTGCGGGAGGATGCCCCCATGCTTCAGCATATATATATTTTAGGCACAGGTTGCGTTAAATGTTTTATTTTTTACTATTTTTTTTTGTATTTGCTTTGCAGGTATGGTAAGTCACATGCCCCGTACACACGGTCGGATTTTCCGATGGACATTGTCCGATCGGAGCGCGTTGTCGGAAATTCCGACCGTGTGTGGGCTCCATCGCACATTTTCCATCGGATTTTCCGACATACAAAGTTGGACAGCAGGAGATAAAATTTTCCGACAACAAAATCCGATTGCGTCAATTCTGACCGTGTGTGGCCTGTTCCGACGCACAAAGTGCCACGCATGCTCAGAAGAAATTCCGACACGGGACAGCTCGTTCTGGTAAACTTAGCGTTCGCAATGGATACAGCACTTTCGTCACGCTGCAATGTTCAAAATGGTTTAATACAGCGCACTCTCTTCTTCTTTATAATGTGACAAGAATTAAGTAGTTTTGATGCTCATATTCACACACACTTCTCACAAACTTCTTTCGTTACTATTTATTGGGATTCCCTCAATATATTTTGATTTCTCACATCTGACAACATAATTTTTTTTATTTTTTTTTACTTTAATGTAGAATCTTTTTTTGTGTTTCTCTTTTTTAATTTTTTTTTTTTGGTGATTTTGATTTGTACTCCCGAAAATGTTTGTGTGTTTTTTGTGACAAGTTCCCACAACACCATTGATATGTTGTTCTATTTAATCTGTAGGAGATTGTTTGGTGTTGTTGTCCCTTGTTAATTTAACATTGTACTTTAGAAATGTACCTGAATCGTCACCAACAAACGGTCCTTTTTGGATGAAAACACACACAGGAGAGTAGAATTTACCTAAAAAATTTTATTAAGGGGTCACAACTATAAACAAAGAGGGAGGCAACGCTGGAGAAACTGCAGAAGTGGGTGAAGCCTTGGACCCCCAGGGCAGACATCAATTATTTAAAAGCAAAATTGGTGGCCTGAGGAGTCCATATCTAAGGGAGGGCAGTGTGGTCCAGAAGTCCCAGAGATCCGGAAAGCAGCAGATGACATCTGTGTCCCCAGGCTGTGGTCATACAAGAGACTGCATCTTCTGTCAGACCAGACTGAACCCAGGGTCATCACTCTTTGGTCTTCCTTCCACGCTTCCTTCCAGCCTTTGGCTGTGGTGGTGGAGTTGTGGCAGCAGGAGGAGGAGGAGGAGGAGGAGGATCGTCGATCTCAATGACATCCGTCTTGTGTGTCAGTTCCCCACTCTCCCCCTTATGTAGGACTTTATAAATCAGGTCCTCAGAGATCTTGCGTTGGCCCTCCTGCATGCCCAGCAATTTGGTGGCAGTCATGCAGGCAAAGGCCTCTTCAGGACTGTGGAAGGCTCTGAGGGACGCCGAAGCCTCCTGGATCAGCCTGTATGCTGAATCCTGCACAGGACTGGGAGTGGCCTTCCTGGCCCTTTTGTATGGAAGGCGGAGGGGAGGAACCTGAGACTCAGCCAGGCTGCGACTGGTCCCAGGCTTCTCTTGGCTGACACTTAGCCTCGCCTCCTCCTGGCTGCCACTAATCCCCGCCTCCTCCTGGCTGACACTAATAATCCCCGCCTCCTCCTGACTGCCACATTCCACAGCCTCCTCCTGGCTGAGGTCTTCCTGTGTATGAAAAAGGGACATAGTTTTAGTTTTTTTTACATCAATCACACACAATTTTCACCTCCTGACTGCTGCAAATTCAATGTTAACAAATATAACAGACTATCCTTCTGAGCCCAGCATTTTGCATTCTTGTCCCAATTTTGGGTGCCCACTACTGTCTATTGATATGTAAAACACTTTTTTTAATCAGCAATTAATGATCAATAATAACATCTAGTAAACATCATTTCTTTATTGCCCAGAAATCTGTAGAAGAATGCTATACCTGACTCCAGCTGGGCTCCTCCACTTCTTCCTGGCTGGAAGGCCCAGGTTGGACATCGGAAGCCTCAGCTGGTATGGAAGGAAGTGTGGAAGGAAGAGTAGAGAGGGATTCCCTGACTTCAGTGTGGTCTGACAGAAATCTCAGTCTCTCATAGTACCACAGTCTGGGGACATAAACATCATCTGCTGCAGGTCCGGATCTCTGGGAATCCGTGACCTTCTTGCGCTCCCTAAGATAAGTGCTCCTCAGGCCACCAATTTTAGCTTTTAAATAAGGGATGGTTGCTGTGGGGATCACCGGCTTCACCAACTCCAGCAGTTTCTCCAGCGCTGCCTGCCTCTTCTGTTTGTGATTATAGTGGGGGTGTCTCACTTGCCACAGACAGGGCAGCTCCCTGTACTTGTCAATAAACAGGGGCAGGAAATTGTGGTCGTTGAACCCATCCATTTTCTCTGCAAGACACAACACAAGACAAACCCTAATGTCAGGCCAAACTCCCCTAATCTTGTTACAATATAGGCTTCCATTTCGAAGCAGTATAGGCCCAAGTTTAGATCCTACCTTCGTTAGCACGATCGGCATCTCCGATGCTCCTTCCTCCGCTCACAGATCGTACGTAAGACGCGCGCGTTACGATTTATACACACTGCGCATGCGTATAACTCCGCCCGCCCCTGACGTTCTTTCTATTCTATTCCCCGCCCCTTTTCATTCGGCGCAGTGGAGGAAGAGCACATGGCGGATAGACAGCAGGATCGTGCTAAGTACAGCAACGAGGAGGAGGAGGGGGAGGAAAGGCCGGAGCCTGAAACATCCCGATCCAGAAGGAGATTAAAGGACTCAAATATGTCCTTTGGGGAGATGTTGGAGATGGTGGACATCCTGAAGAGGGCCGACTATGATGGAAAGTATGGGCCTTACCCCAACCCCAATGTCCGAAAGGCCAAGATCATGGCGAAAGTGGTCAGAAGTCTGCACCGGAAATTCAGGGTACGACGATCGAAAGATCAGCTCAGGAAGCGGTGGTCGGACCTGAAATTACGAGAACATGAGCAGTACAGAAAGATCCGGAGAGTGCTGCAAAAAAGTAAGTAGTTGTGCTGTGTTCCTATTCTTTTTGTGTTTATTACGTTCGTGCTGCTCCATGTGCTTTTAGGAACTATTGTACAGTTTAAAATGGCAACTTTCATGTTCATGGGCACATTATTCGTTCGGATCACACATTTTTATTTCGGACTATAAAATACCATTGTTTAGGCCATATGCATTTGGCCACCATTTTGAGGCCCTATACTTGTCTTCAAAGAATTTGGTTGTGTAGATGGCTTTGTTACTAGAATGAAATGCAAACTAGATTCTGTGTAAGGAGAGGACACTGAGCAGCTGTTTTCACATCTGGACACTGGAGTACTAGTGTGGGACACAAGAACACCATTTTTATTAGGGGGGCCACACAGGTGCTCCAGTGTATACTATAGGGGGGGGGGGCTACATCTGTGAAGCTTGTACCAAACAGGTAAAGTATTGCAGGTTGACAAAGGACACTAAAAAAGCTACATCTTGGAACTCGGCTAAAATAGACAATTGTACCCCACTTCCAAGCAATGTTTCCTATTTCTAGTTCTGCCATCAAATATCTGTGTGCTAATTATACCATTTTTGTTTTACATAGGGGAGAAAAGACTCAGAGGACACCCCTCATCCGAGGAGACCAGAGCCCCCCCCCCCCTCTGGAAGAAGGGGAAATCCACCCAACACAAGATGAGCAGGAGGAAGAAGACGTGGTGGAACTAGTCACCACAACAGGTGAGTGTCTGCGACCACAGGCTCAGATAAGAGATGGATGGCGGCATTTTTTTTAGACCTAATTTATTTTGGGTTTCCTCTCTTTTTAGGTGATCGTGAGGTTGTGGATGAAGATCCTTTCACATCAGAAAGTGCCCAGATCGTGATCTGGGAGATCATGGGGTGTAATTTACAATTGGAAAACATTAAGCAAAATATCAATGATGTTATTCCAAAATATAAAAACATCATTGATGTTTTGGGATGAGTTTAAAACCCCTCCAAATCACTTTCTTCTTTTGTCTGCTACAATGTGCGAAATGTTTTTGTGATTTTTTCCAAAGCCAAATTTGGAGGATGCACACAATGTGTCAACATGTGCTATCTGCCATCACGGGAGATCAATGGACGCGTTTTGGGGGTGCAACCCCTTCCTCAATTATAAAGTAGCGGTGAGGAAGGGCTTTCTCCCCCAAAACACGTCCCTTGATCCCCCGTGATGGCAGGTCGCACATGTTGACATTGTGAAATTTGTGTGCATCTTCCAAATTTGGCTTTTCCTGGGGTGATTTCACCCCTTCTGAACTCAATATCAAACACAGTTCCTAAATACTCATGTCTGATATTGCCTTCAAGTTCTACCAAATGTGAACTTTGTAAGATCAAGATTTGTGTCTTTCTTGTTGGTTTTACACAGGCCTGTTTTATATAAAATGCACATTTTTTTTTTCTTGTCTTTCTTCATTTTCAAAAACAAATGAGAGCTGCAAAATACTCACCATGCCTCTCAGCAAATAGCTTGGGGAGTCTACTTTCCAAAATGGGGTCATTTGGGGGGGTGTGCTATCTTGGCATTTTTTGGCCTTTGAAACTGTGATAGGTAGTGAGGAGTGAATCAAAAATTTACGCCCTTAGAAATCCTGAAGGCGGTGCTTGGTTTTCGGGGCCCCGTACGCGGCTAGGCTCCCAAAAAGTCCCTTACATGTGGTATCCCCGTACTCAAGAGAATCAGCAGAATGTATTTTGGGAGCAATTCCACATATGCCCATGGCCTGTGTGAGCAATATATCATTTAGTGACAACTTTGTGCAAAAAAAAAAAAAAAATTGTCACTTTCCCTCAACTTGTGTAAAAATATAAAATATTCCATGGACTCAACATGCCTCTCAGCAAATAGAATGGGGTGTCTACTTTCCAAAATGGGGTCATTTGGAGGGGTTGTGCCATCTGGGCATTTTATGGCCTTCAAAACTGTGATAGGTAGTGAGGAGTGAAATAAAAAATTTACGCCCTTAGAAATCCTGAAGGCAGTGCTTGGTTTTCGGGGCCCCGTACGCGGCTAGGCTCCCAAAAAGTCCCACACATGTGGTATCCCCGTACTCAAGAGAATCAGCAGAATGTATTTTGGGGTGCAATTCCACATATGCCCATGGCCTGTGTGAGAAATATATCATTTAGTGGCAACTTTGTGCAAAAAAAATAAAAAGTTTGTCATTTTCCTGCAACTTGTGGCAAAATATAAAATATTCTATGGACTCAACATGCCTCTCATCAAATAGCTTGGGGTGTCTACTTTCCAAAATGGGGTCATTTGGGGGGGTTTGTGCCATCTTGGCATTTTATGGCCTTCAAAACTGTGATAGGTAGTGAGGAGTGAAATCAAAAATTTACGCCCTTAGAAATCCTGAAGGTGGTGCTTGGTTTCGGGGCCCCGTACGCGGCTAGGCTACCAAAAAGTCCCACGCATGTGGTATCCCCATACTCAGGAGAAGCAGCAGAATGTATTTTGGGGTGTAATTCCACATATGCCCATGGCATGTTTGAGCAATATATCATTTAGTGACAACTTTTTGTAATTTTTTTTTTTTCATTATTCAATCACTTGGGACAAAAAATTAATACTCAATGGGCTCAACATGCCTCTCAGCAATTTCCTTGGGGTGTCTACTTTCCAAAATAGGGTCATTTGGGGGGGGGTTGTACTGCCCTGCCATTTTAGCACCTCAAGAAATGACATAGGCAGTCATAAACTAAAAGCTAAGTAAATTCCAGAAAATGTACCCTAGTTTGTAGACGCTATAACTTTTGCGCAAACCAATAAATATACGCTTATTGACATTTTTTTTACCAAAGACATGTGGCCGAATACATTTTGGCCTAAATGTATGACTAAAATTGAGTTTATTGGATTTTTTTTAATAACAAAAAGTAGAAAATATTTTTTTTCAAAATTTTCGGTCTTTTTCCGTTTATAGCGCAAAAAATAAAAACCGCAGAGGTGATCAAATATCACCAAAAGAAAGCTCTATTTGTGGGAAGAAAAGGACGCAAATTTCGTTTGGGTACAGCATTGCATGACAGGGCAGTGGATGGTGTCGGTAGAGCAATGGACAGTGTCAGTGGGGCAGTGGATGGTGTCGGTAGAGCAGTGGATGGTGTCAGTAGGGCAGTGGATGATGTCAGTAGGGCAGTGGACGGTGTCAGTAGGGCAGTGGACGTTGTCAGTAGGGCAGTGGACGGTGTTAGTAGGGCAGTGGACGGTGTCGGTAGAGCAGTGTACGGTGTCAGTGGGGCAGTGGATGGTGTCAGAGCAGTGGACGGTGTCAGTAGGGCAGTGGAAGGTGTCAGTAGGGCAGAGGATGATGTCAATAGGGCAGTGGACGGTGTCAGTAGGGCAGTGGATGGTGTCGGTAGAGCAGTGAACAGTGTCAGTGGGGCAGTGGATGGTGTTGGTAGGGCAGTGGACGGTGCCGGTAGAGCAGTGGATGGTGTCAGTGGGGCAGGGGGTGGTGTCGGTAGGGCAGTGGATGTTGTCGGTAGAGCAGTGGACGGTGTCGGTAGAGCAGTGGACAGTGTCAATGGGGCAGTGGATGGTGTTGGTAGGGCAGTGGACGGTGTCGGTAGAGCAGTGGACGGTGTTGGTAGAGCAGTGGACGGTGTCAGTGGGGCAGTGGATGGTGTCAGTAGGGCAGTGTACCTTCATCCAAAAACCTCAATCAGCTCTACTGAACCCAACCCCATCCAAACTGTTCACAAAACGGATCTGTGCATTCTACAACCCTCAGGCATTTTAGTCAACTAAAATCGAATGGGTTTAGTTAAATTGTGACCGCGCAATTAGCAGTTAAAGCAACGCAGTGCCAAATTGTAAAACGTGCTCTGGTCAGGAAGGGGGTAAATCCTTCCGGGGCTGAAGTGGTTAAAAGTGGACACTGTCAGTTAGTAGGGCAGTGGACAGTGTCAGTAGGGCAGAGGACGGTGTCAGTAGGACAGTTGACGGTGTTAGCAGGGCAGTGGATGGTGTCAGTAGGGCAGTGGAAGGTGTCAGTAGGGCAGTGGAAGGTGTCAGTAGGGCAGTGGACTGTATCAGTAGGGCAGTGGAAGGTGTCAGTAGGGCAGAGGATGATGTCAATAGGGCAGTGGACGGTGTCAGTAGGGCAGTGGATGGTGTTGGTAGAGCAGTGGACAGTGTCAGTGGGGCAGTGGATGGTGTCGGTAGGGCAGTGGACGGTGCCTGTAGAGCAGTGGATGGTGTCAGTGGGGCAGGGGATGGTGTCGGTAGAGCAGTGGACGGTGTCGGTAGAGCAGTGGACAGTGTCAATGGGGCAGTGGATGGTGTTGGTAGGGCAGTGGACGGTGTCGGTAGAGCAGTGGACGGTGTTGGTAGAGCAGTGGACGGTGTCAGTGGGGCAGTGGATGGTGTCAGTAGGGCAGTGTACCTTCATCCAAAAACCTCAATCAGCTCTACTGAACCCAACCCCATCCAAACTGTTCACAAAACGGCACTGTTCGTTCTACAACCCTCATGCATTTTAGTCAACTAAAATCTAATGGGTTTAGTTAAATTGTGACCGCGCAATTAGCAGTTAAAGCAACGCAGTGCCAAATTGTAAAACGTGCTCTGGTCAGGAAGGGGGTAAATCCTTCCGGGGCTGAAGTGGTTAAAAGTGGACACTGTCAGTTAGTAAGGCAATGGACTGTATCAGTAGGGCAGTGGATGGTGTCAGTAGGGCAGCGGACGGTGTCAGTAGGGCAGTGGATGGTGTCAGCCAGAGCAGTGGAAGGTGTCAGTAGGGCAGTGGATGATGTCAGTAGGGCAGTGGACGGTGTCAGTAGGGCAGTGGACGTTATCAGTAGGGCAGTGGACAATGTTGGTAGAGCAGTGGAAGATGTCAGTAGGGCAGTGGACGGCGTCAGTAGGGCAGTGGATGATGTCAGTAGGGCAGTGGATGTTGTGTCAGTGGATGGTGTCGGTAGAGCAGTGTACGGTGTCAGTGGGGGCAGTGGATAGTGTCAGTAGAGCAGTGGACGGTGTCAGTAGGGCAGAGGATGATGTCAATAGGGCAGTGGACGGTGTCAGTAGGGCAGTGGACGGTGTCGGTAGAGCAGTGGACAGTGTCAGTGGGGCAGTGAATGGTGTCAGTAGGGCAGTGGACGGTGTCAGCAGAGCAGTGGAAGGTGTCAGTAGGGAAGTGGATGATGTCAGTAGGGCAGTGGACGGTGTCAGTAGGGCAGTGGACGTTGTCAGTAGGGCAGTGGACAATGTCGGTAGAGCAGTGGAAGATGTCAGTAGGGCAGTGGACGGCGTCAGTAGGGCAGTGGATTATGTCAGTAGGGCAGTGGACGGTGTCAGTAGGGCAGTGGACGGTGTCAGTAGGGCAGTGGATTGTGTCGGTAGAGCAGTGTACGGTGTCAGTGGGGCAGTGGATAGTGTCAGTAGAGCAGTGGACGGTGTCAGTAGGGCAGAGGATGATGTCAATAGGGCAGTGGACGGTGTCAGTAGGGCAGTGGACGGTGTCGGTAGAGCAGTGGACAGTGTCAGTGGGGCAGTGAATGGTGTCAGTAGGGCAGTGGACAGTGCCGGTAGAGCAGTGGACGGTGTCAGTGGGGCAGGGGATGGTGTAAGTAGGGCAGTGGATGGTGTCGGTAGAGCAGTGGACGGTGTCGATAGAGCAGTGGACAGTGTCAATGGGGCAGTGGATGGTGTTGTTAAGGCAGTGGACGATGTCGGTAGAGCAGTGGACGGTGTTGGTAGAGCAGTGGACGGTGTCAGTGGGGCAGTGGATAGTGTCAGTAGGGCAGTGTACCTTCATCCAAAAACCTCAATCAGCTCTACTGAACCCAACCCCATCCAAACTGTTCACAAAACGGCACTGTTCGTTCTACAACCCTCATGCATTTTAGTCAACTAAAATCTAATGGGTTTAGTTAAATTGTGACCGTGCAATTAGCAGTTAAAGCAACGCAGTGCCAAATTGTAAAACGTGCTCTGGTCAGGAAGGGGGTAAATCCTTCCGGGGCTGAAGTGGTTAAAAGTGGACACTGTCAGTTAGTAAGGCAATGTACTGTATCAGTAGGGCAGTGGATGGTGTCAGTAGGGCAGCGGACGGTGTCAGTAGGGCAGTGGATGGTGTCAGCCAGAGCAGTGGAAGGTGTCAGTAGGGCAGTGGATGATGTCAGTAGGGCAGTGGACGGTGTCAGTAGGGCAGTGGACGTTGTCAGTAGGGCAGTGGACAATGTTGGTAGAGCAGTGGAAGATGTCAGTAGGGCAGTGGACGGCGTCAGTAGGGCAGTGGATGATGTCAGTAGGGCAGTGGACGGTGTCAGTAGGGCAGTGGATGGTGTCGGTAGAGCAGTGTACGTTGTCAGTGGGGCAGTGGATAGTGTCAGTAGAGCAGTGGACGGTGTCAGTAGGGCAGAGGATGATGTCAATAGGGCAGTGGACGGTGTCAGTAGGGCAGTGGACGGTGTCGGTAGAGCAGTGGACAGTGTCAGTGGGGCAGTGAATGGTGTCAGTAGGGCAGTGGACGGTGTCAGTAGAGCAGTGGAAGGTGTCAGTAGGGAAGTGGATGATGTCAGTAGGGCAGTGGACGGTGTCAGTAGGGCAGTGGACGTTGTCAGTAGGGCAGTGGACAATGTCGGTAGAGCAGTGGAAGATGTCAGTAGGGCAGTGGACGGCGTCAGTAGGACAGTGGATTATGTCAGTAGGGCAGTGGACGGTGTCAGTAGGGCAGTGGACGGTGTCAGTAGGGCAGTAGATTGTGTCGGTAGAGCAGTGTACGGTGTCAGTGGGGCAGTGGATAGTGTCAGTAGAGCAGTGGACGGTGTCAGTAGGGCAGAGGATGATGTCAATAGGGCAGTGGACGGTGTCAGTAGGGCAGTGGACGGTGTCGATAGAGCAGTGGACAGTGTCAGTGGGGCAGTGAATGGTGTCAGTAGGGCAGTGGACGGTGCCGGTAGAGCAGTGGACGGTGTCAGTGGGGCAGGGGATGGTGTCGGTAGGGCAGTGGATGGTGTCGGTAGAGCAGTGGACGGTGTCGATAGAGCAGTGGACAGTGTCAATGGGGCAGTGGATGGTGTTGTTAAGGCAGTGGACGATGTCGGTAGAGCAGTGGACGGTGTTGGTAGAGCAGTGGACGGTGTCAGTGGGGCAGTGGATAGTGTCAGTAGGGCAGTGTACCTTCATCCAAAAACCTCAATCAGCTCTACTGAACCCAACCCCATCCAAACTGTTCACATGACGGCACTGTGCGCTCTACAACCCTCATGCATTTTAGTCAACTAAAATCTAATGGGTTTAGTTAAATTGTAATGCATTATTTAAACATTTCTCTAGAACTTCCAAAATCATTAGATACTCCTGGACTAAAAATCATATAATATGTAATTATTTATGGTATTAAGGTTTGAACATGCAATACAGACACAGTTTTTCCCGTGATATATAACGTCTTTATAAATAAAACCAAGTTTCATAAACAAACAAACATATTGCTTTTTGACAAGCAGAAGTGCAACTTTAAAATAAAAAAAACCCAAAAAACTGTAAAAATCTATTGGCTGTAATGCCATTGCACATATTGTCTGAATATATTACCAACATTAAATATTAAGAAAAAATATTTAAAAAAGCCTTTTTCTTATTTTTTTTCTCTTTTAGCAGCTTAGTAGATGCCCCTTACTTACCCTTAAGTGGAATAGTGCAATACATGTTTAAACTTTAACGTGCTATTATTATAGGCTCTGGAATGGAATTTTGTTGCCGAGTTAGAAATGGCCAGCAGAGTAGAGTGAATTTTGATGTCAGTTTTCGATTTAGTTTTAGTCATAGTTTTTTGACTAAAATGCCCTTTTAGTTTTAGTCTTATGACTAAAATGCCATTTTAGTTTTAGTCGTATTTTTGTCATCTGAATTGTTTTCGTTTTGGCTGGTTGCCATTGCACAGCAACATCTTATGCCCCTTCATAGCTAGCTGTAGATCTTGAACACCTTACATCAAGAACTCCTTCCCAAAAAAGGACTCAGCTTATAACACCTGCTCATCTTAAAGGAGACCTCTTATTCTGGTTTTGCTTATTGCTCTTACAGTGCCTTGAAAAAGTATTCATACCCCTAGAATTTTTCCACATTTTGTCATGTTACAATCAAAAACATAAATGTATTTTATTGGGATTTTATATGATAGACCAACACAAAGTGGCACATAATTGTGAAGTAGAAGGGAAATAATAAATGGTTTTCAACATTTGCTACAAATAATTATGTGAAAAGTGTGGCGTGCATTGAATTCAGCCCCCTTTACGCTGATACCCCTAACTAAAATCTCTTGGAACCGGGGGACGTGTCTGGATGTAGTGGGAACAAGACATGTTCCAGAGGAGCTCCGCCGGTCCTGATAGTATCTGCAGCCATCCTGCCTTACAGGACATTTATTTCACCACCAACTGCTCCCTCACTAGTGCTGGGCACCATCTGCAGCAGGGACAGTGGTTATTGTGGAGGCCGGCTGACTGACGGAGCTGCTGCAGGCCCTCGGCTGGCTCCACACTCCAGAAGCAATCCGCCATCTTGACGCCTGCGGAGCCTCCGCGATCCCCGGCCTCAGGTGCCGCGATCAGCGGGAGGGGAGCTGCCGCCCGCCACACATCAGTGCCATCCATCTGTTGGACGAAGCGGGACTCGGAGGGGACACGAGGGTGCACCGGACGCACTGCAGCGGCCCTCAGCTGGCTCTATACTCCGGCCGCCGGCCGCCATCTTGCGGCCTTTGGAACAGCAACAATCCCTGAGCTCGGGTGCCGCGATCTGTGGGAGGGGAGCCGCTGCACGGCCTGTGACATGCAGAGAGACTGAGAGGGGGCAATAAAGAACATCGAAGGACTCACAGAGGCCGGTTCCGAGCACCCGCGGCCTGCACCCAGCTTGCGGCCTACAGGACTGACCACAGCCTGGACACTAAGGTACCTGTCTTTGGGGGTGGTGTATGGCTGCGGATTTAAACGGCCGAGCCTGAGCTGAGCGCTGCCTGTTATTATAGTTTATCCCATACAGCAGTGGAGGGCATCTGGGCATGAGAAGAGGCAGGTCTGGTTCCGCGAAGACAGGTGGGCATACCCCTACAGTTTCCTCACAGTGGAGGTCACAGGCCCCAGTAGGCCTGTCCAGCTACACGCACATGGCGTCTCAGACCATCCCCGCAGATCCGGGATCGGAAGAGGATCGCTTTCAAGCTCTAATGCTGGCTATCTCTGGCTGTCAGAACACCTTAATGGCCAAAATTGACACCCTGCAAAAGGAATTTGGACTAATGCGCAGGGATATGGACAAGATGCGGGATTGCATGAATGAGGCGGAGCGGCGTATCAGCGACTCGGAGGACGCCGTTCGGGACAATCGGGCCTCCATCCATACCCTACAAGCCAAGGTAAAGATTCTCGAATCGCGGGCTGAGGACAGTGAGAACCGCAGCCATAGGAACAATTTGCAGCTGGTGGGCCTGCAGGAGGGCTCTGAGGGTCAGGACCCTACGGCTTTCACGGAGACCCTGCTTCGCACCCTACTTCCACAGGCGATGTTTTCTCCGCACTTTGTAGTGGAACGAGCACACAGGATGCCTCCTGTGCGGGGCCCACCTGGGGCCCCACCACGTACCTTCATCTTTCAGTTGTTGAATTTCCGTGACAGGGACTTGGCCCTCAGGGAGGTCCGGAAGATCCCGGAGCTTCGCTTTGAAAATACCAAGATTATGATGTTTCCAGACTACTCCATCGACACCCAGCGGCTCCGCAGAACCTTCGACCACGTCAAGGCACAGCTCCGTCTGAAAGGGTTAAAGTATAACATGTTGTTCCCAGCTCGCCTTAGAGTGATCGATGGAGAGTCCTCTCGATACTTCACCTCGCCGGAGGAGGCCTCCCGCTGGTTGGATACCCTGCCCCAAGCTCGGAGGGGACAGGAGTAGTATCTACAGGAGTGCTTGTGCAATTGCCCAGTGATGCACCCTAGTGCCTTAACTGTGACTATCCCTGATACGAATGCTCGTCACCATCCACATCTACCGAGATGAACGCTTTCTTCCTTTCTTTAATTTTTATTTGCTCCTATTTTTGCTCACACAGATTCAAAGCCACTCCTCCCCCCCCATGTTTTCTGTTCTGTTTCACTGGAATGTGCCTGTGGGGGGAGAGCGAAGCTGTGGTAGTGGATAGCTCCCTTCTGTTTCTTAACCCCCGGAGTACCACTGAGATCTACATGGCTGCTTTATCCTCTATCCCCTTCGAGCAAGTTGACAATATGGCAGAACAATCACACTATATTTTTTTTGCCTGAAAGGAACGGTGATCGATGGAGGTGAATATTACTCTCCAGGGCCTTCTATAGAGGTCTATGGGTTGTATATCACTGATCTGACCAAAGTATGTGCCCCTAGCTGCGGCTAGGTGTTTTTCATCTTAGTTTTATTATTATGGTTACTTTTCTAGTTTACAATTTGCATGGATCCCTGTTACGTTGCTTTTATCCTTTAGGATACGGATGGATGTCTCCGAACTGCACCGAACTCTGACCGCCCCTGTGTTTGTTTGGTGGCTGTCTGGGGGTTGTCTCTCTGCCTCATAGGAGACTATCCTAGGCCTCAATGGGTCTTGTTTTGGGTATAGGCACGCCGAGTTCCACAACGGTTGTGCGGGGTGGGAGGGGTTTGGGTTTTTTCTTGTTTTTTTGTGTTACTTTTTTCTATATAAGACAGATGAGTGACAATATAAGTTATACAAGGGTGCTGTGGATTTGGGCCCTGCCATCGCTTTGCCTAGATCTGTGGCGGACCCATATGTACAGTGTATTGATGATGATGCCGACCTCTCAGGGTCCAGCTGACTGTGAACTAATCCTTACAAATTTATGTCTTCCCATATTATGGCCCCCTTAAAATCCTTTCTTGGAATCTCCGGGGCCTTGGTGATAAAATAAAGCTCTCCCTAGTGTTCGACTATATTAAGAAATATAACCCCCACATATGCATACTGCAAGAAACACACCTAGTGGGGAGTAAGATAATGAGTCTTAAACGCCCCTGGGTAGGGCGGCATTTTCATGCCACCTACTCTGGATACTCCCGTGGAGTTAGTATTTTGATTCACAAGTCCCTCCAATTCAAGCTGCTAGATGTTAAGCTGGACCCTGGGGGTAGGTACGTGCTAATTCATGCATTTATTGACACGGTTGAGATGGTGGTGGTGGGCATCTACTTACCACCCCCGGCTGACATTTCCCTTTTACATAATCTTATCCCCCTCCTAGCTCAGTATCCCACAGACAATGTCCTTCTGGCAGGGAATTTCAATATAGCGCCGGACCCGTCCCGGGATAGACTCACCCCCGACCCAGCCACGGACTCTTCCTTATCCAGATGGTCAGGCATCTTTGGTTTTGAGGATGTGTGGAGATGGAAGCACCCCAATGAACGCTCTTACACGTGCTGCTCCCTTTCCCATAATACGCTATCTCGCATTGATCTCCTCTATGCCAGTGGCAGTCTTCTGCCTAGGCTTAGGGAGATCAAGATCCTGCCCAGAGGAATATCGGACCATTCACCGATGTTTTGTGTTATACAAACGGTGACACCCCCAACTGACAGAATTTGGCGTCTGTCTAAATTTTGGATAAATCATCTGACTATAGAGTTTGAGATGGTCACCTCGATTAAACAATACTGGTTGATAAATGCTAACTCTACTACACCCGGTAACGACTGGGACGCATTTAAGGCCTATATTAGAGGATGTTATATGTCTTCTATAGCTACGGAACGTAAAAATGACCAGATTGCACTTGAGGAAGCGGAGGCCAAGGCTCAATCTCTTGAATCTGACTTCGCCCTCACGGCTAACCCATCACAGGACAGGACATGAAAGCAGTGTACAGGGAGGTTTTGCTTCTTAGGGTGGCCAAAGTTATCTTTGAATCTTTGAACAGGGGGAAAAGACAGGGAGACTGTTAGCCTGGCTCGCTAGAGAGCAATCCCCGACCTCCACTATAGCAAGTATTAGGGCGTCGGACGGGGCGGTTAAGACAGATCCATCAGACATAAACACATGCTTTATGGAATTTTACTCCAATCTGTACTCGTCGAGAGCAGGATACTCTGAGGAAGAGTTGTCTGGGTTCTTGGATGAGGTGGAATTTCCTACTCTTACCCTGGAGGCTAGGAAGTCCCTGGATAGCCTGATCACACTAGAAGAGGTCCAACTAGCTTTAGGTTCTCTACAATCAGGTAAGACTCCGGGGGCGGATGGGTTCCCTCCTGAGTTTTATCAGCAATATGCTGAGGAAGTGGCACCTAGACTACACAACATGTTTATTAAGACGCTAAAAGGAGGAGCCCTCCCCCCATCTTTGGCACAAGCCATAATAGTTGTGGTGCCCAAACCAGGGAAAGATCCCCAATTATGTTCGTCCTATAGGCCCATTTCCCTCTTGAATTCTGATGCCAAAATTTTAACCAAAATTCTTGCCAGACATCTAAATGAGGTAATACTCTCACTGGTACATGAAGATCAATCGGGCTTCATGCCGGGCAAGGGCACGGACATCAACCTGCGGAGACTGTATGCGGTCTTGTCCTCGGGGGTTGGAGACGTTGACCAAGCGGTAGTGGCCTCCCTGGATGCGGAAAAAGCTTTCGATTCCATGGAATGGAACTATCTATGGGAGGTCCTCCGCAGATTTGGATTTGGTCCCGTCTTCATCTCCTGGGCTGAGGCTGTGTACAGATCCCCGACAGCCAGAGTCTGCACTGGAATGGTCCTCTCCCCACCTTTTCCCCTTCATAGGGGAACGAGACAGGGTTGCCCATTATCCCCGGGGCTCTTTGTGCTGGCGATAGAACCCATGGCTATCCTTATTAGATCCACCTCTCAGATACAGGGTATAACAATAGGCCCACTACAAGAAAAGGTGTCATTGTATGTGGATGACACCTTGTTATATCTTAAAGATGATGGAAACTCATTGACACAAGCACTTCAGGTCATAGACAGATGTGGGCGATATTCAGGAATATGTATTAACTGGGGGAAATCAGTATTGTTTCCACTGCACTCTGGGGTTGCTCCTTTACATTCGGACGCCCAGCTTCACCGGGTATCCCAGTTTAGATACCTCGGCGTAGAGATACATAGAGACCTTCGCCAATTCATTGGCCTGAATTTGGCCCCGGTGATGTCTCGGGTGACCTACCAATTTTCCTCATGGAGGTCTCATTTCCAGTGGGCCACGTAAATTTAATTAAGATGTCCATCCTGCCTAGATTCACCTATCTATTCAGACAAACTCCTGTACCCATACCTATTTCCTTTTTTAACTAACTCGACAGTCTGGTCGTCTCCCTCGTATGGAATGGGAAGGCCCCCAGAATCGCAAAAACAACCTTACAACCACCGGTTACATTGGGAGGCTTGGCACTCCCCTGTTTCTTAAAATACTATTGGGCTGCAGTCCTGGTGACGTTGAAGTGGTGGTTGGCGGAGGAGCCCTCTAACCCGGCATCTACTGTGGAGCCCGCGATGCTTGGTTCCTACTCGGAGCTACGAAATCTCATACATAGAGGCCCCCGCTCCAATCCGAAGATGCCTGTGCCCATGAAAATGACCATTAAAGTGTGGGATACAGTGAACATGAAACTAGGGAAACAAAATACGTGGTCCCCTGTGACACCACTTTGGGGTAACCCACGGTTGAGTCACTTTCAATCGATACCGGACCCCATCATATGGGCTAGATACGGAATAGTTGCCCTTAGTGATATCGTATCACAGGGACAACTGATAACATTTGATGATCTGAAGAGTAAAAAAGGCCTCCCAAACCAGATGTTCTTTAGATATCTTCAGATAAGACATGCTTTTCGCTCCCAGTTTCTCAGTCCGATAACCTTACAGATGTCTGACTTGGAAACTGAACTTCGGCACCTGAAGGCACTAGACTGCTCTCGACTATTTATAACAGACTTGCCCTGTTGAACACATCTAGAGTCTCACAATTAATGTCACTCTGGCAGCGGGACATCCCTGACCTGACTGATGACGATTGGGAGGAGGGAGTGCAGCAATATTTAACCTTGACCATCTCCTCTAGGGACAGGTTTGCCCAACTGAAATTTCTCCATCGTGCTTATTACTCCCAATCGCGCTTAGCCAAAATGTATCCAGATAGAACAGCCATGTGTCCCAGGTGTGGCTCAGACAATGTAGATTTTTATCATACAGTGTGGACATGTCCGAGGATAGTGGATTTTTGGAAGACAGTCCTGGATGATATTAACTCGGTGGGCAAAATCAGGGTCCCATACAGTCCTATCCCCCTCCTACTGGGCATATGTGACTTTCTTGAGGCCCCCAAAAGGAAAAAATTATTTGTTTTTTACACAGCGTTGTATGCCAGAAAGGCGATTCTCCTTAGTTGGAATCAGCCTCAACCACCCACTAAACAACTATGGCTCTCACTCATCAATGCAGCTCTCCCCCTATACAAACTAACATATATGGGAAGAAATTGTCCGAAAAAATTTGATAAAATTTGGGCAGGCTGGGTAGAGGCCAAACACCTGACCATTCCGTAGATAAACAGAATACTCCACCTTATACTCTTGGCTATCCACTCATCCCTGCTCCATTTACTTTTGCCCTGGGAATGGTCTACCCGCTAAACAGTTAATATATAAATAGAATTGGAGGGTCCCTGCCGGGCCTCCCCCCCCCCTCCCTGACCCCTCCCCCTTAACCCCCCCCCTCAAGAGGACTCCTATAGCGATCCTGATTTGATTTCTTAAAAGTCTACTCTCGCCATTGACTGTGATATTGAAATGTAACATCATCAATGTACTTATTGACTTGACATGGTATAGCTGATTATTGTACAATATCTGTCTTAAGCTAATGTAACCTGTTTTTTATTCTGTTTGTTTGTGACAAATAAATAAACTTTATGTTAAAAAAAAAAAAAAAAAATCTAGTGGAACCAATTCCCTTCAGAAGTCACCTAATTAGTAAATAGAGTCCACCTATGTGTAATTTAATATCGGTAAAAAATACAGCTGTTCTGTGAATCCCTCAGAGGTTTGTTAGAGAACCTTAGTGAACAAACAGCATCATGAAGGCCAAGGAACACACCAGACAGGTCAGGGATAACGCTGTGCAGAAGTTTAAAGCAGGGTTAGGTTATAAAAAAAATATTCCAAGCTTTGAACATCTCATGGAGCACTGTTCAATTCATCATCAAAAAATGGAAAGAGTATGGCACAACTGCAAACCTACTAAGACATGGCCGTCCACCTAAACTGACAGGTCGGGCAAGGAGAGCATTCATCAGAGAAGCAGCCAAAAGGCCCATGGTAATTCTGGAGGAGCTACAGACAGCCATAGCTCAGGTGGGAGAATCTGTCCACAGGACAACTATTAGTCGTGTACTCCAAAATCTGGCCTTTATGGAAGAGTGGCAAGAAGAAAGCCACTGTTGAAAGAAAGCCATAAGAACTCTCGTTTGCAGTTTGCGAGAAGCCATGTGGGGGACACAGAAAACATGTCGAAGAAGGTACTCTGGTCAGATAAGACCAAAATTGAACCTTTTGGCCTAAAAGCAAAACGCTATGTGTGGCAGAAAACTAACACTGCACATAACCCTGAACACACAATCCCCACTATGAAACATGGTGGTGGCAGCATCATGTTGTAGGGATGCTTTTCTTCAGCAGGGACAGGGAAGCTTGTCAGAGTTGATGGAGCCAAATACAGGGCAATCTTAGAAGAAAACCTGTTAGAGTCTTCAAAAGACTTGAGAATGGGGCGAAGGTTCACCTTCCAGCAGTACAACTACCCTAAACATACAGCCAGAGCTACAATTGAATGGTTTAGATCAAAGCATATTCATGTGTTAGAATGGCCCAAAATCCAGACCTAAATCCAATTGAGAATCTGTGGCAAGGCTTGAAAATTGCTGTTCACAGATGCTCCCCATCTGACAGAGCTTGAGCTATTTTGCAAAGACGAATGGGGAAAAATTTCACTAGATGTGCAAAACTGGTATGCCCTGTACACACAGTCAGACTTTCCGATGGAATATGTGCGACCGGAGCTTGTTGTCGGAAATTCCGACCGTGTGTGGGCTCCATCTGACTTTTTCCACAGGAATTTCTGACACACAAAGTTTGAGAGCATGCTATAAAATTTTCCGACAACAAAATCCGATCCTTTAAATTCCGATCGTGTGTAGACAAATCCAATGGACAAAGTGCCACGCATGCTCAGAATAAATTAAGAGACGAAAGCAATTGGCTATTGCCCCATTTATAGTCCCGACGTACGTGTTTTACGTCACTGCGTTTGGAACGATCGGATTTTCCGACAACTTTGTGCGACCGTGTGTATGTAAGACAAGTTTGAGCCAACATCCATCGGAAAAAATTCATGGATTTTGTTGTCGGAATGTCCGATCAATGTCCGACCGTGTGTACGGGGCATTAGAGACATCCCCAAAAAGACTTGCAGCTGTAATTGCAGCGAAAGGTGGTTCTTTAAAGTATTGACTCAGGTGGCTGAATACAAATGCACGCCACAATTTTCACATATTTATTTGTAAAAAATTTGGAAAATCATTTATCATTTTCCTTCCACTTCACAATTATGTGCCACTTTGTGTTGGTCTATCACATAAAATCCCAATTAAATACATTTACATTTTGGTTGTAACATGACAAAATTTGGAATATTTAAAGGGGTATGAATACTTTTTCAAGGCATGGTATGTATCGTATATCGTGCCTTCTATTCCATTTTCAGGGTTTAGAGAGAGCTGTTTGACAAAAAGTCTTTCTTCTACCTCTTATACCTTAGGTCATAGGTTCTCCTAGGAACTGTTGGTCATCACTGCCTGATTTGTTGTCATTGCCATTTCATTGTATATTTTCTGTAATCCTGTTTAATGCTAAAGTTTGCAATTTGAGGAATATTTTTATTAATATTCTTACTTCTTAGATTGACTCAAGAACATCTAGTAAAATACCCATTTGCCATTTCTGTTGTTTCTCTGGTGTCTTTCGCAAGTGCATCCCCTGTTTGAATGTCAGAACCCAGGGTGTCAGAGGTGTCAGGAAGCTTTCAAGGTCAGGGCAACCTTTGGGGACAGTCATCTTCCAGAGGCCTTACGGGGGTGGTGCTACAGTAACTTTATGCTGTTCCAGGGACACCTATCTACTTCATGAGGTGTCACCAGGACAGGAAGTAAAGAGAAAGCTCTCCAACTGAACACAGACAGCAAAAAATATGACAGGGGTTTTAACCCTACCGTATACAAAACTAAGGTATACTTTAAGCATTTCCAGTGTCATATTGGTGCTCTGTGGGTAACTCAAAAATGGCAACCTGGAGGCGTTCTGTACATCGTTGGTATACAGAATGCCTCCAAAAATGTTGGGTTCCTGCTTAGCTTTTGGCATCCTCTGCAACAAAAATTTCATTTTTGGTTGGATACTTCCTAGGGTTAATTACTTCAAAAAGCACTGCAACTTTTCTCATCAAAACACTCAAAGTGCATCAGCTGATTAAAATAAATGAGTCACTTCCATTCAAAATCACTGTGCAAAGGATATTGTCTAATAAAGAGCTATTCCTTCAGAGCAGAAACAGGAAGGAATCTGCAACAAAGTTTGTTAAAATGTACATAGATCATCCAGAGGGGATTGTTTTTTTTTTCTCGATGGGATTCGAGTTATGCTGGCCATACACTATACGAAAAATCGGCCGAAATTCGGTCATTTAGACTGTTCGTTCGTTTTTCGGTCAGTTAATGGGCACAAAATCGATAATCGTTTGGACGTTTTTGAGCCGAAAAAACGAAGGACAAGTTTGGAAATTTTCTGCCGAACGAACGATAAATTGAAAGGTTAATGTGTTTCCCGTTCAAACTGTCTGCACTAGGTATATGTAAAAAAACGAACAAAAAATGTATTTATTTATGTCCCCTGAACGATTTATTGGTCATTACATGATGGCACCATCATTGGCTTTTACGGCCGAACATTCGTTTTTCGAAAATGGGTTTGGCCGATTTTTCATATAGTGTATGGCCAGCATAACTCTTTAAGTGCCCCCTTACATTCCCCTTCTTGCCCACTTCACTGCATGCAAATATTTAATCTTATATCTCAAATCCCAGTTCACTAGGTACCTTGTCTGCCATGCATCCAAGGTTTACCTACATTTTGCAGTGCTGCACATGTACTTGTCATTCGGTAGGCAACAACTGGCTGCTCTTAGATCAAGTGCCTTGCTGTACTATACAACCTGCTATATAAGATTTAATATAAAAAGAGTCATAACAGACTGGGCATTTTGAAACAAAGTAGATGCTGATATGATATCAGAGATTGCATATAGTGAGGAGGGTAAGGGAAGTGTTTTGCACAAAATAGTATATTATTTATGCTGCATTTTACTGTACAAGTCCAGCAAACTAGTTTTTTTTCAGTAATTCGTAGAATGGGGAGGGATTGAACCCTTGTCCAGTTGTTATTGCTATCCAGAATGCAGTTAGATAGAGATTTGCCCCCACTCATCACACTAGCTTCTTCTCATACTGTATCCCTTTGCAATCACTTCCTCAGTTAAGTCACGTACAGGCATCTATAAATCCACATAATGTAAAAGAAAATGTGATTCAACAGATCAGGCCACCTTCTTCCATTGCTCCGTTGTCAAGATCTGATCTTGACCACGGAGCGCAGGTGGAGCGCGATCTGGCGTGGCTGCTCCATTTTATGCGCTTTTTAAAAGATATTGAAATGTAAGTTACAACTTTTTATATAAATAAAACTGGCTACAAGTTGCACTATGAGGAGCACTCTCTTCTTTCCTTGATTTATGGTCCTCATCTTCGTTTGGCTATAGTATCGGCGAGGGTCGCTTGCATTGGTGGATACATCTATATATATATACACATCTCTGCCTATTTGACATCTGTCACTGAGCGGTCTGGTGAGTAGGATATTTGCCTAAACCGGTGGAAGACGGCACGTTTTTATTCACTGAAGTTGTATACATCACTGTGCACGTGATTGAAGATTCATTGGTGGTGGTTTATGGACTTTATCATTGATAATTTTGTTATATTGTTAATTGTTATTTTTTACATGTAAATGAGCACGGTATAAAATTATTTATTTATTAATTTCTTTTCCACTTTTTTTGACCATTGGTCACACTATGGGCTGCTCTTTATTGAAAATCATATTTAAATTTACATTTATATTATATTACTCATTCATTATTGATTGTTTGATCCAGGGTGCACGGCTTATAGGTTTCACCTTTTTTGTTAAGATCTGATCTTTATTTGCCCATTATTGGCAATTTTACTGTGGACATGAGTCAGCATTGACACCCTGAATGGTCTGCAGCAATGGAGCCCCATACACAACAAACTGCGATGCCCATTTTTCTGCTTTCAACATATTAACTTCAAGGACAACATGTTTACTTGCTGTCTTATATATCACACTGACTTTCAGGTGCCATTGTAATTAAATCAATATTATTCACTTAACTACCTCCCGCCCGGCCTATAGTCAAATGACAGCTGAGCGGGAGCACTGTTCCAGGAGGACATCATATTATATCCTCACAGTCGTGTGCCTCCTGCGTACTTTAGCAGCCATGCTGTGGCTGGATCTGACAGAACTTTGTACTTGGCCGGCCCCAATACCATGTGATTGCTGTGAGTAATTGACATGCAAAGTGTGACAGCAAGGGGGTGAAAGTGTCCAGTATTGAGGTGGTTAACCTGTTATGGCTGACCAATGTATATTGTAGTCTACTCACAATGCACAGCACTGACTAAGACTCATGAGCAGTGTTTTTCAAAATTATTTGGAATGTTTTAGAGCAATTCATCGCTGCTATATGCCCTTGATAAAGGAAGACTTTGGATGATAAATCCTTCTTTAAGGCTAGATTGGCAGACATTAAACCTATTTCCACCATCATGGAATGTGCCACGTCCAGAATCCAAATCACCAGTAAGACTCTACTGTGTTATCTAACAGCTGACAATAATGACCTTCTGTTGCTGAAGAATATCTGCGTAAGATAAATGAAGATTAAGTGAAAGGATCACTCATTGCAGCAATAGGGGAAATGAATAAAATCTTTCAGCTATTCAGCATTAAAATTATTCATTTTCCGCTGAAAACTTACATACTGTTTTAATCAGCCATTCTGTTTTCCACAAGTGCTTGTCAAGAACAATACAATTCAAGGATACTTTCTTTATATTTCCATTCTGCTTCTCCATCTTGGGGCGCCGGCGATTACTGGGCCCTTTCATTCAGAATTTGCTTTGCAAAATTGTCTAATGTTTTAGTCTTTGAGCAAAATGATATGATGATGTTAAACTGAACGGGGAGATTCCACTTTAATCTACAGGCTGGCCTGCAGCCTGCTTAAAGAACCCTGTGCAGAGAGAAATACAAAAGGTGTTGCTGACCTCCTTCTGAAAATGTTAATTGCCTGGAAATGATGTTGATCATCTGACCTAAAGTGGAAATAAATGAAATCCTGATTCTCCAAAAATAATCCATATGCATCCACTACTTAATGGCCTATAATCTATTTTTCATGAAATTGTGTCTTACTGTGTTTTTCTGCCTTCTTGTACCCTTTGTGCTCTCAAACCCTTCCTTTTCTCACTCACTGCCCTTTGTGTGGAACAAGTAGTGCACGTTAGTTGTGGTCTTGTGCACTGCTCCATAATGCTACAAATTCTGTAATCTGAAGTACATAGGTTATCGAGTGCAGTGGTTCTCAACCCTGTCCACAAGTACCCCCAAGTATCCCCAACAGGCCATGTTTTCAGGTGTTCCTTTATCTTGCACAGGTGCTTTAAATCAGAGTCACAGGCTTGGTATTTTGGACAGCTATTTTATCTAATAGAAATTCCAAAAACATGCCCTGTTGGGGGTACTTGAGGACAGGGTTGAGAACCACTGATCTAGTGAATGAGCAAGGGATGGTGGCTACATTCCAACATAGAGTGGGACCATGGAGAATGAAGGTAGCCACCCTCTAGCAGAAGGTCAGATCGGCAAAAAAAAAGAAATTTGGAGATCTGGAGAAGGAAAAAATAAATAGATCGTCCTTTTTTTAGTTAAAAATATATACATGAAAAGACTTGTCCTAACTGACTCCAGTGCAGCATATGTTTGGGTACACTCTGCCCTCGCTCTCAGAGGCAGAGACAAAATTCCTTTTTTTGTCCTCCTCATAGGACCTATCATGATCGCATTTTCTTGCCTTCATTGATTTACTGACTGATGTCAGGTCCCGGATCTTTCACCAGGGTGTCAGTGCAGATGAGCTGTTCTCAGTTATATCAGCAGGACAGTAATAGAATGATGCCAAGCTCCCCAGCTATCAGCAGGGTGGTATTCATGGCACACTGAAGATGATAATCAGTGTTCCCAATCATCACACTATACACTATACTCCCAGCTACCAACATGATGGTATTTGTTGCACACAGAAAATGAGGATCAGTGTTTCCAGTTATCTGTGGTACCGTGTGGCACCATACTCCCAGCTATCAGCGGGATGGTGCCACGATTCCCCAGCAAACAGTGGGGTGGTATTCATGGCACTCACGCGATGAGGACCATATAAAAGAGTGTTCCCAGCCTTTCCTAATAGATTCCATGGCAGCATGGGTACCCTCCCAATGTCATGAATAGGCTAGTTATAGAAAACGGTCTCTGGCTCAGTCTCAAAATTGATGGGAGTGGGATCCTATAGTGCAGGAGCGAGGTGGAGTCTACTCAAATGTATGCTGTCATAGAGCCTATCAGGAAAGGAAAATTATGGCAAGCATTTGATAGGAAATTTTTTAATTTTTTTTAAGCAGAGTTTAACCACTTCCCACCCACCGGCCGTCAAATGACAGCTGGAAGACGCAGCTCTCGTTCTGGGTGGACGTCATATGACGGCCCTCCAGAACGACTGCTCGCGCTCCCGTGGGGGCGTGCATTATGGAGATTGGTGGTGTGTTGTGTCAGTCTGACACACCGCTACCCTGATCTCGGTAAAGAGCCTCTGACGGAGGCTCTTTACCACGTGATCAGCCGTGTCCAATCACAGCTGATCATGATGTAAACAAGAAGAGCCGTTGATCGGCTTTTCCTCACTCGCGTCTGACAGACGCGAGTAGAGGAGAGCCGATCGGCTGCTCTCTTGACAGGGGGGGGTCTGTGCTGATTGTTTATGTTCCAGGACCACCAGGATGCTGCCAGGACCACGAGGGATTGCCACAACACTGGACCACCAGGTAGGCCACCCTAGACCACCAGGGAAATGCCAATCAGTGCCCAGGCAGCTGCCAATCAGTGCCCATCCCCAATGCCTGCCAGTGTCAGTACCATCAGTGATGCCTATCAATGCCATCTATCAGTGCCGCATATCAGTGCCCATCAGTGCCATGCATCAGTGCCCACCAGTGCCCAGCAGTACCGTCTATTAGTGCCCAGCAGTGCCGCCTATCAGTGCCACCCATAAGTACCCATCAGTGCAGCCTTTCAGTGCTCACCAGTGTCGCCTATCAGTGCCCATTGGTGCCCACCAGTGCCACCCATGAGTGCCCAACAGTGCCGCCTATCAATGCTCATCAGTGCTGCATATCAGTGCCACCCATCAGTGCCACCTACCAGTGCCCATCAGTGCCGCATATCAGTGCCCATCGTCAGTGCCCATCAGTGCCCATCAGTACCACCTCATCGGTGCCCGTCAGTGCCATCTTATCAGTGCCCATCAGTGAAGGAGAAAACTTAATTATTTACAAAATATTATAACAGAAACAAAAGAAAACCTTTTTTTTTTTTTTTTTTTAATCTTAGCTATTTTTTATTTGTTTAGCAAAAATATAAAACACAGAGGTGATCAAATACCACCAAAAGAAAGATCTATTTGTGGGAACAAAATGATAAAAATTCTGTGTGGGTACAGTGCAGCATGACAACGCAATTGTTATTTAAACAGCGACAGTGCTGAAAGTTGAAAATTGGCTTGGGCAGGACGGGGGTGTAAGTGCCTGGTATTGAAGTAGTTAAAAAACACTTCAACCCTGGAAGGTTTTACACACTTGCTGACCAGGCCATTTTTTGCGATATGGCACTGACAATTGTGCAGTCTTGGACATTTGGACGTTGTACCCAAACAAAATTGGTGTCCTTTTTTTCCCACAAATAGAACATTCTTTTGGTGGTATTCGATCACCTCTGCGGTTTTTATTTTTTGCGCTATAAACAAAAAAGAGAGACAATTTTGAAAAAAAAAAAACAATATTTTTTACTTTTTGCTATAATACATATCCAAAAAAAAAAAATTAAAAAAAAAAATGTATTCATCAGTTTAGGCCAATATGTATTTTTCTACATATTTTTGGTGAAAAAAATGCAATAAACGTATTTTGTTTGGTTTGAGCAAAAGTTATAGCGTCTACAAAATAGGGGATAGATTTATTGACTTTTTTTAATGTTTTTACTAGTAAAGGCGGTGATCTGCGATTTTTAGCAAGACTGCAACATTGTGGCGGACAAATCTGACCCTATGTGACACTTTTTGGGGACCAGTGACATTATTACATTGATCAGTGCTATAGAAATTCACTGATCAATGTATAAATGACACTGGCAGGTAAGGGGTTAACACTAGGGGGCAATTAAGAGGTTAACTGTGTTCCCTGGGTGTGTTCTAACTGTAGGGGGGATGGGCTGCCAGGGACATGACAGAGATCGCTGTTCCCGATCACTGGGATTGTCCCCTGTCAGAACGGGGATCGCCTTGTTTACATAGACAGATCCCCGTTCTGCCTCTGTGTACTGCGTTCGCGGGTCACCAGTGGACATCGAGTCCGCGGGACCCATGGGCCTGCCTCCGCGGCTTACAGTGGGCGCGTGCGCGCTCACAGACTCACATGCATTGACCGCTGTACATGTATGGAGGAGAGCTGGTCGGCAAATGGTAATGCCACTTTTAAGATAAACTCTGGGGTAAACCAATATTGTTCAAATACAAGAGTCATATGTATTCTTAATGTAAAACGGTGTATTTTGTGTATTACCTCCAGATTTGTGCAGTAATCCAGCATAAAACAGCTCCTGTATTTTTCCTCTGAGCATAAACTTCTTGTTTTGAAGATGAGTTGATGCTGCTCTCTTTCCTTGTGCGGGGTGATTGGTCTTGTATCTACCCCTCCTGTAGTTTTCTGCAGGCAGCCTGTAGTGGGAGGACCTGCTGGGTCCTTCCCACAGCTCTGCTATCTGCACAGGTTATGTGCAGAACAGTGATGGTGTCAATACTAATTTTAAAAAGTATTATTATTATTATTATTATACTAGATTTATATAGCGGCAACAGTTTACGCAGCGCTTTACAATGTATAAGGGGGACAACACAATTACAGTACAGTTCAATACAAAAGGTACAGGAGGGCCCTGCTCGTAGAGCTTACATTCTAAAGGGAGGGGGTGGTGGTACAAAAGGTAATAGCTGCAAAGAATGATTTGATGGGGGTATTCTGAAAGTTTTTGCTCCCAAAGCTTCCAATTCCAAAACCTTCCAATTCTGGCACTTCGCTCCTACATGTAAAAATCATAATTTTTTTTCTAGAAAATTACTCAGAACTCCAAACATTATATATGTTTTTTTAGCAGAGACCCTAGGGAATAAAATGGTGGTCAACTATGTCACAGGGTTTTTGCTCAGCAATTTTTCAAACACGTTTTTTTGGGGAAAAAAACATGAATTAAATTCATGAATTAAAAAAAAAAAACAGTGAAGTTAGCCCAATTTTTTTGTATAATGTGAAAGTAAATTTGACATTTGACATGTCAAATGGCATGCCAAATCGCTCCAATGTGAACCAGGGCTTAAGAACATTGTGTAACAATTAAACAATTTAGATGGAAATATTTTGGTTTAGTTTACTCTTGAACATTTTAATTTTTCTTTAGCTAGTGAATGAAAATTTTTCATGAGAAAATACACACACAAGAAATGAGCTGATGTACTAAATGAAAAAAGGATGTTCACCCAGCAAAGTGAAAGTCCACTTTGAAAAGTATGATTAATTTGCAAAGAGAATGTCAGTGAATAGGATGAAGTTATAATTACTTTGAATACTCAGTCATGTGCTAGTAAAAAACCTGTTTTTTATTTCCCTTGCACATAATTGGGTACTCAAGGTAAATACAGCTTCACCATTTTTACTAACATTCACTTTGGAAAAAGACAGTTCTTTGCTAGGTACAGTCGCTATTTCTTTAGTAAATCATCCCCACTACCAAGACAATCTACATTTTCTGGAGTAACTGAATGCTCACCTAGCTTGGGGGAGTTGTATTCACTTCAGTTATCCAATCACATACAAGTAAAAAGTCCTCCCTTCCTCCTGGAGGTCTTCCAAACCCTCCACAAATATATATATTTTTTTATAAATATATCTTTTTTCTATTCTTACAATTTTCAGATGTCTTCTGACCCAACACCCAGAATTCTCTTCCTTTTTTTTCACTTGTCCAACACAACACAGCTTTCAATAATGCAGGAAACAACACTAGAAAGGAGGTGAGTACTGCTGCAAGAGCTGTGTTTTTATTGGAGCAGGTCCACTACATTTTAAAATAAATTATAAAGTTGGAATTCGGCTTTCCAAAGTGCATATTCTTTTATAGGAAATCAGCTCCATCGAGTTTATATTGTAGTACTGACACAAAATCAGTACCAACTGTGTAACAAACATAAGTGTTTAAGATTAATTTTAAAGTTGCCCATATTGGGGAATGTAACAGGTTTGCTTTACAGCAGATAGTGCCCACAGAATTTAAAGTGTTTGTTAACCCAAAAGTATAAAGTTGTGCCAGCCCCTCTATTACAGGCAGGCATAGCACACTGTACATGTCTTATAAAAATGAGGCTTGTAAATACCGATTTGGAACGATCTTCAGGCCGGTCACATGACTCACGGTGATGTTGGCTCCGATGATGGATTCCGCAGGAGGGGCCGAGATCTCCCTCTGACGTCAGCCGGGGAGATGACATGGCCACTCAGCTCCTCCTGCAGTAGCCCTGGAAACTGGTCTAGAGTCATGTGACAGCAGCCTGATTTTAGTGGTCAGTGCAGAAAGGGGGGATACAGGAAGTGGCAGGTTCAGCCAGTTTTTTTACAGTTTAGAGGGGGGCAGATTACATGGCACAAGCACTGTGCTGTTTAATCTGTTTTAAGGAATCAGGATATCTATTTTTTTTTTTTTGGGGTTAACATAAACTTTAACTACTTCAGCCCCGAAACAATCTACCCCCTTCCTGACCACAGCACTTTTTGCGATACGGCACTACGACGATTTACCTGACAATTGCGCGATCGTGCGACGTTGTACCCAAACAAAATTGATGTCCTTTTTTTCCCACAAATAAAGCTTTCTTTTGGTGGCATTTGATCACTTCTGCAGTTTTTATTTTTTGAGCTATAAACAAAAAAAGAGCGACAATTTTGAAAAAAAAAGCAATATTTTTTACTTTTTGCTACAATAAATATCCCCAAAAAATATATAAAAAAACACATTTTTTCCTCAGTTAATGCCGATATGTATTCTTCTACATATTTTTGGTTAAAAAAAAAATCGCAATAAGCGTATATTGATTGGTTTGCGCAAAAGTTATAGCGTCTACAAAATAAGGGATAGATTTATGGCATTTTTATTATTAACTTTTTTTTATTAATAATGGCGGCGATCTGCGATTTTTATCGTGACATTATGGTGGACACATCAGACACTTTTTACACTATTTTGGGATCATTGTCATTTATACAGCATTCAGTGCTATAAAAATGCACTGATTACTGTATAAATGACACTGGCAGGGAATGGGTTAAACACTAGGGGGCGATCAAGGGGTTGTGTCCTAGGGAGTGATTCTAACTGTGGGGGGGGATGGGCTACCACTGACATGACAGCGATCACTGCTTCTGATGACAGGGAGCAGTAGATCTCTGTCATGTCACTAGACAGAATGGGGAAATGCCTTGCTTACATAGTGTAAGTGTACAGCTTTTATAACAGTGAAACTTTGCTGTCCCCTAGGGGGCGGAGCCAGCAGCCGACATGTGAACAGCGCGTGAAGGAACTCTGGCCGGGGCGACTTCTCTTGCTGACATCCTGAGTGTCAGAGACACAGATCCTGAACCACACCAGTACCCTAACACTCCCTAGAGTTAGCAGAGCTGCTGGATATGGTGAAATACAGGCCGGCACCCATGGAATCCACCGTGGAATGTTTGTCCCATTTTCCATGGGGATCCCAAGATGGCGGCGACCACGAGGAGACAGCCCAAGGCCCCAGCAGCACACAGCAGAACGGGGCTGATCGCTCACACACTGGCCCCAGCAAGGTAAGCCCGCTGCCTCACAGAGCTAGGGGGCTGAGGAGAGGCTTCTCCCTGGACAGGTTGTCCAAAAAAGACCTGGGTGACATGGCGCTGGCAGAGGGGGAAGAAGAGCCCAACCTGAAACAAATTATGGAAGCCATACACACTTGCAAAACCACCCTGACTGAGCATATAGATGGCATGAGGGCTGAAATGTCTTTCTTGAAGCAAGATGTGCAGAATATTACAGAAAGGGCCACAGAAGCTGAGCAAAGAATCAGTGATCTGGAAGATGTAGTCCGCCCCTTAGAAAGCATGGTGCAAAATATTCAAAGGGAGGTTATTGCCCACACTGACAAATTAGGAGATATGGAGGACCATCAAAGAAGGAACAATGTTGGTTTTGTGGGATTTCTTGAAAAGGCAGAGGGTAAACAGCCCGAAGACTTCTTGGAACTCTGGCTTAAAGACATTATGGCAGATACCACTTTCTCACGCTTATTTGCTATTGAAAGGGCGCCTAGGATCCCATTTACCCCCCCCCCCCATGCCTGGATCACACCCACGCCCGATTATTGCACGTAGCCTACATTTTAGAGATCGTGAATGTATCCTCCATGCAGCACGATCCCTGGGAGACCTACAATATAATGGTAACTGCATTTCTATATACCCTGACTTCTCGGCAGCAACACAGAGGCAAAGGGCCAGTTTTGTCCACGTAAAGAAAAGGCTCCGGGAGTTACAAATGGTATACAGTATGCTTTACCCTGCAAAGTTGTGGTAGACAGGGGCAAAGTTTACTTCTTCAACACTCCCCCAGATGCATTGCGCTGGCTGGATGCTAGGGGGCACTCTAGCCCTGCTGCACACTGTTAAGTGTCCTAGGCCTCTTCTGCTATGCATCTGTGTTACACGGCCTACACCCACTTTACTGATAATTAGTGGTGTAGCTATATGTTTATTTCCTGACACTACGTTCCTCCTGCGTGATGTCAGCACAGTGGTATAGTGGGTAGCACTTTCACCTAGCAGCAATAGGGTCACTGGTTCAAATCCCGACCACGACACCATCTGCCTGGAGTTTGCATGTTCTCCCTGTGCCTGCGTAGGTTTCCTCCCACACTCCAAAGACATGCTACGTGTTGTATGTCACCGCGTTCTTGGCGTTCGGAATTTCCTACACGATTTGTGTGACTGTGTGCATGCAAGACAAGTTTAAGCCAACATCCGTCTGAAAAAATCCATGGATTTTGTTGTTGGAATGTCCAATCGTGTGCACGGGGCACACCCAAGTGTGGGATGTGGTGAGGGACTCTCAGGGAATTCTGAACACATTTCTACAGTTCTATGAGACCCTATACCAGTCACAGACCCGACATACAGATCAGGAACTATCTTCCTATTTGGAGGGTCTGACTTTGCCTTCATTAAGCTCGGAGGATAATGATACCCTGGAACATTCCATAACACAGGAAGAAATATGTGGTGCCATTTCTTTTTTCAAACCTGGTAAGGTGCCTGGACTTGACGGTTTTCTGGCCGACTGGTATCAGGTACATAAGGAGAACTTGCCGCCACATCTACAAAAGGTCTTTATAGCGGCATAAAAAGAGGGTATACTCCTGAAATCTATGCGTGAGGCCCTGATTGTGGTGATACCCAAACCTGGGAAAGATCCACAAGAATGTGAGTCATATAGACCGATATCTTTGATCAACTCCAATGTCAAAATATTGGCCACAATGTTGGCCAATAGGTTGCAATCAGTAATCCTCAAATTAATTAACTCTTATCAGATGGGATTCATACTGAGTCGCAGTACCCAAATGAACCTTAGAAGACTATATGTTAATTTACAGATTCAGCATATTAATACGGGCAAGAGAGTGCTAGCATCACTAGACACTAAAAAAGCGTTTGATTCGGTGGAATGGGATTACCTTTTCTCCCTTCTCGTTAGATTGGGCTTTGGGCCAAAATTTGTCTCCTGGGTTAAACTACTGTATAAGGATCCCAAAGTGAATATTAGAGTAAATGGGCTTATATCGAACACTTTGCAGATACATAGAGGGACAAGACAGGGGTGCCCTCTGTCTCCTCTTCTGTTTACTCTGGCTATTGAGCCACTAGCAGCTAAAGTTAGAACTCATGACACCATTGATGGCCTGTTGGTCGGGGGGTCTGGAGGAACGTGTATCATTATATGTGGGTGACATGGTCCTGTTCTTGTGAGACCCAGATACATCCTTATCTGCTGCATTATCGGTAATACAGGAATTTGGAGATTTCTCTGGCTTTAAAATCAACTAGTCCAAGTCAACACTGTTTCCTCTAGACCCTCAGCCAAATTTAATACTCCCTACTCAATGTCCCCTAGCTGTTACATCCCAATTCAAGTACTTGGGGATAAATGTCCAAATGCCGGTAGACTCGTTCGCAGATGTGAATTTATGGCCCATAATTAGATCTTTTAGTGACAGAGTGCAAAAATGGAAAGACCTGCCACTTACACTGCTAGGTAGAGCTAATCTGTTCAAAATTATTTTCTTGCCTACTGTTAAGTGTCCTAGGCCTCTAATGCCCCGATCTATGTTCCCAAAAAACATTTTGATATATTAATTCCTTGCTGACCTCCTTTTGTGGGGTACCAAGGTAGCTAGGGTCTCCTTGGAGCTCTTACAGTTAATGGTGGTAATAGGGGGTTTGGCGTTACCCGACCTTCGCCTCTACTACCTGGCATCGCAGCTGGTGCATATACACTGGCGAATGTTTCCACAATTAAATAATGCTGCAAAAGCGACGGTAGTAACCTCCTACTTTTTACTTTATTAAACTTTTTCTTTTCGGGGAGAAGTGCCTACGGCAGGAGGCAGGACAATGCTCAGATCTGCTAAGCGGATCCTGGGGATCTGTTTAAAACATATAGCAGACGGCCCTCCCCACTTATCACCCAATGCCCCGCTCTGGTTCAATCCCTGTCTGAAGGAATTTTTCCACCTAGAGGATGGCTATAGATGGGCTAAATTTGCAGTTATGTACCACCACCAATTATACGATAAAGGTGAACTTAAATCATTCACACAACTGAAGAGGGAACTGGACATTCCGGACTCCTGGGCATTCCAGTTTACCACACTGAAACATGCAGCTCATACTCAGTTTGAGACTGAACCAGTATCCCTTGAAAACTCTACTCTAGAAAAATTCCTTTCCTTGCCGCCCCTGATCACACTAAATTGATATCCACCTATTATAGTGTACTCATAGGCAAAGAACACCCAAAAGAAAAGAAAATTAGAGATAGGTGGACCACTGTTATACCAGAACTAACGGAGGAACAATGGGGTGAAGTGTTGACCTCATATACGCCCACAGTATATCTCTGCCAAGGACAAAATGATACAACTCCAGTATTTACACCAAATGTACTACACTCCATTTAGACTGTATAAAATGGGAAGGGGAGACAACTCCACATGTCATACATGTTTAGCAGCAAAAGTATCCTTTATCCATACGATATGGGACTGTAATAGAATACGGTCCTTATGGTCGCAGGTGACTTATTGCTGATACATTTGATCTTCCGAATATTTGTAGCATACAACTGGGGCTTCTAGGTATTATTGAGGATGAAATTATGAGTAACAATATGTGTACATTATTACGATTACTATTCTTCTATGTTAGAAAGCTGATTGTTCCCAACTGGATTAAGAGGGACTATCTCACGTTAGCCACCTGGAAGGGCCTGGTCAATGCCAATGTAACATTATATAAAATGACATATGAAGCAAGGGGATGTGCAAAAAAATTCAATAAAGCTTGGGGTAAATGGATAAAATCTAGTGAAACCATACAAACTGACATTTAAGATGGTTTCTTTACAACGAATATGTTATGAGATCTGTACACAATGTAAGATGTGAATATGGGAGTTTGGTTCTAGACGAATAACAGCACACAGCACAAGATTTTATGGAGGAGTTCACCTCCGACTTTGTCTAATTTTTGTTTTTTGATTTTGTGATGTTTTGGGGTTTTTTTTCTTCTCATGCTGTTTTACACACTTATGACTGTACATTGCTTTCAGTTTTTCCTGACGTGTATGTACACTTGGCACATAAAAACTTTTTTTTAAAAATAGCTGTCTCCTCAAAACAACTCAACACACAACCATTAATGTCTAAACTGCTGGCAACAAAAGTGAGTACACCCCTAAGTGGGAATGTCCAAATTGCGCCCAATTAGCCATTTTCCCTCCCTGGTGGTATGTGACTCATTAGTGTTACAAGGTCTCAGGTGTAAATGGGGAGCAGGTGTGTTAAATTTGTGTTATCGCTCTCACTCTCTCACTCTGGTCACTGGAAGCTCAACATAGCACCTCATGGCAAAGAACTCTCTGAGGATCTGAAAAAAAGAATTGTTGCTCTACATAAAGATGGCCTAGGCTATAAGAAGATTGCCAATACCCTGAAACTGAGCTGCAGCACGGTGGCCAAGACCATACAGTGGTTTAACAGGACAGGTTCCAGTCAGAACAGGCCTTGCCATGGTCAACCAAAGAAGTTGATTGCACGTTCTCAGCGTTATATCATGAGGTTGTCATTGGGAAATAGATGTATGAGTGCTGCCAGCATTGCTGCAGAGGTTGAAGGGGTGGGGGGTCAGCTTAGATCATACCCTGCACACTGCATCAAATTGGTCTGCATGGCTGTTGTCCTAGAAGGAAGCCTCTTCTAAAGATGATGCACAAGAAAGCCCGCAAACAGTTTGCTGAAGACAAGCAGACTAAGGACATGGATTACTGGAACCATATCCTGTGGTCTGATGAGACCAAAATAAACTGATTTGGTTAAGAGCGTGATCCCCTCCCTTTGGAGACTGGGCTGGAGGGCAGTATTCCAACATGATAACGACCCCAAACACACCTCCAAGACGACCACTGCCTTACTTAAGAAGCTGAGGGTAAAGGTGATGGACTGGCCAAGCATGTCTCCTGACCTCAGGGCCGGACTGGCCAACCGGGATACCGGGAAATCTCCCAGTGGGCCGGTTGTCTGGCTACCCCTGCGGCCGCTGTGAGGGCAGCGGCGCCTGAAAGAAATATGGCTGCGGGGCCGGGCCGACGTGCAACTGCGCAGGCGCCAGCGCTGTTCCGAAGTTAGCCGTGCTCGGGAAAACCCGTACACGCTCGGCAATTTTCGGAAATGCGGGCGCATGCGCAGTGACACGATTTTTAAAGGTAAAGCGGTTACAGCGCTCAGTGAGGACATGTCTGGTGGCGTGTGCCTCTTCCATCATCCTCCCACAGCCTCTGACTTCCTGCCCCCCCCCGGAGCCTCTGATCACCTGTCCCACCCTGCAGCCTCTAACCTCCTGTCCCCCCCCTGCAGCTTCTGACCTCCTGTCCCCCCCCCTGCAGCATCTGACCACCTGTCCCCCCCCTGCAGCCTCTGACCACCTGTCCCCCCTCTGCAGCCTCTGACCACCTGTCCCCCCCCTGCAGCCTCTGACCACCTGTCCCCCCCTGCAGCCTCTGACCTCCTGCCCCCCCCCTGCAGCCTCTGACCACCTGTCCCCCCCTGCAGCCTCTGACCTCCTGTCCCCCCCCTGCAGCCTCTGACCACCTGTCCCCCCCTGCAGCCTCTGACCACCTGTCCCCCCCTGCAGCCTCTGACCACCTGTCCCCCCCTGCAGCCTCTGACCACCTGTCCCCCCCTGCAGCCTCTGACCTCCTGTCCCCCCCCTGCAGCCTCTGACTTCCTGTCCCGCCCCTGCAGCCTCTGACCTCCTGTCCCCCCCCTGCAGCCTCTGACCTCCTGTCCCCCCTGCAGCCTCTGACCTCCTGTCCCCCCCTGCAGCCTCTGACCTCCTGTCCCCCCCTGCAGCCTCTGACCTCCTGTCTCCCCCCTGCAGCCTCTGACCTCCTGTTCCCCCCCTGCAGCCTCTGACCTCCTGTTCCCCCCCCTGCAGCCTCTGACTTCCTGTCCCCCTCCTGCAGCCTCTGACTTCCTGTCCCGCCCCTGCAGCCTCTGACTTCCTGTCCCGCCCCTGCAGCCTCTGACCTCCTGCCCCCCCCTGCAGCCTCTGACCTCCTGCGCCCCCCTGCAGCCTCTGACCTCCTGCCCCCCTGCAGCCTCTGACCTCCTGCCCCCCCTGCAGCCTCTGACCTTCTGCCCCCCTGCAGCCTCTGACCTCCTGTCTCCCCCCCTGCAGCCTCTGACCTCCTGTTCCCCCCCTGCAGCCTCTGACCTCCTGTTCCCCCCCCTGCAGCCTCTGACTTCCTGTCCCCCCCCTGCCGCCTCTGACCTCCTGTCCCCCCCTGCAGCCTCTGACCTCCTGTCTCCCCCCCTGCAGCCTCTGACCTCCTGTTCCCCCCCTGCAGCCTCTGACCTCCTGCAGCCTCTGACTTCCTGTCTCGCCCCTGCAGCCTCTGACTTCCTGTCCCGCCCCTGCAGCCTCTGACCTCCTGCCCCCCCCTGCAGCCTCTGACCTCCTGCCCCCCCCTGCAGCCTCTGACCTCCTGCCCCCCCTGCAGCCTCTGACCTCCTGCCCCCCCTGCAGCCTCTGACCTTCTGCCCCCCCTGCAGCCTCTGACCTCCTGTCCCCCCCGCAGCCTCTGACCTCCTACCCCCCCTGCAGCCTCTGACCACCTGTCCCCCCTGCAGCCTCTGACTTCCTGTCCGCACCCCCCGCAGCCTCTGACCTCCTGTTCGCACCCCCCCGCAGCCTCTGACCTCCTGTCCCCCCCCCCATAGCCTCTGATCTCCTGTCCCCCCCGCAGCCTCTGACTTCCTGTCCCCCCCCCGCAGCCTCTGACTTTCCGTTCCCCCCCTGCAGCCTCTGACTTCCTGTCCCTCCCCCGCAGCCTCTGACCTCCTGTCCCCCCTGCAGCCTCTGACCTCCTGTCCCCCCCGCAGCCTCTGACCTCCTACCCCCCCTGCAGCCTCTGACCACCTGTCCCCCCCTGCAGCCTCTGACCTCCTGTTCACACCCCCCTGCAGCCTCTGACCTCCTGTTCGAACCCCCCGCAGCCTCTGACCTCTCCTGTACCATCCGCAGCCTCTGACCTTCCCTGCATCATCCGCAGCCTCTGACCTCCCATGTACCATCCGCAGCCTTTGACCTCTCCTGTACCATCCGCAGCCTCTGACCTCTCCTGTACCATCCGCAGCCTCTGACCTCTCCTGTACCATCCGCAGCCTCTGACCATCTCCTGTACCATCCGCAGCCTCTGACCTCTCCTGTACCATCCGCAGCCTCTGACCATCTCCTGTACCATCCGCAGCCTCTGACCATCTCCTGTACCATCCGCAGCCTCTGACCTCTCCTGTACCATCCGCAGCCTCTGACCTCTCCTGTACCATCCGCAGCCTCTGACCTCTCCTGTACCATTTGCAGCCTCTGACCTCTCCTGTACCATTCACAGCCTCTGACCGTCCCTGTACCATCCGCAGCCTCTGACCTTCCCTGTACTATCCGCAGCCTCTGACCTCTCCTGTACCATCCGCAGCCTCTGACCTCTCCTGTACCATCCGCAGCCTCTGACCTCTCCTGTACCATCCGCAGCCTCTGACCTCTCCTGTACCATCCGCAGCCTCTGACCTTCCCTGTACCACCCGCAGCCTCTGACCTCTCCTGTACCACCCGCAGCCTCTGACCTCTCCTGTACCATCCGCAGCCTCTGACATCTCCTGTACCACCCGCAGCCTCTGACCTCTCCTGTACCACCCGCAGCCTCTGACCTCTCCTGTAGCACCCGCAGCCTCTGACCTCTCCTGTACCATCCGCAGCCTCTGACCTCTCCTGTACCATCCGCAGCCTCTGACCTCTCCTGTACCATCCGCAGCCTCTGACCTCTCCTGTACCATCCGCAGCCTCTGACCTCTCCTGTACCATCCGCAGCCTCTGACCTCTCCTGTACCATCCGCAGCCTCTGACCATCTCTTGTCTTATATCACGACTGCAATCTGGAGAGGAGTCAACAGTGGGAGTGGCGCAGGGATGGGGGTCATGGGAGCCACCGAGCTGGAGCCGACTGACTGAGCCCTGCATGGTGCACCTGAGAGGAGGTCAGTGACAGCGCCGCCAGGCCTACCTGAGAGGGGGGGGTCAATACAATATTGTAAGGGGGCACTGATATATAGGTTTCCCCCTTATATCAGTAAACCCCCGTACCTTAGTGTTTTCTTTCTGCAGAAGGTGGTCTTTGGTCACCAGAGTCCTCCCCACATTCCCAGAGTTCCCCTTTACATCATAGTCTGCAGGATTCCACCTTACAGTGCAAGGGGGAACTCTGATGTAAAGGGCAATTCTGCAGACCCTGATGTAAGTGAGAACTCTGATGTAAAGGGGAAAGCAGTGGACTCTGATATAAGTGGGGTCTCTAGTCACCAGTGCCCCCCTTTTATATCAGAGTTCCTGCTTAGATCATGATCTGCAATGTTCCCCTTTATGTCAGAGTTCCCTTGCACTGTAAAGGGGAATCATCCTGATGTATGGGGGGAACTCTGTGTTGGGTTATATTAATCTGACCTTCATGTAAGAGGAGAAATATGGTGTTTGACTTTTGTTTAACTTAACACATTGCTAATAGCAGTTTATAGCTTAAATATTGATATTTGCACTGAAACCTGCCATTTACGGCACCTTTTTTTTGCAATATCAGTAAAAAATGTGCCAGTAAATGCCATGATTTTTGCCAGTAAAAAAATAAAAAATTGCTGCTGTTTGTAAATTCCATGTCTTTCTTATCTATATATAATACACTCTTCAAATGTGCTTTAAAATGCATGGTTTTCCCTTTTGTGAACAAGAAAATAACGACGTTATGCAGTTGCGCTGGTATAAAAATGCTATGGGGCTGGTATAATAATGCTATGGGGCTGGTATGAAATTATTTCCAGGGCTGGTTTTTATTCCCAGTCCAGCCCTGCCTGACCTAAACCCTATTGAGCATCTGTGAGGCATACTCAAACGGAAGGTGGAGGAGCGCAAGGTCTCTAACATCCACCAGATCTGTCATGTCGTCATGGAGGAGTAGAAGAGGACTCCAGTGGCAAGCTGTGAAGCTCTGGTGAACTCCATGCCCAAGAGAGTTAAGGCAGTGCTGGAAAATAATGGTGGCCACACAAAATATTGACACTTTGGGCCCAATTTGGACATTTTCACTTAGGGGTGTTCTCACTTTTGGTGCCAGCGGTTTAGACATTAATGGCTTTAATGGCTGTCTGTTGAGTTATTTTGAAGGGACAGCAAATTTACACTGTTATACAAGCTGTACACTCACTACTTTACATTGTAGTCATTGTTTAAGTGTTATCACATGAAAAGATATAATAAAATATTTTTTTTATCTCAATCATTTTTATTGCACATATGCCAGTAAATTTATAGTAGTATAAAGCAGTCACCAGATCGTCCCACGCAGGGGCTATGTCTGGCAATATAAAAAAAAAAAGAAAGAAAGACATAAAATCAATCATTCATATTATATAGTAGTGCAAAAACATAGTATAAAGTATATGGTTTATGCAAACCTATTCTTGTGTTCCTACCCTTCTTCCATACAAAATCATATCTCTATTACTAAATCATTACTCCTTTTCCTTTCGCTTTATTCCAACCCTCCCCTCCTCCCCTCCCCACACCACCCCCCCTCCGTCACAACAAACCATTGGTATTACCTTTGATGTTCCTTACACCACCTATACAGTTACCGCTAACTTCCCTCCTATCCACTGTTCTTAATTATTTAATTATATTGTCGTTGATTTTGGGGACCAACTTCCTGTCCCTCTCTCTTCTCCCCCCCCCCTGCATACTTACTCTCGCTTTCCTTCTCCTCGGGTGTCTCAATCTCCTTCTTCCTCTCTACATCACCCCCTCCCAGTCTCTACATCTGGAGCCTCTCTACTATCAATTGATGTGGGGCCAGATCCACATCCCCCAACCATGAATGCCATATCTTATTGAATTTACTCCGATCACTTCTGCGGCCGTAGGCCAATCGTTCTCTGGGGAGAAACGAATTGACATAGGCAATCCATTGCTTCACTGTAGGTACCGTTGGGGCCATCCAGTACTTTGCAATAAGTTTCCTGGCGAGGTACAACAGTCTAGATAACATAATGTACTTTCCTCCTGGGTACATCTTTACATTTATAGCTCCAAGCAAGTATACAGTCGGGTTTAGGGGGATGGGGACCCGCGCCAACCTTGAAATATGCTGGGAGACCTCGTCCCAGTATCTATGCAGCTTTGGGCACCTCCAAATTAGATGAATAAAGTCTCCTCTATGTACCTTGCACTTGGGGCACAGTGGGGAATCTCCTCGTCCCCACTTATAGAGCTGTACTGATGTCCTATAGGCCCTATGAAGGATAAATAATTGTGACAGTCTTTGGGTTGCGGAGAGTGACACCACCGGAATAGCTTCAAGCGCCATTTCCCATTGTTTTTCATCTATCTCTCCTATATCCTCTACCCATTTGTTTCGACTCTTTAACAGTGTATGATCCTTAACTGACCTCAGCAACTCCTTGTATATTTTTGATATTAACCCTTTCCTTGTGTCTGCCAAAAAGATCTCATTCAAAAGTGAAACTGCTGGTACTGTCTGAGGATGTGTTATTTGTTGTGCCTGTAGCGCGTGGCGCAGTTGGAGGTACTGATAAAAGCCCCTCGAGTTCAAATGAAATTCCCTACATAATTGTTCATATGTCTTCAAAACCTCTCCCTCGTATAATTGTGAGAAAAACTGAATCCCCTTTTCTTTCCAATGTATGAACCCCTGTAGTCCCTGGATCTCGGAGTATCTTCTGTTGTGCCAGATCGGCGTGAATGGGAGCACGCCTGTTATTTTTAGCGTTTTCCGAACCTCACCCCATACCTTTTTAAAGAGCGTATTTATTGGTTCTACCCCCTTCATACCTGGCAAGTCCATTTCCAGATGAGAGGCCGCTTCTAGCGTGGGTTCCGTCATAATCACCAGTTGGTATGTGGGGTCCTCATTTCCCTTTCGGCCCCATCCTGCCATTTGTTGTAACTGTGATGCCAGGAAATATAGCTTAGAGTTGGGTATTGCGAGCCCTCCTCTATCCTTTTCGTATTGCAATGTTTCCAAACTAATTCTGGGTGGCTTTTTTTTCCATATCAATTCCCTCATTAGTGTATCAATTTGCTTAAACCATTTTTTTGGTATCCATAATAAAATATTTAAAAGAATGTGAGGGGTGTACTCACTTTTGTGAGATACTGTATGAAGTGTTTAATGTACTATGTAAACCTTTGCAGAGTATATTGGAGCTATGTAAATAAATAGCCTGCCTAGATTTGATTCCACTTTTGACTTTTAGCATGTTTTTTTTCTTTTCTACTGGGTAAGATTACTAGCTTAAGATGTGTTTCAGCCGGAGCACTGAAAACAAATTCTCTTTGATGTTCAGCATAGATTTGCTTTAAATCGTATTAAGAGACCAGTTCTACAAACTACCATTTGGATGCTATGTCTACAATCCTTTAACAGATGGTTATCAGAACAAATGTGTGTTTCTTTGAAGCCTACCTATTAACTTTTCAACTTCAGTTTATGAATGAGGTTGCAGATTTCATAGGGATGCATGCTTGTAAGTATTCCTAAAAATATTGCTGATATACACGCAAGCTTTAATCTATTGGTTTAGATTACAGAAGGCGTATAGAAGACCAAAGAAAGAAGCATCCCTAAGGGTGGCCATATATAGGCTTCAATAAAAGCATACAATGCAAGCATTTCAAAGGTGGATTGTGACAGTTGGGCAATGCAGAGATTCAGTAACAAGTGCTTTTGATCAAATGATCAATGGACATCTGGCAAAATCCAATTGTGACATTAGTTAAATTTTTTTGTTTAATAGAGAAAAGCAAAGAACACCAATGATTAGTAAAAAAAAATGCTAAAGCACCAAAGATGTAATTACCTTTATTCGTTTTTTTGTTCATTCTGATGAAGAGACATCTAAAGCTAGCCATAGATGGATCGAAATTTGAATGGTTCAGCAGGGACTAGTTGAATTTTGATCAATCTATGGCAATTCCTGTTCATGAGAAGTCAACCAAATGATCGACTTCTCACGAGCAAGCTTGCACTGCTGATCAGTGTCTTCTGACAGCAGAGGAGTCCCGACTGGTACGAAGGTTAATTTATTCACAATATACTCAGCAGAGGTTTACAGAGAATTCCTCTAGCCACCTTGCTTGTGTGGATGGGAGAATCCATTCAGTTTTTTCTAATCAGCCCCCTGGCTGATCAAAAAAGACTGACTTATGTATGCCCAGCTTAACAATCATTATAGTGGTTTTGTGTCAGGTTTATTTTCCATTTTAAAGCAGAGCTATATCTTTCTTTTAAAAAAAAAAACAAAAAACACGTAATTATAAGGCTAATGCAGCGTACACACGGTCAGACTTTTCGGCTACAAAAGTCCGACAGCCCATCCGACAGACTTTGGACGGACTTTTGGCGGACTTGCGGCGGACTTTATAACGAACGGACTTAACTACATATGATCACACAAAAGTCCGACAGATTTGTACGTGATGACGTACGACCGGACTAAAATGAGGAAGTTGATAGCCAGTAGCCAATAGCTGCCCTAGCGTCGGTTTTTGTCCGTCGGACTAGCATACAGACGAGCAGATTTCTGGGTCCGGCGGAGCTAGGACGTAAAGATTTGAAGCATGTTCCAAATCTAAAGTCCGTCAGATATGCGACTGGAAAAGTCCGCTGAAGGTCCGGTGAAGCCCACACACGATCGGATTGTCCGCCGGATTTGGTCCGTCAGTGTCCGTCGGACAAGTCCGGTCGAAAAGTCCGACCGTGTGTACGCAGCATAAGTTTACATTTGCAGTTGAAGGTGGTAAACACATGTGGTTGAACTTGCGTTTCTACTGCACCTGAAGTTGCAAAGTGGACAAGGTGTACACATGCTGAACTCATGATGCCAAGAATTATTAACTGAATGGGGCTGCACTGCAACCACCCCACAATGTAGAAATTTGAAGATGAGAGCTCCTAATGCCATAGCACAATTACTTTGCCAACCAACTGCTGAAATGAGATATTGGCAACAAAGAGGACATTGTTTTTATTGAGTTGGCTGACTCCAAGACTTGCATTGTGAGAGCACTAAGGATAGTCACTGGGCCTGATTTTTTAAAGGAAATGATGCACAAGAGCAAGGAGAAAATGTTTGCATGAATGTGTGCACATCCAGCAAACACAATCTCTTAACATGTCTGCTAAAATGACCACTCGTATTCAATGCATGTGCTGCAGTCTCTGTTTGCAGAATGCATTGGACATTAAAATAATGCTGTTTCTGTTCCTTATGTATAGATAAGATTTAATGTGTATGATGAAATAGGGTCATTCTCTGCTCCCAAACTTCCACTGCCCACTGTCTCTCGAGTGCTAGACCGAAAAAGACCCATCTGCACTCCGAGTATACTGAAGAGGAACAAACAGCTACACTTGGATGATGTCACACTTGATTTTATACCATGAAGCCACAACAACAACAAGTTCCCTCATAAGAACCACCCATTCTAACGCGTTTCACCTGTCAGGGCTTAGTCATAGAGAAATGTCTAATACTAAGCCCTTTATGGGTAAAATGCATTAGGGTGAATATTCCCTAGGCGGAAACTTATTGCTGTGGCTTTGGGAATGAAGTTAAGCTAAGTGTGATGTCATCTGAGTGTGGCAGTTTGTTCCCCTAAGTAATGTGTAAGTTTCTGTACTTGGAACGCAAACTCCAGGCTGTGCAGCAATCTTACATGCTTTTTAACAAGTATGTGTAATGTGAGTGCAAACCTTTACACCTTAATAAAAGTTTTTTAGTCTATGAGGTATTACGCTATGTGTGTCCAATTCTCCTTCTATGATCAATGTATAATTGATGGAAACGTGAGCAAGTGCTATGGAATTATCCACAGAGCCACACAGGACCAATAACCCTTTACTACAGGCAATATTTTCATGGAAAGTTGGTGAATGAAGGCATGAGAGGAAGGGTAACACAGCACCTTCATCACCTTGTCATATTTTTATTGCACGGAATGCACTTTATAAAGAGACTATAGTGGAACGGAACAGTCACAGCACTTTATTGACTTTATTTCATATTTTTCACAATGTTGTAAAATGTCTATATGAATTTGTTGTTGGCATAGTATGAAGTTTTTTTTTTATTTCTATCACATTCAAATGATTTAATTGTATTAATAACAGACAGTAGACATGTGCGGTTCGTTTCGTACGAATCAATCCGAAATACGAATTTCTATGCTTCCGAATTGTATACGAAATACAAAATTTCATTGACGAATTTCAGGTTTCCAAATTCCGTTACAACGGAAACGTGACTGGTGTTTTGTTGACCAATCAAAGGTTTTCTTCTGCTGCCGAGTGAGGGTTGGGAAAATGACCTTTTTTAATATGGGAGTGGGAGTGAGACTGGTACTGGTAGTCGATGGGAGATTCAGAATCGGACAAAATAAGAATGTTCGTTAATATAATTTCATTATTGTCATAATAATTACAATTATTCGTTATGATGAAGTTGAAAACCCAGGAAGTCAGCACAGCACAGGGATGGTGGGAGCCCCTCATTATGAGCACAGCAGGGGTACAGCCCCAGGAGAAAGTCAGCATAGCACAGGGATGGTGGGAGCCCTCATAATGAGCACAGCACAGGGATGGTGGGAGCCCCTCATAATGAGCACAGCAGGGGTACAGCCCCAGGAGGAAGTCAGCACAGTACAGGGATGGTGGGAGCCCCTCATAATGTGCACAGCAGGGGTACAAACCCAGGAAGTCAGCACAGCACAGGGATGGTGGGAGACCCTCATAATGAGCACAGCAGGGGTACAAACCTAGGAAGTCAGCACAGCACAGGGATGGCGGGAGCCCCTCATAATGAGCACAGCAGGGGTACAGCCCCAGGAGAAAGTCAGCACAGCACAGGGATGGTGGGAGCCCTCATAATGAGCACAGCACAGGGATGGTGGGAGCCCCTCATAATGAGCACAGCAGGGGTACAGCCCCAGGATGAAGTCAGCACAGCACAGGGATGGTGGGAGACCCTCATAATGAGCACAGCATAGGGATGGTGGGAGCCCCTCACAATGAGCACAGCAGGGGTACAGCCCCAGGAGAAAGTCAGCACAGCACAGGGATGGTGGGAGACCCTCATAATGAGCACAGCATAGGGATGGTGGGAGCCCCTCATAATGAGCACAGCAGGGGTACAGCCCCAGGAGGAAGTCAGCACAGTACAGGGATGGTGGGAGCCCCTCATAATGTGCACAGCAGGGGTACAAACCCAGGAAGTCAGCACAGCACAGGGATGGTGGGAGACCCTCATAATGTGCACAGCAGGGGTACAAACCTAGGAAGTCAGCACAGCACAGGGATGGCGGGAGCCCCTCATAATGAGCACAACAGGGGTACAGCCCCAGGAGGAAGTCAGCATAGCACAGGGATGACGGGAGCCCCTCATAATGAGCACAACAGGGGTGCAGCCCCAGGAGGAAGTCAGCACAGCACAGGGATGACGGGAGCCCCTCATAATGAGCATAAGAAGTCGACGACTGCCATATTGAGAAAGGTATTTTTTGCTTTTTACATTCATCATAACGAACATTCGTAATTGTTACGAAAAGTTAACGAACCTAACGAAAATTCGTATTTCGTACGAATCCAAATTGAATTTCGGACACAAATTACGAAATACGGATTAATGGCTAATACGAAACGGAGCGGAATGAAAAGAAATTCATTTATTGACAGCGCACATGTCTAACAGACAGCGCAGGGATCTAATATTTTAATGTGTAAGTTTAGATTCAATATACAAGGAAAAAAATATATTGTGGTAAACTCTACTATGGCTCACCAAGGTATGAAGGGTACAAGCACCAAACAAAAGGATCATCTCCAAAAACCTTATACACTATAATCTTGGAGTAAATAAGGCAGTAAGTGAAAGTAAGGGTATTTGTCATTATAAAATGCATTAGAAAGCAGCAGTATGTAAAATTGTGTATGCATGCTTGCCATGACCAAATCATGCATGTATGCAGATGCGTACTGTGATACCCCTATATAACATGCACTATCTTTTACTTCTTTACTTTCAGTGTTGTTTTTACAGTTACCTTCAATGATATACTGTAAGATGCCCATCATATGATTTTATTCCAGATTGAAAACAATAGTTACCAGATGTCAGATAGCTCCAAGAAGATTAAAGAAAATCCTACTTTTGTTCTATGTATGCCACCACTTAACTGCCATGTGTTCAGACACTGCAGCGGTGCTCCTAAGAAAATAACATTTGTTAAAGAAATAACTATATGTATGTAGCACTACCTCCACAGGAGCCACTTGAATATTGTTTGTTCCTTACTCTGCCTCTTCAACCCCAAGAACAGACCCAACCCCACTGGCACAGCTGGCACTAATGTAGTGTAAATATCACAGTAAAAGTACCGTATATACTCGAGTACAAGTCGTTCTGAGTATAAGTCGAGACCCCTAATTTACCACAAAAAACTGGGAAATACTTATTGACCCGAGTATAAGACGAGGGTGAGAAATGCAGAGGGTCAACAATGCCCATCTGTAGCTGCATGCCTCCCTGTGTCCTGTGCATCCTACCTGTATTCTGTGCATGTGTCCTGTGTCCTGTACATGTGTATGTGAATGTGTCCTGTGCATGTGTCCTGTACATGTGTATGTGTCTTGTATATGTGTCCTGTACATGTGTCCTGTACATGTGTCCTGTATATGTGTATGTGTCCCTGTGTCCTGTACATGTGTATGTGTCCCTGTGTCCTGTGTCCTGTACATGTGTATGTGTCCTGTGTCCCTGTGTCCTGTGTCCCTGTGTCCTGTGCATGTGTCCTGTGTCCTGTACATGTGTCCTGTGTGCATGTGTCCTGTGTGCTTGTGTCCTGTGTGCATGTGCAGCCTACCTGTGTCCTGTGCAGCCTCCCTGTGGAGATCTCCATCCTCCGATCCGCGTGGAATAATACACTTCGGTGGCCATTCCACTGTTCAAAAGCCACGCCTCCTCCTCATCTGTGATAGGCAGAACACTCAGCAGTCAGCCTATCACGGACATTCTCTCATTCTCATATCACGGACGAGGATGAGAGAATGTCCGTGATAGGCTGTACACTGACAGCTGTTCAGCCTATCACAGACGAGCAGGAGGCGCGGCTTTTGAAAGCTGGAATAGCCTCCGAACAGTATTATCACACGCCGGCCACCGTCTGCCTGCATGACGCTGATCATGCAGACAGAAGGAGGTGACTCAAGTATAAGTCGAGGGGGGCACTTTCAGCCCAAAAAAAAGGGCTGAAAAATTCGACTTATGCTAGAGTATATACGGTACTCCATATTCCCATCGCACACATTTCTGGAAAAGCTCTCAAGGATTTGGGTGCTGCAGCAACAACCAGCTAGGAACTGGTTCAGATGTCACAAGGAAAATGTTTGCCAGCACACCATGGTTCAACAAGGAATCATCCAAGCGAATTCTTTAATGCATGATCACATCACAAGACTAGTGCAATGTTTTCGATGTCACATGCCTGACGAAGGGGTCCTACGTGACTCTGAAACATTGCACTACTCTTGTGATGTGCTCATGCATTAAATGATTTGCTTGGACGCTTCCTTGTTGATCCATGGTGTGCTGGCAAACATTTTCCTTACCACAGTAAAAGGACACAGGTTAAAGGAGGATGAAACAAACAATCATAGCAATATTAAGCAATAAACAAATATGTATGAGTAGAACATAGAACAAAAGTCACTGAAGAAATCAACTCCTTTAACTACTTGGCGCCCGCCCACCGTCAAATGACGGCGGGACGGCTCTCGTTCTGGGAAGCCGTCATATGACGGCGTCCCAGAGCGGCTGCTCTCGCAATCCCGCGGGGGCGTGCAGCGCGCTGATTGTGGCCACGCCGTGTTGCTAGGACACGGCGCGACCCCGATCTCTGTAAAGAGTTGCATCTGCGGCTCTTCAATCATGTGATCAGCTGTGTCCAATCACAGCCGGTCACATGTAAACACAGAGATGCCAATAATCAGCGCTCCTCGCATCACACTGACAGTGTGTGGCAAGGAGAGCCAATCAGTGGCATCTCCTCGCAGGGGACAACAAAACATGTAATCAGGGCACTGATTACATTATAGTGCCACAAGTTTCACCAATCAGTGCCAGCAATCAGTGCCCACCATTGCCCACCAGTGTCAGTAATCAGTGCCCACCAGTGCCCACCAGTGCCCACAAGTGCCACCAATCAGTGCCCATTAGTGATGCCAGTCAGTGCTAGCTATCAGTGCTGCCCATCACTGCTGTCCATCAATGCCCATCAGTGTCGCCCATCAGTGCCACCCATCAATGCCCATCAGTGCTCATCAGTGCCACCTATACATGCGCCTATCAGTGCTCACCAGTGCCGCCTATCAGTGACAATCAGTGCCACCTATCAGTGCCCATCACTGCCGCCTATCAGTGCCCATTAGTGCCGCCTATCAGTGCTCATCAGTGCCACATATCAGTGCCACCTATCAGTGCCCATAAATGCGGCATATTAGTGCCTCCTCATCAGTGCCACCTAATCAGTGGCCATAAGTGCCACCTCATCAATGCCCACCAGTTCAGCCTATCAGTGCCACCTCATCAGCGCACATCAGTGAAGGAGAAAAATTACTTATTTACAAAATTTACTGACAGAAACTAAGCAAAAAAATGTTTTTTCTGATTTTTTTTTTTTTTTTTGTAAAAAATAAAAAACCCAGCAGTGAATAAATACCACCAAAATAAAGCTTTATTTGTGTGAAGAAAATGATAAAAATGTCATGTGAGTTCAGTGTAGCATGACCTCGCAATTGTCATTCAAAGTGCGGCACATCAAAGCCGAAGCTCCTGTATCGTGTGACCACACCGCAGCAGATCAAAAGAATTGTATTTCCACAGATCTCTTTTATAAAGGCTATGCAGCATAACATCATGAATAGTTAACTTACTTCATGTTAACAAGCCTTTAACTAGTGCAAATCTGAAATTTGAAAATCGGAAAATTTGAAAGAACGAAAATCCAAAATTTGAAAATTGGAAAATTTGAAAGAACGAAAATCTGGAAATTCTAAAGAACAAAAAACATTCCGATAATTTCCATTATGAATAAATTATTACTTTTATTAACCATTAATATAGTTATTTTATTATTATTATTATTATTATTATTATTATTATTATTATTAATAATAATAACTATAATAATAGTTATAAACTATTAAATTATAAGTATTGGAATTTTCTTTCAAATTTGGCTGTTAGTGAACGTAACGAATTATTAACCATTATTATAGATTTTTTATTATTATTATTATATATAAATAATAATAATAATAAAAACTATAATAATAGTTATAAGCTATCAATGTATAGCTATTGGAATTTCCTTTCAAATTTAGCTGCCTGTTAGTGAACGTAACGAATATGGTTTTATCCAAATTTAGGAGTTTTCGAAAAATAACGAATACCGCATTTATACGAATGGAAGGTACGAAATTCAAATTTTTCCAAATTTACAAATTACCAAAATAACGAATACTGCATCTATAAGAATGGAACATACCGAATTCAAATTTTTTGGAATTTACAAATTTATTCGAAATAATGAATTAGCCGAAAAACGACAAAAAACAAACAAAAAAAATGGATAAAACGAAATAGAAAGAAACCCACATTTTTTGGCAGTACATATGTCTAATAATCACTTTCCATCTAGGACGTTTATATACGTACACTGGATGACAAGTGGTAAAATGACTACCTTGAACATCATAACTCGGTGTTTCTGGTCTGCACGATCCATTAGTGTTTTAGGTGAGATAAATTAGTTTCTCAGGTGGGATAAAATATCATAAGTATAACAAATGTGTGTAGAAGTAACACCTGGTCATAATTGTCAGTGCTATAATTCAGTCGCCAAAATGTCTGGTGTTAAACCACTACACAATCATGATTAAAGTACAGTGTCAACATCTCCTTATAATATCTTCTTTAGTGTTAGATTATCCCATCTTAGATAAATTCATACTCATATTTATAGGATTAGCCTCTTTAAAGATATAATGATTGTACCATTTAAATAGTTTCCAACGTCACAACCCATGTGTAAAGCTGCATATGTCACAGATCAGAGTGACACCTGTGCTGAACTATTATTACTTCATATTTAAAAAAATTTTGACTTGTTTAAACCACATGTGTCATAGCATAATAAAACATATATATATATATATATATATATATATGTATATATATATATATATATATATATATATTTATTTACCTTTTGTATTAATATAGGATTTAACCCTGTCTCTGCCCATGCGATTTTATAAAAATCTTTATTCTTTGTAACCTCAATTTTTTCTTATATTTATTTTCTACCTTTTGCATTAAAAAAAAGCCTTAACCATGTCTCTGCCCAAGCCATTTTTGTAGTCTTTATTGTTTGTGCACTATAATGCACTAATACCCTTTCAATGATATGTTCAGCAGACAAAAACATTGAGAAAACATATTATTCCAATATAAAAGTACCCTTATAGCCATCGCCATTTCCCTTTACAGCTTTTTTTTTTTTTATATATATTTTAGTGTTAAACACACACAATCGCTAAAAGAACATCACATTATCATTCCTTCCAAAGATTAAGGCCTTGTTCCCACGGCTTGATTTTGTGAGGGCAATTCTCACGTGATTCTATGTGTAGTAGTTAGGGCAGCGCATTTACTTGAATGGGCTTCCTATGTGCGTTTGTTGCGGCAAAGAAGCTCATTTTGGTCCTGACCCATGCATGATTTTACAAGGGCATTTGCCGAGATTCTTGCATGTTTTGTAATCATTTGTAATAGTGGGGGCAAAATCGCAGTGCGTGCGTTGAGTCATTCAGGCTGAATGGCACCCAAACGTGCATCACGCATTTTACCATGATTGGGAATCACAGGCAGAATCGGATCGATTCTGCCCACGATTCCTATACACTCAAGTTTGAATGGGCAAGTTGAAAGTTCTTTTTTGTATCATTATATGATGGAACAATGTCTGATTCCTTTATGGGTTTTTTTCTTTATATAAGGATTAGAATTTCTGTGCATGTGACCACTCCTTCTGTATTCTTGTAGGATATTTTCCCCACTCCCTGCCTGTTGACAATAAGGGAAAGGGAAATCTCCCCAGCAAGGTGACAGACAGCAATAAAAAATAGATAACCTTGCTGTATACTTTAAGAGATATTTAACAACATATTACACTAGTAATTAAAATGAATAATAATTATTTTTTAATAATTAATAATTACACAATTATCACCTTTTAAATAGGGAGATAAAAGTGCATTCTGCTGTGTCAGGGTTTGTGTTGTGTTTTACATAGATTAAGTTGTAAAAACACTGAAAAACAACCTAAATGTTTTGAATGCTACTAATCTACACTCATTTTACAGTATAGTACAGATTTTAAAGTATTTCAGACGTATGTCGGCATTTAACGACCATCCCTTAAAAAGCACTGATATTTTGGCCACATCCCTGAAAACACATCTGAATTTTGTCCATGCCCACAAATTACCTTAGCACAAGTACAAAAAGCACACCAGCACCGCTACACACCTAATGCCGCATACACACGACCGGACTTTCCGGCAGAAAAGGTCTGACGAAATCATTCCATCGGACATTCTGATCGTGTGTGGGCTTCATCAGACTTTTTCTTTCTAAAATTCTGACGGACCTAGAAATAGAACATGTTTCAAATCTTTCCGATGGAATCAGTTCCTATCGGGAAAACCGCTCGTCTGTATGCTATTCCGACGGACCAAAAACGACGCAAGGGCAGCTATTGGCTACTGAACTTCCTTTTTCTAGTCCTGTAGTACGTCATCGCGTTCTAAACGATTGGACTTTGGTGTGATAATGTGTAAGCAAGTCCGTTTCAGCGGAACTCCATCAGAACTCCATCGGAAAGACCGTCGGAGTCTATTCTGACGGAAAGTCCAGTCGCGTGTACACGGCATTAATCCCAGGTTCAGGGCTTTTTGGAAGCTCCTAAGTATAGCTATCTGTCTACGTTGTGCTATAGGGTAGGTGAACACAAACATCAAATATCTGCGGATGTCAGGTCCTAAACTACATATTAGATATATATATGTTCCTAAACTCTTAATCAACACAGACTACAGCAATAGTGTGGACTGTGTCCACTACCTGGCAGCCTCTTACAGCCTAGGCCCAGTATTTTTGCATTTTGTCATCAGGATTAGTTCTCCAAGGGCAAATAGCCTAATGTGCATACTCATTTAGTGCCCTAATGAAATGCTAAGTCAGTTTTGTGGATAAACATACTGAACAGCTTTCTGCAATGATAAAGAGTGACACCTTTGAGCACACAGTATGCAGGCAACACCATTGCCATGGCCCACAAAGATCTAATATATAGAAAAAGCATAGTTGCCAACATTGTAAAAAAAAAATGTGGAACACTTTTGTGGCTGTAGGCGGAGCCGTACAATAATTAGGGGGCGGGGCATCAATTTGTAGGCGTGGCTTAGGAAAAATATACAAGTGCGGTGTCGAAAAAGGGCGTGGTTTATGCGGTGTAGTGGGCGTGGCTTAAATGGGCGTGACTCAAGAGGGTGTGGTTAGAGTCTGAGATGAATGAGGGATGGAGAGGAAGAGAGGGGGAGAGGGGGAGAGGGATTAGAGGGGGAGAGGGGGAGAGGGGGAGAGGGAAATGACGGGACAGCAGCCCCAGATCCTACACAATAAAAATATGTGTATTCTAGAAAGTTTACCAATAAGCAGATAAAGATACTCCAAACACCTGGTGTTAGCACTTCAATCATCCCGGCACCATGGTTGTTATGGTGTCAGAATGATTGAAGTGCATTATTTCTATTATTACATTGTAATATAAAATGAAATCATTCAACTCACACCATAATGCAGAATCAGTGGGATCCCTGAGCGTGTCACTAGCCACGTCGCCTGCCACCAGCCGTCCATCCTTGCGTCAGATGTCCCAGCAGAGTCCGTCCTTGCATCAGGTGTCCCCAGCGGAGCCCCCCTTACATCAGATGTCCCCAGCGGAGCCCTCCTCACACCAGGAGTCCCCAGCGGAGCCCCCCTCACATCAGGAGTCCCCGGCGGAGCTCCCCCTCACATCAGGTCTCCCCGGCGGAGCTCCCCCTCACATCAGGTGTCCCCGGCGGAGCCCCCCCTCACATCAGGTGTCCCCGGCGGAGCCCCCCCGCACATCAGGTGTCCCCGGCGGAGCCCCCCTCACATCAGGTGTCCCCGGCGGAGCTCCCCCTCACATCATGTGTCCCCGGCGGAGCTCCCCCTCACATCAGGTGTCCCGGCGGAGCTCCCCCTCATATCAGGTGTCCCCGGCGGAGCCCCCCCCTCACATCAGGTGTCCTCGGCGGAGCCCCCCCTCACATCAGGTGTCCCCAGTGGACCCCTCCTCTCACATCAGGTGTCCCCAGTGGACCCCCCCCTCACATCAGATGTCCCCAGTGGAGCCCCCCCTCACATCAGGTGTCCCCAGTGGACCCCTCCTCTCACATCAGGTGTCCCCAGTGGACCCCCCCTCACATCAGATGTCCCCAGTGGAGCCCCCCCTTGCATCAGGTGTCCCCAGTGGAGGCCCCCTTGCATCAGGTGTATGTCCCAAAGGAGCCCCCCCTCACATCAGGAGTCCCACAGCGGTGCGCCCCCCCTACCTCAGAGGTGTCCTAGTAGTGTCCAGCTAGAACCCCCGCCCCTTTCCATATCAGACAGGAAGACGGCTGGGGGGGTGGTAGACGGAGCTCCTACGTCGCCGCCCACCCACCGCCTCACCCCGCCTACCCCCCCGCCCCGCTGCCAGTCTGATATGGAAAGGGGCGGGGGTAGGCGGGGCGAGGCGGGGTGAGGCGGAGCGGGGCGGAGGGTGGACAGCAACACAGGAGCTCCATCTACCCCCCCAGCCGTCTTCCTGAACGTCATTGTCTCCGCCGGCCGCTGACCTCTAGCGGCGGCGGCGAACCGGATTTCTCGGGACATTTCCCGGGACACCAGAAATTCGGGAATGGCGTCCAAGTCGAGGGAATGTCCCGGGAAATCCGGGACAGTTGGCAAGTATGAAAAAGGTTGGCTAAACCACGCAAGTACATTTTCAACCTCTATTTTTCCTTTATGCTGGCTTTTCAATTAACATATACAATAATATATGATAAAAATTTGAGTGCAACATAACACTTTGGTAGTAAAATAGTACTATACATTTGGTATAGTGAGCTATACATCAGAGCAAAAAGAGGGACAACTGAGGACAACTGGGGCAGCCCCTCCAAATTAGGGACAGTGGGGAGCTATGGTAGACTAAATTCTGACAAAGTTTGATGTTTGAATACCCATTGCATTTTTCACGCCTTCTCTTCTCTTCCACTCCTTTCACTTCCTTCTCCTTGTTATCATTTTCAATCAGTTTTTAACTTCATTTTCTTAGTGCAGACAGAAAGAAAGACCAAGGCAGCCTATACATTAATCATTTTTTGTTCCCCCAGCAATTCGATTCGCCCATCTACACATTCCAGTTGGATGGGGGATTCCTTCTTGTGGGATATTGTATTCTGACAGAGGGGAGCCTTCCCATTGTCAGAATACAATCATCGGTGTTGCCAGCTATATCTGGCAACACTGATTGTTTTGGAAAAAACAGACAGGTTGGTTGTACACAAGTCTATCGATAAATCAACTTGTGTGCAACTAGATTGCCCATACATGGATTGAAATTCAGCCAGTACCTGCTAGCATAAGTGGTCAACAACAACAATACATATTATCTTGTTGTTTTAACTCATGACGTCTAATTGTCTCCACAACAATATTTTTCCTGTTATTTTTGGAACAATGTTATTACATATTTGATTTGAAACCCATTAGCAGGAAGATACTAAATTGCTATGCCCCATTGAAGCGCTAAGAGAATGTAGACTTTCCATTAGTATAGATTATGATTTTTTACTGACGAAGTATTCAGGCACTTCCTGTGGGGTTAGAGAAGACAGAAACAAATGGATCACAGATCATAACACAGATTAGTGTGGGGTCTGCATTTATTTAATATCTGCAGCTGTTTCCTTTTGGCCGAATTCCTAGCAGGTTGCATTTTTTAGATAAATATAAACATGCCACAAGTCATGTATTGTAAAGCCAGAGACAATAATACTTTAAATAATATGCTAAATATCAAATTAAAATCTAAAGTCATCATTTCTGTGAATACTAAATCAATTATTTGCTTAATATAAATAATAGTTGTGGCCTAAGCAGGCTATGCAGAATTTTATTGCTGCATACAAAAAAACATGGATCCTGCCGGCTGATGATTCCTCCTTCTAAAAAATCTAGTTGCTTCACTTTCATACAGATTCGATGGCTTGTGAGCAAGGTGCAGTGTGGTGTGGCGGGCGAGTCTACGACAGGCAATAAAGCCATATTGTAGATTAGGTTCAAACACAACTTATTAAGGCCCTTTGGGTAGACACACCCTTCCAGAAATAGTGACAGGGGTCTGAAGACTTGAATATGCCGACAGCATCTGCAACGAGGAACAAAATGCAGCCTGGCCGAACCGCACCTAAAGATGGGGCTTTGTGACGAAAGGTGAGGAGAGGGGCGCCTTTGAATAAATAGTAAACACTTTAATAGTAAAAAGCAATATCAAATCACATGGGAGAAGGTAAAGTTGCACAAAAGTGGGCTGGATAGCGTCTAGGAGCAAGATCAAGATGGATGGTCAGGTCACGGTGAGGTCCACTTCTCATTGATGCAGTGGAAATCCTGCTGGAACATCAGATATTCAGAGGGGTAGAAGTGGAACTGCCAGAGCCTGGGTGCTCAGCGCTGCTAGTCCTTTGGTCCTCGCTGGTAACTGCTGAGGGATGGAAGACGGCAGTGGGGTGTAAGGTGTAGTCCAGAACAAGGCTTGGAAAGCCTGTGGCAGCGTAGGGCAGTGACGTCACAAACATGCAACACGTTTCTGAGCCTGCATGCTGCGAGTGCTATGGCAGTCGCGCTCCTTTTTCAAGCCTCTGATGTCCCAGCAGGATTTCCACTACAATAGTGAGAAGTGGACCTCACCGTGACCTGACCATCCATATTGATCTTGCTCCTGGACACTATCCATTAAAGTGTTTACTATTTATTCAGAGGCACCCCTCTCCTTGTCTTTCTCAGCTCTACTGGATTTTTGGCTTCTGGTCTCCATTGGTGGAAGCCCTGACTCGCAGACCCACTACCCACTTCACACCCAATTTTGGACTGTTATGGATTGTATATGGTCACCTTTGAGGTACTAGTGTGTTGCGCCTTTTACTTGTAAATATTTGTGAAGAAAGGTGGACGTCCCTGCGCTGTACCTACGTCTATTGAACCTTTCCTTACCTTTAAACACTGCTCCTGTCAGACGGGGATCGTGTCCCTACACAGGCCATTCGCATAAAGCGCACCAAACCCAGGAGCTAGAGTCTTAAATAGACTCTGCCTGACCCAAGATGGCCGCTGTCTCCCTGTGACCACAGGAAGTCAAAGAGAAACCAAGTTCCTCACAACTTCTTTCTCCTTCTGCATTGCTGTTTCGGTCATGCAGTGAGGAGTACAAACTGAACCTGCCTACATGCTTCTAATTTTACTCTGACTTTCTTGATCTTAAAACTTGAATACTTGACACAGCCACTGGTCCCAATTTAACAGCCATGCAGGGGTGGGCTTGTCTCCCCAAACGCACATGGGGGTTGCTTTACTAAAACTGAAGAGTGCAAAATGACTTACTTAAACAAGCTGAAGTAAGAAGCTGATTGGCTACCATGCACAGTTGCACCAGATTTTGCACACTCCAGTCTTAGTAAATCAACCCTATGTGCATTCGGGGACACGCACTTGCACCTGCGCTGCTTTCAAATTGGGACCAGTAGCTGTGTAGCTGTGTCTCAATAGATGTGAATGGGACTGCATGCATGCGGATTCATGGAACACTTATGCATCTAGTGGATGCAAACTAGATCCTTCGTATGGATGTACACTTAAGTACTCTCATGTGAATGAGGCCTTGTATTGAAAAAAAAGCTAAATGCAGAAAATATTTACCTGAATCCATGGTCACGTGACTTACCAGATCCTGAGTTTTCTCTCCTTCAAACTGCAGAGTAGGATGGTGCTCTTTCAGATGCCTGGTGATATAGGCCCATCCCATTGGGTCTATCAACAGGATCCTGAAGACACCAGTAGCAGTGGTAATACAAATATATATGCAGGGATATGGGACAATATACAGGGATATGAAAAGTCGTAGAGACATAATATATACACAAACACTTACAACCACACCCACACAAGTTGAACTAGATGGACTGTTGTCTTAAATGAACCTTACTAACTATGTAACTATGTACACTATACACTATATTGTCAAATATATTGTAACGCCTGCCTTTACACGCACACAAACTTGCCCCTGAAAAACAACCGCACACCATAATCCCTCCTCCACCAAATGATTTGGAGCAGTGCACAAAGCAAAGTCAAATGACATGGATAAGTGAGGTTGGGGTGGAGGAACTTGACTGCCCTGCACAGAGTCCTGACCTCAAACCATCACCTTTGGGATGAATTTGAGTGGAGAAATGGTCAAACATTCCCATAGACACACTCCTAAACCTTGTGGACAGCCTTCCCAGAAGCGTTGAAGCTGTTAAAGCTGCAAAGGGTGGGCCAACTCAATATTGAACCCTATGGACTAAGACTGGGATGCCATTAAAGTTAATGGGCATGTAAAGGCAGGCGTCCCAATACTTTTGACAATATAGCGTTCCTATATATGTAAAAATCATGGGATCATAGGTCTTCACTAGCAAAAGGGGTGCTGCGAAAGGGCAACAAGACAGTGAAGTTAGGCAAGTAGAAAAAGGGCTTTGCAGGGCTTTCTTCTTTTAAAAATTGTGAACGGGAAGGGTGGGTGGACTTTAAATTACATTCAATAAAAAAACTGGCCATCTGTACTGAACAGTGATAGGGTTATACGTTCCTCCACTACAGTTTTCATCAAAATGTCACAGAAATAGGTGTTATTACATTATTGATACAGTGGGGAAAATAATTATTTGAGACCCGGCACAATTTGTAAGTTTGCCCACTTACAAACAAATGAAGAGTCGTATATGGGTCTTCCAGCATAACAATGACCCAAAAAATACCACCAAGGCAACAAAGAAGTGGCTCAAGAAAGAAGCATGTTAAGTTCATGGAGTGGCCTAGTCAGTCTCCAGACCTTAATCCTATAGAAAATGTATGGAGGGAACTGAAACTTCGAGTTGCCAAGAGACAACCGAGAAACCTTAAGGATTTAGAGATGATCTGTAAAGAAGAGTGGATCAAAATGCCCTCTGAGATGTGTGCAAACCTGGTCACCAACTACAAGAAACGTCTTACCTCTGTTCTTGACAACAAGGGTTTCTCCACTAAGTACTAAGTCATGTTTTGCTTGGGGATCAAATAAATATTTTCCCCACTTTAACTGTGTCAGCCACCACCAGACTGTGCAGTCACCTTGCAAGGTCCTCTTGATCATGTTACAAACAAAGACAATTTATTTGTATAATGTATGACATTTAATACATTCTGACATATGTATGGGACCAGTTACAAACATTCTGTGCCATAATATCTGAAATAAGTGTTCCGCCATCCCCACCAAACATATGTTTGTGATTTCACTATGATATAAATGAAAAATACACCAGATGGTGCATGTACCAGGCATTGTAATTGAAGCTACATCTGTATACTTTATGTTTATCCTAAATAGATAAGAGGAAAAAAAAACTTCCAAATAAAAGATCAGAAGCAAATATCACAAACAAGGCTGTGGATCATGTGCACATCAGATATACATTGCATAGTTAATGTACACACAAACTGGATGTTACTGAAACCTTTATTCAGTATAAACAAGGGAGACTCACAGCTTCAACATTTTGTAGTAGATAGTACTACATCTACGGTTTTCTCATTTATGAACTTGCATTACAGTTTAACCTATGGCCTTCTGTACCACAGAAGAAAAATCACTACTGTTTTACAGTACCTATATCCTATGGAAGAATGACAAATTGTGCTTGCTTTGAATCTAAATGTGTTATTTTCCTGACTGTGGGGGCATTTAAAGAGAGTGTGATGTCTGCAAAAGAGGAGTTATTAAAAATGTGTTTATATTGTACAAATGTAATAGTCATAAACAAGGCAGTAATAACAATGATTTTACATGTGTTTCAGGCCATTCAGTTATTTTTCCCTAACCAGTGTGGGCTCTGTCCGAATGGCACAGAATCCCCTTTTCAAAGACTTTTGTTTCAGGATGGCGACCCAAATCATATGTGATTTTGACATCCACTAATGGGGTGTACACACGGTCTGACTTTTCGACCGGACTGGTCTGACGGATGCTGACGGACCAAATCCGGCGGACATTCCGATCGTGTGTGGGCTTCATTGGACCTTCAGCAGACTTTTCCAGTCGTGAATCTGACGGACTTTTAGATTTGGAACAGTCTTCAAATCTTTACGTCGTAACTCCGCCAGACCCAGAAATCCGCTTGTCTGTATGCTAGTCCGACGGACAAAAAACGATGCTAGGGCAGCTATTGGCTACTGGCTATCAACTTTCTTATTTTAGTTCGGTGTACGTCATCACGTACGAATCCGTCTGACCTTGGTGTGATCGTGTGAAGTCCGTCAAAAGTCCGCTGGAATGTTTGTCGGACCAGTCCGGTCGAAAACTCCGCCCGTGTGTACGCGGCATAAGATATGCAGTCCTCCCCAAGATGGCTACCTGGAGCCCAGAATAGGGGACAAATTAGTTCTCAGTGGTCTCCCGAAAGCATGAAGAAATGGCATAGCACCACCTTCAGATCATACTGATATACTGCAGCCCAACACCTACTTGCTATAACATATGTGTGTTTTGCTGCACTGCCTAGGTGCATTAACTCTTATGCCACGTACACACGAGCGGACTTTACGGCAGACTTTGCCCGGCGGACGGGATTTCGTCGGACAATTCGATCGTGTGTGGGCTACAGCGGATTTTGTTTTCTCAAAAGTTGGACGGACTTAGATTTGAAACATGTTTCAAATCTATGCGACGGACTCGAGTCCGGTCGAAAAGTCAGCTCGGCTGTATGCTAGTTCGACAGACAAAAAGCTACGCTAGGGCAGCTATTGGCTACTGGCTATGAACTTCCTTATTTTAGTCTGGTCGTACGTCATCACGTACGAATTCAACGGACTTTGGTTGATTGTGTGTAGGCAAGTCCGTTCATTCAGAAAGTCCGTCGTAAAGTCCGTCAAAAAGTCCGCCGGGCAAAGTCTGCCGTAAAGTCCGCTCGTGTGTCGCGGCATAAGGCTCATGTCACACTGGAGATTTTGTAGCAATGATTTGTAGCAGCTACAGAATTGAAAGGCGCGACCATCCTGTACACAAACCTCTTGCCTCCCACTTTTTAGGGTGCACCTTATAGTATAACTAAAGACAAAACTTTTCTTTTAGTTTTGGATCGAGTGGAGAGGGATTAGGACGCTTGTCAAGTTTTTTATTGCTGTCTGTGCCCCTGTTAAGGAGATTCCCCCTCTCTTTTTGTCCCGTTTATCATTATCATTGAAAGTGTAAGGCCCCTTTCACACGAGCTTTCCGATCAGGTCCGCCTGTCAGTTTTTCAGGCGGATCTGATCGGACCCTCCATTCACTCCTATGGAGCGGTGGATGTCAGCACTGACATGTCCGCTGACACCTGCTGCTATCCGATCCAATCTTGTTCGTGAAATCCACACGATGGTGATCCTATTTTCCATCCATCGGATCGGACGGGATCAGGTGAAAACGGACAGGTGGTCCATTTTAATTCGATCTCCCCATAGAGGAGAGCAGGGCCCTGACAGGTCCATCTCAGCACAGTGAGCGGAGACAGACCTGTCATCCGCGTGCTTAGCGGAGATCAGCGGTTTGATCCCCCGCTGAGCGAAGCGGAGTCCACCAGGCGGACCGCCCGTGTGAAAGGACCCAATGTAAAATTAAATATCCCAAATCTTGGGTTGTCCCCAGAAAAGTAAAAGAGTGGAAATCTTCCGGTGGGGACACTAATTCTGGTGACCTGGGGGGTGCCCCAAAGAATTCCCTTAATTTCCTCTCATTTCCTGTTTGGCTAACCCCTTAGGTTCCACAGTGAGTATATTGCCTCGTACACACGGTCGGATTTTCCGATGAGAAATGTTTGATGTGCGCTTGTTGTCGGAAATTTCGACCGTGTGTATGCTCAATAGAACATTTGTTGTTGGAATTTCCACCATATAATTTTTGAGAGCAGGTTCTCAAATTTTCCAACAACAAAACTTGTCGGAAATTCCGAGCGTGTGTACACAATTCCGACGCACAAAAGTCCACGCATGCTCGGAATCAAGCAGAAGAGCCGCACTGGCTATTGAACTTTTTCTCGGCTCGTCGTACGTGTTGTATGTCACCGCGCTCTTGACATTCGGAATTTCCGACAACATTTGTGTGACCGTGTGTATGCAAGACAAGTTTGAGCCAACATCCTTTGGAAAAAAATCCACGGTTTTGTTGTCGGAAAATCCTATTGTGTGTACAGGGCATAACAAGCATGCTTTACTAGAAGGGGGGGGGGGGGGGTGGTGCTGCGCTATCCGAAGGGTCTCTGTGGTATATAAATAATCCTTACTGATCAGTAGGGTTGATGTAAATATAAGTAATTATAAACAATCCATGTGAATAAATTAAAAGTGATAAATAAAACCAATTCAGTGTATGTTGAAATTATTCAATCCAATAATACAATAAATATATATAAAGTGCTCGTGCTCTTGTGCCTTATAGAAATCTTGAAATATTCCAAGCTAATAAATATGCTAAAGTGCAAAAGAGACAATATTATCACACAAAAATAGAAGTGTCAGATGTATTCAACAAACAAAAACGCATGGTCGCCTAATCTTAGTGTTGCGACCAGTGCAACAGTGCAAAACGCAGTATAAAGTGATCACGTGAATAAATTAATAATTAATCCAAAGGTTGCTGGTGTCCTAATAAATAAATTGATAAATAGTCTGATATCCAAAAACAAGTCCGTGCAGTCTAAACTCAAAATTGATCAATGGTGCACAGAGAAACAATGTTCAAACACAGCAGGATAAATGACAGTAAGGTGGTGATATATAAATGAACCACTCTGTGTCCTCTTCATGCAGCATGCACTAGTGTGGGTAATAGCCCCTTACCTAGCGGTGCTAGGTCAACCGCATATAGGATATAGGATCTCGAGGTCCAGGGTCTCTCCTGCGTCTCTCTATCCAAGTTGGCTGGCTCTGCAGGGTCCTATTGGGGGCTGGATGTATCTGGTTGTGGTCCTAATTGGGGTCCCGGGGCACTGCGACTCCTAGCTCCTCCTCCAAATCACATCCGCCCTTACAGGAGATGTCCGCACAGGAAGATGCCGGTACAGTCTTAGGCGACCATGCGTTTTTGTTTGTTGAATACATCTGACACTTCTATTTTTGTGTGATAATATTGTCTCTTTTGCACTTTAGCATATTTATTAGCTTGGAATATTTCAAGATTTCTATAAGGCACAAGAGCACGAGCACTTTATATATATTTATTGTATTATTGGATTGAATAATTTCAACATACACTGAATTGGTTTTATTTATCACTTTTAATTTATTCACATGGATTGTTTATAATTACTTATATTTACATCAACCCTACTGATCAGTAAGGATTATTTATATACCACAGAGACCCTTCGGATAGCGCAGCACCACCCCCCCCCCCCCCTTCTCGTTTTACATTTTTTGGGCTTATGTCTGAGCCCTCTGTTCGGTGCATGCAGCTGCCCGGCAATATATGGTATATACAGTTCTAAAAAACCTAGTCCACATTTCGCTTGATTGCTTTACTTTTTTTCCCCATCCGGTATCTTTTTTTCCCCATCCGGTAGCGCAGGAATAACCCCCCTTTTTTACAAGCATGCTTTACTGCATATACAGACTGATTTTACTGTTGTGGGTTTAGTAACACTTTAAGTGTGAGAGAAATCACCAAATCAGCATCAGCAAAAGAAGCCAATCAATACATATGTTGTCAAGAAGCTTGCTTATAGGAATAGAAGCAGAAGACAGAAAAATCAGCTGATGTGTTGCTTTCTCTTTTCACTGTCCAATAATGGGTTTGAGCTGATCCAGGACAGCCTGGGCACAAAGGAAGTAGGGTGGAATGATACTGGCTATCATTTTGAGGTTATCTAGCAGCAGAAATAAAAGTACTGTGGGTAATTTCTGGAACAAAGGGGAATATTGCAGTAAAGCATTTTTTTTATTTTATCTTTTAATGGGCAGTTTTATGAGCCAACTTAAAGCCTGTGCCAACACTGAAGCATCTAAAATTTAGGCGTCTTTTGCCCAAAAGAAATCAGAGATGGAAGCAGAGGCCACAAAAACTGTACAGAAGAAAGCACAGATGGAAGCAGAGGTGAAAGAAGAAGCTGCACGCAAGAGAGCAAAGATGGACGCTTTGGAGAAACAATGGGAGCATGCCACAGCCTTTTAAAGTTAAAGGTTCTAGAGAGGAAGCTGCTAGTGAAAGTGAATGATGTAACAGCAGCAAACACTCAGTGCATCATATGCATCATATTCAGGGTTGCCAACCTTCCGCAACATTTTTAACTGGCAAAACATGGAAATTTACTGGCGGAGCACATTCTTTACTGACAACCTGAGAAATTACAGAACTCCTACTGAAAACTAACACAGTGAATATTTAAACAGTATAAACATGATATGAAAACACTGACAATACCTATAACAAACTAATTTGCTTGATTTACACTTAAAAAGTCAACACAGCATGAAATTATCAGCCCCTGATATTTACTGGCAGTTGTAAAAAAAATCACAGATTTTTACAAACTGACAGTAAATTTACTGGTGGTTGGCAACCCTGATCATATTCTTCATACTCTCTCCAAAACTTATGACAATCTGCTCTGCCCTCTCATTCTGGAGTACACCAGGCTTTTGTAGACAGCAGTATGAAGATAATAGGCAATACATCTTGGGGCTAGTCAATTACCTCCTAACAAGTACACTGCTCCACAGTTATAGCCGAACATGGCAATCAAATCTGAGCCAGTGTCAGGTATGAGCACTACCATACCTCCCACAGTTGCTCAGTCTCTGCACACCAGCCAATGTAACTTTGTTCCACATGCGGCTGTGCATCCAAAGTCTGAAAACACAGACATATCACAGTTCTCTAAATACATGCTCCACAAAGAGCTCACCAAGACAGGTCTCACTAAGTTTAATGACAAACCTGAACACTACAGAAGCTGGAAATCCATCTTCAGATACAATCAGTGAACTAGATGTCACAACTACAGAAGGACTACATCTGCTTACCAGGTGGCTAGATTTTCAGTCTGCTGAATGTATCAAAAGACCTAAAGATGTTCACATTGACAACCCTGCTGCAGGTCTTAACACTGCTTGGGTCAAACTAGAGCGTAGCTTCGGGAGCCCAATTTCAGCACTAAGAATGCTTTATTTAAAGTGATACTAAAGTCTTGGGGGTTTTTTTCATAAAAATAGCAAACATGTTATACTTACCCGTTCTGTGCAATGTTTTTGCACAGGGCAGCTCAGATCCTTCTCTTCTCTGGTCCCTCATCGGCGCTCCTGGCCCCTCCCTCCTACAGCTTGCTATGGGGGCACCCGAGCTAAGCCACAGCTCTGTGTATCCATTCAGCTCCCTCTCTCTCCTCATTGGCTAACTGACTTTGATTGACAGCAGCAGGAGCCAATGATGCAGCTGCTGTGTCTCAGCCAATCAAGAGGGAGAGTCTCAGACAGCTGAGGCACTCGTGGACATCGCTGGAATGAGAGGGGGCTCAGGTAAGTATTAGGGGGGCTGCTGCATACAGAAGGCTTTTTATCTTAATGCATGAAAAATGGGCATCCCTTGGATCAAGGCACAAGGAAGAAAATAAACTTTACTTTCCTTTCCTATTCCTACTTCAGTGAGATCATTAGGAGAATTTCAGATACTAAGATTGATCCAAGTTTTTCCTTTCAGGAGTCCAACCCCCTAGGTCAATCTTCTGCAAGGCCTGCAAGCGCACACACTTCACATAGAGATTGCAGAGGTCCAGTTTCTGTCAAAAGGACTAATATTCTTAGCCTGTACCTACTACAGTCCCTGAAAAGAATAGGAAAATCAAAAACCAAAATTGCCAATGTCCCATACATACAAAACCACACCCACATAGGAAATGTATGGGCTTCAAAGAAAAACCCTTGCAAGAACATAAAGAGCTTTTAAGGAAATTTAGCATTTGCTTCCAGTGCTGTGCTTCCATGGAACACCATGCTAAAGACTGTAAGTCTACTTCCTCCATTTCAGCACAGTCCTATTCTGTACACAGGTAATCCTCCCAAGGAAAAGCATGGCTGGGAGAACACAGTTTTGGCTGGGAGAACACAGATACTCCAGTTTTCTCTACGTGTACAGATGTCTGTGGAGAAGGACTCTGTGGCAAATCCTGTGCCAAAATATGCTTAGCTCGTGTATATCCCTTGGGTCAACCTATAAAAGCTGTAAGACTGTATACTATTCTAGATGATTAGCTTAACAGATCTCTTGCGCGATCAAAGGTTTTTGATCTGTTAAACTTAACAGGAGATGTCTTATCATACACCCTAGGCACCTGTGCTGACATTACAGAAGTTTCAGGCAGAAGAGCCCCTGGTCTGGTAGTATGTCCCCTGATGGCAGTGTAGAAATACCATTGCCCACTCTCAGTGAGTGCAACCAGATTCCAACCAACAGAGAGACGATCCCTATATCTGACGTTGTGTGTTAGTGTTAGAATATAGCTGTCTTCCGAAATTCGAATTTAGAAAAGAATAAAATAGAATAAAACAGACTAGGATAGACTATAAAAGAAATTAAACAAAATTAGTAACTTAACTAATCGATCTGAAACAAAACACATTTTTTCATTCTGCACATGTCTAATGCCTACAACCATTGGCCTATGGGTCTCATTACAAAGACTGTGCAAGGTAATGATGGAAAAGCTTAGAAAAAAGAAGTCAAGGTAATTAAAGGGGTTGTAAACCCTCATGGTTTTTCAACTTAATGCATTCTATGCATTAAAGTGAAAAACCTTCTGTAGTGCTGCAGCCCCCCTAGTGCCCCCGTTTAACTTACCTGAACCCGGTTTTCTTCTCGCCAGGGATGAGCAGACCAGATCTAGCTGGTGTCTCGTGCCCTGATGGGATAGATTGATAGCAGTGCAGCCATTGGCTCGCGCTGTTGTCAATCAGATCCAATGATGCGGGCGCTGGGGGCAGGGCCAAGTCCGGCTTTCTGTGTCTATGGACGTAAAAGCAAGAGTCGAGAGCATGCCTGCACAGTTACGCCCAAGAAGAGCACTTCTCCTAGGTGGTTTCCTGATGCGGGGAGGAGCTACTAGTGCCAGTGAGGGACCCCAGAAGAGGAGGATCGAGGCCACTCTGTGCAAAACGAACTGCACAGTGGAGGCAAGTATGAAATGTTTGTTTTTTTTGTTTTTTTAAACATGAGTGTTTAGTAACCCTTTAAGGAAACATCAGCGTGACTTCAGGCCTATCAACAAACTGGTACTTCTTTTGCCAGTGGAAGAAGATTTGTCTCCTAAAACAATGACTCCAGAAGGACTGATGCTTGTTGCTACCTTCCCCTTCGCTTATAAACTACGGTCAGGGGATGACTGGGAGGCCCTGTCAAGCAGGCTGTATAGGGCCCCATAATTTCTAAATGTGGCCCTAAGCACAGACACTAGAAAGGATCTTAAAGGTTAAGTTCACCTTTGTACACTTTTTTTTCTACATTCCAGCTCCCCAGTGCACCAATATAGCATTCATGTACTTTTTTTGCAAAAATACCAAAGCCTTCCATTAAATCTACAGTCACTTACTTTTCTTGTCCTAATCCACGTTTCCAGACATTTCCATTAGTAATGTCTTCTTCCTGATCAGACTTTAGGTCATGACACAGGAAGGAGTTGACCAGCTGACCTCATTAGCACACACCCTGCATCATCCATCCTCCCATTCCCAGCTGCACATTTTTTAAATGAAATGCAATCAATCAGATTGCATAGTGTATGGCCATCTTTATACAAGTACAAAGGAGGGAGTGGACAGAAACACTCAGCTGTCAAGCCCTGATCACAACTCTGCATAGCGGGAGCTCGCATTCCCACATGCGTTTATTTTTTTTTTTTTTAGCGAGGGGGGAGGCGTTTTGGAGCATTTTCACTCATCACACATATGGCAGCTCATCAACCTAAATGGGCTGCCCTACACACAACAATCATTTAAAAAATGTGCACCAAGAATGGGAGGATGGATGATGCAGGGTGTGTGCTAATGAGGTCAGCTGGTCAACTCCTTCCTGTGTCATGACCTAAAGTCTGATGAGGAAGAAGACATTACTAATGGAATTGTCTGGAAACGTGGATTAGGACAAGAAAAGTAAGTGACTGTAGATGTAATGGAAAGCTTTGAAATTTTTGCAAAAAAAGTACATGAATGCTATATTGGTGTAAAAGGGAGCTGGAATTTAGAGAGAAAAAAATGTACAAAGGTGAACTTGCCCTTTAAGAACTGCTTTTCTATGATAAAAGATTAAGTTTGTTTTGGAAAATTATACTATATTTTGTGACATGTCAGGTTATTCCTGTACACTTGTAAAGTTACTGATAGGTCAGCTTTAAGCCTCCCAAAGTGCTTATCCTTCAATTTCTTTTTGCTGACGCACAGACTGTATATTCCAGAACCATATGGCTGCAAAATGGCCAGATGGAAAAAGTTTAAAGATAACTTGTTTTTTTCTGCACTTTTTAAGCCCATCCAAAGTCCCTATCAGACTCTCTGAGGCATTAATACAGGCAAAACTGTCTTTTGAACATGTTGCTCTGTGCTGAAAGATGTGTCAAACAAAAGACACGTTCTCTTACATCTGCTTCAGATTCTTTCTAAGGAATCTTTATCAATTTCAAACTTAAAAGAAAGAGCAATAAGTATGTCTGCTACAGAAGCAGCCCTCAGCCACATGTCCAGTTATTTCCTGTAAAAGATTGATCGGTGAATGCTCCAAGTGTAAGCGTGAAAATTTTAGCAACAGAGGGAGTTTTGAAAGTCATAACACATATGCATTATGTTATGATAATTCTTAGCCAAGATAATATTCAAAATATTACAATGCCTCCAAATAAAAATACTGGTACACAGGGGCGGCCCGTGACTTGTGGGCACAAGGGTGCCTCCCCCCATCCATCCTTTTAGAACGCCGGATGCATGGATTCCTATGGCGGGGGTGGGAGGGGGTGTTACTTTTTGAAGCACCTGATTAGAGCCAGAGGCTTCAAAATAGTGTGGGCTCGGGGCACAGAGAGTGCGCCCACAATTGTGTGGCGATAGCGAATGCATTTTCGCTACTTTCACACTAACTCTCCTCCCCACCAATTAGGGAGGCAGATCATCAGACCTGTTTCCCGATTGGCCAAAGCGCCAGGGCATTCTATGGGATGCCTGGAGCTTAGGAAGAGTTGGCACAGAGAAGACACGAGGACGGACATCCCCGCTGCCACCGGCTGCTACGGTGGACTCAGGACTGGCGGTAAGTGCCGGACCACCCGCGGGGGGGTGCTGTCAGAGCCACAAGCGGGGGGGCTGTCAGAGCCACGAGGGGGGTCGGTGGGCACAAGTGGCTGCTTATGATGGGCACAAGTGGCTGCATATACTGGGCACAAGTGGCTGTATTTGATGGGCACAAGTGGCTGCATATGATGGGCACAATTGGCTGCATTTGATGGGCACAAGTGGCTGCATATGATGGGCACAGTGGCTGCATTTGATGGGCAAAAGTGGCTGCATACGATGGGCACAAGTGGCTGCATATACCGGGCACAAGTGGCTGCATATACCGGGCACATGTGGCTGCATTTGATAGGCACAAGTGGTTGCATTTGATAGGCACAAGTGACTGCATTCGATGGGCACAAGTGGCTGCATATGATGGGCACAAGTGGCTGCATTTGATGGGCACAAGTGGCTGCATTTGATGGGCACAAGTGGCTGCATATACTGGGCACAAGTGGCTGCATTTGATGATCACAAGTGGCTGCATATGATGGGCACAGGTGGCTGCATTTGACGGGCACAAGTGGCTGCATATGATGGGCACAAGTGGCTGTATTTGATGGGCAAAAGTGGCTGCATATGATGGGCACAATGGCTGCTAATGATGGGCACAAGTGGCTGCATATGATGGGAACAAGTGGCTGCATTTGATGGGCACAAGTGGCTGCATATGATGGGCATAAGTGGCTGCATATGATTTTTATTATTATTATTATACACGATTTATATAGCACCAACAGTTTATGCAGCACTTTACAATGTAGAGAGGGGACAGCACAATTAAAGTACAGTTCAGTACAGAAGGGACAGGAGGGTCCTGCATATGATGGGCACAAGTGGCTGCATTTGATGGGCACAAGTGGCTGCATATGATGGGCACAAATGGCTGCATTTGATGGGCACAAGCGGCTGCGTTTGATCGGCACAATGGCTACATATGATGGGCACAAATGGCTGCATTTGATGGGCATAAGTGGCTGCATTTGATTGGCACAAGTGGCCACATATGATGGGCAAACATGGCTGCGTATGATGGGTACAATGGCTGCATATAATGGGCACAGTGGCTGCATATGATGGGCACAGTGGCTGCATTTGATGGGCACAGTGAGGCTGCAATTGATGGGGGTAGTTTCAGTATTTTTCAGTTTGTTTGCGCCCCCCAAAAACTTTTGAGCACCAGCCGCCACTGCTGATATAATGGATTCCAAACTATACATATGGTATTTATCTTGCAACCAAAATTTGCATTTTGATACCCATCATTAGTTGCCAAGATGCTGATGACCATCCCGCAAAGTGCAATTAGTTACTAGGATGCCATCAGCTGGCCAATACAGTGTCATTAGTTGCTATGACACTGGTGTCCAGCCTGAACAGGATCATTTGCTCATAGGACACAGGCAACCGGGCTGCACAGCTTTATTAGTTAATATTGAGCAACCTACTACTTGCACCATATCAACCAATGAAGCTGTGAAGCCCAGGGGCTGAACATACAGAGGTTTGAACATGCACTGGAGATGTCCTCAGTACAGTCATCCACTGTGTCTTTATAGGTGCCACCTGAGGGGGTTCCTTCAATTGATCTCAAGGTCAGCACAACAGTTCCTGTTGGTTTTGCCAGTACAATTGTTTTCAGGGTACTTCCAGTGAAAAGGTGACAACTTTGTAAGGTGGTGGTGGAATTATCACCAGCATTGCCACCAGTTCCTTATTGTTCTGGCTGCTGAACTATAACTGTGTGTCATGACACAGTCTCTTCCCATAGCAGTTTATAGATGAGAAAATCCCCCCTCATCCCCCCTCATCCCCCCTCATCCCCCCATGATGCCACAGTCTTGATAAAAAAGGCAAGTCAGTTGCTAATTAAGTTCTAAGGCTCCATTCCCACCATGCAGGTGCGATGGAGCGCAAGCACATCCCCATGCGTCATGTGTAGGGCAGTTCATCCATTCCAATAGGCTGCCCTATGCACAAGAAATGCGCAAAAGAAGTCCTTGACTCTTTTTACATTTTACACCCAACCACATGGTGCTGTGACACCATGCATTTTGACGTGCAATAACAGATGGTTGGGGGTACCATTAAGAAAATAATGACACAGTTGCACATCTGCTAAGATACCATATGCTCAATGCCTGGACCTAGGTTGGGTCATTGTAGGCAAAGTCTGGTAAAGTAAGGCGGTCTTCCCCAGTTTCTTCTTTCAAAACACGTGTTCTACCAAATGGTCATATTACTTGTTCCAAGTCTGGATAGTATTGGCCATTTAATCCAGCTTCACTTCATGCCTGAAATTACTCTCAACTGTATTGTACCATTTATTTGCTCTATAAAGCTAGAGTTATTCCTCATACCTGAATGTAAATTTAATAGAAAACCTTTAAAAAAGGTTGCAAGAAAGTCAACCTAAACTAACTACCAGGAAAGTCTTCCCTGGCCACTTATTACACTGGCATCCATGACTTAGCTTAATAATAGAAGCACAGTTTATATCTCAATGACAGCATGTTTCAAATTAACATGGTTTCATTTCATGTTTGTGTATAACCTTAACCATTTTCACTCTCCCATTGTAAAGGAGTTCCCAGGAGGTTAAAGTTTTGCCGGATACAAACTGAAATCAAAAACTGTTTTTCTTTTAAAGCCAAAATCAAGCATGACTTATAACTTTTGGTATAACTTAGTGTTTAAAGGACAAGATGTTCATACCCTTTGTTTGTGTTTGTTTTTATGGACAAGCTATTTCGAAACTCTCAGGGGAGTATGCGCAAAATACAAGAAGACTCAAGTCTTTTTCACAGTTTAGCAATGGATGCATTATAAAAGAGTTTGGCTATTCTGAACCAAACAGACCAATTTAACTGTTTTCAAACAGTTACATTCCAGGCATGCCTTGAATGATAACAATTGCTAGTGTGCTTATGTCCTCTCTCAAACGAACTGTCAAGCCATCAAATGGATGGTGGCATAGCTGATCACATGTGCAATACCATGGCAACTGCCGATTAAACAGAGGCCAAGATGGCAGATTCCTTGGATGTAAAGAAGAGTAGGATGGAGTTCCACTGTAAATGGGTCCTACTTCAACACTAGAGAGGCTAGGAGTATGGTCTCATTCAAGTTTATGGGAATACATTGAGCAGACATGGCTAAAGAAGATTCTGGGTAGATGAGGGTTACACTGAAGAAGGCCGCCTTTGTTATAGGGAGGTATCTCTATCTCATCCTCCAAGTGGGGGTTTCTAAGTCATACTGGGTCAGAAAGTTGAGGAGTATATAGAGTATATACATATATAAAATGATCTGCATGGTCTAGTTGCCAGAAAGAAGCCTTTACTGTGCCAATGCTTCAAAAAAATCCTGTTACATTATGCCCGACAACACCTTGACATGTCTCGCCAGGCTTTTTTGTGGCATTGGTGCAGTAAAGGCTTCTTTCTGGCAACTCGACCATGCAAATCATTTTTCTTTAAGTATTGTCCTATTGTGCTCCTTAAAAACAACCACGCCCTCTCTTTCCAGAGCAGGCTGTATTTGTCCTGAGATTACCTGTGAGCTTTTCTTTGTATCCCAAACAATTCTTCTGGCAGTTGTGGGTGCAATCTTTCTTGGTCTACCTGATCTTGGCTTGGTATCAAGAGATCCCCAAATTTTCCACTTCTTAATAAGTGGTTGAACAGCACTTACTGACAAATTTTAAGCTTTGGACATCTTTTTATATCCTTTTCCATCTTTATTAAGTTCCATTACCTTCTTATGCAGGTCTTTTGATAGTTCTTTTCTGCTCTCCATGGCTCAATATCCAGCGTGCACAGTGCATTCACATGAAAGCTAACAAACTCATTGATTATTTATACACATACACTAACTGCAATTGAAAAATCCACAGATGTGGGAAAGAAAACTTTAATTGCCATTTTAACCTGTTTGTGTAACCTTGTGTGTCTGTACCAAGGCCAAACATTCCAGGGTATGTAAACTTTTCATCAGGGCCATTTGGGTGATTTTTGTTATCATTATGATTTAAAAAGGATCCAAACAGCTATGTGATAATAAATGGCTTTATATGATCACTGTCCTTAAATAAAAGAGAGTTTTTTTGGCATGATAAGTCATATTTTCAATATTAATGCCAAAATTTCACAATTTCTGCCAGGGTATGCATACTTTTGAACACAGCTATATATATATACTGTATATATATATATATATATATATATATATATATATATATTTTTTTTTTTTTTTTTTTCTTATTTATTTTTTTTTTTTTTTAATCCATCAATTGGCTCATTGAGAATCACCCTCAGATAGGGTTTATTTTCAGTTTTGAAGTGTTCACCAATAATGTTATAGCTGAAACTAGGTTGTCAATAGCTAAAGGGGTAAAACAAAGGAATACATCAACATTCTTATTCTTTAGTAACACCACTTCACCAGCTGGGTGATTCCTCCCTAATGTTAATTGTTCCACTGTCATTCTTTAAGTAAAGTTTCTGCAAGTAGATATATGAGCTATGAGGTCACCTCTGACATATGTCTCAGGGTTACTCTGCAGAGGAATTGTGTAAGATGCAGTTAGTTCTTTAGAACATGTAGAAAGTCTTTAAATACCTGGGTACGCTATTCAGCCAGCTGTATAGCATGAACTTCAAGTGAACTCTTGGTGGCCTGTTGCATTCTACAAGATGCACTAGTGCCTATAACAGGACAAGTGACATCTTGCAGAGGTCATGGGGCCAAATAATGTAAATGACATGGAAACTGTAGAGAAATATGAAACCACATTCTTCTCTTAGGATTCTAATGCTGCGTACACACAGTCGGAATTTCCAACTACAAATGTTCGATGGGAGATTGTTGTCGGAAATTCCGACCGTGTGTAGGCTCCATCGGACATTTTCCGTCGGAATTTCCGACAAACAAAATTTGAGATCTGGATCTCAAATTTTCCGACAACAAAATCCGTTCTCGTAAATTCCAAGTGTGTGTAGACAATTCCGGCGCACAAAATTCCACGCATGCTCTGAATCAAGTACGAGACGGAAACGCTCGTTCTGGTAAAACTAGCATTCGTAATGGAGATAGCACATTCGTCATACTGCAAATTTTAAAATCTTTTAATGCAACGCATTCTCTTCTTCTTTATAATGCTAGAATAATGAAGTTGTTTTGCTGCTGATATTAACACACAGTTCTGACAAACTGATTACTTTATTATTTCTCGTGATCTCCTGAATATTATTCTTTTTTTTTTTTGTCAGATCTCCATAATAATGTTTTGTATTTATTTTTATATTGATTTTTTTTTTTATCAAGATCTTCTGGGTTGTTTTTTTTCTAGTGCTCTCCATAATATTTTTTTTTTCGTTTTGTGTGTCAAGTTTCCACATTACCATTATTATCTTGTATTTTTTAACCTCAAGGAGGTTGGTTGGTGTCCCTTGTTAATTTGACATTGTATTTTTGAAATGTACCTGCCTACTCACAAACAAACTGTCCTTTTTGAAGTAAAACACATAGGCAAGTATTTGTGAATCAAAAATAGACATTTATTAGGGGTCATAAGAAAATAAAGAGGAAGGCAACGCTGGAGAAACTGGTGAAATTGGCAAAGCCTTTGTGCCCTAGGGCACACATCAACTATTAGGCAGGCAAAATCTTTTGCCCTGACCAGACTGAACCCAGGTCATCACACACTTGTCTTCCTTAGACGCTTCCTTCCAGGCTGTGGCTCTGGTGTTGGAGTTGTGGCAGGAGGTGGAGGAGGAGGACGATGGTCGACCTCCTGGCTGCCACTTACCCCTGCCACCTCCTGGCTGAGGCTTTCCTGTGTATGAAAAAGGGACATCGTTTTAGTTTTTTGTTCATCAATCACACACAATTTTCAGCTCATGACTGTTGCAAATTGAATGTTAACAAATAGAAAAGACTATCATTCTGACCCCAGCATTTTTCATTCTTGTCCCAATCCTTTTTGGCCGCTACTGTCTATTGGTATGTAAACCACTTTGTTAAATCAGAAATTAGTGATCAATAATAACATCGAGATAATTTTATGACAAGAAATATATTGGACAATGCTATACCTGACTCAAGCTGGGCTCCTCCACATCTTCCTGTCTGGAAGGCCCAGGTTGGACATCGGAAGCCTCAGCTGAGGTGGAAGTAAGCCTTGAAGGAAGAGTGGAGAGTGATTGCCTGGGTTCACTCTGGTCTGACAGAAAACACAGTCTGTCATAGTACCACAGCCTGGGGACATAAACGTCATCTGCTGCTCCGGATTTCTGGGAATTCTGGACCTTCTTTCGCTCCCTAAGATAAGTACTCCTCATGCCATCAATTTTGGCCTTCAAATAGGTGATGTGTGCCGTGGGGATCATCGGCTTCACAAATTCAAGCAGTTTCTCCAGCACTGCCTTCCTCTTTCTTAGCTTATTAAAAAACGGGTGGTTCACCTGCCACAGACAGGGCAGCTCCTTGAGCATGTCAGTGATTATTGGTAGAAATTCTCTATCATTGAATGGATCTATTTTCTCTACAAGACACAACACAAGACAAACCCTAATGTCAGGCTAAACTCTTCTAATCTTGTCCCAATATAGGCCTCAATCTATAAGCCGTATAGGCCACTGATGCACCAAGTTTAAATTGTACCTTAGTTATCACGATCAGCGTTTCCGCTACTCCTTTCTCTGCTCACAGATCGTACGTACGACACACGTGTGTTCCACTTTTTATACACTGCGCATGTGTGAAACTCCGCCCGCCCCGACCTTCTATCTATTATATTCCCCGCTCCTTCTCCTTCGGCTCAGTGGGAGAGCACATGGCGTAGAAAGAACAAGTGCATGCAGACAGCAGAGGAGATTTAAGGCCTCAAATATCTCCTTTGTAGAGATGGTGGAGATGGTGGACATCTGTGATGGGAAGTATGGACCCTACACAAACCCAAATGTGAGAAAGGCCAAGATCATGGCTAAAGTTGTGAGAAAGTATTAGTTAAACCATGTGGTGGAAAAATAATAAGTCCAAAATATAAAAATGGTGAATAAATCAAGTGTTAACTCATGTCCATACGTAATAAGTAGGACGATAATGGATGGTTGAAGACCCACAGGACCCGGTAAGTGTAGTGTAGATCCGTAAGGCTGAGCTGGCATCAACGATATTAAACATCCAAACAATAAAGAAGATGGGTACTCTTACCGAAAGAGGTGGACTCCCCTGTCAGTGACATGGAGTCAATCAGGCAATGAGCCCCATCAGGCTAGGAAAGGAAATCCCAGGTGTAGGAACGGGCAAGATGAACTTCCGTCACCAGGAACGCCAAGGAACACATGGTAGGTGCCAAGGATAGAAATTCCCAAATGTGGAATGGCTGGGCAGCACTGGTAAGGTAATCTTGTCTGGAATTCATGTAAAAGAAAAAAATCACCGCTTCCGCATGGTGCAGGTAAAAAACAAGGGGATTTTTATTGCTAGGCTTTATAGCAATAAAAATCCCCTTGTTTTTTACCTGCACCAAGGAGTCATTTTCACATTTGCTGATATGAACCTGTGTTTGCCTCAAACATCAAATAGTGTTCTGGACAAGTTCTTTTATTTCACTCAGGCATGACTGTATATTCTAAATAAAAAAAAAACTTTACCAATTCTATTCCTCCATTAAATCAAGCCAACAGGCTGTTTCTTTATTACTACAAATAATGTCTAAGTTCACAACCTTGAATGAAAAAAGAAGAGCCTTACATTTCTCATTGAAATTACTGTGTTGTGTAGCGGTACCCCCTTAGGGGCTGCTGAAAGTTGTGGTCCACCTGTCACCCTGCCCAGCCCAGCATTCACTTCCCAATTACCTTGGAGACAACAAACAGTCCATGTGCTTGTTTTTGTATTTTTATTGAGAGATTTGAACTTGGATAGGGATGGGAATATATGGGATGCCCAGTAGAACAACAATTGGTTGATTGAATATCAATCAGTTGGCACAACTATATACACTTTACAGCTCCAGCCTCCTCCAGCAAATCTCTTGCTTGCAGACTGTTACTCTCTTGCTCTCTCTCCTGCACAACATTTAACTCCAGGCACAGCTAGCACATGGTTAGCCCCAACACTGACTCGGTCAGGCCCTAGAAATTGCCATTTGTAGGCAGGGACCACGGGTCACTTTTAATGTAGCAAAAATAGAATAGAAAGTCTTTACTGCTAGCTGTCCTATGGTGAACTACTGCTCCCAGTAATCTCTCCTCAGACCCTGCCAGCCCTCCTGGCTGCAGCTGCCCTACTCCTTACTGCTGGCTCTGCACCCATCACAGACTTCACAACTCCCAGTCTTTTCAGGCATGCCTTCCCAGTCCTCCCGACCATGCCTGTCACTTACCGGCCCTCCTGGCACACACCGGTGGTTCCCTCCTAAAGACTTGCCTGGCAGTACTATCTCCCGCTGTTCTCTCTGACTCCTCTCTGTGCCTCCTGTCCAGATCCTTCATGCGTTCTTGAAGGGATCCTTCCTGAACCCGAGTCCCAGGCCCAAGGTCACCCCCCCAGACTGGGGGAGGTGTCCTCCAGCCTAGCACTCCATCCTCTGTTCTTCCACCTAACAACAACCCCCAGCTGGGCTGACCCTGGGTATATCAAGGAGGCCTGCCCCCTGCTAATCCTAAATGGGGATTGGTCAGGGCTCCCTAAGACACCTCAGACAGCTCCACCCCTCTTCCCCTCCTTTCTTCTAGAATCCTCTAGAAGCCAGAGGGAGGTAACCGAGAAGTGATGCTATCTGTGAGTCACCAGCCTGCTCTGAGCCACTCCCAGCCTACACAGATCAAAACAAACAGGCCTAGCTTCCATCTAGGCCTGCCTAAATGTATCTGTACTCACCAAAAATCTACCTCTATCACCTACCTAGGTAGAGGGTGCTACAGTTGCATAGTAGTATAACTAAGTCATTTTATTCCATTTCTGAAATGTTTATGTTCCAATTCTGAAGAAACTGCAAAGTAAAATATGAGGGTTGAATTAAGTAATGCCTGCATGTCTATTACCCATTACTGGATAAGCTATTAAATATCAGCAGTCCAGAAGTGAGTGACTGATCCCCCAAATTAATTATACTATTCATACTCTGCCCCAATATAATTTAATAGTTTTTAGTCAGTCAGTTAATATACTTACTTTAGGCTTTCCAGGTTCACATGCTAAAGAAGATGGCCACCCAAATCCCAATATTACCAATCCAGTCCAAAAATGACTAAATAAATTACTCTAAGATAATATTTTACCATTATTACTGTATGTGCTCAAGGATCTAGTATTCATTGTTTAGTCAGTCAATCATTCAGATTAGTTTAGGCTTTTCTTGGTTAACAAAAGAAATTAAATGTGGAGCTTTTGTTTAAGGCAAGCATACAAATGTCTTCTTTGTTTCTGCAAAAGGTTGATCCCCAAATCCAAGTGCCATCACCAGGTCAACAAGAAGAAAGCCAAACACAACAAATTGCTACTTCACGTGTACACATCATTTTTTGCAGGGGCATTTCAGTTGCTATTATTTTACTGTCAGGACCTGGCCACATACTGGTATGTCCAACATAGCACAGCAATATGTTGGGGAAACACCCGTACTCTTATACCCCTTTTGCTTGGCACAGGCTGGTCGAACAAGACTTACTAAGGCACCCTCAGTATGCCCCTGGCCTGGCCTAACCAGCACCACCTATAGCCTGTTCCATACATTCATTATGGCAATTAACCCCAAAAGCAGCCTTGCCCAGCACAAGTTTTATTTCCAGAAGAGGTTCCCATCATGAAAAAAAAACAAAAAAAAAAAAAAAAAAAGGTTTTGCCTGGATCAACCGATTTATTATGTCAATAGATGGTCATTTTAGCGGGTGAGTATAAACCAATCACACAGACCTAGGCCTGGGTGCAGTTCAGGTTCCCCTAATTGCATATGAGGAAAAACAAGGAGAAAAAGGATTTCTCTGAAGAGGGTCAACAAAGAACACTAATGTAAATACATAACTAGCTTTATTAATTACCAAAAGATAATAAACCAAATTGAAATACAAAAAGTGAAAAAGCGCAATATGGACAGACGGTTACCACAAACCAATTTAAAAGTTGGACAACGTTGTCACAGGGGGTATTAAAAACATATGGGAGCCGCGGCTACACATCCACTCATACACATCATCCAAACAACTTCCCTATATATTGGGGTACGGTAATATTGAAAAAATCCAGCCCAGTTGGGATAGCAACTAGTTGTAGGGGATAGTCCTAGAGTAGAGTATCCAATAAGACAAGGACAGTTCTTATACCGATGGTATATTAGTAGTATAGTGGTGATGCAAGTGGGTGAACGATCTGGCCATAAGATAAATTATGCTGATGTTTAACACAGATGGGTCAGTTTCATGAAGAGACAGTTCACAAAAAGGTTGTATAAACCACAGCTGATAAACAGATTGCAAAGCAGACAATTTCCAGATTCCAGCAAGGGAAATTGTAGATACATCTACATAAGCAGCAAAATAAATGTCCATGGAGACAGCAATAGAAAAATACAAAGAAAACTGACATACGTTTTGGGAGTGCTAAGTGGAATAGGAGGATCTCACCAACCGCACTATATCCATCGTCAGATTGTAGTAATCCTTTGTGCTTGAGTCTCTATGTGGACAGATGGTGCTTTATGGCTCAGATGAAACGTAGATTGATAAGGAGCCGTCCCTTGCTGTGGAGCCGCTATAAGACCATTGCCTCAGTATGATGCATGGCTGCAGGGGAAAACTGACATCAGCTGTTGAGTCTGTGTTAGGACAGGCCAGATCGTATTGCGCGCGACTCCCGATGACGTGCTGACGTCACACCGTTGACGCGTTTCACCAGCCAATGGACGCTGGTTTCTTCAGAGCCCATCATGAAGTCCAAACGTCCAAACAGCAAAAAGCCTTTTAACTATTTATTGAAAGGCAGTTGATTATATACAGTATGTACATTCTTTCAGTCATTCCAATGGTTACAGTACATTCTTTAGCTGCAAACAGAAAACAGCAGAGATGAGGGCCAGATCAAGGAGCAACTTATATCTTAAGAAGGGTTTTGCCAGACTCTTATACCCCATACCGCAGGTATATGAGTAGTGCCATTAGTCCTGCACCTCTCCTTCCTTGCTTCCCCCAAAAGGGAAGCCACCAGAACCCAGTCCTTCTGAAGCAGTCATGATTGGATGATGAAACACATAAAAGGCCTGGCTGGGTGATGTCATTATGCTGACAGGAACCACTAGCTGGCCATCTTGCATAGGTATCTAAAGCCAAAGTCTAACCCTAAGTGAGAAATGTGTGTTTAAAAAGACAATTGCTTCTATGTGTAATGGATGAAGTGCACACATTGTATGAATAAGATTTTAACCCTTTGTTTTAATAAATTGATCTGATAAGCTGATATATTGCGCAATGAGGTTCTTTTTGTTCATTTGATTTACGTTTGGAGGAAAGGTATGGGGAGAAAGGCACAGATGAAAGTTTTTATGGAGACAAAGCCCTTTTAAAGGGCAAGGTGCATATTGACCTAATTCTGAATAGGTAAAAAATGTGAGATAAACAGCCTGTTTGGAGGGTGGAAGAAGCACTCTGTGGTGGTGATTCATTTAGAATATTCACTGATGCACATTTCAGTTTTTATGGACTCAAATTGAGGTGGAAGAAAAAGGAGGTAGACTATTAATATATATAAATGCTTTTTATTCACTATATATTTTTTTCACTATTATCAGTTTTATCATTTGCATATAAGTGGATGTTACACTGTATTTTGGACTTGCCACTTTATATTTTGCAATCTAATTTTTTTTTAGTCACACGGATTTATTATTCATGCATTTGAATATGATTTATATGCTATGTATATGGTTTAATTTTGTTTGATTGCTCAGAGTTGTATTTATTTTTATTGCATTTTTTGGTGTCGGAACACATGACAACCATTGCAGCAATCATTTATATTATTTATTGAATTTGGTTTACAATTTGCTTGGTAGCGTGGGAGTGGTATAGTACCAGAATCTAGAGCCTCAAAGATTTCATCTTTGCGTGTCTTGGGTCTTGCATTGCTTTCCATGACCAAATAACCTCTAGGCAGACTATGGACTATTTATTCAGAGCCCTCTTCCCTAAGATGCCCCACAATGGCAGGGGCAGGGCTGTCATAACTTTCTATATATGGTACACCCTTCTCACTACTCTGAGGACCTCTAAGGGTTATATAGGCACCTACAATGCCTACTCCTTATTACAGGGTTCCCAACCCTAAATATGGAAACAACTAGAAAGATTTAGGGAACTACATCAGGCACTTCTGCAACCCTAACCTACATTATGTTACGTGTTACCAATAGATCACACTCATTCCCAAAAGAAGGTCACTATAGTTAAATAGCACAATAACTCTGTAAACATTACTAAACCCTACATAGCAAATGTCACTATGCTGACTGAGCAATGGACTGAGTAAGGCCATGATTTCAGCCCTTTGCCACTGTTCATCATTCTTATCATACTTAGCAACACTTGCCTGATGACATAATAAATGTGCTCTATCTTCACTCTCATTAAAAAAACATCAGTATAGTCCATATAACTATATCAACATTCTGAGGAGTGGGTAATCCACTACTTTCATCTGTGTACTATCAGTCATCATCCTCATCATACTTAGTGACACTTGCTTGACCAATTACTGGTCATCCTCATCATACTAAGCAACACTTGCTTGACCAAATACTGCATATGTTGTTTTCCAGTCATCTATTTCTTCATTTTATATACATATTGGATGTTGTTCACTGACCATGAATATGTAAAAATCAGATGGAATAATACGTTTACATATTTGTATGATTGTGTTATAAATACAATTCAAAGTATAATTAGTTGTGGTATCAAAAATAAAAGCTATGTTGTTGAATGAACCCTGCAGTTTAGTGTTACAAAATTTGAGGAGTTGACGAGGTGGCCCCTCCCAGACCTAACTTTTCCATAGTCCCAGTCTACCCTGAATGCACCCTGTCAAGCACCAGTGTCTTTGCACTGTAATGGTCCAGGTAACCAAAATCCTACTATTTATGCCTGACTTCTTTCCTCATCAACAGTAGTGAACTGAAATAGCTGAGTCAGTCTTTGTCTAAGGATTCTTACACAGGGAAAACAGACTTTACCGTCCTCTTAAAAGGATCCACTGAGGATTGCTTTTTAGGTCACAACTGAAAGCTGGTTTGCAGGACTGTCTGTTTTTTATTCCCAAGAAGATTTTTTTTTACCCCAGTAGGGATTTTATGTTGAACTACCATACCACAACTGCCATAGCTGCATGTAGCACACAGTTGCGGTGTGGTCCCATTGACTTTGTAGTATTGAGTTTGATCAATCAGGTGGTGCCATCTGTCAAACTCAACATGCTGAGTTAAATTTGCCACATCGCAAAGCATCGGGGCTGTAGCAGTGAGAAGTCACCCTCCAGCAGCCATGTAAATTTGGAGGTGGGTGGTGGTGGGGGGGCAGCAAAATCTGGATCAACTGCCTGTTTTCACCCTTCCTCTGCCGCCACTGTGAACTAAGCCTAATGCCGCGTACACACGATCGGAATTTTGGTCGAAAAAGGTATTATGGCTTTTCCGATGGGATTCCGCTCAAGCTTGTCTTGCATACACACGGTCACACCAAATTCCAGCCGTCAAGAACGCGGTGAAGTACAACATGTACGACGGCACTAGAAAAAGGAAATCCAATAGCCACTGCGCCACCCTTTGGGCTCCTTCTGCTAATCTCGTGTTTATCTTGTGTTAGTAGAAGTTTGGTGAGAGACGATTCGCGCTTTTCAGCTTTCGTGCTTTTCAATCCGTTACTGCTCTTCAGTTTGTGCTTGTGGGTTTGTATCTGGTTTTCAGTGCATGCAGTCAGTTCGTATCTGTTTTCCAGTGTGTTCTTGTCCGCTCGTTTCTGATTTTCAGCTCGCTCTTCACAGGCCTTTCAGTGCGTTTTGTTAGTTCGTTCTGACCAGCTGACCGTTTTGAAGCCATGTTGCGGGTACGTGCTCGTCGTAGAGATCGTGCTATGCGGGTGCTTGGTGTTGGGGTTATTACTTTGACCTAAGTCCAGTCCATGAACAGGGTGGGGAGGAGTTCATGGACCAAGAATTGGTTACACCAGCGTGATCAGTTCTCGCACATGCCTTTGCTGCGTAAGATCCGTGAGAATAACCCTAATGATTTCAGGAATTTTCTCCGGATGACGGACCCCGTTTTTCACCGTCTGTTAGCTTTGTTGTCCCCTTATATTACGAAGCAGGACACCTACATGCGACAAGCCATCACTCCGGAGCAGAGGCTAGTCACCACTTTGCGGTACTTGGCAACAGGGAAAAGTCTACAGGACCTCAAGTTCTCGACAGGCATCTCCCCCCAGGCTCTGGGGATCATTATTCCAGAGACCTGTTCTGCCATCATTCTGGTCCTGCAGAAGGACTATATTAGGGTAAGTTTTCTCCTTTAACATCACATTCTATGTATTTCATGTATGCTAATGTATTGTATTTCTTTCATCATTCCCTAATTACCATGATTGCAATATGCTGCGAATGTCCTCTTTATCCTCATGCATGCTGGAAGTTTTTAATGCTCCTTTTTTGTCCTTTATGCATATTTGCCTTCACTAACCTCCCCAGCATGCTATCCTGGGCCCATATACACCTAACCTAGTCACTTAACAATGTATTTTGTCTGCTCCATTGTAGTGCTTTACCCTAAACACCCCCTAAAATGTGTCCAAATGTTATTGTTGTCCTTAAACTCATTTATAACCCTCCCCCCCTAAAATTTTCCAAATGGGCCATCAGAGGGGGTGAGGAATCTGATAAGTGGACCTTAAATTTTTGGATTTAAATACTCATTAAAATAAATGTTATACTGATGTTGGCCAAGAATGTTTGTGTCTAATCTGCTTGCAATGTTATGTGCAAAAGTACTATTTTTTTTATATGGTTTGACTCCACAGTTTCCCTCAACGCCACAGAAATGGCAGACTGTGGCATCCCACTTTGCCGACCGTTGGGACTTTCCTAACTGTGGAGGGGCAACTGATGGGAAGCACATCCACATCGTCCCACCACCCCATTCGGGGTCATACTATTTTAATTATAAGGGTTTCAATAGTATTGTGTTGATGGCGGTGGTGGCAGAGACATATGAGTTTCTCTATGTGGACGTGGGGAAGAATGGCCGGATGTCGGATGGTGGAGTCTTTGCCCAGACCGAGTTTTACACACGTTTCCAGAGTGGGGGCTTGGGATTGCCACCTGCGGAAGAGTACGTGGAAGGACTCCCGTTTATTTTTATTGCTGAGGAAGCGTTTGGTCTGGGTGATCATATGATGAGGCCATTCCCCCAGAGGACCCTCACCCCGGAGAAGAGGGTTTTTAATTTCCGGCTGGCCAGAGCCGTTGAGAACACCTTTGGGATAATGGCCAGCCGGTTCCACCTATTTCTAACGGCTATAAATATGGCGGAGTACAAACTTAACCACATCGTGTTAGCATGCTGCATCTTGCACAACTTTTTAAAGAAAAATGCTACTAATTATGTAGCCTCAGTTGGGCCTGAAGCCAGACTTTATGAACCAACAATGACAGCCCTGGAAGCTGGCCGTCCTGGCTTGCCCCCCCAAAGCGCCCGTGAAGTGCGTCAAAAATATGTGGATTATTTTACGGGTAGGGGGGCCATTGCTATGCCAGCAGATTTTTAAATATTTGTAAAATAAAAAAAAATGATATGATAAAATCTTGAATTTGATTTACTGCTTGGGTTTCTTTTATCTGTCTCTTAGGTTCTCCTAGTGCACTTGTAGTGCCAAGTGGTTTTTCCATTATTAAATAACACCCATTGTCACTGTAAACACCAACTTAATACAAAAAGTGGTATTGAGCATTGAAAGAAAAAGCCACACATTGTTGAGTATAAAATCTTTTACTCACATTCACATGTGTGTTGTAAAACCTTTTTTGTTAAAAAAAATAACATCTTTGTTTTATAAATTTTTACCTTGAAAATATTATTTTGGTACATAAACAGGCATGTTTCAAAACATAACATACACAACTCAGGAACTTACAAAGTTCAACATTGAAAAACTGAAGGCAATATCAGACATTATAGTGTCAAAAATGTCTTGATCTTGCCTTCATCAGATGGGTTGATGTTCCCCTGTAAAAGCCGAATTTAGAAGATGCACACCAATTGGGAGTAAAAATGAGGATTTCCCTCCTGATCCCATGCCTAATGTCAACATGTGCTATCTCCCATCATGGGGGATCAATGGACCTGTTTTGGGGGTGCAACCCCTTCCTCTCACCTACTAGAGTTGGGAGGAAGGGGTTGCACTCACAAAACGCGTACATTGAAACCCCTGATGGCAGATAGCACATGTTGACACACCATGTGCATCTTCCAAATTTGGCTTTTAAAGTGTATAAAAAGGTTATTTAAATGTTCTTAGAAAAAAATTAAAAAGGTGTAATTTTTTTTATTTAGATTCTCCCTAGTACATCAATCATGTTCTTCATTCTTTGTTCAGTCTCCTTGTTTTTTTCCTTGATGAGGTCTAAATCCCAACTACACCACATTATCTCCTGGATTAGCCTTTGTGCACTGTCAGTCATAAAATGAGTAGATTGTTCTTCCACAACATGCACCTAAAAGAAAAAATACACACCATGTATTATAAATATGCTGGCATATATCTATTACCTGAATCTGTGGTGTCAGACACTCACCTGTTGTGGTGACAATCTCCACCACCTCTCCTTCCTCCACATCATGAGGTTGTGGTGTCCTCTGTTCCCCTTCTTCAGGAGGTGGAGGGGGGGTTCCTGTTGTCCTCTGACCTCCCAAGCCTTTTTTCCCCTATGAGAATTAAACAAAAGGTATACTTAGCACACAGATATTTGTGACTAGAAATATGAAAGTGAAACATTGCTTGGAAGTGGGGTACAATTGTCTGTTTGGGCAGAGTTCTAAGTTGAAGACATTATTTATTCCCTTAACAAAGCTGGAATACTTACCTTTTTTTGTACAAGTTTCACAAATGTAGACACTCCAAGTATCCACTGGAGCATCTGTGTGGGACACCCTAAAAAGTTTGTTCTTGTGCCCCACACTAGTGCTCCTGAGTCCAGATGTGTAAACAGCTGCTGAGTGTCCTCTCCTTACATTACACTGAATCAAGTTTGCTATTCATTCTAGTTACAAACACATATAGACAGCAATGTACTTAACTTCTTTTAATACAAATTAGCATGACCAAATGTAGTTAACCCTGTATCTGCCTAAAACATCGTATTTAGTTGGTGAACGAACTATGTTTACTATGAACGATTACTGTGCCCACGAGCCTGAAAGTTGGCATTTTAAACTGTACAACAGTAAAGAAAAGCACATGGGAGCAGCATGTAAGTGATAATACTAATCGGAACACATGACAAGTACTTACTTTTTAGAAACACTTTCTTGATCCTTCTGTACTGATCCTGCTCCCTCAATTTCAGGTCTGACCATCGTTTCCTCAATTGCTCCTTGGATCTTCGCACCCCAAAATTCCTATGCAGACTCTTCACAACTTTAGTCATGATCTTGGCCTTTCTCACATTTGGGTTTAGGTAAGGTCCATACTTCCCATCATAGTCGGCCTTCTTCAATATGTCCACCATCTCCACCATCTCTACAAAGGCCATATTTAAGGCCTTAAATCTTCTCCTCTGGAATCGGGACGTTTTGGGAACCGGGCTTTCCTCCTCCTCGTTACTGCTATTAAGCACCTGCTGTGTCTCCGCCATGTTCATTTCCCACTGTGCCGAAAGAGACGGAGCAGGGAATTTCTAGAAAGAATGTCAGGGGCGGGCGACGCGGGTGGAGTTTCACGCATGTGCAGTGTATATAAAGCTAACACGCGTGTGTCATACCTACGTTCTGTGTGCGTAGGAAGGAGGAGCGGAAGCGCACCTTCTAATGAAGGTAACAGTTTAACTTGGGACATCAGTGGCCTATACTGATTCGAGATTGAGGCCTAAATTGGGATAAGATTAGGAGAGTTTAGCCTGATATTAGTGTTTTGGTCTTGTATTTTGTCTTGCAGCAAATATGAAACAATTCAAAGACCCTGATTTCATGGGCCATTTCATTGACAAATACAGGCATATGCATAAATTGTAGGAGGTTAAAAACCCATTATATCGCAATAAACCAGCTAGGAAGGCATCGCTGGAGAAACTGCTGCAATTTCTGAAGACGCAGGTCCCCAACGCAGACATCGATTTTGTGGAGAGGAAAATTGGCAGCTGGAGAAGCATGTATAGGAAGGAGCTTAATAAGGTCCAGGCTTCCATGAGATCAGGAGCAGCAGAAGCCGTGTATGCACCCAGTCTGTGGTACTACAACAGGATGCGGTTTCTGGAAGACCAGATGGAAGTCAGGGAATAACTTTCTACACTTCCATCCAGCCTTCCCTCAACCCTTCACTCAACCCCAGCTGAGGCTTCCAAGGACCAACCTGGGCCTTCCATCCGGGAAGAAGTTGAGGAGCCCAGCTGGAGCCAGGTATAGTGTTTTTTAACATATTTATTGTCCAAAAATTATTGTTGTTAACTAGATGTTATTATTGATAACAAATGAATGATTGAACAAAAAGTGTTTTACATATCAATAGACAGTAGGGGCCAAAAATGATTGTGACAAGAATTAAAAATGCTGGGCTAAGAATGATAGTCTTTTCTATTTATTAGCATTCAATTAAAAACAGTCATGAGCTGAAAATTGTGTGTGATTGTTGAATCAAAAACTAAAACTATGTCCCTTTTTCATACACAGGAAGACCTCAGCCAGGACGAGGCTCTGGAATGTGGCACGCAGGAGGAGGCAGGGGTAAGTGTTAGCCAGGAGGTGGTGGGGGTAAATGGCAGCCAGAAGGTGGCCGGGCCCTCACCCAATCCCAGGTGCCTCCCCTCCACCTTCCAACGAAAAGGGCCAGGAAGGGGAGTAACGTGGAGGAGGCAGCACTGGGCCTCATTAAGGAGGTTAATGCAGCCCTGAAAAGCCCCCCCGATGCTGAAGAGGCCTATGGCTGCTATGCAGCTGCAAAATTGCAGCAAATGGAGGAGGGCTAACACCTCAGGTGTGAGAAAATTATTTTTGAGGCCATTCATAAGGGGTTGAGTGGCCAAGTTAGTGATAACGTGCACTTAGTTGCGCTTGCCCATCCTCATCCTCCTCCTCCTGTCACAAGTTCACCTCCAGAGCCACAGCCTCCAAGGAAGGCTGCAGGGAAGGCTGTGGGAAGTGTGGAGGGAAGGCTGCAAGGAAGACAAGAAAGTGATGGCCTGGTTTCAGTATTGTCTTACAGAAGACTCAGGATGTTGTAGTACCACAGCCTGGGGACATATATGTCATCTGCTGCCATTCGTGATCTCTGGGAGTCCAGGACTAGATTGTGCTCCCCATTATATGGACTTCTCAGGCTACCAATTTTAATTTACAAAGAGTTGATGTGTGCCCTGGGGTACAAAGGCTTTGCAAATTCAAGCAGTTTCTCCAGTGTTGCCTTCCTCCTAATTTTGTTATTATGAGCCAGAATAAATGTTTTTTTTTTATATGAAAATACTTGCCTATGGGCCCTTTCACACTGGGGTGGTTTGCAGGCGCCATTGCGCTAATAATAGCGCCTGCAAACCGACCCGAAAATGCCGCTGCTTTGTCTCCAGGGCTTTCACACTGGAGCAGTGCGCTAGCAGGATGGGAAAAAAAGTCCAGCTAGCAGGATCTTCGGAGCGGTGAAGGAGCGGAGTGTATACCGCTCCTTCACCGCTCCTGCCCATTGAAATCAATGGGACAGCGCAGCTATACCACCGGCAAAGCGCCTCTGCAGAGGCGCTTTGCGGTGGTTTTTAATCCTTTCTCGGCTGCTACCGGGGGGGTAAAACCGCCCCGCTAGCGGCCGAATACCGACGGTAAAGCGCTGCTTACAATAGCTGCGCTTTACCGCCTACGCCGCCCACGCCCCAGTGTGAAAGGGCCCTATGTGTTTTTTCTTCAAATAGGACAGTTTGTGAGTAGGCAGGTACATTTAAAAAATACATTGTCTAATTAACAAGGGACAACAACCATCCTCCTTGAGCTTTATAAAAATACAAGATAATAATGTTGTTGAAACTTGACACACCAAAAAATAAAATTATGGAGATCACTAGAAACTAATTTAAAAATAATCTAAAAAACAGGAGATCTTGATAAAAAAAAAAGATGACTATAAAAAATAATTCTAAACATTATTATGGAGACCTGGCTTTAAAAACAAAAAATATTATTCAGGAGATTACGAGAAATAATAAAGAAATAAGTTACTGAGAACTCTGTGTGAATGTCAGCAGCAAAACAACTTCATTCTTCTAGCATTATAAAGAACAAAAGAATGCGCTGCATTAAAAGATCCAAAAATTTACAGCGTGACGAATGAGCTAGCTCCATTACAAACGCTAGTTTTACCAGACCGAGCGCTTCCGTCTTGTACTTGATTCTGAGCATGCAGGATTTTTGGCGCGTCGGAATTGCATGCAGACGAACGCATTTTCGCTAGGAACTTTTTCCGACCGAAAAATTGAGAACCTGCTCTCAATCTTTTGCTGGCTGGAATTCCGACAGCAAAAGTCCGATGGAGCATACTCACGGTCGCATTTTCCGACCAAAAGCTCTCATCTGAGTTTTGCTGGCAGCATTTCCGATCGTGTGTACGGGGCTTAAGTGTTTCTGAATATTTACTGGTTGACAAGTTGGAGGTATTACTTTCTAAATGCCTGAGGGTGCTTTGTTATTACATATACTGTAACATAGGTTCTTCTTTGCAACATTATAGAGCAAAAGGTGTCCATTTTAAAAAATATGAGTTTAATGAAGATTAACTCTGCCATTCTGTTCATATAAACAAATTGAAAACAAGATGTTCCATGGTACTTGCTTAAATAATCACTGCCTTGAAATAAGTGGCCACGATAGATTTATTCTCTATTGTAAAAGACGCCCAAATCCACATGTTTCTGCAACTGTTCTTAGAATGAACTATGTCCCGTACTGTCTCTGCTAAGCACTTGTATGAGCAATGAAGACTATGTTTTTGAAGTCTTACCAATGCTGAAAGAACCTTTCACTTGAAGGCCAATAGTGATGAGTCATTGTTTAGTACTCTACGCGCTGGACCATTCTTTTCAAAACAATTACGGAACACAAAAGAAGGATTTTGTGCCAGCTACACAGATTTCATCGCCGTCACTTGATTGGCTATGTTACAAAAAGTGCATAATTTTCTCTAGTTTGGTATGGGGTCTGAGTCATCACAGTCATTTCAATCTGATAGTTTTACATCATATAATATTTTGCAGGCATTTTAAATAATTTTATTTACTGCTAAGCAAATCCCATCAAGCAGAATGTCTCCAGCAAAGGGTTGAGGTCACAGTTTTACTGTTTCTTTTATTTCCAAGTTTTAACAAACTTGATTTAAATCCGTAAATTCCCTTGCATTTTGCCATAAAGATACAATCTCCTAAACAGATTTTTTTTTTTTTTTTATACATTTGGCATTTCTCTTTTCCAAAAAAGACTGAGTCAGTCTATTCCTTAGAGATGAAGGAAGCAATGGTGATCTCATCTCCTGTGAGTTAGGTCTGATATGAGGCATAGGAAACAAAAGACTTCCTTGTACTGGGGGTGGATGCAATTTGGGAAATACGATAATGAACTTGCCATCCTCTGTTTTAATATGTGGGAAAGGGAAAATAAGAAAAATGAAAAAGGCAATACAGGCTAATTGTTAGTGCAACAATGTGAAATATAAGCCAATGTGGTTCAACGACTATAGAATCCAACAGCACAGGGTCCAATACACATAAAGAAAATGTGTCTGTAAGAGGTTAGCTTAAGCACAAATTATATACATTTTTTTATGCGCAGTTGGGCACCAAGCATTTCCTTCAGTATGTTTTGTAGACCAAAAGAGATAAAGGCTTAAGCCACAAAAAGATGAAGGACTCTTACATTAGGAAAAGTTTGCTCCAGACCTTTAAGCAGGTATAAGTGCTGTTGTTCTACTACTAGCCAAATGCCTCAGAAAAAAGGATGCTGTGCAGGCACCTGAAGTCCTCCTTATCAACCGAAGACATCACCGTTGTTAGGACACCGGCAGCTGGAATGATGTAAAGTGCACAATAAAAACCTGTGACTTTGTGTAAATGAAAAGCAGTCTTGAGCCAATAGCTGACTTATATACAATTTTTGGACAATTTATAGGCATTTTGCAAAGACACCCCAGAAGAAATCAGAAGGCACCACAGTTGAACAAGGCTGGTGTAATATATCTAAAACCTTCAAAGAAGCAGTACATCGGCATCAAGGAACACTTAGACTTCAAAATCGAATATACTGTATTTATTGGCGTATAACACTCACTTTTTCACCATGAAAATCGGGTGCAAATAGCGTGTGCGTGTTATACGCCAATACTTCAATTTTAGCTGCCTCTGAGGGGACAGGGAGGGGGGCGGGATGAGCGCCGTCAGATTAAATACAGTGAGACTCTCCTGTTTACTTGGCGGCCTCTGTAATAGAAAGTCCCATCTCCTGGGCCGCCATTGGGCCACTGTTCTGTCTATCATAGGAGATTCTCACTGTATGTAATCTGTCGGCGCTTGTCCCGCCCCCCTCACTGTCCCCTCTAGGCTGCAGATGGGCATCAATCAGGCTGAATTGATGGCAGTGGTGAGGCTGCTGCATTGATGGCAGTGGTGAGGCTGCTACATTGATGGCAATGGTGAGGCTGCATTGATGTAGACTAATGAGGCTGCATTGTTGGCACTTGTGAGGCTGCAGATGGGCATTGATCTGGCTGCATTGATGGCATTGGTGAGGCTGCAGATGGGCACTGACCCATATTTTGCTTCAAAGTTCCTTATTAAAAATTTAAATTTTTTTCCTGAAACTTCCCTCTTAAAATGAATGTGCGTGTTATACACCTGTGCGTGTTATACGCCGATAAATACGGTAACTAGAAGCCCAATAAAATATTTAAATTAGATACAGTATATTTGGGCAAAGGAACTTTGGAACCAACTGCAATTACTGCAAGTTTTCATTGTTCTAAAACCGGAAGCAAACAGCACAATGACTTAGTGGTTAGCACTTCTGCCTTGCAAAACTAGGGTCCTTGTTTTGAATCCCAACCAGGACACCACTTGCATAAGGTTTGTACAGTTTCCTTGTGCTTCCATTGGTTTTCTCCCACACTTGCTGGTAAATTAAAGCGGTTGTATACCTGCTGTCTTTTTTTTTTCTACACCTGCAAGGGAAAAGGCATAATGAGCTAGTATGCACCGCATACTAGCTCATTATGAGATACTTACCTTAGAACGAGGCGCCGGCATCTCACCTGGTCCACGCCAAGGGAGCTGACATCTCCTCTCGGTGTGTCTTCCGGGTATCGCGGCTCCGGCGCGGTGAGTGGCCGGAGCCGCGATGTCGTCACTCCCGCGCATGCGCGCGGGAGACTTCTGCCCGGCAAGCTCCGGAGTTTGCCGGGCTGTCAGCCGAGAATCCCCTGTGCGCATGCGCCGCTGCAGTCAGCGGCTCATTGCGAGGGGAATATCTCCTAAACCTTACAGGTTTAGGAGATTTTTTTTTTACCCACAGGTAAGCCTTATTATAGGCTTACCTGTAGGTAAAAGTTAAAAATAAAGGTATACAACCGCTTTAATTGGCTCCTGTCTAAATTGGCCCTAGTATCTACATGTAAGGTAAGGAACTAAGATTGCAAGCTCTTTGATGAGCTTGGGTTCAGTCTGAACCCAGAAGGCAGCTATCAGTACCGGGCTAACCATGCCCCACAGCTCCATGTACACAAAGGGGCAGAGATGCTCATGACATCATTTAATATGGCTGGACTTACATAATACTGTATGTATGGTTTGTTTCATGAAATATTTGCCTTTTGTGTGCTTCTGGCCAGGGCTGTGGGTATGCATTGCAACACACAGAGCCAGACAAGTCACGCTCCTGCTCCCTCCACACAGCTCCTGGCAGACAGTGACAGGAGCCTATCACTACCCTCCCCCCTCCTCTACAAGCTGGGGGTTCAGGAAACACATGGTCAAGGGACTCAGCAGTGATGAAATGGGACAGTAGGTAAGTATTTGGGGACAGTGGGTTTGTGGTAAAAAACATTTAGTCTTTAGTACTATTCTAAGTAAATACCTAGGAAATCTTATTTTCTATTGTTTCATGGTAGCCCTAAAGTGAGATTGTATATATTTAATCAACCTAACCTCCTCTTTTAACCTAACACAATGGACCTCCTGCTCTCTAGCTCCCTTGTTACCTCCTCTCACGCTCGCCTTCAGGACTTCTCCAGAGCCTCTCCCATGCTCTGGAACTCCCTGCCCTGGAATGTCCGATCAGCCCCTAACCTGTCCACCTTTAGGAGATCCCTGAAAATGCACTTATTCAGGGAAGCCTATCCCACACCCACCTAACAACTGTCCCCAAGCCACTCCCATCAAATCATTCCCCACATCTATTACCTTTTGTACCACCACCCCCTCCTTTAGAATGTAAGCTCTAGGAGCAGGGCCCTCCTGTCCCTTCTGTATTGAACTGTACGGTAATTGTGCTGCCCCCCCTCTACATTGTAAATCGCTGCGTAAACTGTTTGCGTTATATAAATCGTGTATAATAATAATAATAATAATCAGGGGTCTGCAACCTTTTTCCACTTAAGGGCTGGATTCAATGTATGTGAATGCATGGAGGGCCGCATTTATAAATGAAGATACTAATAATCCTAACATAGTACTGTGCTTCACTAATACAAAGCCAGGTCACCCTGAAGGAGCATGTGGCTGGGGATTTGGATTTTACTGCCCCCTCCCCCATCCTGGCACCCAAGAGTGGCTGACGCCAGCCAGTATGGTAGGCAGATGGGGTCCCTAGGGGAGATGGGGGCCCTGTCCCCAGGGGTGATGGGGTCCCTGTCCCCAGGTGAGATAGGGTCCATGTCCCCAAGTGAGAAGGGGCCCTTTCCCCAGGGGAGATGAAGTTCCTGCCCCCAGGGGTGATGGGGTCCCTGTCCCCAGGTGACAATGGGGTCCCGGTCCCCAGGTGAGAAGGGGTCCCAGGCCCCAGGGGTGATGGGGTCCCTAATAGGCTCCCCCCATTGCAGTGTCCTCTGTCCCCCTTCACATCACTCCCATAGTGTCCTCTGCCCCCCTCCCCCATAGCAAGTTTCCTGTGCCCCCCAAAGCAGTGTCCTCTATCCCTTTCCCCCCACCCCACCCCCCCACTGTGTGTCTTCTGCCCCCTCCCCCCATAGCAAGTTTCCTGTGCCCCCCAAAGCAGTGTCCTCTGTCCCTTTTCCCCCCACCCCCCAACTCTAGTGTCATCTGCCCCATAGTGTCCTCAGTCCTCTGCCCCCATAGTGTCTTCTGCCCCCGTAGTGTCTTTTGTCCTCTGCCCCCATAGTGTCCTTTGCCCTCTGCCCCCATAGTGTCCTCTGCCCCCATAGTGTCCTGTGTTCTCTGCCCCATAGTGTCATGTGCCCCCATAGTGTCCTGTGTCCTCTGCCTCCATAGTGTCCTCTGTCCTCTGCCCCCATAGTGTCCTCTGTCCTCTATCCCCATAGTGTCCTCTGTCCTCTGCCCCCATAGTGTCTTCTGCCCCCATAGTGTCCTCTGCCCCTATAGTGTTCTCTGTCCATATGGTGTCCTCTGCTCCCATCGGGTCCTCTGTCCTCTGCCCCCATAGTGTTCTCTGCCCCAATAGTGTCCTCTGTCCACTGCCCCCGTAGTGTCCTGTGCCCTCTGCCCCCATAGTGTCCTCTGCCCCCATAGTGTCCTCTGTCCTCTGCCCCCATAGTGTCCTGTGTCCCCATAGTGTCCTCTGCCCCATAGTATCCTGTGTCCTCTGCCCCCATAGTTTCCTATGTCTTCTGCCCCCATAGTGTCCTCTGCCCCATAGTGTCCTCCGCCCCATAGTGTCCTCTGTCCTCTGCTCTCATAGTGTCCTCTGCCCTCATAGTGTCCTGTGTCCCCATAGTGTCCTCTTCCCCCATAGTGTCCTGTGTCTTCTGCCCCCATAGTGTCCTATGTCCTCTGCCCCCATACTGTCCTCTGCTCCCATAGTGTCCTCTGCCCCCATAGTGTGCTCCGTCCTCTGTCCCCATAGTGTCCTCTGCCCATTTAGTATCCTCTGCCCCATAGTGTCCTCTGCCCCCATTGTGTCCTCTGTCCTCTGCCCCCATAGTGTTGTCTTCCCCCATAGTGTCCTGTGTCCTCTGCCCCCGTAGTGTCCTGTGTCCTCTGCCCTCATAGTGTCCTGTGTCCTCTGCCCCCAAAGTGTCCTCTGCTCCCAAAGTGTCCTGTGTCCTCTGCCCCCATAGAGTCCTCTGCCCCCATAGTGTCTCCAATGAAGAGGACAGTGTCGATACATGTTCGCGGGCCGGGTGTCCGTGAATTTATTTATGGGTACTGACAGGCCAGACAATTAGCGGTGGCGGACCGTGGGTTGCTGACCCCTGTATTAAATGTTATACCGTATATTTCGTTGTTTGGATAATAGTGTGCTGTTAACTTTATCCTTTAGGATAAGCAGAAAGCCAAGCTATTTTGTCTCTTCACAACAAAACAAATACATTTGGCTTTAAAGAGACTGTTAACGTAATTACTGTACAGTCACAATTGTTCCGTCTCATTCTCCGGTCCATCATCCCACATCATATCCATTTCAGGATCTTAAAGGAGGCTTGCATTTTTGACAACATTTTAAACTAGACAATTTAAAAAAGAGTTTAAAAAGAGTTTATTAAAATAATCCAAATCTTTAATTTATACAGCAAAAGTTCCATGATTTGAGCATTTATTTATACTCTTCTGTGCTTTTATTCCTGGCAGAACTGTAATTTGTAAACTGTTTGCTGGCAATGTTCTTGCAAGCTGCAGAAAAGGCAGGACCAGTTGCCGCATATCTATCAAGTAATTATGGATATCATTACATATTCTTTGTCAAAAGAAGTTTATTGAGTATACAATGTTATAAAGATACATAAAGTAAGTTTACAAGGATCTATAAAGTAAGCTCATTGTTTTACAGTAGGGTTTCTATAGGTAAATATAATGAAATTTCAAATATTAAACATTGGGTTTACGTAAACCTAAATTAAAGATATATATTATTTCCTTAGTTACTTTTGTAGGTATTTAAATGATTTATACCTACTATACATATTGTTTACAAGTAGAGTGTATATAGGTCAAATAAATTCTGATAATGAGCTTTAATCGTAAGGTGGAGAAAAGGAAAGAAAAAGAAGAAAAAGGGTTGAAAGGTAGAGGTATGTTGTCCCGCTCGTCAGTTTATTATTCTTTTTAGTTCTCTTTGAAGCCTTAGAATGGGTGTCTCTGTAAGTCATTTAATCTGTTACCATGGCAACAGGACAGAGTCATTGAAGTTTGACAGGAACTGTTGTTTTATCCAAGGATGCCAAAGTTTTTCAAATTTTGGAATTTGATTTTGATCGATGGCTACCATCTTAGCATGGGACATTGTATTATTCATTCTGTGAATTGTTTCTGCTAGTACCAATGTAGGAGATTTCCATGCCTTGGCCACTGTTTGTTTTGCAGCCGTTATTAGTTGGATCATAAGTTTGAATTGAGAGAGTGTTAACCATTCCGGTTTTAGATTAAGTAAAGTTAAATATGGATCTGGTTGTATTATTTTTTTAAATATTTTAGATGCAATCACGAAGACTTCCTTCCAGAAGGTTTGGATTACTGGGCACATCCACCATATGTGTAAATATGTGCCTATTTCTGGGCATCCTCGAAAACAAAGAGCTGAGGTATTAGGTGAATATTTTGCCACTCTAGCGGGTACAAGGTACCAGCGAGTTAGGACTTTATAATTTGTCTCCAGTGCTAAGATGTTGGGTGAAGATGACTTAGATGTGAGCCATATGTTAGACCAGTCCATGTCTTCTAAAGTTCGTCCCAGGTCCTCCTCCCACCTCTGAACGTAAGAGGGTCTATTAAGATTTGCTACTCCATATAATTGATTATAAAGTGATGAAATTGTACCTTTAGCAAATGGATCTTTTGTACAGATTGATTCAAAAATGGATAATTGGGATAATGGTGTATCCCCCTTTAGGAATGGTGTATAGAAATTTTTGATTTGGAGATATCTAAATATCTCAGAGTTTGGTAGATCATATTTTTCTCTAAGCGATGGGAATGAAAGGAATGATTTAGATGCTATGAAGTCATTTAGTGTCTGAATGCCTGATGTTGTCCAAGCTTTAAAAGAATTTGGGTAGATCCATGCCGGATAAAAGGCCGAATTTCTGATAAAAGAAAGGAGAGGATTGTGTGGAGATTGTAACTGATATTTGGTTTTTAGTTTATCCCAGAGAGATAAGAAGTGTTTAGTTATGGGATTATGAATTTTAAAGCGGTCTTTAGGATCAAGCCATAATAAATTTGATATTAATAGTGGGTCATTTTCTGAAGCCTCTATAAATACCCATAATGGGATTTCCTGTTTTGCATGGTATTTGGACAGACTGGCCAAATGTGCTGCTCTGTAGTAGTTAGTAAAATTAGGGTATCCCAGGCCTCCTTTATTTTTGGGAAGATGTAGTGTGTGTATAGGTATACGTGGTTTAGAAGAGCCCCATATAAACGAAGTTGCTCTTTTTTGTACTATTCTCAAAAAATAGGAAGGAATTGGAATAGGGAGGACTCTGAATAGATAAAGCAATTTGGGTAGAATAGTCATTTTGATTGCATTAATCTTCCCTATCCAGGATAAAGGAAGTTGCGACCATTGTTTTATTAGATTTGTGATCTGTCTTAATACAGGAGGATAATTGGTTGAGAATAAGTCAGAATGAGATGCTGTTAAATGAATTCCAAGACATGGGATTGATTTTTCTGCCCATGTGAATGGGAGTGCAGCCCTAGCCGGGATCAATTCCATGTTTGTGAGTGAAATATTAAGCATTAGGCATTTCTTAGGATTAATCATAAGGCCGGATAGGGCTGCAAATCCATCAAGAGCTGGTATTAAGTTAGGACCAGAGACCTGTGGTGATGATAGAAAAAGTAATATATCGTCTGCAAATATACATAATTTGTGTGTAATACCTCCTACTTCAATGCCAGTTATAGTTTGGTTTGTTCTGATGTATTGGGCCATGGGTTCGAGTATAAGGGCAAATAATAAGGGAGATAATGGGCAACCCTGTCGGGTACCTCTTTCGATATTAAAGGCTTCAGATTTGTATCCAGCATATTTTATATAGGCTTTGGGTTTATTATATAATGCTTTGATCCATGTTAAAAAGTGGGGTCCAAAACCCCATTTTTGTAATGAATATTGCATATATTGCCAGGATACTGTGTCAAATGCCCTCTTAATATCGAGAGATAGAAAACATAAAGGGATTTTCCGTTTTTTAGCAATATGTGCCAATAACACTGCCCTGCGTATATTATCGCCTGCCTGTCTATTTGGCATGAAGCCTACTTGATCTCTATGTATTAATTTTCCTATAATGCTATTAAGGCGTTTTGCTATTATTTTTGCTAATAATTTAATATCGAGGTTTAACAGAGAGATAGGCCGATAATTCACACAGGAAGTATCATCAGAAAGGGGTTTTGGGATCATACAAACAATTGCCATTAGTGTTTCTTGCCGAAAAGAATGTCCATCTAGAAGTTTGTTAAACGTTTCAGTGAGAATGGGAGAGAGTATTTCTGAGAATGTTTTATAGTATAAAGCCGAGTAGCCGTCTGGGCCTGGTCTTTTGTTAAGTTTTAGGTCTTTTATGGCGTTTGCAACTTCATCTATAGTTATAGGCTCATCCAAACTGCTTTTTTGATTCTGAGATAACTCAGGTAAGGTTATTTTTGAGAAGAAGGATTCAGCCTCTGTAGGATTAAATTCATTGTTTGTCTTATATAAAGTTGCGAGATGTGAGTGAAATTTATGGACTATTTTAACTGGATTACAAGTGTAAACATTTTTTGATAATTTCAAACGTATTGATTTGAAAGATTTGTTAGTTGAATTTAATGCCCGAGCCAAATATGTACCTGGTTTGTTTGTATTCATGTAGAAATTGTGTTTGGAGCGTTTGAGGGATTTATCAACTGACTTTTTGCTAGATTTTTGCGTTCCCGTTTAAATAGTGCCATTTGTCTTTGTATTGTACCACGCAAGACAGGCTTATGAGCTTCCCACAGTGTTATTGGGGAGATGTCTGTTGTATTATTAATTGATATGTATTCCTTTAAAGCTTGTTCAATGGCCATCTGATGTAGTGGGTGTTTGAGCATTATGTCCGGTAAGTACCACGTTGGGTCATGCGCTTTTGGTATGGCTGAGGCTATAGTAGTGTATACTGCATTATGGTCAGACCACGGAATCGGAATTATATCTGATGCAATAATTTCTGGTATCATTCCTATTGTTAGAAAAATATGATCTATTCTGGTGAAGGTTTGATGAGGGTGCGAGAAATAAGTGAATTTTTTTTTCATTGGGTTACTTTCTCTCCACGAATCTACCAGATTGTATTTGGAAAGAAGTTGAGAAAAAGGTAATCTAGAGGTTATTTTGGATGGTGTAAAAGGTGATTTATCTAGAAATAGGAGGACCTGGTTTGAATCCCCACACATTATCACTGTTCCTATTTTGTGTGTATTAATCACTTGTAATATATGTGAGAGGAATGGTGTAGGTTGTTTGTTAGGAGCGTAGTAGGAAATCACCGTGATTGCTGTATCCATTATATAACCCATGAGTATCAGGTATCTAACTTCTGGGTCTTTAATTTCTGATGATAAGGTGAATGGTGTGGATCGGTGAAATGCAATTAGAGTTCCCCTTTGCTTGGTACAGGCAGAAGCCGTGTAAATTTGTTGATAAAAAGGAGAAATATATTTTGGAGTAGAATCTTTGGTGAAGTGTGTTTCTTGGAGGCATACTATGTGAGCCTTCTTGTTATGAAAAGTACGGAAGGCTTTGGTCCTTTTTTGAGGGACATTTATTCCCTGAACATTCAGGGAAAGTATATTCAGTGGTGCCATGGCAATAGATCAAATAGTTTTGACTTACTTTTTGTTATGCAGAGCTGACTGCGCAGATCAACCTGTGTGGACTGAAGAGGTGAATAGATAGAAAAGAAACCAGTGAATTCTGGAGTAAAGAGTAAACAAAAAACATATGAGATTAGATGATACATTGTATAAATTATTTTTTGCAAGTAATCACAATTTACCCGTGAAAGAGAATAAATATCTCTCTCAGGGGAATAAGTGCCTTCGTCACACTCCCACATAATATGGTTGGGAGAATGAGGAGGGCTAATGGGGGTACACGGATCTTCCGCTTACAGGAGAGAAGTGCTATGTCAAAAGACATCAAAATGATGTTTCATTAATTGGAGTGCAGAATATAGTTTTTGTTGAAATTATTTATTCCAGGGTGGTTGTATATGGTTAGTCTTGCCCTAGGCTAAATAATTCAGTTAGAAAGGTACTGTTAATAACTCTGGTATTGATGAAGATAGTTTGAATTATTTTGGGATTTTAACCCTTTTAGAGTAAACAATTACATATTTTATTCATATGTAACTGTTTAGATATGTTAACTCATAAAATTGAGGTTATATTGCTTCAGATTAGAATAAACAAAAACATAATTCTAGGAAGTAGTTAGGTAATAATATATTTGTTTTAAGAAAAGAAAGAAAAAGCTTCCATTACTTCTGGATTATTGAACATATTTGTCCTAAAAAGTAATAAATCTATTGTTATTACCTGATAATATATAACTGAACAAGAATTTCCTTATTTCACTTATATATTCTAAGGCTATATGAATCAGAAGTAATAAGAAATATAACTGGAATGTAACATGATCCCACACAGTGTGTGACTATCAGAATGCAGTTACATTCAGTTATAAATATAGGTTTTTTATAGAGAACCATCTCTTAGTATAATAAATGAAGAGATATCAGGAATTAGGATGTCAGTCCATTGAATCTTCTTGGTCCATGGATGATGTGGCATAACGGCCTCTTTTGTGAGAATGATGATTCCCATTTTGTTCTGAAATTTTCTGGGTGCTGCCTGAAGGTGAAGATGATGCCATTCTTCTGCGTGTGGGTTCTGTCAGATTTAATTTTAAAAGGGTTTGTTGTAGTTCATCTGCTGATCTGCTTCTGTAAATTGTACCTTGGTAGTTAAATCTGACTGAAAAGGGGAAACCCCATTGATACATAATGTTGTGGCGTTGCAGTTCCATTAGTTGGGGTTTCATGGATCGTCTTTTAGTAATAGTAAGTTGGGATAGGTCAGCAAAAATTTGATAATTGTGTCCTTGAAAATTAAGTTCCTTTTTTTCTCTTGCAGCAATTAGTATTTGTTCTTTCGTTCTGTAATAATGAAATTTTGTGATTATATCACGTGGGGGTCCATCTTTCTTTTTGGCTGTGAGGGCTCTGTGTACTCTGTCCAGTTCTAAACGTTCAATAGGGATATCTGGCTTTAGTTCTTGTAATAGAGCAGTAATAGTAGATTGCAGGTCTGTCACAGTTTCAGGTATTCCCCTTATGCGCAAGTTTGAACGTCTGGCTCTATTTTCGTAATCTTCGAGCTTAGTTTGAAGTATTAAATTCTCTTTTTTAATTGTTCCAATTCTGTTATATTTTCTTGGGTTGTAATTTCAATTTCATCCATTTTTATTTCTAGGGCTGCGGTGCGGTTTCCCAGCTCTCTTATTTCTTTGGTTAGGCTTTTTGTTATTTGGTCTGAGGTTTGTTTTAAAGCCTTATGAAGCATCTTTTCAAATTGTAATAATATTACTGGGGATACTGAGGAGGCTTGTGGAGAAGTTTGTGAGAGGATTTGTTCTGTATCTGACTCAAATGGAGAGTCTTGCTGTGACATTTTCTGTCTGTGAGAGCGCCCTGATGCTGTATCTTGTGAGGTGACTGGAGCTGCTTCAGCTGCAGTGAGTGCCTGTGAGCTCTTTGTGAGGTGATTTTTATTTCTGCCACGGTTTCCTCCCAGTACCATATTTCCTGCCCAAACTTTCACAGTTTGTTCCCTGGGGCAAAAAGGTTCAAATGGATACCTTTTGAGCCTGCAGGCTCCGCTTTGTCCTTCTCTTCTCTCCTCAGCGGTGTGGAGCTCTAACAATGCATGTCTGCTCCGCTAGGCTCCGCCTCCTGCCCCCCCATCATTACATATTCTATGACCTTACAAAATTTAGAGAACTCAAATGGTGATATTTGTTTTATTGTGCAGAGATTATTCTGCATCATGTTGAATTTTCCATTTTAACGTAATAATTCTGAGGGCCATTACTCTTCTCTAAACATAAGAAATTACATTGTATCACCTTTTATGCAGCAATATCATCTTTCAGTCTATCACAGCCCACATAATATAATTGTGTTAGGATTGCAATATCTATTCATGTAAATAACTCTACAGCAGTCCCTGCCAAAGGTGTGAATGAATCAGTTTATATATTTTGTACATCAAAGTGGTTCTAAAGTTAAGACATTTTTTACTTTAACACATTCCCTGTTTTACAGTAAAAAAAATGTCCAAGTAGTTGTATCGCCCCCATACCTTTCTTGATCCAGTGCAGTGATGCTCTTTCTCTTCTCAATGGACACAGAGGCAGCATGGGGAATCATTGGCTCCTGCTGATGTTAATCAAATTATGAGAGAAGGGAGCAGGGGGCGGGCTGAGCCATGTTGTGTGTGTCTATGGCAGTGGTTCTCAACCTCTCTAGTGCCGTGACCCCTTGATAAAATTTCCCAAGTTGTGGGGACCCCTAACATTAAAATTATTTTCATAGCGTGGGTTGTCAGCACCCAAGGCAAGACAAGTCATTTGCGCCCCTAATCCATGGACATTTAGGACTCCCCTTATGGTACATTTTAGGATGTACCACTCTTTCTCTTTGTTCGCCTTTCTTTCCCTTTTATCTATCTCTATCCTACTTTCTTGTTTTTCCCCAATCCCTCTATCTAGCCGTCTTTCTTGTTCTTTCTCTTATTATGTCTCTCCCATTTTCTTTGTCCCCCCCCCTCTTTTACTCTCCCTTCCATGTAGTCTCTATTTTTATTCCTTCGCTTACTCCTTGGTGGGGGGTGCAGGGAATGAGATGAGTGGCAATACTAGTGGGGGGAATGGGATGAGTGACAGTGCTGATGGGAGAATTGGGATGAGTGGCAGTGCTGGGGGAAGTTTTGATCAGCCAATTTAGGTGCTCTGGATCATCATCAGGTCATCTGCTGATCTGAGAACTGTAGTGGGGACTTTTAATGGCAACTCTAATCACAGGTAGTGTTACTCACTGTGTCTCCGGCTTCACTGTGTCTCCGACTTTGTGGTGTCTCGTAGCAATGACACCTATGCCGACATCAGGAGATAGGGTCTCCTCCAGCCCCTCCCACTTCACATTCCTCGCCAGTCAGCTGACCTCTAGTCTTTGCGCTCCCAGCCATACCGTGAACTGAGTGGGTGGCCGCGGGCTCCAGGGACAGTCCTGCTGGGTGGTCGCAAAAAGACTGGGAGAGCGGTGCGGGCTTCAGGAACAGCCCAGGATTCGGTGACCCCTGGCAAATCATCATTCGACCCCCGAGGGGGTCCTGACCCCCAGGTTGAGAACCACTGGTCTATGGACACCTGGGAGCATGCTGCACGCGTGCCTCCATAGCAGCTTACAAGTACATATTTGGGGGGCACACCATACAATGCATTTAAATTCAAGATGGTGCTGCTGTAAGACCTATAAACAGTACAAAATATTTTACAGCGCACACATACAAGAATGACATTTCCTGCAGGGCTAGTTAAAAACACCTGAACACCTGAACATATTCAAAAAATACGGGGGTTTGGTCACACTATATAGTCATATAGTGCTAAGCCCACTTACTGCGACAAAGTACAAGCAGCTGGCTTGCTATCCAGGTCTTGTATTGCCCTTTACATATCAGTCATCAACGTGTCATGCCAAAAAATCAGTAGACTGCTATCTAATGTATTTGGGCATCTTTAGACTTTAGAGCAAAAAAAGTGCTACGGTACGTTTGGAAAGAGCATTGCTGTCTCCCATTCTCTTGTGACAGGGGGAAATGTATCCTGCTTAATTCCTGTACTGAGTTAACACAGCTCAGCAAAGGGGAATACACATAGAGCTTCTGCGTTTAAAAAATAATCACTAAGGTGATTTCATCTTATTTTATCTAACACTTTGGGTATTTTGTTAACACATGCTAGGAATTCCCAAAAATATTGGTAGATGATATATTTCCAGTAAACTTTAATAATGTCATTGAATTCCACCACAGTGCAGCATAAATCAATAGAATGTTTTACAGATCAGAGAAGTACTGTAGTACTGACAGTGACTGCAGGCTATCAGCTTGAAATGACAAAATTATATCTTCTGGAAACTCTAAGGGCACTGTATTTTTTAAATAATCTTTTGCATTAACAAATGACTTTTGTTTCAGTAAATGTCACTGTGGATCCGTTAAACGTCAACCATAAAGTGCTGATACCAAAAATATGTGTTAAAGCAATAATAGTATGCAATGTGATTTAACCCACAGCAGCCAGTTGATTTTTTTTCTGATCAGTAAGATCACAGAGGAATGACTTGATAGCCATGGGGTACTGCACTTTGCACAATGCACTTGTCATACTGAAGAGGTCCAAAGATTTATTACACAAAGAATTCAGGAGAGAAAATTATCTCATTACGCCTATCTGGTTCACTTTTTGCACTCTCTGTTTTTTACTCTTTTACAGATTGCTATATTAATTGTAGAATTTGTCTTGGCATTTTTCTAAACCTCCGTGCATGAGTGCTGTTTTTTTTGGAAGAAGGGAATGGATCTCTTGAAAGTTTGTCTTAAAAAATGAAAAGTTACTGCAAAATTAAAAAAACATCACTTACAGTATTCAACTGTAGCCACATAGTAATACAACTACAAGTACTATTCCCTTAGACAAAAGAAAAGGAAAAAATATAAGTTTCCTTTCTGCTATGTTCTGATTTTTTGGTCTATTTAGCAATGACATTATAGGCTAATGCCGCGTACACACGGTCGGACTTTCCGGCGGACTTGGTCCGGCGGACCAGAGTGTGCCGGACAATCCGCCCGTGTGTAGGCGCCAGTGGACTTTTCCGGCGGACTTTTTCCCCAAAGTCCGTCGGACCAAGATTTGAAACCTGTTTTAAATTTATCCGCCGGACTCAGTTTCGGGCGGAAAGTCCGCTTGTCTGTGTGCTGGTCCGACGGAAAGCCCGCTGGTGTGTATGCTGGTTCGACGGACCAGATACGACGCGAGGGCAGGGTATTGCATCTCGCGCTCGCTGCAATAGGAAAAACAGATTTTCCTATTGCGGTGAGCGCGGGGCATACCAGGCCCTTAGGTCTGGTATGGATTATGAAGGGGAACCCCCTACGCCGAAAAAACGGCGTGGGGTCCCCCCTAAAATCCATACCAGACCCCAATCCGAGCACGCAGCCCGGCCGGTCAGGAAAGGGGGTGGGGACGAGCGGGCGCCCCCCCCTCCTAAACCGTACCAGGCCGCATGCCCTCAACATGGGGGGGTGCTTTGCGGGAGGGGGGCGCCCTGCGGGGCCCCCCACCCCAAAGCACCTTGTCCCCATGTTGATGAGGACAAGGGCCTCTTCCCGACAACCCTGGCCGTTGGTTGTCGGGGTCTGCGGGCGGGGGGCTTATCGGAATCCGGGAGCCCCCTTTGATAAGAGGGCCCCTAGATCCCGCCCCCCCACCCTATGTGAATGAGTATGGGGTACATGGTACCCCTACCCATTCACCTAGGGAAAAAGTGTCAATAATAAAACACACTACACAGGTTTTTAAAATAATTTATTAAACAGCTCCGGGGGGGGTCTTCCTCCGGCTTCGGGGGTTCCTCCGGTTCCTCTTCTCCCGGCGTCCGGTTGGTTCTTCTCCGCTCTCTTCTCCCGGTGTTCCAGTTCTTCGGCCGGCTCCTCTGCTGTCTTCAGGTAGCTCTCTTGCCAGCAGAGGTCCGGGCTTCTGGGCTTCTGGGCTTCTTGGCTTCTTCCCTCTTCTGTTCTCCAGATGTTGACACGACGCTCTCTCCGGCTGGACTGCTCTCTGAGGGCTCCGTTGTGACTTATATAGGCGGAGACCTGTGACGTTTTAGGGGGCGTGGTCAACATCGCCCGGTGACCACGCCCCCTAAAACGTCACAGTCCCAGCATGCCCAGGGACTGTGACATCATTAGGGGGCGGGGTCTCCGCCTATATAAGTCACAACGGAGCCCTCAGAGAGCAGTCCAGCCGGAGAGAGCGTCGTGTCAACATCTGGAGAACAGAAGAGGGAAGAAGCCAAGAAGCCCAGAAGCCCAGAAGCCCGGACCTCTGCTGGCAAGAGAGCTACCTGAAGACAGCAGAGGAGCCGGCCGAAGAACTGGAACACCGGGAGAAGAGAGCGGAGAAGAACCAACCGGACGCCGGGAGAAGAGGAACCGGAGGAACCCCCGAAGCCGGAGGAAGACCCCCCCCGGAGCTGTTTAATAAATTATTTTAAAAACCTGTGTAGTGTGTTTTATTATTGACACTTTTTCCCTAGGTGAATGGGTAGGGGTACCATGTACCCCATACTCATTCACATAGGGTGGGGGGGCGGGATCTAGGGTCCCTCTTATCAAAGGGGGCTCCCGGATTCCGATAAGCCCCCCGCCCGCAGACCCCGACAACCAACGGCCAGGGTTGTCGGGAAGAGGCCCTTGTCCTCATCAACATGGGGACAAGGTGCTTTGGGGTGGGGGGCCCCGCAGGGCGCCCCCCTCCCCCAAAGCACCCCCCCATGTTGAGGGCATGCGTCCTGGTACGGTTTAGGAGGGGGGCGCTCGCTCGTCCCCACCCCCTTTCCTGACCGGCCGGGCTGCATGCTCGGATCGGGGTCTGGTATGGATCTTTGGGGGAACCCCACGCCGTCTTTTTCGGCGTAGGGGGTTCCCCTTTATAATCTATACCAGACCTAAGGGCCTGGTATGCCCCGCGACGGGGCTCGCAAGGTGTCAATCTTGCCGATAAAAGCGGCAAGATTGATTTCCTTTTCTAGTCCCGTCGCACATGAGTCACGTTCAAAATGAACGGACTTGTCCGTGTGTGGGCAAGTCCGTTCATTCTGAAAGTCCGCCGTACCTCCGGCGAAAGTCCACCGGAAAGACGGGGGGACTTAGCCCGCCGGAAAAGTCCGGTCGTGTGTGGGCAAGTCCGTCCGTTTTAAAGTCCGGCGCACCTGGCGGACAAAGTCCGTCAGAAAGTGTGCCGGACCAAGTCTGCCGGAAAGTCCGACCGTGTGTACGCGGCATACGTCTACATAAAATAGCCTTTAGCACTGATCGCTGATCAATCCCTGTTAGCTACAAATAGAAAACTGATTTGAGTCCTACCTTCAATTGAAGGATAGCTTCATTGGTTGCTTTGGTTCCAGTTCTGATTTTCTTATATTTTGTTTTTGCTCTTTGTATAGCAGCCTTAGTGCAAACATTTAGTACTGGAATAACAATTTGGGGTTAACTCAGCACAGCTATTGTCAACCAGAGTTCTGTGGAATCATATGGTTCCTCCAGAGGTTGATAGGAGTGCCTTGAGTTGTAGTTAAGTTGACCTTTTATCTGATAGCAATGACATGACACCAATGATCTTTTTATTAAGGGCGGTCTTCTGAACACCTTTGCAAGGGGGGCCTTCTTTCCACTCACCCTAGATGCATTAATTTTAGCAGGGGTTCCCTGAGACCTAAAAATTATTTTAAGGGTTTCTCTGGGGTAGAACAGTTGGGAAAGGCTGACTTAGGCTGGCCATAGACAAGTCATTTTTAATCTTTTGGTCAACCAGCTGGTTGAACAAAAGAAAATGACACGCTTTCCCCATCCACACACTTAATGTGGATGGAGGAATTCCTCTCACTGTGCTATTGTGTTCTGACAGTGGAGAGTTTTCCTCACTATCGGAATACACTCATTAACACTGCTAGCTACAGCTGGCAGCACTGATCAAGAGAACATTTTCCAACAGGTTGTGCATAAGTGGATCAATAGATCGAATTGTGTACAACCAGTACATGGATCAAAATTCAGCCGGTCCCTGCTGGACCTCTTACCTGCAAAATCGATCATATAGGAAGCTTGTTAGTTCCTTTGTTATAGCACCACACTGATCAGTGCTCGCAGCTATTGGCTGCCAGTGCTGATCAGATGGCAGTCAGATGCTGGTTTCCAGCATGCTCATTCGACAGAAGCCGGCCGTGAGATTGGCTTCTGTCAGACAGGCAGCTGTACACATGGGCTGAAAATCGTCCGGTTTCTATTGTACTGGCTGATTTAGACCAATATTCGGCCTGTGTGTACCCGGCATTAGCTATCACCACAAATGAGAGCAATAATTCTAGTGCCATCCTTTACAGTTAACTCAAAATCAATAACTTGTATAGGCTTTTCATGAGTCAAATATGGACATCTTTGCATACAGTAACTTTCCGCTATTACATGGACATGAACATTTTTAACACTTAATATGTTTGGTATTAATTCACTCAATGCAACCACTATCTTTATTATTTTACAAAAAAAGTGGATTACATTGTGTTTGTTTGCACTAAAGTTCATTTTAGGATAATTTTCCTAAAAATATAGATTTGATAAACACCTGCACAAATATTGTGCAATATAAAGAATTGCAACTACCACCATTGTATTCTATCTACAGAGCTTCTGCTTTCATAAAATATACAGTTGTTTGGGGGTTTAAATTGATTGTAAAGGAATTTTTTTTTAAATAGCAAACGTGTCATACTTACCTGATCTGTGCAAAGGTTTGAACAGAGCAACCCCAATCCTCCCCTTCTCAGGTCCCCCAGGGGCGCTCTGGGCTCCTCCCCCTTGGGGAGTTCCCCCATAGCAAGCTGCTTGCTGTGGGGGCACTCGTGCATGCTCGCACCCAAGCCGGCTCTCTGTGTCCATAAGACATATCCCGCTTCTGCCTTACTGGCTGTGATTGGCAGCCAATTAGGAGGGAGAGACCTGGGAAAACGTCGGCTCTCGTGCACATCGCTGGATTGAGATTGGGCTTAGGTAAGTATTAGGGGAACCTGAGGGGGAGCTGCACAATGAAGGTTTTTTACCTTCATGCATAGAATGAATTCAGCCTTTACAACGACTTTAAGCAATTTTCCAGCAAAAAAAGGCAGATTTTTACATGTGTGTGTAAAATTTAACATTTGCCCTAGGAGGGAAGTAGTTAAAGTAAACATTGCAACCTTATTAATTCCTAGCTAACCCTGACCAATCCTAATCACTGCCTATTTTTTTGCTTTTTTGCTGATGTTATTTTTTCTTTGCTTTTTTTGCCATCAAGGATTGCACTTTCTTTTTAATTTTCATTCATATTTCCTTTGTTGGTTATTGCAGAATCAGTACATATATGAATGAATGCATGAATTGACTCAAAACAAAAGGTTCCCCATAGCTTAAATAAATTAATTTAAAAGACATAAAATCAATAAGATTGAGTGCACATAAGCAGTTTTTTATTGCACATAACTGAGCAGAAGTTATCTGTATTAACAAGTCAGTTCAACTCAACATACCCTACATCTGAGGGTGCAGTGACCAAGTGTTAAGGCGTTGGCCTTATAAACCAAAGATCACGGGTTTGATCCCTGTCTGTACTTGTGTGGTTTGTTCCTGAATTCTTAGGCTTAATGTACACAGGATGTTTTAAAACCTCCCCTGATTTAACTTGACAGATAGTAACCGATTTTTTAAAACTTTAGCTTTGCCGCGTTTGCGTTTAGAGGCATTTATTTTTTTTTTGAATAGTCAAAAATGTATCTCCATTAAAAACGCCTGTAAACGAAATGTGGCTAAACACGAGTTACTGCGTTTACATGCGTTTACAACCTGTTACAGGCATTTGGCATTTCAAGTGCCTCTGAACATCCGTCCTGAGCGCATTTTTTTGCTTTCCAGAAAATACTATGAACGACCCTGTGTACATTTACTGATAAGATAACATAGAGGAGTGTTCAGGGGCAGCTGAAAAAATGCCCAACTGCTCCTAAACGTCCGTTTACCAGCAGCAGTGTACCTGAGGCCTTAGTGTTGTTACATATTAAGTTGGTTCTTAATGAGTCAATGTAAGAGCTGCTCCAATGATTTTCATATCTTAAAGTGGTTGTAAAGGCAGAAGGTTTTTTTTTATCTTAATGCATTCTATGCATTAACATAAAAAGCCTTCTGTGTGCAGCAGCCCCCCTAATACTTACCCGAGGTCCCTCTCTGTCCAGCGATGTCTTCAAGTGTCTCAGCCGTCCGAGATTCTCCTTCCTGACTGGCTGAGACACAGTAGCAATGCCACTGGCTCCCCCTGCTGTCAAAGTCAGCTAGCCAATCAGGGTAGAGGGGGGGCGGGTCAGGGCTCCTTCTCTGAATGGACACAAGGGGCTGTGACTCAGCTTGGGTGCCCCCATAGCAAGCTTCTTGCTGTGGGGGCACTGAACAGGAGGGAGGGGCCAGGATCATAGATGAGGGACCCAAGAAGAGGAGGATCTGGACTGCTCTGTGCAAAATCACTGCAACAGAGCTGATAAGTATAACATGTGTGTTATTTCTATAGGAAAAAAAAAAACGAGACTTTACAATCACTTCAAAGCTGAACTCTAACCAAAAAAACAGACACAGATTAAATAAACGTATGGGAATAAAGGATTTATATTACCATACATCCAGCCCTAAAGATTAGTAAAAACACTTAGGCTTCATGTACACTAAGCCTACATTTACCCTGGCCATGGGAAGATGCAAAATGAGTCAAAATTGCAGCACATTTTTGCAGCCGGTGCTCAAAACTTTCCTATCCTGAATGCGATTCTTCTGCATTCAGGAGAGAGTGGTTAAGGGAGGGTGAACCTCCCCTAAATGCAGCTCTACAAAGAAACCAATCATCTTCCAGGTTTTATTGTCAAAGCTTAATTGAACAAGCTGAAGTTAGAAGATGATTGGCTACCATGTACAGCTACAATAGATAGTAAGTGCTCCAATTTTAGTAAATCTCCCCCTATGTGTACATGGACACATAGGCTTTTATGGAGTTGAGTTTAGGAGCACCAAAAACACCAAAAGCTCATATTTCAAGTTTAGGTGTTGCTAGTGTACATGAAGCCTTACTGGTCTTGTTTCTCCTTCAATCTGTGACTGGACAGTGAAACAAAAAGCAGCAGAATGATGTGTTTATCTTTCTGTCACCCTGCTTACACTTCCTATCAGCATGCCCCTTGTTAGCACATAAGTACTGCAGCACAACTTTCTGGTTACATGTGCTAATTCACCCTCTCCCAGTCTAAGTCAAATTGATGTACTTACATTGCTAGCATTTAAAAAAAAGTAAATATAATGATGCTTGAATAAATGAAGAGCTTGATTTATGTATGACTTTTTACCTGCCAGGAGTTAAGCCTGAGGCTGGGTTCATACATATGCAGCCGAGGTTTCAGTGCGGCAGTCTGGTGCTTTTGTGTTCACAGTTTCAGGTACAATTCAGGTTAAAAATGCATCCAATTTACATATATGTGAACTAAGCCTGAAGGATTGTTATTATACATCAATTATAGACAGTATATACTGCATTCATTTGTCTTATATATGCATTTTTGCTATGGTATATGTTGGCTACTAATCACTGCCTATTGTTGGTTACTGTTTATTTTTGATAACTTTAAGGTGAAGCTACAGTGGTCTTGATAGATTCACAGAAATAATCTGTAAGTGCTGCCAAACCTCCTCTTACAGCACTAGAAGCATAAAGACTGTTATCTCATAGCAATGTGTGAATTTTCAGCACACTGTTAATCGCTCTGTGCATGCGTTTTACCCATTCTGCACATACTCATTTTTCCTTTGCTGCCCAACTATTCCATGTATTCACCAGGAGCAAAGAGAAATACTCAGTACTTTTGGGTATGGTTCCTCCCATGTGAGAAGCCTATCCTAACTGTATTTTCATTTTCCCCATCAGATCATCCCCCACAGCTATTACCTTTGGTTCCACTTGAACCTCCCTTCTAGATGCTAAGCTCTAATGAGCAGGGCCCTCTGATCCCTCCTGTACTGAATGGTATTGTAACTGTACTGTCTGCCCTCATGTTGTAAAGCCCTACGAAAACTGTTGGCGCTATATAAATCCTGTATATTATTAATAATAATAATAATGTGACAGCACTAATGGTTGGTCATTGGTAAATCAAGCACCCAGCACTATTACAATAGACCGAGAGAAACCCCTAAGCCCTGTGTAATCTTCAAATCAGATTGTTTCTTAGAGCTTACACAGAGATAACTTTATTAACTCCTGGTGGCCATAGGTATCAGTGGAGAAGAGAAGAGGTGGTGTGCATAAATAACTGGGGAGGGTGAGTTATTCACTTTACGGTCAACACAGAGGACAAGAGGGCACTCTTTACATCTAGAGGAAAATACATTTCATCTCCAAATACGGATAGATTTCTTCACAGTAAGAGCTGTGAAAATGTGGAATAGACTCCCTCCAGAGGTGGTTCTGGCCACCTCAGTAGATTGTTTTAAGAAAGGCCTGGGTTCTTTCCTAAATGTACATATTATAACTGGGTACTGACATTTATAGTTAAAGTTGATCCAGGGAAAACTGATTGCCTCTCGGGGGATCAGGAAGGAATTTTTTCCCCTGCTGTAGAAAATTGGATCATGCTTTGCCGGGGTTTTTGCCTTCCTCTGGATCAACTGTGGGTATAGGATTGTTTACATGGGATTGTATAAAAGTATTTTTTGTTTATTTATTTATTTATTTATTGTTGTGGTTGAACTAAATGGACTTGTGTCTTTTTTCAACCTGACAATGTAACAGTGTAACCTGTTCCTTAGCCCTGCTCTACATTTCAGAAGAAGAGCAATACGGTCACATGTTGTCTATCTGCATCTGAGTGCCATCCTTTTAAAAGCCATACAGATCACTATTACAGATATGAAAGCCAGCAGGCAATTATTTTTACTAGGATATACTATGCAATTGTTCAAACAAAAAGATGTCCAGATATAGCAACTAAGCGTTTTCACCGTCAGCAGTTTTGGTGTAGTCAGATGAAGAGATGTCTTCTTACTAATTGCTGGAACTGCTGAGCTCTGCCAATTACTTCTTTCTGCATTAAATATAGGCCAATATTTTCACCACTTTTTTGCAAAATTTGTGAAATGCTTAGTGCACAAAGCCGGTCCTCTCTCAAATAATCCTACATCTTAGCTTGTATAAATAATATATCACCAAGGATCCTTTGTGTCTAGATTGCAAAGGAAAATTTGTCTCTTGCCAATGAAATACTTTACTCAGCAACTTATTTTTTTTCTTTTTATCCATACTCCTGAATTAGATACATTAACAGGATCAGACAGTAGTTTTACTATTAGCAATATTCATAAGAAAGGGGAAATAGTTGTAGGCTGATTTTTGAGCTAATTTCATCTAGCAAAATTGTTACACAAAATTAGAGGTGAATGAAAGTGTTTTGCCTCAATTCACAAGGCATATGTTGAACAGATCGTAAAGTCTAAAAATTGCAAAGTTAATGCATCAATCATCATTACTGAAGTCTATGGGGGGATTGTTTAAATAAAGGACATGGGTAACTAGTGGGGGAAATGTACAAATGCAAAATGTACTGGTTCCTCCTCTCTATTTGTCTCATTTGTATGCAAATTCAAGAGTGACATAAATAAAACATCAATCTGTTAACTTACCTGCTTAGGAGGTGCCTTTACAGTGGTTGTAAACCTCAATCGTGCACCGTTTAGGAGATATTTACTATATATGCAGCCAATTACATCATCGGCGCATTCGCTGTGAAGGAACAGCCACCCAGGCCATTCCTTCAGAATCTTGTGCTGTAAGTGGCGGCTCCCCCACACATGCGCAGGAGTGACGTCATCGTGGCTCCAGCCAGTCACATAGCCGGAGTCCGCGAACCCGAAAGTAAGACAGGTGAAGATGGAAGTGCTGCGTTTTCAGGTAAGTTTTACATAATACATGCCTTTACCTTGCAGGTCTCAAATTTAAAAAAAATAGCACCCAGCGGTTTACAACCGCTTTAAGCTGTATGCAGTGCTACAAAATATTATGATTCTCACAGATAGCGTCAGTGACACCGTATTCTGGCATTAAAAAATTTCTACGTGGAATACTTTTTTCTCTAATTTTTCATCATTGTTTGGCTTAAGCGTTATTCTGATTCCTTGCGACTTAAAACAGGCTTTTTATGTTGTTTTGGCTTCGGCAACTGATTTTTTATCCTGCTCTAATAAGCCTGATTTGATTGGTGAAAGTAGCAGCCATTGGGGATCTAAAACTTATAGGAAAATGTGTTTTTAAAAAATAAAGCTAAAGACGTTTTTGTACCAAATGGCCAGTGGCAAAACAGTATAATTGCATAGAATTTATGGGTGATTCTTTCCACCCAGTCACACATTACCTCTCTCTTTCCTCTTGTTTTCCAAGCTGCAGGCCAATTAATACATACGGCTCTACCAAACCCTGTTGTGTCGCACACCATGTCCCTCTCTCCTCGGGATCCCTTCCTCTTCTACCCACAGAGCACTCACACACTGGTCTAAAATCCACTGATACGACCAATCAGATTCCTCCTTTTTTTCCCTTCTCCTGCCCCACTGTCTCATTAGCACGGTGTAGCTCCCATGGCCTAAAGAGGCCACCATCTAGGGCTACAATATTATAACAATAAACATTGTACCCACTGAAATGAATTTGTAATTAAAACTTTATACATGTGTTGATAAGACTAGGAGAAAATCTTTAATGTATATGTACTTGAACCTCAAATAAAAACTTCTTGAAAAAGTAAAAAGTACTTTTAAGCCACAAGCTAATGTTTTTGGTAGGTTTATTGTCTGCTAAATAACCTTAAGCAGGTCTGTCATTAAGTATTTAACAATAAATATGTTTCTATTCTCCCAGGATAATCAAAGCTAATCTTTGACATATGTCCTGTGTTTTAAAAGAAGCAGAAATTCTTCAAATTTAACAGCAAAAAAATAAAATAAAATAAATTGTGGATTTACAAATGAACTGTCTATGTAGTCTAAGCAAGTATGATAGTAAAAGATGGTATTTAGTCAGTTAAAGCAATAATGGGGAAACTGAGGATTTAATTTTGTCTGTGTACAATGTGTAAGTATATAAGAAATGATTATGATATGCCACTGTTTTGACTATTGTATAGCTAGTTAACCAGCTGCTTTTACATTATAAAATACATGTTATACGGTGCTAAATAATAGCAAAAATTAGGCATTAAAAAAGGAAAGTATAACCGATTCTCCAGAGAAGAAAAAGGAAAATTATTATTATTACTGGGAATTCCCGCACATAATATTACAGAATGAGAAAGTAAACTCTTATCAGGTCGCAGCCATGACAAGGTAAGGGAGTCTGCCATAAAGGCTCAGCAGCCATTAAAGAGGGATCCCTATTGGTTCCTGCCAAGGATCTGTTTTGGAGACCCTACTCTTCCCTATTGCAAGCTAGATGTAAGCTGGAAAGTCCAGTGGACTTATTTTTTTAGTAATTACTGGGTGCTTCCATGACACTCAGCTTGAGTTTTCTAATAATAAAGTTCAGCTCTTCCTGCATGCTAGATGGCAGCATATGTACAACTGACTAATGCATGTTTTTTGGGGGGGAGAAGGAGCAGATAGGCCCCTCCTCTGACTCATCATGTATTCTGGTCTCCCACGCTATTCCTACCTATTTTAGAACACAGAAGGAGGAAACGAAAAACATGGTAGCAGATGTGAGATTATTTTAAAGTACAAAACAATGCACATACCTGAAAAATGAATTGCAGCTCAACTGGCTACAGCAGAGCTATATACTAAATTTAGCCAGCCCAGGACAGGGGCGCTACACACATATAGTGGAGAAGCTCTCATCTTTGGCTTATGTCACATAGCGGGTTGGCCAAATTGGATGACACAGTGGATGGGCGGGATTACTGGCATAACACACGTGCATGGGCTAACATCATGCACACAGTGGGGAAGTAACTTCCCCATCTCTGTGCTCTGGATTCCAGAACCAGATTCAGTTTTCAGAGCAGCTATCGGCAGAAGCCTCGCTCTTAAAACATAAACTGGTCCTGCAGTACAGCTCACATAGAGAGGGGAAGCTACTTCCCCGATGTGAGTGTGATGTTAGCCCATGCTATGCTATGCACACATGCTATGTCAGTAATCCTGCCCAACCACTGTGTCACCTAATTCCACCCACCTGCCAGCCTGCTTTGTAATGTAGCCTATGCACGCGTACTGTGTGATGTAACAACACCCACTGTCCACCTATTGTGTAAGAATTCTGCCTACCGCCCGCCTATGTAGGATGTAAGCCACAATCAATGAACAGCCCAGAAAAATGCAGCCTTTCCCTCTCCTCCTGGCAATCTCCTGTCTGGAGAATGTAAGTCAAAAGCTCTTGATTACACAGTAGAATCTCTCCTCAGGACTACAAGTCCCACAGTGCATTGCTGCCTGACTCAGTCTATTGAACACCTCCTGCTCAGCAGCTCTCTCCTTTTGCTGAAAAAGCTGTTGACCAGTTGTACAACATTTTATATATATTTTTTGTCACTTTATGAACTAAAAAGTCCCTTGGAGTTATCACATACAGTGTATATATTGTTCAACAGGGCAGCAGCTACAGAGAGCAGCTGCGGCCAGTGTTTCTCTCACTCTTATTCTGTGCCAAGTACCTAGCGATAGATAGATAGATAGATAGATAGATAGATAGATAGATAGATAGATAGATAGATAGATAGATAGATAGATAGATAGATAGATAGATAGATAGATAGATAGATAGATAGATAGATAGATAGATAGATAGATAGATAGATAAACTGTGCCAACATTGATAAAGTCACAACATTCAGCAAATAGATTCTATCAGAAGGAAATGAGCACACAGTGTATAATTAAATTCATCCAACAAAGGAATCATACAGCCAAATTATCTGTTTATTTTACCTCAGATGTGTTTAAAGTCTCATCCATCATGTATTCTTGCATTGCTACATCAGATTCTGTTTCCTAAAAATCAAAAATGCACTCTCCCAAGAGAAAAATGTGTCATCTTTATGTCCCATCACAAATTTAATAAGAAGCACAAAATATGTGTACTGCACTCATACAAACACTTCAGATTGCAGCTGTTAATATTTTCTAAAGTAGCCTGAAAATGTATTTGCCTTTCCCATGAGTTTTCACTGAGATACAAGTCAATGTATCCCACTACCTCCTTTGTTATTACAACGCCAAGATTGCTCAAGCAGTTAGGACAAAGGAAGAACCTCCCACTTAGAATTCATAAATATTGCATCTGCAGTTAAAAGCTTTTTAAAAAAACACAACGCAGTTGTGCTCATAAATTTTTAGACCTGACATTGGCATAAACCAAATACTCCACCATCAGAATGGGCATGTGAAATCTACACTGAGCAAAATTATAAACGCAACACTTTTGTGTTTGCCCCTATTTATCATAAGCTGAACGCAAAGATCTATGACTTTTTCTATATACACAAAGGCCTATTTCTCTCAAATATTGTTCACAAATCTGTCTAAATCTGTGTTAGTGAGCACTTCTCCTTTGCCAAGATAATCCATCCACCTCACAGGTGTGGAATATCAAGATGCTGATTAGACAGCATGAAGATTGCACAGGTGTGCCTTAGGCTGGCCACAGTAAAAGGCCATTCAAAAAAAGGTTATTTTTACTGTATGGGGGGTGGGTCGGGGGGTCCGAAAACCAGTCAGCATCTGGTGTGACCACCATTTTCCTCATGCAGTGCAGCACATTTCTTTCGCATAGAGTTGATCAGGTTGTTGATTGTGGCCTGTGGAATGTTGGTCCATTCCTCTTCAATAGCTGTGCGATGTTGCTGGATATTGGAAGGAACTGGAGCATGCTGTCGTATACGCTGATCCAGAGCATCCCACACATGGGTGACATATCCGGTGAGCATGCTGACCTTGCAAAAACTGGGATGTTTTCAGCTTCCATAAATTGTGTACAGATCCTTGCAACATGGGGCCGTGCATTATCATGTTGCAACATGAGGTGATGGTCGTGGATGAATGACACAACAATGGGCCTCAGGATCTCATCACGGTATCTCTGTGCATTCAAAATGCCATCAATAAAATGCACCTGTGTTCATTGTCCATAGCATACGCCTGCCCATACCATAACCCCACCGCCACCATGGGCCACTCGATCCACAACGTTGACATCAGCAAACCGCTCACCCACACGACACCATACATGCTGTCTGCCATCTGCCCTGTACAGTGAAAACCGGGATTCATCCGTGAAGAGAACACCTCTCCAAAGTGCCAGACACCATCGAATGTGAGCATTTGCCCACTCAAGTCGGTTACAACGACGAACTTCAGTCAGGTCGAGACCCGATGAGGAAGACGAGCATGCAGATGAGCTTCCCTGAGATGGTTTCTGACAGTTTGTGCAGAAATTCTTTGGTTATCCAAACCGATTGTTGCAGCAGCTATCCGGGTGGCTGGTCTCAGACAATTTGGAGGTGAAGATGCTGGATGTGGAGGTCCTGGGCTGGTGTGGTTACACGGCCCCATGTTGCAAGGATCTGTACACAATGTAAAATAATGCATTTGGGTGGCAAAAATATGAATTTACAAATACCATACCATGTATGTTAGACAACCACAGAATTTAGAGGACCTGGAGGCTTTTTGCCAGAAAGAATGGGCAGCTTTGACCACATGTGACCTCATTGAAAGCCCATTCTTCTTGGTAAAAAGGACCTCATTCCCAACCATCAAGAAAGCTGTCATTAATGCTAATAAAACCAATACATGATATTGAGAACTAACGCAAACTTTTGAACAAGACCAGTTTATTACTTTTCTTTATTGCTATGGTTTGTTTAATGATTGTAATATTCTGTGATGTCTAGAAGCTTTATTTGAAATCACATTTAAAAAAAGGAAATGTGTTTTCCTAAAAATGGTCTACATGTTACACATTCCGCCAGGGGTATGAAAACTTAAGAGCACAATGGTATATGATACAAAACATTTGGACGTTTCATTCAAGTCTTGGACTTTTTTGTAAAAAAAACTTGTTTAAAAAAAGTTGTATGTACAGCTATTATGTACAAATATAAAGCTCTAAAATGACACTCTATTAGGTACACATGCTCATCAACATAAACGGAAACAGCAAATTATATGACTTCAGCTTAATACAGAAAGCAAGCAGACACAGACCAGGGGCTATTGTTCAAACTAAAAATACATGATTTGTTTAAGGCAAACTGTGTAATGATTGTTGGAAATAGATGGGAGGGGTTGTCGCATCTCTAAAGTTTAATGAAAATGATAGGAAATCAATTCTCTGCCGGAACCTTTAAACTCTGAAACTATGAGATGGGATTTATTAAAAAGGACTGGCAGTCCTGTCACATCTGTGGTCTTTGTACACCCTGCTAGTAATACGCACATTTCCATATTGTAAAAATTATTTATTTATATTACACAGATGAGACATGGTGGAGCCTTGGGCTACTGACTTCTCCAACAAAGGCAGGGTGGGAAGTATATGAACCCTAGAAAACAAAGGCTTGAATCCTTGACTATAAAAATCCTTTGTAGATAAGCAACTGATCTAATACAAACCATATTAGTATAATTCTCAAAGTTTAGTTTGTGGCTTCCTATATTCCCTGACATGCTTTGAAATCATGAACATAGTCACTTATAATAATTAACATTGCTCGCATCTAATTTTAGCTTTCAAATCTTCCTTCATGAGTGGTATCCGAATCCTGGCTTAGCATATTGACTTGAATGTGTACTATTCAATTCTTTTTCTCCCTCTCTTTTAGCAGAATCAAGTTTGTAAAGATTTACAGAACTTTTTCATATGCTTATGAGCTAATTTTGGCCTCAATTTTGAGGTCCTAGTCACTTCTGTGCCTGAAAGTTGTCTACTCTGACATCAATATGGTGAATACTGTTAATACATTCATCCACTGTCTAAATGATGCACCATATCTAAATGATGTTCCAAAGTTCATTCTACATAGCATAAATAAAATAATAAATAAAAGTGTTTTTGTAAAGAAGAAATAAAATGCTTACCTCCCTCTGTGCATACCTCCCTCTGTGTATGCCCCATGACTACAATTAAAAAGTTTTCAAAAAACAACATTTTCAGGGTCGTTCATTTCCCCTTCATCCACATCGCTCAGTGGTTTCTCCTGTCAACATTTGCTACTGTTTCTAGTAGTAACATGATGGTTAGTGGGGAGGGGGGGGGGACCACTCAGTGTTGTTGGGGACCAGAAGATCAAGAATTCCAGAGGTGTTGTGTTTTGAAGAATTCTGACACTGGAGAAGAACTTAGCAACGCAGACTGTAGGAGAGATGACTATTTAGTTTATTCTTTACAGGAAATACTTTTATTTTAACTATGGTTTGGTAACAGGATTACTTCAATGCTGTTCTGAGGGCAGAGTTATTTTTTTAACAAATAGCAGAAAGGTCCCAAGCCTTATTTTTGATTTAGGTTGTTTCCAGCTTCTTTCGACTTGGGCTTATAATGAAATGCTGCCTGTAACTGTTCTAGCAGTAGCGTTTCCTGTTCATAAGACCAGTCATACCAGCTCCCTATCGCTGTTCAGGGAGACCAGTCTCCTCAACACATTCCTACTAGTTCGGCAGAGCACTCCTATGTAAAATAGCCCTGAAGACTCCTCCTCCTTTCCGAGACCCTGACGGCAGTATTGAAAAGTGAGGTTAAGAATAAGAACTTCTGTCAGGTTTTAGTAGATGTCTGTGTACTCATGGAGAGACATCCTCTGCTTTCCATTCAACGACCTGACAGAAAATGAAGGGAAATCTCACCATCTTCATTAAACAAAGTAACAACAAATACGACATTCACAGTTTAGGCTTCTTTTTCAAAAAGTACTGTGGGCGGCACAGTGGTGCAGTGGTTAGCACTCTCACCTAGCAGTAAAAAAGGGTCGCTGGTTCAAATCCCAACCACGACACTACCTGCCTGGAGTTTGCATGTTCTCCCTGTGCCTGCGTGGGTTTCCTCCGGGTACTCCGGTTTCCTCCCACACACCAAAGACATGCTGGTAGGTTAATTGGCTTCTGTCCAAAATTGGCCCTAGTATATGAATGGGGACCTTGGATTGAGGGTAGGGATTGATGTGAGTGTGCGATGTTCAGGGTTAGGGACAAGGGTCAGGGTTGTAGACCCACACTCACTCAGGTTGAACTGGATGGACTGGTGTCTTTATTCAACCTTACTAACTATGTGACTATGTGACTATGTGACTAAAAGTGTATGCAGAGTGTGTCACAGCAATAGTTTTAATATAATATATTTACGAATAGGGTTGCAATCGGACTCCTCTACGGGTGGCTGCGGGGTGACAGCTCTGCCTGCCTGGTGAGTAGTGTGTCCTGCACTGAGCCAGGCTTTGCTGCTGCAGAACTTCTTGGGGGGGCAGGTCTGCTGGGTGTTGTAGTGTAGTGATTGGGTTCCCAAATATTCCCCTTCACCCCTCCGCTCAAAACAATAACCCCCCTCCCCGCCCCTCCACCCTAAACAATAACCCCCTCCCCATTCTAAACAATAACCCCCCTCCCCACCCTAAACAATAACCTCCCTCCCCACCCTAAACAATAACCCCCTCTCCACCCTAAACAATAACAATCTCTCCACCCTAAATAACGCCCTCTCCACCCTAAACAATAACCCCCCTCCCCACCTCTCCACCTTAAACAATAACCCCCCTTCCCCCCTCTCCACCCTAAACAATAACCCCCCTCCCCACCTCTCCACCCTAAACAATAACCCCGCTCCCCACCTCTCCACCCAAAAACAATAACCCCCTCCCTACCTCTCAACCCTAAACAATAACACCCCCCTCTCCACCCTAAACAATAACCCCCCTCCCCACCATCGGTACTCGTACTCGGTCTTAAAAAACTGGTATCGGTGCAGCCCTAACGAATGCACATGCAATATGCTGACTACAAGTTATTATCATTATAGCAGAGGATGTTATAGATATCTACTGAAGAATTGGTTGAGGGTCTCCTAGCCTGCTATCTCTCTGGGTTAACCGTAAATATCTCTTCTTTATATTAATTGTAGGTAGAACTATCAAAGAAGAGGGTATTTTGTTTATATTGTCATTTCCTAAACTGCTATCCATCAAAACCATATTTTGTCAAATTTGGTTGAGTGGTTTCCACTCACATAAGGAAGTTTGTAGATTGTTAATACTTTATTTATTCAAGTCACTATGCAACAACTGTAGGGGGAACTACTTGATTTGCATTTTAGTAGTATTTATTTTCTAACATAGAAGGTTGCGAAACAGATTAATAGTTTTCTGTGTTTGGGTATATTTAGGTTATCACAGTTACCAAGCAGTGCAATAGCTGGGTCCAAGGTCAGCAACCAGCCTCTGATTGTAAAGATGCTTTTTTAATGAAGTATCCAGTGATAGAGCAGTATGTAGCATTTAACATTGGAAAGACATGTCCTTTCTGTAAAGGTTTATCTGTGCAGGTCAACTAAAAGCCTCTCTTGAAGAATAACACTCAAAGAATTTCTCCCAGGACTGATGGCAACCTTCTAGCCTTCAATGACATCACTTTAAATATTGGGGATTCTAATGTATGATCAACCAATATTGATATTGTAAGTAACACTACTAAATGCCAGATTACTGTATATTGAAATATATATAAACATATGTCGCCCTCTTTTTTTTGGGGGGGGGTATGAAAAATGGCCCTCCCCAAACAGGATATTGTGCTAAACCTGTAGTTAAATAAGCGAACCAGAACCCTTGCTAAGCAGAAGAGAGGAGTTGGATAATAAAGTTGTCAGTTCCTCCACCCAGGATAGGACCTCTGTGTACGAAGGGGATTCCATTCCTGATACATTAATCAGTAATCTAATCAAATTAAATAGGGAGCAGAAGAACTACTGCAACCAGCATGTAACATAGTTACATAGTTACATAGTAGGCGAGGTTGAAAAAAAGACACAAGTCCATCAAGTCCAACCTATGTGTGATTATGTAACATTAACCTAAGTATATAGACGTACACCGGTATAGAAATAACAGTTATTAATAGAGATCTAGATGAATGTTGCAGCAAAGTCCAGTTGCAGAGGCTTCTGAGGATGATGCAGTGTCTGTCTTTGTGACAGAGACCACAATACAAGATCAGCGGTCATGGGAGATCCTCCAACTTTTGTTTTACCAGCCTGGAACACAGTTTCTCACTGGCAGGAGCTGTAGTGTGGCACTGGAACTTAGCCTATCTACTGTGCATTTTAGTCCCTCCCTGGCAGTTTCTGATCTAGCATGTAACCTGACATCTTACAACTAGAAGTGGCCATCAGAGATACCTAACCTGGTTATAGCCTATGCTGGTTATCGAACCCTAAGCTAAAACTAGCTATATAATCCCAGACCAGAAGAGATAGGGTTAACTAAAAAACAGGAGCTGTATATAAACTCATCTACTAACATACAGTAAGGTGACCACGACACACATACAGTAGCACAGACTTAGATATCTGTCATTGTGCCTGTGATAATAACAATAGCAAATAAATAAGTCTGTCACAGGGATTTAGATATACACTCATGTTTCTATGGGCAGCTGCAGTTGAACTATTAGAATATAGAAATACTTGTATAATAGTCTTTGCTTCTGATCTGGGTGAAAATACAGCAGCAGTAGCAGCCATTGTGTGTATAATGCCATGTGGCTCAGTTCCCTGTCTCCCTCTCTCCATTTCCTCCTTCTGGGGTTTTCAAAGTCCCGCCCAGAGACAGGAAGTCTTAATATATAATCCCTTTTTCAGGTTTACCGGCATTGAGAGATTGGCTTCCATGCCCAAGGGCTGTGACAAAAGCAGGCGACTTTTGAACAAAGAGGCATGGTGGATATTTAGATTAAGGACCAGGGTCCTCAGAGGTTAAACCTCAGATGGGACCTGGACTTACATTTTCGATGATCATTTTTCCACCTATTTTCCTGCCTCTTTGTCTCTCCTTTCCCTTGGACATACTTTTTTTTTTAATTTGTTCATCATTACTACTTTATTTAGTGCTTTCTATGCATTTTATTGATTGTTTTCATTGTTTGTTCTCTTGGCTTTCTTTTTTGAAGTGTCTCATCCCTTTGAATTGTTTCATTGTTTCATTCTGATAACTATTGAGTTAATTGAAAACTCATGTGGTTTATAGAAGGGGGAGCATCTACACACTATATATATCGTGCTCTTGTACATATTGTTCTGTTTCTTGCATATATTTGTTGTGAACAAGGCCGTCATAAATGTGTTAACATCTGCTGTACCATATTTGTCTTTTATGGAGTATTAATAAATTTGAAGATATTTAAGAGCATGTATGGAGTTGCAGATCATTTTTTATATATATATATATATATATATATATATATATATAAAAATGTAGTCTCTCCTTTTGTTTGTAAAGAGAGCATAATGTGGGGTCCATTTCTACAATATTGTGATTCTGTTGAACAGTCATGGACAAGGACTTTCTAGTGAGAAATGTTGCCCCTGATTGCAATACATAGGGTACAAAATAGGAGATACTGTCAATGACCCTTTGAAAGACATCTGGGCATTATCTGTGAACTTAAAGTAGAAGTCCACCCTAAAACTAAAATCCCTGCATCAACAGACATCGAAAATCTAACACTAACCTATCTAGCCCTGTAAAGCTTTGTTGTGGAGGCGGGTGCAGAGGACACGTCCGACAACGGAAGCCCCATAGTAACTCTAGGGGTGATGTCACTCCCCATTAATTTCACAACCGTTGTCAGCTGTGTCCTCTGCAGAGCTTCCGCCCCTGGAGATCTGGGCAGATCGGCTTCAGAAAAGGCATGTATACTGATTTCTTCTTTACAGGGCTAGATAGGTAAGCGTTAGAATGTGTATGTCTGTAGATGCATGGACTTTAGTTTTAGGGTGGTCTTACACTTTAACTATAATTCTAGCCAATATGATACAACATTAAATTGATAAAAGATTGATGATGAGCCTTGGATGACTCAGCTTCTCTAGGGAGTTGGTGCATTGCCTCTGACTCTAAATAAATCCCTTTTTGTAAACATCATCTTGGTATTCTAATTAATCATAATGTAATAAGCAGAGTGGAATGAGTAAACAACTTTGTTGTTTAACAATTGCAAACGCTAAGCACAGTTCAAAGATTTAAAGGGTAACTAATAATCCTAAAACACAAGTTGTCTCAAATAAAAAAAAAATAAAAAATGCTATAATTTAATTTATTCATAGAATTTTGTGTAAATCAAATTGTGATATTTCTCAATGCTTTAACATATCCTTGCACAGCATAGTACTATTGTTTATTTGATGCCTTCAGGCACTCCAGACTGAAAAGAAGATGACTTCACCACCCAGGATTAGTGAACGTACATAGTATCAATATTATCTTGTCTTTCAATCAGATCTATATCTGACATATCTTAACGTCCAATAAAATTTTGAAGTGTTTTTGAACTGTAAATGTCAGTTTGATTAAATAGTGTCTGTCAGACTCCACAAAAGAAGCATGTTGATATGCTAATCATAAAAAGCCAACGTGGAAAGACACAAGCCCAAAAAGTGCACTTTATATGCTGAGGAAGGTAGTTTTAGATTTCAACACATGTTGTGACCACACTGACTTGTGGAGCTGACAGATATTTAGTTGGATATAGTTTAGCAGAATGAGAAAAAATGTAAAACAGGATATGTAAATGTATAGGCCTCTTGCACACTGTAGCTTGAAAAAGCTCAGTACAGCTTTTTTTTACTGAGCTAAAATACATCCCATTAATTGTATTGTTCCTATGCACACAGGTGTGTAAACAAGCACCGTGTATTCTTCTGTAAAAAAACAAAAGAAAAAGAAAAATCAGCTTTTTTGGTCAGTAATTTACACCTCATGCACGCAAATACGCGTGAACGTGCACAAATGCCCATTTACATATTGTGCAGACCAAGAATGCAAGAAGAAGTTTTCACACATTTGCGCAAAAAAATGCGTGAAAAAGAGTGAGTGCGCATTAAAATCCTTAGAAACATATACACGAAAATGGGCGCAAATACACACAAATACATAAAAGAAAAAAAAATCTGAAAAAGTAGATGTTCAAACAGGAGTATCTTGTGCAAGAGGCCTTAAAGTGCAGTAGTTTCTCAGCAATACGCAAGCAAATAACCCACCTCCTGGCTTGCTCATGCAGCTGAGCTGCTCTGGCCTTAAACGTAGACCCTTGTCTTTTTCTCTAGACAGTATTTTCAACTACTGTGCACTTAAGCACATCTGGCTTCCCTCTTGAAGCCACACTGACTCCTATGGCCGGGAGGAGCACTCAACTTTTGCCAATTTTTTTTCTAAATAGTCTGTGCTGGTTGTTGGCAAAACATGGGGCTAGGGTTAGAGACTTTACTCCTTCCAAGTTTCAACGAAGCCTCCAGGCTCCAGGCCCCAAACTGGGCTTTACCTATCTCCAGGGTAACTGAAAATCCTGTTTCCTTGGTATGACACAAGCACCCCAGAGGCCCTCAACCTGCCTGGGTAAGAACCTTGAGTGACACAAAACCCTTATAACATGTCAAGGCCCCATATTGTCACACCCCACACATAATATGTTCAGGATTCTTCAAAAAGTGCCCATGTCACAGTTGATGACCAATTCTGTGGCACAACAGATTAACTGCAGATGTATAATTGAACAGTCTGATCTGTAGCTGTAGTTGGACTAATTGCAGTTTGGAATATCTGTTAGACTTCCAAAGTAATGTATGCCTGTTTATATAAACCCCGGTTGGCTTCTGGTACCTAAATACTATGAGATGGGTCTTTTAATAACATATCTTTATCTACAGTCATGGCAAAATATATGTATTTTTTGTTGAAAAGGAAACTATAATGTGTTTGAGTCAATTGTATTTTCATGGGGGGGGGGGGGACTAAAATCACTTTCCAGATACAATGCTTCATGCAATATTTCATGCATCTAAACGTAATTTTATTTTTTAGTCCCTAGACTCCCTACCATAATTAAGAAAATGTACAAAATCACTAAGTGTTCCCTTTAAACAAGGTCACAAGATGAAATCCATAGCAATGGCGTTTCTCCTTGTGGTTGTTGGGCTAACTCTGTGTGACAGGATAAGCCTTTCAATTGCTAAGAACCACTACTCATTAAGAGCAGTCAGTTGAGTTGATTTGGAGATTTTGAAAATGTTTACCTTAGTGAGCTCTCGGTCGAAGTCCAAATATATGCTCAAGTGAGAGGTGAATACAGGAAATACCAAAATGTAATATTTCTGCTAATTAACTTGGCAATACTGTGGTGTCCATGAAAAACTTGGAACCACTAAAAGGCAAAGACAATTATGGGTTGTTATAACTAAAATAAAGGGGTTTATTGATGATAATGATAGTATCCTTATTGCTATCATGGCATCAACATATAAAGCTTTTCAATACAGAGATACCCAGAGGTTTAAACCTTATAAAGAGGTACGGCACATCAGATGCCTACAGCTTTTGTAGATTAATGGGGTCAACCCTACTGTTAACCAGACTTAGTGGTAACCATCACTAAGGGTCACAGAACTACAATACTAGTTCTAGTAGGCAAATGGTTAAATAACATTGGGGTTGAATTTTAAATATATATATATATATATATATATATATATATATATATATATATATATATATATATAAATGTTTATTTTTTTCTATTTTAAGGCAAGTCTCCACAACAAAGCCTACCAAGCAGCAGATTGCTTTTCATTTTGTGACCAGCAATGCACAACACAAGCAGTTTTCCTGGTTTTGTACATGAGGTCCACAGACTTGATAGTCTATGTATTTTGACAAATAACGCAATACAACATGACACGTAGTCTTTCCATTAAAGCTAAAACATAATTTTATTGTTACAATATACTGTTTTCTCAGATGCAAATGTTTTATTTCCCTATTGCATTGTTTTATACTGACCTAAAGTTCAGGAGGCCTGTATGATTGGTTAAAATTACAACAGCTATGAAAAACATATGGTATCTAAAACTATCTTCCATACAAAAATTTTGAAAGCTGGGATCCCAGTTATTCTTGTGCAAGTTGTATTTATTGCTGGTCATGCCAGGAAAGTTGCCAGCAGATAACTTTAGATCTAGTATTACAGATACAATGCGTTTTGTAAATTTGGAGAAAAGCTTGCATGCAAAGGTCAAAGATTAGTGGGAAATTTATGAAAGCCATGAAGAAACCAATCCGTGTCCAATGTATGACATTTGCAAATTACTTCCCCTCCACCCCCCAACAGGGTTTAGCCACCCGCAGCGCAATTCGCACACATATACAACATGAATGTAATTAGATTCTTTACCAAACACTAATACAGAAAGACAAGATGCATACTTTCATGGAACCAATTAAGTTTAGCTTGCAGTTTCTTTGGAAATGCCAGTGTCATAACAAATTATGGCTTACTCCCAAGCACCGTTAAAGGAGAACTCATATTAAAACTGACATATGAGTTTTGCTAGTTTGCTTGCAAGTGGGATGTCTACACCAGAGGGGGTCACTCACAATCTAATGCCCTTATGACAGTCATACAGGCAACTACTCCAGGACCATTTTAGAGGGAGGTGAATTAATCTACTAGTATGTTTTTGGATTTTGGCAGCAAACCCGAGCACCTGGAGGATTCCTATGCAAACATAGAGAGAATATAGAAACTCAGTACAGCTGGAATTTGATCTAAAACCACAAAACTGCAATGTTCATAGTGCTAATTACTAACCTTAAAAATAGTCATGTAATGCTTATGTGATCTCCTATTTATCTATTTGTAGAAATGTATTCTCCGTGATAGTTTTCTTTATTTTAAGTTAAGTTTAAAAATGCAGATGTAAAGTTTTTAATAAGTAGATTTGAGAATAAACCTGGATAAGTTCACTAAGCTGTGAAAACAGACAGCTAAATTATAGTACTAGTAGGTATGTGTAGTATAAACCTGATGTCTCCATAGAACAAAACCTAATAGCATCTGTTCTTCCTCTTTGTTGACATGGACAATTTATTGACATAAATAGTGTAGTTAACTGAAGAGACTGTCTTGATCTCTTTATTAAAGCAATCTATAATTGAGCAGAAAAAACAGAAACATAGAAGTTGTTATAGATGGAGAGCATGCCAGAGGCAATGAAGACACTCAACATATGTAGTGGCGAGGAACGAGAAGAGTTCAGCGTGAACAAGCTTGGAAAAAGTGAAGCCAATAAGAAAATATGCAGCTTCTAAGAACTTTCCCCAAGGCAGGAGTGTTGCATAGCTAACGTGAATTAAGAACACAAAAGTCCTGTGCAAACCTGCATTTGTCAAGAGAAAATATTTAAGCCTGACTTGCGTCCTGTGAAAGAAACTCTGCAAACACAACAGATGTGGCCAAATATTAGGGAATAATAGCTTTTGCAAAGCAAACCTGGCATTATGTCTTCTTAAAAAAAAATTAAAATGATGTAGATAATATCCCCTTCAGACCAGAGTTTCTGGTCTGATCTACTTATTCCTTCAATTCCTTACAGAAGGTCACAAATGGAGTTTCCATATTTGAGTGGCTTCAAACTGTACAAAGAGAGACGTCTTCCTGATTCCTCTTCCTTCAAATCCTCAGAAGTTTTCTGTTATTTTCAGCACCTACAGAAGTGCATCCAGGTTTTGGGAAGAGAGGGATTGCTGACATCAACATATCATTACCAGTAATCTCTGAACTGTGGGCTGCCTTGTTTGATCTGTTGAGGTTAAAGTGTATATTTAGGCAAAACATTTCTTTTTAGTTTTGGATAGGGTAGGGAAGGGCTAAAACCCCTGTCAGTTCCATTTTCCTGTCAATGGTCCATTAGTGGTATCCCTTTACTTCCTTTCCTATACAGAGACAATCTCTTCAACATGGCATAACTTCTCTTAGACCAGAGGTGTCAAACTCAATTTCATTGTGGGCCACATCAGCAGTATGGTTGCCCTCAAAGGGTTGGCTGTATCTGGGGTGTGCTCTGTACAGAGTGCAGGGTTTAGGGGTGCGCTATATGTACAGAGTGCAGGGTTCAGGGATGCACTACGTACATAGTGCAGAGTTCATGAGTGCATTACATGCAGAGTTCAGGAGTATGCTATGTACAGAGTGCAGTGTTCAGGGGTGTGCTGTGTACAGAGTGCAGAGTTCAGGAGTACCCTATGTACAGAGTGCAGAGTTCAGGAGTATGCTATGTACAGAGTGCAGAGTTCAGGAGTATGCTATGTACAGAGTGTAGTGTTCAGGGGTGCACTGTGTACAGAGTGCAGAGTTATAGACTGTGTTACATGCAAAAGTACAGAGTTCAGGAGTACACTACGTACAGTGCAGAGTTCAAGGGTGCGCTGTGTACAAAGTGCAGGGTTTAGGGGTGTACTATGCACAGTGTGCAACCCCAATCCCCCCTAAAGCTTCCTCTCATCACTACTCTTTCCTACTACTCTTTCCTACCTGCCCTGGCTCTAGTACCTCTTTCAAGAGTGTTAACTGTAAGTGTGCTATTTTTTTCTTTCAATAAATGTATACTATCATGCTAATGAGGGTGCTGTGCTCCTGTTTCCTTGTTGTTTGAGCTGCCTTGGATCATCCCAGATCTCCAGATCTCCTCTGGAAGCTGCAAGATCCTCTCATTAGATGCCCCTTGATCATTTTTTATGGTAGGATTGGATTTTATTGATGCTACTGACATTATACATTGAAAGCTGGGACTTGTAGTGCCCTTTGCTGAGAAGAGGAGGATTGGTGCTGCTCTGTGCAAAACCATTGCACAGAGCAGGTAAGTATAACATGTTTGTTATTTTAATTAGAAAAAAAAGCGCATTTAGAATTAAAATGTATTTTATTGGAATTTTATGTGATAGACCAAAACAAAGTGGCATATAATTGTGAAGTGGAAGGAAAATGATAAATGGTTTTCAAATTTAAAAAAAAAAAAAAAAATCTTCAAAGTGTGGTGTGCATTTGTATTCAGCCCCCTTTACTCCGATACCCCTAACTAAAATCTAGTGGAACCATTTGCCTACAGAAGTCACCTAATTAGCACATAGAGTGCATCTGTGTGTAATTTAATCTCAGTATAAATACAGCTGTTCTGTGAAGCCCTTAGAGGTTTGTTGGAGAACTTTAGTGAAAAAAACAGCATCATGAAGGCCAAGGAACACACCAGACACGTCAGGGATAAAATCGTGGAGAAGTTTAAAGCAGGGTTAGGTTATGAAAAAAAATATCCCAAGTGTTGAACATTTCATGGAGCACTGTTCAATCCATCATCCAAAAATGAACATGGCCATCTACCTAAACTGACAGGCCGGACAAGGAGAGCATTAATCAGAGAAACAGCCAAGAGGCTCATGGTAACTCTGGAGGAGCTACAGAGATCCATAGCTCAGGTGGGAGAATCTGTCCACAGGACAACTATTAGTTGTGCACTCCACAAATCTGGCCTTTATGGAAGAGTGGCAACAAGAAAGACATTGTTGAAAGAAAAATAAGTCCCATTTGCAGTTTGCGAGAAGCCATGTGGGGGACACAGCAAACATATGGAAGAAGGCGCTCTGGTCAGATGAGACCAAAATTGAACTTTTGGCCAAAAAGCTAAACACTATGTGTGGCAGAAAACTAACACTGCCCATCACCCTGAACAGACCATCCCCACCGTGAAACATGGTGGTGGCAGCATCATGTTGTGGGGATTCTTTTCTTCAGTAGGGACAGGGAAGCTGGTCAGAGTTAATGGGAAGATGAATGGAGCCAAATATAGGGCAATCTTAGAAGAAAACCTGTTAGAGTCTGCAAAAGACTTGCCACTGGGGCGGAGGTTCACCTTCCAGCAGGACAATGACCCTAAACATACAACCAGAGCTACAATGGAATGGTTTAGATCAAAGCATATTCATGTGTTAGAATGGCCCAGTCAAAGTCCAGACCTTAATCCAATTGAGAATCTGTGGCAAGACTTGAAATTTGCTGTTCACAGACACTCTCCATCCAATCTGACAGAGCTTGAGCTACTTTGCAAAGAAGGACAGGCAAAAATTTCACTTGCTAGATGTGCAAAGCTGGTAGAGACATCCCCAAAAAGACTTGCAGCTGTAATTGCAGCGAAAGGTGGTTCTAGAAAATATTGACTCAGGGAGGCTGAATACAAATGCATGCCACAATTTTCAGATATTTATTTGTAAAAAAATGTGAAAACCATTCATCATTTTCCTTCCACTTCACAATTATGTGCCACTTTGTGTTGGTCTATCACATAAAATCCCAATAAAATACATTTACATTTTTGGTTGTAACATGACAAAATGTTGAACATTTCAAGGGGTGTGAATACTTTTTCAAGGCACTGTATCTAAAGTTAACATCGAGTAGTGTGTAGTAAGAATCTCTTTCGGTATTTTAATGCTGTCTATGTTCCTGCAGAGGAAATTTACCCTTCCTATTTTAACTGGTGACCACTGACACCAACAGAAAGTAGTAAAAGTCCACATTTTGAGTTGCCACCTGAACACAAATAGAGGGGAAGTTTCCTAATGAAGACAATTGTTCCAGTGACAACTGTCTACAAGGGCATTTCCCTCACTGTTATCTTACTTCCTGTTGTGAGTACAGCACAGTAAATAAAGGGAAATCTTTCCGCTGAGACAATGATAGCAACAAACTTGACAAGGATTTTAACCAACCTCTCCTCTCTCTAAACATAAAAAAGTTGTCTTTAGATATAATTCACTTAAAAATACTTGACGTACTGCCAATTATTTTTTGAACAGGCTGTCAATACAGCACAACACACCTGCGCCATTTTTTCCAATGCAGCTATGTTTTGTGGTACGCTATAGCACAGGTGCTTTAAAGTGTAAGTTCACCTTAAAATCTCCGGTTCTAAGCCCCATTATATCTGCTCCAAGAGCCCGGGGCTTAGAAATCTTCTCTGCAGCCACGCGTCTTCTCCATACCTGACAGGACACGATATGCGGCTGCTGATTGGTCAGCGCCGTCCACGTGACGGTGCTGACCAATTAGAATCCTCCAAAACGTCCCTCCTGACGAGGGACATTTTGGTCATTCAGCTCAGGGGATTTCTAAGCCCCAGACTCCTGGCGCAGATATACCAGGGCTTTGAAACGGACATTTCCAAGGTCCAGGTCAGTGGCACCAGGGGGGCGAGGAGGGGGACCTGTGTAAGTTCACCTTACAGAGTTTTCTGTAAAAGTGAACTTACCCTTTAAGAACTACTGTATATGCATTAGGATGTCATTCAAAATGTTAGTTACCACAGTGCAACACACTTAAAGCGGGGTTCCACCCAAATTTTGAACAATATCTGTATGTATTCTCTTCCTTGCCTAGATGCTGACATGCCGTTTAAAAAAATTTAAATTGCCGTAATTACCTTTTATTTTTCTATTCTTCTTTGCACTTCCTGGTTCTCCTCCCGTGGGAGTAGGCGTGTTTCTAGCCTCTCCCAGACTCCTGGGAGCTAGTCTCAGGCTTCCCAGGATGCCACTGAGCATGTGCGGGAACGAGCGGTGAATGCTGGGAGCACAGCATTCACCACATCCAGGAAATAAATGCTTGTGGGCTTCAAATGCCCACAATGAAGATGGAAACCGCCTGCAGTGAATAATATAAGTTATTCTTTCCGATGAAATCTGACACAGGCGGACATATTACACACAATATGTGAGTATGTAATGCTGAGAAGAAAAGTTTGTGAATGAACTCAAAAAAAAAAAAAACGATAGATAGGTGGACCCCCGCTTTAAAGTCATGTGTTAACTTGCATTGTAGCATACTTCCCAACTTTTTGAGATGGGAACAAGGAACACCTATTAGCAAAGGTATGTAGGCATAGGACACACCCCCTGCCATGCCCCCTTAAAGGAGAATTATACCAAAAAAGAGATTAGTTAAATCCATGGGTGCTTTTTAACCACTACTATTCCTTCATAGTGGCTTTTGAAATTTACAAATGCAATTTAGAAATTAGATGAAAGGTTTAGCACTGGGAAACACTTTTTGAAAGATAAAAAGTGCATTCAAGTACAACTATATAGATCAGACCAAAATGAGGGGCAAATAAGGAGGAATGAGGAACAGAGAGATTTTGTTCCAAATCAGGGACAGTCCCTTGAAATCAAGGACAGTTGGGAGCTATGTTGCAAGGGTTCCTTACTGCATTGCACATATATGAATGAAAAATAAAAATGTTGCGCTAAACACATATGACCACTTATCATGTACTGATAAGAGAAGAAAAAATGGTGTCCAGTCATCGGGGTGTGCATCGATTCTGCCCATGACAGTTCACAATTATGGAGAATCTAAGAAGAGTGTTACATCACATGTTTTTATTGACCATCTGTAGTGGATGGTCAATATAATCTGGTAAGCCTTGTGGTGATCACTGGGTGGAGGTCTGGACCAACGACAGCCTATAAGTTATATTTTGGGGGGGTCCAGCAAACTAACACCAAATGGGCTCCCCAAGCGACCACCCTTTTTTGAAGCCAATTAGAGCCTCAGGCTCTAATCACCTGCTTCAAAAAAGAAAAACCCATTGGAATCCATGCATCCAGCACCCCGCGTGTAGATTAGGGTCCGCATGCATGGATTGGGGGGCGGGGCACCACTGGTCTGGACACAGCACACCTAACTTTTGGAAGTCATTACTACACTCTTTATAGCACTTATCACAGAGTGAGATCAGATCATTTGGACTGTTGTGGACTATAATTTTTCATCATTTTTTCTTCTCCTATCAGTACATGATAGGTGGTCACATGTGTTTAGCACTGCATAACTTAGTGCAGTTTTTTGTTTTTATGACACACATATATGAATGGGCCCTAAATGTAAAATCAATTACAATTAATACATACCAACACAATTTATTTACTATACAGTCAAATTGGATAATAGGAAGCATCTCTTTGCAGAAAATAGGGAACAGTTGGTAACTATATAATAACAGCTGTACCTTTTCTCTCTAGAATATTTCTTTTATCAAATGAACTTTTATTTGTGCCTTGAAAACAGGGAATAGTAATGCTACTAGAATGTGCCTCGCTGAAATATAGCTTTCTTATCCATGGTAAATACTGTAGCAAGTATCTAACACTTGTGTAGAAATGTGTCCCTTGTCTCTACCGTATAAAAGCTTTGTAATTCCCAGATATTTCACTGATTTTTTAGCAAAAAATCAAATATAAGTGTGAATTGTGGTTTAGAAAAGGAATGACACATTCTATAAATAATCAAATGGAGAAAAGTGAAAAAAGATGTCTAAATGTTACCTATCAATTATATCTTTGTTGGTAATAACAGTTTTTAGTGCCAACAGCTGCTTAACATATGAACAGCAACATGTATTTGCGTCACAACTATGCCACCTAGAGGAAAAAAATGGTACTAACGTTAGTAGAACTATAGAAAAAAAAGGTTACAGTTTCAGGAGAAAAGGTATTTGGGTCACTTTGCTATTTCCCCATGAAATGATTGCCCATGTGACCCCCGAAAGTGTACTCTTTATGGCTAGCATACAAAAGTGTTTGAGGTACATTTGCAATGTATTAGTGTACATGTGCATGCATTTATCAAGCACTCATATTGACTCCTATGGAAAAAGAAATGCAAAGCCCAACTGATCTCAGACTGACCACAACTATTCTCAATTACCTAGGTACACTAGCCCTTAAAGGATTTTACATTAGGAGGATAAGGGGGTTGCCATTTCTTGACTACCTAAAAATACTTGCTGTATGTCTGTCTCTGGCTTGAATGGCCGCAGCATACATTTTCATTCTATAACATAGCATTTTGAAAACTGGAGATAACCAGGTGCAAATTACACCACCCCTGACCTATATTACCACCTCCACGCTATGTTGATAAATGTCAAAACCCTACCAAAGCTGCCACTTAACAATAAAATGTATATAAACCGAATTCACCAAAGGAAAATTATAGATGAAATAGTGGCGCTTATCCCGAGGTGGGGAGATGCCAGACACTCTTATCCAGCCAGTGAGCTGAATACAGACGTGACTAGAGAAAAAGTGAAAAAACATATATTGCTAAATATCCCAAAAAGTAAAAATTGATATTAAATAAAATAAATTATTCAATAAATTCAATATGAGCTAATATAAATTATAACACTCAGTGAAAGTGATATACAAATATATAAATCCAAGAAAAAATATATAATGAAAATTGAACACAGTAAATATCTATAAAGTCCAGAAACCAATCAATCGTGAAAAATAATCGTGAAAATATTTGAAGAAAGTCCAAAAAAAGAGTGAGGGTGACTCCAAAACTGCTCAGCTGTGTTTTCAAACATCCACCACACCTCTGTGACGTGAATCCACTCCCTGCTGAAATTCAAACTCACCAGCTGTTAAGGCCTCTCACTCTCGTGTTTGGCCTGACAGAGCCTCTAACCCACTTAGATGGGGGTTAACATGCGAGCATACACCTCCACTGCTCCATAGGAACACCGCTTTTCTCAGGTTGGTAGTATGACATAAAAATAAAAGAAGCTCCAATAGTGTAATCTCGTTTAAAAGATTTAATCACATATAAAACAACTTGTAATGAACTCACATTTAAAATAAAATAACAGGCAAGTCACTTCACGGCAAATGGAGAACTCCCACAGCACAGCAAGCAATAGCAACTGAAATAGCAACAGGCAGGCCACGGCGGACCCAGGAGGTGTGTGTGCTCACGTTCGTCTCACCCGTCCGCAGCACTCGTCCCTTCACTGGAGCTCCGCTCTGTCCCCCTTCACTCCCTCCTCGCCGTGTAGCCATCTCACACGATCTCACACGAGTACTAGAGGAGGGAGTGAAGGGGGACAGAGCGGAGCTCCAGTGAAGGGACGAGTGCTGCGGACGGGTGAGACGAACGTGAGCACACACACCTCCTGGGTCCGCCGTGGCCTGCCTGTTGTTATTTCAGTTGCTATTGCTTGCTGTGCTGTGGGAGTTATCCATTTGCCGTGAAGTGACTTGCCTGTTATTTTATTTTAAATGTGAGTTCATTACAGGGCCGATCGTGAACAGGGTGCGCGGGGTGCAGTGCACCCGGGCGCCCCAGAGGTGGGGGCGCTAAAGCGCCAGAGTGCTCCCCTCCCTCCTCCTCCTCTCCTTGTCCGTAGGCGGCTCTCTCCGCCGGTCACCGCAGCTGCCGCTTTGTTTATTGCCGAAGCCCATCCCCCCTCCCTCCTCCTGTCAGAGGAGGAGAGCGGAAACAGCCAGAGATCGGAGCGGCTGTGTCTCTGTGTGCAGAGAGACCAGCCGCGCAGTGATGTCACTGGGGGGGTCCATTCCCGACATGTTCCAGTTCTCCTCCTCCTGTGTAACTCCCGCCTCCCGCTTTGTTCTCCACCAGGGCGGCGCGGCTGCACACTGTCCTCTCCTCTCCAGCTGCCGCCCGGGTGTTTTTTAATTAGCTTAATGGAGGAAGTGGGGGGTGTTTTGTCGGGGGTCTATACTAATGGAGGGGTTTGTCCTAGGGGGATCTATACTAATGGAGGGGGAGTTTGTCCTGGAGGGTCTATACTAATGGAGGGGTGGGTTTGTCCAGGGGGGGTCTATACTAATGGAGGAGGGGTGGTTTATCCTGGGGGGTCTGTACTAATGGAGGGGGGTGGTTTGTCCTGGAGGGTCTGTACTAATGGTTGGGGGGGGTTTGTCCGGGGGGGTCTGTACTAATGGAGGGGGGTGGTTTGTTCTGGGGGATCTGTACTAATGGAGGGGGGGTGATTTGTCCTGGGGGGTCTGTACTAATGGGGGGGGTTTGTCCAGGGGGTGTATGTACTAATGTAGGGGGGTGGTTTGTTCTGGGGGGTCTGTACTAATGGAGGGGAGATGGTTTGTCCTGGGGGGGGGTCTGTACTAATGGAGGGGAGTTGTTTGTCCCGGGGGGTCTGTACTAATGGAGAGGGGGTGGTTTGTCCCGGGGGTCTGTACTAATGGAGGGGGGTGGTTTGTTCTCGGGGGGTCTGTACTAGTGGAGGGGGTGGTTTTATTTTGGGGGGATCTGTACTAATGGAGGGGAGTGGTTTGTCCTGAGGGGGGTCTGTACTAATGGAGGGGGGTGGTTTGTCCTGAGGGGGGGTCTGTACTAATGGAGGGGGGTGGTTTGTTCAGGGGGGGTCTGTACTAATGGAGGAGGGGTGGTTCTGTACTAATGTAGGGGGGGTGGTTTGTTCTGGGGGGGTCTGTACTAATGGAGGGGGGTGGTTCTGTACTAATGGAGGGGGGGTTGTCCTGAGGGGGGTCTGTACTAATGGAGGGGTGGTTGGTTTGTCCTGAGAGGGTCTATACTGATAGAGGGGGGTGTTTTTCCTGGGGGGGTCTATACTGATGGGGGGTCTGTACTGAGGGAGGGGTTTATACTTAGTGGGGGGTCTGCAGTGACGGAGGGGGGTCTATACTTAGTGGAGAGGGGTCTGTACTGAGGGGCGACTATAGTTAGTGGAGGGGGGTGATACCATGTTTTACCGCACTGGGTGACACCCCTCTCCCTCTCCTCTTTGCGCGCTGCTGTACCAGTGAGCAGCGCACTATGTTTCTTCCCCTGCCTTCATATCAGCCAGGGAAGAAAAAAAAAGGAGCAAAGAAGAGCATTGTGGGACATGTAGTCCCGAGGACTGGCAGCCCCACTGTAACACGGAAACTGCAGCCCACACAGCATGCTCAGCTGAGTGGGAGAGAGAGAGAGAGCCAGGAGCCCGGGAAAGCTTTCAGGGAAGTACACCCAGGACTCCAGAGGGAGAGGACAGTGCTGAGGGAACACCATCAGAGTGAGAACCCAGCTGCCCTGCGCCACCAGAGGGAAAGTCACACAGCCTAGCGCCATCCCTGGCGGATAAAGGAATGGAGTCATTGCCAGAATACAGATCCTGGTGCTACCCAGCGGTGTCACCACGGGCAATTCAGAGTGAGCTGACTCCTGATCAGAGGAACCGTTGCTGTATCGCTGGGTCAAGTGAGAGGGCCAATCGGCCATTATCTACTAATGTCCATAGGAACTGCAGTCTCTGACCATCTCTTGTAACATGTCTGCAGTCTCTGACCATCTCTTGTAACATGTCTGCAGTCTCTGACCATCTCTTGTAACATGTCTGCAGTCTCTGACCATCTCTTGTATTATGTCTGCAGTCTCTGACCATCTCCTGTAGTATGTCTGCAGTCTCTGACCATCTTCTGTATTATGTCTGCAGTCTCTGACCATCTCTTGTAACATGTCTGGGGGCCATTTCTAACAGAATCTCTAACAGAAGCCCTCTCTGTGCGCATCAGAGAGACTCCCCTCCAGGTCTCATTAGTGTAAGCTCTTCCTGTATTTTCTTTATTGTTAAAAGATCATGGGAGGATCCTAGGGTAACAAAGACTTCTTAGGGGAGCATCTGTGTTTGAGTCATTGCCATAGTAACATTTGTAAATGGGAGGAGTTGGTAAGATGACCACTCCCACGTGGGGCGCCAGAAATATTTCTGCACCCAGGCGTCTGTGACCCTAGGATCGGCCCTGGTTCATTACAAGTTGTTTTATATGTGATTAAATCTTTTAAACGAGATTACACTATTGGAGCTTCTTTTATTTTTATGTCATACTACCAACCTGAGAAAAGCTGTGTTCCTATGGAGCAGTGGAGGTGTATGCTCGCATGTTAACCCCCATGTAAGTGGGTTAGAGGCTCTGTCAGGCCAAGAGTGAGAGGCCTTAACAGCTGGTGAGTTTGAATTTCAGCAGGGAGTGGATTCACGTCACAGAGGTGTGGTGGATGTTTGAAAACACAGCTGAGCAGTTTTGGAGTCACCCTCACTCTTTTTTTGGACTTTCTTCAAATATTTTCACGATTATTTTTCACGATTGATTGGTTTCTGGACTTTATAGATATTTACTGTGTTCAATTTTCATTATATATTTTTTCTTGGATTTATATATTTGTATATCACTTTCACTGAGTGTTATAATTTATATTAGCTCATATTGAATTTATTGAATAATTTATTTTATTTAATATCAATTTTTACTTTTTGGGATATTTAGCAATATATGTTTTTTCACTTTTTCTCTAGTCACGTCTGTATTCAGCTCACTGGCTGGATAAGAGTGTCTGGCATCTCCCCACCTGGGGATAAGCGCCACTATTTCATCTATAATTTTCCTTTGGTAAATTCGGTTTATATAACATAGCATTGTAATAACAATTTAAACAACAGTTGTTTTTGACAATCCAATATAGGATTACTTGAAAACTCTCTTTTCATGTTGTGAGTGCTGCCTGTCTATCCCTTCCCAAAACTTTCTGGATTCCCTGAATGCCTTGCCATTTTTCCTCTGCTGTTTACTTTCAGTTTCTAAGGACTATGTATCCCATGGTACCTTGTTACCTGCAGGCAGTGAATCCTGAACTGGCTCTGCTTCCTGAAGACCCAGTAGTTATTTTACTGCTGGCCGGCAGCTCCCCTGGGCACCATTGCACCAGACTTCCTGATTTACAGGTGTGCATGCGCCCACTTCCTCTCGTGCTGCGATTGGACACAGCACAAGTTCATCAGCAAGCTTGCAGCCAATGATTTTGGCTGTGCACCTGCTGATTGCTGTGGCCAATCACAGCACAGATCTGTATGTGTCCAGAATTGGTTGGTTTTTTTTTCTCCCTGATTTCACTTACCATTCAGAGCTGAATTCCAGGAAGAAAAGCCAGCCAGTCTGTAAGTGAGTAAAAGCAGCACACATAAACTTGTTAGGCACACAGTTAGGCCTTTGATTGCCCTACTGATCACCCCTATCACTCAACCAGTGCCGTTAGTACAGTGATAGTGTACAGTATTATCACTGTAAATATAAAATTAAAAAATATACCGAGCTTAGAATAAATAGAGCAGCAACAAAAAACCATCTAATATCTAATGGTGCTAATGTACAATTATAAATAAAGTTGCGCTAGATTGAAAATCTCTTATAGGAGACCAAGTGAAGGTGAAGCAAACCAAACCGAATCAATTGAATGGTATAAGCATGTGCAGTACATAAATAAATAAATAAAATTAATAAATTAAATAAATAAATATTGAAATTAAGTATCCAAATGCATCAATAGTGATATAAAAATAATAAAAATAAAATTGTGAAAAATAAATGAATGTCCATATACACCAATGGTGCAAAAAATGGTGTCCTTAAATTTGTATACACAGTTGATAAGTGTATGGAGGAGTGGGTGGATGTGGGTAATGAGGACCACAACAAGTAGAATCCCGGGTGACCACCTTCACCCTATAATGCCACAACTGGCAGAAAAGGAAGTGAGGCTCTATATGTGAGAACCCTTACCAGAGCTGGTGGACCCCCTGAGGAGCAGGGTCATACAAACAGGCTGATTGAGCCCTCAGCAGCCCTCTGCAGCCCTCTGCAGGGACACATAGATCTTCCAATGTCTCCGATCGTTTGACTGCCTCAGGTGGTTGGTTGGTGGGGAGTTTGCCAAATGCGATAATGCACTCCTCGGATGGAAGTTTACACTCGGGCCCGGCAAATCAGCAGCACCTCCTCTTTGCTAAAGAGGGACCTCGCCATGTCTAGGTGGACATGGCGAGGTCCCTCTTTAGCAAAGAGGAGGTGCTGCAGATTTGCCGGCCCGAGTGTGTTTGTTACAGATTGTGAACTTCCATCCGAGGAGTGCATTATCGCATTTGGCGAACTCCCCACCAACCAACCACCTGAGGCAGTCAAACGATCGGGGACATTGGAAGATCTATGTGTTCCTGCAGAGGGCTCAATCTGCCTGTTTGTATGACCCTGCTTCTCAGGGGGTCCACCAGCTCCGGTAAGGGTTCTCACATATAGAGCCTCACTTCCTAGTTTAGACCCTAGTAGATGATTATGTCAGGACATATATCTCAATTCCTCACACTACTTGTGAGGTTTACCTGTTCTTTGTGAACCATTCATATCAATTCTGCAATAACTGTTTATGTACTTTTGTACAAAATGTTTTTAATTATGTTTTCCTTCTTAATAAATTGACATTTTATACTTACTTTGGCCTAATCCTTGGGTACTGAGATAGTCCTCAACTTTCACAGTGCCGCGGGGCAAGTTTGGAGCAGCCCCTGGCACACCCCCTTTCCAATATCCTAATACAAGGGATGATGGTACTAGCCCCTATTCTTAGACCCAACTAATTGAGGCAACACTCCATATTACAACAAGTACAAGAATACTTATTTTCAAAAAGTGAAAGTTGTTTTCAGCTCAGTCCAATTAGATTTTTTTTTAAAAACTGTCACATGCCTAAATTAAAATTCTCATATTTATGCGAGTGAATAATAATGATAATAATAATTTATTATTAATACGTTGTATTATTACTATTATGCTTTTCTGCTATTTGCTCATCCCAAATTATGGGGAGGTTAGTTGTACTTGGAACCATGAACACGTAGGGACCTAACAGTTCATTGCTTCCTTGCTAATACTTCTCGTTGTCTTCTTTGACTGGAATCTGGGAATCGGCAGTTTAAGGGTTCCAGGTTATTTATTAAAAAATTCCAAGTGTTCTAGCAAGCATTCCAATTCAAACAATTAAAGAGAAAAGAATTGTAATAATTGTAACATAATTGTAACATTCCTCATCTTGAGAATAGCTAACTCAGTGTTTCTCAAAATGTGGTCAGTTGTGTTTCACCGTGATCCAGGTACCTCATGTTCTCCAAAAGTTACCATTGGTTTCATCCAGCTACATTTATATATTTCTGTAGCCATGGCACTTTTCCATCACAGAGTAGGACCTTTTTTTTATTAGGCATTGTTGTTTTCAGAGGTATATATTTAATATATGGTGGTTCACAGTGTTTTTTTCTCAGAGAATAGGAGCAGGAACTCCCCCTTTCTAAGTCACATCGTGTCTCCGACCCCTACCCACCTCAGAGCACAACCCTTGGATACGCCCTTATCCACCTCTGAGCACCGACCCTTGGTTCCACCCCCTACCCAACTCCCAGTATGGCCCCTTTTAGAGAATATAGAGCCAAGTATAATTTTGTAGTGCTAAGTAATTTGTATGGAATTTAGCATTGATGACAAGAAAAGCAATAAAATATATCCCTCACAGCCAGCAGCAATAGACCCCCCAAGCAATAATAGACCCCCCCCCCAACAACAACAGATCTCCCAACAGCCAGCATCAATAGATTCTCCAGCAGCCAGCAACAGTAGATCCCTCCCTAAACAGTAGATCCCTTCCAGCAACAATTGACCCTCCAGTAACAAAAGATCCTCCACCAGCAACAATAGATCGCCATGCAAAAATAGATTCCCTCCAGCAGAAATAGAATCCCCAGCAGCCAGCATGAGTAGACTCTCCATCCCACCCCAGCACCCCTTGCCATTGCATATATTCAGTGCTGGAGGTGCCAGAACTGCGTCCGTTCCCCCCCCCCCCCTTTCCCGCTCAAAAAAAGCCCTGGTGGTTCAAATATTAATATTCCCAGGGACTGACAGCCAGATCACACTCTTTGAGGAAGAGTACTTTAGGAATGCAGCATTCATTCATTAATACATGGTAACAATATGTATGTTTTTAGGTCGTAGGAATGAAGCCTGTAAACACTATTTGCAGGTTTCATCAATAAACATAATGTAAGAATACTATTATGTTTGCTACCTCAAAATATCCCCAAAAACAATCAATTACACCTCTTGTATAAAATCATATAATTTTATTAAGCAATCAAAACAACATATACAACTCTAACCCTTAAAATCATTTTAAACCCTGCACGGATCACAAAGGAGCCCCTAAAATGATAAACACTAAATACAAATGGTGTATAGACAGACAAAATATATATATGTTTTTATAAACCCTTTTCACAAAGCGGTGAACACCCCCCTCTAAAATGCCAATGAGTACTTTTTCAGTAGCAGTTTAGCAGTGTTTGGTAGGTGTTCAGGTGAGACTACCGGCTCCTCAATGCCTGCTTTTTTTTTTATCCCAAAGAAGATTCCTCACAACTGCCAAACACAGCATGCCAGCTACATTTGCCACACTGAAGCAATGCAACATGCACAGACCTGAGCACCCTTCATATTATTTTGTAGGCAGGTGGTTGGGAGGCGGTAAAACTGTGGATCAGCCACCTGTTTTTACCATCCCTTTGCCGCCTGTGTGACTTTAGCCATAGATAGTACAATAACTGATAAAGTAGCTATATAATCAGTTGCAGATATAGGCCAATGAGTGGATGCCTTCTTCATTTCGTTGTGGCTCATGTAAGGGTATGGACTCCCTGGGACATATCTAGTGCACTGTAGTGCTTTGAGAGTTAAGATAATAAACACTCTGGTCAGAGTTATGTAACACACAACATAGAGCATGTATGCAGTGAAGGAATCAAAACAATGTAATGTACATAGTGTGTAGAGTGCAGGGATCAGGACTGTGTAGTGGACAACATAGTGCATAGAGTGCAGTGGTCAGGACTACGTACATACAACATATCATATACAGTATAGTGTAGTCTATGTGATGCACAACACATAGTATACAGTGCAGTAGTCAGGTCTTTGTTGGGCATAATGTAATATATGCAGTACAGAGGTCAGGAAAATTACCAGTTACATTTACCGTTAATGGTGTTTCTGGGAAGTCTTCCAGGACGGCACCCTGAGAGATGACTGGTCCCACCTGACAGGAAACACAATCAACAAAGAGGTTAAAACCCCCGCCCTTCCCTGTGCTCCTCAGTTGTGAAAAAGTATTGACTCATACCAGTGCACAAGCGTGAAACACCTCAAATCTTTATATCAAACCAATCATACAAAAAGAACGGTTGGGAAGTAGGCCTGCTGTCCTGGAAGACTTCACAGAAACACTGTTACCGGTAAGTGTAATTGGTCATTTTCTCAAGTCGTCTTCCAGGACGGCACCCTGAGAAAAGAGCAAGTAGCTCAGGCCTACCTTAGGGTGGGACAACAGCCTGTAGAACCTTTCTACCGAATGCCAGATTCTGAGACGACAGCAACTCCACCTTGTAGTGTCTCAGGAAGGTGCTCTGGCTTGTCCACGTAGCTGCTCTGCATATCTGTTCTACAGTGGGAACTGTCCTACCCGTCTGCTCATAGGCTATGGTAATAGTCTGTCTGATCCATCTTGCTATGAATGACTTAGATGCTTGCTGACCCTTTTTCTGACTGAAAAAACTAACTAATAGGTGATTGGATTTTCTAAACTCCTTCACTCTATCCAAATAAATCAACATACATCGTCTGAAATCTAAACAATGAAAGGAACTCTCTCTCATTCTGAATATTGGTACAAAAAGAAGGAAGGACAATCTCTTGAGTCCTGTCGAGCCTTGAGGCTACCTTAGGAAGGTAGAGGGGATCCTGCCTAAGTACAATCATGTCCTCAAATAATAGAAAAAAAGGCTCTTTTATCGACAGAGCCTGGATGTCACCTATCCTCCTGGTCGACGCCAGTAGGAAGGCTGTCTTAAGGATGAGTAACTTAAAAGGGATATGAGCCAATGACTCAAACAGTGCCCTGGTTAGGGCTTCCAAAACTAGAGTTAGGTCCCAAGGTGGAAATTTGCTCATTTGCACCGGGGACATCTTTTCTCTAGCTGACAAAAACTTTTTGATTAGGGAGTCAAGAGTCAGTCTTTTGTCCAAAAATCTGGACAAGGCTGCAACCTGGACCTTTATGGTCTTAGGTCTGATCTGCGCCATCCTGGAGAAAGTCCACGATCGCCTCGGGGTTCAACTCCCACTCCCCCTGGTGAATCATCTCCCGACTGAGGTAGTCCGCTTCAATATTGTATACCCCCTTTATATGCACCGCTGAAATAGAGGGGACTCCCTGTTCTGCCCACTCCAGGAGTTCCTGAGCCAGGGACAGAAGAGTGCGAGACCTGGTGCCTCTCTAATTATTCAGGAAGGCCATCACGGTTGCATTGTCGGAAAGAATCTGGACCTTCTTGCCCCTGATTCTTTCCTCGAAGGACCTTAAGGCCTCCCGGACCGCCAAGAGCTCCTGGAAGTTGGAGGAGGCTTTCCTCTGACACCGGTCCCAGGCGCCTTGGGCTCGAAGTACCTCTAAGTGGGCCCCCCAACCCCAGGAGCTTGCATCTGTCATTACTCTGAGGGGTTGGAGCTGGGCCCAAAGGAGGCCCACCTGCAACCTCTGAGGATTGAGCCACCACTGCAAGGACTTCTTCACCCCTCCCAGAATGGAGACCCTGTTGTCCAGTGACCCTCTTTTTCCGTCCTGGGAGGGTAGGAGGAATTGCTGGAGAGCCCTGGAATGGAGCTGAGCCCATGGGACCGCGGGAATACAGGATGTCATCAACCCAAGGATTCTCATAACCCTTCTGTAGGAGACCTGTTCTGTTTCTAGTAGGGATAATACTGCCGCCATGAGGCCTTCTATTTTCCCCTGGGGCAAGACAAGCTTCTGTGCTGTTGAATCTACCAGGAATCCCAAATAGACCTTGGTCTGTGCGGGAATCAGAGGATTTTTCCTAGCTGATTATCCACCCAGGGATTCCAAGGTGCTTACTACCTTCTCCAGGTCGGCAAGAAGGAGATCTTGACTCTGGTTGTAAACCAATATGTCGTTGAGATAAGGGATCAGTGCTACCCCATGGAGATCGAGGTATGCAACCACCTCTGCAAGGATATTTGTAAATACTCTCAGACTGGCTGCCAGTCCGAAGGGAAGGGCTCAAAACTGCCAATGCTGCACTCCCTGATCGGAGGGGATCGTAAACCTTAGAAGGGCCTGATGCTCTGAAAAAATGGGGATGTGAAGGTAGGCGTCCTTTAGGTCTATAGTGACCATAAATACGTCCTTCAGAAGGTGCTTACTGAGAGTATAGACACTTTCCATGCGGAATTTGTACTGCAGGAACCTGTTTAGCCTTCTTAGATTTATTATAAGGCGGTACTTTCCCGAGGGCTTTGGGACTACAAAAAATGTGGGAATAGGATCCCTGTCCACATTGCTCCGCTGGAACTGGCACTACGACCCTCTGTTCTGCCAGCTGCCTGATGCTTTGTAAGAGACCCACCGCTTTCTGCCACTCCTTGGGTAGATGGGTTAAGAGGAAACACGGGGGAGGAGAGAAGCTCCAATCTGTAGCCCTCTCTTATTATCTGTAGAATGTGGGGGCTCTGAGTAATCCTTTCCCACTGGGAGAGAAAGTGGGAAAGCCTTCCCCCCACCCTGACGTCACTTGGAATCCTTGTCGATTTACTTCTGGCTGGGGAAGAGGAGACCTCCCTTCTGCTTGCCCTTACCGACCCCCCATCGCCTGACAGCACCACTTTCCTTTTTCTCTCTAAACCATTTTTTAGCCCGGGGGCCTTGAAAAAACTCTTCCCTTATCCTTTTTAGGTTTTATGGGAAACTTCTTGCCCTTCTCTGTAGACCTAGACAGAGTCTGGTCCAACCCAGTGCCAAAAAGCAGGGAACCTTCAAAAGGGAGTCCACACAGCCGTGTCTTTGATGTGCTGTCCCCCTCCTAAGTCTTAACCTACAAAGCTCTCCTTGCGGAATTCAACAGGGACCGACTTTGCAGTTGTACATACCATTTCAATTGCTGCATCCGCCAGGTAAGCTACCGCCCTACCAATGGCTTCTAAGGAGTCCAAGACCTGCTTGGATTTAGAGGTTCACAACACATGGTCCATCAATTTGGTAACCCACATGTCTGCGTTCCTAGCCACACAGGCCGAAGCGAAGGCAGGACTCATAGGCGCTGCATTGGCTTCCCAGGCCCTGCGCAGGAGGGTCTCGGCCCGACAGTCCATCTGGTCCCTGATGTTGCCCACATCTTCAAAGCAGAGGTCTGATTGTTTAGAGACCTGGGCCAAGGAAGCATCTAATCTGGGTGTCTTAAAGAATCTCTCCTCCTCTTCCTCCTTGAAGGGGCACCTATGCTTCCAAGTTTTAAACTTCAACAGCTTTCTTTCGGACTCCTTCCATTCCCTTAAAATTATATCCTTGAGGGCCTGGTCAATCAGGAGAACCTTGGACTGGGGCTTAACCAAGCCTCTATATATCCTGTCCTGCGCAGACACTTGGGCTGCGGGTTCCTGTATCTCCTCTGATGCATACACTGCCCTAAGGAGGCCCTCCATAACGTCGGCGGAAAAAATATGCCTGCCGGGTCTGGAGTCCTCCTCCTCCTGACTTTCCTCTAAGCCCTCATCAGAAAAACTCTGATCAGGAGCTTCAGCCTCATCTTCCTCCTCAAAATCCTAAGAGGAAAGAGATCTCGGGGGTTCAGGATGCCTAAGTCTACTGCCCTCTGCCCTTTTAGTTGAGGGGCCCTCCTGAGAGAAAGAACCCTCTCTGCTAGTGTGGGGTTCCGGCTCCCTAGCCTTGAGGGTGGCTTGGAAGGCTTTAAGAGTTGACAGCATCTTTCCCTCTCTCTGTACGGAAAAAAAGTCCTTCATGACCTGAGATGTTTCTTTCCCTGCTAGCTTGTGGATACACTTGTAGCAAAAGGGCTTAAAATGGTCCTGAGGTAATTACAATACCCGCATTTTTTAGAGCGGGAAGGAGCTTTCATAGGATGGCTCCGTGGTACTGACCGAACTGGCGAGAGCAAGATGTGGACGCCTGTTCCCCTGCCAGTCAGATCTCCGCTCCTGGTCCAACAACGCCTACGCCATTTTCTCGAAGCCCGAAAACCAGAAGTGACGTGGGAGATTTCCGACGCTGGAAAGGAAGCCGCATCATTCCTCTTCTGAACGCCGGACAGATGGAGCCGAGCTCTCAATCCTCTGTAGGAGGCCATCCCTCACTGCCAGCCGCCCACGTGACCCTGCAGGAGCCTCCAGGAGTCGGGGAACGCCGTTGCTGGTGCGCTCCATGGGAAACCCGACTGCCAGCTCCCCCTGCTGAATGGACATCTGCCAGGTAAGGGGGAAGGGAGCAAGAAAGTGGTCCCTGAAGTTCTGGGTACCCCACTGTACCTAGGGTCCTTCAGTTCTCAGGGGGGCTCTTCCAAATCCTGCTGCCCCCTGAGAAGATAGGGAGACCCCCACAAGAAAGGCAACAACCCTACCAGACCCAAAAAGCTTCACAAGCTTGTAGGGGTGCAAAAAACTCACGGTTCGGATCGTTCCTCGGATCAGAGTCATGGATCGGATCATTTTTCAGATCAGCAAAAAAAAAATCTCCCCACTGTAATATCCACAATATCCCCACTGTAATATCCACAATCACCCCCACTGTAATATCTACAATCTCCCCCACTGCTGTAATATCCACGTCATCTCCCCGCTGTAATATCCATGTCATCTCCCCGCTGTAATATCCACGTCATCTCCCCCACTGTAATATCCACGTCATCTCCCCCACTGTAATATCCACATCATCTCCCCCACTATAATATCCACGTCATCTTGCCCACTGTAATATCCACGTCATCTCCCCTACTGTAATGGACATCTCCCCCACTGTAATAGACATCTCCCCCACTCACTGTAATATCCGCAATCTCTCCCACTGTAATAGACATCTCTCCCACTCACTGTAATATCCACAGACATCTCCTGCACTGTGTATCCACAGACATCTCCCCCACTCTAATATCCACAGATATCTCCTCCCACTCTAATATCCACAGACATCGCCCCCACTCTAATATCCACATACATCTCCCCACTGTATACAGTATAGGAAGACTAGTGTTTAGTCTTACCTTACCAGAATAGAAGTTGGTGTAACAACATATTCGGCGACCCATCGCCGTTTGCTACGGAAGTGACGTTCTGTCGCTGCCATCTTGCTACACCCCACACTTGTCCACACTAAGGATACACTAAGAAGGGGGAAGCGGACATGTTGTTACACCCACCGGAGTTTTGCATTTTACGCGTATTTATAACAGTAAAGTCAGTTTATATAGTGAAATACAGTACTTAGAACTCCGTCTGACTGCTTAAATGTTGAATTTTAAAAGCAGCGAACTTCTGTCAGATTAGCAAACCTGTGAGATGAGCAGGCTGATGCTGCTTTTAAAATTAAAGATCTAAGTAGCCAGACGGAGTTGTAAGTCCTGTATTTCACTATATAAACTGACTTTACTGTTATAAATACGTGTAAAATGCAAAACTCCGGTGGGAGTAACAACATGTCCGCTTTCCCCCTTATTAGTGTATCCTTACTGTGGAGTGTGGGGTGTAGCAAAATGGCGGCGATGGGACGTCACTTCCGTAGCAAACTGCGATGGGTCACCAAATATGTTGTTACAACGGCCAGAGGGGTGATGACGTCAGCGCGCAGCTCACCACCGCCGCCGGGTGTACCAAGATGGCTGCCGCTCCAGAGCTAGGCCGAAGCCGCGGCCTTTCCTAAGGCCGAGGCAGCGGAGCGCTCCGCGGATCGCATGGTGCGCTGACCTGAACAGGTTGACCCGTTCGGATCACGGATCGGTGACGATCCGTTGCACCACTACAAGCTTGCGGTCCGTCTCCCAGGGGGAGACCACTAGCCCAAGGCTTCAGGTCTTTTAGGAAAAAAACAAATGGTTTCGCTGTGGGGAAACACAATCAAGAACTGAGGAGCACAGGGAGGGGCTGGGGTTTTAACCTCTTTGTTGATTGTGTTTCCTGTCAGGTGGGACCAGTCATCTCTCATGGTGCCGTCCTGGAAGACGACTTGAGAAAATATAATGTACAAAATAGTGTATATAATGCTGTGGTCAGGGTTATGTAATGTACAGTGTGCAATGCAGCAGTCAGGAATATCTCATGTACAACACATAGCAAATGCTGTTCATTGCACAATCTGAAGAGTGTGACGGGCATTAGCAAATTCCCACTTTACTGTGGTGATCAGTGGGAAGTACACCTTAAAATGTTGGTTACATAGTTACAACTCAATCTAGTTCAAACCAATATGTTGGTGATCAGTGGTCAGTGTCCTCTTAAAAGTTGGTGGCCAATGGTTGGTGCACCTTCATACATTGGAGTCAGTGGTTTATGTTTCTTATGAAATTGGCATTCAGTAGTTTAACTTATTAGTTGGTAGTCACTGGGAGCTTAGGTTTTACTTACCTGAGAAAAGCTGCAGAGATCCTCCATCTCTGCCTCCCACATCCTAGGTCTCTGTTCAATGACATCATGCCAGAACTATGCAGACAACTTTCTGCTTGATACAGCACCAATGACATACAGCTGAGTATGTCACTTTGACAAAGTTCTCACTAGACCCAGGGCACATGTTCTATATTATATTAAAAACTGCATTAGTGAGAGGCACACTTCTCCTTATGCTATCATTTACTTTCTGGGCTCCTGCCCATTATACATGGTATACTATTTTTATAGATTGTGCAATGAAAACATTGGTATATTTCTATGGAAACACTGATTGTGTTCATTAAATAATCTGATTGTAAGTATTTTTGTCAAAAAGCAATTAAAGAAATAAATGTTAATAAAAAAAAAATATAAGAACTGCAGGCATATTTATTTAAAACAAACCTATTTAGAGTAATGTACAGAGTTCACTTGAGAGCAAAGGGTAAGGAGAACATACCTTCCAAACTTCCATGAACTGCCCAACCACCCCAGTCATCCAATAGAACCCCCTTACCCCTACAATCAAAACCAAAGGTCTGACCAACCACTGGTAATGGACCCCCCAACCCCATGATAGTAAATAGGGCAAAAACTCCAGGCACCAAGTGCTGCATTTTAGAGGGGGGGGGTGAAATGAACCTCCATTCATGCACCTGGGGTATGGGATTTTCTACAATTTCAGTGCATGAACAGAGTGGCTGGTGAGTGAGTAGAGGGTAGTTTAGAGCTTTTTACTGTCCATCCTCTAAAATAACCCCATTAATGGGTAAGGTTTACTTTAAAAGCTTTCTTCATTCAAAATTAACATTTCATTTTTATGCTGTTGATGGTAAGATGAAGTGCAAGCTGACATTATTCCTCTGTTGGGTGAGATCTTCCTACAAGACTTTCCACTAGTGGAAATGCAAGCTATGAATGGCCACTCAGAAATACACTATATTACCAAAAGTATTGGGACACCTGTCTTTACACGCACATGAACTTTAACAACTTGCCGACCAGCTCACGCCGATATATGACGGCAGAATGGCACGGCTGCGCAGAACAATGTATGGGTACGTTGTTCCCGTTAAGAGCCGCTGGAGGCGCGTGCCCGGGGGACACGATGCGCTTGGCCGACAGGCGCAATCGTCGCTGGCCACCCGCAATCGTGGACACAAGCGCCAGCATGGGGATTTGTGTGTGTAAACACACAAATCCCTGTTCCGTCAGGGGAGAGGAGACATATAGTTTATTCCTCTAAATAGGGACAACGATATGTCTCCTCCCTCAGTCAGTCTTATCCCCATACAGTTAGAAACACTAACTAGCGAACACATTTAACCCCTTGATCGCCCCCTGGTGTTAACCCCTTCACTACCAGTGACATTTACACAGTAATCAGTGCATTTTTTTTAGCACTGATCGCTGTATAAATGTCAACGGCCCCAAAAATGTGTCAAAAGTGTTCGATATGTTCTCTGCAATGTCGCAGTACCGCTAAAAATCACAGATCACCGCCATTACTAGTTAAAAAAAAAAAAAATAATAATAAAAATGCCATAGTTTGTAGACGCTATAACCAATCAATATACGCTTATTGCGGGGTTTTTTTTACCAAAAATATGTAGAAGAATATATATTGGTCTAAACTGATGAAGAAATTTGTTTTTTAAAAACATTTTTGGGCATATTTATTATAGCAAAAAAGTAAAAATATTGTTTTGTTTTTTTTTATTGTTGCTCTTTTTTTGTTTATAGTGCAAAAAATAAAAACCACAGAGGTGATCAAATACCACCAAAAGAAAGCTCTATTTGTGGGTAAAAAAATACGCAAATTTTGCTTGGGTACTCAATATTGAATTGGACCACCCTTTGCAGCTATAACAGCTTCAGCTTTTATGGGAAGGCTGTCCACAAAGTTTAGGAGTGTTTCTATGGGAATGTTTGACCATTCTTCCAGAAGCGCATTTGTCAGGTCAGGCATTGCTGTGGAAGAGAAGGCCTGGCTCATAGTCTCCGCTCTAATTCATCCCTAAGGTGTTTTATTGGGTTGAGGTCAAGACTCTGTGCAGGCCAGTCCAGTTCCTCCACCCCAAACTCACTCATCCATGTCTTTATGGACCTTGCTTTGTACACTGGTCCAAATCATTTGGTGGAGGGGGGATTATGGTGCGGAGTTGTTTTTCAGGGGTTGGGCTTGGCCCCTTAATTCCAGCGAAGGGAACTCTTAAGGCATCAGCATACTAAGACATGTAGGACAATTTTATGCTCCCAACTTTGTGGGAACAGTTTGGGGATTGCCCCTTCCTGTTCCAACATGACTGTGCACCAGTGCATAAAGCAAGGTCCATAAAGACATGGATGAGCAAGTTTGGATTGGAGGAACTTGACTGGCCTGCACAGAGTCCTGACCTCAACCCGATAGAACAGCTTTGGGATGAATTAGAGCAGAGACTGTGAGTCAGGCCTTCTCATCCAACATCAGTGCCTGACCTCACAAATGCGCTTCTGGTAGAATGGTCAAACATTCCCATAGACACACTCCTAAACTTTGTGGACAGCCTTCCCAGAAGTGTTGAAGCTGTTATAGCTGCAAAGGGTGGGCCAACTCAATATTGAACCCTACGGACTAAGACTGGGATGCCAATAAAGTTCATGTGCGTGTAAAGGCAGGCGTCCCAATACTTATGACAATATAGTGTATATACCGGTAGGAAGGGGAGAAGGTCAAATGCACTGCTATACCCAAACATACCGGATATTTCTAAGGTCTGCAAGAAACAAACAAGGCCACAGCAACGGTAAATATAAGTGGAAAAGGGGTAGGTTGTTATTTCCCTGAATGGATAAAGTGACAGGTTCAATTTAAGACCAGAAATAATGGTATACTGTATATGGAGCATCGCCATTGTATTTTCAGGTCTGTCTGTGCTTTTTGTCAGCACTTTATAATTTATATGATCATAGTATTTAAAAAAGAAAGTATACGATTGCAATCAAGCAATAATCCACTTCCCCTCAGCGCTCAGGAATGGTCTAATATTCAAATGAAGTAAAATAATCCATTACACAAATAGCTGCTACTATAAAAAACAATATAGGTGTATATACCGTATTATATATATATATATATATATATATATATATGAGAAAAACAATCTCATAGCATAATTCTGTTTGGCAAGTTTTATTCCCAAAAACCTTCCAAGAATTCTACTTACAAATGGTAAAATTCATATAAGCATAAAACAAAAGGTTTCATCAAGACGCGTGTGTCACTCTCACCTTTGCAGTGCTTAGTAGCGCTGTAGGGTTAGAGTTTTTTACTCTCTTTTTCCATATGTTTATATATACACGTGTCATTGGAATTTATATGCAATATAATGTTTTTATGTATCTCTGATTGAAAACGGGTAGATATTACTTAGCAGAGCGCTATCTAAAATGAATTACTTTTATACGTGGATATCTTTTGATAATGCATAGTTTCAGTGAAAAGGATGTATTTCGACTATGCATACCATATTCTATGACAGGCATTTAATACACATAGTTGAGGCTGATATGTGAGTAGCAACATGACTAATATGGTATAGAGCGCTTGCTACATAGTATCACCTGTCTTTAGACTGTCGAAAGCTTTGTGATATATAACCCCGATAAGCTGAATTGAGCAGAGACAGGGTTAATGCCCTGCTGATAGCTCATAAATAGAGTGTGTCGTGCTGTGTGGCTATGCCCTCTGATGAAATCCATGACGAAATGCATTAGGGCGTATCCACACGGCCACCTAGTCACTGTATCAGTGTGAAGGTACTGATACCACCACTGCTGATACCTTCCAAGTCCTTCCTATCCCTCCTTCTCTATCCCTCTCTTCTTTCGAGATGGACTGTATTTGTCTGCTTTCTCCTATTTCTCTGAGGATTGCAGCAATTTATCGGCTTACTGGACCGGTATAGAGCTTTCTTGGTGACTTTGCTGTCTGGCTACCCTACTTTCTCTCCTCTGAAATTCCCACGATCATTCTTGGTGACTTCAACATTCCTGTCAATGTTAACAGCCCAACTACAGCTAAACTTCTCGACTTAACCTCATCTTTTGACCTAACCCAATGGACACATACTTCCACTCACTCCAATGGTAATACCCTTGACCTTGTATTCTCCCATCTCTGCAACCCTGGCAACCTCACAAGCACCCCCTTTCCTCTCTCTGATCACAACCTCATTAGTTTCACTGTATCCTTGCCTCCAACCACCCATCCCTCCAAGCAGCAAACAATTACCTGTAGGAACCTTCGCCACTTCAACCCTTCTCTTCTCTATTCTGCTAGTGACCACCTGTCTTGACCTGGCCACCTCTGTCTACAACAGTTCACTCTCATCATCACTAGATCATCACTAGATGCACTTGCTCCTCTAACTACACGCAGAATCAGGCCCCGACCGTTACAACCCTAGCAAACTGACAACACTAGAAATCTCAAAGACATTGTCGTGCTCTTGAACGACTGTAGCGTAAAACCAAATGCCTTCAAGACTGCACCCTATATAAATCTGTCCTTCTAAAATACAATTCCTGCCTCCATGCTGCCAAATAAGCCTACTTTGTCTCTCTTATTAATACTTTGTCATCCAGTCCCCGTCGGCTCTTCTCAACCTTTAACTCTCTGCTCCCCTGCCCCCTCTACCCACTAACTCACTCACTGCCCAAGAGATTGCCAATCACTTCAAAGACAAGATTGATGCAATTCGTGAGGACACCTCCACTGTGTGTACATCTTCCCCACCCAAAATACCTTGCCTAACAGCACATTCAACACTCTCCTCTTTTGAATTGGCTACTACTGAAGAGGTTACAAAACTTTTCTCAGACGACCATCTAACCAATTGTCCCTTGGATCCTGTTCCCTCACAACTACTATGGTCACCCTCTTCTTCTATCCTAGGCTCCCTCACTCACATTTTCAATCTCTCCCTCTCTAGTGGCACCTTCTCCTCCCCTCTAAAACATGCGCAGATCACTCCCATACTTAAAAAGCCCTCACTGGACCCCACCAACCTAAACAACTTAAGACCCATCTCATTGCTCCTATTCACCTCTAAACTTCTAGAACGCTTAATCTACAACCGTCTTAGCTCCTACCTCAGTGAAGATAACCTTCTTGACCCCTTACAGTCTGGCTTTCGCCCACAGCACTCCACAGAGACTGCCTTACTAAAACTCACTAACGATTTACTAACTGCTAAAACCAACAGCCAGTACTCCATACTCCTACTACTTGACCTCTCTGCGGCCTCTGATACTGTTGACCACCCGTTCCTTCTCAATAAACTACATTCCCTTGGCCATCAAGATTCTGCTCTATTCTGGTTCTCTGCCTATCTATCACAGCTCTCCCGTTCAGTGTCACCTACAACTCTGTCTCCTCCTCTCCATTGCCCCTTTCTGTGGGGGTCCCCCAAGGCTCTGTTCTTGGACCCCTTCTCTTCTCTATCTAAACCTCCTCCCTTGGTCACTTGATAACCGTCCATGGCTCCCAATACCACTTATACACCGATGACACCCAAATCTATCTGTCTACTCCTCACTCCTTCAGTCTCCTCTCGCATTACTAACTTACTAACTGACATATCAGCATGGATGTCGCACCACTTCCTTAAACTAAATCTCTCTAAAACTGAGCTATTAATAATCCCCGCCACACGTGCCCCCCTCCATGACTTTTCCATCCAAATCAACAATGCAACTATCAGTGCCTCCCCTCACACCAGGGTACTAGGTGTAATCCTAGACTCTGACTTGTCATTTCAGCCCCAAGTCCAATCATTGTCAAAAGTTTGTAGAATTCACCTCCGTAACATCTCTAAAATTCGCCCCTTTTAACAAATGAAACCACCAAGCTCCTCATTCACTCCCTTGTTATCCCTCGTCTTGACTATTGCAACTCCCTTCTCTTTGGCCTGCCTCTCAATAGGCTAGCCCCTCTTCAGTCTATCATGAATGCTGCTGCCAGACTTATCCACCTTACCTACCGCTCAGTGTCTGCCAACCCTCTCCTCCAATCCCTACACTGGCTCCCAATCACCCAGCGAATTAGATTCAAAATACTAACCACAACAAACAAAGCCATTCACAACTCTGCCCGAGCTACATCACCAGTCTTTTCTCCAAATATCACCCTAATTGCCCTCTCTGCTCCTCTCAAGACCTCCTACTCTCAAGCTCTCTTGTCTCCTCCTGCCATGCTCGTCTCCAGGATTTCTCCAGAGCCTCTCCCATCCTCTGGAACTCGCTACCTCCACTGGTCCTGCCAGTGGAGGGCCACTACCTCCACTGGTCCTGCCATCCCTGAAAACTCATCACTTCAGGAAAGCCTATCACATCTCCAACTAATCTTCTACCACTTCCATCAGCTCATTCCCCACAGTTACAACCTTTTGTACCACCTGTCCCACCCTATTAGATTGTAAGCTCTTCTGAGCAGGGCCCTCTTAATCCTCTTGTATTTTATTGTATTATAACTGTATTGTCTCCTTTTTATATTGTAAAACGCTGTGTAAACTGTTGGCGCTATATAAATCCTGTATAATAATAATAATAATCTGGGGGTGGTGAGAGTGACACACGCGCCTTGATGAATCCTTTTGTTTTATGCCTATATGAATTTTACCATTTGTAAGTGTAATTCTTGGGGGTGGAGGGGGGTTGGGAATAAAACTTGCCAAACAGAATTATGCTATGAGTTGGTTTTCTGTCTCTCTATATATATTAAACCACTGCAGAGATTGCCACCCCCACTGAGAGCACTTGCTGAAGAGGAAGTTTATATCCCGAAAGAGTAGTCCGGCTGTGGATCTGCTGATGGGAGGAGGCCTTCTTTTAAATCATCATTATTACATTCTCAAGGCGTATTCCCTTCTGAGTTTTGGTGAGTTTAATATCCTCAGGGCGAGAAGCCCTATGAGATGTGGTGATGTGATTAATTAACCTGACATGAATTACCAGCAGTGTGTCAGCTCTGCTTTGAAGAAAGCAGTATTGATATAAGGTGTTTCAATATATGGACTGAGTCACCTACTGTTCCAGCGCTGCTAGTGTTTATTTTCCTTGGACATTAAACACCTTATTTATATGATCATAGTATTATTTCCTGTCCGTTTTGTTGTTTTTGCAAGAACTGCGTAAATGAGTATTAGCATTTTCCAGTTAGAATGCTTTCTTCCCTAAATCCTGCTGGTGCAAAGCAATTTACTGGCACGCTGTGTGCAGGTGGTAATTCCATGTTTTTTTTATACCAGCTCAGCTTTGGCAATAAGAGTAATATCCCCCCCTATCACTTTGTCTCCAGGAAACCAACGTAATTATAACAAAACTATTTCACTTGACCTTCTACAAAACTGCACATTTACTATATAAACATCTATAACATACGTAGAAATATATGGCTATTAAACATATGTGACATTTATATAAACACTGCAAAGCACTTAGGACATGTATAAACATTCAGATTATTATAATATATAGCAGTCTTAAGGTTTGGACATTAAGTTAAGCTGGTATATTTTCTGAAATTTAGATGTTCAAATGTTTGTTTATATACTAAAATCTCCTTAATATAAACCATGTGAATGATCCTACTGACTTACCAACTAATTATTAAAACATCATATCACAATATATTTTTTTTAAAAACAAGGTAATTGAAGCTGTCATTGTAAATGCTGTGATTATCGGTGATTGTAAGTGGCAGCTAATTTAGTAGTCGAGTAGAACCCAGTCATAATAAAATATCAATCTTAAATGTACATTGAGGTTTCCCTGCAATAACGTAAAGTGTATTTAAACTCAGTTTTTTTTTTATTATTATTATTACTAATAGGGCCCCCGGGTGGTTTATGCCATTTTAGTACATGATGACACATTTACTCATTAGACGAAGCCCTCCAGCACTGAGCTGTCACCGCTCCAGCTGGTCAAATATGCTCCCATCTTTGGGACATGCGCCGGGAGTCACCATCGCAGCACGGTGCTCGCCGCATTCTTGTGCCATGAATGCACAGTAAACTGCGCAAGAGCCAGTGATGTCATCAGCCGTAGCCAACACCCACTTTAAATCTGGTAAACAGCACAGATTTGGAAGATTTTGAAGGTACTAAACAAGGAATACATATTAAATGCTTTACTATAGAGGAAAGTTGGGTTTAGTACCACTTTATAGGCCTGTTATATCTGTACAAAAAAAAACAACCTGTTGATATGCTAGAAATCCAGAGCTGTCCAATGCTATCAGGAGGTGTGTTAGGACTACAGTACACTTCCTGCATTGGTATTGACATTTATAGGGGGCGTTTGGGCTACAGTTTTTGGCATATACTCTTCATATGGATGAGGTTTCCTAAACTGTGATATATAAATATATATATCTATATATATAGATATACATAGTAACATGGGGGATCATTAGCTCAGTGATAGATGCATTTTTCCAGTGAGTCCACAGCAGTCAGTTATCAGGTTTCAGGGCGTAGCAGCCCATTTTTTTAAAAGGAGCAAAATAAGTTTATCCACAGGATTGCCCACACAAGGGTTCTTCTCCAACAAATGTAATCAAATGAGAAAATGCCAACCCACCTGGCTCCTAGGCTTACTTTGCCATGACTTACAGTTCCTTGCTGAACCGGCCTACTCCTGGCCTTAATAGGATTCTCCAGTCCACTGGGTTTGCTCACTGTCCCTAAGACTTTAGAACTTTAGAACAACATTCTTCTGAAACTGCCCTACTAAAACTAACCAATGACCTACTAACTGCTAAAACCAATGGGCACTATTCCATACTCATACTTTTAGACCTCTCTGCTGCCTTTGACACAGTTGATCACCTGCTCCTCCTCAGCAAATTACACTCCCTTGGCCTCTGTGATTCTGCTTTATCCTGGTTCTCCTCCTACCTAACTTAGTGCACTTTCAGTGTCACTTACAACTCCATCTCCTCCACTCCCCTTCCTCTTTCTGTTGGAGTACCCCAAGCCAAATTTTCACTCTATACCTCTTCCCTGGGCCAGTTGATAACCTCCCATGGCTTCCAATACCACCTCTATACCGACGACACCCAGATCTATCTCTCCACTCCTCAACTCACCCCCTCGATCTCCTCACAGATCTCAAACTTACTGAATGACATATCGATATGGATGTCACACCACTTCCTCAAACTCAATCTTTCTAAAACTGAGCTTGTTATATTTCCTCCTTCACGGTCCCCCCCTGTGACTTCACCATTAATATCAACAACACAACCATTGGTCCCTCCACACATGCCAGGGTGCTGGGTGTAATCCTTGACTCTGACCTCTCTTTCTGCCCCTATATCCAATCACTGGCTAAATCCTGCCACCTTAACCTCCGCAACATCTCCAGAATTCGACCCTTCCTGACACCACAAAGCAACTTATTCACTCCTTGATTACCGTATTTATCGGCGTATAACACGCACTTTTTTCCCCTTAAAATAAGGGGAAAATCGCGGGTGCGTGTTATACGCCGATCCCCTGCGATCCTGACCTGTCAGAATTTAAAAATCGCTGACCGCGATTTGAAAATGGCGCCGCCGGCGCCGAAATACACAGTGCCGGTCCTCGGCTCTTCTCGGCGGCTTTCGGTTTCACTCGAACGCCGCCCGAACCTAGCCGAGTATACTCGGCTAGTTTCGGATAGCTCTGCTCACCGTCCGAGTGGAACCGAAAGTAAACGAGAGCCGCCGAGAAGAGCCGAGGACCGGCTCTGTGTATTTCGGCGCCGGCGGCGCCATTTTCAAATCGCGGTCGGGGATTTTGAAGCTCACAGGCTTCAGCAAGGCTGGACTGGGGCAAGGCTGGACTGGGGCAAGGCTGGACTGGACACTGGGGAAGGCTGCACTGACATGGCTGCACTGACATGGCTGCACTAGCAAGGCTGCACTGACATGGCTGCACTGACATGGCTGCACTAGCAAGGCTGCACTGACATGGCTGCACTGGCAAGGCTGCACTGGCAAGGCTGCACTGACATGGCTGCACTGGCAAGGCTGCACTGACATGGCTGCACTGACATGGCTGCACTGACAAGGCTGCACTGACATGGCTGCACTGACAAGGCTGCACTGACAAGGCTGCACTGGGCAAGGCTGGACTGGGGCAAGGCTGCACTGAGAAGGCTGCAATGATGGGCATTTAAATGTAAGTTTTTTTCCCTTCAACTTCCCTCCTAAAAGTTTTTTTTCCTTAAAATTCCCTCCTAAATTGAGGTGCGTGTTATACGCTGGTGCGTGTTATACGCCGATAAATACGGTATTTCCCGCCTTGACTACTGCAACTCTCTCCTTAATGGCCTACCCTTAAGCAAGCTATCCCCCCTTCAGTCTATTATGAATTCTGCTGCTAGACTAATACACCTCACTAACCAATCCACAACCGCTGCTCCTCTCTGCCAATCCCTTCACTGGCTTCCCTTACCCCACCGCGTAAAATTCAAAATGCTAACCATAACCTACAAGGCCATTCACAACATGGCCCCCATCTACATCACCAACCTTATCTGCAGATATCGCCCAAATCGACCCCTCTGCTCCTCCCAGGACCTCCTGCTCTCTAGCTCCCTTGTTACCTCCTCCCATGCTCGCCTTCAGGACTTCTCCAGAGTCTCTCCCATCCTCTGGAACTCCCTGCCCCAGTATGTCCGATCAGCCCCTACCCTGTCCACCTTTAGGAGATCCCTGAAAACTCATTTATTCAGGGAAGCCTATCCCACACCCACCTAACAACTGTCCCCGAGCCACCCCCATCAAATCATTCTCTGCTGCTATTACATTTTAGAATGTAAGCTCTACGAGCAGGGCTCTCCTGTACCTTTTGTATTGAACTGTACTGTAATTGTGTTGTCCCCTTTATACATTGTAAAGCGCTGCGTAAACTGTTGGCACTATATAAATTGTGAATAATAATAATAACTTTCTTCAGCCCCCTTGGACTCGCTAGCCGCCTCAGCTCTCCCAGCCTCCCAGACCCTCCTCTGGTCTCCTAAGCCCTTGTAGCCATCCTGACCTTCCCAGTCCTTCAGACAAAAAGTCCCCCCTCACCAGGGATGTAGTCTCACACAGGGCAGACAGTTTTCCTGACAGTGGCCTGTCTTTAAACACCAGTAAGCTGCTCACACTCCACCTTCCACCTCCTACTGCTCTCACCAATCCCTCAATATATGGGCTATGTGCACCTGGGCACCCACCCTGCTGGCTGTCCACAAGACCCGGAAACAGGGTTGGAGACCCCATCCCGCCCAAGACTCCTAGGGATCTCCAAACTACAGAGTCCCATCTGGCATTAGCAAATTCTGGAGAAAACTGCCAGAGCAGTTTTCTCCTCTCAAAACCTACGCTTTGCAGCTCTGCAGTCAGCAGACATGCAAACTCTGTGTCCACTTTCAATCTAATTATATAGGGATAGAGACTCCCTCTTCCACAATAATTATATATATATATATATATATATATATATATATATATATATATATATATATATATATATATATAATATATAATATATACTATATACAAATATTTTCCAGCCAGGGAACTTAGGGATGGATTCCTTTTGTGATCCCCTGTAGCCCTTCCTCCTCACAAGCCCTTGAAGGGGACATATACCTGAAGCTCACAAATGTGAGTAACACTGAATTAAAGGAATGGCTTATTGTTGGAACATGTTAAGTGTTGATTAATAACTACTGTGTATGTATTACCTCTATAGAACAACTTCTATGGAAGTGGCCTATGGTCTATGAAACATGTAGAGGTTCCAAATGGGCGCATACCCAAGAGCAGAAAAGTAGCCAAGGCAAGTAATTCTCTGGAAGCACTGGATCTTGATAGATGGGTAGAGGAGGAAGCAAAATCAGAAGCCAGGCAAACACAGGAGGTCAATCAGGAGCTGAGGTAGAAACCTGGTCGAGATCAATCCAAGGTCAAACACAGGATGTCAGTCAGGTACAAGACAGGAGCAGGTCCTTGGGGCAAGCTGGGGTTCAGAGCCAGGAGAGAAGCCAGAACAAGTCAGGGGTAAGCCGGGACAGTAACCAAGCAGAAGCACAAGGCACAGGAACACCGGATAGAAAAGGCTGATGATAATCCAGCAATTTATGAGAGGGACTGCTGTCCTTATACAGGCCAGTGGACATTGGCAATGATCGTGCTTTGCGTGCGCCGATGTGCTGTCACGCACGCAGATTCGCCATTGCGCTCCGCTCGCTAATGCGCATGCGGGAATTAGCACAGCCATACTGGACATTGGCATATTTGCCAGGTCTTTTTCGTAATTCTTCCCTGACATAGCAAAAGAAAAGAAGTCATGGGTTTTAACCATTCTCCACTCTGCCCAAGCCTACAAAATGACTATTTACACACACAGTTTAATGTTAAAGGAAAGCCCTGGCAATATCCATACATCATCACATGGATCACTGGTAGGGGATTGTGATGTAAATTCTTAATATAAAAGAAAATTCCTTTTATTTTATTAGAAAACTGCATTATGTAATATTCTTAAGAGCTTTACCAGAACAAAATGTTCCTTGACAACCAGAATCTGTGTTGCCAGGATGACCTGTGTGTGGCTTAAGTATCATATATCCCACCATTCCAGGGCACACCAAGGCAAAGCTCGCCAGATATATTTTGGCATTGAATTTTGCCCTTAATTCTGCCTCCCAATTTCTGACTTCATTTGTGTTTCCTTGGTCACTTTTTATATGCTTTTTCAAACAACAAGAACCTAATTGCAATCATTCATATATCAGTCGGTTTAAGAACCGTTTCATTGCTGGATGTAATACATAGTCACCCTGCACCATTAAAAAACTGTAGACATCATAAATGTGGCATCCAAATTTGGGGAAATGTAATCTAGTACAAGGTAAATACTAAAACAGAGCTCTGGAGAGTGTCCAGGAACATTTCCTAGCAGGACCTAGCCTAAGACCCAATGTCTGTGTCCAGCCAAAATTCATTGCTGCTGTAAAAGAAAGAGGGAAAAATGAGTGTACTAAGAGCAATGTCACCTATTGGAATTCAGTATAGGAAGATTTGACCTAAATGGAAATTCTCAATCATGTGAATTTCACAGCAGAAAATAATATGCTTGGTCGCTGCAATACTTCCAGCATTTCTACATGGAAAAAAGTAGTAACAAGCACAAAGGAAAACTCACTGGTATACATCAGTCGCTATACCTCCAGCGATATATTCATGTTTACCCCTTCCTTTTATTATGCTATATCTATAAATGATGCTGATGAGCATTCTAATAGTTGTTTCAAATATTATTGATATATAATGGTAAAGCTGTGGAAGCTATGAAGGTAAACATAAAGAGGCCAATTTGATAAAGCATGACTCTATGTAAAATTAAAGTGGTTTTAAATCCGAAACCAAAATTTAATACAGTAAAACCTTGGATTGCGAATATAATTCGTTTCGGAAACATCCTTGTAATCCAAAGCACTCTTATATCAAAGCAAATTTCTCCATAAAAAATAATGGAAATTCAGATGATTTGTTGCACAACCATTTATTCATAAGTCCTTTAGTTTATAGTCCATATAAAAAGATTATAGCAATGTGATAGGTTGTGTAACCATAAAATGTCCATCCACAAATAGAAGCCCCCACAAGAGGATTAGAAGCAAAATCCAGCAGGAGCTACAGAGTATAAAAGAGAAAAGAGGTGCATCTAAAGCTGCTTACACACGAGCGGAATGTCCGACAGAAAAAGTCAGACGGAAGCTTTTCATCTTCTATTGCGATCGTGTGTGTGCCTCTCGTACTTTTTTTTTCGAAATTCTGACGGACCTAGAAATAGAACACGTTCTAAATATTTCTGACGGAACCAATTCCTATCGGGAAAACCGCTCATCTGTATGCTGTTCCGACGGACCAAAAACGACGCATGCTCTGAAGCAAGTACGAGACGGAAGCTACTGGCTATTGAATGTCCTTTTTCTAGTCCCGTCGTACGTGTTGTGCGTCACCGCGTTCTTGACGGTCAGACTTTGGTCGGACTTTGGTTTGACCATGTGTAGGGAAGACCACTTGAATGGAATTCCATCGGAGTTACCTTCGGAGTTTATTACGACGGCAAAACCGGTCGTGTGTACGTGGCATAAGTGTAGCAATATGGTTACATAAGGCCTCATGTACACTGCTGCTGGTAAACGGACGTTTAGGGGCAGTTGGGCATTTTTTTCAGCTGCGCCTGAACTCTCCTCTATGTTATATTATCAGTACATGTATACAGGATCGTTTATAGTCGTTTCTAGGCAGTTGAGTTTAGAAGCATTTTTTGGAATGCAAAATAATGGGTTCAGACAGATGTTCAGAGGCATTTGAAATGCCAAACGCCTGTAACAACTTGTAAACACTGCTAAACTGAAATCACATTCCTTTACAACACAGCCAGTCAGCCACGATCTTCACAGGGTGTATCTGCCTACTGCAACTACACCGCCGTTCAGACCAGAGAATTTCACAGGTCAGTACGGCAACATAAAAGCCAGATACACCCTGTGAAGACTGACAGACTGTGTGTAAAGGAATGTGATTCCAGCCCTGTGTAGTGGGGGGGGGGCTGTATATAGTGCTGGGATGTGAATGTACAATGTATATGTAAAGTGCTGCATAAATTGATGGCGCTATATAAGTACCTGAAATAAATAAATAAATGGGAAAGGAGCCCTGCCAAGTGACCTGCTAGAGGTCCCTATCCTCTGATTCTCCAGCGGTGATCCCTGTCCTCTGGTGTAAGGAGGAAATCTGGGAACTCAAAACTCTTAAGCCACTTTGAGTATTTTGGCGTGTGGTGGGTGTATCTGCATGCACGGTGGAAGTGGTGGGTGGTAGTGGGGGGGGGGGGTCTGTCAACTCTTGCATCTGGCCCACAAACTGCAAGCTACGCCTCTAGACATGACGCTGCCTGTATATCAAGACATCACTTGTATATCAAGTCAAAATGTATAAAAAAAAATTTGCTTGTCTTGCAAAAGGCTCCCAAACCAGGTTACTCTCAATCCAAGGTTTTACTGTGTATTGCAGCTTACCAATCGTTAGGTGTAGTAGCTGCATTCATTTTCCTTTTTTAGGCTTTTACGCCCTCTGTTTTCCCCTAGTGATATGGCCGTTAACACAACTCCTCTATTAGCATGCCCCCACTCTGGATGATTGAGCACAGAGAGCACTTTTGGACAGCAGCATTGTCAGTTTGGGGAAGGGGAGTGTCACGGAACGTCCCACACTCCGCTTGAGTGCTTCCGTCATATACCACTTCCTCCCAGTCTGTATACAGATATCAGACATTCCAACCTCTCTAAGCACAAAACAAGGCGACACTTGCTTGTGCTACCATGAACTGTTTTATTTAGAATCAAAATTACAAGACTTTATATGCCGTTGGAACCTCCTCTAACAATACAACTGTAACCTAATTAACATAATTAACATGAGCTAATTAACTAAAAAATTTACCCAGACCAGATGACAGACTTGTGGGCACCGAGCTTCACACAGTAGTATAAACACAATAGCTGGAGCTAATTACAATTAACAATACAAACAACAATCCCCCCCCCCTCAGCCTATTCATCAACAGTTCGGCTCCTAGCCAGTCCTGGAGGCTAATGTGATCAGCTCACTCAATTAACAGGTTGAGTTCAGAATCAACCAAACCAATAATAGTCTCTACATACATCCTGGGAGATATTGTGGACAAATATTACTGTCCCATTTTAAGTAGTCCGAGATATATTTTCTCACTCACCCTGTGCCATCAGGGTGACTTAGACATAAGATGTATTCTGAGTTCCATGGGCCCTCCCGTCACATCTCTCCCCTTTCGGCAGAAGACTAACACAGGAGGAGACCCCAGATGGGTTGACTCCGAAGTTAGTAAGTAGTTCCAGTCCTCTACTGCCTGTACCCACACAGTACCCCAAATAAATTGTTCCAAACAAAACATTACTCACCCAGCCAACCTCTGCCTCTCTCAGAGAACATATCTGCCGCTGGGGAGAGGCCTGGACTGGCCCTTCTCCCTGGAGTCCTTTCTGCCACTGGAGAGAAGACAGGGTGTCTGGGCTCACTCTGTCATGCTGTTGGGGATCGGGGCCCACTGCCCAGCATCCCTGGGGTATACAGGTGGAGACTGAAGTCCCATCCACCTTCACAGGAAATCCATCCTCTGTTAGTCGAGGGCAGAGTCCAACAGTCCTCGGCCCTGTTGCCAGCCCTTCTGCTGGAAACCCCGCACCATCTGTTCCGGCTAACTGTTGGGGGGGGGAGGCCGACTGCCCCGCCTCCCTGGAACTCTGTAGTTGTTGCTGGTGCTGGGCAGAGGTTGGTAACACTCTGCCCTGTTGCCAGCACTTCTGCTGGGGACTCTGCATCCTCTGCTCCGGCTAACCGTTGGGGCAGGAGGCTGGCTTCCTCCGCTCCCAAACTGTGTAGCTGCCATTGGGGAGGTGAGCCGGCTGCTTCCTTTTCCATTCCCTCATCTGGTTGCTTGGACGACATGTCTATGGTACTGTCTCCCTGGTGCATGGATCTTTGCTGGGGAGGGAAGGCCGCTTCCTCCACCCTGACCAACTGTTGGGGAGGGACAACACACACCTCCTCTCCCGTCTCCCCCTGTATCTGCTGCTGGGAAGTGATTGCCACCTTCTCACCCTGGGCCTCCGAAACTGCCACAGGTGTGGGGCAAAGGTCTTGGACCCTCTGTCCGGTTGCCAGATCTTCAGCTGGAGAAGTTTGTTGTAACTCCACAGATACTGCTGTTGGTGCTGGGTAGAGCACAGTGAAGTTTGGCTCCAATAGCAGCTCTTCTGCTGGAGGCTCATCAGGTTGTTCTTCCTCAGCAGAAAAGTCTATTAAATCCCCTACCTCTATAACTGGTGTCTGTGGATAGAGGTTCACCATCTCCTGTCCGTGGAACTCAGAAGATGCCATCAGTGCTGAGCAGAGCGCAATGAAGTTTGGCCCTAATCCCAACTCTTCTGCTGGGGGCTCACCCGATGGTTCTTCCTCAGCAGAAAAGTCTATCAAATCCCCTGTCTCTGCAACTGGTGTCTGGGGATGGAGGTTCACCATCTCCTGTCCATGGAATCCAGAAGATGCTATCAGTGCTGGGCAGAGGTTAGCAGAGCTCTGCCCGGTTGTCAGCACTTCAGGTTTGGGGATGGCAATCTCCAGATTTTCCGTTGCAGATTCTCTGGCATGCTGCTGGACAGGCACATTCCTCCATCCAAGATCATCCCATGCAGAAACAGGATCATTAAGGTCAGTCAGCACTTGCTGCATCCGCCATAAGACCTCCGCCTCCCTAGCTGTGGGGGCAGGTTGGCAAAGCACACTATTGCTCTGCCACATTGCCAACTCTTCAGCCAGGATTTCCGGGTTGTCAGCTGGTATTTCCTGATAGTCCCAGGCAAAGGGAGCCCAGTCCTGGCACTGAGCAATGTCTAGCAGCCGTCTGTAGGCGATCTCTAGCTCCCATTCCTGAACGGCCAGAAACTCCAAATCTTCCTGTGCCCAGTGCACTTTCGAAATGTTCAGTAGCCCTTCTCTGAAATCCATGATTTCGTCCACCCGCCACTCCAAATCACTCCCAAAGTTAGGGTCCCCTGTCAGCTTCACATACAACAGTCCCAAGCCGCCGTAGCTTAAGCCTTCCGTTGGGCTGTCATCCGCTATCCAGGGACATGCTTGGGATACATGCCACCGGAGGGCTCTGTAGCTCTCATCCAGCTTTATCTCTGCCCAGACCAGCCTGCTTAATTCAGCTGTCTGCTTCTTGTGTGGTTTTTCTCCCAAAAACCGCACCCGCAGTCCGTACTGCGACCAGTACCTTTCCTCGATGGAGGGGAGAACTTTTCCCTGGTGTCGCTGCTCACGGGCTAGCGCTTCCTTCCAGAGTTTGCAGCGAATAGAATCACACCATCCCAGCAGGACCTGCTCCAATACTCTGTGCTGTATCTGCATCTCTCGCAACCTCCTTCTGAATTCCTCATCCATGGCGGCTGGTATCTGTACCTCTCCTCTCCTCTCCTGCTATCCGGACCTTGGATCCAGGTGGAAGTTTGGATGTCCCAGACTGCAGGAAGCTTTCCCGCTGCTTGCCACCAATGTCACGGAACGTCCCACACTCCGCTTGAGTGCTTCCGTCATATACCACTTCCTCCCAGTCTGTATACAGATATCAGATATTCCAACCTCTTTGAGCACAAAACAAGGCGACACTTGCTTGTTGCTACCATGAACTGTTTTATTTAGAATCAAAATTACAAGACTTTATATGCCGTTGGAACCTCCTCTAACAATACAACTGTAACCTAATTAACATAATTAACATGAGCTAATTAACTAAAAAATTTACCCAGACCAGATGACAGACTTGTGGGCACCGAGCTTCACACAGTAGTATAAACACAATAGCTGGAGCTAATTACAATTAACAATACAAACAACAATCCCCCCCCCCCTCAGCCTATTCATCAACAGTTCGGCTCCTAGCCAGTCCTGGAGGCTAATGTGATCAGCTCACTCAATTAACAGGTTGAGTTCAGAATCAACCAAACCAATAATAGTCTCTACATACATCCTGGCAGATATTGTGGACAAATATTACTGTCCCATTTTAAGTAGTCCAAGACATATTTTCTCACTCACCCTGTGCCAGGATGGCACAGGGTGACTTAGACATAAGATGTATTCTGAGTTCCACGGGCCCTCCCGTCACAGGGAGTGTTAGATGTCCTAACAGATTTAAACACACTAACGAATTGCTGGCAAACTCCACTTCACACTATATAATCAGTTATAGCAAACAGTTTTTTTTTCTTTTGGGATAAAGGTTTTACACAAATAAATAGAAGCTGATCATCGTAAGCACCCCTGGCAGAAAAACAACCAATTCAGGTTAAAATAGAAATGAAAGGAAATGAAAGGCAAAACATTTTTGTATAGCTATAAAAAAACATTCTTTTCCCCTTTTTTATAAATGATCACATTCCCTCTGTTCTTAGCTGCATAAGCTAGGGGGAGGAGAAGAAGTAGCACGCTGAGCTTCCCAGTGAATGGCTGTGTGGGGGGGGGGGGGGGGGCGTGTAAGGACAAGTCTGTTCATTGGAGGAGAGCACACTGAGTTCCCAGCATAGCTGGGGAACTAACCACAAGGTGTTCTCCTGCTTAGTGCAGTCAGTTTTTTAAGAGGGACTGGCAGGAACACCAGGAATTTCACACAAAGGAAGCAATACAAAGAGAACAGGAGACTTTCTCATACAAGTACAGGGGGTCCCCTAGTTACAAACATCCGACTTACAAACGACTCCTACTTACAAACAAAGGCAGACAACAGGAAGTGAGAGGAAATCTACCCCTAACAAGGGAAATTCTTCCCTGTAAGAGCTATTATGGGGAAAAGGTACCTCCACTGATGCTTTATCACCAATGCTTGTTTCCACAACAACCCAAAATTTTCAAAATCCAATTGTCATTGGGACAGAAAGTGAGGTGAAATCTTCTGAACAGGGGCACACACAGAAAAACAAATGTTACAGGGGTGATAACTCTCTATGCTATCCAAAAAGCTTAAAAATAGTTTTTTTGGGCTGGAAAAAATGTACCTGTTCCAACTTACAAACAGATTCAACTTAAGAACAAACCTACAGTCCCTAACTTGTTTGTAACCCTGTTACCATGCAGGGTATCCCCTGTACCATGTAGTACAGCAGGCACATATCAGGAATATGAAGTGTTTGGGGTAACAAACGCTTTAAATGGTTAGACTCATCACTGTAACTGACATACCTGTATCAGCAAGAGAATTTGTACTTTTGAAAAACAACAGACTTACGGGCTGGGTTCAATGCTTTAAAATCCACATCAGTACAATCCCCCTCAATAAAAAAAAAAAAAATCCTAAATATATATTTTTCCAGCAGTCTTCTAACCAGTCCAGTACCATCATGGGAGCTTCCTTTTGTTCTTTGACAGAGGGAGGCAAGAAATTCACCTAATATGTCATTACATGAGCGTCATTAAGTCCTGTAGCACTTTAAGACAGCCTGCGTGTCAACCATAAAATTTTAAATTTCCTATAATTTTGTGTCCTAGTAACAATGGTCAGCAGGACAAAAAGAATGGGTAAACACAATTAAAACCTTACGAAGGTTATAACACTCAATAACTGCAACCATACAGTATAATTTAAAGGTGAGAATATTATTAAATGAGATCTAAACCCAAGAAACAAGCGCTACATTCTCCTTGCTGTTTTACACATAAACCCCTTAAAAACACCAATGGAACACTTCCCTTCAGGGCAGCCATCAGAAATTTTGGGGCCCCTTACACCACAGCTTTAGGCCTGGGCCCCCCAGGGTCTGACCGCCAACATTCCCCAGGGCCTGCCCACTGGCCGTCCCACTAAATCCACCCACTGGCCATCCCACTGAGTCCTTCGGTGTGGTGTGATACATGAATCCATCTATATAACAACTCTTGACTGACTAAAGCACAATACCTTTATCCCCATCCACGGCCAGCATTCTGGAGAGGGATGGGTAATGCTGGGCGTAGATGGGGATACATTGTGGAGAGAGGGATGGGTGATGCTGGGCGTGGTTGGAGATACATTGTGGAGACTGAAGGGATGGATGATACTGGGCGTGGATGGATGGGGATACATTGTGGAGACTGGAGGGATGGATGATGCTGGGCATGGATGGATGGGGATACATTGTGGAGACTGGAGGGATGGATGATGCTGGGCATGGATGGATGGGGATACATTGTGGAGAGAGGGATGGGTGATGCTGGGCATGGAAGGGGATACATTATGGAGAGAGGGATGGGTGATGCTGGGCATGGATGGGGATACATTGTGGAGATAGGGATGGGTGATGCTGGGCGTGGTTGGGGATACATTGTGGAGACTGGAGGGATGGGTGATGCTGGGAGTGGATGGATGGGGATACATTCTGGAGACTGGAGGGATGGATGATGCTAGGTGTGGATGGATGGGGATACATTGTGGAGACTGGAGGGATGGATGATGCTGGGCTAGGATGGATGGGGATACACTGTGGAGAGAGGGATGGGTGATGCTGGGCATGGATGGGGATACATTGTGGAGAGAGGGATGGGTGATATTGGTCGTGGATGGGGATACATTGTGGAGAGGATAATTCTGGGTGGGGATAAAGATGATGGAGTTGCATTGGAAAATGGATGAGGATGACTCTGGGTGGGGATGAGAGTTACATAGTGAAGAGGCTCTCCACAATGTAACTCTCATCTCCACCCAGAGTCATCCTCATCCATTTTCACAATGCAAATCAATCATGCCAGCTTGGCAGCCTACGGTGTCCCATCCAAGGAGAAGGATATTATTTAAAGTCCAAATATAAAGCACAGGGACGCAGCAGCACACACTAACTTTTTGTGAGTTACCTTCCATGCAGCTCTCTTGTATCTGCATGCACCTGACGCTGACAAACTGACCACACCCCCTGCCGGAGTCTCAGCTAATCATGATGCAAACTATCCTAGCAGCAGCAGTCAGCAGGCTCCGCCTTAGCAGAGAAGGAAGTGGAGCGAGTGCTGGCCTCAATCACCGGGGTGGTTTAGACTACTAAGCTCCCTTCTCCTTCTCTATAGCGGGTGCTGGGGGGGGGGCGTAGCTAGTAAAAGGCAAACGTCCAAAGCTGATAAGGTACTAGATGGTGGTGATAGGCTCTATTAACAGAATTTGGAATCTCACTCTTGAAGTAGACCCAAAACTCTGCCTACTTGGTTGGCTAGACGAGGAACTATACACACCTTACTCATATGTCGCTATTCTTAGAGTCCTATTTATTGCTAGAAAACTCATAGCACAAAAATGGCTTTCTGCACTGCCTCCTACATATGCGGAATGGGTTACTGCTGTAAATGAGACTCTTTTAAAGGAACAACTAACATACAAACATAGGGGTAACCCGACATAATTAGAACATATCTGGGATGCTTGGTTGGATGTACCTGGGTTAGCTTCTTTACAATTGGTTCACAATAGAATTTTTATTGGTAAGACCTCATCTACTTAACTGAAAAGAGGCTGATTGGATAGGAACTACCTGTAGCAGCGAAGGGTGAATATTGGAGATCTCTTTATAGCTCTGTTTGAAGTAATAAATTTGATGTGGTGGTACCTAGACTTGCAGAGGTCAACTGTTATGGTTTTTGTTCCTATGTTTAGATGTGTTTTTTATTTTGCCCATCTGGGAATATGTTTGACTACCATGAATCACACCCCGATTTTTAGGGGTGAATGGTTCCCTTGCCCTGCTCTTTGGGCCTATAGGTCTGGTGAGCGGAGTTGGGGGAAAAGATTTGCAGAGAACACACGACCTATGGCAGAACACAAAAACAATTACCTCAGGATTCATTTTATAACATGTTCCTTTATTTCATATGGAATTTTTTCTTTAAATACTGTAAATACATGATTACCATGAAGGCAGCTGGCTATGTCGATGGATAAGTTTGTGTCAACATTATACTGTGTTTTCTGATTTAAAAAAAAAAAAACATTCTAGTGGGGAAACAATCAGTACAGAGATGGACATACTTTGCTTTTACTATTAATCATCTAAGATTCTCTGTAAAGGATAAGTACTGTATGTTTAGCCATTTGAGGGTTGTGCTATACATTAGATTTGTGTCCTTTGCAGCCTGTCTTAGTAACCCATACTCTAGTCATTTTGTTTTTCATTCAACCAGCCAGTTAAACAAAAAAAAAAGAAATGACCCGATTCCCCCTTCCACACATTCAATGTGGATGGGGAAACCACTCCCACTGAGCCTAGCAGCAGGGAGATATACACTGATTAGCGCTGAAAATCGACTTCTGTACAACCAGGCTGCCCATACAGGGATTGATATTTGTCTGGGCCCTGCTGAACAGGCTAAATTTCAATGCATATATTGCCGGCTTAAGTGATAGCATTTTTTCCAGTTTTGGTGAGATCAGTAAGGGCCCAGCCAGAAAAATTAGGTAATGGGGTTGATTTTGTTAATGTACGAGAGGGCGTAACATTCCATTTATTCTACACACGCTTACCTCACTGTCCTCATGGCTGTTTAAAAACACTGCTCGATTACTTTTGCTCACTTCCTGGACAGACTATAGGTCATGACAGAGGAAGGAGTTGACCAGCTGATCTCACATACCCTGCATCATCTACCCTCAGCTGGTCAATTCCTTCCTGTGTCATGACAGTAAAATAAATAAAATAAAATAATAAAAAGAACAGATTAGTGCAAACTGCATTTTTTTTTCCGACATACCCCCCTACTACATTTATACACTTATCCCAGTGTTTAACTAATGCCTGGAAAGCTTCGGCATAGAAAGATTTGTCAGTACGCCTGAACCATCCTAGGACAGCAATTTCATGACAGGTCATGCGTCCATTGTCCAGAATCAGGCGTTCCACACGCTCAATGTTCACAGAAATGACTGCTGTGGGCTTGGAACCACCACAGCCAGGTCTTACTGTCTTATTGCAACTAAGCATCTCATCACTATACTGTGCTTTAAGTCTTCTGTAGATATCCGTGGGTTTTACGCCTTCGTTCACAGGAAACTTCTTAACCACACGCTGTTCCATGCATGCACTAACACGGTTGTCTGGCATTTTGATTAAAGGTCTCTGGACTGGCCCGGGCCGTGACATGTGCACCATCTATCAGTAAAAGGACACACTTGCCACTCACTACTGCGTGTAGTACCGCCACGCTAGCATCACTTTTTATAACTGTAAAATTAAAAGTCAGAGACTTGAACCCCTCTCATAAATAGACTGTTTACTTTGCAATAGAAGTTGAATTTTCCCCAGAGCTTAGTGAATGTGGTGAAGCTCAGATGACTTCCATCATCCAATCGTTTGCAGGCAAAAACATGTTTTTTTTATTTTCCTTGTATATGATTGGGTATTCTTTGCAATGTGAAATTATACCACATTCACTAAGCTTGCAAAGTGAAACTTCCCTTGCAAAGTGAACAAATTATTTTTCAGAACTCAACCCAAATGAGTTATGTAGCCAAGTCCAGGACCCCTTGAGGCCTAATGGTGACCTCCAGAGTTAGGGACAACTGACATCCTTCTGTGTAAAGTGGGTTACAAGGCATAGTGGGTGTAATGCAAGGTAAACTGATGGGCACCAGACACTTCTTGAATGCAAAGAGATTTATTGTCTTTTAAACAGAACTGTGGGAGAGAGGGTTAGGGCCAGGACACCCTTTAGTAGATGCAGTGTTAATTGGCAGACTCCGAGACTTCTATAGGCAGACAGCCATGCAGTGAAAGGCATCCAGCTAGACACCACATCTGCATGAGTAGGACCGCTGTCTCCTATGGCAACAATCTTGTAACAGTTTCTAATTAACTCCTCCACTTTTTCTACAATCTCCTATCTCCTACAAGCTCCCAGTCTTTCACTAGACTAACAGATCCACTAGCCACTGGATCTCCTGAGCTCTTCCAATCTTCTCACTCAGTATCTTCCTCAAGCGTCACCCCCGCATCCCTGCTGGGATCCTAACTTGGCACTCACGGATACTCCTCAAGTGTCACCCCGCTGGCCTGTTTGGTCCCTGGCTTGGCACACAATAATTCTCCGCAAGCGTCACCTCCACTGAAAATCCCCATTCATTCTTATGCCCCGTACACACGGTCGGATTTTCCGATGGAAAATGTCCGATCGGAGCGTGTTGTCGGAAATTCCGACCGTGTGTGGGCTCCATCGGACATTTTCCATCGGATTTTCCGACACACAAAGTTGGAGAGCAGGAGATAAAATTTTCCGACAACAAAATCCGTTGTCGGAAATTCCGATCATGTGTACACAAATCCGACGGACAAAGTGCCACGCATGCTCAGAATAAAAAAAGAGATGAAAGCTATTGGCCACTGCCCCGTTTATAGTCCTGACGTACGTGTTTTACGTCACCGCGTTTAGAACGATCGGATTTTCCGACAACTTTGTGCGACCGTGTGTAGACAAAACAAGTTTGAGCCAACATCCGTCGGAAAAAAACCTAGGATTTTGTTGTCGGAATGTCCGAACAAAGTCCGACCGTGTGTATGCCCTATTAGTCTGTCCCTGCAATGCCCTTATCTTGTCTAATGTCACCAGGCACCCGGCCACCTAGCGACAGAAGAGAGAAGTGCAGCAATTTCAGCGTTAGGGTGAAATCAATTGATCTCCTGACAATTAGCCAAGGCAACTATCACTTGGCAGCTAAATTTAATAGCAACCCTGCCTAAACACCAGGGTGCTATTGTTATAAGATTTCTGTGGTATATAATAGTGGTGAAATGGGCAGCTATGCATGCAGATGCAGACTACAGGAGGTACCTGCAACATGTTTATAAAACGCCAATGTCTTAGGAAACCCTTTTTTTTGTTTTTGCTTTCTATCTGCTGCTGGATTAGAGCACTGAAAAACATGCAACCTATGCAAAATCTTTCAGTTTATGTAAACCTAGGCTCATGGCCTTTTGAATAAGAATTGGTTTGGGTGTGTTCGAATCGAACCCGCCAGGAAGTCGGCACTGCACACCGCCAATCATAGGGGGCGTATGTATGTGCAGCCGCCGGTCAGGAAATGCCTCACTGCCTATGGTTGGCTGTGTCCAGTGACAGCTTCCTGGAGGGTTCGATCCGAACACACCCGAGCCCATCACTACTTTTGAATTCGACACACAAGGAACATTATGGCTCCATGCACACTAGCGTTTTTTATAAGCTCAAAAAAATGCTAAAAAAAAAGCTGGATGGAAAATGCTGATAGTAGCGGTTTTGTGCCAGCTTGTAGTAATGTTAGTAGCTTCTATAAGCTTTTAGGAACACTTGGGAGCATTAGCATTTTATTTGCATTTTTACAGTACATGAAGAAACGAAAACAGCTGTTAGGAGCGTTTTAGCATTTTTTTTCTGAAGGAAAAACGCTTCCAAAAACGCTACATAAACATTTTTTTCAGCTCCTAAATGCTGAAGCTTGGAAAATGCTTCTAGCATAAAATAGTGTGCATGGACACTATTAGGATAACACTATTAGCCTAATAGTAAGTTTCAACAGTTGTTTACATTGGCTTGGCGTTTAAAAAGAATTCCAGGTATGGCTATTTTTACATAGTTACATTGGTCCAGCTTGGTGCCTGTGCCAAGCGGGCGATCTCCAGCGTTCACAATGCAGCAAGGCAGCTGCTCAGCATGGAACCAAGGGACTATTGGAGATCACTGTAATAATGGTGTCTACTCAGTGATTTTCAGCTTCAGGAGGGAATCCACAGGTATATATATATATATACACACACACACATACGTATACCATACAAACTGGACTGATATAACTATGTGAAAATATCCACACCTGGAATTCTTCTTCAATACCCCTAGGGCAGAAATAGGACATGTACTGAACAGCAGATGTGCACACTGGACAGACAATGAATAGTTTGATTCTCTGACCATTTTTGGTAAACAATCAAATCACCACAGATATGATAAATGTTAGTATGTTCATGATCACAAAGATTAAAATTTACAGACTGGTGGGTTCAGGAGAGTGTGTGCCCTTCAGAGGAGTCTCAACAAGGTATTATGATTCTAAAACTTCACATCCCTATATATAGCAATTGTAGAAAAGCTAAGAAAAAGTACCATTGGGACTTTGGAGGCACATCATGTTAACATAAAATATTCTTTTATTAGAAACGTTTTTATAAAACTGGAGCTGGATGACTCACAGGCAGCATCACTAAGACCTCCCTCCTATTTCTAGAATGTACTGGAACCTTCTAGAAAAATGGGAGGGAAAGTAAGGTGGAGCTGCCTTGAGTATTCTGAGGGCCCTGACCAATCACCAACTTGGGTCAGCCCAGCAGGGGAAGAAAGTTTGGGTGGAAGCTGGAGATGGAGTGGTAGGCTGTCGTGGCCTTTGAGGGAGCTCCCCAGTCTGGGGGGGGTGAACTTGGGCCTGGGCTCAGGTGTGGACGGGACCTTCTCAAGACCCACAGAGGTGTCCTGGCCAGGAGGCACTGGGAGCAAGGAGCAGACAGCGGGAGAACACTGCCAGGCAAGTCTCCAGGAGGAACAGGAACAAGCCTGTTCCTCCTAGGGACTGGGAGGCACGCCTGAGAGGATTGGGACGGAGCTGTCTGGGATGTGTGCAGAGCCAGTCAGGAGGACTGTGGTGACACGGCAGCTGCAGCCTGGCAGTGCCTGAAGAGGTGGTACTAGGAGCATTAGCCACAGATAGGACAGCTAGCACCAAAGACTTTTGTTTTACTACACCAAAGGGGCCTGCAGCCCCTGCCTGCAAAGGGAATTCAACCAGACCCAACTGAGATTGTGCTGGGTCTGAAACCTGTGCTAGCTGGTCCTGGGAGTGATAGTCTGCAAGCAAGTGTATGTTGGAGGTAGGATAGGAGAGAATGTATATACTGGAGCGTATATGGTTCAAGTCCCTACAGAGTTTCATTGTTTAAAATGGGCATCCCATATGCACCCTTCCTGATCCAAGTTCAATTTCCCTAATAAAAAACACAAACAAAGCTGCAATGACTGTTTCTAGTCTCTGAGCAATTGGAAATTTGTGTGCCTGGCTGTGCAGGGTGGGAGCCGACCACATTCACCAGCGTCCCTTACGGGGGTAGCGTTGTATTTGATGTAACGTACATACATTATAGAATATCAAAGTACAATCATTAAAATCAATTACTAATCAAAATAGTACATTCATATAACAAGATGTAAATTTAAAATGGCCTGACGTGCTTCATGAACATTATCCACATCCTCAGGAGCCAGAGATATATAGTACAATTTGAGAAACCATCTAAAACAGAAAACATAATAATGGTAATAAATATACAAACAGTAGGAACAAAACGATGCTGGATAGCCGCACTCCACTTTGGGGTGCAGCTATCTAGCATTGTTTTTGTTCCTATGTCTCTGTTGCAAACAGAGACGGCACCCAATCTGATTGTGGAGACAGCTGATCCTAGGAGGGGTAATTGTCTTACAGCGGTGAACTCCTAAATATACAAACAGTGCAAGGTTCCAAAGTGTTCCCATCAGGGTATTTTCCCAAGTAGATGACAAGTGGGAAAAGAAGCCTCTGACAGCAACTACCATGGGGAGGGGGGTTGGGGAGGCTAAAGAAAGGGGAACAGTGTCCAGCCCAATAGTGCCTAGTTTATGTCAAAATAGAGCAGAGCAAATATGTACCAAATATACAGTGCCTTGAAAAAGTATTGATACCCCTTGAAATTCTCCACATTTTGTCATGTTACAACCAAAAATGTAAATTTATTTTATTGGGATTTTACGTGATAGAACAACACAAAGCGGCACATAATTGTGAAGTGGAAGAAAATAATGAATGTTTTTCAAAATTCTTTACAAATAAATATCTGAAAAGTGTGGCGTGCATTTGTATTTAGCCCCCTTTACTATGATACCTCTTACTCAAATATAGTGGAACCAATTGCTTTCAGAAGTCACCTAATTAGTAACTAGAGTTCAAGTGTGTGTAATTTATTCTCAGTATAAATACAGCTGTTCTGTGAAGTCCTCAGAGGTTTGTTAGATAGCCTTAGTGATCAAGAAACACACCAGACAGGTCAGAGATAAAGTTGTGGAGAATTCAAAAGTAGGGTCAGGTAATGAATAAATATCCCAAGCTTTGAACATCTCACGGAGCACTGTTCAATCCCTCATCCGAAAATGGAAAGAGTATGGCACAACTGCAAACCTACCAAGACATGGCCATCCACCTAAACTGACAGGCAAGTCAATGAGAGCATTAATCAGAGAAGCAGCCAAGAGCCCCAATGATAACTCTGGAGGAGCTGCAGAAATCCACAGCTCAGGTGGGAGAATCTGTCCACAGGACAACTATTAGTCGTGCACTCCATAAATCTGGCCTTTATGGAAGAGTGGCAAGAATAAAGCCATTGTTGAAAGAAAGCCAGAAGAAGTCTGTTTGCAGTTTGTGAGAAGCCATGTGGGGGACACAGAAAACATGTGGAAGAAGGTGCTTTGATCAGATGAGATCAAAATTGAACTTTTTGGCCTGAAAGCAAAAAGATATGTGTGTCAGAAACTAACACTGCACATCACACTGAATACACCATCCCCTCCGTGAAACATGGTGGTGGCAGCATAATGTTTTGGGGATGCTTTTTTTCATCAGGGACCGGGAAGATGGATTGAGCCAAATACAGGACAATCTTAGAAGAAAACCTGTTAGAGTCTGCAAAAGACTTGAGACTGGGACAGAGGTTCACTTTCCAGCAGAACAACGACCTAAACATACAGCCAGAGCTACAATGGAATGGTTTAGATCAAAGCATATTCATGTTTTAGAATGGCCTAGTCAAAGTCCAGACCTAAATCCAATTGATGATATGTGGCAAGACTTGAAAATTGCTGTTCACAGATGCTCTCCATTCAACCTGATAGAGCTTGAGCTATTTTGCAAAGAAGAATGGACAAAAATTTCACTCTCTAGATGTGCAAAGCTGGTAGGCACATCATTAAAAAGACTTGCAGCTGTAATTGGTGGTTCTATAAAGTATTGACTCAGGGGGGCTGAACAAAAATGCATGCCACACTTTTCAGATATTTATTTTTTTTTTAAATTTGAAAACCATTTATTATTTGCGTTCCACTTCACAATTATGTGCCACTTTGTGTTGGTCTATAACATAAAATCCCAATAAAATACCCTTATGTTTTTGGTTGTAACATGACAAAATGTGGAAAAAATTAAAGGAGTATGAATACCTTTTCAAGGCACTGTAACTACACATAATTATATCATAGAAATCTAATGATATTTCACTCCTGAACCACCTCAGCAGTCAGCCTTTTCATATAAGGTTATGGCAGAAAATGTTTTTTTTTTTATATTAAAATGTACCTCAAAACCCAAACATTTACCATAATTAAAATCATATATTTACCTTAGACAAATGGCCCAAAAGGTCCAACTGGAGGTTCGTTTGTCTTTCTACAAAAGGTATTGTGATTGTTGAAACCATTAATGATATCCTCAATAAATTCCTTTTACCAATATTGTTTAGATATAAAATCTTTTCAAACTGCACAATTACTAATAATACAAATAATGACTATCATCCAACTAAGAGCTCCAGAGTTTATGAAGTCTTATTGGCACTTTCAGAAAAACACATACTGGAGAAAATAAGCTGGACCAGAGCACCTTTATTTTATTAAATCTTGATCCTAATAATCTAAACATATCTTCTGTTTTAGGTCTGTGCTGCCAGAAGGAGTAACAACAGTCTTCATACTTGAAGAGCACAAGGGCCAACCATAAAAGTCCAACATTTCAAAGGCATTGTCCTCTTCTCTAATACAGATGCATAGATGCTTCTCCCAAGTTTTCCATGTTTATATTTTTCTCTTCCACCATGGTTTATTCCATGATTTAACAGTTCAAATATTAACAGATCATTCCAAAAGGAAATACATACAAAGTAATGTCTACCAGCTTAATGCAGAACAGGAGTTCTGTGGATGGTACTAATGATCTACAGCTGCATCCACAGCCCTGTGGCCTGGAATCCATATGTGCCTAGGTGGGTTCATAGATGCACAGTCTGGTGTGACTCAAAGGTCAAAGCGATATTGACGTGCCTCATGGCTGATTTACTTTGTCCTCTGAACTGTTTAGCCCACTGAAATCATGACTATTTTGTAAGAGAGTTCAAATTTCTAACCATAAAATAGTATCAGAGCTACTGAACACTTACTCTAAATGAAAATTTTAACTCCTGAACTCCAGGCAAACAGCTAATTACACAGATCATTATTATTATTATTATTCAGGATTTATATAGCACCAACAGTTTGCGCAGTGCTTTACAAAGGTAAAGTGAGACAGTACAGTTACAGTACAATAAAATACAGGAAGGTTAAGAAGGCCCTGCTTATAATAGCTTACAATCGGATAGGCGGGGGCAAGTGGTACAAAAGGCCGGCTTCTGTCAGACGTGCATGCTGGAAAACCAGCAGCCGACTGACTCCCAATCAGCACTCTCAGCCAATGGCAGAGAGCGCGGATCAGAGTGTTCTGATGGGAGGATCGTTGAACACAACAGCTCAGCGGGGGAGATCGCTGAACTAACCTCACATGGTTAGTACAGCGGCTCTGACTGGAGCTGTCAGTTTTTTTTGTACAACCCAAAAAAACTGTAGTGTGTACCGGGCTTTATTTAGAGGCGTGATAGGCTTCCCTGAAGAGATGAGTTTTCGGGGATCGCCTAAAGGTGGCCAGAGTAGGAGATAGCCAGACAGATTGAGGTAGGGAGTTCCAGAGGTTGGGAGAGGCTCTGGAGAAGTCCTGGAGATGAGCATGCAAGGAGGAGACAAGAGCTTGAGAGCAGGAGGTCTTGGGAGGAGCTGAGACAACGGTTTGGGAGATACAAGATTAGTGATGTAGCTCGGGGCAGAGTTGTGGATGGCTTTGTAGGTTTTTGTTAGTATTTTGCATTTAATTTGCTGGGAAATTGTAAGCCAGTGGAGGGATTGGCAGAGAGAGGTGGCAGACACTGAGCGGTTGGTAATGTAGATGAGCCTAAAAGCAGCATTCATGATAGACTGAAGAGGGGATAACCTATGGAGAGGTAGGTCAATGAAAAGGGAGTTGCAGTAGTTAAGGCAAATGATAACAATGGAGTAAATGAGTAGCTTGGTGATTTCATTTGTTTAAAAAGGGTGAATTTTAGAGATGAAATACATATATGGGAGCTATTTTACCCACCAAAAGATTTGTATTTCTTTTCATCCTGTTTGGAAAAGATCTATCTTTTCAGTCAACTCTGTCTTCCTATCAGCAATCTCCTTGCACTAGAAGCCAGTTGATTTGCTCCTTGTTCAGCTCCCCTAGAAGCAGAAAGTTAATGTGTTTCAAAGTTACAAGCAGAGTGGGGTCACGGTGGTCTTAGTAGGGGTGGTCACTTGCCTCATGGTTAGTTGGAGCAGGAATAGGGACAGAATCATTTTGACTGTTTTTGGTTTATTTCTCTCTTTGGTGTATGTGGGTCTTAGATCAAAGCTGTTTTTTCGGTGCTGAGGATTCTGGGTTCGACAGCGGAGGCTCATGGGAATTATGTTGGGAGTTTTGAAGGAATTTATTAGAATAATGTTACTGTCGTAGCAGCAGGGGTTTTAAGGGTCTTCGAAGGTGGGAGATTGTAGTAAAATTTTGGTCAATAATGGTTGGGCCCATCGCAGGTATGAGTGTACCTTCCATATTGAACGTGGGCTTGTATCAAGGATAAATAGAGTTAAAATTGTCCTTGAGTCGGTGCAGTTGTGGCTGAAGGCCTTGAAGTGGAATTGTGGATACAGCCAGTTCGTAATTTAAATGTGCCTTTAAAGACCCTAGATCAGAAAATAGGTCAGTCTTTATCAGATTTGTTGATATAAAAATTTGTTAATAAATTGAAACTTTTAAAAGTTTACATTTTGGAGTGGTTGTTTTAATAAATGGCTGCTATGGCCTTTTAAACCCAAACAATTCTGAGTCCAGTGGTTTGTTTTGGTATCTGGTCATTGCAGTCGTAATACAAAGCATACCTTAGTCATGTTTTCAATTAGAGACTAATTTAGTAACAACAAGATTGCTAGTTTCATGAGAAATTCAACTTTACCACAATTACTTCCTTATTCCTATTCCACTTCTATTCAAAACTACTTTGGGGACAGGGACTTGTGAAAGGTTTATATACTTTGTAATGTGCTGTAGACTTTCTAAAGCTGTATAAATTAATAAAATAGATGAATACATTTGTCTACATATTTTATAGATTGTAAAATGTATCTTATATCATTAAAAGCACAGCATGTACAATATCTCACAAAAGTGAGTACACCCCTCACATTTTTGTAAATATTTTATTATATCGTTTCTTGTCACAACACTAAAGTAATGACACTTTGCTTCAATGTAGTGAGTGTACAGCTTGTATAACAGTGTAAATTTGCTGTACCCTCAAAATAACTCAACACACAGCCATTAATGTCTAAACCGCTGGCAACAAAAGCGAGTACACCCCTAAGTGAATATGTCCAATTTTCCCTTTCCCGGTGTCATGTGACTCGTTAGTATTACAAGGTCTCAGGTGTGAATGGGGAGTAGGTGTGTTAAATTTGGTGTTATCGCTTTCACTCTCCCATACTGGTCACTGGAAGTTCAACATGGCACCTCATGGGAAAGAACTCTCTGAGGATCTGTCTACATAAAGACTGCCTAGGCTATAAGAAGATTGCCAAGACCCTGAAACTGAGCTGCAGCACGGTGGCCAAGACCATACAGCGGTTTAACAGGACGGGTTCCACTCAGAACAGGACTCGCCATGTTCGACCAAAGACATTGAGTGCATGTGCTCAGTGTCATATCCAGAGGTTGTCTTTGGGAAATAGAGGTATGAGTGCTGCCAGCATTGCTGCAGAGGTTGAAGTGGTGTGGGGGGTCAACCTGTCAGTGCTCAGACCATACGCCACACACTGCATCAAATTGGTCTGCATGGCTGTCGTCTCAGAGGGAAGCCTCTTCTAAAGATGTTGCACAAGAAAGCCTGCAAACAGTTTGCTAAAGACAAGCAGACTAAGAACATGGATTACTGGAACCATGTCCTGTGGTCTGATGAGACCAAGATAAACTTATTTGGTTCAGATGGTGTCAAACATGTGTGGCGGTAACCAGGTGAGGAGTACAGGGACAAGTGTGTCTTGCCTACAGTCAAGCATGGTAGTGGGAGTGTCATTATCTAGGGCTGCATGAGTGCTGCCGGTACTGGGGAGCTACAGTTCATTGAGGGAACCATGAATGCCAACATGGACTGTGACATACTGAAGCAAAGCATGATCACCTCCATTTGGAGACTGGGCCGCAGGGCAGTATTCCAACGTGATAACGTCCCCATACACACCTCCAAGACGACCACTGCCTTGCTAAAGAAGCTGAGGGTAAAGGTGATGGACTGGCCAAGCATGTCTTCAGACCTAAACCCTATTGAGCATCTGTGGGGCATCCTCAAACGGAAGGTGGAGGAGCACAAGGTCTCTAACATCCACCAGCTCCGTGATGTCATCATGGAGGAGTGGAAGAGGACTCCAGTGGCAACCTGTGAAGCTCTGGTTAACTCCATGCCCAAGAGGGTTAAGGCAGTCCTGGAAAATAATGGTGGCCACACAAAATATTGACACTTTGAGCCCAATTTGGACTTTTTCACTCAGGGGTGTACTCACTTTTGTTGTCAGCGGTTTAGACATTAATGGCTGTGTGTTGAGTTATTTTGAGGGGACAGCAAATTTACACTGTTATACAAGCTATACACTCATTACTTTACATTGTAGCAAAGTGTCATTTCTTTGGTGTTGTCACATGAAAAGATATAATAAAATACTTACAAAAATGTGAGGAACGTACTCACCTTTGTGAGATACTATATATATATATATATATATATATATATATATATATATATATAAACACGCACGCACGCACGCACGCACACACACACGTCCCAATATTTATGGACCAGACTGTATGTACACTGCTTTCTTTGTAGCCTATATCTACAGTGCATTATGTGGTGTACTGTTTCTAATACACTTCAGGCGGTGTACACAGTATCTAATACAGTGTGTACAGTTTTTACTACACTTCTGGTGATGTACTGAGTATAAAATACAGTGCGGCCGTTGTATAGTTTCTAATACAGTACAGGCGGTGTACACAGTATCTAATATAGTGTGAACAGCTTCTACTACTTTTCTGGTGGTGTACACAGTATCTAATACAGTGTGTACAGTTTCTAATACACTTCAGGTGGTGTATTTATATATATATATATATATATATATCTATTGTGACAGTAGAGTTCCCTGTCCTAGTAATTGTTGCCCAGGGTTCTCAAATAGGCAGGTTGAGGGGCTCCAGAGGTATTTAACATGGAGGAATCAGTTTTCACAGTTTCCTCCAAAGTTTGTAAAATCCATTTGGGGACCTGGAGCCTGGAGATTCCATAGCGTTATGGGTGGAACAGAATCTATAATCCTGGGACCGGGTTTTGGGAACAGCCAGGAGTCTGGCTGGTTGATTGAGCAGGTGGGTCCTGGGCTTATAGCAGAATAAGGATTAGGGTTCTGGGCTCCACCCAGAGAGACAGGAGGTCTCCAGGAGTCCAGAGAGTGCAGGTGTGCACTACTTAAAGTCAGATACCCAAGTCTGAGGATCAGTGCAGTGAGGAGCTGCTTTCTAGATAGACGCTGTGTGTGTTGAAGCTGTGTGCATCTAAGGAGACAGATGAGAGCCTGAAGTGGAAGGCCTGAGCAGCAAGGAAGCTGAAAAGAGGTACAGTAGTTGTATGGGAACCCTGTTATATGGCCAAGAGGGCTGAAGCGTAAAGCCTAAGTGGCAGTACTACTGAAGAGAGCCAGGTGGCTTGTCATTTTTTCATTTGTAATTGTTTTTGGGAGAAGAACCCCTATGTGGGCATCCAAGTGCATGTATGAACTTTCCTTTATTTTAATAAACGTGGGCTACCATGCCCTTAAACTAAAGTTAGACATCCCCCAATGTCACACTATATATATATATATATATATATATATATATATATATATATATATATATATATATATATATAGAAAAAACACATGGAACGATGCTTGATGCCAAAAAGTGTCCTTTTACTGAAAAGTTAATCCATTGAATATTTCAAAATACAAGCAAGCCACTGTACAGTTCCGAGCGCCAATCGCTCTTCGTCAGGCTTTTCAGGCTGTGTGTGAAAAGCCAAACCACACTATGTTCTTTTATCCACACCCAGTCTGATACACACCTGTGTCACTTAACCAATTGTCCTATACAAAACACCAAAAACCATTCTAATATTTAACCCTACTGAATAAACCTACTACCCTAAAACCATCCTAAATTCCCCAATAGGGGATAATTTACAAGACAGGTTCATCATATTATATCTCAAATGTCATCATCATATCACTTGTGAACCAATTATATTATCTCATTTCATTAGCTCGGTGTTTTGCAAATATTTCTCATGAATATACATATGTTACTATTCTTGTTCATGTCTCAAAATTCTTCATGGATTCCAGTTGATATTCTGCTATCTAGTATTTCCAACGGGAGCCTTTGTGATCAATCTAAAGAAAATCTAACATATTCAAAAATAGTCATACCTTCTAATCAATCTCGCACTGTAAATTTCTAAACAAACAAAAACAAATCATAGTCCCTGTTCATACCATCAGGGTGCAGGGACTGTAATTTGTTAATCCACCAAACTTCACGTCTTTTTAGTTTCAAAATCCTATCACCCCCTCTTTTGTCATGGGGAATCTCTTCTAAAACCATAAAACGTAGATCGGTGTCTTTGTGGCCCATTTCTGAGAAGTGACGCGATACAGGTAAACTTGATTGGGGATGTCTAATTGTACTACGGTGTTGTGCGATACGGTCTTTAATATTTTGGGTTGTTTCCCCCACGTAAAGGAGATTGCAAGGGCATGTGAGAATGTAAATCACATATGATGACTGACAGGTATAAAAGCCGTTAATAATTATTTTCTTATTAGTCCTAGGATGAGAAAAATTATTCCCTTTGATAACTAAATTGCATTGAATGCAATTGAGACAAGGGTAACAGCCTTTTCTTTTGCTGCCAAGAAAAGTCATCTTTTTCTCATCCTGCCTCTCTGGTTTAAATTCGGATCGCACTAAGAGATCGCGCAAAGTTTTATTGCGCCGGTATGCCTTCATCGGAGTTAACTGAAACTCCTCTATGTGAGGATAGGATCGTTTCAATATCGTCCAATGTTTTCTCAATACATTAAAGATCCTATCGCTATAACTGTTAAACTGGAAGACAAATGGAATTCTAGGTTTATCAGCTGAGTATCTCTTCCTATTGGGAATTTCACTAGGGTTCAAAATTTTATTTAATTCGTGTCGGATTATGTCTTCTGGATAGCCCCGCTCCTTAAACTTGCAGCACATTTCATCTAATCTTTCATCTTTAACTGTAGTATCACTCACTATTCGCGTCACTCTGAGAAGCTGGCTTCTAATGATAGAGCTAAAGGCATGAGGGGGATGATAGCTGTCATATCTCAATAACTGATTCCTATCCGTAGGTTTCGTGTATATGTCAGTTTCAATCCGTCCCTGTTTTATGTATGCCCGTATATCTAGAAAGGGGACCGAATCTCCGCCAATATGAATTTTGAACTGAATATTTGGTGAAATACTATTAATCATCTCATCAAACGTTTTGAGTGATTCAATGTTGCCCCGCCATATGACAAAAATGTCATCTATATAGCGCCACCAAGTGGCGCAATGTTCCCGAAAAAGGTCATTCACAAAAATATGTTTTTGCTCAAAATCATGCATAAATGAACAGGCATATGGCGGGGCAACATTAGAACCCATGGCTACCCCCGTCAATTGCACATAGTACCGATCCTTAAAGAGAAAATAGTTATTGTACAAAATCAATCTAAACAGTTTAGATGGTTTTTGGTGTTTTGTATAGGATAATTGGTTAAGTGACACAGGTGTGTATCAGACTGGGTGTGGATAAAAAAACATAGTGTGGTTTGGCTTTTCACACACAGCCTGAAAAGCCTGACGAAGAGCGATTTGCGCTCGGAACTGTACAGTGGCTTGCTTGTATTTTGAAATATTCAATGGATTAACTTTTCAGTAAAAGGACACTTTTTGGCATCAAGCATCGTTCCATGTGTTTTTTCTATCATTTATGGTGGAGTTTTGGGAGTCCACCTTGACGGTGCCTTGATTGAACAAGGATATCAAGATAAGAGGGTAACCCACCTGATGTTCATTTATTACACTCCCAGTGAGTAAGTTACCTTCAGTCGAGATGGATACCAATGGAGCTACATTTTCATACACCCAAGAAGAGACCACACAGATCATGTCTCAGATCTCAGGATCCAGAAATTTCCTGACGGGCAATACCCCGGTCTACAACTCTCGTACATGGGAGAAATTAAGAAAGAAACACACATCTCTGGAATTGCACGGGCTTACTTTGGCCGAATACCATCGAGTACAACGAATCCCTAGAGGTTTGAGGGTACGTTTGGCCCCGACCCTATTCAGCGATAATGATGAGTTCAAGAGTACATTTATGCAGATTCTCAACAAATGTTCATTTGATTTAATGACTTTGACCATTTCATTCATACACAAGGAATTGGCTTCATTGTCGGAACAACTCACCAAGATCGAATCAGAATTGCGTACCGCGATGTCTCTGGAAGAGTTTAACAAATGTAAGGAGATGGCCGATGAAAGTATTAACAAATATCGTTGTGAACTGGAGACCAGAAAACGTAACAAATTTGATCGGGATATTGAGGACTATGAGAGGAACCAGGTATACCGATGGCCACGTCCATACAACCGACGAGGTCGCAGCGACTATGGAAGCCATAGGAGAGAGATATCTGACAACTCTTCAGCCAATACAGATACCGATTCCTCATCCAATTTTTTACAAACAGATCGCAGAGAACGGTCTACTACTCGGATGCAAACCAGGTCCCGCTACAACAGAGAAGGAAGCCACGACAGATATCGCAACACACGAGGCAACCGTGGCCGACCAAGGGAGACCTAGTTCATAACATCTCCAGGCGGGTCCTATCATCGGATGAGGTAGGACTTTTTAACCGTGGTTTATCTTACTGTCCTAAAAGTCACCTAGATCCATTTCAGTTAGATCAAGATCTGTATCGCCTATTTCGCAATATTAGATGGAAGGTCCATTTTCTTCACAAACCATTTGTTCATAATGACATACCTGAAGGGAGACTAAGTAGTAAAAGTCTAGGACTGGTAATGAAATCTAAATCCGTCCCCCCTACTACTTATGTACCTGTTGAGATGTTTGTACAGGAAGTTACCCGAGATGTGAAACGTCTGTTAAAACAAGTGGACTTCAAAGATCATGTACCTAACAATTTGTCCCCTCATGAAAGAGTGACATTGCGGGAACTAACCAAACGGAATGACATTATTTGTAAACCTGCTGATAAAGGGGGTTCGGTAGTCATTATGGACCCCCAGGCTTATGAGAATGAGATCAGGCGACAATTGGATGATGATACAGTATACAAACCTCTACAATCAGATCCCACATGGAGTATCAGAAAGATCTTGGAGAGTATTGTAAAACCGGCATTAAAAGAAGGACTAATCTCACATGATTTATGCGAATTTTTGTTACCAACACATACCCGTATTCCGGTCCTGTATATACTCCCCAAGATCCATAAGGACAAACATTCCCCACCGGGACGCCCGATTGTATCGGGGAGGGATTCGATCTTTGTACCCACGGCCAAACTACTGGATAAAGTACTATCACCCTTGATAAAGGCCACCCCATCCTACATCAAGGACTCCGGTGACTTTCTAACCAAAATTAGGGACCTACCACAAATTCAAAATGAATATATCCTGGTCACTTGGGATGTAACAAGTTTATACACATCGATTCCTCATGGGGCTGGCATTGAGGCAGCGCTAAGCCTAATTAGGAATTGTCAGGAGTATTCGGAAGCTCAGATTATTTTTTTTGAGAAACTGTTTAGATTGATTTTGTACAATAACTATTTTCTCTTTAAGGATCGGTACTATGTGCAATTGACGGGGGTAGCCATGGGTTCTAATGTTGCCCCGCCATATGCCTGTTCATTTATGCATGATTTTGAGCAAAAACATATTTTTGTGAATGACCTTTTTCGGGAACATTGCGCCACTTGGTGGCGCTATATAGATGACATTTTTGTCATATGGCGGGGCAACATTGAATCACTCAAAACGTTTGATGAGATGATTAATAGTATTTCACCAAATATTCAGTTCAAAATTCATATTGGCGGAGATTCGGTCCCCTTTCTAGATATACGGGCATACATAAAACAGGGACGGATTGAAACTGACATATACACGAAACCTACGGATAGGAATCAGTTATTGAGATATGACAGCTATCATCCCCCTCATGTCTTTAGCTCTATCATTAGAAGCCAGCTTCTCAGAGTGACGCGAATAGTGAGTGATACTACAGTTAAAGATGAAAGATTAGATGAAATGTGCTGCAAGTTTAAGGAGCGGGGCTATCCAGAAGACATAATCCGACACGAATTAAATAAAATTTTGAACCCTAGTGAAATTCCCAATAGGAAGAGATACTCAGCTGATAAACCTAGAATTCCATTTGTCTTCCAGTTTAACAGTTATAGCGATAGGATCTTTAATGTATTGAGAAAACATTGGACGATATTGAAACGATCCTATCCTCACATAGAGGAGTTTCAGTTAACTCCGATGAAGGCATACCGGCGCAATAAAACTTTGCGCGATCTCTTAGTGCGATCCGAATTTAAACCAGAGAGGCAGGATGAGAAAAAGATGACTTTTCTTGGCAGCAAAAGAAAAGGCTGTTACCCTTGTCTCAATTGCATTCAATGCAATTTAGTTATCAAAGGGAATAATTTTTCTCATCCTAGGACTAATAAGAAAATAATTATTAACGGCTTTTATACCTGTCAGTCATCATATGTGATTTACATTCTCACATGCCCTTGCAATCTCCTTTACGTGGGGGAAACAACCCAAAAAATTAAAGACCGTATCGCACAACACCGTAGTACAATTAGACATCCCCAATCAAGTTTACCTGTATTGCATCACTTCTCAGAAATGGGCCACAAAGACACCGATCTACGTTTTATGGTTTTAGAAGAGATTCCCCATGACAAAAGAGGGGGTGATAGGATTTTGAAACTAAAAAGACGTGAAGTTTGGTGGATTAACAAATTACAGTCCCTGCACCCTGATGGTATGAACAGAGACTATGATTTATTTTTGTTTGTTTAGAAATTTACAGTGCGAGATTGATTAGAAGGTATGACTATTTTTGAATATGTTAGATTTTCTTTAGATTGATCACAAAGGCTCCCGTTGGAAATACTAGATAGCAGAATATCAACTGGAATCCATGAAGAATTTTGAGACATGAACAAGAATAGTAACATATGTATATTCATGAGAAATATTTGCAAAACACCGAGCTAATGAAATGAGATAATATAATTGGTTCACAAGTGATATGATGATGACATTTGAGATATAATATGATGAACCTGTCTTGTAAATTATCCCCTATTGGGGAATTTAGGATGGTTTTAGGGTAGTAGGTTTATTCAGTAGGGTTAAATATTAGAATGGTTTTTGGTGTTTTGTATAGGATAATTGGTTAAGTGACACAGGTGTGTATCAGACTGGGTGTGGATAAAAGAACATAGTGTGGTTTGGCTTTTCACACACAGCCTGAAAAGCCTGACGAAGAGCGATTTGCGCTCGGAACTGTACAGTGGCTTGCTTGTATTTTGAAATATTCAATGGATTAACTTTTCAGTAAAAGGACACTTTTTGGCATCAAGCATCGTTCCATGTGTTTTTTCTATCATTTATGGTGGAGTTTTGGGAGTCCACCTTGACGGTGCCTTGATTGAACAAGGATATCAAGATAAGAGGGTAACCCACCTGATGTTCATTTATATATATATATATATATATATATATATATATATATATATGAGATGTATGTATATACAGTGGGGACGAAAAGTATTCAGACCCCCTTAAATTTTTTTTCCTCATTAATGTACACACAGCACCCCATATTGACAGAAAAATGCAGAATTGTTGACATTTTTGCAGATTTATTAAAAAAGAATAAATTAAATATCACATGGTCCTAAGTATTCAGACCCTTTGCTCAGTATTTAGTAGAAGCACCCTTTTGATCTAATACAGCCATGAGTCTTTTTGGGAAAGATGCAACAAGTTTTTCACACCTGGATTTGGGGATCCTCTGCCATTCCTCCTTGTAGATCCTCTCCAGTTCTGTCAGGTTGGATGGTAAACGTTGGTGGAATGCCATTTTTAGGTCTCTCCAGAGATGCTCAATTGGGTTTAAGTCAGGGCTCTGGCTGGGCCATTTAAGAACAGTCATTTAAGAACAGTCACGGAGTTGTGCACTGAGGAGAGGCTTCCTTCGGGCCACTCTGCCATAAGGCCCCGACTGGTGGAGGGTTGCAGTGAAGGTTGACTTTCTACAACTTTCTCCCATCTCCCAACTGCATCTCTGGAGCTCAGCCACAGTGATCTTTGGGTTCTTCTTTACCTCTCTCACCAAGGCTCTTCTCCCCCGATAGCTCAGTTTGGCCAGACGGCCAACTCTAGGAAGGGTTCTGGTCATCCCAAATGTCTTCCATTTAAGGATTATAGAGGCCACTGTGCTCTTAGGAACTTTAAATGCAGCAGAAATTTGTTTTTAACCTTGGCCAGATCTGTGCCTTGCCACAATTCTGTCTCTGAGCTCTTCAGGCAGTTCCTTTGACCTCATGATTCTCATTTGCTCTGACATGCACTGTGAGCTGTAAGGTCTTATATAGACAGGTGTGTGTGGCTTTCCTAATCAAGTCCAATCAGTATAATCAAACACAGCTGGACTCAAATGAAGGTGTAGAACCATCTCATGGATGATCAGAAGAAATGGACAGCACCTGAGTTAAATATATGAGTGTCACAGCAAAGGGTCTGAATACTTAGGACCATGTGATATTTCAGTTTTTCTTTTTTTAATAAATCTGCAAAAAATGTCAACAAATCTGTGTTTTTCTGTCAATATGGGATGGTGTGTGTACATTAATGAGGAAAAAAATGATTTTAGCAAATGGCTGCAATATAACAAAGAGTGAAACATTTAAGGGGGTCTAAATACTTTCCGTCCCCACTGTATATATGCAGTGTATGTGGTATGTGTTTTTGTAATGATTGTATGATATATGTTATTACTCACATTTTGTCCATAAATAAAGAAAAAAAAAGTAGATACTTCTTATGCCGTGTACACACGAGCGGAATGTCTGTCAGAAAAATTCTGACGGGAGCTTTTCATCGTATATTCTGATCGTGTGTATGCCCCATCGGACTTTTTACATCGAAAATTCTGACGGACCTAGAAAGAGAACACGTTCTAAATTTTTCCGACGGAAACCAATTCCTATTGGGAAAACCGTTCGTCTGTATGCTGTTCCGACATACCAAAAACAACGCATGCTCTGAAGCAAGTACAAGACGGAAGCTATTGGCTACTGGCTATTGAACTTCAGTTTTCTAGTCCCTTTTGGTGGTATTTGATCACCTCTGTGGTTTTTATTTTTTGCTAAACAAACTAAAAAAGACCGACATTTTTGGAAAAAAAAAGTTTTTCTTAGTTTCTGTTATAAAATGTTGTTTTCTCCTTCACTGACGGGCACTGATGAGTCGGCACCGATGGGCACTAATGAGGCGGCACCAATGGGAACTCATGAGGTGGCACCTATGGACACTGATGAGGCGGCACCGATGGGCACTGATGAGGTGGCACCGATGGGCATTGATGAGGTGGCACCGATGGGAACTGATGAGGTGGCACCGATGGGAACTGATAAGGTGGCACTGATGGGCATTGATGAGGAGGTACTGATATGTAGAATTGATGGGCACTGACAGGCGACACTGATAGGCACTGACAGGCGGCACTGATGGGCACTGACAGGTGGCACTGATGGGCACTGACAGGCGGCATTGATGGGCACTGATGGGCACTGACAGGCGGCACTGATTGGCACTGACCAGTGCCGCTGATTGGCACTGATAGGCGGCACTGATTGGCACTGACAGGTGGCATTGATGGACACTAATAGATGGCACTGATGGGCAGCACTGATTGGGCAGGTACTGACAGGTGTTAATGCTGGGCATTGATTGGCACTGTGATGGACACATAGACACCATGGTGGGCACTGATTTGCACTGTGGTGGGCACTGATTGGCACTTTATTGGGCACTGGCAGAGGGTTATGATGGGGCATTGACTGGGCACCGATTGGCAGCTTATGGGTACATTTGATGGGGGCTGTGCTGATAATCAGTGTGCTGATTATCAGCATAGACCCCCCTCTCTGACAGGGAGAGCTGCCGATCGGCTCTCCCTGTCAGCGCGAACCGAGGAATGCCGAATGTCAGAGGCTTCTTATCACGATCAGAGATGCGGCGTGTCAGACTGACACGGCGCACTTGCGATCACCGCGCTGCGCTCCCTCGCGGGCACGCGCCGGCGTGTTATCCTGCTGGACATCATATGACGCCCAGTCAATATAACAGAACCACTTCCCGGCCGTCATTCTGTTATAGGCCGGGCGGAAAGTGGTTAAAGAATTTTTCCGAATATTCGTTAAATTGAGAATTCGTAAGTTCGTAAATTCGAAAATTGAAAATTTGTAAAATCGAATTTGAAAATCCAAAAGGTGAAAATTCGAAAATCTGAACTAAAACTAACTTATTAAATTATAGGTACTGGAATTTCCTTTCAAATTTGGCTGTTAGTGAGCGTAACAAATACGAATTTATCCAAAGCTACAAATTATCCGAAATAACGAATGCCGTCTAAACGAATGGAACGTAACAAATTAATAATGAATAACAATAATAATAAAAACTTTTTTATGTTATTTGATTTTAATTTGTTCCGTTCCATTTGTTTAGATGCAGCATTCGTTATTTCGGAAAATTCATAACTTCGGATAAATTCGTATTCGTTACGTTCACTAACAGCCAAATTTGAAAGGAACATCCAATACCTATAATTTAATAGTTAGTTATTATTAGTTAGTTCGTTATTATTTAGAATTTTCGTTGTTTAAAATTTTCGGATTCTCTTTCTTATTTCGGATTTTTGGATTTACGAACTTACGAATTTATGAATTTACGAATTTACGAATTTTCAAATTTACGAATTTCGATAACAAATGACATGAAAAAAGAAAAAAAAAACAAATGAAATGAGAACAAACTAATTTTTTGGCAGTGCACGTGTCTACTCACCAGTGCCCCACAATGCAGCCTCACCAGTGCCCCACAATGCAGCCTCACCAGTGCCCCAGAATGCAGCCTCACCAGTGCCCTGGAATGCAGCCTCACCAGTGCCTCGCAATACAGCCTCACCTGTGCCCACGAATGCAGCCTTACCTTTGCCCACGAATGCAGCCTCACCTGTGCTCACGAATGCAGCCTCATCTGTGCCCACGAATGCAGCCTCACCTGTGCCCAGCAATGCAGCCTCACCTGTGCCCAGCAATGCAGCCTCACCAGTGCCGAGCAATGCAGCCTCACCTGTGCCCAGCAATGCAGCCTCACCTGTGTCCAGCAATGCAGCCTCACCGGTGTCCAGCAATGCAGCCTCACTGGTGTCCAGCAATGCAGCCTCACCTGTGCCAAGGAATGCAGCCTCACCTGTGCCAAGGAATACAGCCTCACCTGTGCCAAGGAATACAGCCACACCAGTGCTTAGGAATGCAGCATCACCAGGGGAGCAGAGAGGAGAGGAAGAGGAAAGCTGGCCTGCCATCACACAAGTCCCGCCTCCGGGATTGGCTCCCACCTATGATAGACAGCACATATCCCAGCATTGGACAAAGGAGCCATACCAGGAGGTGGGACTTTATGTGATGGTGGGCACCTGGCAATTATAATTAAAGATGACACAGCGAGAGACGCTGGCCTGCCCCCCCCAGTGTGGCACCCAAAGCAGACCGCCCCCCCTCCTTCGCATTCGCCCTGCGATCAGGGAAAAAATCCAGGGACAGACGGGCTCCAGGGACAGTGTCCTCAGTCTAGGTACTGTCCCCAGAAACCAGGGATGTCTGGTCACCCTACAGTAGATATCACTGGTCATAGTATAAGATTTCACAAACAAAACATGTGCATATTTATATTTCCTTCAGCCAATCCGGTAGGAGGCTTATGCCAGTGGTGCATGCTGGGGGAGGATATAAATATTTGGGACAGGCCATGTGCGTGCTCTCTTTCCCTGGGCTGAAGCCTAGGGAGCTGCTGCTGCATGGAGCTCTGCTGTTAGGCCCAATAGCCTGGTTTGGGGCCTAACATTTGCTGAAATGGTCCTGAAGCTGTCCTGCCAGGAGGAAGCTGTGCCAAGGAGGAGACCAAGGCAAGGCTCCTTCCTGGACAGGGCCAGGAAGAAGGCTGGCCTCTCAGAAGGGCCTGGTGACTCACTTGGGGGACGCACTGAAATTTGGGAACATGTTTACAGTGTTGCCGGGTCAGCTTAAAGGTTCTAACACTGTGAAGCTGGATATTGGGTCTGTAAGTGATCTGCTACAGTATCTGCCAGACTGGCACCCCTAACCCTCACCTCCTTAACTATTCTGCAATAAGATTTTAAAAAGATAAAAGTTACTGGCCCCCAATACTTTCTTGGTCCCCCATTTTAGCTATGGACTCAGTCTTGGGATGAAATGCTTGCCTGCCCCTGCACGTGGTATCCTATCTTTTTGGTGTCAGAGGGGTGCTCCATATTGTATATATGTAAGCTGCTGTACATCTGCTTTGCACAACAGGACTGCGCACTTAGTGGTAAATGCCTTCCCATATGCAGAACGAAGAGAATGATTAGGTTGGTATTTTGAGACTAGGTCAGTGATGTAGCTGGGGACAGAGTTGTGGATGGCTTTGTAGGTAGTTGTTAGTATTTTGAATTGAATTTGTTGGGTGAGTGGAAGCCAGTGGAGGGATTGACAGATAGGAGTAGCAGAGACAGAGAGGTTGGTAAGGTGGATAAGTCTGGCAGCAGTATTCATGATGGATAGAAGGGGGATAGAGTATGTAGAGGTAAGCCAATGAGGAGAAAGTTGCAGTAATCGAGGCGAGAGATGACCAGGGAGTGAATTAAGAGCTTTGTTGTGTCATTGGTTATAAAGGGGTGTATTCAGGGCTGTTTGAAGGAATTTGGGGGCCCCAAGCAAAATGGACATGGAGGCCCCCCCAACTAAATCCCCCCCACACACACGCACACACACAAAGCCTACAGGAATCACAGCATAGCGATACAGGTTAAGTTCACCAATACTTTATATAAATAAAAAAGGTTTACAGTGCAAATACTGCTGTAGCATATAATGTGCATAAAATGTGAACATTTTCAACAATTGAACATTTGCAAAGAAACACCACTGTACCATAAAATCAAATATACATTAAAAAAGTGCACAATAACTAAATCCAACATACTTAAAACACACGCATATCTCATATCTAATGAGCAGAGCAAAAAAGAAAGATTTACCATAGCTTTACCATAGAAACAATTACCACAGCTTTCTTTCCATTTTCTTTCTTTACCATCCCATTTCCATCGTATTGCTTCGTTTTTGAATCAGGTAATATGTATTAAAGCTTTTTGCAAAAATTTACAAAACAGTAGAGTGTACTGTAAAGTCTTTTCTCTGCGTTGTAAATTTTTGCAAAAAGCTTTAATAAATATTACCTGATTCAAAAAAGAAACAATAAGATGGAAATGGGAAAACTACTAAATGGGTCTTGATGACTGCCTCCCCCTTTACTACTCCCCCCCTCGTGTTCTTTTAACCCCCCTCCCTACCACGTACCGCGCAGCAGGAGATTCAGTTTTCTGTTCCCGGCCGGGTGGCCTGAAAGGAAGTGAGCACTCAGTCTGTGCACATCCTGTCAGTCCGGCCGGGAACAGGAAACTGAATCTCCTGCACCGCTCGGACTGCAAGCAGGGCTGGTACAAGGATTTTTTACACCCAGAGGCAAAACCTCATTTTGCCGCCCCATTCACTCCGCCCCTGACTCCACCCCCTTTGCCCGGGCCATGTATACGGTGAAGGTGGCGGGGGAGATGTTTGCGGTGCCTCTCCACTATTTCTTCTGCCGTTGTCCACAGGCCCACACCTGCACCTGGCCTGAAGACAAATAGTGGCTGCACCGGCTCGCTTCCTCATACCAGCCGTGGCCTGCAGGTATACAGGCAGGCTAGGACAGTATACAGACAGGCTAGGATGGTATACAGGCAGGCTAGGATGGTATGCAGACAGGCTAGGATGGTATACAGACAGACTAGGATGGTATACAGGCAGGCTAAGTTGGTATACAGGCAGGCTAGGTTGGTATACAGGCAGGCTAGGACGGTATACAGACAGGCTAGGATGGTATACAGGCAGGCTAGGATGGTATACAGGCAGGCTAGGATGGTATACATGCAGGCTAGAACGGTATACAGGCAGGCTAGGACGGTATATAGGCAGGCTAGGACGGTATATAGGCAGGCTAGGACGGTATATAGGCAGGCTAGGACGGTAAACAGGCAGGCTAGGACGGTATATAGGCAGGCTAGGGTGGTATACAGGCAAGCTAGGATGGTATATAGGCAGGCTAGGATGGTATACAGGCAGGTTAGGATGGTATACAGGCAGGCTAGGATGGTATAAAGGCAGGCTAGGACGGTATATAGGCAGGCTAGGACGATATATAGGCAGGCTAGGACGGTAAACAGGCAGGCTAGGACGGTATATAGGCAGGCTAGGATGGTATATAGGAAAGCTAGGAGGGTATATAGACAGGTTAGAACAGTATACAGACAGACTGTAGCCCCCTAGCCTAGGGGGGGAGAGAGAGAGAGAAGAAGGTGATGAGGAAGAGGGGGGGGAGAAGGTGCATAGCACAAAGGGTTGGGAACAGAGAGGGGGGTTATTCTGGGGGTCTCACTCACCAATTATGCTCTCCCATTCAGGCTGGTCTCCCCCAGGGCTGTGGCAGCTATTGTTTGAAAACAGAACTCCCCTCACAGCACAGTACAGTGCATTGCATGAATGTGGCTGGATTGTGGCCAGGCACAAATGGGAGGTGGAGTATTGGATTGGACAAGCAGTGCAGTGAGGGAGGGGATAGGAGGATAGTGGAGACAGAACACAGCCCGACTTCTGCACAAGCTAGCTGGCTTTCCACGCTTTCAATATATCACTGAGACAGGATGCCAGAGGCTGTGGAGCACCGGAGCTAGAGGGGAATAGCTATTCTTGATCTCCACTCCACACTGTACAAGTCTTGCTGCCTGGGAGAGAATACGCTCCTCCCGCAGCTGCCCACACAGACTCCGCCCCTGCTCTCCTTTCTAGTCAGAACACCGGCGCTTGAGTCTGCAGGAAGAAGGAAGAGGAGCTCGGCTACGCTACAAGCTGCAGCTTAAAGGAAGCAGCGGCCGGTGGCGCGGCCCCAAGCAATTGCTTGTTTTGCCTGTCCTGTCGAAACGGGCCTGGGCTTATTTTGGAGATGTTGCAGAGGGTGAGGCGGCAAGATTTGGACAGTGATTGGACGTGGGGCTTAAAGGAGAGTTCGGAGTCGAGGACTACTCCTAGGACCTTGGCGTGTGGGGATGGGCTGATAGTTGTGCCATCGATTTTGACAGAGAGATCAGGAGAAGAGGCACGTGGGGAAGGAAAAATGATAAGGTATGCAACCATAGCTGTTTATTATATGGTATAATATATCAGAAGCCATTAAATGCCATTTATAAACCACAGAGTGTCTTATTGTGTAAGTGTTCTAATCTCATTGTGAGTACATGTCTGTTTGTGACATTAACCACTTACAATTATTTCAATTATCCAATCACTAAGAGAGTCATTCTAAGAATGAGGTTAGACATGATGTTCTTTGGATTGTACAAACTGCAACTGTTAAAATGAACGCTGTGTGTGGATTCCTCTGTTTTATGTAATATTTGGCAGATGAGACAGGAATAAAAGAGACAGGAATGAAAAATCAATGTGATGACCTTTTTTGTACAATTGTTTGAATATAGGAATTAATGTCCATTTTTGTACATATAAATCAAACAACTGCACATGCCATGACCTTGTGGACAATCCCTCGCTAAATCTGTACAGCAATACCAGAAGTGTGATGTGGCATCCTAAAGTTTTCGTTTTGGATAGAACTAATGCTGTACAATGCAGTGTGTCACTATGAGGAAACTATTGCAATACAATACAGTCTGTTACTAGCAGTTTTTGCTTCTCTTATGCCCTGTACACACGATAGGATTTTCTGACGGAAAATGTGTGATAGGACCTTGTTGTCAGAGATTCCGACTCCATCACACATTTCTCATAGGAATTTCCGACACACAAAGTTTGAGAGCTTGCTATAAAATTTTCCGACAACAAAATCCGTTGTTGGAAATTCTGATCGTGTGTACACAAATCCGGCGCACAAAGTGCCACGCATGCTCAGAATAAATTAAGAGACGAAAGCTATTGGCTACTGACCTGTTTATAGTCCCGACGTATGTGTTTTACGTCACCACGTTCAGAACGATCGGATTTTCCGACAACTTTGTCCGACCGTGTGTATGCAAGACAAGTTTGAGCCAACATCCGTCAGAAAAAATCCATGGATTTTGTTGTCGGAATGTCTGATCAATGTCCGACCGTGTGTACAGGGCATTAGTCTTTCCTGTAATGTAGTTTTATTGCCTGTTGACCCTGCCAGTAGATCTATTACTTTTCCACTTTCTTTAACAGGTAAAGATGTCCTGGAAAGGTTTCAGTTACAGGGGTTAGAACAAACCCTCTAACGCTTGCAGGGGTGCTTGCAACAGTCAGCTTTTATTTATCGTGTTTAAACCTTTTTTTTCCCAAAAGCAAATAAAACTGTCTTGGTAATTGCTTAAAAAGTGTTAGCTATGTATATTGCTGCGCCAATGCCATGGGCTTGAGGTGAATCCAGAAGGCTTGAGCAGATTCACCATTATTTTTTAAAGCACAATGCTCTGCAAAGCCTTTGAACTATGGCCAACAGGCTAAGAAGGGCCAATAAGAGGGATTTTGGTTAACCAAGCCCCTTCACTATAAAAGGGGGGAGGGGCACAGAGCAGAGCAGCCTTAGCATCAGTAAATTGAAGCTGTTGTAGGGAAAGCCTACAAGCTGCAAAGGGAGAGTGGTGGATACTTCTTTTGCCTGCATTGCAGAGGCTGTAGCAGCTCTTCTCACCCCCACCATCTCCTCAGCTGTGGAAGCAGCTATTTTACAGGGCATAGTTCAGCTACGGAAGGAGCTGGGGCTACAGCTGCAATGCATACAGCACACGGAGAATCAGCTGTCTCTCATAGCAGAAGACATGCATAAGGCATCTAATATTATCCAGACCCATGATGAAACTCTGCTAGCTTTCCAGGAGAAATTGGAAGACCTGGAAAACCGCTCCAGGCAAAATAATCTGCGCATTATTGGAGGCCCGGAATCAGTCAAGGCTGCTGACCTGGCTATACTATGCTCCTCCGCCATCCCCAAAGCATTGGGGGTCAATACAGAGTGCACGGTAAAAAGAGCACATAGGCTGGGTCAACCTATGGTGAACAGGCAATCTCCAAGGCCAGTCATTGTGCGTTTTTTAAACTATGCAGACAAACAACAGCTTTTACAAAAGTTCAGGAAACAATGCACCCTGCAAGTTGAAGGTCACACTCTCCTATTGTTCGCGGATTACTCGGCTGAGGTATTGCGCAAACGTAAAGCCTTCTCGTAGATCTCGATTATGTTTCACCATTAATTTAAATTTACCCTCGTCTACCCTGCCATCCTGCATCTCACGACATCAGAAGGTGAGCGCCTCACATTCCATTGCCCTTTGGAGGCGGAACAATTTCTGCAATCTTTGAATCTGCAACCCTCAGAGGAAATGCCGCTGGGCAGAAAAACACCCCTTTCCCGCAAGGATTAATGGAGCCCACGTAAAGAAGGCCCTAAAAAATTCAAGTTTGGATCCTCTTCTCTCTGCGGACAAATCTCCTGAACCATACAGGGTACTGTCACAGATCAGCTGCGGAGCTGATCTGTGTCTCACCTTTACTGCTGTAGGCTGGCTGGCACCTGTTGTTCCACTAGCTTGTGTTCAGCTCTGCTGCATTCTGCAGCTATGGGTGTCGCCACCCTTACCTGTTGCTTAATATATGATTCCTTCCTGCTACTTCCTGTCCAGCCTCTCATGTGCTTGTATTTAAGTCCCTCTCTGACCAGTTCTGGTTGCTAGAGCAACATTTGTTTCTGAGCCCCCTTTGTGTAACCTGCCTTAACCTGACCTCTCATGAATTGATCTCTTCTGGACCGACTCGGCTTGTTCTGATTACATTGTCTGCAGCCCGTCCTGACCTTGGCTCGCCATCCAGCTCTCCTTTGCTTCATCCATCCATCCTTGTCTGACAGTGTCCTCTGGTACTTCCCTAGCGAGCGGGGTGAACCCGGGGGTCGTGACCTGGGGTCAGCACGCAGCTAAGCCCAAAACCTCGTGAGGGGGTCCCTGGCAGAATACCGGCTGGCCCTTAGACTTCACGCCCTGGGGGATCCCGTGTCTCGCCTGTGGGCTCACTGTAAGTAGTACCATGACAGGTACCTTCTATTTGACTTGCCATATGTTTGCATTTGTCTTAGGCTTACTATTGGTCCTGGACATTTTACATAACTGTATGTTTGCATGTTATTTTATACCTGTTTTATTAATACGGTCCATAATCCGATTCTCTGTTTCTTAGTGAATCCGTCTGCTGTTATACTTATAATCTTTTGTTCATGGCTCTGGAGGGCAAACTTTACTCAAGGGTGCAGCTCATGTGCATTTCTATGCTTCTCACCACTCCTGTTGGGTATTTTCCTCAATTGCCAATGGACAAGGGCTTTGGGGATCTAGATCCTAATAACGCATTGCATGGAAAAAAGTGAAACCAGTACTCTCTTTTTACTTATTTTATTAGTTTTTGGAGTTTCTAACTTTCTACTAGTCGCTGAACTGACTCACTCATCCATACTCCCCATAACTCTCCACTGGCAGTTTTCTATACCTTTCTTGTTCAAGACAGTGGTATACAGACAATATTCTTCTCACCCGTTAGGAACTCATTCTCCCTTTCAATGGCTGATATAAAAGTATTCTCCTGGAATGTCAAAGGTCTCCGCTCCCTCATGAAACGCAGGAAAGTGTTGCACCACCTTAAACGCCTACGAGCAGACATTGCTCAGCTTCAGGAAACCCATTTAGTGGAAGTCGACTTCCTCTGACTGAAAAAACTCTGGGTAGGGGAGGTGGTGGGAGTGAATTTATTACTGCACAAAAACCTACCTTGTATCATCGAGTCAGTAGCCAGAGATGACCTCGGCCGCAAAGTATTCTTATATCTCCATCTTTCATCCCGCACTATTCAAATCACTAATATAGGGGATATGATTTCAATATACAAATACTGTACTGGTGACCCTACAATAGAAATAAAACTTTTTCGCAGAAGAAAGTTTAATAAGACTTGTGGCCACTCATTAAAATTAGAAGAAAAGAGGTTTAACCTTAAACTATGTAGAGGGTTCTTTACTGTAAGAGCGGCAAGGATGTGGAATTCCCTTCCACAGGCGGTGGAATCCTTTTCAGAGTTAATGGCTGCGTACGGACTACCTGTAACACATCTCTTCTATTACAACCAGGCGCTTGCTTACATATCTTCCTGTTGTCCTGATGTCTCTAAAAGATTTTGACAGTCTATGATTGACCATCTGCTTCATAAAATGTGCTTACTCTATTTCAGAGGTCTACAAATCGCTACACTCAGATAACAACATCATAACAGCCACATCACTTTTCAAGAACTGGTGCAACGACCTTCCAGTAGACGAATCGGTAGATAAAATTCTAGAAGGCTATTTAAAAACCAATGAAATTTGGAGATAAAAACAATTCAAATTTATCCACAGGGCTTTCATCCCATTTCAACCTTTAAATACGTCTTCACAGCTGGCAGTATGCTCAAAATGTGGGTCCATCAAACCTTCGTTGTTCCAGCGCTTTTGGCTCTGTCCCTCGATCTCTATCTTCTGGGACCAAATCATTACCTTTATACACAGCATCACAAACTCGCTAATCTCAAAGACACCTCTGTTACTGTTGTTTGCTTACAACATGCCTAAACCACCGGGTCTGGGGACGCCCAGACTAAACATCTCTCAATGGACACACCTCTGCCTCCTGGCGGCCCGTAGGAACATTTTAAAAGTGTGGACTACCTCTTGCCCACCCACTATCCCGGCAGTAAAGGCTTACCTCACAACAATACTTTATCGAGGGAAACTGGACACTGAACTGTAAAATTTCACCCCTACAAAATGATTCCTTATGAGATGGTGTCCATATATCGAGCATACTTAATTACCATATAAACAATAGTACTCAAAAAAACTGCACGCCCTCCTTGAGTTCCTACCACTGCGCTCAAGAGAAGTGTATATCTCACCACTGTGTATAAATCAGAAAAAACTGTGAAATATGTGAAGCTCCGTAAAACTTCCAAAGCTGCCACTTTAAATGTGAAAAATTAAATAACCTCTATTAATTTGCAGAAGACAGAAAATTAATATAAGCGGCGCTAATACCAGTGATATAACACAATCCAGTGTCCAAATATGTGACCAGTGCACTGTAGTAATATTGAAATAAAAATTCTGTATATCACAATTTTGTTATATTTTGTTGTGTGATATACACAATTTTTATTTCAATATTACTACAGTGCACTGGTCACACATTTTAACACTGGATTGTGTTATATCACTGGTATTAGTGCCGCTTATATTAATTTTCTGTCTTCTGAAAATTAATAGAGGTTATTTAATTCATACTTAATTACCGCTCGAAATCCAGGCCTTGATGACACCATTCCAGTATACCAAGTGGTACCTCAAGGCTGACCTGACTGACTCTAGGCAAACTGAAACTTATAAGGCAACAACTATCAGCTAGCACCTCATTTAAATAATCCCTCTCCCCTTTTTATGTATGACTGTCTTGCTTTGTTCACATTCAGAGATGAACTATATTATCTTTTATATCTCCTATGTTTAACAAGCAAATCTTGTTCAGCTACAAGTCATCCAACTCTCTCATATTAGCTTTTGCAAAAGTTGATACATTAATGTTAAAAAATGTTAAAAATGTTTCATTAACTCCCCATATTAATACAGGTACTATCAAACAAAACACAACTGCTTATTTCATCTACACCTTTGTTTTATTGGCTATTAACATCGTACATTTATCCCCTTTAAATATCCTGTATTTGTGCAGTAACTTTCAATAAAATATATATATATATATATATATATATATATATATATATATATATATACACACACACACACACACACACACATATATATATATGTGTGTGGATATATATATATATATATATATATATATATATATATATATATATATATATATATTTTATTGAAAGTTACTGCACAACAACTTACGGGCCGCCCGCCCGCGGCACTTTGAAGTGGAATATCGTTGTTATGGCTGCCAGAACCCCAGTATCTACTTCGTCAGCGGGCAGTCCGCTTTCAGATAAAAGTGGTCTTAGCGGGGGATTCGCCGAGAGATCACTTTTATCAGTGGCGGAAGAGGGCCCCCCTCTTGCCACGCTCTGGTGCCCTCCGTCGCTTACTGGCAGTGGCGATCAGATACTGTCCCTTTTGTGGTATGGAGCTGAGTGAGGGGAAGATGGCCTCCACCCAGCTCCATACCACTGCAGGGCGGAAGCAACATCAAAACATCACTTCCGCCCATAGCTCTTAAAGGAACATTTTTTTACATTTTTTTTTCAAACGACATTTTTTACATTTTTTTAATTGCATTTTAGTGTAAATATAAGATCTGAGGTCTTTTTGACCCCAGATCTCATATTTAAGAGGTACTATCATGCTTTTTGTCTATTACAAGGGATGTTTGCATTCCTTGTAATAGGAATAAAAGTGACACATTTATAAAAAAAAGAACAGTGTAAAAATAAAAAATAAAAAGTAAAATAAATAAATAAATAAAATTTTTTAAACGCCTCGTTCCACCGAGCTTGCGTGGAGAAGCGAACGCATACGCGTGTAGCGCCCGCATATGAAACCGTTTTCAAACCACACGTGAGGGCAAAAAAAGTATTTAGTCAGCCACCAATTGTGCAAGTTCTCCCACTTAAACAGATGAGAGAGGCTGTAATTGTCATCATAGGTATACCTCAACTATGAGAGATAAAATGTGGAAACAAAGCCAGACAATCACATTGTCTGATTTTTGAAAGAATTTATTTGCAAATTATGGTGGAAAATAAGTAATTGGTCACCTACAAACAAGCAAGATTTCTGGCTCTCACAGACCCGTATCTTCTTCTTTAAGAGGCTCCTCTGTCCTCCACTTATTACCTGTATTAATGGCACCTGTTTGAACTTGTTATCAGTATAAAAGACACCTGTCCACAACCTCAAACAGTCACACTCCAAACTCCACTATGGTGAAGACCAAAGAGCTGTCGAAAAACACCAGAAACAAAATTGTAGACCTGCACCAGGCTAGGAAGATTGAATCTGCAATAGGCAAGCAGCTTGGTGTGAAGGAATCAACTGTGGGAGCAATAATTAGAAGATAGAAGACATACAAGACCAGGGCTTTTTTTCTCAGAGAATAGGTTCAGGAACTCCCCCTTTCTGATTCACCCCTTTTCTCCGCCTCTACCCACCTCCGAGCACCCTCTACCTACCTCCCATTACTGCCCTTTTAGAGAATACAAAACCAAGTATCATTTTGTGCTGATAAGTAATTTGTATGGAATTTGTTCATGATAACAAGAAAAGCAGTAAAATATCCCCTGTAGCCAATAACAATAAAGCCCCCTCTAGCAACAATAGATCCCCCTATTAACAATGGGGGGGATCTATCTAATTAACAAGTTTGTAGAGGGTAAAGGAGGTGAGGGAAACTGACCATTTTAATCAGGTGGCAGCTTCCAAAGAGTGATAGGGGTAGAGTCATCCAAGCCTCTAGCTCTTTCGTAATTTTGGCAAACAAAGGGCGGTAATTGAGGTTGTGAAGAGAAGAAGGCTCCTTCCCTATTTTGACACCTAGATATGTAATAAATTGTTTGGCAAGAGGGAAGGGGTAGGACGCGTCCCATCTTGAAGAGACGGAACGAGTAAGGGGAAGCACTTCGCTTTTATCGTAATTTACCCGCAGACCAGAATAGGTGCAAAACAGGTCTAAAATAGATCATAAGATATCCAGATCAGAGAAGGGGTCTGACCAAAAGATTAACATGTCATTGGCAAACAGTGCCGTGTGCAGCTCCCTCGATCTGATGTGGATACCGTGCAGGGGGGCAGAAGTAAGCAAGTATCTTGAAAGAGGCTCTAGGGCTAAATTAAATAACGGGGGAGTGGAGGACAGAGGAGCCTCTTAAAGAAGAAGATACAGGTCTTTGAGAGCCAGAAATCTTGCTTGTTTGTAGGTGACCAAATACTTATTTTCATTTTTACATGAAAGAATGAATGGGGCCATGTATCGTGAGATTTTGAGTGCAAACCTCCTTCCATCAGCAAGTGCATTGAAAATGAAACGTGGCTGGGTCTTTCAGCATGACAATGATTCCAAACACACCGCCCGGGCAACAAAGGAGTGGCTTAGTAAGAAGCATTTCAAGGTCCTGGAGTGGCCTAACCAGTCTCCAGATCTCAACCCCATAGAAAACCTTTGGAGGGAGTTGAAAGTCCGTGTTGCCCAGCGACAGCCCCAAAACATCACTGCTCTAGAGGAGATCTGCATGGAGGAATGGGCCAACATACCAGCAACAGTGTGTGACAACCTTGTGAAAACTTACAGAAAACATTTGACCTCTGTCATTTCCAACAAAGGATATATAACAAAGTATTGAGATGAACTTTTGATATTGACCAAATATTTATTTTCCACCATAATTTGCAAATAAATTCTTTCAAAAATCAGACAATGTGATTGTCTGGATTTGTTTCCACATTTTACCTCTCATAGTTGAGGTATACATATGATGACAATTACAGGCCTCTCTCATCTTTTTAAGTGGGAGAACTTGCACAATTGGTGGCTGACTAAATACTTTTTTTGCCCCACTGTAAGACCATGATCGTAATGCTTCGTACACACGATCGAACTTTCCGACAACCATGGAATTTTGTCCAAAGGGTGTTGGCTCAAACTTGTCTTGCATACACACGGTCACACAAATGTTGGCCCACAATTACAAACGTAGTGACGTACTAGACGTACTACGTGGTTTTTCAGCTCTTTAGCGCCACCCTTTGGGCTCCTACTGCTAATTTCGTGTTAGTAGAAGTTTGGTGAGTGTTGATTCGCGCTTTTCTTTTCGCGTTTTTCATTTCATGCTTTTCAGTTCGTTTCTGAACGGCCGTTCCTCAACCAGACATGTTGCAGAATCGGAGGAGATAACGTGTTATTTATTATTGGCCTTGGAGTTATTGCTTTGACATATTTTTTTTTGGTTGAATAATGATTTGATTTGGTATATTTTCTATAATTTTGGATGCATAGAATGCACTTTTTGTTAAGTTCTATTGGCAGATAGTATGTCTAATTTATTAAAATTGTGGAGAATAATACTTGGCTATGTGTTTTACTTCAAATGATAGCTTGGGAGTAGGCAGTTACATTTAAAAAAATAGAATGTAAAATTGACAAGGGACACCAACATAGTTTTATCTTTGATCTTATAAACTACGGGATAATGGTGTTGTGGTAACTTGCACAAATAAAAAAAAAAAAAAACATAATAATATTATTCTTGATATCACTAGAAAAAAACAGCCTTGGAAAATTTGTTTACAATAACTCCATCAGTATCACCAGCAAAGCAGCTTCATTATTATCCCATTAAAGAAGAAGAGAATTGTGCACTGCATTTGGAGAGTTCATAATTTGTCACATCACTAATGTTAATTCTCCAGTACGAACGCTAGTTTACAAGACCGAACGCTTCTGCTTTCGAGCATGCGTGTTTGTACTTTGGACTTTTGTCCGACGGACTTGTATACACATGATCAGAAAATCCGACAACACACATTTGTTGGTGGAAAATTTGAAGACATGCTAGCCAAAATTTGTTGTCAGAAAGGCCGACAACAATTGTCCGATGGAGCATACACACGGTCGGATTTTCCACCAACAGCCTGACATCCAACATTTCCCGTAGGAAAATCCGATCGTGTGTACGGAGCTTTAGAGTGAAAGCAATAATTCTAGCTCTAGATCTCCTATGTAACTCAAAACAAGCAACCTGTAGAATTTTTTAAATGTCGCCTATAGAGATTTTTAATGATAAAAGTTTGACGTCATTCCACGAGCGGGCGCAATTTTGAAGCGTGACATGCTGGGTATCAATTTAATCGGCGTAACATCATCTTTCACAATATAAAAAAATTGGGCTAACTTTACTGTTGTCTTATTTTTTAATTCAAAAAAGTTTATTTTTTCCAAAAAAAGTGCGCATGTAGGACCGCTGCGCAAATATGGTGTAACAGAAAGTATTGCAACAACCTCCATATTATTCTCTAGGGTGTTAGGAAAAATATATATATAATGTTTGGGGGTTCTAAGTAATTTTCTAGCAAAAAAAAATTATTTTAACTTGTAAACAACAAGTTTGAAAATAGGCCCGGTCCTTAACCACTTCCCGCCCGCCATACAGCAAAATTATGTCGGCAAAGTGGTTGCGATATCCTGACTGGACGTCATATGACGTGGTCAGGATAACAAGCCGCTGCACGTCCCCAGGGGCGCTCATTGCGGCGATCGTTGTTGTGGCGTGTCAGTCTGACACACCGCAACTCCAATCTAGGTAAGGAGTCTCTAACGTGTCTAATCATGGCTGATCACAATGTAAACAGGAAGAGCCGTTTATCGGCTTTTCCTCACTCGCGAGTAGAGGAGAGCCGATTGGCTGCTTTCTTGACAGGGGGGGGGTCTGCGCTGATTGTTTATCAGTGCAGCCCCCCCTCGGATACCCACCCAGGACCACCAGGGATGCCGTGCAGCCTCATCAGTGCCCATCAGTGAAGGAGAAAACTTACTTATTTACAAAATTTTATAACAGAAATGAAGAAAAACTTTTTTTTTTTCAAAATTTTAGGTCTCATTTTACTTGCTTAGCAAAAGATAAAAACCGCAAAGGTGATCAAATACCACCAAAAGAAAGCTCTATTTGTGGGAAGAAAATGATAACAATTTTGTTTGGGTACAGCGTAGCATGACCACGCAATTGTCATTTAAACAGTGACATCGCTGAAAATTGGCTTGGGCAGGAAGGGGGGAAAGTGCCCTGTATTGAAGTGGTTAAGTGGGTCATTTTTTTGTGTCTTTTTTATTTTTATTTTTTGTTAATAGTGGCTTTGGGGTGCTTAAAGAATTCTCTTGACTGATTATCTGTTTCGGATCTAAATTTTTTTCTCAGTGCACTACTGCATTGTAGGACAGTAAAAAGAAGAGCAAGAACATTGTGCACCTAAACCACCTAAAAATGATGTCATTCAAAAAAACATCTCTTCTGTAGTACAATAATTCTTGTAGTAAAGCCACAACCCGGTTTTTGTTTTTTTCGTCGCCAGTAAATTTGGGCCTAGCCTAGTTAAAATTGTCCTGATGCTTGAACAATCTTATACTGCAGTGTCACCTGCAGTCTCCTAATAGTTTGAAAGAAATTGGCCAGCGGCAGGACAGTTGTACATCAGTGAAAACAGGGACAGCTGCTCAAAGGGGCCTTGTTATCATCTGAAGAAAGAGCATGTATCAAAGTTAAAGCTACCAGAAAAAAATAGTATTTTTTTAAAAACTGAAATGATCAATTACCTGTTCAGAGATGCCTTCTCTGTGTTATAAAATTTGAAACCTTCAACTCAACTTCTTCTCACTCACCCACCTATGACACCAAGACCTCACCATCAGTCTTCTGTCCACTGAGAATGCCTTTACAGAAGTGACTCTTATTTCAGAAGTGGAAGAGAAAAATAGAAGAGAGGTTACTGTCATCAGTGGGTAACTTTTAGAAACATAATTTGGGTCAACAATGGGGAAGGTGGTTATTGGGAAAGCAAAGGCATTGTTAGCACAATGGTACCAATGGATTTTGAAAATTCAAGGAAGGAAAACAGGAGCAAAATGGAATTGGGCCCAAAGGGAGTGCACACACATGAGTGCCTCCTTAGAACCCAGCTTCCTACAGGAGCTACCCAAAGGAGGGAGGAGCCAACAGCGCCAGTGGAGACTACTAGGCAAGGAGGTAAGTGACCTGTGTAGCACCCTCTAGTGTGCAAGAAGTAGTATGGCTAGGATTTTTTATAGAGTAGGTAAATTTCCAAGCTTGGCTGGCAGCCAAGCCTGGGTGTGTTTTGATCTGGGTTGGGAGTAATGCAGAGCAAAGCTGGTGACTCACAGGCAGCATCACTGATGCCTCCCGCTTCTTTCCAGAACATTCTAGAATCTCCTGGAAGGGAAGGCAGAGAGGAGAGGTGGTGCTGTTTGGGGTGTTCTAAGGAGCCCTGACCAATCCCCAACTTGGTATGGCAGGGAGCAGGCCTCCTTAAATACCCAGGGTCAGCTCAGCTGGGGAGGTGTTGTTCAGGTGGAATCTGGAGATGGAGTGCTAAGCTGTCCTGGCCTTTGTGGTAGCTTCCCAATCTGGGAGGGGGTGACCTTGTGCCTAGGGCTCAGGTACGGATAGGACCCTTCTCAGGTCACACGGAGGTGTCCTGGACAGGTGGCACGGGAGCAAGGAGAGGACAGCAGGAGAGCACTGCCAGGCAAAGTCTCCAGGGAGGAAAAACAGGTTGCAGCCAAGGACTGGGAGATTGCAGGCTGGAATGGGTGTAGAGCCAGTGGAGTGGAGTGTGGTGGCATGGGCAGTGGAGAAAGGCCGCTGCAGTCAGGAGGGCTGGCAGGGCCTGAAGATGTTGTACTGGGCTCAGTAGCCACATGGACAGCTAGTACTGGGACTGCATACATTTTTGCTACACCAAAGGGGCTCGCAGTCCCTGCCTGCAAAGGGCATTCACATTAGGCTTTTCTGAGTCAGTGTTAGGCCTGCAAATCAGTGCTAGCTGGTCCTGGAAGAGCAAGCAAGTGAAGTGCTGGAGATGTTAAGAAGAGATAGTCTGCAAGCAAGTGTTGTACTGGAGAGAAGATAAGAGGTGTATATAATGAAGTTGTATAAAGTCCCTATGTTTGTTCTGCAACCACAAAGGCATCTCATAATTACCCAATTCCCATCCAAGTTGAATCCCCTCAATAAAAATACAAAAACAAGTGCAAGGACTGTTTCATGTCTCTGGATGCTTGAAAATTGTGTGCCTGGCTGGGCAGGGTGAAAGACGGACCACAACTACCAGCAGTTCCTACGGGGGTATCGCTAGATCTGGTTTGGGAAATACCCTCTTATGGGATTTTGCCGGCCGAAAAAAAAATGCATAACCATTTATGTATAAAAAACTTTTTATTACAAATCTTTCAAATGACATAGCTTTATTAAAAACACATATGGCCACATTCAGGCCAAAATCCATTGTATACATCAATATGTGGTTGATACTTTTGCAATATTACATATCTCTTTGTAGGGTTTGATAATCAGCAGATAGTTTGCTTGGGCATCACACATCCAACGTGTTTCTAGATTTATTAATTACCGTATTTATCGGCGTATAACACGCGCCGGCGTATAACACGCACCCACAGTTTAGGAGGGAATTTTAAGGAAAAAAACTTTTAGGAGGAAAGTTTAAGGAAAAAAACTTACATTTAAATGCCCATCAATGCAGCCTCATCAGTGTCCATCTGCAGCCTTGTCAGTGTCCATCTGTAGTGTTGTCCCTGATTGCAGCCTTGTCCCCCATTGCATCCTTGTCCCCCATTGCAGCCTTGTCCCCATTGCAGCCTTGTCCCTGATTGCAGCCTTGTCCCCCATTGCAGCCTTGTCCCCCATTGCAGCCTTGTCCCCCATTGCAGCCTTGTCCCCATTGCAGCCTTGTCCCCCATTGCAGCCTTGTCCCCCATTGCAGCCTTGTCCCGATTGCAGCCTTGTCAGTGTTACTCTGTAGCCTGTGTCATTTGCATCATCTTTGAAAATGGCGCCGCCGTTCTCGGCCGCCTTCGGCCATTCTCGGCGGCTCTCAGCCGCTTTCGGACATTCTCGGTGGCTCTCGGCAGCACTCGGCACCCGCCGAGAATGGCCAAAGGCGGGCGAGAGCCGCCGAGAATGGCCGAAAGCGGCCGAGAACGGCGGCGCCATTTTCAAAGCCGCCGAGAAGAGCCAGAAGCCGCTGAGAGCAGCCGAAGAGCTCACAATCGGCGGGGGATCGGCGTATAACACGCACCCACGATTTTCCCCTGATTTTCAGGGGAAAAAAGTGTGTGTTATACGCCGATAAATACGGTAATCTCTTCCTCAGGGATAATAAGGTGTCTTTCTGAAATATCAAAAAGAGGGCTTGCAAAAATATCTATATAATGGCATTAAAAAATAAACAATAAATTCAAATTATTCCATCACATTATACATACCAGTTTATCAAGAATATTACCACTTCTCATAATGACTGCCCATACAGTATCAACCTCCACTTGCTTGTGAGCAGGGGTGAATTCATGCAAGGATCATAAACTTGTCAAAAATACACCTATAGGCTGGGTTCACACTAGTGCGAATTGATGCGGGTTTCTCCACATCCAATTCACATGTGGCCGGCTCTCTATGGAGCAGGTTTACACATCTCCGGAGCTCTGATTCCCCCTTGGTGTGCTCTACTGATTCCCGGCATTTTCCCTCGCCGATGGCATCATTTCCGGTTCAAGCATTCATGTTGAAAATGCCGTTGAAGCCATCTTTAAATGGGTAACTGTCAGGGCTGGGCTCAGCCCTTCCTTCTCTGAGCTGGCTGCTCAGCTGTTGGGCACCCCGCTCCCCCAAAGCACCCACCCCCCCCCATGTTGAGGGCATGTGGTCTGGTACAGTTCAGGAGGGAGGGGCGCTCGCTCGTCCCCACCCCCTTTCCTGACCGGCCAGGCTGTGTGCTCGGATAGGGGTCTGGTATGGATTTTGGGGGGACCCCACGCCGTTTTTCAGCGTAGGGGGTTCCCCTTAAAATGCACACCAGACCTAAAGGGACATTGTCGCCTCCCCTTCGTGCTTGCCGCAATAGGAAAATTTGTTTTTCCTATTGCAGCGAGCATGAGATATAGTACCCTGCCCTTGTGTCATATCTGGTCCGTCGGACCAGCATACAGACGAACGGGCTTTCTGTTGGGAACTGAGTCCGGCGGAGTTACGACGTAAAGATTTGAAGCAGGTTTCAAATCTAAAGTCCATCGGATTTCCGACCGAAACGGTCCGTCGGAAGTCCGATGCAGCCCACACACTGTCGGATTGTCCGCCCATGGATTGACCAGTCCGGTCGGAAAGTCCGCCCGCGTGTACGCTGCATTACTCTTGGACCGGTCTTCTGCCTTTGATACAGTTGACCACCCCCTCCTCCTCAAAAAACTCAATTTGCTTGGTCTCCATGGCTGCACTCTCCGTTAGTTCGAATCTTACCTATCTCATCGCACCTTCAGTGTCACTTACAACTCCACTTCCCCTTCTTCAACTCCTCTTACCGTTGGGGTCCCCCAAGGTTCTATCCTTGGACCTCTACTATTCGCGATCTACACGTCCTCCCTGGGTCAGATGATAGCCTCCCATGGCTTTCACTACCATTTATATGCTGATGACACCCAAATCTATCTCTCCGCTCCTCAGCTCACCCCATCAATTTCCTCACGCATCACTGATCTACTAACAGACATATCAGCCTGGATGTCAAACCACTTCCTCAAACTGAATCTATCTAAAACTGAGCTCTTAATATTTCCTCCCCCACGTGCCCCTTCCCCTGACTTCTCTGTCAAGATCAATGGCACATCTATCAGTCCATCCCCGCATGCCAGGGTGCTAGGGGTAACCTTAGACTCTGAACTGTCCTTTCAAGCCCACATACAATCCCTGTCCAAATCATGCCACCTTAGCCTCCGCAACATTTCCAGAATACGCCCCTTTTTAACTAATGACACCACCAAGCTTTTAATTCACTCCCTGGTCATCTCTCGCCTTGATTACTGCAACTCCCTCCTCATTGGATTACCTTTACATAGACTATCCCCCCTTCAGCCCATAATGAATGCCGCTGCAAGACTCATCCACCTTACCAACCATTCAGTGTCCTCCACCCCTCTCTGCCAATCCCTCCACTGGCTTCCACTCTCCCAACAAATAAAATTCAAAGTACTAACAATAATTTACAAAGCCATCCATAACTCTGCCCCCAGCTACATCACTAACCTAGTCCCAAAATACCAACCAAGCCGCTCTCTTCGGTTATCCCAAGACCTCCTACTCTCTAGCTCCCTTGTCACCTCCTCCCATACTCACCTCCAGGATTTCTCCAGAGCTTCTCCCATCCTTTGAAACTCCCTACCCCAATCTGTCTGACTGTCCCCTAATCTATCCATCTTTAGGCGATCCCTGAAAACCCCTCTCTTCAAAGAAGCCTATCCTGCTTCTAACTAACACTGTTTTACTTCCTCCATCAGCTCATCCCCCCACAGCTATTACCTTTTGTATCAATTGACCCTTCCTTTTTAGTTTGTAAGCTCTAACGAGCAAGGCCCCCGGATTCCTCTTGTACCAAATTGTAATGTAACTGGAATGTCTGCCCTCATGTTGTAAAGCGCTGTGCAATCTGTTGGCACTATATAAAACCTGTATAATAATAAAAATAATAACATGCAAACAGGCAAAAAATTTGGCAGAACACACAAACACCATTAAAGTCTATGGGACACGAACATGAATAATCAAAAGTGCTCATTTTAAAGGCTTGTATGCAAGTTATTGTCATAAAAAGTGTTTGGGGACCTGGGTCCTGCCCCATGGGACATGTATCAATGCAAACAAATTTTTAAAAATGGCCGTTTTTTCGGGAGCAGTGATTTTTTTAATGCTTAAAGTAAAACAATAAAAATGAAATATTCCTTTAAATATTGTGCCTGGGGTGTGTCTATAGTATGCCTGTAAAGTGGCGCATTTTTCCCGTGTTTAGAACAGTAACACAGCACAATGACATTTCTAAAGGAAAAATTGTCATATATTAAGGGGAACCCCCGAACCAAAATTTTAAAACAAAATTGCGTGGGGGACTGATATGGAAATTAAGGGGAACCCTGAGACAAATTTTTTTTTAAAAATGGCGTAGGGGTCCCCCCCAAAATCTATACCAGACCCTTATCCATGCACGCAACCTGGCAGGCCGCAGGAAAAGAGGGGGTGACGAAAGAGCGCCTCTCCCTCCTGAACAGTACCAGGCCACATGCCCTCAACATGGGGAGGGTGCTTTGGGGTAGCCCCCCAAAGCACCTTGTCCCCATGTTGATGGGGACAAGGGCCTCATCTCCACAACCCTTGCCCGGTGGTTGTAGGGGTCTGCTGGCGGGGGGCTTATCGGAATCTGGAAGCCCCCTTTAACAAGGGGACCCCCAGAACCCGGCCTCCCCCCCTGTGTGAATTGGTAACGGGGTAGAAGCTACCAATTCACAAAAAAAGAGTCAAAATGTTAAAAAAGACAAGACACAGCTTGGGACAAGTCATTTATTAAAAAATAAAAAAACTAAAATGTCCCACGATGTCCATTCACCTTCTTCTATCATGCCGCCTGACGGACCGAAAAAGAAAAAAGAAAAAAACGCAACCGATCCGCCTCCATGGGACGCTCCCGCCGTGTGACGAGTCTTCGCTTGTGACAGCTCTAATATAACTGAGGAAGTGATGTAACCGGGTGACCCTGCACCCTCTGACGCCACGGGGACTTCCCCATGGCTTCCCCGTGGCGTCGGAGGGGGTGGGGTCATCCGGTTACGTCACCAGGTGGCCCCGTGCTCAGTTATATAAGAACTGTCACAAGCGAAGACTCGTCACATTGCAGGAGCCTCCCATGGAGGCGGTTCGGTTGTGGCTTTTTTTTTTCGGTCCATTGGCGGCGTGATAGAAGAAGTATTTCTGTTGATTTTTGATAGGTGACATATGCATTATAAATGGCCAAATGCAGAAAGTAAACTGCAACTTTTTTATACCAGAAGAGAGACTTTCATGTTGATAGATAAGGCTGCAGCATTTGATCATTTAAATCCACCCCCTGTCACGTACCTGGTGGAGATTGAGCTGTAGAGAGGGCTTCTCCTGCACCTCCTGTCCAACACCCCTGATAGAGATGACAGGAAGTGAAGGACACAGAGTGGCACGTGGGCCAATATAGCAGGTGGCACCAGCTGGGCCTTTGCAGGAACCCGATGGTCGTAGATCACCGGACAGGCACTGAGAACTGGAACTCTGTGTCCCTGGATCAGCAGGCAGAAGCATTGCCGGAACATAAGCCAGGGGGTCATCAACAGCCGAGCAGAGCTGGTACAGGAACGTGAGACTGAAGCTAAGACAGGACACAGGCCGGGTTCGGTACACAATCGGGCAGCGAGGTACAGGTGCATGAGACAGGAGCAGAGTCAAACACAAGCCAAGGTCACAGGTAGGCAAGCGGAAGTCCAAAGGAAGGTACAGGTGAAGCCAGGTCAAACAGAGGTAACTGGAACAGATCAAGACACAGGTTAACAGGAACAAGCTGAAAGATCACTCAGCAATGTGAATGTGTCATTGCTCAGTTTAAATAGGCTGTCTGGCACCAGTACGTGTGCACACGCGTGCGCCTGCTGGCCTCCGTGCGCACTCACACATGTACCAATACATGTTTTTTTTGTGCACACGCCGGTGTGCCTGCTGGTGCGCCTGCACTTGCGTGCCAATGTGTGTCTTCTGTGAAGTTCCACTGAGGTGTCATCCTGGATGGTGGATATGACATACACATCTTTCCTATCCCTCCACTTCACAGCCAATGTTCGTTCTTCAGGCTTGCTGATTCCCCTTTGTAGCCTTGTGGTGACTAGACACTGTAGAAAGCCCTTCCTGTTTTTTCTTGCTGTACTGCCTGCCAAAGTTTTCTCAAGGTACCCCTTTTGGAACAGTGGGAATGCCAACTCCCAGACAATTTTTCCACTTATTCCCATGTACGTTGGCACTCAGGGGGCTGGGAGTCTTTGCCTTCGTACACACGGAAGGCATGCACATATCTAGGGATGGTCCTGATGTTGGAGTCGACTGTAAGTTTGACTCGAACATCGGGCGTTCGTTTGTTCATAGAACAAGCAAACATATGGGGTGCTCACAGGACATTCATGCGCCAACGAGCGCCCCATAATACACTTCGAGATCGCAGTGCATTGCTGGCTGCTGATTGGCCAAAGCATGCACCTGACCTGCATGCTTTGGCCAATCACAGCGCGATGTACTGTCAAAGCCATGATTGGCCAAAGGCAGGGTGCTAAGTCCACGACCCCCACTATATAAGGCTGCTTACATGGCGGCCATATGTAGTGTGTTATTGTGGAGACTGGAGAGAGATTAGGTAGGTTAGTTATTGGACAGAGCGTGCAGGCGATGTAGATAGAATATATAATACAGGCAGGCAGTGTAGAATATATAATACAGTGCAGGTGGTGTACAGTATATAATACAGTGCAGTCGGTGTACAGTATATAATAAAGTGCAGGCGATGTACAGTATATAATAAAGTGCAGGCAGTGTGCAGTGTGCAGTATATACTACAGTGCAGTCAGTGTACAGTATATATTACAGTGCAGGTGATGTACAGTATATAATGCAGTGTGTACAGTATATAATACAGTGCAGGTGGTGTAAGTATATAACACAGTGAAGGCTGTGTACACAGTATATGATACAGTGTGTACAGTATATATATATATAATATATATATATATATAAATACATGTTCCCCCAGCTGCAGCATACTGCCAAGTTTGCCGCAGTGACGAGGAGGGAGGGGATGGTGAGGTACTTGGGTGCCTCAGAGAACAGAGGAGGAAAGTGAGGAGGAGGAGGCGCAACTCCAATGAGGCAGGATGTCCTCCAGGGGCACCACATGCTTGACAAGACATATAACGACCTGTCATGCAGTCCCTTGGCAACAGCACCTGAAAGACCCACATCATAAAAAAATGCAGACTTTTCCTTGCTCCTCATCTGGGCTCCGAAACCCTACTATACCTCAAGTCCTCTCAAAAACCTGCATTGAGAGGAATGAAGTTATAGCAATAGGTGCCATAAGTACTTGAAGGTATAGCAATAGGTGCCATAAGTACTTGCACCCAATCTGCTAGCAGTACACCACCTGATGATTTCGCCATGCAAATTCGCTACCCCAGTTGCTGAACCGTAAAAAAAAAAATACTGTCCCAGCCATCCACATGCTCAGCGTCTAAATCCTAGCTTGGCCAAATTGCTTGCACTCTAACTGCTGCCTTTTTATCTGGTAGACTCTACCCCCTTTCGTGAATTTGTGGAATGTGCTGTACCACAGTGGCAGGTTCCAAAAATAAATTTCTTTTCACGTAAGACTATTCTAGCTCTGTACCATCATGTGGAAGTCAATGTTTTGGCCTCGTTGGACAGGGCGGTCAGCAGCAAGGTTCACATTACTGCTGACTCATGGTCCAGAAGGCATGGTCAGGGACGTTACATTTCCTTCATGGCGCACTGGGTAACTCTGCTGGCAGCTGGGAAGGATGCAGGACAGGGTTCAGTGTTGGAGATCTGTCACCACGCTTCCAAAAAGCTGGTGGTGATTCTGCCATATCTATCTGCTCCACCCCCTCCTCTTCTTCTTCCTCTATGGCCTCTTCTGCTGAATTGTCCTCTGAACCAGCAGGGCTCCCTAAGTGTTCAAGGGGCTACGCAAGCAGGTTAAAATATGCCATGCAGTGCTTCAGTTGGTCTGTCTAGGGGACAGAAGCCATAGTGGGGCAGAGATTTTGTCAGCTCTGCAGGGGCAGGCTCAGAGGTGGTTGACGCCATGGCAGCTTGAACCAGGAATGTTTTTTGCGACAATGGCACCAACTTTCTCTATGCCCTACGACAGGAACACTTTACACATGTTCCATTCTTGGCACACGTCCTGAATTTGGTGGTGCAGTGTTTATTGACCAGATACCCAGGCTTACAAGATCTTCTGAGGCAGGCCAGAAAAGTCCGTGGGCATTTCCGGCAGTCATACAATGCCAGTGCTCGGCTGGCTGACATTCAACGGGAATTCAACCTGCCCACCAGCCTGCTCATTTGTGACATGCCCACCAGGTGAAACTCAACATTGGCAATGGTGCAGCGGCTGCACACACAGCAGAGGGCCATCGATGAGTACCTTTATGAGTATGGCACCAGGACAGGCTCAGGGGAGCTTGGCTTCTTTTGACGATGCCAGTGGCTACTGATAAAGAATGCATGCACTGTCCTGTCACCATTTAAGGAGGTCACAAGGATGGTGAGCAGCGACAATGCATGAATCAGTGACACTATCTCTCTAGTCTTCCTGCTGGAGCACGCGCTTTGTGGCATCATGGGCAGGGCACTTCAGGCAGAACAGCTTCCTTTCCTCTCAAGGCCCCCTTTATGCAGATACCATTCTTGCGGGGCCGCCAAACACACACGAGGAAGAGGAGAAGGAGTAGGATTGTGTCAGCATGGATGTGGAGGATAACATACAGCAGTCTTTGGGATGGTTTTCAGTCCCCAGAAACCCAAGGAGTTGTACATGGCTGGGAGGAGGTAGTTCCTGAAAATGTCATCCTTAGTGACCCAGAGCACTCAGAATATTATGCCTCTGCAAACTTATGCTGCATGGGCTCCCTATTTCTGCAAAGCCTGCAAAAGGACCCGAGGATTCGTGGTATCAAGGAGAGGGATTATTACTGGCTGGCAACCCTTTTTAATCCACCTTACAAGGGTAAAGTTGCAGAGCTCATCCTGCCTTCGCAGAGAGAGCAGAGGATGAAACATCTTTAGGATGCCTTGAAGAAAATTTGTGTAAAGCCTTTCTGACCCTGGGAGGTGATCATTTCCTGGACAACGTGTTTCTGAGGCTTCGTTCGGTCAGAGGAAGAGCGGTGGAGAAGGTGGCCGGCTGACCGATGCCTTTAAACAATTCTTTAGTCCTCAGCGCCCAGGGCTGTTAGGTTTAAGCAACCAGCGCCATCGTCTGCATTATATGGTGCAGGAATATCTAGGGGCAAGAGCAGACTTGGAGACCTTTCCAACTGAACATCCACTGGGTTACTGGGTCTTGAGGATGAACCACTGGCCAGAACTTGCTCAATATGCAATCGAGCTACTGGCCTGTCCTGCATCCAGCGTGCTTTCTGAACGGACATTCAGTGCTGCTGGAGGGTGTGTGATGTATCAAAGAATATGCCTGTCCACAGACTCTGTAGATAAGCTGACATTTATCAAAATTAATCAGTCCTGGATCAGCAGCTATCAAGCCCCTGGTGCTGATGCAACTGATTTAATTTGCTAGGGATCTGGGATCTGCCTATCCTATTCCTGAATCTTGATTATGCTAGCTTCCAGCAATATTTTTGGTTTAGGACACTACCAACACCCAAGGCCCAATTGTTATGCACCTGTTTGACTAATTTTTAACAGCAGAGCCCGTTTCTGCACCCAACAAGAGTAACTGTGAGGGGTTACAGTGTTCAAGCACCACCAACACCCAAGTTCCAATTTTTCTGCACCTGTTTGACTGGGACATGCAGGTTACATTTTTTCTCTAATTTTTAACAGCACGGCCCATTCCTGCACCCAACAAGAGTAACTGTTAGGGGTTACAGGCACCATCAACACCCAAGGCCCAATTTTTCTGCACCTGTTTGACTGGGGCGTGTAATTTAAATTTTTTTACAAATTTGTAACAGCAGAGCCCCTTCCTTTGCCCAACAAGAGTAACTGTGAGGGGTTACAGTGTTCAGGTACCACCAACATCCAAGGCCCAATTTTTCTGCACCTGTTTGACAGGGGCATGTGATTTCAATTTTTTTACAAATTTTTAACAGCAGGGCCAGTTCCTGCACCCAACAAGAGTAGCTGTGAGGGGTTATAGTGTTCAGGCTTCACCAACACCCAAGGCCCAATTTTTCTGCCCAGATCCTGCCCCCCCCCCCCATGTGAAAGGGTATCGGGCACACTGTACCCCTACCCATTCACTAAAAATAGTGTCAAAAAATAAAAGCCACAAGAGACAGTTTAAAAAAACAAAAAAAAAACTCTGCCTTGATGGGAGGCCTCCCAGGGATTCCTTCTTTTTGCTTTGACAGCTCTTATATAGGCAAGGGCAGGGCCAGCTGCTGATGTAACTGAGTCTTTTTTAATAAAGGATTTGTCAAAACCTGTGTTGTGGTTTTTACTTTTTGACACTTTTTTGGTGAATGGGTAGGGGTACAATGTTCCTGATACCCATTCACATGGGGGGGGCAGGATCTGTTGGCCCCCTTGTTAAAGGGGGCTTCCAGATTCCAATAAGCCCCAGCAGACCCTGAAAACACCGGCCAGGGTTGTCGGGAAGAGGCCCTTGTCCCCATCAACATGGAAACAAGGTGCTTTGGGGGACACCCCAAAGCACCCTCCCCATGTTGAGGGCAAGCGGTCTGGTATGGTTCAGGAGGGGGGTGCTCGCTCGTCCCCTCCCTTTCCTGGCCTGCCAGGCTGCATGCTCAGATAAGGGTCTGGTATAGATTTTTGGGGGGGACCCTATGACAATTTTTTTTTTCGATTTTGGCATGGAGTTCCCCTTAAAATCTATGCCAGACCTAAAGGGCCTGGTATGGATTTTAGAGGGGACCCAACTCAGTTTTTTTGTGTTTTTTTGGCATGGAGTTCCCCTTAAAATCTATACCAGACCCAAAGGACATTTTTTTTCTTAATTTTGTCATAGGGTTCCCCTTAACCACTTCAATACAGGGCACGTTCACCCCTTTCTGCCCAGACCAATTTTCATCTTTCAGTGCTCTCACACTTTGAATGACAATTAGTCAGTTATACAACACTGTACACAAACAAAATTTTTATCACTTTTTTTCACACAAATAGAGCTTTCTTTTGGTGGTATTTAATCACCACTGGGTTTTTCCTGTTTTGCAATATAAGTAAAAAAAGAGCAAACATTTTGAAAAAGAAAACAAACTTTTTTTTATCTTCTATTATAAAATTTTGCAAATAAGTAATTTTTGTTCATAAATTTGGGCCAAAATTTATACTGCTACATATCTTTGGTAAAAATAATCCAAATTAGTGGATATTATTTAGTCTGTGTGAAAGTTAGATTCTACAAGCTTTGCTGTAAATCACAAAAATTTGATCACACCTGATATACTGACGGCCTATTTAATTTCTTGAGGCCCTGAAATGTCAGGACACTACTAATATCCCCAAATGACCCCTTTTTGGAAAGTAGACAGTCCAAGGCATTTAGTAAGATGCATAGTGAGTTTTTTGAGGTTGTAACTTTTTCCCACAATTCTTGGGAAAATGAAGAAATTACATTTTTTTTACACAAAATTGTCAGAATAACAAGTTATTTCTCATACACAGCATATGCATACTTCCAATTGAACCCCAAAATACATTCTGCTATTCCTCCTGAGTATGACGATACCACATGTGTGAGACTTTTTCACTGCCTGGCCACATAGAGAGGCCCAACATGCAGGGAGCACCATCAGGCGTTCTAGGAGCATAAATTAAACATCTAATTTCATTCCTACCTATCACACTTTTGAAGGTCCTGGAGCAACAGGACAGTAGAATTACCCATAAAATGACCTCATTTTGGAAACAAAACATCCCAATGTATATTCTATGAGGTATGGGCTGCAGATAGGTACTCGGGTACTCTGAAGGGCTGCAGGAGGGAGGGAGTGTTCCTGCTGGCATCATTTTAAGTGGTTAAAATCCATACCAGACCCAAGGGGTCCCCCCCACGCCGTTTTTTCTCCAATATTTTTAAATTGACATTAATTTTTGTAAATTTTTTTTTTTATTTAACTCTCAGCAGGGAAGCCTTAACAACCTATTGACTGTACGCTCGGTGAGAAAATATCCCACTAAGTGCCCAGAAAGATTGGGTGTTAAGTGAGTACCTGAATGGGCGATGTTCAGGCCAAGCTCATGCTCGGCCCAAACCGTGCGCCCATCCCAAGTGGTGCCTGAGCACTGTAACCCCTCATAGTTATTCTTGTTGGGTGCAGGAAGGGGCCCTGCTGTTAAAAATTTTTTAAAAAATTGAAATTACATGCCTCTGTCAAAAAGGTGCAGAAAAATTGGGCCTTGGTGGTGCCTGAACACTGTACCCCTCACAGTTACTCTTGTTGGGAGCAGGAAGGGGCTCTGCTGTTAAAAATGTGTAAAAAAATTGAAATTACATGCACCCCAAAGCACCCTCCCTATGTTTAGGCCTGGTATGGTTAAGGGGGGGCGCTCGCTCGTCCTGCCAGGTTGCATGATCGGATAGGGGGCTGGAATAGATTTTGGGGGGGACCCCACGCCAATTTTTTCTTTCATTTTGGTGCATTCCCCTTAAAATCCCCTTTGAATCCACACCAGATCCGAAGGGCCGGGTATGGACTGGGGGGGACCCAACGCTGTTTTTTTCATAGATTTTTGCTTTAGAAATGTCATTATTATACTGTATATAATGATTGCACATTGTATATGTCCTCCCCCTTCCCCTTTTTTTCCCCCCTTTACTAGGGTTTAATATGGAAGAATTTTTAATGTCTGTTATTATTTGGTATGGGAGTTGCATTGTACACTGGTGCTGGGAATTGTAGTGCTGAATGTTTATTATGTTCAATGTCTGTATGTATCATTTTCTATGTTTTAAAAACCTTTAATAAAAAGAATTTACAAAAAAAAAAGAAAGGTCATTATTGATGTGGCATTGTTCTACACATCGCACAGATGCGCTACTTCACAGGCAGACTAAGGGGACCCCCCAGGCATTATATTTAAAGGAATATTTCATTTTTATTGTTTCACTTTAAGCATCATTAACCACTTCAGCCCCAGAAGGATTTACCTGAAGGATTTCCTGACCGGGTCATTTTTTGCGATACAGCACTGCGTCACTTTAACTGACAATTTCGCAGTCATGCGACACTGTAACCAAACAAAATTGGTGTCCTTTTTTTCCCCACAAATATAGCTTTCTTTTGGTGGTATTTTATCACCTCTGCGGTTTTTATTGTTTGTGCTATAAACAAAAAAAGAGCGACAATTTTGAAAAAAAAACAAAATATTTAAAAAAAAACAAATTTCTTCCTCAGTTTAAGCCAATATATATTCTTCTACATATTTTTGGTAAAAAAAAAAAAAATCGCAATAAGCTTATATTGATTGGTTTGCGCAAATGTTATAACGTCTACAAAATAGGCGATCCATGTTAGCCTATGGAGCGTCGGATGTCAGCAGAGACATGTCCGCTGACATCCGACCCCGTCCGATCCGCTAAAAGCAGACGGATGGCTCTACGTCCAGATCCGTCGCTGGCGGATCGGATCGGGTGAGATCTGACGAAAACGGACACGCTGTCCGTTTTCGTCTGATCCCTCCATAGGCGGCAGCGGCGCCTGAAAAGCCCCTCCCCGCTCAGTGAGCAGAGAGGGACCTGTCATCCGCCGGCTCAGCGGAGATCAACAGACAGATCTCCCGCTGAGCCGGCGGACTGAGGCGGGCTCCATAGAAACGGAGTCCGCCTCATGTGAAAGGGGCCTTACAACATGACAAAAGTTTCTAATGACAAAAGTTTTAGCACTTCAGAACTCTTTTTGTTTTCTGATGAAAAAGCATGTAAAGTGTTTGTGTTCTTTGTATAATTTTAACTTTACTGGGTCTTGAGTCAAATTGGTGAAAGTTGTATTCATTACTTAATTTTATTCCCATTTAACCCTATTAAATTGCTGTAATAATTGAAAGGTAAGCACAAAAAACATGACAGAGCACACTGCAGAAAAAAATCTATTAACATTTAAAAACAAATAAAGAAATAAAAATATATGCAATTTATAAAACGCCAATTGAAACAAATGGTACAGGTGTTACAAGACTATCTGCATACACTTTAAAAACCTAAGATGATATTTTCTAGCTTAAAGTGATAGCAAACACACACTGTTTAATTTACATTGTCTCTTCTATTTCTGTGGATGATGGCACTGTAATTATTTTAATAAGAAAAAGTAATTAAGTATCTTTTTCCTAATCAATATACAGCTGTCACGTGACCCAGATCTTTCACAGCCTGTATACAGGAGGAGCTTCTAGTACTCTGCTGATGGTCACATGTTTAAAATAAAAAAAAACAGCTTTTGAAATACAGAGTAAAAATAATTAAATAATATAAATACGCTAATTTAAATTGTCATACAAATATATATTTGAAATCAAATCTTTATTATTTTGTGCCAATAACATGGAGTGGGTGGATTTCTGTCAGTCACAGGCTATGTCACGCCCCTCCAGCTTGTGTCTTAGAAAAAGAGGGAGATGATTCCCCCCCAATAATCTACATGTAATATCCCACCCTCATTGTGTTTAGCTGGTTAGTGGGTATGGAGGAGGAGGGAGGGAGTGGGCTGTCATTTACCACTGTGTATATGCCCACATGTGTGACTCTATAGTCACATGGGCTGCTCAGATGTGATAGGGAGGAAATGCTCAGCATAGCAAATCACTGAAAACTGAGCATGTGCAGAGTTGCTACCACAGCTGCAAAATCCCTAGCTAAATTGGCGACATAAGGGGGAGATAGAGAACAGCAGGATCAAACAGTTTTTTTGCAGAATACAGAAAGCAAATCTCATAGAGACTGAGTAAGTATGGACAGCCTGTAATACACCATTTATTGATAGTTTTTTATGATGTGGGTTTAGGGACACTTTAAATATATAGGCCAATTCTGAATAGATAAATTAGATATTAAAGTATAACTTAAGACAAAAGTTTTTTTAGTTCTGCATAGAGTAGAGAGGGATTAGAACAAAAGTTGTGCCTTTAGTTCTACTTTGATCCCCAACTGGATAACAAGGCACTGTGGATTATAAACAATTGCCATATTTCCACCTTTTATTTAGAATTTGTTGCATCTAATTGTTGCTGATCATCTGCATCTTCTTTAGAGCCCTTTCACACCGGGCCGCCCATAGCGTCGGCGGTAATGCCGATATTTTAAGCAGCGTTTTACCATCAGATTAGCGGCGCATTTCAGCCACCAGCAGGGCGCTTTTACCCCCGCTAGCGGCCGAGAAAGGGTGAAAACCACCCGCAATGCGCCGCAATAGCGGCATTTTGCCGGCTGTATCCCAGTGCTGCCCCATTGATTCATTCATTGATTCACAGCTCCTTCACCACTCCAAAGAAGCTGCTGGCAGGACTTTTCCTGATGTCCTGCCAGCGCAGCGCTCCGGTGTGAAAGCCCTCGGGCTTTCACACTGGAGACAATGCTGCAGCTGTTTGAGGGCAGATTGCAGGCACTATTTTTAACACTATAGCGCCTGCAAAACGCCCTCGGTGTGAAAGGGGTCTTAAAGCCAGTTCTTATCACATATATTATTTCAGTGGCATTTCTCCTGGTTGGTTGTCTAAAGGCAATGACAGAACACACCTGTGTAATAAGCCTTGGCCTAACCACTTAGCGTCTCCACTAGAGAGGGGTGAAAGGATGACTATGACCTGGAGGTTGGCTGGAGGAACCAATGAGCCTACAGAGTACTAAAGAAAACCAAAACTCCCTGAGGTGTCAGTTACCACACATAGGGTTTCTCTTGAATGGAGAGGAGAGTGCAGACAACTGCTAAGGTCAGTATTCAGTCTCTTCTCTTTTTTTTAAGGTATCCTCATTTTGATCTTTTTTTTGAACAGGCCATTTTAAAGGAAATCTATGGTCGCAGCATAAACTTTTATTTTATAACATCAGCATTGTAATAACAATACAAGCAATAGTTATTTTGACCATCTAATATAAGCTTTTTTGAAAAAGTTCCTTTCGTGTTGTGAGTGCTGCCTGGCTGCTGGCCATAGGTGTGCACACAGGGTGTGCTGGATGTGCCTGGGAACACCCTTATCACCCAGTGAACATTAGCATTGTCACCAGTGTGCCAGTAGGAAGGTTGGAAAGATCTCCCTCTTACCTATGCTGCCACAAGATAACTGCTTACTCACTTCTCTTTCACTGTTCCAGCAGGGAGATTATTGTACCGGGGTCATATACATGTAGACACACACACACGTGTGTTTGAGCTTTGGGGTGCACACCCTAATGCAATAGGCTGCGCAAACCAGTGCTGCTGGCCTTCTTTTCCCACAACTTCCTGGATTCCCTGCATGCTTTGCAACTTCCCCTCTGCTGTTTACTTTCAATTCCTAAAGACTACATATCCCATGGTACCTTGCTGCCTGCAAGCAAAGATTCCTGTATTGACTCTGCCTCCTGTAACTCCTCCTCTCAGCACATCTGTAGATAACAAGGGAGGCTCTGTGATATCTGTGCCACACAGTGCCCACTCACAGGGCATAGTGAATGTGTGTCACAGAATTCAAGGAAGTACATGTGCAGGGGTCTTCTCAAAGAAAGTTTACAAACATCAAGATCATTCAGAATAAAAGGAGCAGGCTAGAGATGATTGAAATACAAGTTTACATTTTCATGATAAGTACTCGTTAAGTCTTTTTGGAGAGTTTCCCCACAAATGTAAATCTAGTATTTTTTAGTATGTAAGAATCTAATCCAAAACTTTAGAACAGGGGATATTTGAAAAAAAAAAAATTTTACATTAATAAATATAATTATTTTGTCTCCCTGATGTTTATACATTCACTTATAAGTTCTTATAGTTGTCCTCTGGTTTTCCCGATATATTGTTTACAGCTGCACCAGATAAGATATAAAAAGTGTGACAGCGCAGCAGTTAGCATAAAATTTAACATCAAACTTCTCTCCTGTGGCTTCCGAAGTGAAGCATGAAAAATTCCTTTACATAGATACAGATGTTATGACCACATCTGAGTATTGCCCTAGGAGCCAGCCAAGAACTCACATTCCTGCTCCTAGTTGGTTAAAGAAATCTCCCAAGGTTTTAGTTCTGAAATTTAAAACGGGTTTATAATTTGATAGATGTGCTAATTTGGGATCCAACATAAATGCATGCCAATACTTGCTGACAAAATGTCTAATAGTGTTAACAACAGAGTGATAAGTGAAAGTCTTGGAGGGGGATATAGAGTCAGCTCTAGTTTTTTGTTTATGGAACAATAACTGTTTATCCATGTTTAAAACCCAAAGGGCACATGTGAAAGGAGTTTTATCACATTATCTATCCTTCATGTGTCTACTGAGCATTCTAAATGTTAACAGTTTGTGCATTGTGGATGTTATTTAAGGTATGTTTAGACCATATAGCCTATTAGTTGGTACAAATATGATGCTGGATAAACCTTGGCCATGGAACATTGATGTGCTTGGCCATGGAACATTTTTTTCATTGATTAACTAGTACAGGTGCAACTCCTAAAACTAGAATATCATCAAAAAGTTAAAGTGATTGTAAATCTTTGTTTTTTTGTTTTTTATTAAATAACAAACAAGTTATACTTACCTCCTCTGTGCAAGGGTTTTGCACAGAGTGGCCCTAATCCTCCTTTTCTGGGGACCCCCGGTGGCGCTCCTGGCTCTTCCTCTTCTCGAGTGCTCCCACGGAGAGCTGCATTCAATGGGGGCACTCGTGCGGGCGCACTCCTGAGTCCTGCTGCTGCGTACATTGACACAGACAGCAGGATTTGTCCCCGCCCCCGACTCCCTTGTCATTGGATTTGATTGACAGCAGCGGGAGTCAATGGCTGGAGCTAAAAGTGGGGGAAGATGGTAGTTGCGCTGTGATGAAGGGGTTGGGGGGAGGGAAGCTACAAAGATGACTAAAGTGGCAAAGTGAACTAAAAAAGCAGAAACAGGCCAATGCATGAATAGATCCTACATGCTAAAAGAACATGGTGGGGATGCAGTGCAGTGCAACGTAGCTGATCAACATGACATGTTGCGGGTAGACAAAGCCTAATATATAAAGGTAATCGTGAAACAGTGACTGCTTGAATATAGCAAAACAAAAATGCATATACTAACACAAATAGGATGAATAATGACACAATGCAAAAAAAAAAAAAAAAAAATAATGCAAGAAAAATATATGTGGGCTAGTGCCCCATTAGCAAAAACGTGCCAGATCCTGGTGAACTACAAGTGACAAATCCCTAGGACAAACATGAATATTAGTTCTATTATCCAGTCCAAAAAACAAAAACACGTGATGAGAAACACAAAACAAGTCCAATCGTGAAGGGAGGGGGGATCTTCAGTGAGAACACCTCCGTGTTTGCAAGCCGCTTACCTTACAGCTGTAAGGTGTACAGCCTGTGTTGCAAATGACCCGCAGGTGTAGACGTTCCGTGTATACAGGCAGTGACAATGATGAACATGCCAAGCGAAATATAAAAAATAAAGAGTATACAGCATGTAAAATAACTCTGCAATGACCACAGTGGAGGGGGGGCAAGACACACACAGGGGGAGGTTGCACTCACTTTCATGAAGTGAGTGTGGGCATCAATCCACGAGCGCCGAGCTCGTATGCCTCCAGGAGTGTCACCAATCTGGAATCTGTCCCCGTGCCTGGAAACTGGAATATGTCCCCGTGCCTCTCTCCTCAGTGTTCGTCAGGTAGAGTAGTGATGTACAGTGTGAGGGGGAAAGAGACGCACATAGCAAGAAGTCACGTGACGTGACGATATGCATTAGGATTGGAGCACGGGACGCTGCCACAGACAAACAACAGAAGACGAGCTCGGCGCTCGTAGTTACTACACACTGCAGCATTGTTTTAAATGTAAGTTGATTGGACTTGTTTTATTAAATAAATATACCTTTTATATGGGATCACGCTATGTGCGTCTCTTTCCCCCTCACACTGTACATCACTACTCTACCTGACGAACACTGAGGAGAGAGGCACGGGGACATATTCCAGTTTCCAGGCACGGGGACAGATTCCAGATTGGTGACACTCCTGGAGGCATACGAGCTCGGCGCTCGTGGATTGATGCCCACACTTACTTCATGAAAGTGAGTGCAACCTCCCCCTGTGTGTGTCTTGCCCCCCCTCCACTGTGGTCGTTGCAGAGTTATTTTACATGCTGTATACTCTTTATTTTTTATATTTCGCTTGGCATGTTCATCATTGTCACTGCCTGTATACACGGAACGTCTACACCTGCGGGTCATTTGCAACACAGGCTGTACACCTTACAGCTGTAAGGTAAGCGGCTTGCAAACACGGAGGTGTTCTCACTGAAGATCCCCCCTCCCTTCACGATTGGACTTGTTTTGTGTTTCTCATCACGTGTTTTTGTTTTTTGGACTGGATGATAGAACTAATATTCATGTTTGTCCTAGGGATTTGTCACTTGTATTTCACCAGGATCTGGCACGTTTTTGCTAATGGGGCACTAGCCCACATATATTTTTCTTGCATTATTTTTTTTTTTTTTTGCATTGTGTCATTATTCATCCTATTTGTGTTAGTATATGCATTTTTGTTTTGCTATATTCAAGCAGTCACTGTTTCACGATTACCTTTATATATTAGGCTTTGTTTGCCCGCAACATGTCATGTTGATCAGCTACGTTGCACTGCACTGCATCCCCACCATGTTCTTTTAGCATGTAGGATCCATTCATGCATTAGCCCGTTTCTGCTATTTTAGTTCCCTTTGCCACTTTAGTCATCTTTGTAGCTTCCCTCCCCCAACCCCTTCATCACAGCGCAACTACCATCTTCCCCCACTTTTGTCCCATTTGTCCTGCCTTGGATCAGTACTTAGGTTTTGCAGCAGTGTCCTTTTAGCATAGCCCCCCTCCCCCCCGACAGCGCAGGAGTTTCCACTTTCACAATGGCTGGAGCTGCTGTGCTCGTCCCCAACGCTGGAACAATTGGGTTCGGGTAAGAAAAAGGGGAGTCTGGGGGGGTGCTGCCGCACAACAGATTTTTCACCTTCCCACCGAGCGTACACAGATGTGCGTACTCGGCTTTCGGGGGTTATATCCCGGTACCGTTGTTTAGAGCCGGCGAATATAACAACTGATGCAGCTAAAAGCCACTCAGCTGTTATACCGGAGGAGCGGGAGGGGACGTCCCCCCTCCCGCCGCCTCCCGCCGCTCTTACCAGGCCTCCCGTTCGATCGGGAGACCGGTGACCAATCGGCTGCCTCCGACGGCTGGGGGCGGGCTGGAACGAAGCTGTGGGTGGCTTCGTTCCAGCCTTCTAATTGTAAACACGGAAGCGAAATCATGACGTCACTTCCCGTTTACTCGGCTGCCAATGGCGCCGGTTTAAAAAAAATACACAGTATTCAGAATCGCCGTTTTTGGCGATCTGAATACTTTGAAGTGCAAAGGAGGGATCGGGGGTCTTTTAGACCCCCGGTCCCTCCATAAAGAGTACCTGTCACCACCTATTACTGTCACAAGGGATGTTTACATCCCTTGTGACAGCAATAAAAGTCATCAAATTTTTTTTTTTAACACAGTTTATAAATATATAATTAAATAAAATAAATAAGAAAACATTTTTTTTAACGCGCCCCCGTCCCCGCAAGCTTGCGCAGCAAAGAAAACGCATACTGAAGTTGCGCCCGCATATGTAAACGGTGTTCAAATCACACATGTGAGGTATTGCCGCGATCGTCAGAGTGAGAGCAATAATTCTAGCACTAGGTCTCCTCTTTAACTCTAACCTGGTAACCGTAAAAAAACATTTAAAGCGTCGCCTATAGAAATTCTTAGGTACCGTAGTTTGTTGCCATTCCACGAGGGCGTACAATTATAAAGCGTGACATGTTTGGTATCTATTTACTCAACGTAACATCATCTTTCACATTATACAAAAAAATTGGAGTAACTTAACTGTTTAGAATTCATGAAAGTGTCCCTTTTCCCAAAAATTTGCGTTTAAAACACCGCTGCACAAATACCGTATGATATAAAATATTGCAACAATCTCCATTTTATTCTCTAGATTCTCTGCCAAAATATATATATATATATAATGTTTGGGGGTTCTAAGTAATTTTCTAGCAAAAAATACAGATTTTAACTTGTAAACACCAAATTTCAAAAATAGGCTTAGTCATGAAAGGGTTAATGCATAGAATGCATTAAGGTGAAAAACCGTGAGGGTTTATAACCCCTTTAACTTATGTGAAACAATAAAAAGGAAATATTCCTTTAAATATCGTGCCTGGGGGGTCCCCTTAGACTGCCTGTAAAGTAACGCATTTTCCCATGTTTATAACAGTACCGCAGCAAAATTCCATTTCTAAAGGAAAAAATATAATTTAAAATTGCTTGTGGCTGTAATGTATTGTCGTATACATAAAAAAGATCATTGAAAAAAAATGGAGTGGGTTCCCCCCTCACCCCCCAGTCCATTACCAGGCCTTTCAGGTCTGATAAATCTTTTTATTTAATTTCTTAAACAAACAAAACACGACAACACATCATACACATTGAACCTAAAATATATTAGTAGAATATCAAGATCCCATCACATTGCATAGTAAAAAAAAAAGGAATATAGTAATTACCGAAGAGGATATTTTATCTAGGCCATCCCATGTATCCATTCAAATGTACCGCCCCCCCCCCCCCACCATGTGAATAAGTATAGGGTAAATTGTACCCCTACTCATTCACTAAAAAAAGTGTAAAAAAGTAAAAACGGCAGCAGACAGTTTTTGACAATTCCTTTATTTTAAAAAAAAAATGTCCCGCCATATAAATCCATCTTCAATCACAGCATCGACGGTCCCGAGAAAAAGAAAAGAAACGAAGCAGGGTAGCCCTGGGGGGCCCCGCCCTTGCTAATATAACAGCTGTTGCCACGAAAAGACTGCAGTTGGCGGGACAATCATCATACAGCAATGCACTGCGATCTCATATGTTCGACTCAAACATCGGGTGTTCGCCCATTTGCCAAACAGCGAATATTATGGGGTGTTCGCGGGAAATTTAAGCGCCGTTGAACGCCCCATAATATTCGCTGTTCGGTGAATGGGCGAACACCCGATGTTCGAGTCGAACTTGCGTTCGATTCGGACATAAAGCTCATCCCTACTTACAGCTAGTAAAAACCCAAAATTCAGCATCTCAGAAAATTTGAATATTACATAAGACCAATAAAAAAATAGGATTTTGAATACTGAAACATTGTATTACTGAAAAGTATGGCCATGTTTAGTGTCGTATGCACTCAATAATTGATCAGGCTCCTTTTGCATTAAATACTGCATCAATGCGGCGTGGCATGGAGGCGATCAGCCTGTTGCACTGCTGAGGTATTATGGAAGCCCAGCTTTCTTTGATAGCGACCTTCAGCTCATCTGCATTGTTGGGTCTGGTGTCTCTCATTTTCCTCTTGATAGATACATCACAGATTCTCTATGGGGTTTAGGTCAAGCGAGTTTGCTGGTCAATCAAGCACAGTGATATCATGATCATTAAACCAGGTATTGGTACTTTTGGCAGTGTGGGCAAGTGACAATTCCTGCTGGAAAATGAAATCAGCATCTCCATAAAGCTGGTCAGCAGAGGGAAGCATGAAGTGCTCTAGAATTTTCTGGTAGAGGGCTCCGCTGACTTTGGACTTGATAAAACACAGTGGACCAACACCAGCAGATGACATGGCTCCCCAAATCATCACTGACTGTGGAAACTTCACACTGGACCTCATACAACATGTATTCTGTGCCTCTAAACTCTTCATCCAGATTCTGGGACCTTCATTTCCAAATGAAATGCAAAATTTTCCACAGACAGTGATGATTTAGGGAGCCACTATCAAACCTGGGCTTCCATAACACCTCAGCAATAACACAGGCTGATCGCCTCCATGCCACGCCACATTGATGCCGTATTTCATGCAAAAGGAGCCTCAACCAAGTATTAAGTGCATACTATACTGAACATGGACATACATTTCAGTAAGCCAAGATTTCTGTATTAAAAATCCTTTTTTTATTCATCTTATGTAATTTTCTAATTTTCTGAGATACTGAATTTTGGGTTTTTTACTAGCTGTAAGCCATACTCATCAAAATTAAAAGAAAGAAATGCTTGAATTATATCACTCTATATAAAATATATGAGTTTCAATTTTTGAATTGAATTACTGAAATAAATTACATAGTTACATAGTTACATAGTAGGTGAGGTTGAAAAAAGACACAAGTCCATCAAGTCCAACCTATGTGTGTGATTATGTGTCAGTATTACATTGTATATCCCTGTATGTTGCTGTCATTCGGGTGATTATCTAATAGTTTCTTGAAGCTATCAATGCTCCCCGCTGAGACCACCGCCTGTGGAAGGGAATTCCACATCCTTGCCGCTCTTACAGTAAAGAACCCTCTACGTAGTTTAAGGTTAAACCTCTTTTCTTCTAATTGTAATGAGTGGCCACGAGTCTTATTAAACTCTCTTCTGCGAAAAAGTTTTATCCCTATTGTGGGGTCACCAGTACAGTATTTGTAAATTGAAATCATACCCCCTCTCAAGCGTCTCTTCTCCAGAGAGAATAAGTTCAATGCTCGCAACCTTTCCTCATAACTAAGATCCTCCAGACCCTTTATTAGCTTTGTTGCCCTTCTTTGTACTCGCTCCATTTCCAGTACATCCTTCCTGAGGACTGGTGCCCAGAACTGGACAGCATACTCCAGGTGCGGCCGGACCAGAGCCTTGTAGAGTGGGAGAATTATCGTTTTATCTCTGGCGTTGATCCCCCTTTTAATGCATGCCAATATTCTGTTTGCTTTGTTAGCAGCAGCTTGGCATTGCATGCCATTGCTGAGCCTATCATCTACTAGGACCCCCAGGTCCTTTTCCATCCTAGATTCCCCCAGAGGTTCTCCCCCAGTGTATAGATTGCATTCATATTTTTGCCACCCAAATGCATTATTTTACATTTTTCTACATTGAACCTCATTTGCCATGTAGTCACCCACCCCATTAATTTGTTCAGGTCTTTTTGCAAGGTTTCCACATCCTGCGGAGAAGTTATTGCCCTGCTTAGCTTAGTATCGTCTGCAAATACAGAGATTGAACTGTTTATCCCATCCTCCAGGTCGTTTATGAACAAATTAAATAGGATTGGTCCCAGCACAGAACCCTGGGGAACCCCACTACCCACCCCTGACCATTCTGAGTACTCCCCTTTATCACCACCCTCTGAACTCGCCCTTGTAGCCAGTTTTCAATTCATGTACTCACCCTATGGTCCATGCCTACGGTCCTTATTTTGTACAGTAAACGTTTATGGGGAACTGTGTCAAATGCTTTTGCAAAATCCAGATACACCACGTCTACAGGCCTTCTTTTATCTAGATGGCAACTCACCTCCTCATAGAAGGTTAATAGATTGGTTTGGCAAGAACGATTCTTCATGAATCTATGCTGAATACTGCTAATGATACCGTTCTTATTACTAAAATCTTGTATATAGTCCCTTAGCATCCCCTCCAAGAGTTTACATACTATTGATGTTAGGCTAACTGGTCTGTAATTCCCAGGGATGTATTTTGGGCCCTTTTTAAATATTGGTGCTACATTGGCTTTTCTCCAATCAGCTGGTACCATTCCAGTAAGTAGACTATCTGTAAAAATTAGGAACAACGGTCTGGCAATCACTTGACTGAGTTCCCTAAGTACCCTCGGATGCAAGCCATCTGGTCCCGGTGATTTATTAATGTTAAGTTTCTCAAGTCTAATTTTAATTCTGTCCTCTGTTAACCATGGAGGTGCTTCCTGAGTTGTGTCATGACGATAAACACTGCAGTTTTGGTTACTGAAGCCCCCCGATTCACTCGTGAAGACTGAGGAGAAGAATAAATTCAATACCTTCGCCATCTCCCCATCCTTTGTAACCAGATGCCCTTCCTCATTCTTTATGGGGCCAATATGGTCTGTCCTCCCTTTTTTACTGTTTACATACTTAAAGAATTTCTTGGGATTTTTTTTGCTCTCCTCCGCTATGTGTCTTTCATGTTCTATCTTAGCCGTCCTAATTGTACCCTTACATTTCTTGTTGCATTCTTTATAAAGTCTGAATGCTGAGGATGATCCCTCAACCTTGTATTTTTGAAGGCCTTCTCCTTTGCTTTTATATGCATTTTTACATTGGAGTTAAGCCATCCAGGATTTTTGTTCGCTCTTTTAAATTTATTACCCAATGGGATACATTGGCTAATGCCCTTATTTAATATGCTCTTAAAGCAAACCCATTTCTCCTCCGTATTCTTTGTTCCTAATATTTTATCCCAATTTATGCCTTTTAGCAAGGTTCGTAGTTTAGGGAAGTTGGCTCTTTTGAAATTCAGTGTCTTTGTATTCCCTTTATGTTTCCTATTTGTGTGATTTATACTGAAACTAATTGACCTGTGATCGCTGTTACCTAAATTGCCCCATATTTCCACATCCGTGATCAGGTCTGTATTGTTGGTAATCAGTAGATCCAGTAATGTTTTATTTCTAGTTGGTGCGTCTACCATCTGACCCATAAAATTGTCCTGCAAGACATTAAGGAACTGGTGAGCCTTAAATGAATGCGCGGTTCCCTCCGCCCAGTCTCTGGATAATTAAAATCCCCCATTATGATAACACTTCCCATCCTTGCTGCTAATCCAATTTGTGATAGGAGATCCGTCTCCACTTCCTCCCTCAGGTTAGGGGGCCTATAGCATACTCCCAGTATTATTTTCCCCTTAGCTTCATCCCTTTGGAGCTCTACCCATAAGGATTCCACCTCCTCTCTAGCTCCCTCAGTGATGTCATCTCTCACATTCACTTGTACATTATTCTTGATATATAGGCATACCCCTCCCCCTTTTTTACCCTCTCTATCCTTGCGGTATAGGGTTTACCCTTGAATGTTTGCCAACCAGTCATGAGAGCTGTTGAACCAGGTCTCTGAAATTCCCACAAAATCCAAATCCTCCTTGTACAACAGTATTTCTAGTTCACCCATCTTGTCCGCCATGCTCCTGGCATTGGTGAACATGCCGCATAGTTTAGACCGGTCGCATATTGTCCTCGTATTGGGTGTTTTTTTGAGATTGCAACTAGGACTTGCTACTATACTCACTTTGTGTTTTTGTGCTTTGGTTAACCTACCACTAATGCCCCCAATACTACCCTCTGGAATATCTTCCGCGCTGGCTATCTCTGTCTCTGGACCCTCCCCCCCATCGCCTAGTTTAAAAACCCCTCTAACTTTTTGGCCATCTTCATTCCCAGCAGATCTGCACCCTCCTCATTTAGGTGCAGTCCGTCCCTTCTATAGTACCGGTTACTGACTGAGAAGTCGGCCCAGTCCTCCAGGAACCCAAACCCCTCCTTACTACACCAGCTCTTCAGCCACTTGTTTACTTCCCTAATCTCCCTCTGCCTTTCTGGTGTGGCTCGATGTACCGGTAGTATTCCTGAGAATACTACCTTGGAGGTCCTTTTCCTCAATTTAGCTCCTAAGTCCCTAAAATCATTCTTTAGGACACTCAATCTGCCTTTGACTTTGTCATTGGTTCCAACGTGCACCATGACAGCCGGGTCTTCCCCAGCCCCTCCCAGTAATCTGCCCACAAGATCCGTGATGTGCCGAACCCGCGCTCCCGGTAGACAACATACTGTTCGGCTCTTCAGGTCTTGGTTACAGATTGCCCTCTCTGTCCTTCTAAGAATTGAGTCCCCTACCACCAGAATCTGTCTTTCCTTTCCCTTTGCTGCCCCCCCCACTCTCACTGGAGGAGTTCTTCCCCCGGCAGCTAGGAGAGTCCCTCAGCTCCAGCAGTGCTGGTCCCTGACTGGTTTCACCAATGTCACTCAATGGAGCGTACTTATTGAGATGCTCCAGTCCTGGATCGGCCTCCCTGGCACTTCCCCCTCTACCCCTCCTGACTGTCACCCATCTACTCTTTGCTAGTGCCTGCACCTCTTTGTCTCCAAAGAAACAAAAAAGGCGCCTCTAAGTGCAGAAGATTGACAATTTTAATGCCCCAAAAAGGGTTAAAAACACTTACAAAATGGAAGTGGTGATCAGGCACATCATAAATAAAGCTGCATTGGAAGGGATGGCGGTCAGAGGAAGCCTTCAGATGGAATGGATGTGATCACTGAACACAGCGGTGTGAGACACAGGAAGCCGCTGTGAGACCGGCGTCATCAGCTGGAAGGGAGACGAACCCGGAAGTGATGTCATCCACAGGGCGGCTCGATAACCAGCCTGAACCGCAAACAAACAGCCTGGACGAGGATGTGATGTCATCAGAAAGGGACGCGTTTCGGAACCTTCAATCGTTCCTTTTTCAACCTATGGCCATACTGATGACTTGAGAGGAATATATACACACCCACTAACAATGGATTGGCCAGTGGGCGGGGGCAACAAGGGGACATTTATTGAGTTGTAATCAGTTTGTTTTGTGCATATAAATGAAGGAAAACAAAAGGATACCTGCTACAGCATTCTAAAAACCATTATTAAAGACATTAAAAACATTAAAAAACTTTAAAAAACTTTAAAAAACGGGATAAAAAGAAGAGGAAAAATTGTGATATAATGGTGCAATATATAAAATAATAACCGATCATAGAGCCCGCAAGACACATGACAGAATGGAGATGGTGTGAGCAGGCAGGATGATGTCGATGTTAAGCTGCAGGCCTAGAAGGAAACATACTACTATCAATAATTGATCATTAATTGATCATTAAAATGAGGATAATAAGGGGGGGGGGTTATTGGAAGAACCTAAAATACTATCTACAGAGGGGAAGTATCATGTTAAAGTATGGCGCTAACTTCAAAATCTTCATTTAACCCTCCGGGGGCTAGAACGTTAAGTAAAAATATCCAGTACATTTCTCTATGGCATAGGCGTCGGAAACGTTCAGCAGCAGGGAGGTCTTTTGGCATTGCCTCAATAATCCATACTTTAAGACCATTCGTGGATTTGTTATGGGTGTGGAGGTAGTGTCTGGGGACACTGTGATTATCTAGTCCACCTTCAATTAAACGGCGATGTTCGCCAAACCGTTTCCGTAATGGTCGAATAGTGCGCCCTACATAAAATAGACCACAGGGGCATGTGAGACAGTAAATGACATGGTCAGAAGAACATGTGTGAAAGCCCTTTATTGGGTATGTTTTGCCTTTGACATGAAACTCTTTCTGGCCATGTGTCACAAAGCTGCAAGTCTTGCAGAGGGGCTTACGGCACTGATACATCCCAGAAATAGCCAGAAACGTGGGCATATGATGGCCCGGAGGCAAAGGTTTGGCCCTAAGTTTGCTGGTTGTTACCTTGCTTTTGATGTTAGGTGCCTTTCTATACGCAAACTGAGGTCTATTTGGCAGGGTAGGGAGTAGATGTTTATCTTGTAATAGCAAAGACCAATGTTTTCTGATAATTTTTTCCATATGTTTATGATGGGTGTGAAACTGGGTGATGAATCTTAGATTATCTTTCTGGGTATTGGAACGTGAATGAGAGTTCTTAGTAGGCAATGTGGTCTTATATTGTTGATAAGCTGAATCAACAAGATCTACAGGGAAACCTTTTTCAAGAAACTTGGCTTTCAGAATTTCACCTTCAGTGTCATAGTCACTCTTCAAGGTACAGTTCTTTTTGAGTCTACAGAACTGACTCTTGGGTACATTATTTAGCCACAGAGGGTGATGGCAACTTTTATAATGGAGGAATGAATTTCCAGCTGTGGGCTTGGTGAAATTTTTTGCATGGATATGCCCACGTTTCTGGCTATTTCTGGGATGTATCAGTGCCGTAAGCCCCTCTGCAAGACTTGCAGCTTTGTGACACATGGCCAGAAAGAGTTTCATGTCAAAGGCAAAACATACCCAATAAAGGGCTTTCACACATGTTCTTCTGACCATGTCATTTACTGTCTCACATGCCCCTGTGGTCTATTTTATGTAGGGCGCACTATTCGACCATTACGGAAACGGTTTGGCGAACATCGCCGTTTAATTGAAGGTGGACTAGATAATCACAGTGTCCCCAGACACTACCTCCACACCCATAACAAATCCACGAATGGTCTTAAAGTATGGATTATTGAGGCAATGCCAAAAGACCTCCCTGCTGCTGAACGTTTCCGACGCCTATGCCATAGAGAAATGTACTGGATATTTTTACTTAACGTTCTAGCCCCCGGAGGGTTAAATGAAGATTTTGAAGTTAGCGCCATACTTTAACATGATACTTCCCCTCTGTAGATAGTATTTTAGGTTCTTCCAATAACCCCCCCCCCCCCTTATTATCCTCATTTTAACGATCAATTAATGATCAATTATTGATAGTAGTATGTTTCCTTCTAGGCCTGCAGCTTAACATCGACATCATCCTGCCTGCTCACACCATCTCCATTCTGTCATGTGTCTTGCGGGCTCTATGATCGGTTATTATTTTATATATTGCACCATTATATCACAATTTTTCCTCTTCTTTTTATCCCGTTTTTTAAAGTTTTTTAAAGTTTTTTAATGTTTTTAATGTCTTTAATAATGGTTTTTAGAATGCTGTAGCAGGTATCCTTTTGTTTTCCTTCATTTATATGCACAAAACGAACTGATTACAACTCAATAAATGTCCCCTTGTTGCCCCCGCCCACTGGCCAATCCATTGTTAGTGGGTGTGTATATATTCCTCTCAAGTCATCAGTATGGCCATAGGTTGAAAAAGGAACGATTGAAGGTTCCGAAACGCGTCCCTTTCTGATGACATCACATCCTCGTCCAGGCTGTTTGTTTGCGGTTCAGGCTGGTTATCGAGCCGCCCTGTGGATGACATCACTTCCGGGTTCGTCTCCCTTCCAGCTGATGACGCCGGTCTCACAGCGGCTTCCTGTGTCTCACACCGCTGTGTTCAGTGATCACATCCATTCCATCTGAAGGCTTCCTCTGACCGCCATCCCTTCCAATGCAGCTTTATTTATGATGTGCCTGATCACCACTTCCATTTTGTAAGTGTTTTTAACCCTTTTTGGGGCATTAAAATTGTCAATCTTCTGCACTTAGAGGCGCCTTTTTTGTTTCTTTGTATTATTATAGAGTCTGCTTCAGTCTTTTAAAGTCGCAGCCCTTCTGCTGAAGATCATCCCACCACCCCATTATACTTACCAACATCTCTCTTGTCATTTTGGACTACCTAAATTTAGTAGAGACTTTTTCTGGATCATGTTAGTCCTGTGCTCCCTATATACCCCTTTTTTATTTTCCATTTACCTCTTTGTCTCCACCCGCCTCTGTGCTGGCCCCTGCCGGCACCTGCCTTTTACGTTCCTGGCTCTCCTTTAGTATGGAGGGACTTCTCAGTGCTGACAGTTGCTTCCCCAGATTCAGAACCTGGGCTTCCAGGGAAACAATGTGCTTACATTTTGCACAGCAGTATTGGCCCTCGATTGGATGATCAAGTAACGCATACATGCCGCAAGATGTACAAAGAGTCGCCTCTCCACACCCGCATCGTACCTATTAAATTTAGTGAGGATTTGGGGATTTTACCCTGTTCAAATTACCTAACAGCTAGCTTCCTGGCACTAATACTTTTCGATGATATTCTAATTTTATTGGATGCACCTATATTTGGTGAACACCTTGTTTTGCTAGCAGCAGGATACTATTATTAATTAAAAATACATTTGTAAAGATAATTTATCATTATAACTTTTATTTTACAGTTCTTTGTTCTATGATACAAAAGTATGTTTAGTGAAACAGGTCTTTCTTGGGGGCATGGCCAGCAGCCGAAGGAGATGGCCGCATAAGGAGAGAGCTCCGTGATAGCCAGCTATACCGGCCCGCACACACCGATTAACACAGCCGGCAGACACATACCAAAAGCGCCAGAGAACCCCGCAGAACCAATCCAGCAATGGGTAAGAGAAAACCTCCAGGGGGACCCCGTAAACTGACGGACTTTTATCCCTCAGCTAGCACACCGGATATCCAAGATGGCGCCGCCGCTCACAGGCAGCAGCACGCCAGGCAGCCTGACTCCAGAGGGAATAGGAGAGACACAAGCAGGCCCCCGTCTTTCTCTTCAGGCCATAGCAGCCGCTCATCCATATGCAATACCCCCACTCAGAGCCCACAAAAAGCAGCCCCTAAGCGTTCCTCTGCCCATACTTATGCAGGGGAAAGAAAAGAGGAGGACTATACATCTCAAAACAGCAATACTAAGTTTATTGATCAAATTCAGGAGTTCCCAACGTCTGGACAACCCCTAAGCGATACTACTATGAAAGAGATGTTGGTGTCATTGCGGGGGTCCATGCATAGGGATCTCATGGACTGCATATCACAATTAAAAACCGATATTACAGAAATCGGAGAGAGAGTTAGTCACGTAGAGGACAAGATGGCGGAATTTACAACAGCACACAACGAATTAGTGGACGCCCATAATGAAAAAGATGAGGAGTTAGAAGCCCTAAAAAACAAAATGGCGGATTTAGAGGACAGTTCTCGCAGAAATAATATAAAAGTATGTTTAGTACATTCAACCATTTCAGAAAAAAGACAGATGACATTCATTGTCCTGTTTAAATTGATTTAAAACAAAAAGTACTGCATTTGACCACTAGATGGCACTAAGTTTCATAGGAATTTCTTATGATACTTAGCGCCATCTAGTGGCCAGATACCAGCTTCTCAAACAAGCAAGATAATGTGTATAACTTGGAAAGCAAACTAAAAATTATAGCACTTATATAAGAAATCTTGTGACATCTCAGCGATTAAGGGAATATTGTTATCTTATTAGTGCATTTTTATCTCAATAGAAGAGGATCCACATCCATGTCTATGCACACATATGAGGTACAAAATGTTTTGGTCATGCCACTTGCAAATGCCCAGTTGCTTATGATCACCTTCAAGCTGTCCACACATCAGAATAATATGTAGAAAGAGTGACTCATGGGGGGCGTGTCCAGGATGGCGCTGGGAGCAGACGTGTAGTGTCTGAGCATCCCAGGGACCGGCTTTAGACTCGGCTTTTATTGGGTGTAGACTCATCTATAACGACAGGCCTGTGTCCCCCCTGTCTCAGTGTCACCTCCGGGGTATGCCTAGGCAACGATCACAGGCAAAATCCCGCCACACAGCCACAATACCTAGCTCCGCGGGTAAGGCCATAGCCAGAGACCCAGCCTGAGGAGCTGCCTGCCACGGCGGCGGATTTTAGAGTGGTCATGCAGGCAATCACTACCCTGACTGATAAGGTGGGCCACATACAGACTAATGTGGAATTCATCCCTTAAGGACTTTGATTCCTTCCGTGGCCGGGTGACAGAGGTGGAACAGAGAGTCTTTCAGACTGAAGACATGGTACGTGACTATGGGGCTGATCTACATACCCTAAAAACTAAGGTTAAGGCATTGAAGGCTCGGGCTGAAGTTGCTGGAAACCTCCCTGAGGGGGCTGAGGGTGCTGATCCCATTACCTTTGCTGAGCGTCTACTGCAACAACTGCTTCCTTCTGCTTGCTTTTCTCTATTTTTTACTGTGGAGCGAGCTCACTGCATACCTTCCACTAGGGGGCCCCAGGGACCACCACCTCACACTTTTATCTTTAAACTGCTCCATTTCCGTGATCGTGACCTGGTGATAAGGAAGGTAAAATCCCAGGGTGAACTGCACTTTGAAAATGCCAAGCTCCTAATTTTTCCGGATTATTAACTGGAAACACAGAGGCAACGGAAATCCTTTGACGTGGTGAGAACTAGACTCTGCTCCAAGAATGTAAAATACAGCATGTTATTTCCAGCCAGGCTGCCGGTGGAAGACGGTGAGTCCGTCTGGTTTTTTACACCCCCTGAGGAGGCCTCAGCCTGGATTGACACCCTGCCTCGATGGCCGATCTTCTAACTAAGCTGCGGATATCAAGTGCCTCCTAGGCCTACGCTCCTACCACACTGGCTACTGTCTGGCTCCTTAATTACCATACTTCCCGTTGCCAGTTCATGACGGGTCCCATGGTTCTCTTTGTGGAAGGAGATGTTGTTTTGTTACCCCCTGATACATTCTTTGTTACTCCTGCCTGGATATCAGACTATCCACTGTTCTCCCCTTATTCCTATGGCCTGTGTCATTACCCCTACTGCCCTATGCAGCTATGCTGCTCAAGTTTGTACCCCCAGCGGCTGCTGGGAGACTGCACCCACATTTCTGATCTGGTCCCGAACTGTGTGCTAAATGTGTGTTAATTGACTGCCGGACTGTGGATACTGTTCTGCACACGTTCCCCCCTTGAAGGCGTTTCTGCCTCTGTTTTGGGTTGGGTTATAAAGCATTTTAATTCACAAATGTCTTGCATTCAGGCTACTGGCGCTGGAGCTGGACACGGACAGCTGCTATGTCATATTACATGCCATGGATGGTGGATAGATTGGAATTGGTGGTGGTGGGGCTGTACTTACCTCCCCCTGCCTCCATGAGACTGCTTACCAATTGATAACCAAACTTGTTGCCTACTCTACAGATGTGGTGATTCTTGGAGATTTCAATATGGTCCCGGATGGGTCACAGCTGACTGATCCTGCTTCTAGTAATGCTAGTTTCGCAACGTTCTATCAAGAGCTATATAGCTCCCGGATGGTGGGCACGAATGAGGAACTATACGAATATCTGGAGGAAATTGAGCTGCCATGCTTAACATCTACTTTTAGGGATGCATTGGGTGGCCCCATTATGCTGGAAGAGCTCCAGCGGACGGTGGCTTCTCTACAAAATGGTAAAACACCGGGCCCTGATGGCCTCCCTGCTGAATTCTTTAAGACATAAGCGGTCTGGATTATTGCTGGGTAGGGGAATCGATATTAATATCCAACGCCTCCTTACACATCTCTCTAGGGCGGATGGAGACAGTTCAGGGCTGGTGGCCTCCTTGGACGCCGAAAAGGCTTTTGATTCAGTGGAGTGCCGCTACCTCTGGGCTGTCCTACGTAAATTTGGATTCAGCCCTCGGTTTATTAAATGGGTCCAAATGCTCTATCACAACCCTATGAATACGCACTAATAACTCGTTGTCCTCTCCTTTCCCCCTGACTCAGGGTACTAGACAGGGCTGCCCGCTCTCTCCGGGCCTGTTTGTACTAGCAATGGAACCCCTAGCAGTGCGCATTAGGTCTGCCCCCACGGTTGAAGGCATACAGGTGGGGGTGATTGTAGACAAAATATCCCTATATGCAGACGACACTCTCCTGTTCCTGAAAGACATCTCCTCTCTCCCTCTGGTCCTTCAAATCATTGATGTGTTTGGATCCTTTTTAGGCATCAAGGTTAACTGGGGAAAGTCGCTCCTATTCCCACTACATGCCTCAGATCCCCACACCCAGATTAGCACTCCGTTGACATGGACCACTTAATTTAAATATTTGGGGGTGGTGATAAGGGCCCCACTATCTTCATATTTTGAGCTAAACCTCTTGCCGTTGCTTAGGACGTTCTCCCAGAAATGTATGGCCTGGAGGTCTCTCCCTCTTACTCCAGTGGGTAGAGTGAACCTTGTTAAGATGGTATATTTACCTAAGTTCCTTTATCTCTTCCGCAGTTCCCCTCTGGTGCCTCCAGCTTCCTTCTTTAACAAACTACGGGGAATTATATCATCCTTTGTGTGGAATGGGAGGCTCCACGTTTGGCCATCTATACTTTACAGCTCCCTCTCACCCAGGGGGGCCTGTCTCTACCTAACTTTCAGGCTTACTTCTGGGTGGCGGTCCTAGTAATGGTGAGATGGTGGTTCTCCCAACCTAAAGATAACTCTGGAAGCAGCCATCATGGGGTCGTACTCCACCCTTAGTAACTTGGGGTTCAGGGGACCAAAATCCCACCCCGAAATTACAGATTTGATGTGTACCACTATTACAGTATGGCACAGGGCGAGGGCCCGATATAGCTCTCCGGAGACGTTCTCCCCTCACATTCCCCTTTGGGGTAATCCAAATCTCCCACATCTGAATAAAGTTCCTGACCCGTAGGTTTGAGCAACAAGAGGGATAGTGAATCATAAACATGTTGTTTCAAGCGGCAAATTGCTCTCCTTCACAGACCTTAAAGATGCGTACACTTTACCATGGTGGATGTTGTTCCGCTACTACCAACTTTGCCACACATTTCATAAGCAGTTCCCACCCTCTCTCACCCTAGAATCGGAACCTGTTGAAGGATTGCTTATTGCCAAGGTGATAGACAAGCCTTTATCTTCCCTGAACTTCCGCCTATCCATAGCCCCTACTAAAAAATTAGAAAACACCTTTGACAAGTGGAGAGTAGACATTCCTGGCTTGACTGGGAAGGTTGTCTGTCCTCTTTTGTGACTAATATATTCTTGGCCAAAGACCATTTCCTACAAGTTAAGTTCTTGCAAAGGGCCTACTTCACACTAAGAAGATTGACAATTATGAACCCAGGGGCCCCGGCGCCCTGTCCCAGATGTGGTACGCAGGCTGCTTCTTTTCTCCATATGGTCTGGTCCTGGCCACGCCTTGCTGCCTTTTGGTCAGAGATTCTCACTGATCTCAATCGTAGAACCTCTTTGACCCTCGAGTCGGATGCCAGGTTTATGTTGCTCAATGTTTTTGGCACTAACGTTAAGGGCCGACATACTTATTTGTTCTAAAGTTATGCCACTTTTTACGGACATAGGGAGATATTTCTCCATTGGAAAGATGCTGCACCGCCCACATCTACTTGGCGCTCTGTTTTAAATTCTCTTTTGCCACTGTATAGAATCACTTACATTAACCGGAATTGCGCTAGAAAATTCGATAAAATCTGGTCGGGATGGATAGGCGCTTGGGGCTCGGAGATTGCGGACGATGATCTAGGTTATGAAGCTGTGCCTTGATAACTGTTTATTCATATGTTCTCTTGCCTTTTAATATCTATATGGAGTTTGGAACTAATCTTACCACTTGGGGTCCCTGCCCCCCCACCTATATGGTTTCCTCCTGTATCCATATAGTATAATACACCTGTCAGAGGACATCCTACTGTATTTTAGATGTCTCACACCCATTTCTCTTCTGGGATATCAGCAAATTGCTCTATGTGGTAATCCCTATTGTAATGTAAATGTTACCGACTGTGCCTGTTCATTGTTTGTAATGTAAAGATTTGGATAAACCTTTTCTTGGTAAAAAAAAAAAAAAAAAAAGAGTGGCTCATACCCCCCCCCCCCCCCCCCCCCACTCTCCCTGCTCTATTTGTTTATTATATACTTTCAATTAAACAGAAACAGAGTGAAAGAAAATAATTCCTGCTGTGCTCTCTTTTTAAAAATCCATATACTTCTCAGGCTACATGCACACGGACGTTTTTACAGCCGCTTTTTTGAGCGTTTTTTGCAGCTTAAAAACGCCTCTCCATGTTAGTCTATGGCCTCATGCCCACCATGGGATTTTTGAACTGTAAATGGCATAGCCATTTTTAAGCTGCAAAAAAAACCAAGGACCAGTGCGTTCTTAGGCTCCAGCGCTAGAGCTGTAAAAACGTCAGACACTGGCAAAAGGTGTTAAATGTGAATTAACGAGGCTTAACGCTGTGGCCTATGGGAGCCCACTGATTTGAATAGAGGTTGCACCAGAAGTCGGATCAAGAGGATCTGACTTGCGGTGCGATTTGTGTGCTGAGAATCTTGAAGAGGGAACCCCGAGAAAATTTTTTTTAAAATTTGCGTGAGGTTCCCCCCAAGATGTTACCAGACCCTTGGGGCGTAGGGGTTCCCCCAAGATCCATACCAGACCCTTATCCAAGCATGCAACCCAGTAGGTCAGGAAAGGGGGGGCAAGCGAGCGCCCCCCCTCCTGGACCATACCAAGCCACATGCCCTCAACATGGGGGGGTTTGGTGCTTTGGGGCAGGGGGGGCCCCCCACCCCAAAGCACCTTGTCCCCATGTTGATGAGAACAAGGGCCTCTTCCCGACAACCCCGGCCATTGGTTGTCGGGGTCTGAGGGCGGGGGGCTTATCGGAATCTGGGAGCCCCCTTTAATAAGGGGCCCCCAGATCCCGGCCCCCCACCCTATGTGAATGAGTAGGGGTACATTGTACCCCTACCCATTCACCTGGGGGAAAAGTGTCAATAAAAAAAAAACACACTACAAAGGTTTTTAAAGTAATTTATTAGGCAGCTCCTGGGGTCTCTTCTGACTTTTCCATGCTCTCTAGCCTCTTCTCCCGCTGTCTTCTCCCGGTCTCCGGTTCTTCTCCCACTCACCGGTGTCTTCTGCCGGGCCCCTCCACTATCTTCTACTCTTTTGCCGCTCTTTTGCTAGCGGTGGCCTGGTCTTCTCCGTCGTCTTCTTCCCTCTTCTCTTCTTCCGATGTTTACATGACGCTCTCTCCCGCTATAATGCCGTGTGTGCGGTGCGCAACGACTTATATAGGCATGGGGCGGGGTCACCGGGTGGTGTCATCTGGTGACCCCGCCCCTTATAACGTCACAGTCCCATCATGCCCCGGTACCCCTCATTTTTAGCCAGTGGTTCAACATCGACTCAAAGCGTTCAATGAGTCAGGGGATGTGATTCATTCCTCCTCTCTACTTGCTCTGTTCAGATGGGGTTGTCTGGAGTTTTAATGAGAAAGAGAGAGTCTGAAGACAAACAGCTTCCACTGTGCCTTCTCTTCAGAAAGCCTTATGGTTTGTGACACCAGTGAATGTAATAAATGCACAATGTATTACATATTTACTAGTAAAATAAAGACTGCATACATACAGTATGTTTCAGTTTTGCATATTTTTACTTGAACCCATATTATGAACCTAACCTTAAACACAAGGCAAACCTTTTTTCTTAGGCTGACCATAGACAGTGCAGCCATTGTGTTCTCCTGGCAGAGAGGCGGGGGAAGCCGTCTGCGCAGGGAGAACACAGTGATTATTGATAGCGGCTATAACAGGCAGACTAGTTGTACCCAAGTTGATCAATCAACTTGGGTACATTCAGCCTGCCCAAACATGGTTAAAATCTCGGTCAATTCCTGCTGAACCGGAAAAAATTTGAACCGTCTATGGCTGGCTCTACTGTGACAAATACTGTAATATCACAGAAATAAATATAACCACAATGATACTAGCAGCAAAAATACTATAACATCCAAAATGTCATCAAACATAATCTGTGATGCCTGTTTAAAATTTGGCAAATTATCGTTGCTGTGTAAACTGCAACAAAAGATGAAAAGTTTCATCACACATTGGCTGGTAGTCTGGTACAACAAGTAATTTGCAGCATTTGTGTCTGTAAACCTATCAGCCAGTGATCTGCAGTCTCAACTCTGCACCTCTTACCTCCGGCCACACACTGAGTTGTTTGTGTGTATCTATGGGTCTTAGATTTGATATCTGATCTGCACTCTAATTAAACATCATTTATAAAGAGAAACTGTTAATGTTTTTCAGTCCTTTCTGTCTGGCCCCAGCATACGATTATTACTCAGTGATCAAAGTCCAGAAGAACAGAAAAAACAACATAATAAGAGAAATGTGATTACACTAAAAGTGCTATCAAAATCTCAAAGAATTTCTAGTCTGGCAACATTTCTAAAGAACATGTTAAAGTTTTAAAGCAGAAGAATTTTGGAACTGTCAATTAATATTATATTCATGATTAAGAGATTTACAACACATCTGTGATAAATTCAGTAGATAAGAATAACTTCATCCACACATTTGAACTACTTACATTGCCGAATGAGGCAATACGGATGATCTTCCACAGCAGTTACTATATTATGTATGCAGTATATTACACACACCTAAGCAATACAAATACTTTCATGCTAGCCCACTATTGCAAACTAAATCCTCTCTGTATGGCAAGCCACAAACTTTTTTTTCTAGTTTTGGATAAAGTGGGTGTAGCACCCTCTAGCTAGGTGCTAGTGTACATTTTTTTTTTAGTGCAGGAAAATTTGTCTGACTGAGAGCCAGGCCTGGGTTGAATCTGGGTCAGGACTGAGTAACTCAGAGCGGCTGGTTGACTCAGCAAGCAGCACCTCTTGTAACTTCCCCTGCTCTCTGGAACCTTGGAGAAGCTTCCAGAAATAGAGGATGGCATCTAGGAGGAGCTGCTTGGAGTATTGATGAGGCCCCCACCTGTCTCCATACCTTTGCGTCCGGAAGCAACGTCAAAACTTCACTTCCGTCCATAGCTCTTAAAGCAACATTTTTTTTTTTCAAATGACATTCAATTCATTTTAATTTTTTTATAGCATTTTAATGTAAATATGAGATCTGAGGTCTTTTTGACCCCAGATCTCATATTTAAAAGGTCTTGTCATGCTTTTTTTCTATTACAAGGGATGTTTACATTCCTTGTAATAGGAATAAAAGTGACACATTTTTTTTTTTTTTTAAGAAGTGTGAAAATCAAAAATCCACAAGTATAGGGGCTGCGAGTCCCTGTCTGTAATGGAATGTTGCTACAGACTCTTACAGAGTGACGCTGCTGGTGATTTTGCAAGCAAGTGAAGTGCTGGAGGAAGTAAATGAGCTGTATATACTAGGAATTGTCCCTGAAGTTGTTTAAACTCAAATGGGCATCTGATAATACCCCCTACTCCCCACCTGAGTTCTAACCCCTCCATAAAAAACAAACCACTGGATCTTTCTCTCACTCAAGTGTGCCTGTGGAAGTGCAGAGTGGGGGGATCCCATTTCCCTTGTGGCTCCTATGTGGAGTGTGCTACATGAGGAAGCATTAGAACAATTTGAGAGATTTCCCTCCACTTCCTGTCCTGCTGACCACAGCTTTTCCAGACAGAAAGTGAGGGAATATTTGTAATAGGGAAATACGTGGATATAAAAAATTAGGGGTTCTAGCCTTTCCCTACTCTACTAAAGTAAAACATTTTTGTTTCTGTGTTGCTAATGGAGAGTTACCCTGACTTCCTGTCTAGTAAAACATTGTCAGCAGGACAGAAAGCAAAGGATAAATCTATCTTTTTGATAATAGTAAAAACCTGAAAGCTCTATCCAAAACTAAGAGAAAAAAAGTGTTGCCTGGACGTACAGTACACCTTAATAACAAAAATAAAATGTCCTAGTTCTGTTTAGCCTCCTGGTGAAAAAATAACACAAGCAAGACACACGGCACACTTCCCCACCACCAAGGCCAACACCTACCATGATTGCACGCTCGAGTCTCGCCATTTCTTCCGCTCCACTCTAACTTGTTCCTGCAGAAATCCTCTTTGGGTGCCGCATCCTGACCGTCCGCCGTCGTTATACATCGGCTGTTTGAAGAGGGATATCATTGTTATGGCAGCAGCTAGCTACCATAACCCCAGTATCCTCTTCTTCAGCAGGAGGTCCGCTTTCAGATAAAAGTGGTCTCTGTGGTGGATGCACTGTGACATCACTTTTATCGGCGGGAGAGGGCCCCCCCCGCCGCTCTCCGGTGCCCTCCGCCGCTTATCGGAGCCGCCGCCAGCGGCGGAGGCGATCGCGTCCTTCTCCCTGTTAGGTATGGAGATGAGTGTGGGGAAGGTGGCCCCCACCTGTCTCCATACCTTTGCGTCCAGAAGCAACGTCAAAACTTCACTTCCGTCCATAGCTCTTAAAGCAACATTTTTTTTTTTCAAATGACATTCAATTCATTTTAATTTTTTTGATAGCATTTTAATGTAAATATGAGATCTGAGGTCTTTTTGACCCCAGATCTCATATTTAAGAGGTCTTGTCATGCTTTTTTCTATTACAAGGGATGTTTACATTCCTTGTAATAGGAATAAAAGTGACACATTTTTTTTTTTTTTAAGAAGTGTGAAAATCAAAAATCAAAGGTAAAATAAATAAGAAAAAAAAAACTTTTAAATGCGCCCCATCCCGCCGAGCTCGCGTGCAGAAGCGAACGCATACGTGAGTAGCGCCCGCATATGAAAACAGTGTTTAAACCACACATGTGTGGTATTGCCGCGATCATTAGAGCGAGAGCAATAATTCTAGCCCTAGATTCTCCTCTGTAACTCAAAACATGCAACCTGTAGAATTTTTTAAACGTCGCTTATGGAGATTTTTAAGGGTAAAAGTTTGTCGCCATTCCACGAGCAGGCGCAACTTTGAAATGTGACATGTTGGGTATCAATTTACTCGGCATATCATCTTTCACAATATAAAAAAAAATGTGCTAACTTTACTGTTGTCTTATTTTTTAATTAAAAAAAGTGAACCCACCTCCAGGCCCCCAACTTCTTTTAGTTGCTAATACCTTCATATCCCAGCAGTGACATAAGAATAGCCGTAGCAGTCTGCATGGCTGCTATGGAGCCTGGGGATGGAGGGGCCTTATTTAGAGTTTAGAGGGGGGAATTTAATACAGAAAATTTGTGTGTATGTGAAGTTCATATCCACTACTTTCATTCTTTCATTTAAATATATTGCTCTATAGACAGAAGGATATAAATCAGGGGTAGGCAACCTTAACCACTTCACGCCTGGAAGATTTGGCTGCTCAATGACCAGGCCATTTTTTTCGATACGGCACTACGTCGCTTTAACTGACAACTGCGTGGTCGTGCGACCCTGTGCCCAAATAAAATTAATGTCCTTTTTTTCCCACAAATAGAGCCTTCTTTTGGTGTTATTTGATCATCTCTGTGGTTTTTATTTTTTGCGCTATAAACAAAAAAAGAGCGACAATTTTGAAAAAAACACAATATTTTGTACTTTTTGCTATAATAAATATCCCCAATTTTTTTTCAAAAAAAGCTGTTTTTTTTTTTCTCAGTTTAGGCCGATATGTATTCTTCTACATATTTTATGTAATAAACATTGCAATAAGCGTATATTGATTGGTTTGTGCAAAAGTTATAGCGTCCACAAAATAGGGGAAAGATTTATGGCATTTTTATTATTTTTTTCACTAGTAATGGCTGCGATCTGCGATTTTCATCAAGACTGCGACATTATGGCGGACACATCGGACACTTTTGACACATTTTTGAGACGATTGACAATTATACAGCGATCAGTGCTATAAAAATTCACTGATTACTGTGTAAATGTCACTGGCAGGGAAGGGGTTAACACTAGGGGGTGATCAAGGGGTTAACTGTGTTCCTTAGTGTGTGTTCTAACTGTAGGGGGGGGGACTGGCTATAGGACATGACAGATCGTGGTTCCTAGCTATTAGAAACTTACGATCTGCATCTCCTCTCCTCACAGAACTGGGATTTGTGTGTTTACATGCACACGTCCCTGTTCTGCCTCTCGTACCCGAGATCGCATGTGGCCGGCGGTCATCGCAACCGCCGGTCACGAGCATCGGCACCCCCACAGTGCAGCATGCACACACGCGTCTGCTATCCCGCTTAAAGGAGCCGACATATAGCTATGACGGTTCCCAAGATCATGCTGACCTGCTGCAGTATAATGACGGTGGCTGGTCAGTAAGTGGTTAAAGAGGAGGAGAGCTACCTGAACAACATGGGAGAAGTCAAAGATCACCGGGCACAGTGTCACCTACTCACAACTGATTTAAACCTCTAATTGCCGCATTACCGTGCCGCAATCGTGTGCATTGCATAGCAATCATGGGTTTAAATCAGTTGGTGAGGAGGCAACATATTGCTTCCTCATCACCTGTCAAACACACTCAGATCACTTTTCAGAGGAGCAGCAGTGCCTGCTGCACTTGTGAATGAGCCCTTCGTTGTATTCCGCAACGGTATCCTTAGGGCTCATTCACATGTAAAGTTAGGTGGTGGTAAGACCCTGCGTTTGAGTCATGGTTTTCACCACCCCCAATCCCTACCCCCTTTTTCTGAAAGCGCCTCAAAACTCCTGCATTCAGAAAGTGCACCCAACCCGCAGGATATAATAGAAGTCTATGGCTAAGTGCAGCAAACCCGCAAGAAAGCTGCAGGTATACTGCACTGCTCCCAAGGTGTGGGTATACTGCGGCACATCAGTGTGAAGCAGCCCTATACTATTATGCCTGGTGTATTGCTTCACACTGACCTGAAGGTCTCTTCTTTCCTGCTGCTGACACCATTCTGGAGACCACTAGCCGGGATAAGAGATGGCGTTCAGTTGGTATCACTCTCCATGGGACAGGAGTCAGCATTACAGAGGAGGCATAGGATTATGTGGCTCTTGTTCCCTACTGCAGCTCCAACTTTACAAGTAGTCTCTCTGCATTGCATTCTGTTTGATGCTCTTGAATGGTGGGTCTTCAAGCCAAGACCACGATCTACCAGTCACCTGTCCGTGATCTACTGGTAGAGCGCAATCTATAAGTTGCTGACCCCTGATAAAAAAGTAAACCTTGTGTGCACAAAATGCCCTTACAAACCCAGTGACTACCTTGTAAAAGTAGCTGTGACCTCATCACTGTGCTTTACATAGCCTGTGAAGACAGCAGAGCTGCGGGACCCACTACAAGATGTCCATCCACAAGTCCAACCACTACAGCCTGTCTGCAGGAAACTACATGGGGAAGGGTGGATACAAGACCAGTCACCCTGCAAAAGAAGAGAGCAGCAAGAAGCTCCTGAAGAGAAAAACTCACCCAAGCTCTACCACTATATAGTACAGTTGGTGTGTAGAGTAGTCTGTGCTCTAGCTAATTAAGCTCACAAAAGATCCATAGAAAGTATGGGCCGGCAACTCGACAGCTTCTCCATAGAAAATATTTATTTGAGCATTACAGCAATAACATCATCCAAAAATGCTGAAGCGTTTCTGCCTTAGGCCTTCATCAAAAGCATTGATGAAGACCTAAGGCCGAAACGCGTCAAGTTTGGATGATGTTATTGCTGTGATGCTCAAATAAATATTTTCTATGGAGAAGCTGTCGAGTTTCGGGCCTGTACTTTCTCAGCAAGAAGCTCCTGGACAAAGGCAAAATGAATGAGTCTAGAAGCAGCATTTGTGATGGACAGAAGAGGGGTAGCCTAGGTAAAGGTAAGCCAATGAGGAAGGAGTTGGAGTAGTGAAGGTGAGAGATGACCAGGGAGTGGATTAGAAGTGATGTGTTGTCATTGGTTAGGAAGGGGCATAGCTTGGAGATGTTGCGGAGGTTGAGGCGGCAAGCATTGGACAGTGATTGGATGTGGAGCCGAAAGGAGATTTCAGAATCCAGGGTTACACCTAGACAGACTGATAGTTGTGCCATCAGTCAGGGGAAGGAACACATGGGGGAGGAAACATGGTGAGCTAAATTTTGGATAGATCGAGTTTGAGGATGTGGTGTAATACCCAGACTCATATGTCCGTCAGTAAATATGGCGGAGTACACATGTAAAGTTATATTTCGTTCAACCCAGTGTGCTGAACCAAAAAAAACTGACAGATTGTTGTACTAATGCAAACGATGTTGGTGCGGTGATCTCCCCCGCTGTGCTTTAGGTTCTGACAGGGGCACTGCCCCCACCCACCTGAACACACTGGTAAGCACTGGCAGCCATAGAGAGGAAGAAAGATAAAAATGCATAGGAATGGTATTGGATAAAAATGAAAAAGATAAAGAAGCTACATATTCAGTAAGTGATTAAATCAGCTGCTGAAAGTGCTTAAAAAATTAGGGTTTAATGTAACTTTAACCCCTCTACTCCCTTTATTCTGCATATTATTTCGTTCCTGATGGGACAAAATACACTAGGAGGTTAGGGTTTAGGAGTGTGTCTATGGGAATTTTTGACCATTCTTCCAGACGTACATTTGTGAGGTCAGGCACTGATGTTGGATGAGAAGGCCTGGCTCGCAATCTTCGCTCTAATTCATCCCAAAAGTGTTCTGTCAGGTTGAGGTCAGTCAAGTTCCTCCACCCCAAATTCGCTCATCCATGTCTTTATGGACCTTGCTTTGTGCACTAGTCCAAATCATTTGGTGGAGGGGGGATTATGGTGTGGGGTTGTTTTCCAGGGTTGGGCTTGGCCCCTTAGTTCCGGTGAAGGGAACTCTTAAGGCATCAGCATACCAAGAAATTTTGGACCATTTCATTCTCCTAACTTTGTGGGAACAGTTTGGGGATGGCCCCTTCCTGAGTCCTGACCTCAACCCGATAGAACACCTTAGAGATGAGTAAGTGCAAAGACTGCGAGCCAGGCCTTCTCGTCCAATATCAGTGTCTGACCTCAGAAATGCACTTCTGGAAGAATGGTCAAACATTCCCATAGACAGAGGCGGCTCTAGGCTTTGTGAGGCCTTAGGCAAAACTTACACATGAGGCCCCACGGACTGGGACGCTCCGTGATGAGGCCCCTATTCCTCAGGCTGTGGGCAGTATCTGATTTGTCCGTCAGCTCCTAAGCCACAGAGTCCCAGTGGGGGTAGGCGGAGCCGCCGGCGTCAACTTCAGTGATTGAGAACAGGCAAAATAGGCGGCCGCGAGGCCCCTGTGAGTGCGAGGCCTTAGGCGACCACCTAATTTGCCTAATTAGAGAGCCGCCTCTGCCCATAGACACACTCCTAAACCTTGTGGACAGTAGGGATGAGCTGAACACCCCCTGGTTCGGTTCGCTCTAGAAGCTGCAAACGGACCGAAAGTTTGCGCAAACTTTAGAACCCCATTAAAGTCTATGGGACTCGAACGTTCTAAATCAAAAGTGCTAATTTTAAAGGCTAATATCCAAGTTATTGTCCTGAAAAGGGTTTGGGGACCTGGGTCCTGCCCCAGGGGACATGTATCAATGCAAAAAAAGTTTTAAAAACGGACGTTTTTTCGGGAGCAGTGATTTTAATGATGCTTAAAGTGCAAAAAAAAAGTGAAATATCCCTTTAAATATCGTACCTGGGGGGTGTCAATAGTATGCCTGTAAAGTGGCACGTGTTTCCCGTGCTTAGAACAGTCCCTGCACAAAATGACATTTTTAAATGAATAAAAGTCATTTAAAACTGCTTGTGGCTTTAATGTAATGTTGGGTCCTGGCAATATGGATGAAAATCAGTGAGACAAACGACGTGGGTACCCCCCACCCCCCAGTCCATCACAAGGGCCTTTGGGTCTTGTATTGATATTAAGGGGAACCCCGCACCCAAATTAAAAAAAGGAAAGGCGTGGGGCCTCCAGGCCCTACATACTCTGAACAGCAGTATACAGGCGGTGCAAACAAGATAGGGACTGTAGGTTTGTTGTTAAGTAGAATCTGTTTGTAATTTTGAACTGGTACATTTTTAAAGTGTAGATCCAGCCAAAAAATCTATTTTTAAGCTTTCTGGAAAACATGGGGAAGGGTTATCACCCCTGTAACATTTGTTTTGCTGTATGGTAGGAGGTGGATGGAAGGCGCGTGATCAGACGCTTACATCAAAACATGTATGGTTTAATCATGTATAGGGAATACACATATAAAAAATAATGAATCATACAAATACTACATTGCATACAAACAGGTAACAAAAAAGGCACTAGAAAATAAATTAAAATTGGGGTATGCCCATGTTGAGGCAAGTTGTTAAAAATGGCTGACGCGTTTCGAGGGTAACCTCTTCATCAACGCGCCTTCCGTCCACCTCCTTCCATACAGTCCTTTCCAGACCACCCCGGGTCAGTTAAGGCGGCGGGACACGCTTTATCACCTCCTCCAATCCCTCCACTTTCTACAATACTACCCGTACTCTTCAGCAAAGGGCCTTAGGTGTTGGTGTTGCCACAACACTGTAAGTCCTCACAGTTACTCTTGGTTTTGGAAAGGGCCCTGCTGTGAAATATTATATTGAGAATTGTAATTACATGCACCTGTTGAACAGGGGCAGAAAAATTGGGCCTTAGGCACTGGTGCCACAACACAGCAACCCCTCACAGATGCTATAGTTGGAGCGCAGGAATGAGCCCTACTGCAAAAGTATTGCATCAAAAATTGTAATTATACGCCCCTGTTAAACAGGGGCTGAAAAATTGGGCCTTACGCACTGGTGCCACAACACTGCAACCCCTCACAGATACTCTAGTTGGAGCGCAGGAATGAGCCCTGCTGCAAAGTATTGCATCAAAAACTGTAATTACACGCCCCTGTTAAACAGGGGCTGAAAAATTGGGCCTTGGGCACTGGTGCTGGTGCCACAACCCTGCAACCCCTCACAGATAAACTAGTAGGAGCACAGGAATGAGCCCTGCTGCAAAGTATTGCATCAAAAATTGTAATTACACGCCCCTGTTAAACAGGGGCAGAAAAATTGCCACAACACTGCAACCCCTCACAGATGCTATAGTCAGAGCGCAAGAATGAGCCATGCTGCAAAGTATTGCATCAAAAATTGTAATTATACTCCCATGTTAAACAGGGGCTGAAAAATTGGGCCTTGGGCACTGGTGGCGGTGCCCAGAACCAAAAATGTTCTTACAAGCTAGCAGCATGAAAATTGAGGAGGAAGAGGATTGTGACTCAGCATAACAGGATAGTCACTCAGCATCAGCATAGGCAGTCTTGAAGGGATCTCACATAAAAAAAAAAAAAATCAATCGGTTACATCAGCATCAGGTGCTTGGTAGCTGGTGATTCAAGACTGATTTATTTTTATGAAGGACAGCCAATCGACCGATTCGGTGGACAGGCACACCCTGTGATTGGTTACAAAGCCTTCAGCAGCACTGAATTTGCGTTCTGAAAGAACACTGGATGCAGGACAGGCCAGTAGCTCAATTGCATACCGTGCAAGCTCTGACCAGTGATCCATCCTCAAGACCCAGTAGCCCAGAGGATTTTCGGTGGGAAAGGTGACCAAGTCTGATCTTGCCCCTAGGAAATCCTGCACCATGTGAATCAGACGCTGGCGATGGTTGCTGGAACCTTGGGGCTGTGGACTAAAAAATTGTCTGAACGCATCGGTCAGACGGCTACCTTCTCCACCGCTCCTTCTGTGACTGACCGAAGCCTCAGCAACAAGTTGTCCAGGAGGACCAGGAAATTATAACCTCCCAGGCTCTGGAAAAGCATTGCACAAACCTTTCTGCAAGGCCTCCCGAAGATGTTTCATCCTCTGCTCCCTCTGCGACATCAAGATAAGGTCTGCAACCTTACCCTTGCAACGTGGATCAAGGAGGGTTGCCAGCCAGTTATCATCCCTCCCCTTGATACCACGAATGCGAGGATCCTTCCGCAGGCTTTGCAGGATCAGGGAGGCCATGCAGCGTAGGTTTGCTGAGGCATTCGGTCCAGAGTCCTCTGGGTCACTAAGGATGACATGATCCGCAGCCACCTCCTCCCAGCCATGTACAAGTCCATGAGTTTCTTCGGACTGTAAATGATCCCTTGAAGACTGCTGCTGATGCTGAGTGCCAGGCTCCACCTGCATGCTGACACAATCCTCCTCCTCCTCGTTCTCTTCCTGTGTGATCGGCGGGGACACAGGAACACTGTCTGGATAAAGGGTGCCTTGAGAGGTAAGGAAGTCCTCCTCTTCCTCCCTCTCTTCTGCCTCAAGTGCCCTGTCCATTATTCCACGCAGCGTGTGCTCCAACAGGTGAACAAGAGGGACAGTGTCACTGATGCATGGCATGCACTGTCACTGCTCACCATCCTTGTGGCCTCCTCAAATGGTGACAGGACAGTGCATGCATCCCTGATCATAGCCCACTGGTGTCGGGAAAAAAAAACAAGCTCCCCTGACCCTGTCCCAGTGCCATAGTCGCATAGGTACTCATTGATGGCCCTCTGCTGCATGTGCAGCCGCTGGGGGAACATGACTGCCAGATTGCTGTCCTTCTTGGGCACCCCCTCTCTCTGGGCTCATGTTACTGCCTTCCTCTAGCTGGGTACCATCATTGGAGCCTTCAAAACGCTGGGCATCCTCCTGGAACATGTACCCAACACTGTGGGCAAACAGTTCGGGGGACTCCTCAGGAGGACATGGTGGGGCTAGGGAAGGAGTGACGGATGCCATTGAGCCGAGGGAAGAGGTCACGTTGGGAGCTGCTTTGCCAGACAAATTACCCTGAGCCTGGGTGAGAGAGGATGAAGAGGGTGAGGACGTCTTGGTCATCCACCCTACCAAGTCTTCCGCATGTTGCGGGTCAACATGGCCAGCTGCCGAAAAAAAATACAAGCGTGTCCCACGGCCACGTGCTGATGAGGATGCACCGTCTCCATGACCAGCACTGTTGCCTCTAGACACAGAGCCTGCTTGCCCTCTTTTATTGGCTTGTGACTGTCTGCCTCTCCTTGTTGGCCTTCCAGACATACTAATGGCCTACAGTGAGATGTAGCTGCACAAAGCTGGGATGTATATACATACTAATACTGCAGCTAGCAGAATCAACTGCCTGCCTGTGGTACTAATAGGATCAGAAGAACACCAATTTTCTTCAGGTAGCTTTAGGTGCACACTGTGCAAAGGACGCAGTACACTAACTGTAAATACTGTAGCTGCCTGCCTGTGGTATTAATAGGAGCAGAACAAGAGCAATTGTCTTCAGGTAGCTTTAGGTGCACACTGTGCAGAGGACCTAGTACACTAACTGTAAATACTGTAGCTGCCTGCTGTGGTATTAATAGGATCAGAACAACAGCAATTGTCTTCAGATAGCTTTAGGTGCACACTGTGCAGAGGACGCACTACACTAACTTGTAAATACTGCAGCTGCCTGCGGTACTGTACTAAAAGGATCAGAAGAACACCACCAATTTTCTTCAGGTAGCTTTAGGTGCACACTGTGCAGAGTACGCACTACACTAACTTGTAAATACTACAGATGCCTGCGGTACTAATAGGATCAGAAGAACACCACCAATTTTCTTCAGGTAGCTTTAGGTGCACACAGTGCAGAGGATGCACTACATTAACTTGTAAATACTGCAGCTGCCTGTGGTACTAATAGGATCAGAAGAACACCACCAATTTTCTTCAGGTAGCTTTAGGTGCACACTGTGCAGAGGACGCACTACACTAACTTGTAAATACTGCGGCTGCCTGCGGTACTAATGGGATCAGAAGAACACACCAATTTTCTTCAGGTAGCTTTAGGTGCACACTGTGCAGAGGACGCACTACACTAACTTGTAAATACTGCAGCTGCCTGCGGTACTAATAGGATCAGAAGAACACAACCAATTTTCTTCAGGTAGCTTTAGGTGCACACTGTGCAAAGGACGCACTACACTAACTGTAAATACTGTAGCTAATAGGACTAATAGGATCAGAAAAACACCAGCAATTTTCTTCATATAGCTGTAAATACTGTAAAAACACCTGCCTGCTTGTCAGTAGGAAGAGAATAACAGGAAGGAACAGATCTAGCTAAACTGAATACAGTGTGTATATATATATATATATATATATATATATATATATATATATATATATATATATATATATATATATAAAACACCTAGCATGCATATATATACACAATACACTGTAAGTGCAGCTAACTGACTCGCCTGCCTACTCTATCTAATTTAAATCAAATGACACTGTCTCTCTCTCTCACTATCTCTCTCTCAACGCCGGAACACACTACACAGGGCCGACGTGCAGGCGGCCTTATATAGTGTGGGGCGTGTACTAAACCCCCTGAGCCATAATTGGCCAAAGCCACTCAAAAGCAACATGCATAGATATGAATTGAGCCTAATAGAGAGGAGATCTTCAGCTGGGGTCACTAGTTCTGGTGACACCCCAGGATTCCCTCACTTTTCAGGAATTTCATCTCACTTCTTGTTTTGGCTATGGGACAGGAAGTGAAAGGAAAATCTCCCTTACGAGACACAGATGGTGCAAAAAAAAGTGCAAAAGTGCAATAGTGACAGGGGTTATAACCCTCCATTACTATTTCCAAAATGAACCAAATTGCCTTTACTGATACTTTTAGTTCTACTTTAACCACTTTCTACCCCCTGCTGTAGCCGAAAGAGGGCTACAGCGAGGGCTTACTTTGCCAGGAGGGCATACATGGACGTCCTCCTATGATCGGGAGTCCTTTGGAACTTTACAATGTGATCAGCTGTGTCCAATGACAGCTGATCATGATGTAAACACAAGCCCGTTATTGGCTGTCCTTTCCTCATGCTTACAGCGTGAGGAGAGAAGAGAGCCGATAACCAGCTTGTGTTAAAGGGACGTCTGCTCTGATAATCAGTGTTCTGATTATCACTGCAGTCTCAACAGTGCTGCACTCAGTGCCCATCAGTGTCACTTACCAGTGCTGCCTATCAGAGCCCATTAGTGCTGCCAATTAGTGCCCATCAGTGTCACCTATCAGTGCTGTCTATCAGTGCCCATCAGTGTCACCTATCAGTGCTGTCTATCAGTGCCCATCAGGGTCACCTATCAGTGCTGTCTACCAGTGTCACCTATCAGTGCCACCTCATCAGTGCCCACCAGTGCTGCCTATCAGTGCCCATCAGGGTCACCTATCAGTGCGGTCTACCAGTGTCACCTATCAGTGCCGCCTCATCGGTGCCCACCAGTGCTGCCTATCAGTGCACATCAGTGTCACCTATCAGTGCTGTCTACCAGTGCCACCTCATCAGTGCCCACAAGTGCTGCCTATCAGTGCCCATCAGTGTCACCATATCAGTGCAGCCTCATCAGTGACTATCAGAGCCCATCAGTGCCTATCAGTGCCTGTTTGCAAAATTTTATAACAAACTATGAAAAAAAAAAAATTCAAAATTTTCGGTCTTTTTTTTATTTGTTTAGCAAAAAAGAAAGAACCCCCGTGGTGATTAAACACCACCAAAAGAAAGCTCTATTTGTGTGAAAAAATGATAGAAGTTTCAGTGTTGCATGACCGTGCAATTGTCACTCAAAATGTGACAGCACTGAAAGCTAAAAATTGGCCTGGGCAGGAAAAGGGGGGGGGGGTAAAAGTGCCCAGTATTGAAGCAGTTAACAGCAGTGCGTTTTGGCTGTGGGTGGGGGAACTGGTGCGATTCCCTCACCCCCAGACATCTGCGACAGTGTGCACCAGGCCTAATAGAGGGGAGATCTTCAATTGGGGGTCACTTTGCAGGAACTTCCTTTCAGTTCCTGTTCCTGAAGGAAAATCTCCCTTATGGGCCAAAAAAAAAAAAAAAGAAATTAAAATCTTCTATTACTATTTCCAAAACTAAAAAAAAAGTTTTGCCTTTAGTGACACTTTTAGTTCTACTTTAAAAGCGCAGAATGCATAGAGAGCAATAACCAGCTTCTCCAATGGACATGAAAATACAAATGAAGATGAGAGTGATGTGCTGAGTGAAGTGTGTTTACTGTGCCTGTCAATGGATCTCATATAGGAAGGGAGGCATAGTATCAACTCCCCGCCTCCTCCTTTATACATTGAATCTTCTCCTCCAGTCAGACTGTCCGCGGCCATTGTGAATAAAGCTGGCGGGAGTTGAATAGAGGCGCCGCAAGGCCTGTATGGAAATGTAGTCTTTGTTGTGTCTCGTCGTCGCCTGTTCCGCCTCTGCCTGGCCGCCCCGGGATATCTCGGCTCAGGGAATCGGCTCGGCTGCTTCACGGGAGAAGGTAATCTGGGTCCGGGGTGTTCGGGAAGGTTCGGTGCTGGGGGTGCGGCCTGTTCGGGCCATTGTTTACATCCAGAGGTGTCCCCATCTGTGTGTCTGAGTCGCAGCTTCCTATTGTATGTACAGTACAGGGAGCAGTGTACACCCCCAGCATTGTCCTGTGTGCATCTCTAAGGGGGACACACACTATACATTGGAAATGATAGGAGGACACTGGGGGGGGGGGGGGGGGGGGGCGATTGTCCCTCAGCGATCGCCCTCTTGTATCGTTGTAGCGATTTGTCACTAAAATAAATAACATTTCTCTATGGGGTCACTAACTGCGACTTTTTTTTTTTAAAGTGACCTGTCGCTCAGCGTTGTAGAATAATCAGCAACATTTTCGCCCACGACAATCCCTCTGAGGGGTTGTCGTGGGCGATTCACACTTGTAGCTCTCTGAAAAGTGATCCACAGTGGTGACAGGCTTTTCAGAGGGCTGTATGTCACCTCCTGGTTTAAGCATAAAAAGCACGCCGCATATGCATGCATTACAAGGCCCCCCCCCCCCTTTCTTGAATGGGCTGTTTTGGCGGTGGCATTATATGTGGCATGAGGTGTAAGTTTTGCCCCGCATGTGTACGACTCTGTCTGTCCACCATTGTGATTGAGCAAAGTTGTGGCTCAACCACCTATTTTTTTACTACCACCTAGCATGAACAAGTCCTTAGGCCTTCACATATGTGCGAGGGCATTGGTGCACATCGTGGGTACGGCAGCCCAGCCATTTCAATGGGTTGCCCTATTTGCGAGAAAAAAAAGAAAATGCCCCCCTAAAGTGGGTTTTCTAACGACAACAGCACCACTAAATTAGTTAAAAGGCAAATGTTTATTGGTACATGTAAAAAGGATCAATCGCACATGTGGTGATCTTGTAAAAACCAAGCGAGAACACATGATAGAATCATTGCAAGCATATACAGTAGAGCTGCACGATTCTGGCCAAAATGAGAATCACAATTTTTTTGATTAGAATAAAAAGATCACGATTTTCACAACGTAAAATCTTTCACATTATAAAAAAAAAAAAATTGGGCTAACTTTACTTGGTAGTTTTTTTTGTTCATTGAAGTAATTTTTTCCCAAAAAATTGAATTTGAAAGACCGCTGCGCAAATACAGTGTGACATAAAATATTGCAACAACCACCATTTTATTCTCTATGGCAGGGATATGCAATTAGTGGACCTCCAGCTGTTGCAGAGCTACAAATCCCATGAGGCATAGCAAGACTCTGACAGCCACAAGCATGACACCCAGAGGCAGAGGCATGATGGGACTTGTAGTTTTGCAACAGCTGGAGGTCCGCTAATTGCAGATCCCCGCTCTAGGGTCTCTGCTAAAAAAAAAAAAAAATATATATAGTGTGTATATGTGTTTGGGGGTTCTAAGTTATTTTCTAGCAAGAAAAAAAATATTTTAACTTGAAACCAACAAATGTCAGAAAAAGGTTTAGTGTTTAAGTGGTTAAACTTTCCTCATTTACACACAAAGTCTATTCCATTGACAAATTGTTACAGTGTTTAGACTAAGGCCCCTTTCACACTGGGGCGGTGCAGGCTCCGGCGGTAAAGTGGCACTATTTTTAGCGGCGGTAATTGGTCGCTAGCGGGGCGGTTTTACCCCCCCCTGCTAGCGGCCGAGAAAGGGTTAAAAGCAAAGTGCTGCTGCAGCAGCACTATGCCGGCGGTATAGCCGCGCTGCCCCATTGATTTCAATGGGCAGGAGCGGTGTATACATCGCTCCTTCACCGCTCTAAAGATGCTGCTAGCAAGACTTTTTTTAGCGTCCTGCCAGCGCACCGCTCCAGTGTGAAAGTCCTCGGGGCTTTCACATTGGAGACACAGCAGCGGCTCTTTCAGGGCGCTTTGCAGGCGCTATTTTTAGCGCTGTAGCGCCTGCAAAGCACCCCAGTGTGAAAGGGGTATTGGGCCCTCTTCACACTGAGGCGCTTCTAAACTGCCAGTAAAACACTGAGCACTTTGGAAGAGCTTTTCAGGCGCTTTTGAAGAGCTTTCCATTCATTTCAATGGAGAGGGGCGTTTTTTCACTGCCCTGCCAGTGCACTGCCCAAGTGTGAAAGCATTCATTGATTTGAATAGAAATAGGTTTTCATGAGCTTTTCAGGTGCTTTTTTTAGCGTAAAAGCGCCTTAGTGTGAAAGGGGTCTTAGTTCCACTGCTAAAGAATGTTGTGATTCTTGGCAGACTGCCGTTTTTTTTCTTCCTTTCTTTTGATGGCTGTGGCTTCAGAAGAGCAGAGAGAATTCTTTCCATATTAAGAATCATTAAACACTTTTGTCAAGCTCGCAACGGGGAAAAAATCGCAATATCGATTCTTGACGATTAATCGTGCAGCTCTAATATACAGTATATGATATAGAATAAATTGCTCTTCAATACCTGAAAACACTCTTTGGTACCAGACGCGTTTCAGGTTCAAGCCTTTCATCAGGGGTACTTAATGGGAGAATGTATGTTCAAATACTTGTACAAATCTAGGATAGAGTAAATGGTGCAATGCTCAGCTAGGTTGTTCAAACAGAGATCAGAATTATCACTGCAAAGGGCGGTATCAATGGAGATCTCCAACACCGCTCCAAGTCAAACTTGGATGTCCCACAGAAGGTCCCCACACTGACTGGTCGTAGACCACAAATAGTTGAAGAAAATGACGTGCAGGTTCTATATAGGAGGTGTAGCACTGTATAGGCCTACATAGGGTCCTTCTTAAGCCGCGTACACACGAGCAGAATGTTCGACAGAAAAAGCCAGTCGGAAGCTTTTCATCGTCTATTCCGATCGTGTGTATGCCCCATCGGACTTTTTTTCCCCGAAAATTCTGACGGACCTAGAAAGAGAACACGTTCTAAATTTTTCCGTCGGAAACCAATTCCTATCGGGAAAACCGCTCGTCTGTATGCTGTTCCGACGTACCAAAAACAACGCATGTTCTGAAGCAAGTACGAGACGGAAGCTATTGGCTACTGGCTATTGAACTTCTTTTTTCTAGTCCCGTTGTACGTCACCGCGTTCTGGACGGTCGGACTTTGGTCGGACTTTGGGTTGACCGTGTGTAGGCAAGACCACTTGAATGGAGTTCCGTCGGAGAAACCTTCGGAGTTTATTCCGATGGCAAAACCGGTCGTGGGTACGTAGCATAAGTCCTTAAATGAACAGTCTCATAAGTATATGGCCTTTCACCATCGCCCTGTGTTGTATTGTTCAGATGTTTCCCTGTCAGAGCGCCATTCTTCCTGGCAGTCCTATTTGTCAGAAACCCAGAAAAGAAGCCCCCCCCCATTTAGCAATTTCCCTGCACTGAATTGCATGGTGCGGTTTAGCCTGCGTGAAATTGCATCGCAGCTGCCAATTCGTGGGGGCGCCATTAAGAATTATTGGGACCCCCTGCACATCTGCTAAAGAGCAACGCATTTCTCTGGGGGTCTGGAACGTTTTAACCATGAAATGCACGCTGCAGTCGTATGCATCTCACAACATTGCAAGGCGGTTTTGGCATCGCCTCCTTCACTTGAATAGGTACATTCGGAGATGGCGCTGCCTACGAAACACAACATGGGGTGTCATTTTTGCCACAGCATCTATACACCCCCCTAAAACACACACACACCTAATGCATTACCCAATACAAAGAAACCAAAAAGCCAAATGGATACTAACAGAAGTAATAAGCATGACAACATATCCAGTCATCAACCAGTGTGGCATCGAGTGACTTGACTGGTACATTGCAGTGTTGGTGATCTGACGTGTTTCAGGGGTGCATCCCTTCCTCAAAACTCTGGGGAAAGGGTGCCTCCCCAAAATGCGTCAGATTACCAACACTGCTATGTACCAGTCAAGTCTCACTGATTGATTGGATATGTGGTCATGCTTATTACTTCCGACTTCTGTGAGTATCAATTTGGCTTTGTGGTTTCTTTGTATTGGGTAATGCATTAGATGTTTGCACCCTCCTGTGTGTGGTGTGTTTTTTTTTTTTGTAGTCTTGTTTTGGATTCCCCCCCGTCTGAGGAGGGCTGCATTGTTAAAGCATTTCGCTAGAAGTAATATAGACTCCACACAGTTACTTGATTGGTGACAGTCCTTTTGAGCGCTGGAATGGTTGGTTGTTTACATGTGTACACCCCCATCCGGCCACCATTGTGGCTCTGATTGGGGTAGTTGAGAGTTGAGGGGGCGATAAAACCATGGCGTTGATGACATCACTCCTGCACATACATGGAAGTTCAGCCAGATTCAGCATTGCCAAATATGTACAGAGTGATGCCTGTGTGTGTGCAGCTCAGTGTACAAGGATGGAGAGGCAGGTGAGTTACTTTAATCACTTGCTGACCAGTGAAGTATCTGCACGCCACTGGACTTCATGTGGTTATACGATGATAACTGTAGCTGCAGGCATCTTCTTGGTACCGGTTTTATTAGAGCTGGCGATCATTTCTCTCGTAAAAGCAATCCTAGCAGCTAACTAGGCACTGGATTGCTTTTACCAGCAGCAGGAGGGGACCCCCCCCCCCCCCCCCCCAGTTTTCTTGGGTTCTCCTGTCCCGACAGGGTACCTGAGCAACCAGCCAGCTGATCAGAGAACCGAACAAAAACCAGATTGGCTTTGATCGGCTATGGTAACCCGGAAGCAATGACTTGACATCACTTCCGGTTTACCCAGATGTCAACAGCGCCATTTTCAAAAATCAAAAGCATTCAAAAAAAAAAAACATTAAAAACATTAATCGGGGTGTGATCAAATGTTTTTAAGGACAGAGGAGGAAATTGGAGTTTTATAGTCCCCAGATCTCTACATAAAGAGTACCTGTCACATGCCTATTGCTGTCACAAAGAATGTTTACATTCTTGTGATAGCAATAAAAGTGATCACAATTTTTTTTTTTTTTTTTTTAAAGCAAGTGTAAAAAAAAAAAAAAAAAAAAAAAAAAAAAAAATGTAATAATTAAAACATTTTTTTAAGGTGCCCCTGTCCCCCCATGCTCACGTGCGCATGCATGCAAACAGCAATCATCACACACGTGAAGTATCACTGCAAACGTTTCAGGGATCCTCAAACTACGGCCCTCCAGCTGTTGCAGAACTACACTTCCCATGAGGCATTGTAAAACTCTGACATTCACAGACATGACTAGGCATGATGGGAATTGTAGTTCCTGAACAACTGGAGGGCCGTAGTTTGAAGACCCCTGCGTTAGATCATGGGCAGTAATTCTAGCACCAGACGTTCTCTGTAAAGCCCCTTTCTCACAGGCTACCCAATCAGGTCCTCCTGTCCAGTTTTTCAGATGGACCTGATCAGACCCTCCAGTCTCTAGGAGCAGAGGATGTCCGCCAAAAATGGATAGATGGTGGTCCCATTCGACAGATTTGATTGAATGGAATCAGACAGGCAGTTCATTCCCATTTGATTGCCCCATAGAGGAGAGCGGGACTGTGTCCATGTCCGCTGCATAGCGCAGTGGACGCGGACCTGTCATCTGCCTGCTCAGTGTGGATCAGTGGAGAGATCCCCCGCTGAGCAAGTGGATTTGGTTTAGCGGAGACTCCTGTGTGAAAGGGGCCTTAATCTAAAGTGGTAACCTGTAAAGGCTTGTAAAGCGTCACCTATGGATAATAAAATTTACGCTGTTAGTTACATTGCGCGGGCGTGCACAATTTTAAAGTGTAACATAATTTTTTATATGTTACCAAAAAAATGGGTTATATATTGTTTTTTTGCATTAAAATTCAAAAGTGTATTAAAAAAAAAAAAAATGCGTTTGAAAAACAACTACTGTGTACTGTGTGATTTAAAATTGCAAAACCCACCATTTTATTCTCTAGGGCCCCTGCTTTAAAAAAATATATAATGTTTGGGAGTTATGAATAATTTTCCGGCAAAAAATACAGATTTTTACATGTAAAAAAAACTGTAATAAAAAGGCCTTGGGGTCAAGTGGTTAATGCAGATGAGACAAAGCAAGTCTTTTCTGCATTAAAATTCCCGCCTGTTTGCCCATTTTTCAGTTTTGTTCCACTTTAAACTTTTTTTTTTTTTTTTTTTCCTGAGAACCCAAATAAGAGCAATTATTTCCATACTGAGAACCAAGGAGTGGATTATTACCAAACCCATTACAAATATGCCCAGTTCCCTACCCATAGGGTTCTTTCAGACTTCAAGCAGTACTGTATGTCTATGGTGTGGTGGAGCATTGCCTCCTAAATGCCTGTTTTATTTATTTATTTTTTACTTTTATCTTTAATTGCTTCAATACAGGGCACTTTTACCACCTTCTTACCCGGGTCAATTTTCAGCTTTCAGCGCTGTCACACATTGAATGACAATTACGCGGTCATGCAACACTGCACCCAAAAGACATTTTTATCATTTTTTTCACACAAATAGAGCTTTCTTTTGATGGTATTTAATCACCACTGGGTTTTTTATTTTTTGCTAAAAAAAAGTTTTTCTTAGTGTCAGAAAATGTTACAAATAAGTCATTTTTCTCCTTCACTGATGGGCACCAATGGGGTGGCACTGATGAGCAGGCACTGAAAGGCAGCACTGATTGGTGGTGTCGCTGATGGGCACAGACTGGCATCACTTGCTGGGCACTGTGGTAGCTGCACTGTAATGGGGGGGGGGGGGGACGACTGATTATCTGTACAGGTTATCTGTACAGGTCCCCCCTGTGAGGAAATGCTGATGATTGGCTCTCCTCGCCTCACACTCTCAGTGTGAGGTGAGGAGAGCCGATAAACGGCACTTCTGTATTTACATGTGATTGGACACAGCTGATTACACGGGTAAAGAGTGGCATCAGTGGCTCTTTCCCGAGATCGGGGTTGCGCCTTATACTTAGGGACACTGCGCACGCCCGCGAGAGCTGTGATACTGGGGCGACATTGTATGACGTCGCCACAGACAGAGGAGATTCCGCCTGCCGTTATTTTCCTATACGGTGGACAGGAGGAGGTGAAAGAGGAGATCCAGTCTGTAAAAAAAAAACAATAAATTATATATACTGTAGCTGCTGACTTTTAATATAAGGACACGTACTTGTCCTGGGATCACGTGAAGTCCTCACCCCGATTCGTCAATTGGTGTCAGGTGTATGCGCCGGCATTGTAAGTAAGGGAAACCAGCAGTGAAACCTTCAGGCTCCTACTGCGCATGCACGAGTCGTGCTGCACTTTCTGAATGGTCCCGCTGTCTTCTGGGACCTGTATGGGTGTGTCCCAGAAGGCAAAGGGAATGAAGGAGGAGGGGCCAGAAATGTTGTAGATCGGCGATCTTACCCGGAAGCGGGAGCCGGGACCTGGTTTTGACAGGGTGTGAGCAAGCAGAGCTTCCGCTTTTGGGTGGAGCTAATCTTTAGTTGGCAAGCGTTAGTTTTGTGTGGGACCGTGCCGCAACTGAAAGCCGGGCGTTCAGATTGCTGTGCGGCCTCTGGTTTTAAAAATATTACAGCATGTGTACAACCCTGTGCGACTGTATTATTACAATTTGGGTGAGCAGCCCGTGGGCTGTAAAACCTCTTCTCTGGCCACTGTTGCCTTATGACGAGTTTATGAGTAATCTCCATTAGCGTGTGTGTGTGTGTGTATGTGTGTGTGTGTGTGTGTGTGTGTGTGTGTGTTTCATTTAACAGTTCCTTTTGCTTTGCAAGAAGGTGAGGTGTGAATGTGTTATGGGAGATGCTCTATTTACCTGTCCTAATGTTCAAAGACAAGGAATAGATACCATCTGAGTGTGTAGACTTGACGGGGCCAAATTCATTAGCTAGATAAAGGCTTTGTAGTCCTCTTTGTTAACTGACCATTTATCCATTTCAAGGGGTGTTTGATATGCATAGAATATTTCTTTGATCTGTTCAGGAATGGACAATTTACCCCGGCTATGACCGTGCATAGTTAAGTGCCCTATTCAAGAGAAGGTGACGATCTCCTCTTTAATTAATATCTCTGCAAATTAATTATCACTAACTCATTAATCCAAGAGAGGAGGTGCTATTGAGGGGCTGAGCTATGCTAAATTAAGGGAAGAAGAAATTGTCCAATCTTGGAGGAGATACGCCCGGAGAGAGGAGAGGGCTAATATAATTACCAATCAGGGTGGCCCTGTGCAAGTCAATGTGAGAGGGGCCTATATTAGTGGGAATCGCACAAATATCAGAGAGAGATGAATCTGACGTGGGCCTAAAGCCATCACTACCGGTAAATTTTACCTTTTTAAAGTGTTTGTAAAGTCACTATGTGATTTTACGCGTATCTAAGGCAGATATGCAGCCGTTACAAACACGTACAATTTTGTTTAGGAATGAAAAGGCGAAATACTGTTTCTGACACTGCAGCTGTGCAGTCATGTGATCCCCTTGTGCTGGTCGGCTCTGATCTATGGAGAGGGGGGGGGGGGGGCTGAGATTTCCCTGTGATGTCAGCCGGCCGGCAGAGGGGTATCCCCCCCCCCCCACCTCTTTTCTCTCTATGGATTGGGGCCGGCGGCAGAGGGGGATCGCGTGACCACACAGCGGCCCCCGCTTTCTTACTGGAGCCCGATTCAATCCAGCGATGTGCGCGAAAGGGAGGTGGGAACTGGGGAGCGAGCACACATGGGTGCCCCCAGGGAATGTGGCTTTCCCTGGGGGTACTTGCTGAAAAGGAGGGGCCTGGAGCACCAGCGAGGGACCCCAGACCTATGCATGAAGGTAAAAAACCGTCAGTGTGCACCTTCTCTGGCAGCCCCCCTAATACTTGCCCAGTTGTGATCCAGCCATGTGCACAAGATTGACTACTCATTGGCTAAGAGACAGCAGCAGCAGCTATTGGCTTCCACTGCTGTCAATTAAAGCCAGTGAGGAGGGGGCGAGCTCGGGAGTACATCCATTGCAAGCGACTTGCGATGTGGGCACTCGGAAAAGAGGAGGAGCCAGAAGCGCCGGTGAGGGACCCAAGAGGTTCGGGGCTGCTCTGTGCAATACCATTGCACAGAGCAGGTAGGTATAACATGATTTGTTTTTAATTTTTTTTTTTAAATACCTTTTTATTATCAATTTAAGGCCTCGTACACTGCTGCTGCTAAATAGATGTTTAGGAGCAGTTGGGCATTTTTTTCAGTTGCCCCTGAACTCTCTATGTTATCTTTTCAGTACATGTACACAGGGTCGTTTATAGTAGTTTCTAGGCAGTTGAGTTTAGAAGCATTTTTTGGAACGCAAAAAAAGGGTTCAGACGGATGTTCGGAGACATTTTAAACGCCAAATGCCTGTAACAGCTAAAAGCTGTTACACGGCTAAAAGCGGCATGTAAACTCAGCAAAACATTTTAAACGGACGTTAAATCATTCAAGCAAGGTTGTAAAAATGTCCCATGTACATGAAGCATAAAATGAAAAAACGACTGTAGACGAAATGCTGTTAAACGCGAGTTACAGCGTTTACAAGCTGTTACAGGCATTTGGCGTTTAAAATGTCTCCGAACATCCGTCTGAACCCTTTTTTTGCGTTCCAAAAAATGCTTCTAAACTCAACTGCCTAGAAATGACTATAAACCACCCTGTGTACATGTAGGCCCCTTTCACATTGGGGCGGTAGGGGGCGTCGGCAGTAAAACAGCGCTATTTTTAGCGCTGTTTTACCGCGGTATTCGGCCGCTAGCGGTGCTGTTTTAACCCCCCGCTGGCGGCCGAAAAAGGGTTAAAACCACTCGTATAGCGCGGCTATTGCCGCGGTATAGCTGCGCTGTCCCATTGATTTCAATGGGCAGGAGCGGTTTAGGAGCGGTGAATACACCGCTCCAAAGATGCGGCTGACAGGAGATTTTTTTTCTTCTCCTGCCAGCGCACCGCTTCAGTGTGAAAGCCCTCGGGCTTTCACACTGAACAAACAGCGGAGGCTGTTTTGGGGCGGTTTGCAGGTGGTATTTTTAGCGCAATAACGCCTGCAAACCGCCCCAGTGTGGAAGGGGCCGTACTGATAACATAGAGGAGAGTTCAGGGAGCAGTTGAAAAAATGCCCAAATGCTCCTGAACGTCCGTTTAGCAGCAGCTGTGTATATGAGGCCTAACAAAAAAAACAAAAACAAATGCTTCTAGACAAACGCGGCTAAATGGGCGTTTTTAGAAGCCGATTTCTAGCTGTCACGTTAAATTGTTCAGGAGAGGTTGAACAACGTCCCGTGTACATGAAGCCTAACTCTCCAGTGTCTTCCTAGCAGCTGAGTTTGTCCTGTCACCTCTTCTGCTTTCATTTTCCTCCTCCCCAGTCTGTGTTCCTTCAGCACAGTCTATGTCATTCCTGTTGCTTTTTCTCCCTTCAGCTGTCAGCTGACCTAGTAGCTCTGATTTTAGGCAAAGTGCTGAGCATGTGCAGGGCAGGGTGATACAGTGTATTACTGGAATTTAAACAGTATAGGCACTTATTTTTAATGTTGTTTTGCATAGCTATCTATACCTGCAAAAGGGGCCAACCTGAAGTGATCTAGCAGGACTTAACTTTCTGACAAAAGTTCTACTTTAACCGAATGACGGCTACAGGGCTGTTGCTTAACCCCGGGAGGGCGTACTATGATGTCCTCCCAGGATTCCCACTCTCACGCGCACCCGAGAACATCTGTGACTGCCGGGTCCAGAGGACCCGGCACATCACGGATCACGGTAAACGGCCGCTGATTGCGGCCGTTTATCATGTGATCGCTCCGTAATGACGGAGCGATCACATGTAGACAAACCGGCGTCATGTCATGACGCCGGTTCCTCTCTCCCCTCTGTGTACCGACTGGTAGAGTGTGAGAGGAGAGGAGGAGGGATCAGATGGCAGCAGCGCTGTGGGCTGGATCTGTAGTGCCCACAGCGCTGCTCTGTGACAATTGCAGTCACATCCAGCCATCCCTCCATGCTCTTCCATATTGCACTACTCGGCGCTACCACGCAATACTCTGCAGTACCCCGCAATACCGTGCCATACCGTGTCATACTCTGCAATACCGTGCCATACTCTGCCATGCCCGGCTATGCTCGGCTGTACTCGGCCTCTGTATGTGGCCAGGCTGTGGAAGTCTCACACATGTGGTATCGCCGTACTCAGGAGGAGTAGGAGAATCTATTTTGGGGTGTCATTTTTGGTATGTACATGCTATGTGTTAGAAATATTGTATAAATGGACAACTTTGTGTTAAAAAAAATGCGCTTTAACCATTTCCCACCCGCCGGCTGTCATACGACGTCCTTGACTCTGTGTGGGGATATCTGAATGATGTCTGCAGCTACAGGCATCATTCAGATATCAGCTTTTTCAGCCGGCGATTCCCTACACATAAGAACAATCATAGCGGCTGTTCCACTGCTTGATCGTTCTTACGGGAGGCGAGAGGGGACATTCCCCTCCTTAATGACTTAATGACATTCCCCCGTCTTAATGACCCCATATCTCACTGTAAAGAGGACCTGTCATGCCATATTCCTATTACAAGGGATGTTTACATTCCTTGTAATAGTAATAAAAGTGATCAAAATTTTTTTTTTTTGGAAAAAAGCATCAAACTAAAATATAGTAAAATGAACAAGAAAAAAATATTTTTTTTTTTAAAGTGCCCCTGTCCCTGCTTGCTCGCATACGTAAGTCCCGCCCACATATGTTCAAACCACACATGTGAGGTATTGCTGTGATTGGTAGCGCAAGAGCAACAATTTTGGCCCTAGACCTCCTCTGTAACTCAAAACATGTAACCAGTAAAAAAATTTAAAGCGTCGCCTATGGGGATTTTTAAGTAGCGAAGTTTGACAGCATTCCACGAGCGTGTGCAATTTTGAAGGGTCACATGTTAGGTATCTATTTAATCGTCGTAACTTCATCTTTCACATTATGCAAAAACATTGGGCTAACTTTACTGTTGTTGTTTGTTTGTTTTTTTTTTTTTTTTTCCCAAAAAAAAATGTGTTAGAAAAATTGCTGCGCAAATACCATGCGAGATGAAAAGTTGCAACAACCGCCATTGTATTCTCTAGGGTCTTTGCTAAAAAAACATATATAATGTTTTGGGGTTCTATGTAATTTTCTAGCAAATAAATGATGATTTTTACATGTAAGAGAGAAATGTTAGAATTGGCCTGGGTGCTCCAGAACGCCTGAAGGTGCTCCCTGCATGTTGGGTCTCTGTATGTGGCCATGCTGTCTAAAAGTCTCACACATGTGGTATTGCCATACTCTGGAGTAATAGCAGAATGTGTTTTGGGGTGTAATTTGTGGTATGCATATGCAGTGTGTGAGAAATGACCTGCTAATATGACAATTTTTTTTTTTTTCACAAAAATCTTGATTTTGCAAAGAATTGTGGGAAAAAATGACAACTTCAAAAAACTCACTATGCATCTTTCTAAATACTTTGGAATGTCTTCTTTCCGAAAAGGGGTCATTTGGGGGGTATTTGTACTTTTCTGGCATGTTAGGTAAGGTGTAATTAATTTTCAGAGATTGGCACCATAGCTTTTGGAGTCTATAACTTTCACAAAGACCAAATAATATACACCGATTTGGGATATTTTTACCAAAGATATGTAGCAGTATGAATTTTGGCCAAAATATATGAAGAAAAATTACTAATTTGCAAAATTTTATAACCGAAACAAAGAAAAATGCATTTTTTTACAGAATTTTCGGTCATTTTTTTTTTTTATAGCGCAAAAAATAATGAACCCAGCAGTGATTAAATACCACCAAAAGAAAGCTTTATTTGTGTGGGAAAAAATGGATTTCATATTATAGTTACAGCATTACATCACTAATTGTCATTCAAAATGTGAGAGTACCGAAAGCTGAAAATTGGTCTTGTTATTAAGGGGGTTTACTTAGGGTTTACCCTGATGAGTTTACTTCCTCTGTTTCCCTGCAAAGGTAAAGCATAATGGGCTACTATGCATCGCATAGTAGCCCATTATGTGTCACTTATCTGACAGGGAGCCTGCAATGTCACCGCTGTCCCTTCTCCTACGAAGCGTCCATCTTCTCTCTGGGTATCGTGGCTCCGGCGCTGTGATTGGCCGGAGCTGTGATGATGTCACTCCCGCGCATGCGCGCTGGTGCCGCCACTAACGGCATGATCGCCATTAGAGACGGCACGCTCAGTGCGCCTGCGTGCCTTTGGCTACAGCTCATGTGCCGTAGACATCGGTGCCTGTCTTTTGGAAATATCTCCTAAACCATGTAGGTTTAGGAGATATTTCTTGCACCTACAGGTAAGCCTTATTCTAGGCTTACCTGTAAGTAAAAGTGGTCTGTAAGGGTTTACAACCACTTTAAGTGCCCAGTGGTTAAGCAATGATAACATTGCTTATGAATTGTGAAATTTAGTGCACTATATAGTATGTCATTCTACATGTTCTTTTGTGAAAACAAGTTTCTTTTCCCCTCAGTTGAAGCTAAATTGGTTACAGATACAGTATCTCACAAAAGTGAGTACACCCCTCACATTTTTGTAAATATTTTATTACATCTTTTCCTGTGACAACACTGAAGAAATGACACTTTGCTACAATGTAAAGTAGTGAGTGTACAGCTTGTATAACAGTGTAAATTTGCTGTCCCCTCAAAATAACTCAACACACAGCCATTAATGTCAAAACTGCTGGCAACAAAAGTGAGTACACCCCTAAGTGAAAATGTCCAAATTGGGCCCAAAGATTCAATATTTTGTGTGGCCACCATTATTTTCCAGCACTGCCTTAGAGGGATTGTAAACCCTCATGTTTTTTCACCTTAATGTATCCTATGCATTAAGGTGAAAAAACTTCTGTTACCAGCTCACCGTTTTTACTCACCTGAGTCCTGTAATTTCGACGCCGGAGGCACGCTCTTCCCCTCTGCCCATTGTCTCAGCTCTTGATTGGATAGATTAATAGCAGCGCAGCCATTGGCTCCCGCTGCTGTCAATCAAATCGATTGACGCAGGCGCCGGGGGGCAGGGCCGAGTCCAGCATTCTGCATCTATGGACGCAAATGCTCGACTCGGGAGTGTGCCCAAAAGGTAACCCCCCCCCCGGGAGAGCGCTTCTCCAAGAGGGTTATATGATGCAGGGAGGAGTGCTGTCGAGGGACCCCAGAAGTCGAGGATTGGGGCCACTCTGTGCGAAATGAACTTCACAGTAAAGGTAAGTATGATATGGTGTGTGTTTGTTTTTTTTTTTTTTTTTACCACTTGCCGCCCGCCCACTGTCAAATGAGGGCCGGGCAGTGTGACTCTCATTCTGGGTGGACGTCATATGACGGCGCCCAGAACGGCCGCTCTCACGCATCGCGGCGAACGGTGGTGCGGTGTGTCAGACCGACACATCGCTACACTGATCTCAGTAAAGAGCCTCTGATGGAGGCTCTTTACCACGTGATCAGCCGTGCCCAATCACGGCTGATCACGATGTAAACAGGAAGAGCCGGGAATGACAGACATGAGTAGAGGAGAGCCGATCGGCTGCTCTCCAGACCGGGGGGGGGGGGTCTGTGCTGATTGTTTATTAGCGCAGCCCCCCCTCAGATGCCCGCCCAGGACCACCAGGATGCCCGCCAGGACCACCAGGAATGGCCACCACCCTGGACCACCAGGTATGCTTGCCACCCTAGACCACCAGGCAGCTGCCAATCAGTGCCTGCCAGTGCCGTCAGTGATGCCTATCAATGCAATCTATCAGTGCCGCATATCGGTGCCCAGCTGTGCCGCCTATCAGTGTCACCCATAAGTACCCATCAGTGCTACATGTCAGTGCCACCTCATTGGTGCCGCCTTGTTAGTGCCCATCAGGGAAGGAGAAAACTTACTTATTTACAAAATTTGATAACAGAAACAAAAGAAAAACTTTTTTGTTTTTCAAAATTTTAGGTCTTTTTTATTTGTTTAGCAAAAAATAAATGCAGATGTGATCAAATACCACTAAAAGAAAGCTCTATTTGTGGGAACAAAATGATAAAAATTCTGTTTGGGTACAGTGTAGCATGACCGCGCAATTGTCATTTTAAACAGCGCTGAAAGCTGAAAATTGGCTTGGGCAGGAAGGGGGTGTAAGTGCCCTGTATTGAAGTAGTTAAATAACAAATGAAGCCTTACAATCACTTTAACCCTCTTGGGCATGGACTTTACCAGAGCTTCACAGGTTACCACTGGAGTCCGCTTCCACTCCTCCATGACGACATCACAAAGCTGGTGGATGTTGGAGACCTTGCGCTCTTCCACCTTTCGTTTGAGGATGCCCCACAGATGATCAATAGGGTTTAGGTCTGGAGACATGCTTGGCCAGTCCATCACCTACCCTCAGCTTCTTTAGAAAGGCAGTGGTCGTCTTGGAGGTGTGTTTGGGGTCGTTATGTTAAATACTGCCCTGCCCAGTCTCCGAAGGGAGGGGATCATGCTCTGCTTCAGTATGTCACAGTACATGTTGGCATTCATGGTTCCCTCAATAAACTCTAGCTCGCCAGTGCCAGCAGCACTCATGTAGCCCCAGACCATGACACTCCCACCACCATGCTTGACTGTTGGCAAGACACACTTGTGTTTTTTTGTACTCCTCAGCTGGTTGACGCCACACACGCTTGACACCATCTGAACCAAATAAGTTTATCTTGGTCTCATCAGACCACAGGACATGGTTCCAGCAATCCATGTCCTTAGTCTGCTTGTCCTCAACAAACTGTTTGCGGGCATTCTTGTGCATCATCTTTAGAAGAGGCTTCCTTCTGGGATGACAGCCATGCAGACTAATTTAATGCAGGGTTTGGCGTATGGTCTGAGTACTGACAGGCAGACCCCCCACCCCTTCAACCTCTGTTAAACCACTGTATGGTCTTGGCCACCATGCTGCAGCTCACTTTCAGGGTCTTGGCAATCTTCTAGGCCATCTTTATGTAGAGCAACAATTATTTTTTTCAGATCCTCAGAGAGTTCTTTGCCATGAGGTGCCATTTTGAACTTCCAGTGACCAATTTTGAGAGAGTGAGAGCGATAACACCAAATTTAATACACCTGCTTCTCCATTTACACCTGAGACCTTGTAACATTAATGAGTCACATGACACCGGGGAGGGCAAATGGCTTATTGGGCCCAATTTAGACATTTTCACTTAGGAGTGTACTCACTTTTGTTGCCAGTGGTTTAGACATTATTAGCTGTGTGTTGAGTTATTTTGAGGGGGAGAGGAAATTTACACTGTTATACAAGCTGTACACTCACTACTTTACATTGTAGCAAAGTGTAATTTCTTCTGTGTTGTCACAGGAAAAGATCATTACAAAAATGTGAGGGGTGTACTCACTTTTGTGAGATACTGTATGTTCTCCTAGGTCCCACTTGTAGAGCCTTTTTGAGAGATACTGCTTACTGCAAAGTTGAACACCAAGCCACCATAATAGGGATCTTCCTATCAGTTTGTAACATGATGTCAAATCTGTAGTTAGCCACCTCCTAATATATATAAATTAGGGATTCTAATAGGCTCCATTCACAGTTGATGTTTTGGCAATCTCGGGCAGCATTGTTGCGATGCTGCCTACAATCTCATAATGCATTACAATCACAAAAACGCAGGTTCAGGTGCCATCATTTTTCAATGGCACCTAAACCGCGGTGCAATTTTGCCAAGCTGCAAATTGCATTCCTTGAAGCCCAAAAGAAGCTCCTGTGCCTTTTTGGGTGATGAGCTTCACGCAATGCGATTTGCTTATCGACAGTCTTGGCAACGCTGCACCACATTTTATGTGCCATTGAAAATAATACCACCCAAACCTGCGTTTTGCAGTTGTGCGTTTTGAAATCCTGGGCAGAATTGCATCAATTCTGCCCAAGATCCCAAAATGCCAAATGTGAATGGAGCCTTACATGTCCTACTTTTACTAGGTGGGCCATAAAGTATCATAGAACTGCAGTTAAAACAAAAATTGACAACACACTATACAACACATATAATAGAAGTGCAAAAATGCCACATATAGTCCACAAACAAGTGACTGTGTAGTTGTGATCACTCCAAAACTTGTTTGTCGACTCCTTACATGGCATTTTTGCACATATGTTATACGTGATATATGGACAGCACTGTAAATTTTTTGTTTTACTTTCACTTTCCGATGTTTAACCGCTTCCTGTCCAGCGTAGTACTGGTACGTCCTACTGAATAGAAAGGGTGATACGTGTGTGTGTGTTTGTTTTTTTTTTTTTGTTTGTTTTTTTTTCAGCTGCGGATTTCTGAAGCCGGTAAAAGTAATCCAAATGGCTAAAGAGCTGCTGGATTATTTTTCCAGGCGGCAGAATGTGGTTGTCCCTTCCCTTCGGATATCTTTGCATGAACTGTGGTGATCGGCTCTTGAAAGCTCTGCACTAACAGATTATCAGACGATTGATCGGAAAGCAGTATTTTTCTATTTTCTCAGTGTGTGTGTGTGTGTGTACTAGGGATAAGGATGTGACCGGCAGGATTTTGTCACTTGGATTTGGTTTTGTGTTTACTGGACAGTGAAGCAGCCAATCGAACCGATCTGTGTCTAAGTCGGCTGCATTGGAGGACCTATCATGGCCCATGCTGTCACAAATGTTCATTCCTTGTGACAGCAATAAAGTTGATGATTAAAAAAAAAAAATGAAAGAGACCTTGTAATAAATGTTTATTTAAAGAAGAAAAAAAATTGGTCTGCCTGTGCACAAATGCGTGTGCTAGTCCACACATGTATGGAAACGGCAATCACTTTTGCTGCTGATCTTGTGAAATCCAGAGAAGGAAAGATTGGGACTTTTGAAGACCTATTCCACTTTTCAGCCTCTACGTACATTAGACATTCTATGACCTGTATCTTTTATAATATGGACCATAAAACGTAGAACTGCAGATCAATCTAATCCGTTTTTTGATCGCTTCTCCAAGTGGCCTTGGGTTTGTGAACAGCTAGGCCTCTTTGTCAGAGGTGATGTTGCCCACATTTTAATTGGACTACATGACTTCATTATTTATTTTTTATTTAAAGGGAATCTCTATTCTTTTATATTTATGTGTGTATAATTGCTAATTGGGTACACATTCAATGCAAATCCATCAGTCTGCACAGACCAATTTAAAACAGTACTGTCTCTATCTAGGTGGGTTATCATATTATTGGTTTGATTTGATACGTCAAGTCATTTTGCAGTGATGCTTGTGTACATTTTATGCATGTATAAGATCGCCACAAAAGGGAGAATCTGCAAATCTATATACAGTAGTATACAACCATAAAAAATAGCAAAGTATGCAAAACATAAACTTGCATTAAAATTACATAAAAACAAAAGCAACAAAAAACAGTTTCCCTTAAAACGTTATTGTACTGTGCATTTTTTTTTTTTGTACCAAAGACAGCAATATTGCAACAATGGTTGCTTCTGGCTTGTTATATTTATCTTTCATTGTGTAGGCTCTGTCACTTTTACATATAAATACTGTTTTTGAAAACCTTTTTATCTTGGACACATTAGTATCTTGTTGGAAATATTGCAAGCGATGTTTTGCATTACATCATTTTAGACTAGTAGCAACTGCCCATTATCTTCACATGCTCTTTCAGCTAGCTGATGTCCATTCAAATAATAAACAGGCAGGATGGTCATACTAAGACCATATCAGTCATTGCTCAATTGATTCTTCCATAGAACCTGTAAAGCCGGCCAGACGGGACAATTTTCTTTCCTGCAACCAAGGGTGGGGGGGCTGTCCCGGCTGGAAGAACACAACGTGATTATTGCTAGGGGCTATAGCCACTGGCAATAATCGCATGAAAATTCTGACAGGCTGCTTGTACCCAAGTTGATTGATCGATGACTTGGCCGAGATTCGAACCGCCTGTGGCCGGCTTAAGTTTATCAGTGGCAGAGAGTTGGAATACTGGATGTTTACCCAGCTCTACTGAACACCTTTCTCCTGGCAGGAGAGAAGCCGCATCGAAAACCTACCTAAAGCCATGTTTTTTTTAAAATGCATTTAGATGTATTTAGGTGCGTCAAGTGCTTGGGTGTAAATTTGTTTCATTGTCCAGAAGAATAATCTTTTTCTGGCCATTGAAATGAGTTAGTGTTACTAAACCCAGGACCCTGCATTCACTATATCTGGTCTGCCACAGTACACAGAACATGGAAATGCAATTATTTTAGTAAATCTAAACTACTAAATACCTTTTCTCATCAGCAGTATATAGCAGTCTTGTGATTTCTATCTGTGTCTAGTTAACACTTGTAGGAGGAGTTTAAAGTCTCCTCTGACTGTTCTATGAGGCTACATGACCCCTGACTTTCTGTCTGGACAGTGCTGATTGGCCCTGTGCTGATCACATGCACACTCCCGTTTTAAAGAAAAATAAAAAATCTCTAGCAATACACACAAAACTGAGCATGTGCAGCGTGCCCTCAAGGCTCTGATGGATTGGGAACACTAAAAGAAGGGGGGGATCAGAGAAGACAGGCTCAAACAGCCTTTTTACACAGTGCAGTGGATTAACCTCTTAAGTTCCACAGTGATTATAACAAGCATGCTTTACTGCATATACAGACTGATTTTACTGTTGTGGGTTTAGTAATGATTTAACGCACCTAGTGTTGAGAGTTTAGACACATTTACATGACCCTGCCTCTAAACACCTGTAAATGTGTGCATGGCCACATAGGCTAACGTTTGAGGGGCGTTTAGATGCAGAAAAAAAAAAGGTGGCTCCTAAAAGTGCCATTTTAAATGCCCAGTGTGCATGAGGCGAGGCCTTAGGCATAAGCGCCTTTTGCATTGCTTTGTCCCCTCTTAAAGGAAACCAATGCAAAGAGAAATGAGGCGGCTGCCAATGTTGACCCCATCTTTAAAGTTTTTACTTTTAGCCATTGAAAAAATATGGAGAATTTAGAATTTGCAGGTCAAGGAGAGGTTGGCAGTCACAACTTGCATGATTGAAAATTCTACAGGCCAATCGACCCAAAACATAAGGTCTATATAGATCTGTGTGCGTGTAGAGGTGAGGTTTTTTGTTGTAGCGTTGGGCAGGTTCTTTTCATGCATCACATGCGTTTCCTTTGTGCGTTGACACACGTTTTTCAATGCATTTTGAATTTGGAGTGGATAAGGTAGCAGCCATTGACCAAAGCTTGTTAATACTTGTAGCCAAACCATGTTATGTGCTTTAATACACTACCTTGACTTCTGTAAGCCTCCCAATGCACTAGAATACATACAATGTAGCGCATTGCAACGTATGCAGTAAAGCACAACAGTGCTAATATGGTGAAGTGAATGCCAGCAAATTGAATCAATATTTTATCTGCTATCCTTCTTCTTACCAGCTGTAATTGGATAGGTGCATTGGCTTCATGTCTCCGCTGACCCAGCCCTAGTATTAGCAGAAATGTAACAAGAAAAAGCAATTCCTTTTTTTGTTTTAGAAATTTATGTTTCATGTAAAAAATGTATTTTTATTTTATTTACAGCACTTTAACCACTACAGATCACCATGGTCATCCATTAGCTGTGACTTTTACCTCTGACTTGAAAACTCCAGCCCGGCCATAATGGTAATGATTCTCTATGTTCAGTGTTCATTGTATGGCTGGCTAGTGTATTTATTGACTAATACAGAATTCTATCTTCTTGCAGCAACAGACCTTAGAATTGGCACTGGATCGGGCTGAGGTAAGGAACATTTTTTCCTTTTTTTTGTTAGGTTTGAGCCTGCAAGGATGTATAAATTCTTACTTTCCATTAAATTGGCGTCATACATTTTTTTTTTTTTAAATTGAGGTTGTCAAAACCAAGTTGATGAGAGCATTGTAGAACAAAAGCTTACTTACTAGTGAGGTGGCTGGGAACCAGTATACTATCAACTGACAAGTTTGCACGTGAAGAGCGCTAATCCCTGGTGTTCACAGTCCCTTTTGTTTTAGTCTTTAAAAAGAATTGCAAATCACAAATTAGGCCCTACCATAGACTGAGCGATTTATTTTTTTCTTTTACTTTTTTCTTTCCTGCAACCATGGGTTTACAGGGAAGAAAATAGCTTGATTTCCCCATCAACACAGTCAGTGTTGATTGGGGGGGGGGGGGATCCCTACCATGGAGCCATTGTGTTCTCCCTGTGGGGGAGGGATGGGGAGGGGGCATCCCCGCCGGGATTACACAGTGATTACTGCTAGCGGCTATAACAGCTGCTAGCAATAATCACATTTAAAATCCAACAGGCTGATTGTACTCAAGTTGATCGATCAACTTAAGTACATACAGTCTGCCCATACTTTGTTCGAATCTTGGCCGCTCCCTGCTGAACCGTCGGAGATTTGAACCGTCTATGGCTGGCTTTAGGCTACCCAGCAAATGCTGTATTTAAATGGCTTTTTTTTTCCTTAAGCAAAATGTGGTTTTCACTATCTGTAGTTTGGTGCCGACTCATTCACCTTCTATTATTATATGACCAGCTTTCTCTGGGAGCAAAAGATCTGTTAAAGCTATAAGATTTGCATTCATTAATTACCATTCTTTGAGAATTCACAGAATAGGAGATTGGTCTGCACATACTCTCAGAAACCCCTTAAGTTTCTACCATTTTACCTTCATTTTGGTTATATTTCTGGCAGTGGTAGTGTCCAAGCTTGTTCGCTCCTTCTTGCCTTTTGCACATTGGCCAGTGAGGAGGGCCATCATGAGGGAAAGAAGTGTCTGAGCATTGCCTGTTAGAACTGAAGATATGTCCAATCACCTCCTAGATACTCTTATGTTGTTGGCCACCAGAGCTGGATCATGTCCTGGTTTTGTATTTGCAAGCATATGTGGTTGAGTCTGCCCCATGTACTTCCTGGCCTATTATACCATAGCATGCGATGTTCTGTAGAAGGCCCTCCTAGTAATTACTGATATTATTTTATCTTAATTTTTTTTTTTTTTTACGTTTGCTCCTACATTAGTATAAATTTTGTCTTCAGGCTGCCAGTAAGCAGGGAGAAGCAGTTATGTGCCTGCTAAAATCTTTGTCTGCTGTGGTTGGGCAATTTGCCTAATTCCAACACAAGCATGATCTGGAGGAGGTAACAGGGAAATGAATTTGAATGAAAACCTGGATATTTGGAGAATCATATGAGGGTTTGTTAAATCCACAGGTATTTGGCAACAGTACTACTGGAAGAAACAAACACGCCAGCCTACTCCTTACTGTGGTCATTATACATACCATCTCCGTATTACAGCAGGACACATACAATACATCATGATTAACACCTCTTCATCTAGCAGCCTGTTACCTTAGATCAAGCTTTGTTGTTTTTTCCATTTAACTGTTCAATAGCTTCCTCCCTGTAGAGACATTAATAATTATAACATGGCTAGCTATCTGTACTTCTCCCCTTGTACATTCCAGCATAACCACAATATACACTAATGAGTACAGGGCTGCCTGGCTTGGCAATTCTTTATTTTTCCATCTGTCAGTTCTCTTGATCTCACTGCACTCACTAGGATGTGCTATGCTTTCTTAGCTTAAAATATGGAACTATATGGTAGTTACATTTCTCAATTTAAAAATAATAGGTGTAAGTGAGGACAGAAAACTCTAGGTACATACAGAACATGGAAAACAAATTGAATCCTCCAGCAGCTTGTTCCTGACATTGCAGTGCAATATCTGAAGTTTATGGCTATGATACTATTGTACCTTTTTTATTCTTTACATACTGTAGATCAAAGCATACGCAGGAATGCTCTTTAAACTGTACTTGTGTAATGCACATGTAGAGCAAAGACGTGTGACCTAATAACCACTCTCACCAACACTTGTACTCTCCATACGTTTATTCTCCTGCTTCGCCATTTGACACCCTCTCCAAGACATGGTGATCTATGTGGTATTGTTATCTATGGGGAGTTTGACCATTTCCCCTTTTGATTGTGGGGTTAAGGTGATAGTTCTTAGCCTATTGTAAGCTCCAATCAGATTGGTCGACTAGGGTGAATGCAATGGTGGAGAAATTAAATAAAAAATGTAATTTGGAGGAGGTCAGCGTGGTCCAGGGATACCAGGAGGAGGATTTCTTTCCCCGTGGCATTCTGAGAGACATAATATCAAGCGTGTAGGACTCTGTAGTGGGGTCATTATCTGGAGGTGTGCAGGCATTCCAGCTAGAGGTAAAAAAATGAAAATATAAAAGACTGCGCTGTCTCATAAATACAGAAAAAAAACTTATCAGAAAAGTTATAACAAACGCAGTCGATCAACTAGTGATTAATGGAGAGTTCAATAGACAAAGTGTCCATGTGTATCGGAAATGATTCCATTGGTATTCCACCAACTGAGTGTGCTATCCACCGTTCCCAGTTATAATAAAGTATATAAATCCAATTGAAAATATAATTGGCTTCTTACCAGATCCCGTCCCCCTGTCAGAATACAAAGCTCTGTGGGGGAGATTGCTGCACTAACATTTCTTAGTTAGTACAGAGACCTTCTCCATTTTTTTTGGTTCAGCCCCCTGGGTTGAACGACGAAAGAACGAAGTGTGTACCCAGCCTTAGTTAAGTGAACCTGTCACTTTGCTCTGCATAGGTGATACACAGGTTTACTTTTAAATGCTAACAAAAATGAACCTGTTGAGGACCAACTGTTCCAAAAGTGTAGAAACCACCATCTTGCTTTTCTACATCATTGATTGTGGGAAAATCTCACCTGTCATTAAAGTGCTGGCTGTATTGAAGTCTGAAGTTATTCTACAGTGGGTATAGAAAAGAATTGCCCCCTTTAACCGGTTCCCGACCGGCTCACGTGTATTTACAGGGCAGAATGGCTCCCCAGAATGAAACCCTGTACGGGTACGAGGTTCTGTTTAAGAGCCGCCGGGGGCGGGGGGGCTTATGTTGGGGGACCAATCAATATATGCTTATTGTGATTTTTTTTTTTGTTTTTGTTTTTGTTTTTTTGTTTTAACCAAAAATATGTAGAAGAATATATATTGGCCTAAACTGATGAAGAAATTTTGTTTTTTAAAAACATTTTTGGGGATATTTATTATAGCATAAAGTAAAAAATATTGTATTTTTTTTTTTTTAAATTGTTACACTTTTTTTTTGTGTATAACGCAAAAAATAAAACCCGCAGAGGTGATCAAATAGCACCAAAAGAAAGCTCTATTTGTGGGGGAAAAAGGACACAAATTTCATTTGGGTATAGCATTGCATGGCCGCGCAATTACCAGTTAAAGCGACACAGTGCCAAATTGCAAAAAGTGCTCTGGTCAGGAAAGGGGTAAAACCTGCCGGGGCTGAAGTGGTTGAAATCAAATTTTGTTGCTTTGCAGCCTGAAAGAACGACACGCTGTTTTTTTTTTTTTTTTATCCAACTGTATTTACTCAGTGTAACTTATAACATCCAAGTGAAAGATATAACACCAACGTGTCAGAAAAAAAATCAAAAACAGAATCACTGAGTTGGAAAAAGGATCACCCCCTCCTAAAAATGGCTTGTAAACTAAATCACCTTAATGGCACACAAAGCCATTTGATTTTCAACTGTGATCAGCTGTAGTCATTTTTGATTGGCTCAGCATGAAAATAGCTTTCCTGGAGCATTTCAGTCCCTGGTAGTGCAACTAAAGCAAACAATCAACTATGGGTGGCAAGGCACCCTCCCTGGATCAGGATGTCACTCCAAACTGGATGAAAGAGCCAGGAGGAAACTGGTCAGAGAGGCTACCAAGAGGCCTACAGTAACTCTGAAGGAGTTGCAGGAATTTAAGACAAATATTGGTCATTGTGTGCATGTGACAACAATATTACAAATTCTCTACAAATGTGGCTTGTATGGGAGAGTTGCAAGAAAAAAGCCACTCCTCAAGAAAGGCCACATGCAGTCATGACTGAGCTTTGCCAGAACACACCTTGAAGATTCTGAGGCCACATGGGAAAAAAGTGTTATGGTCAGATGGGACTAAAATTTAATTATTTGGCCTCAACACCAAACAATATGTCTGGAGGAAATCCAAAACCGCTCACCATCCAAATAACACGATTCCTACAGTAAAGCATGGGGGTGGTAATATACGGTTATGGGGGTGTTTCTCTGCAACAGGGACTGGAGCACTTGTCAGAATAGAAGGAAAAATGGATGAGGCAAAATACCATCAAATTCGTGAGGAAAACCTGCTGCCCTCTGCCAGAAAGTTGTCAATGGGAAGAAGGTTTACCTTCCAACATGACAATGACCCAAATTACACAGCAAAAATGACCACACAGTGGTTGAAGGAGAAAAAGAGGTCTGAAGAAGGAGCTTGTTGCTTCGAAACGCGTTACCGCCCACTCCACCTCAGCACATCCTACACACCCTCCGTGTAACATCACGTTCGTTCCGGCGCCATCTTGCGTTCCATGCTGGTTACGGCGACGTTCGGCCACTTCCTGCTTACATCCAGGCGATACAGCTTGCACGCGAGGCCACAAAAGGAATCGGACAGTCTGGAGAATCTCTGAGATGGACGCTTTTACACACAATATGCTTGTATATTTCTACTATCTCGTGAGTTGCCATTTTTCGTTATAATTAGAACCATTGTTCTTATATGCTGCACTTAGTCTGGGGCCCCCTATGTTCCTGGTTTTACCTACAGAGTTTACTGCTTCACTCTAAGGGTACTGCCATCAAGCGCATCTACTTTCATGGATTTCCTCTGTGAACTAATGCTGGCCATACACTATACGAAAAATCGGCCGAAATGCGGTCATTTGGCCAGTTCATTTGCTTTTCCGCCAGTTAATGGGCACAAAATTGAAAATCGTTGGGACGTTTTAGAGCCGAAAAAAACGAAGGACAAACTTGTAAATTTTCTGCCGAATGTACAATAAAATGAAAGGTTAATGTGCTTCCCGTCCGAACTGTTTGCACTAGGTATATGTAAAAAAATGATGGCAATATCGTTTGCTCTCGCAGCCGAATGTTCGTTTTTCGAAAATGGGTTCGGCCGATTTTTTTTTTTTTTTTTTGTATAGTGTATGGCCAGCATATTATTTTTTTTTTGTATAGACAATACTCCCATGATGTGTTAATCATTGTGAACAATTGTGTTCTGGTATTCTCTATTTATTTATCTTCTTTTTTTTTTTTCCTTTTTGTTGTCTGATTCAACTTATAAAACTTAAATAACATAAGTATATGTGCCTAATAAATCCACCTAGCGCCACTATACACTTTTTTCTGAAGGAGAAAAAGGTGAATGCCCTTGCATGGCATAGTTAGAGCCCAGAAACCTCACTGAAAATCTGTGGAATGACTTGAAGACTGCAGTCCACAAACGGTCACCATCAAATTTAACTGTACTTGAGCAGTTCTGCAAAGAAGAAGGGGCAAATATTACAAAGTCTAGATGTGCAAAGCTAGTAGAGACCTTTCCCAACAGACTAAAGGCTGTAATTTAAAGCCAAAGGTGGTTCAGCAAACTACTGACACAAGAGGGTGATCCTTTTTCAACTCAGTGATTCTGTTTTTGTATTTTTTTTCTGACATGGTGTTATATGTTTTACTTGGATATAATAAGTAAATACAGCAAACAGTATCTGTCTTCATTTCAGGCTGCAAAGCAACAAAATATGATTTCTATACCCACTGTATGAATAGACAACATTTAAGCTGCAAGTACAGCAAAAATGTGAGCTAAAATAAACCAAAAGGTTCTGCTGCAAGTGTACTTAAGGGCTTGTGTACGTGAATGTTGCTGTCAAATGCTGCCTTTGCAGTTTAAACTTTGCGTTTAGGTACTTTATAAAGGAAAAAATTCTCTCTCTCTCTCTCTCTCTCTCTCTCTCTCTCTCCTCTCTCTCTCTCTCTCTCTCTCTCTCTCTCTCTCTCTCTCTCTCTCTCTCTCTCTCTCTCTCTCTCTCTCTCTCTCTCTCTCTCTCTCTCTCTCTCTCTCTCTCTCTCTCTCTCTCTCTCTCTCTCTCTCTCTCTCTCTCTCTCTCTCTCTCTCTCTCTCTCTTTCTCTCTCTCTCTCTCTCTCTCTCCTCTCTCTCTTTTCTCTCTCTCTCTCTCTCTCTCTCTCTCTTTCTCTCTCTCTCTCTCTCTCTCTCTCTCTTTCTCTCTCTCTCTCTCTCTCTATATATCCTCTAATCTATATATATCTCTATATATCTCTATCTATATATATCTCTATCTATCTATATAGAGATATATATAATATATATATATATATATATATATATATATAGATAGATATAATGTGTGTATTATAATGTGTATTTAGAGTGGCCTTTTGTTGTGGCCAGCCTAAGGCATACCTGTGCAATAATCGTGCTGTCTAATCAGCATCTCGCTATGCCACAACTGTGAGGTGGATGGATTATTTTGGCAAAGGAGAAGTGCTCACTAACCAAGACAGTTTTGTGTACAATATTTGTGAGAAATGGGCCTTTTGTGTACATAGAAAAAGTCCATAGATCTTTGCGTTCAGCTCATGATAAATAGGGGCAAACCCAAAAGTGTTGCGTTTATAATTTTGCTCTGTGTGTATGTTTTTTTTGTGTGTGTGTGTGTGTGTGTGTGTGTATATGTATGTATGTGTATATATATATATATATATTTATTTTGCAAGAAGTAACTTATTATTATTATTATTTTTTTTTTTTTTTTACACACATGTATTTTTCTGTTTTTACAGTATGTCATTGAAAGTGCCAGACAGAGACCTCCAAAACGCAAGCATTCATCAGGAGGAAGGTAATGTGTAATGAATTGCCATCACTTGGAGATCTAAGTTGTGATGTTAGTATGGTTCTATTGTTCTATTCTGTTGCAGCTGATAACTGTGACACCTCATGTGTATTTTTCTCTTTAAATTTAACTTGGTCCACAAGGTTCCCAGGCTGAAAATGTACTTTCCTCTTACCTACCAGTTCTCAACTTCCTCAGTTTTTATTGCTGATTTCAGTTGCTCTTTCTGGAAATCTAATTATGCTTGTAAGGAAGCGACCTCAGACAAATTCCGATAGATAGCACATGCTACTGTGTAAGGGGCCCAGGTATTAATACAGCGTCGCCAGTGTCATCACTCCAGTATAATCACAATCAGCTGGCTCTACAGTTTAGAATGCCCATACGGTATATGTACATTGTTAACTGAATAAAACAAATTCAGTCTTGCCCCCCTCCCCCACACCTTTCTTTTGTTGAACCAGATTATTTTCATTTCCCTGAAAACCTACATTGTTACAATATAACCCAGTGACGCTGCAGCAGCTGTTTTGAGTCTGTCTTAACATCAGTCATCTATCAATCCCTTCTCCTCCTGATTTATATGGTCATAGCCGGTTTCTCACAGCTATTGGCTTTCTTTGCCATCAATCATTTTTTTCCAGAGCGGTAAATGAAAGAACAGATCCCCAGAATCCCTTTAGACATGCATGCTCAAGCAATCAATTAGCAGACTGCACACCTAAAATCTTAAGCACCCAGTGGCCAGCAAGGAGTTCCATGCATGCATAAAGGTATCTCAGGGATGAGTTCTTATGATCTCCTGAAAGAAGACCCCAGACAGAGTCTCATTTATGGGAGCCTGCCAGCCCCTTCCACCAAGCATGGAGCGAGAATCCACAGACCGACCCAGTGATGGCATGGGTTCTCAAAAACAAAGTTACTTGATTTCAAATCCTTGAGTACATTTAAGACGTGTCTAAATCTCCCTTTCCTCTGAAGCCAGATCTGCATTCGAATCGAGCTTCAGAGGCTACTGACAAGTGGTGAGGAAGGGATGTGATGCCTACTCACTGCCTGTTTTAACCCCATTTTTGCTGCCAAATTTGCCGCAACTATATGCATTGTACGCAGTTGCAGGACGTTTGCAGCACTTCCCTATTTGCTTGAGTGGCTTGCTGCCCATTGTTTTCTAAAAGGTGGGTAAAGTTTGCCACGGACATGAAGCATTGCAACCACAGCACGTAAACACCCCATTCCGCTGCCAATTGCAACTTGGGGTAAGCAGTTGGCGGACAGCAAAAACACTGCTCAACCGTGCATTTTTGTCAGCCCCAACTGCACGTCTAAACGAAGCCTTAATTACATGTTGATCAGAGGGAAGGAGGAAACAGGGGGGTGTATTATGAGTACATTACACATTACGTTGATCTTTTAGGCCTGGTTCACACTGATGCGATTTCAAATGTGACTTGGGTCACACTGAATTGCATGACCATGGAAATGACATTGCTTCCATCATTGTGCTTGTTCACAGCAATGCGGCATAGCTGTGATGCAACTTTGGGGAAGGGTTTAGTGCGATGAATTTCGATTTTGTGGTTCACAAACTTCAATGGGAATGTATCGAAACCGCATCTACATGCATTTTTCTGTGCGGTTTTTGCATATTGTTAGCACCCACTGACATCCTAATGGGCAGTAACTCATCCCTGCTGCCAGCAGGGAAGGTGCCGCCACCTGCTGGCATCCGAACACCCATGAGTTATTCCTGCCATCAGAAGAGTAGAATGGTATGGGTCCCCTCCAACCAGATCCTTTGGGTCTGGAATGGGTTTTGAAGTAGACCCCATGCCAAAAAAAAAAAAAATGCAAGTGTCAAATGACGGGGGAGGTTGTGTTCGGCAGGTGGCTTTTTTAAATTTTTGTATTGCGGGTGCTGGCAGGTGGCGTTCATTGTGAGTGACATTTTTATTTATTTTAATAAGGGACTTGTCAAAAACTGGCTTATGAATTATTTATTTATTTTTTCTTTTGACATTTTTTGGTGAATGAGTAAGGGCTGGGACGACTTGAGGGTTTCATTTGAACAATTGCTATCAAAATTTTATTATGAAATGGAGCACTTAGATCAGATTTGGTAACTCATCTCCCCTTCAGTCCATTCAGAACACAATAGCACAGCAGGGGAGATTGCCGCAGTGACATTGCTTGTGTTAGTACAGCAATCTGTCTGTTTTTTATTTAGTTCAGCCTGCTGGATTTGACGACAACATAGTGTGTACCAGGCTTTAGGTTTGTAGAACACCTAACATGTTCACCAAGGTATTGTGCTACCAAACATTCCTGTTAATGTGAAGTTATTGACCTTTCACCTGGGATATTTAGAAATGGCCCAATACGTAAACCAGTTCATAGTGTCGTAAATGGCCTGGAATGTCTAATGTCAAGTACAAAGCAAGGCATACAATATGTGTTAAAAGAACACAGACATCTGCAAATTGTCCTTACATCCTATATTAATTTCTCTTGTAGGAAATCGGTGTTCCATAAGCTATATGACTTGTACATAGAAGAATGTGAAAAGGAACCGGAAGTTAAGGTACGCTTGGCTGTCATCCCCAGACTCCCAGACTTTGTATTTGAAATACTGAAATGAAACAGTTCTCTTTGGTAACGTGTTAAACAAAACAGACCCCGTAATGAGTTTAAAATAGAGAAGAAGTCATCTCTCTGTTATTGAAAGCATAGTTTCCCCTTATTATGCCGACTGGTGCAAGGTGTCGGTATTGTTTCTGTTAGAGAGATCTTTGCCCGAGTCTAGTTTATAAGACTGGAAACATCCCTGTGCTGCGTTTGCTGCATGATCTACCTCTAATGTTTTAAATATGATTTCATCTTTTCTCAGTGTCAGGTTAACCTCCAGCTCATTCTCATACAGACATTTTTTGGCTGGAAACTATTACCCCCGCTGCTTCCCAGTATTCATTTATTTAATATTTAGGCATTTATTTTATTCTCTCCCATGTAGTGCTGGTGAGTGTAGTGGAGCACATATGGAACCATTTAGTAGTCTGTGTAGACATGCAGTGACCTCATGGCTCCAAACAGCCACAGGTGGTCCCGACTCATTTTTGTACTTCTTGTGGCACAGGCTAGATGTTTGCAGTACTGAAAAATCAATTATTGTTTTTACATATGACTTAGCTAAATGCATAGTAGGAAATTTTGTAATGTAGTTCTATTAGATTGTGTAATTTTGGCACATAGATTTCAACACTTTTTTTTTTTTTTTTTCAGGACAGTTTATTAAGCTCTTTGTAAAGAGGTGCCAGTGCTTTTATTGCATCACATTTTTAAGCTGATAGTATTTCCAGCTCTAGTGTCGTAATTTATCATGGTGATTGGCTTAATTTCTCACCTGAGGTTTAGGATTAATGCTTAGGTTCCGGTAAAGGTTAACTTTAAGAGGTCAGGATCCAGTTAAAGCTAATCTATCGCCATTTCAGATGTCTCAGACTAGGCATATGGTAAACGGCTTCATCAACAAAACTTATATATAAGATTGTATTAAAATTTTACACAATTTAGGCCTCCTACACACTAGATGCTTTTTCGGCTGCTTTTAAACCTATGCGTTTTTTTTTTTGGTTCTTTTTGCAAATGTTCACATCTATGCTTTTGTCAGCCGCTGCGCTTTTGGAAAGGGCCAGGAACGTTTTGTTTTGCTTTTTTTGTTTCAATAGACTTTAATGGAGATGCTGCAGAAAAGTAGACACGTTTTGCAGTTTTTAATTTGCCCTACAACAAATTGGCCAAAAATAAGAGTTAAAATTAAAAAACAAAATGCGTCAAAAACGCATGTGCAAAAAAGCAAAAAGTACTGCAGAAACGGCCTAAAAGCAAACTGCATAGGTGTGAACCAGGCCTTACGGGCATCTGTCATTCTTTTTCCCGTCTCTAAACTCCCCTGCATCTTGGCCCATAGCATTTAGAGAAGTTTATAGGCTGGGGAATATAGACGCAGAATCCCCATCTAAAAATCCTATTTTCTTCATCATACATCAGGGGACACAGAGCACCATAGTAATCACTATGTGGGACGTCCCATAGCAATGCTATTTGAGGGGAGGGAGACACAACCCGTAGGGCACCCCCAGACTTGAGGACCTATACCACTGCCTGCAACACACTGCGCCCAAAAGGCAATATCCTCATGCCCTCTTACATCCACCTGATAAAACTTGGTGAATGTATGTACTGGCTTGTTGTGCAGGAACCTCCTTAAGAGCCTGTCTAAACTGGTCCTTTAGGGACTGACAGATGCCTATTGCAGCGACTGCAGGCTGAGTAACGGCACCTGCCAAGTAAAAAGAGGATTTTAACAGGAATTCCAACCTTTTATCTGTTGGATCCTTAAGCATTTGTGCATTGTCTACTGGACAAGTTAGACTTTTATTCACACTGGAAATCGCAGCGTCAACTGCTGGTACATTCCATTTTTTGGTGAATTTCTCCTGCATGGGATAGAGTACTGTGAATCTCTTTGGAGGGAGAAAATGCTTTTCCGGGTGAACCTATTCAGCATAAATAAGTTGTCCTAGTAATGCATGGACCGGAAACGCATGCAAAGGCTGGGAAGGTTTTAAGGAACCTAAAGAAGAAGCCGAACTTTCAGCTGACTTAGGGGTAGCTTGAAAGTGGAACGAACCATCTTCGTAAGAGATTGTACCAGCAATTTCTCAGATTGCGAGACTGAAAAAGGTTCATCCACTGTTGTCTCCTCTGCAGAGGAGTAATCTGTTTGCCTTTCCTCCTGATCGCCTAAGGGTAACACCTTATCCTGTACCCACTGTTCCCTTGGTAAAGGGTCTGAGGTGGGGGAGGGGGATCTAACACGCTTCCTATCCTTTTGGATCGAGGATGTGATTAAAGCCGCTAATCTTCCTTCTAGGCCCTGCAGGGTGGAGGAAAATGCATCTTCAGTCACGTATACAGAGGCTGAGATGTGAGAAGCAGCTGCACCACCAATTGGTTCCAATGACTCACCCTTGCTTACCATATCTGGTATTTCAGGAGAGGATGACGGTGTGGAGGCACGGCTGGAGCTCCCAGCGCCTGGGGTGGGACTTGTGGTGTCTTCTTTTTTTGCTCAAAAAAAAAAAAACAGAAGCACTAAGTAAATGCACAACTTGCTGAGCAATAGTCTAGCAAAAAACAATGCTGCTAATAAAGTTCAGCTTTGGTGCTGAGTATAAATGTTATTTCCTGTACTGGAAATCCTTACATGCACCCAGCGTTCCGTGTGTGCCAGACTCCAGCTGGTTAGCTGAGAAGCGCCGGTCTGTTTGTCCCCAGCGACTGCGCTGTGTGCTCCTTGTGGACTTGCATCCCACACACGGCGCCATGCCCCTCCGTCATTAAACACGTTAAACTAGCCATAGTTTGCGCATGTGCGGACGGCATTATCACGCTCCTTGGTCAGTGCAGACCCAGCGAGAGGGAAGGGAGGGCTGGGGTGGCGTGAAGTTTAAAAAACTTATGAGCTTCTGTGGGGATAAAAAGCCAACATGGGAAAGCCGCCGCACCCCCCATGGGGGGGTACAAACTACTGTTGTACCTCCCTTCCTCCAGGGGGGAAAAGCGAACATGCTGTTCTTTGCTGGATGAGGAATCCCCCCTGGCTTGCTGAGACTACACACATGCTGTTTAGCTGTGACACAGAGCTGTCTGAGAAGCAACGTATCAAGGTATGTGCATTTACTCCCTCTAGTGGAGACTTTAAGGCATGATAACATTTTACTCATGGAAGAAAAAAACCATAGGTGGACTTTTTACAGTTCCTAGACTTCTTCCCTTACCTTTTCCTCGCTGCAGGGTACTGCTGTAACAGACAGATCCAAACTTAACCCATCACGGTGGGCTGCATTAGCAAACCTTCAAGGACCGGGTCCCTTTTTATTGGGGTTCCACTCCCTTGGACCTGTATTACCACCCCACCTTTTTATAAGGACTATAAACTGAAGGACTTATGAATAAATGGCTGTGGAACAAATCTTCTGAGTTTCCATTATTTCTTATGGGGAAATTTGATTTGATTTAAGAGTGCTTTGAATTACAAGCATCCGGAATGAATTATGCTCGCAATCCAAGGTTTTACTGTACTTGCATTGCTTGCATTTAAAAAAAAATGATGTATTAATAAACACAGAGCTGTATTAATCTGTGTCTTTTGTATATGCCTGGAGTTCACCTTTACTAAAGAAAATATTTAAAACGGGGGTAGGCAACCTGTTGATTGTGGGCAGGTGACGGGTAGATTGCGTCCTGGAACCGATCCCCTTTTCTCCCGCAGCCGCTGAAAGCCACCTCTCCTCCTTGCCTTCCCACTGTCTTTCAGCTTCTGCAGGAGGAAAGGGGATCAGTTCCAGTAAATGCCATTCCTCCTGTCCAGGTTACTCTTCCTTCTGCTGCCCAGTCCCCCTGTGTGCTCCCCTGTCTCCCGCCGGCTGCTGCAGAGGATCATTTCAGGATGGAGAGCAGGGGTAGGGGCTGGTATGTCATTCACCGCCCCCCTCATTTTCTGAATGAACACAGTGAGTGATCGGGACCGATCACTGAGTGTGGTCATTCATAACTGAAGCATCTTAAACCTTGTTTACTGTGCTTCAGTTTGTGAATGAACAGCTCTGTAGGGAGCTATTCCTGTTCATTAATTCTGTGTAGCCGAGGCTGCAGAGACGGAGAATGAGGAAATGTGTCCTCTGTCTCAAAAGTGAGACATCAAGGGTCTGTTTAGACCCATATTCACTGTCCAAGATACATTTTTTTTTGTTTTGTTTTTTTTTGGGGGGGTTTTGTACAGTGACATTTTTCTTATTTTCCTAAGTTTTCCGATTTTAGATAGGCCTTGCTAGTTAGCTTCTTTAAAAAAGAGTGCCAAACCCCGGGGATCTTTGATTTTTTTTTTTGCAGGTACAGCTCCACCTCTGAAGACTTGCCTGCGCCTGACTTAAAAAGTGTCACTGTTTAGAGGTGTTTTAGAGAAGAAATTCAGCTGCAAATAAAAGGTGTCTCACCCAAACTCACACTCTATTCTTAGTCATTTGCTGATGATCACAAGCTAAAGAAATCAGCCAGGCAGATGCGCTGCATTTCACAACAAACCTTTTTTGTGTCTGTGTAATTTTTTACAAAAACAGGAGTTGTCTTTTAATATTAAAGGATAAGTCCACCCTAACACTAAAATCGCTACAGCTACAGGAGTACAATATCTAAGACTAACCTATCTAGCCCTGTAAAGAAGTCAGTATACCTAGAGCTGCACGATTCTGGCCAAAATGAGAATCACAATTTTTTTGCTTAGAATAAAAAGATCACAATTCTCTCACAATTCTTGCGGTGTAAAATCTTTCACGTTATACCAAAAAAATGGGCTAACTTAACTGGTTATTATTTTTTTTTTTTTTAATTCATTAAAGTGTAATTTTTTTCCCCAAAAAAATTGCATTTGAACGACTGCTGTGCAAATACAGTATGACATAAAGAATTGCAACAACCACCATTTTATTCTCTAGGGTCTCTACTAAAAAAAAAAAGAAATATATATATATATGTATGTGTGTATGTATGTATATGTGTATATTATTTATTTATAATGTGTATGTTTGGGGGTTCTAAGTAATTTTCCAGCCAAAAAAAAAATTATTTTAACTTGAAACCAACAAATGTCTGAAAAAGGTTTAGTGTTTAAGTGGTTAAACTTCCCTCATTTTCACACCAAAGTATCTTCCTTCGATCTAAAGGACAACTTGTTACAATGTTTATACTTAAGTTTCACTGCTAAAGAATGTTGTGACTCTTGGCAGACTGCCCGTTTTTTTTTTTTTTTCCTTTCTTTTGACGGCTGTCAACGGTTCACACAGGGACGACTTGTCAGGCGACCTAGTCGCCTGACAAGTCGCCTCCCGTTCTGTGCTATGGAACCGTCCTAAGGGGAGCGACGCAAGTCGCTCCGACTTAGAAAATGGTTCCTGTACGACTTTGAGGGGGGCGACTTGGAGTGACTTGCATAGACTTCTATACAGAAGTCGTTTTGCAAGTCGCCCGGGCAGTCGTGTGCAGGTCGCCTCGGTGAGGCGACCTGCAAGTCGTGCCACCTCTGGTGTGAACCGAGGCTTAGCAGAGCAGAGAGAATTCTCTACGGAAGCCTTATAGTAACTCCTATGGGTGACCTCACTCTCCATTCATTTCAACGCTGCTGTCAGCTGTGTCATCTGCAGAGCTTCCGCCGCTGGAGACTGGATCGGCTTCAAAAAAGGTATTTATATTGATTTCTTCTTTACAAGGCGAGATAGGTTAGTTGTTAGATCGTGGATGTCTGTAGATGTAGCGATTTTAGTTTTGGGGTGGACTTACCCTTTAATAGTCAAAATGCAGAGTTTTAGATTTGTTTTTACATTTTCCATGGTGTCAGATATGAGCACAGTACATTTGAAGTCTTTTACCTGTATGAAATCCTTGACTTGTTGGAATGCATTTAACCCAATTCTCAGAATTCAGTTGTCTGTTTTTGGTTTTTTACATCTCATGTTACTTGTTAGAAAATATGGCAAAATGATTAGCAAAGTAGTTGATGATAGCATAGGTATATCATATTTGTGTAGTTGAAGGAACAAAACGGTATTTGCAGACAGTTTACTCTCTGTAAATCAGATTGTTGTCTGTAGAGGGATGAGGGCCGGAATAAGCTGCTTTGGTTATATAACCTTCATAAGGACAGTCCCAGGATTATGTGATCCTTAGGGTTCTGCTTGTCTGGGCATCTGATTCTGGAAAGTAAATGCTACAATTTACAATGGTTACATGATCTTTTCTTTCACAGAAGCTAAGACGAAATGTGAATCTTCTAGAAAAGCTGGTAATGCAAGAGACCCTGTCCTGTTTGGTGGTCAATCTATATCCTGGAAATGACGGCTACTCACTGATGCTTCGAGGCAAGAATGGATCAGGTAAACGTGTTTTCTTTTCACTAGGATATTGCAGCTTCTATTTGTACGTGTTTCCCAATTTCAACCTTCAAACGCCACAAAAGGTGCATGTGGTATGAACACCTACAGTTAGAAATATTAGCATGCTACAAAGTTGCTTTATTACCTTTTTTAGTGTAAGTAGTTTATACTTTGTAATTCTTCAATGGAAAACTAACATTTTTTCATAGTCCTGAGACAACTGTATCGTTGCATTTTGTTACTGTTCTTCTGGATGTTTCAAAGTGTAAGTTTACCTTAAGAGCCGGTTCACACTAGGACGACTTGTCAGGCGACTTAGCCGCCTGACAAGTAGCGTCCCGTTCTGTACAATGGAACCGTTCTAATCGGAGCGACGCAAGTCCCTCCGACTTAGAAAAAGGTTCCTGTACTACTTTTGGGGGCGACTTGAGGCGACTGGCATAGACTTCTATATAGAAGTCGTTTTGCAAGTCGCCGCTGCAGTCGCGTTCAAGTCGTCTGAGGCAGTCGCGCTGGAAGTCGTGCTGCCTCAGTGTGAACCGACTCTTACAGAAAAATCTGTAAGGTAAACTTACACAGGAAGTAAATGCTACATAAATCATCTGCCTTTACTCAAGATGGCCATAGCCAAAAATGCTAGGGGGGTGTTTTTCAAAGTGATTTCTTAACAAGATAAAGCATGGAGACATGGATGGATGAGGGAGTTTGGTTTAAATATTAAAAATGAATTAAATAGCCTTTTTGATTTGTTATCCTCAGATGCAGTGAAGTTCTACTTTAACAAAATAAACTTTAGGTGATAGTTGAGCTGGCCAGGCATAGATGACCTGGGCTACTTAAAGGGGTTGTAAAGGCAGAAAGTTTTTTTATCTTAATGCATTCTATACATTAAGATAAAAAGCCTTCTGTGTGCCGGAGCCCCACTGACCACTACCTCCCTGTCCAGTGATGTCCACGAGTATGTCAGCCGTCTGAGATTCTCTCTCCTGCTTGGCTGAGACACAGCAGCGGCGCAATTGGCTCTCGCTGCTGTCAATCAGTCAGCTAGCCAGTCAGGGGAGAGAGCGAGCAGGGCCGGGTCGGGGCTCCGTATCTGAATGGACATGGGGAGCTGTGTCTCGGCTCGGGTGCCCCCATAGCACCCGAGCGGACCTGAATTTCCGGGAGGCCGTCATATGATGTCCTCCCCTTTGCGCGCTTTCTGCACGCACCCTGCAGGGCACGAGCGCTGTGATCAGAGTCACTGAGACTCAGGTGATCACAGATCCGAGTAAGGGGCCGATCCCGCCCCCTTACCACGTGATCAGCTGTCAGCCAATGACAGCTGATCACATGATGTAAAAAAAAAGCTTGGTAATTGTTTTGTTTTTGTTTTTTTCTCCTCAATGCCCACCAGTGGTGCCAACCAGTGCCACCTAGAAGTGCTGCCTATCAGTGTAACCAACCAGTGCCGATCCGTGCCCATCACTGCCACCCATCAGTGCCCATCACTGCCACCTATTGGTGCCCATCAGTGCCGCCTCATCAGCGTACATCAATGAAGGAGAAAAATTACCTGTTTGCAAAATTTTATAACAAAACATAAATAATTTTTAAAAAAATTCTTTTAAATTTTTTTTTAACAAAAAATAAAAACTGCAGAGGTGATCAAATACCACCAAAAGAAAGCTCTATTCGTGGGGAAAAAAAATGATAAAAATTTAATTTGGGTAGAGTGTTGTATGATTGCGCAATTGTCATTCAAAGTGCATCAGCGCTGAAAGCTGAAAATTGGTCTGGACAGGAGGGGGGTTTAAGTGCCCAGTAAGCAAGCGGTTAAACAGACTGTACATGCATTTTATTACATTCTTGTCCATTTCTCAATGGTCCAGGCTTTTTTTTTTTTAACCAGTTAGCAAATTAAGACATCTATAAAGGTGTAATCATTTTGATGAGGCGCGTGCGGGCAGCTGCCTGCGCTCCGCTTCGGCCGGGACAGAACAGCCTCGCTCACAAACCGATATCTACTGGTGACAAGTATATCACTGATACCCATGGGCACAAATTGAAATGATGTACAGTGGGAGGAAAGCAAAACTAAAGATGGGAAAAGCACAAGAACAGCTGAATAGATCCGCAGCTAAAATGACGGTATCCTCTCACCTCACACAGTCTCGCTTACTGATGAAACAGCTGCAGTCTCCTCACAGCACAGTGAGACAGATTATGATATTGGGAAAACTCCTAACTCTTTACAGCATATACCACTTAATTCTGACTTAATTAGTCAATTTGAAAGAATTCTTAATAAAGCTCTTCAGACCACCTCAGATGACATTACTGAAAAATTAACAAGATAATTTTGTGAGGTAGGAAGACTCACCTCAATACTGGAACAAAGAGTTGATGAAGTTGATATTTACTACTTCTAATCATGCTGAGGAACTGGAATACCTCAGAGAAGAATATTCTTCTCTTCAAAATCGTCTTGAAGATTTTGAAAATAGAAACAGAAGATCTAATCTCCGCATTAGGTGTATCCATAGGCGTGCGCACAGGCTGTGCCAGGTGTGCCTGGGCACACCCTAATCACCCTGTGCTGGGCAGATTCCCCCTGCTGCTTGGCTGCAGAGAAATGGACTGGGGAATCTCTGTCCCCAGTCCCTTTCTTTGTCTCAAAAGTGAAACATCAGGGGCCTGTTTAGACCCCTGATATTTCACCCCAGCCCCAATGGGGCCCCTAAAAAGATTGTAAAAAACAATAATTAAAATGAAATTTAATAAAAAAATAAAATACTGACATAGTCCACTGCTCTACCGATGCTGTCCATTGCCCTACTGCCCTATATATTTATACACACACACATGCAAGTGTGTTAGAGCTTTGGGGTGCACACCCTAATGCAATAGCTGCGCACACCTATGGGGGTATCCCTGAGGTAATTGAAGATCTTCAATCAACAGTCACTGCATTATTCCAGGAATTAGCCCCTTCTCTCCCCATTGAACTCCTGGAAATGGACAGTATACATAGATCTCTGACACCGCGTAAAGAAGACTGTCCTCCGCGAGCTAGCATTATTAAATTCCACTTTTTCCGAGCAAAAGAACAATTATTGGAAGCTGCCCGCAACAAAGACTCCCTCATATTCCAAGGTCATCGATATCAAATATACCAAGATCTTTCTCAACAAACACTTATAAAGAGAAAGGCGATGAAACCTTATTTACAAGTACTTCAACATCATCGCATCCCATATCGTTAGAGTTTTCCCTTCACCATACGTTTTACATACAAAGGAACTACCTATTCCTATACCTGTAAAATAGCCACAATTCTTGAACTTCGCCCGTCAACACCAGAAACACTTGCAGAAAGTTCCAAGCGTCGTGCAAATTCTGGCTCCCCTCAACAACATAAAAACATTCCTGAACAACTATCGTCATCTAGCATCTATAAGAGAAGTCGCTTCGCTTCACCGACTCCAGAAGCAGAACCAATGAACTGATGTGTGTGTGTGTGTGTGTGTGTGTGTGTGTGTGTGTGTGTGTGTGTGTGTGTGTGTGTGTGTGTGTGTGTGTGTGTGTGTGTGTGTGTGTGTGCGTGTGTGTACACACACACACACACACACACACACACACACATATGTGTGTGTGTATATGTATATAGATATCTGTCAATCTATATCTCCTATATTGGGTGATAATTTTTCTGATTCTTATTAACTATATGTATAAGCATACATGACAACTTGCAAAATTACATCCTCCACACAGATCCATACTAAATATTAATCCTGGTTACTGATCTGTTTGTCTGGGTATATCTCAAATGCATTTAAGACAAACATAAACTTTGTCTATAATAAGACCCTTTTTAAGGAACATATCATTTTAACCTTCCTTAAACTCTACAATTTATAAATTATTCACCCTTATTCAGAAAGAATATAATATTCATGTAATTTAGTTCTTTGGTTCCATTTAATTCATGTTATCCTCATATAAGTAATATGAAACCCATTCTTTCTCCTTATATTACTTTAAAGAATGCATTTGTTTCTAGGATCCAATTATAAAACAGTGTTTTCATGCTACTTAAACATTGATTGAAACACTGTTCTAAACTAAACAACTTAGTTTACTTAACCATAAGGCTCCTTTCACACTGGGGCGGTGAGGGCGTCGGCGGTACAACAGCGCTATTTTTAGCGCTGCTGTACCGTCGTTCTTGCAGCGGTATTCGGCCGCTAGCGGTTCGGTTTTAACCCCCGCTGGCGGCCGAAAAAGGGTTAAATCCGCTCGTACAGCGCGGCTATAGCCGCGGTATTACCGCGGTATAGCCGCGCTGTCCCATTGATTTCAATGGGCAGGAGCGGTTTAGGAGCGGTGAATACACCGCTCCTTCCCCGCTCCAAAGAAGCGGTTCGCAGGACCTTTTTTACCGTCCTGCGAGCGCACCGCTTCAGTGTGAAAGCTCTCGGGCTTTCACACTGAACAAACAGCGGAGGCTGTTTAGGGGCGGTTTTCAGGCGGTATTTTTAGCGCAATACCGCCTGAAAACCGCTCCAGTGTGAAAGGGGCCTAACAAATGGATCCACACTTGTTACCTCAAATATTTACTATACTTGAGACTTGATTGTTTTCATATTTGTTTCAACTTACATATTTGATGGCTGTTGTAGTCCCGGAGACAGCCACTGCACCTCCAATACAACCTCAAATGCCCAACGGTTTAGATCTATCTCTATCTATCTATCTATCTATCTATCTATCTATCTATCTATCTATCTATCTATCTATCTATCTATCTATCTATCTATCTATCTATCTATCTATCATTATGTATGTGTGTGTGTGTGTGTGTGTGTGTGTGTGTGTATGTATGTATATATATATATATATATATATATATATATATATATATATATATATATATATATATATATATATATATATATATATAAATTATATTATACTAACCCCGCCCTCAACCTCCACTTTTCCCTACTCTCTCCCTAACCATTGTCACCCCAGTCCTTCCAGAGAGTTTTTTGCAAAAAATATCTCAAATAAAACTCCCCCATCCCCCCCCCCCCCCCTCCCTTTTTTTTTTTCAATAATGGCACCTCTAAACATAATAACGCTTAATGTACAAGGCCTCAATTCACCCCCGAAACATACCAAAGCTTTTCGATCCTTTTCAAAACTAAATGCACATGTGGTATGCTTACAAGAGACACATTTTTCAATTCAAGCCTTTCCAAAATTCTTTAGTTGTAAATATCCCCAAGTTTACACCTCATCAGCTGGACACCAAACAAAGAGGTGTACTGATTGCCTTTCATTATACAACACCATTCACACTTCACACGGAACTAAAAGACCCTGAAGGTCGATTATATACTCTTATCTGGTCTTCTACAAGATACTGAAATCACAATAGTTTCTTTCTATGCTCCAAACAAAAATCCACTGTCATTTCTATGCCATCTATTTTCTGTGGTAGAAAAACATACCCATGGCACCCTTATATTAGTTGGTGACTCAAATCAAAGATATATATCCTTTTTTAGACAAATCCCCAACACCTATCACAAACCAACATCACTCCTATCAACATCTTCTTAACCAATATTCTCTTCTTGATACCTGGAGAGAACAAAACCCAGCTAGAAGACAATACACCCATTACTCCCATCCTCAAACCCTTTTTATGCATAGATCACCTCTTAATCAGTCAGTCTCTCTGTATATATCCTAAACTCAAACATCATACCATGTACATGGTCGGATCATAACATAGTGATGATCCCTTTCCTTGCTAATCCCAAGACCAAATCGCAGAACTTGGTACATTAATTATGGATTATTAGCAAATTCTACATAGGCAGACAATAGAGAAAGCTATTAAAGATTACATAGCGAATAACAATACTGATGATACAAACCCTCTGACTCGTTGGGAAGCACTAAAACCATGTATCAGAGGGTTTTGTATAAGTCAAGCCTCTCATTTCCATAAACAAAAGCGACTAATTCATAAAAAACTAGAAGCTGCATTCAACGAAGCTTCGGAGAATTTCCAAACCACTCCTTCCCCGTCAACAAGAAAACTATATGATAAAACACGTCTGGATATTCCCTGCTCAACACACTAGCGGAACAACCTGCTCTGCTGTTTATGCAGAAATGGGAGGATTACCTACGATGTAATTTCACAGCTAAACAAAACATACTTCAATTCTCTCTGAAGTCATCCATCTGCACAAAAATTCAGGAGACAAATTATAAGATTCGAACTAGATGGTATTATACACCCCAGTTGTTACACAGAATCTTCCCTAATACCTCCTGATAGGTGCAGGAGGTGTCAGGCAGATAAAGGGACCCTTTTCCATATCTTCTGGAATCGCCCATTACTACAACACTTCTGGACGACAATTGCGACAATCACCCAGAAATTTACAGATTACATAATTCAAAAAGACCCTGTGTTCTTTCTGCTGCACGCCACCGCAATCCCGGCACGGTCGTACAAGAAGTCAGTGGTTAGACATCTGCTCAATGCCGCAAAGTCCTGTATCCCGACAACATGGAAACAAAATGTGCCTCCCTCAGTGGGAATGTGGTTGCGCAGGGTAGAGGACATTAAAAAAATGGAGGACCTAGTACTCCAGCCCAACATAAACAAGACAAACATTCCAAAACCTGGCTATCATGGAATACATTCATTTTTTCAGACGAAGGACAAACCTTACTGAACTCTTAGGGGGTCAGACTGACACAGATCACTCTCGGGGGAAAAATCCCTGCTGTGTCCATCGCGCTCGTGTTGAACAAATAACCCCCCCATTTCTTCTTACCTGTCTCATTCCCTCATTTCTTCAATTAGTGGTCCTGTAACCAGTTACTGAGAGGCCAGCCATTCCCTACAGATATATTAAGGGCTTGGAGTAGTTGATAGCCCGATTTGAGAGGCCAACCAGTATTTGTAAATACACTGCAGATATCTATATACAGTAAGTGTCGTGGACAGGTTGGCGGACCAAATATGATTACACATATATAGGATGTTCTATCTGGAGACTGAATGCGAACCATTTATTGCAAATCTGTATATCTGTTATTTCTGTTAGAACGTTGACTTAGACCACTGTTGTACTATACCTTTTTGGTATTCTTTTCTTCGAAAATTCTCAATAAAATTTATATTTGGAAAAAAAAAAAAAAAACACGCCTGCAACTTTGATCTTTTCTTGACTGAGTTGGCAGAAAGGATTCTCCGAAAATCTAAGCATAATTTCTATATGAAGGCCAATAAACCTGACACTTTTTTAGCCCTTTTCATTACGGAAAAAAAACCTATAACCCGAAACCCATTAGACTAAAATTAACCAAAGATAATTATACCAACAATTCATGAAAAATCTTACAAGGATTTCAAAGAAAATTGTCCGAACTCTATAAAGACCCGCATAAATTCGATCAATCACGATTAACTACCCTCCTATCCTCAGTACATCTACCTTCCCTTTCTCATACTTAAAGCGGGGGTCCACCTATCTATCGTTTTTTTTTTTTTTTTTTTTTTTTTTTTTTTTTTTAGTTCATTCACAAACTTTTCTTCTCAGCATTACATACTCACATATTGTGTGTAATATGTCCGCCTGTGTCAGATTTCGTCGGAAAGAATAACTTATATTATTCACTGCAGGCGGTTTCCATCTTCATTGTGGGCATTTGAAGCCCACAAGCATTTATTTCCTGGATGTGGTGAATTCTGTGCTCCCAGCATTCACCGCTCGTTCCCGCACATGCTCATTGGCATCCTGGGAAGCCTGAGACTAGCTCCCAGGAGTCTGGGAGAGGCTAGAAACACGCCTACTCCCACGGGAGGAGAACCAGGAAGTGCAAAGAAGAATAGAAAAATAAAAGGTAATTACAGCGATTTAAATTTTTTTAAACGGCATGTCAGCATCTAGGCAAGGAAGAGAATACATACAGATATTGTTCAAAATTTGGGTGGAACCCCGCTTTAACAAGAAGCCCTAGACAAGCCAATAACTGAATTTGAAATACAAACAGCAATAAAATCACTAAAAACGCATAAACGCCCAGGAGTAGATGGTTTTTCAGCCACATATTATAAGAGATTTGCAACATTACTATCCCCACTCATGGTTGAAGCATTCAACACCCTCCTCACAGGCCGTTCCTTCCGTCCAGAATCTCCTGTTGCCTCCATTTCTATGATCCCAAAACTGAATGTAGATGATACCTCTTGGTCTAATTATAGGCCAATATCAATACTCAACATTGATATAAAATTATCAGCTAAAGTCCTCTCTAACACTCAATCCCATTATAGGTACTCGAATACATCGAAACCAAACATGATTTATCCCCTCCAGACAGGTAGGAGACAATATACGTCATACTTTACTGTTAGCTCACACAGCACATACCCGACATATCCCATGTTTTCTTTCCCGACATAAGAAAAGCTATTGATTCACTTCAGTTTGATTCAAATTCAGTACTTCATCGATGGGGATTTGGCACACATTTCCTGAGATGGATTTCTACCCTGTATCAGAATCCAAAAACTTTTATATCCTACTCAGGATTTTGTTCTGATTCCTTTACCATAGAAAGAGGTACATGTCAGGGTTGTCCCCTATCCCAGCTCCTCTTCACTTTAGCAATAGAACCCCTGGTCCAACTAATCCGTTAGGAGGACACCATCACAAAATCTGCCTGTTCGCAGATGACGTCCTCATTTTTCTTACTGAACGCTTATTATCTACACCGGTCCTTCTTAACATCCTTACTGAATTTGGACACTTATCTTGCCTCATGACTAATCCTCATAAATCCAAAGCTTTAAATATATCATCACCTGAACTCCAATCGCAATTACACAACTCCCTCCCATTTACCTGGTCCACAACACATATCACATATTTAGGTATTAATCTCACAGCCAAACTACAAGATCTCTATATGTCTAACGATCCTCCATTATTGACACAACTTACTAAATTGCTTTCAACTTGGTCATCAATACCACTAGCATGGATGGGCCGCATAACAGTTATTAAAATGTCTATTCTTCCTAAAATCCTTTATTAATTTAGAGTACTTCCTATACCAGTTCCATCTCATATTCTATGCATTCTCCAACGTAAAACTATTCAATACATTTGGGAAAAACTTAAACTTGATTACCCAAACATACTCTACATTCCCCCAAAATTAGAGGAGGTTTGGGAGTACCTGATTTTACGAAATACTATTATGCAGCCCATTTAGCTCAATTGACCAAATACCATGCCACCAAGGAAATACTGCTATGGGTTGCACTTGAGTCAGTAGATTGTAACCCTTTGTCTACTGCCAATCTTTTGTGGCTTGCTCCTAAACAACGGAAAACTATTACTAATCCCTACACTAAATATAGCCTTTCCATTTGGGATAGACTGAAAACTTGTTTCGGATTACAATGACAACAAAATCCTCTTCTTTCCATCCTCCATAATCCTTCCTTCTACCCGGCCTGGTCATCCCCAACATCTTTTTCGGCATGGTCTAAAATTGGTCTTATACGAACACACCAATTCTTTCAATCCTCCAACATACCTTTCCCGGCATTATGCGAACAATATAATGTACCACAATCAGAAACCTTTAGGTATCTCCAAATAAAAAACTTTTTAACTCAAGAAAAAACCCTTGTATACCACAACTCTTACATTCTCCATTTTTTTGAACAGATTTGCAAATCATATCCACACAGACGTCGACTTATTTCTGATTTATATGCCCAATTACTCTCACATGCAAGTCCCTCTCCCCCATCTTATACTTCAAAATGGGAGACAGATCTTCACCTCCAAACAGGTGACTTAAATTGGACTCAGATCTGGCAAGCTACAAAATCGGCCACACCAAATATAGTAGCCTTAGAAAAATATTATAAATTACTTACCAGATAGTATTTAGTTCCAGCCAGAATATTTAGCCAACAATACCCTTCCAACTGCTTTCGAGGTTTGGGCACCCACATACATATTTGGTGGGAATGTCCTATTGTCTACACATTTTGGACAAACGTATTTAAAATCCTTTCTACAATGTTTGAGACAAATCGATCTCCTGATCCTACTGTAGCATTACTGAATAATCTCAAAATTGAACTCTCCGACAATTCAAGCTATTACTCTTTATAACAGCAGCTAAGCAAACCATTGCAAAAGCATGGAAACACGACTCCCTTTGCATACTATCTGTTAAACTAAGAGTAACGCAAGCTATGATCCATGCAAAGACTGAAGCAATCTACTTAAATACAGTAACCAAATTTGAACACTTATGGAAACCACGGATTAAACATTACCTTCCACCTGATATTGATAATACCTTATTATAATATGAAACGACCTGGATATCTGCTTTACTTCACAGCTTTAATATTCTCTGAATATTTATTCAAATAATCCTCTCTGGAATACCCATTCCCCCCTATCTTTCCCTTATGCTAAACTTTCCCTTAACCAAATCCATGTACCACTCCTTCTATTATAAATAAGAACACTTGGGATGATTGATGTCTGTACATTCTTCTTACCAGGTACTGCCAAACCAAAGCCAGAGTCTGATCTTGGCCCTGGTTTAAATGACCTATTCATCAGCCAACCCGTATAATTCTGAGTTAACATCCCATTACTGGTATCACTCCGAACTAATGCTTAAACTCTTTCTATGTATATATCTATACTAGATTATTGAGGTTATATTACTACCTCTATCTTATAATTTTTTAGATATGAATTTGTTGTTATAAAGATAGTCAGTATATACCAATAGATAACTTTACCTTGTTAATCTATACACATTTATGAAGCTTTGTTATGCTATAAGTTTTTTGACTCTCTATTATATAATAATTCTTATGATGCAATTAATTTGTAACTTGTAAAACACAATAAAATATTTAAACACGAAAAAATCATTTTGACATGAAAAGTGGTTAAAAGGTTACTTTTGCGTAAACCGGTGCATATCAAAATTTAAAGAGATCTTGGCTTGCCAACTTAAAAAATTACGGGTTAAGCACAGAAATAACATTTTGTTTAAAAAAAATGCCTACTTGGAGTGTTTTCCCTTTCCATTGTTTTCTTCTTTATTCACATCCAATGCATTTTTTGAATTTGCTACAAATTTGACTACTTCAGAAATAGTCAATTCCCTAGAACAACCCCTCCCTCCATGCACACAATTGCCATCTCCTTTTGTCTACTGTCGATCTCAGATCACCTCCTCAACATCTCCCATCACCTTCCTACATATACCTATTTATGTAACTGCTGTTGGACAAGTGAATACCTGTCACTTGACATCACATTTAAGATTGAGGTGCCCAGCACCAGTCTCTGGGCTTTGGATGTTAAGTCTGTTTTAGATTGTCTATCAAAAATGTTTTTTTTTTTTTTTTATAAAGACTCCGAAACCATCCGATTGCCTTATGAAGAAGGAGAGCTCTTGGAGTATCTGGATGCCGAGGAGTTGCCTCCCATTTTAGTAGACCTTCTGGAAAAGTCTCAGGTGTGTAAAATATAAGGCTATTAGTATCAGTATGAAAAGAAACCTGTTGTGAGAAATAAGAAGGCTGCCGTTGCTGATTTCTCTTATGAAAATACTATTTTGATAATATGAAGATTATCAACCCTTTTCTTGTTAGTAATTTATATCACTTAATAATGTTTAATGTCACTGGTTTATGTTTTGTAGATGAAACTCTTTTGCTCTCATAAGTTAAAACATCTTACATTTCTATAATGTTCAGGTGAATATCTTCCACTGTGGCTGTGTCATTGCTGAAATTCGGGACTATCGTCAGTCTGGCAATTTAAAATCACCAACTTATCAAACTAGACATGTTCTTCTACGACCAACAATGCAGGTGAGAGAGATAATGACAGTCTTCAATGCTTCACTAATATCCTCTTCACTGACCACCTCCTAGTTTTTTTTACAATTTGTATATTCATGGAAGGTGCAAGTGGCCTACATACAGTGGGGCAAAAAACTATTTAGCCAGCCACCAATTGTGTAAGTTCTCCCACTTAAAAAGATAAGAGGCCTGTAATTGTCATCAAAGGTATACCTCAACTATGAGAGACAAAATGTGGAAACAAATCCAGACAATCACATTGTCTGTCTGATTTTTGAAAGAATTTATTTGCAAATTATGGTGGAAAATAAGTATTTGGTCAATATCAAAAGTTCATTTCAATACTTTGTTATATATCATTTGTTGGCAATGACAGAGGTCAAACGTTTTCTGTAAGTCTTCACAAGGTTGTCACACACTGTTGCTGGTATGTTGGCCCATTCCTCCATGCTGATCTCCTCTAGAGCAGTGATGTTTTGGGGCTGTCGCTGGGCAACACAGACTTTCAAATACCTCCAAAGGTTTTCTATGGGATTGAGATCTGGGGACTGGCTAGCCCATGCCAGGACCTTGAAATGCTTCTTACGAAGCCACTCCTTCATTGCCCGGGCGGTGTGTTTGGGATCATTGTTATGCTGAAAGACCCAGCCATGTTTCATCTTCAATGCCCTTGCAGATGGGAGGAGGTTTGCACTCAAAATCTCACGATACATGGCCCCATTCATTCTTTCATGTACATGGATCTGTTGTCCTGTTCCCTTTGCAGAGAAACAGCCCCAAAGCATGATGTTGCCACCCCCATGCTTCACAGTAGGTATGGTGTTCTTTGGTTGCAACTCAGCATTCTCTCTGCTCCAAACACGACGAGTTGTGTTTCTACCAAACAGTTCTACTTTGGTTTCATCTGACCATATGACATTCTCCCAATCTTCTGGATCATGCCAATGCTCTCTAGCAAACCTCAGACGGGACCAGACGTACTGGCTTAAGCAGGGGAACACGTCTGGCACTGCAGGATCTGAGTCCCTGGCGGCGTAGTGTGTTACTGATGGTAGCCTTTGTTACGTTGGTCCCAACTCTCTGCAGGTCATTCACTAGGTCCCCCCATGTGGTTCTGGGATTTTTGCTCACCGTTCTTGTGATCATTTTGACCCCACGGGGTGAGATCTTGCATGCAGCCCCAGATCGAGGGAGATTATCAGTGGTCTTGTATGTCATCCAATTTCTAATTATTGCTCCCACAGTTGATTTCTTCACACCAAGCTGCTTGCCTATTGCAGATTCAGTCTTCCCAACCTGGTGCAGGTCTACAATTTTGTTTCTGGTGTCCTTCGACCGCTCTTTGGTCTTCACCATAGTGGAGTTTGGAGTGTGACTGTTTGAGGTTGTGGACAGGTGTCTTTTATACTGATAACAAGTTCAAACAGGTGCCATTAATACAGGTAATGAGTGGAGGACAGAGGAGCCTCTTAAAGAAGAAGACACAGGTCTGTGAGAGCCAGAAATCTTGCTTGTTTGTAGGTGACCAAATACTTATTTTCCACCATAATTTGCAAATAAATTCTTTCAAAAATCAGACAATGTGATTGTCTAGACTTGTTTCCCCATTTTGTCTCTCATAGTTGAGGTATACCTATAATGACAATTACAGGCCTCTCTCATCTTTTTAAGTGGGAGAACTTGCACAATTGGTGGCTGACAAAATACTTTTTTGCCCCACTGTATTTGACTTTCTAGCGCAACACTAATTTTTCACCCAGCATGCACTGACAAATCCCTATCTACAGTAGTTGTCAACAAAGCCAGATTTACCAGTCTGTGTGGCTGAGGATAAAAGAAAATTGATGGCAAGACATAATAGTGACTGATAAATGTTGGAAGATCTTGATGGGGCTTTTCAGCTTTTGAACATATCAGAATTTTTGCATCCGAGTATGCATACTGTTGCTCTAACATTCTTTAATACTATCCGTGTAATGTGTGCTGAATCAAAAAGTGACTTCTGCATGGATGCTATTTTATATGTGGTATGGAAAGTCTCAACAGCCATAAAGTATTATGTGACCTATGCCAACTCAGAACCACCACTTGTTAGCATTGGCTAAATGATTAGTTGCTTTTGAAGGTACAATCGTGCACGATCATCTGGAGGAAAAGCGATTTAATCTCCAAATATAGGGTGGTGTCTTCACAGTAAGAGCTGTGAAAATGTGGAATAGTCTCCCTCAAGAGCTGGTTCTATCCATCTCAGTTTTTTCTAAATGTAGATAATATAACTGGATACTAATATTTATAGGTAAAGTTGATCCAGGGGATATCTGATTGCGTCTTGGGAGATCAGGAAGGAATTTTTTCCCCCTGCTGGAGCAAATTGGATCATGCTTTGCTGGGGTTTGGGCTGGTAGTTTTGGTCAACTTGTGCAGTGCCACAAAGATATTTTTACTTCGAGTTAGAAGTAAAGATATGTGGAGAGAGGTGCTTTAGGGTCCATGCACGCTAGGCAGCAGAAAAAAAATGCCAGAACTGCGGGCAGAAATAAACAGCATGAAGAAGTGCTCCTATTGGTCATACTGTATATGCATTCAGATGCATTTTTCCCAAAACACTGGAAAAAATGCACACCTAAAAATGCTTGATGTGCCTAAATGCGGCATTTAGACACATCAAGCTTTATTTTTCTGCGCGAAAGCTCTCAAAAACGCATTTGTGGTGATTTTTTTTTTTTTTATTCCAGTCTGTAAAGAAAAAAACGCCAAATTCCTGTATAAGCACAATTTTTATTATGCCCGGTGTGCATGAGGCCATACAGTAGAACTGTGGTTAGATCATTAACATGAAATATTTATACAAAAAATAATAGCTGTGACGTAAATAATAATTCAAGTCTATCTGGGGAGGGGGGGGACAAAAATCCTCCCTTGCAGTGGGGCCTTTTAATTAGAGCACAATTCCCTCTCTAAAATTAGCTGTAGGGCACAATACCTCCCACGACACCACTGATTGGGCCCTATTCCTCCCAATGATACTCTTGACAGAGCACTATTTCTTCCCTTTTGACACCAACAATGGAATACTTTTCCTTCCACTAACACCAGAGATGGACCACCTCTTAGTGATGCCAACTTTAAAACACTGGTCCTTCCACTGACACCAACAATGAAGCACTATTTCCTCCACTGACACTAACAAGGGGGCACTACTTCTCCTACTGATTTGATTTATTACGTCCACTAACCACCAAACTCTGGGGCATTCTTTACTCCCACTCACCACCAAGCTGTGGAGATTGTTTGTTGCCATTGACGCCACAACATTTTTTGCCCCCCACTGGCCTCACTCTGGTTTCTCCAAAGTCTTATGTAAACGCAGAGCAGGTGCACAGGAGGAAGGTAGAGCAAAGTGCTGACACTGGACATGAGCAATTTTACAGTATCTATTGTGAAGGTTGAGGATAGTTTGTTCCACAGTTTTCAGCAGTTACAGAGGTCATTGAGTGTATGTTAAAGATTCTTTACTGACCTGTAAAGTAATGCCTTGTACACACGATCGGACTTTCCGACAACAAAACCGTGGATTTTTGTTCGAAGGATGTTGGCTCCAAATTGTCTTGCATACACACGGTCACACAAATGTTGCCCAGCAATTACGAACATAGTGACGTACAAGACGTACGTGATGTCTCCATTACAAACGCTAGTTATATCTCCTACTTGTACTTGATTCCGAGCATGCGTGGACTTTTGTCTGATGGACTTGTGTACACACGATCGGAAAGTCCGACAACAAACATTTGTTGGTGGAAAATTTGAGAACCTGCTAGCCAACATTTGTTAGCGGAAAGTCTGACAACAAATGTTCGATAGAGCATACACACGGTTGGACTTTCCGCCAACAAGCTCACATCCAACATTTGTGTGTACGGTGCATTAGAGGTGCAATTAAATTGTTTTTGTGGATCACTTTCTTTTTTTTGTTTATTTACAATGGATTTTGGAGCATAATTCTTCACATACCTCCTCCTCGTTCTCTGAGAGTTATTGATAAGTATTACAGATCTCAAATGAGACTTCTGAATTGGGCCTATTCACAGTGCTTCTATTAAAGACATTGCTTTGGTGCAGTGAATAATCTAGGATCTGCAGTATTTTTCATTCCTTTGCAGAGAAATGGAGATAATAGGGAGCTTTATGTTTCTAAAGTTCACTTATTTGTTTAAGTATAAATTTAAAAGATCTGTTGTCCAATCCGCAGTAATACATTGATGCCATTCACAAGTCAGCTTTCACTGGACAGCAATGAACTGTGAAGGACTGATCTCTAGCTGCTACATGATTGCTCATTTTATGGATCATTGAAGGCTTCTATTTTATTTTGCCATAGTTTCCATAGGCACAAAGTGAAAGTCATTTGTATTAAAAACAGAGAATCCGTAATCTATTTCCTGAATGTTACAAAGGCATGACTGTCTAGGAAAGTGGTTCGAATAGAATCATATTTTTCCCATCAGCGCTCACTTCACCCATGTGCTAGTCTATAAGTTCATATATTTCGGAATGTAAAATTTCACTTGTGCAGTTCACTAGACCTCTTTGGTGCTGGAACGGTTGTGGATGAATTGTGCCAGTTATTTATAAAGAAAATATTTGATTTAGCAGGGATTTTTTTTTTTCCCACAATTGGGAATTAAAACGTCATGTTCTTGCCACACTGTGTTCTTCCTTTTGATGATCTCATGGAAAAAATGTTTTTCTTGTGGGAGAAAAGTTGTGCAGAGGTATACTGCATATAGTTATAGTCTCATCAGCTTATTAATAATTTTGTTGTTCTGCCAAATGGCGTTGATGGAAAAATTGAACCCTTGCTTTGTACCTTTTTATTATATAAAAATCTTGTATGCCCATTGTGTTCACTGCATCCCCCCTGAGTACTACTGTATTCAAATCTGAAAGGTTTCTAGCAGTAAAATGCAGTCAGAGGAACTGGAAAACTACACAAAGCACAGGATTATCCTGTAGATCTGCCCATTTGTATCTTTGCACTGTAGTGCATTTCAGAACGTGCATTTCAGGGCAATGGAGAGCCAGTGGAGGGATTGGCAGAGAGGGGTGGCAGACACTAAACAGTTGGTAAGGTGAATGAGTCTAGCAGCATGATAATGTTAAACAGAACAAATAGAGAGGGGGGATATCCTTAACAGGAGCACAGATGCCAATTAAAACCTGACATGCTCTAATCTGTCTAAAGCTAAAAAGTTTTGCCTTTAGTTATAATTTAAGTGTTGCTAGACGGCAACTGGATGGAGAGAAATACAAACCCTTTTGGCATGTAAAAAGGCTTTCTTTATATTTTCAGTTGTGTATTTAGCCAGAATTAAATATTTTCATTTATATGGATTGGATGGCACTCTTTGACTACTTGCTAATTAGAAGGTGTTCAGATAGACGGATGGTTACTAAGAGCTGACGTGGGAGAGATGTGTGGCTGCCAAGCCAGTTATTGAGGACCACTGGTTTTACAAGATGTTAAAAAGTTTGAGGTAACAAAACTGCATTTAGTTGGATCTCTGTCGGCAGCAAATGTTTACTGACAGGTTGCATGCTGTTTTAAGCATCGAAAAAATCGACATGACACAGTATATAAAGAATGTGCTTCCAAAGTTGCATGAGATCTTTGTAGCACTAAGGCACCTGGCTGTAATGGTAATCTTTACTTTTAAATATTAATATGTGTGGTGGGCATATCAAAAGAAATGGTTGGATGAGAGATTGGTCATTGCTTGGAGTCATCTTATATGAATGCACTTTTGATGAGCATATGTGAGAGGCTGCAAGGTGACCGATCTCACATTGGTCATACATAGTGTTTTCTCAAGTATATAACTAGTGTTATTTTAAAAGACCGTGTAGATTGTAATCACTAACCCATGCAAACCTGTCAGAACCAACCCCACACACACACACACCACACACACACACCACACACACACACACAGTGTACAGCGCTAAACTGAATTTTTTTTTTTTGTTTGTTTCAAAATACTTGTTTTTTGTACATGTTCGTGGGGCACTTCCTGACCCGGCCGCCTAGGCAATGACATCATTGGGTGATTTCCATTGACTCCTGGGATATTGGCATCCTCTATCACAGGAGTCTTTGGAAAGCATAATGAAATCTTGCGGTATTTAAATTTGACAGGATAACCTGCAATCAACTGTGCCGTGCAGTGTCATTACTGTGCAGGCGTGAGATCAGGAGGTGCGTGCTGGGTAGCCAGCTGCACCTAATCCCAGAAGTGCAATGAGCGTGCTTCAGATGCCCACAACCAAGATGGCCTCTGCCTGATTCTGAGATCATGTGAGATTACTAATTTATAAATAACTAGCATCAAGACATTTAGGATAGTATGAAAATATTAAACTGTCCATATTAGCCCCTAACCTGTTGTCAGAAACCATGAATCAGACCGAGACAGAAGTACTAATAAAAAGGTAAACCGAGTAAGTGTAGTCAATACATAGCCAGAGTTCAGTAACCAGATCGGGAGTCAGCCAATGCCAATGTCAGAGAGCCAGAGATCAACGTAGTAGTACAGTAAGCAGGATCAGGAGCCAGAAGGGACGTCAGCCAAGCAAGTTTTCAACAGGAACGCAGGAGAATGTCTTTGAGATGTGACCAAAGGTGAAGGCAGAGATGAAGTGAGCTGGACGGCTTTAAGTAGGCAGGACTGACAAGCAGATCATCAACAGCTGAGTCACTGTGGAGAGAAAGGAGCTGGCAATTAGCCGACAGGTGAGCGGCCAGCTAAGAGAAGGAAGGGCTGAGCCCAGCCCTGACACCTGTCCACCTTTAGGAGATCCCTGAAAACTCACTTATTCAGGGAAGCCTATCCCACACCCACCTAACAACCTCATCAAATCATTCCCCGCATCTATTACCTTTTGTACCACCACCCCCAATGTAAGCTCTACGAGGGGCCCTCCTGTCCCTTCTGTATTGAACTGTACTGTAATTGTGCTGTCTCCCCTCTACATTGTAAAGCGTTGTGTAAACTGTTGGCGCTATATAAATCGTTAATATTAATAATTAAGTTGCATACACTGACAATCATGGAGGAGCTTTAAAAAACTGATTAGGGGGACTGGCATTCCACTTTTAAATAAACCGTTGTTGAGCAGATGTTCTTTTTACCTTCTTTTCATATATCCTTTTCTATTTCTTCCCAGACTTTAGTTTCCGACATACATGCCATCACTAGTGACAACCATAAGTGGACACAGGTAACCTGTTGATGTTTTATGTTCTTTAATGTGGTTAAGTCTATGTATGCTATCATTATGTATTAGATATATGGCCATAGCTTCCTGCAGCATACACAAAATATATTCAAATGTAAAATAAATATTTTAGTTAGTGTGGGGAAGGATTCGGACTGCTGTCAGGCTTTTACTTCTTTAAGCCCCGTACACATGATCCAAAAATCGTACGAAAAATGCCGCATTTGAATCGATCGTACAATAATCGGATCGTTAGTACAGAGCTTTCGAGAGCCGATCAGGACAGTTCATCCGATTTATTATTCTATCGGACATGCACAGAATTTTTTTTCGTACGATGCCAGATCGTACGATTTTCGTTTAATCAGTACAGCTATCGTTCGAAAATGCAATACATATGCATTACAACAAATGACATCACTTCCGAATTTTTATGCTGTCGTACGGGAATTTTCGTGACTTTAGTAAACTCATCAGATTCGACGTGAGATCAACATGCAAAAAAAACGGACGATCATTTGTCCGATAATCGGATCGTGTGTACCGGGCATTAAAGAGATTACACTCACTTCCTGTCCTGCTGACCATTGTTTCACCAGAGTGGAAATCTTCAAGAGAGAGACTTAAAATCTGAAAAGTGTTCTATCTTCTACTAGAAAGCATTTGTATTTTAGTTTGTGTTGCTGAGGGAACTTCCTGTCCTCTAAAGTAGGGGAAGACCAGGGCCCCTGTAAGATTTTTGTTTTTGTCCGTATTGCAGATTTGCCCTCGCTTCCTGTCAGATAAAAACATTGCCCAAAGGACAAAAAGTGTGGGTAAATTTCTCAAAACTGAACCCGAGAAAGCAACAGTGCTAACCCTTTTTCCTGCTCCATCCAAAACTAAGAAAAAATGTTTTGGCTGAACCTACGCTTTAAATTTCACTTAAACAGTTGCCCGCCTTCGGCATGCTACACACGTCCATAAAATCCCCTCCTCTTTACACAAGGTGTCTCCTGTGCCTGTGGTTTCTCCTCTCCCTTGCTCACTCCTGTGCACAGCCCTATGAGACCTGGTGTCTGTAGAAAGAGGCACTCCCAATCCTTCCTCATTGAATAATCACTGTGATAGCCAATCACACTGATCATTCAGTGTAACATTTGTAAACAATAACAAAAGTAACACAGTAGCTGTCTTATCTCCTCAGTTCCCTGAGGACAGCATCTGTGAGTGAGAGAGTTGCAGCTAACACAGAAGAATGTTTGTGTGCACAGGGAGTTCGTTAACCCTTAATTAACCCAGGCATGCTATTATTTAACCGATTTGTTTTAGTAGATCAACCTGTTTAAGCACCATTAACAGTTTTATCTCCTGTCCCATGTCTCAATTTTCAGTTATATTTTGAAAAAAGAAAATAGAATCCGGTAAAAAAATATGTAATTTATAGTATATCTGTTTTATTTTAAATCAGTAAGAACGTTAAATTACCAATTCATTATGGGTAAAATAAAACATATGCAGAATGTTAAAAGAAAAAAAAAATTATTTTGTAAATAACTTTAACATGCTTTGTAACAAAATGTAATTTTAGTGTTGCAGTAAATAGAACAAGCAGCAGAATAAAATGTATACGTTTCCCCACAGTAATGGTAGTTGTACCTGTGACCAAAATATTGTTGATCAAACTTGAAAAAAAATTTAATTTTAAACTAAAAAAAAAACGAATAAATTAAAAATTCTCAGAGGGCTCTTGGATCACAGAAAAGTCTGATTTTGTCCCCCAAAAAATTATGTGTATCAGTTCTGTATCATAAGTAATTACAAAGTCATAGACTCATGAATAGACACTAAAGGCCCATACACACAATGCGAATTTCGGAAGGGAATTGTCGTTCGACGGCCTGTCGTCCAAAATTCTTACCGATAGCATGCTCCCCCCCCCCCCCTTTTTTTTTTTCTTCCATTTTTTGTACGACAAACGCTGGATGAGCAGACTAGTGCATTTTTGACGAACGACAGCTCAAAGTCCGATTTTTCGGATGGTCAGTACAGAAATCATCACACAAAAGTTGAAAGTACAAACACGCATGATCGGAATCAAGGAACGACCCAGAAGAGTTTGGTCTTGTAAACTACCGTTCGCAATCTAGAATTAATATTCATGACGTGGCAATTGATGAAATGTGGAAATGCAACGCACATTCTCATCTTCTTTTAATGGGATAATATTTAAGCTGCTTTGCTGGTGATACTGATGTAGTTATGCCAAACTTATTTTAAAAGGCATTTGTTTTGTAGTGATATAAATAATATTAATATTATGGTTGTTGTTTGTTTGTTTTTTTTTTGGGGGGGGGGGGGGGAGTTACCACAACAACATTATCCCGTTGTTTTTAAGATCAAGGATACAATTATGTTGGTGTCCCTTGTTAATTTTCCATTGTGTTGTTTTTAATTTAACTGCCTACTCCCAAGCTGTTATTTTGAAGAAAAACAACTAGCCAAGTATTATTATACACAATTTTTTTATTGTGCAGAAAAAAAACCCAGAAATTAAAGTAGATATGCTATTTGCCATCCAAATAAAAATATCTTAACAAAAAAGTGCATTCCATGTAGAAAAAAACAAAGAAAATATAACAAAACAAAACATTACCAAAAAAATGCACAAAATAATAGAAATTAGAAAGGGGGGTAAGGGTGATAATCCCCAGACCAGCGTGGTTGTTGGGGTTCATGTGGCTGGTATTGCCACTGACCGGCATAATAATAGCACATTCTCTCCTCTTATTTCGTAACATGGCTGGTTGACGAACGATTGATCAGGAACAATGTGCAAAACGCAAATCAACACTCACCAAACTTCTACTAACACGAAATTGGCAGAAGGGGCCCAAAGGGTGGCGCTCGAGAAATTAACTTCCTCTTTATACTCTGATAGTACGTCACTTCTGTTCGTGTTTGTTGAATGACAATTTGCGGATAGTTAGCATGCTAGACAAAATCCTGCACACGCGCTTTTGACAAATCAGACGCTCGGTCGTAAGACAATTGAACCATGTGTACGAAGCTTCACACCTAGCCCAACTCCAAAGTTACGCAACTTTGGAGTCCGACTTTGGAGTCACTTTTTGCACTCTGTGGCATTGAAGTCATATCAAAGTCAGCCAAAGTAGTGCAGGAACCTTTTCTAAAGTCAGACAGACTTGTGTAGTATCCTATGTCGCATCAGTGTGAACCGAGCCATAACGGAAATGTGAAAACACGGTCTGGTCCATAGGAAGTAAACCGGTTTGAAAGCTGAAGTGGTTAAGTATACACCTGAGCTTGGCAGGTGTTTGTCTTTAGCAGAGCTGTAATGTACAGTAATGTATGGAGAATTCTTGCTATTCGTGTCTTTGTATATTAACCGCAGGAAAATAAAGATTTAAAGGATACCCTTTGTTGTCAAACTAGGTAGGTTACAGTTGCAAGTTTTTTAGACAGAACAAGTCTCCTCTTCAGGTATAGCTTAGTATTCGATCTGAAATTTCTCATAATCTATGCACTCTGGGATAGGGAAAAAACGTCTTACTATGTGTGGGCTGACCAGATCTTCTTTAGAGGCATCCACTACTCCCTTTAATGCACATTTTCCGCAGGGGGCTTTATAATATGCAAAAGCATACTGTACCTATGTAAAATCTTCTGGGAACCGCAGGTTCTGCTTCCAGCCACCCGTAGAAAGCAATTCTAGGATGCAGGTATATACTAGTTTTCACATAAACACGCATGTAGACATACAACCTTGGAGGCAGATTTACCACTTTACTTCTTCCCCTCCCTAAAGAATAGGAGGATACAGCGTATCTTCCTCTCCATTCAGAAAATAAAGTAAACATAGGGGCGGACTCAGTGACTGATCACTGTGATAGCCAATCAGAGGCTATCACAGTGATCAGGTGAACCAGGAGTCCCGGGTCCTGGTCGTACGAAATCCTCTGTGAGACCCCGCTCTCTGTGCTGGGAGCAGGCTTGCGGCGCGCTCCCAGCACAAAGAGAGTTACATATATATATGCGACCCAACGCAAAAAAGCACAGTCCAGTGAGGCCACATATATGCATGCTGTCAGTGGGAAGGGGTTAAGGGAGTCATGGAAAAGCCCATGGAGAGTGTGAAATAAATACAATTATTTCTACAATGAGATCTAAAGAGATGAAAGCATATGATATACACTATAATGGCTTAGCACTACAATCCTTTTCATAGTATACATCTTTATCAACCTTATTGTAGAGATCATTATATTTATTCCAAACACTCCATGTGTCGCTTTTACATGCCGTAGACCTGATGAGGAGGGAGATCATCTTGGACTCTACAGCCACCAGTGTGGTGCTCTCATTACATTTATTTCCAAGCAGTAAAAATCTGACAGGGTTGTAACTCTTTCCTACGTATAATATATAATAATATGGGATTGATTATGTGATAATGGGGTTGATTTACCTTAAGCAAAAAGACTGTGCACTTTGCAAGTGCAGTTGCACTCATTTTCACTAGAGCTTAGTGAATGTGGTAAAGCTTTACTTTATAAAGCACACAATTGGATTTGTCTATTGATCTTTAGTAAATCAAACCCCATAAGTTAGTAACTCAGGTAGGTGCCCAAATGTGTGTGTGCCTTGCTCACTTTCCTAGGTTACAAGAAACTTGAACATTTGAGTTATTGAAGCTGTGAATTTTCTCTGAGGAGCCACTTGAAAAGAAATATTGGTTTCCTCTGAAATTTACCAGACACACTTCACATATAAATCAGAAGCAAGTATGAATGTAACTAATGCTGCTAGAAACCAAATCCTTTGGGAGCATAAGATGAAGCTGGCTGACTTTACACAGGTCCTGTATATATCACTCTTCACGTCTTGACACATGATCTTGACCTTTACAACTCAGTCTTGGTTAGCAACAATTCTTAATACACACCACAAGAAACGCACACCACATTCAATTAACCTTCAGTTGTGTGGACTAACACTGATGGTGATTGTCAATACAGGATAAATTAACCTAATACGTGCTTGTATGGTCTGATGGATAAGATGTAGACCAGCCAGGGAGCCCTGAAACTTGAGTGCTCTATCGAAAACCTTTTCTATGAAGTCTGTGTTTGTCCACAACTTATAATGGCTTCTAAATGAAATGTGGTGGCCTCACTGACCAATAGCAAGGCATGACCAAGTGCTCTAGCTTAACGTGAGGCCTGCCTGAGTGTCTGGCATCGGTGACAAAAACCTTTGATTCAGATCCTGGCACTGACCACATTGCAACACTGGCAAAAATCGAAATACTTTACTTGCAGATGCTAGTGTGCAGGCTTTCCCATCATTGCCTACACACTGACTTCTGGTACTGGACACATCTCAGCGCCAAGTGGAAAAAAAAACAGCAGCAGAGGCTGCCAATCAAAGAACCCTCTCTCAGCTGTAGGTGAAGTTTGCCTGCTGCATGGCACAGATCATGTTGGCAGGAGGTGGTTATAGGGCCCTGCTGAGGTTTTCAGCCCTGTCCTGCTGCTGGAAAGTTTTTGTACAATAATTGCGATATAATGGTTGAAATGCAAAATTGATCTGTGCATAAAGGGCCCATTCACGCCACCATGCTGCATCTACATTTGTCATGTCGGCTTATATGGCATTAAAGTAGAATTCCAAGCTAAACCTAACTAGTCTTAAAAATGCTCCCTCTCTTAATAACACCTATGCTGATTAACCTGTCAGATGTAAATACTTACCTATTTTCAGACCACTCAGGTCCTGTCACATGCTCTGGCCCCCCTGTGTTGCTCAGCGGTGGCTGCCAGGGATAGAAGGGGGCGCGGACAACAGATGGGCCATAAGAACCTATGCCCTATGGTCACCGCTCTAGGCTTTGCCAGCCGTTGTTCACACTCCTCACTGCCACTAGCTGGCACAGGGGATCGCATGACCGGACCGGAGCAAGCTGAAAAGGGGTAAATTATATACATCTTTCTTTCACAAGTTAGTCAGCATAGGTGTTAGGTTTATCCTGCAATTCTACTTTAAGGCAACACATTTAAAATGAATGGGCTTCCAGTGCACCAAAATATATCTGCTGTCTATCTGTAATTTAGGTACAAACTCTATTGTGCGGCTCTTTGGGCATGACGGAGGCTGCGCTTGAAGAGGAACTAAACTCTCCTATCTTTTACAGCCAAGGAAGCTGCAATGTTGGCCTCTGTTTGATCTGCAGTTGCCACGGTGCTGCACATGTGATCAATTGTGATGGTTTGGTGGCGAGCATAAGAATATGTGACAGTTATCATTCACAGCATGCCTTGAATGTAAATGTTTTGGAAACTTAAATCGGTGGGTTTATTTCCGGCTTTAAGGATCTCTGTATTTAGCAGGTTGACTACCACTGTCCTAGTAGAAGACCACAATAATGGACCACAGATACTAGACTCAAGGCCACGTTTTCTGGCGCTTTCTAAAGGTTGCAGTAGTGATTGGTTTACTTCAACGTGTTGAATAAAGTTCTTATGGCTAACTGATCAAATGTATCACTATAACAAAACCTATTGATTGAATGTACATATTTTTTATAGCTGTTTCAGAAGTACTTGGTATTCTTTGGCATTGACACATTTACAATTGCACAATCTTTTGTGTAAGTTTTTAGGTATTGTGACATGTTCTGCTTTCACTTACTCTAATGTTCACACATAGGAAGACAAATTACTGCTCGAGAGCCAGTTGATCCTGGCAACAGCGGAGCCTTTGTGCCTTGACCCATCAATCTCCGTCGCTTGCACTACAAATAGCCTTCTGTTCAACAAGCAGAAGATGAACACGGGTCCCATGAAACGGTGAGATTTCCCTTCCTCTTAAAATTTTATGTTGACTTGAATGGTCGAGGGAACGAGATTTATGTAAGGCTTTCAACATCAAGCAAAAACTTCATCCAAAGACACAAATCTCAAAGTTCATGTCATAAGAGAGGAAGAAGAATGCAACACTGAGTTTTTTCTTATAGATGTCATTAATAATAAGTATTGAAACCAAGATCTGCAAAGCTTTAGTTTAAGGAAAAACAGTCATGACTTTATATTCACTTCTATTCTTTTCCAAGGTTCTTCCCTCTCCTGGGGGGCACTTTAATTGTTATTCTTTGGCAAAGAGCTCTAATTTATAGGAAATAGGCTCCTACAATATTGTTTATCCTTCTTCCTTTTTTTTTTTTTTTTTTTTTTTTTTATCCTACAATGTTCCATTTTGGCTTTTTGTTTTTTTGTTTTGTTTTTTTTTGTAACCAGTGAAGTCCAGTATTTTTATTTATTTTTTTTATTTGCATGATGTGTTTTTGTTTGTGCATGCTTTTTGCAAAGGATGTTCAAGTGCATTCATAACTTACATCCAGTGAAGGTAACTAGACTTACATTTGGAGGATTAGTCTCACTTTTAACATTAGGAAATAATAAACAGTGACTTATGCCTTTCACATGGGTGATCTGATCAGGTCCGCCTGTCAGTTTTTTCAGATGGGCCTGATCGAAAGGTCCATGCATTCATATGGACAGGCGCGTGTAAACGAGCTGGTGCCCACTTACACCCGCCTACCTCTGGGTCCGATCTGGTCCGCTAAAAGAACAGAAGGCGATCCATCCTCTTCCATTTTTAGGTGGATTAGATCAGAGGGTAGTCGGGTGTAAACAGACTACCCTTGGCTGGCCTTGGAGCAGTGCGGGCTCTGTTTGTGCCCGCTGTGCAGAATCTGAACGGACACGAATGTGTTATTCGCCCGTTCTGCTCCAATCTGATGCTGATTGGAGCGGAATCTTCCCTACGTCAAAGGGATCTTTATTCTCTGGTGTCCTTGGTTCAACTCCATCAAGGTCTTTAATCCTCATATTTGTGTATTTCTCCTTGTTTGTGTGCATTTCCTCCAAATGTTTTATGGTTACTATTAATATCTAAAGGCTGGTTAACCGCTATTACACTCTTCAAAACATAAAAAAAAAAAAAAAAAGACAGGTGTTTCACAATGGGATGTCATGACATTACGAATGCTAATGTGATGTGCCTCTGCAGCTACGGACCTTTTTTGCATCTTCTACAGTTTTTATATATTTATAGAGTATACACAATATGCTGGTTTTAGTACAGCTACAAAGAATTTATGGAGATATCCTTTTTTAGCTCAGGTGGTAAATTTGAGAAGGCTTCCACCTCCTTTTCCAACCTTTTTTCAGTCTTAACATCTGTTACAGCCCAGTTGGGCATTGGTAGCCTTGGCATGTGACTTCACCATTAAACAGAATGACAAGTTTACAAAGAACAGGTATTGATTGCTGCTGTAATGCGCTACAACATTTATTTTTCTTAGCTGTGTTTTTTTTTCTTTAGCTTTGTAATTTTTTTAAAAAAAAACCTAAGTAACAGATCACATATTCATGTTTCATGTTTCATTCATCTTCAGCTGTATAGAACATGCCATTCTTTAAGAATAGGGGGAAAAATATGGCTTTTCCCTTTCATTGCCATTGCTAAGTCTAGATAATATTGTGGTGTTGTCAGACAATACATGCCAAAGCTACCACTTTCTAATATACCGTAAATGGTTTAAAGGTAATGTAAAGAGAAGCAAGCCTGACTACCTTATTCATAATAGAATTAAGGGCCTTTAAGACATGAGAGTCCCTCAATGGGGATTTATTACAGCTGTCTGAAAGATGACACATGTCAATAGAGAAGGCAATGAAAAAAATGCTATTATCCTCCACATCGCTATCCGAAGCTGTCCACCTACTGTTATGCAAATATAAACACTTTTACCAGAGATGTTTGAAAGGTCTGAAAAATCTGGAGATAACTAAGGCCATTTGTAGAAAGTGAGAGCTTATTGCTCAATACAGATGTTTTTGCTGATGTTGTTGTGTTATAATCTCCCCAGTTTGTGGAGTGGAAATGATTGTATCTGTGGATTGCAGAAGATAAGATGTCACTAGCCAGTTGAGGGTGCTGTGACTGCTTTAATAGTCTGTAAACCTCTTCTTAAAGTGATATTAAAGTCTCCTTTTTTTCATTTAAATATAACAATGTTATACTTACCTGCTCCGTGCAGAGATTTTGCACAGAGCAGCCCAGATCCTCCTCTTCTCGGGTCCCTCGCCGACGCTCCTGGCTTCTCCCTCTTGCTGAGTGGCCCCATAGCAACCAGCTTGCTATGGGGGCACCCGAGGCGCTGCTCTGTGTGTCCTTTCAGACACAGAGCCTCAGGTTGGCCCGTCCCATCTCTCTCTTCATTCGCTCACTGACTTTGACAGCAGCGGGAACCCGTGGGGCCCTGCTGCTGTCTCAGCCAATGAGGAGGAGGGAGAGTCCCAAACAGCCGAGACTTTCGTGCAACATCGCTGGATCGATATGGGCTCAGGTAAGTATTAGGGGGGCTGAGGGGGGCTGCTGCACATAGAAGGTTTTTTATCTTGAGGCATAGAATGCTTTAAGATAAAAAAAATCTTCTGACCTTAGAATTAAGCCTGGTACAAGTTTTTTCCGTTCAACCCAGCAGGCTGAACAAAAAAAAACAAAAACCTGAGAGAAAAAAAACAGAAACCTTTCTGTACTAACACAAACAATGTTAGTGCAGCAATCTCCCCCGCTGTGCCTTTTTGTTCTCTACCCCCTCGCGCCACCCCCCCCACCCCACCAGAACACACTGATCAGTCCTGGCAGCTATTGGCTGTAGAACAGACAGCGTTACACATGGACCTAAAATCCACTGGTTCATGCTGAACCGATCGATTTTGGCCCGTGTATACAAGGCTTTATGCAGCAGAAATGAATAGAGTTAACCCATTGCTTCCAATCCCTTCCTCATAGGCAATAATGGGGAGAAGCCTCTGAATGTAGGAAAGCAAGATGATGGGTGATGTGAAATTGGCATGATTTTTTTTTTTTTTTTTGTTGAAACTTCACACTGAAATGAAATTTGAATTGGGAACTTTTGTGGGAAAAATGATCGCAAAAAATGTGTGTGTGTGTGTGTGTGTGTGTGTGTGTGTGTGTGTGTGTGTGTGTGTGTGTGTATATATAATATATATATATATATATATATATATATATATAATGGTGGCACTAGCCATATTGTTGTAATTGAATGTTAAAAATTACAATTGCAATTTGCAGCGCTGTAATTTTTTCTGTAAAAATGCAATATGGCAACCTGGATGGTGTATGAAAAGCCCACAGAAATGTAATGCTTGTGTGATTGACTAACTGATTTTCCAAGCTGTCTGCACTAAGATACAAATCCGACTTTGTGCATCCTCTGTAACAAATATTTCAGTTTTGATGAGATATACCCAAAGGGTTAATCCCACTTTCCTCATTAGAACCTTTCAAGTGCAGCAGCTGATCAGTAATGAAAAAATCACTCAAATTAACTTTGCACATGGACACAATCCACTATTTCTCCAGAATTAACTTGGGTAGGAATCTGCAACAAAGTTTGTTAAAACCCTTGCAATGTACATAGATCACCATGGGAGGAATGCTTTTTTTTTTCAGTGAAAGTAGAGTTACTCTTTAATTGTAGCCTTATGATCTGTTTTATTTTGTAATAGTAATTGTAATATAATTTTAAGTCTGTAATTTAGTTTGCTGGCTAGTTTATACAGGATATGTCACCATGTGTGGACAATGGGAAATACAATAAAGTACATCTTGTGTCTATACAGGTGCTATATCCAGGCACATGATGTTTATACCTCATAAAATAATGTTTTTTCCTCCTTTGGGCAAGCTTATCCTTCATTTTCAGTCTCACACCCCCACTCCCTTCTCCAGGCACTGTAGCGCACAGGGAGTTGGTTTCAGTAATAGAGGCAGTGCTACCAGTTTAGAAAGCGGTTGGCAGGCCTAAATCTGCTAAAGGTGCTGACTGATCAGCTACAGACTTGTGACTCAGCAGCAAGCAGACATGACCTATGTTAGGGCAAAAATGCTGCTCTGAATTCAGGAGCACCGCTACAGAATGGTCACCCCATCAAAGGGAGCTGCATAGGGTTGACTTCAATGGCAGGATCTACAGGCATTTTTTAGACTTTTTGGAGGGACCTATGTGTTGTCACCATTCTTGTTTGGGGTGGGGGGTGGGGGGCAATGCCTATTTTGAATTTTTCTGCCTTGCCTTTGTGTGAGAAGGTTAAAAAGATGACTAATGTTTTGTTTTCTTTATGAAGGTGTTTGAAGAGGTTTTCCCGACCAGTTCTAAATAGGCAACAGGAATTATCAAATTGTCCAACCCCACCACAGCTCAGACTGCTTGACTATCTACATAAAAGGAAAGAAAGGAAAGCCTCACAACCTCAGTTTGACCTTAAGATATCCAAAATTGGAAATGTAAGTCCTGGGCGAGCAAATCTATTCATGTCACATCGCTTTGCTGAAGGAAATTGGTGTGCTGGCAACAGGTTTCCTTGTTGATCATTGTGCCATCCATTGGCTTCTTCAGCATCTAACATACGGTCTGTTTGTGGGCTGGTGTGCATTACAGATATCATAATGAACAAATTTTAAATTTAGCAGATTTTTGTATAAATCCATGAGTTTTCTGCAAGAATTTGTGATTGATACATTCTCTTTTAGTGTGTTGACATATGGAAACAAAACCCCTGTTCCCTTGCTGTACCTTCTGAAGTGGATGTGAGTATGCAAGTGACTTTTTTTCTTACACAATTGTTTTGGTCTGTTTTCATTCATATTAAAACCTGCAAAAGTCTTGCCATGTTTTTAGTATAGCAGCGAAGGAGAAAATAACGAAAACGTAAGGGCGTTTGCAATAATCTGAAACTCAATCTGAATCATGATTTTTGTGTTCTATCCTTATCGGAGCAAAAACATCAGACAGGAGGAAATGGCAAAGGCACTGTTGGGAGGAAAACTAAAGGCTTTAGAGGGTACTGTCACCTTGCCCACTGTATAAAGCCCACTTTTTACCACTTTCTACTGGCTTCTCAAGTGCTTAAAGTGGTAGTAAACTCAGCCATACACATTTTAAAAATTCATGTAGCCAGTACACAAGCATTTTACATTATTCCGGATCATTATTTATTCCCCTCCGTTTAGTCTTACTGTTTAGCGGCATGATTTCTGTTCCATTCTTTCCATCCGAAGCCGGCATTATACTAGCTGCTGTCTTCTGCCTCTATTCTGTAGTTTAGTTTACGTCTGCAGAACTTTCACACATGCTCATTGAATAAAAATATTGAAGGGGTATGTGCTCTCATGGGAATTGCGGGAATGCAATGACACTGGAAGATGCAAGCACAGCATCGGAGGCATAGTCCGGAAAGGACTGATGGCACGCAGATCATGCCATGAATAGCCGGTAGTATGCACATGCGTGGGTGACATCATTAGAGAGAACATTGCTCGATATCTGGAGAACGGCAAAGGGTGGGCAGAATATAAAAGCAGAAGCATGTACATTGTCTCAGAGCGATTTAAATGGAGAAAAGTTGCAATGGAGAGTTTATTACTGCTTACTGGTTTGTGTTGTGCACAGTAACACAAGCAGAGATGGGGAGTTTTACAGAGGGGCTTCATTTATACAGATTTAAAAAATGGGGATTTCTAACTTGTACATGCAAGTTTTTCTTTTTCCCACAAGATGTAATTAGGAATGTTTAGTTTTAAACATAGGTAGTGCTGTATCTCTTATGTCTTATGTGTATATAGATGGACTATATGACCGAAAGTTCTTGAACAGTTGACCATCACATCTACATGAACTAGTTGTACATCTCATTATAACTCCATAAGCATTAAAGGAGACGTACAGCCAAAGCTCAGTTGGCTGTACTTCTCCTGTGGATCATAGAAGTGCATTTCAATCTGCACTCTTGTGACCCGGTTTCAGCAGGCAGCTGGCTGAAGCCTGCTGTTGGCTGATGTCACAGAGACGGTCCAGGCTGGGGCAAGATCAGGACAATAAAGTTGGGATCCGCCCACAACCCTTGACCGAGCTTCTGATGGCCTGAGCCAGTAGCTCTCATCCCTTCCACAGCCCAGTGTTTCAGTAAATTGGGTGGGGAGGCATTGACTGACAGTCACCAGCTCTCTGCTCACCGAGCTCTGAGAACCGAGAAATCAGTGGTCGTTGATCACTCCATTCTCAGTTTTCTAGACGGCGGTGGACCGATGCTAGTAAGTATGATTTTGAAAAAAAAAACTGAACTTCTCTCTTAATATGTAGTTGCCCTACCCCCTTCTCCTTTGCAAATATAACAGCCTCTACTCTTCTGGGAAGGCTTTTCTCAAGATTTTGAAGCTTATCTGTGGGTATTATTGCCCATTTGGCCAAAAGAGTATTTGTAATGTCAGATACTGATCTTGGGATAAGGAAACCTGGCTCTCAATTGGCACAACAGTGCACATCAAAGTTATTCATTAGGGTTAAGATCGAGGCTCCATGAAGGCTACTCTTGTTCCTCCGCACCAAATTACTCAGTGTCTTTAAGGAGCTGGATTGCAGAGGGTCATGGTGGGACAGGGAAGGGCCTTCCTTACACTTGCCACAGGGTTTAAGGAGCAGAATTGTCAAAATTGTCTTTTTTACTTTCACTGGAAAAAAACCTAATCTTATTAATTTGGAGAGGTGTCAGTACATTTTGCCATGAAGTTTAGGTGTAAAAAAAAAAAAAAAAAAAAAAAGTTTAGGTGTATTTGTCAGATGTTCCCAAACTTTTTTCTATATAGTTTATAGTATCTATGCAGTAAGTTAAGCCCAACATTTAACTGGAGTATTTAGAACATTGTAAACTTTCCCTGGCCATCAGCTGTAGCATAATGCATATAATGTAACTTCCTCTCCTGGTACAGCATAAATAATGTTTGTTTTCAGAATTCAATCTGTTTATGTTAGCATTATAACCATTTCTTTTCTCCATTGCCCAGGTTGAAAAATATGCAAAAGTGGAAAAATCTATCAAACCTGATGACTCGCAACCTACTGTCTGGCCAGCAGATGTGAGTAATTAAAACCTTTTCTGCCCAATATTTATTTTATTATTTGTGTTATAGTGCAGTGCATGTGTGCAGTGTGAATTTAGTCTGAAAGCAGACCTGAAGGACATTTTAAAGGTACATTTTCCTCCAACTGCGTCACTATTTATTTTTTGGTGTCTCCTCTGGCAGTTTGAAGCTGCTTTCAAAAGTCTGACAAACATGCATGTTATGGGTAACTCAAATAATGGTAATGTGTATCACATGTAAAATGTAGAAGGAAGCTAAAAATAACTTTTCCAAAAGTACATATAAGAGTACTCAAGCATGTTGAGAATATACTATTTTCTCTATATATAACAGTATAACAGCCTCATCTTCAGTGTTATCAGCCATTTTAGGCTAAAGCTGGGCCATACACTGAACTGTAGGCTAAACAAACAAATTCCTCAATCAACGCTATGCGGATGGATGAATCTCCCACCACCGGCTTTCAAAATACTCAAACCACTGCTCTGATTGGGTACAGCTGCTTTTCGGTCAACAATTTTTCCACCCTTTGATTTTTCAGTCGAGGGATGTTGGGCGGGAGTTGGCTGAAATTCATACAGTGTATGGCCAGCCTAATGGAGGCCTTCACGATTGAAAAGTGTCTAGTGGGATAAACACCATCTGCACTGTAAGTTGTGTGTTGTACTAATGGGGAATGTTTGTGCAGGATTTTACACGGTCTTTCGGAAATGTATTTATTTTTTATTTTTTTCCTAGGATACAAAAGAGGATTATCTATTTGAATGTGAATCTGGAAGCCCATTCAACAGAGGAAAATTGACCATTTTCCAAAATACAGGCAATCCTTTGTATTTTGGTAAAATGCAGACTTCTAAAGAAGAAGAAGAAGATAACTTCCACCCTTCTTCACAGTGAGTTACTTTTATTTGTCTATTATAATTTAGGATAACCAGCAACTGTCAGTATCCTAAATTTTAAGTTTTTTTTTTTTTTTCCAAGTGCCTGGAGTAGTGAAGCCATGAAATAAAATGTAATAAATAAATCTGATCTGCTTAGATTACTACATTCATTGATCTTCCTGAATGTGAAACTGTTCTGAGGGGGGGATAGCTAGAAACAAATATCAGATACTAATGCAAACAGCTGTCGACAGCACACAGACAAGGACTGCTTCATCAAGAAGTCTACAGAGATTGCCTCACATGCTTTACTTCTTGGCACCACTCCAATAGCTTTGATGTTACCATTGCAATAAAATTAAGAAAAAAAAATTAAGTCCTTTTTACAAGTGGGTTGGTATTCTATAAGAGCAATATGTACAGGTGGCAAGCTTTATGCAGCATCCTAGATGCAGTTATTCTGCATCCAGGTACAACAGCTCTCCTGAAGATTACTTTTGCATATTAATGCAGATATTCTTACACATCATTGTAAATTGAAATTTGTGTAGATTCGCGTAATTTATTGGAATATTATTTTTTCCTTTTTAGATTTCTTATTGGATCAAGAATTGATATAGACAGGTAAGTGTATCTTTTTTTTCTTGTATAGAACTTGCTTTTAGACTCGGCTCACACTACTGCGACCTGGCCAGACGACTTTCTGGTGATTTTGTTGGCGACTTGAGTACTGCTTTGATGCAATTTTGAACCGACTTTGCCTTGTGCAGGTATGCAGAGATAACCGCATACAGGAAAATGCCAGTCACTGCCTGGGTAATCTTCATGTAATGTCTGATCCAAATCACATCAATATAGATGAGGCTCAGACTTGGAGGCGCCTTACATTAAAGTCTATGGGCACAAGTCGGATAGAAGTCGCCTTGAAGTAGTACAGGGACCTTTTCTAAAGTCGGAGCGACTTCAGTAATGCTAATTAAGACAGCTCTCATTGACCAACATGGGATTTGGGGTCTCACAAGTCAGATCCCAATTCACGGCAGTGTTAACTGAGCCTTAAACTGGATACGTTAATTTAAATGATTCAATCGCATTTTAAAACAGGGTTGAACAAATTTCTGGAAAATATTCTGTGCACCTAAAGATTTACAGCTGGTGCGTATTTCACTTGATTTTGTAACTGAATAATTTTTCACCTTTATATCGGGCTTGGGCACTAGGAACACACAGTTGCACATTTCTCGTTCTCATCTGCAAGCTTAATTTACATTCTCATGGCAAGAGGCAATTTTTATGTAGCATTAAAAAGGAGCATTACAGTGACAAATGGGTTTAATAGTGCATTATTGTAATATTATAGAAAGGTCCTCCCGTGTATTGCATTCGCATTTTTAAACTGAATCTTAAAGGATAAGTTCACCTTTTGTTACATGTTACACCCATAATCAGGATGTAACTTGTTACAAATACACCGGCTTCTGCACCCCCCTGACTCCCTATTGTGACAGGGAGCGGGGGATCTTCTACCCCTGCTTTTCTGTCACAATCTGAAAAGAACGTGGCTTCGCCCACCCAGCTGCATCATTCTGTGAATGGAAAACGACTTGGTCCAGTAGTTTTTTCGGCTGTCGGCTTGTGATTCTCAATGGACTACCATGTCGCTGTTGAGCGATGTTGTAGTTCATTGATGCTTCCTATTAGTGTGTAACAGCCTGACCATATGATGCACAGGCAGACAGCTTACACACAGTCTGCAAGAGCCCTGCATTGCACCCACAATCTGCTAATCGTGGGTGCAATGCTTTCCAGGCTCCCAATAAAAAAATGAAATAAATGCATTTTTTTTTTTTTTTTTTTTAGCTGCAAAAGATCTGCATTTATTATGTTTTTAAAAAGGTGAACTAATCTTTTAAAGTGGGAGTAAACTCCCATGCATGGCTTTTACCTATGGGTAAGCTTATAGTAAGGCTTACCTGTAGATACAGTAAATATTTCCTAAACATGCACTGTTTAGGAGATATTTACTTTTGATACAGGTGGTGATGTCACTGGCGCATGCGCTCTAAAGGAACAGCATACCATGCCATTCCTTCAGAGTCCTGTGCCGTGAACGGTGGCTTTCGGTGATGTCATTGTGGCTCTGGCCTCTCACACAGCCAGAGTGCGCGAAACCCGGAAGAAAGACTGGGTGACTATGGAAGCGCCTTCAGCAGTGACAGCGCGTCGCTGGGGGACTTCGTTTCAAAGTAAGTTTCACATAATGTGCTAGTATGCAATGCATATTAGCACATTATGGCATTGTCTTGCAGGATTTAAAAGAAACAAAAAAAAAAAAAAAAACAACATTTTAGTATCTCTTTAACAGGGCTAATGACCTCTCAATATAACAATGTTTGTTTGTGGCAGTTGGCTGCCCAAACACTAAGCAGTGATTGTAGGAGTAGTTTCCCCATACATGGTCTTATCTGGTATTTTCAATAGACCCAATTCTTTGTTAATTCTGAAGACTGTAGCTGTGAAAAGTTTATTAAACCATGCATCTTACCCGCTTTAAGGCTCAATTGTCCTTTTAAAGCATGTAACCAATAAACTCAAGTGGTTAATTAACAGTAAGGGGTATATTCATATAGAAATAAATGTGACTTTTAACAAACAACCACTGTTGTTCAATAAATCCCTGTCATTGAAAACACTTGCACTGTGAAGTTTCACCTACAGTGGATGTTTGGATATTGAGAAATCTAAACCTAAGTGATGAAGAGCTTAAAGAGGAACTGCAGTCTGCTCACATGATTTGTAATAAAACATCTTTGCCACTCCGAAGCTTCCCTCCAACCACTTTGCATATTATTTTATATATACTGTGATTCTGTACTTGCCAAATATGCTGCAGAAATCTCCCTCCAGTAAGTCTGGCTGCAACCATTTTAACTGTGGGTAGCTGAAGCTGCTGCCTGTTCACTTCCTGGATTTACACAGACATACAGAGGCACGCCTCCAGCCCTGCAGCTCTCATTGGCCCTCTTATGACTCACCCCCCTCCCTTCCTGGCAAACACTCACAAGAGCGATAGCTGTGCATGATGTCATAAGCCTAGGCATTTTACCAGACAAGAAACAGGAAGCGTTGTATAAGGTATTTACTGGCAGAAAAAAAAATGTTTTACTATCCAAAGGTAAAACAACAAGGACAGAAGATTTAATAGATGGAAAGATGAAAAAATTACTGAAGTTCTGCATTAAGTTGATTGTAGCTCTGGTTTGGCTGGAGCAATGTCAGAGACCACAGTGTGCGTTGGCCATCAGCTGCATCCTCTGATACAGCATCAGAGTATTCAGCTAGGGTAACTTTTAAACATCTTACGATTATTATTGTTACGCTTTTTTTACAGTTAATTTTTTTCATGCGCCTAAATTTAAAAAAAAAAACAAAAAAAAACAGTTTGGCCTATGGTGTGAAGATTATTTGCCAAAGTTTACTTAATAATTGGCATGCTATAAACTACATAAAAACTGCTATAAAGGCCTGTTGAACCACAGACCTGTTAACCTAGACAGATACACCTTTAAATTCCTAAACCATTTATTTATGGCCACAAAGAAAACGATAGCAAAGGCCTAGAAAACACAAACTCCTGGAATCTCTTAAAACCAGATTGTGGCAAACCATCGTTTATGAAAAACTGATGGCCAAACGCGGATAAAATGGCTTTATGGGCTCATTCACAGGGGTACTTAGCCCTGCACGGCATGAAGAGCCTTTTACTTTTTGAGCTACTGTTGAGCTGCATGCAGGCAGCCCATATAAAGTGAATGGATATGCATCTGCTGTACACTCTCACCCCCACAACTGAGTTTGACAGATATGTAGTAATGGGTGCACAGACCCAGATGCGCAGGCTCTTTGGTGGGGGTTAACCGGTAACCGTTTCCATATACAATAATAATCTGTGCACATGTTGTCATAATTGTTTCCCCACAGAGTGGTCAATCAATATCTTGAATTGTTTAAAAATGAGTCCAAAGGTTTTGTGAAGATGACACACGATGCTGGAGGAGTTGCAAGCCAAAATCCTGTGTCACCAGGCAAGGAAATTGAGGTTTGTGAAATGATCTTGCTAATAACAGTCCCTGTCACCTACATCTGGGTGGAAATTAAATGTTATGTGTAGATGTTTGCTAGGACTTGTAATACGTTTGGGGATATCCTGTTCTATGTGACTAAAGAGACTAAGGCCCCATACACACTATTAGATTTTCTGCAGATTTTTGTCTTCTAATAGTGTGTATGGGGCTTAAGTAACGAGTCACATGTAACGTTATACTATGACTTGCTTTCATGCATGTCCTCCAGCTGGTGTAGATTTGGCAATTGGGAGGCATGTCTGGTCGTTAGTGACTCGATTGCAGTATAATTCTGTGTCGAGTGATAAACTTAATAGCTATTCTTTCTGTGAGTGAACCTGTTGGTGAATAGCTTGTCATAATACCCCAGCTGCATAAAGATGATGATCATGGGAGAAAACCGTGAATTACGAAGCTTATTTCATTGTATCTATTCAGGCAAATGCAATGACAATGGTACTTTTAGCCTATTTTCTATGCCTTTTTTATGGGTGTTTTGTGAAGGATGCTTTGGCATGTAGTGGAATCCTAAAATGTTGTTCATAAAGGAAAGTTTTTTTTAAAGGTTTTGGCTTAGTTTTATTTTAATAAATTATTGGGGGTTTTTTTTATAGCTTTTTCTTTAACTATATGTTACAAGTTTTGTGTTACAAATACATTTAAAACATGACAAAGGATTTCCAGAGAATAGGGGGTTATCTAAAAAGCACATCAATAATTATCACCTTTCAGGCAGTCTGGCTTTCATCATCCTGAATGAGGTATGAGTCACTGCTCTGACAATACACTTCTGTGAGCAAATCTCAGCTTGATTTATCGAGCTGTGTAAGCAATTAATTTCTACATCAGCTGGAATAGGTAACATAAACTTAATTTGCTGGCTTAAAAGAGGAATGCCAAGTGTGTGTGTGTGTGTGTGTGTGTGTGTGTGTGTGTGTGTGTGTGTGTATATATATATATATATATATATCTATATATATATATATATATATATATATATATATATATATATATATATATATATATATAGATATATATATATATATAGATATATATATATAGATATATATATATATATATATATATATATATATATATATATATCTCTCTCCGCTCACAGGGGGATTAAACGCTGGCATACAAAAATGGTGTTTGGTCCAGCCCAGAATCTTACTACCAGCATTAATTTTTTTTTTTTTTTTTTTGCTATTGTCCTAAAAGAATTAACATCATTTCTTCAGCTCTGCTGGTTTAAACACTAACCCATTTTTTTCACTCTTTTACTCTTGTGATCTCTACACTGTTGTAGTTATGTCCTTCTGGTTGAAGCTATCCAGTCTTCCTCAGATTGGGTTTTGGAGCACATGCAGACCCTGTAGGATTGCACTTTGCAGGGATAGTCTGGAAGTCACCTTTGAACACTGGGTTCTCTGTAGGATGCTTCTAAGACTCTGTTCTAGTAAAAATTACCTGAGGAGCACTTTTCAGGGTCAGAGTGTCTGGCCTATTGAGTGGGCCGGCCCAGACAAACACTGGTAGCTACCTCACTTAAATAGGTTGCTGGGCACCTTTATTTCCCATTCCTACCATGGTGGGGCTGAGTGCTGACATAATCCTCAGGGTGTAGTGTTGCAGGTATTCTTTCTAGCCATACAGCATTAAGGGAGAATATCCCCGCTGTTGCTTCTGTGTGCAAAGAATTGTGTGGAACTTAGATCTTCGACGTGTCTTTGCTGCCCATCAGCAGTGATTATGGTCACCTCCAGCCATCCGGCCTTGCCTCCCACCCTGAACCTTCCTGATTCTAGATACTGGAGGAACAATCCCTCTTTTCCATGTGCCCCAGGCTCACTAACGGTTTTGGGGCTGCCTGAAGTGAGCCTACTGACATTGCTCTGCAGCTTGGAGTCATGTTTCTCTCTTGTAGTCTGTCTCGTCTTCTGACTCTTCCTTTGCTCGGTCAGATGTGGCTTTTCCCCCTGCTGTGTTCACTGGAGTTTTTACTATGGTTTTGCAAGACGTTATGGCCCAAATCACCCAGTTATTCACTTTGATCATAGACAGGGCATGCTGTTAAGTCATGGGGCCCCATACAGCCTACCTAGCAGGGGCCCCCCAAATGACGGGTGGGGCCTGAGCACCCCTCCCCCTAGTCCACAGGCAGCCAGTGGAGAAGGAGGCAGTTTGGACTGTAGTAGAGAAGTGTGTGTGTGTTTGTGTGTTTCAGGAGTATGTACCATTCAGTGTGCACGAGTCAGGGGTATGTACATAGTTCAGGGGTCAGAAGTGTTTAATATACAGAGTGCAGGAATGAGGAGTGGGTAATGTACATGGTTCAGTGGCCAAGAATGGGTAATGTACAGTTCAGTCAGAGGTCAGGCTTCTTCTACCTGGGATCCTTGTGCAGTGCTTCTCCTGGGGGGAGGGGGGTACCTCCTTTAGCTGGGAGCCCAGGGACAGGCCAGGAGCTGAGCACCTGCAAAATATTCTTCTTTCCTCCAGGGCGTAGAGTTGGACAGCGGGAGCCAAGGGGCAGAAGAGAACTACTTAACCACTTTTGGGTTAAAGCAGAGTAATCTGCAGCCTTATGTTCAGACTATTAAAGTCCCGGCCAGCCCGGGCGTGTTGATATAGGAGAGGTTGGGACTTTAATGTAATAGTCTGGACATGCAGCTGCAGATTACTCTGCTTTAACCCAAAAGTGGTTAAGTAGTTCTCTTTTGCCCATCCCCTGGGCCCATGCACACTAAGGCATGGGATCCAGGGAAATGTTTTTGAAAAAAGTTGAAGGGAGCAGGATTGATAGATCAGTGTCCATAATTTGGGAGTCCCCTCTCTGTCTCTGGGCCCCCATGCTGAATTGGCAGGGCCAGGCCCGGTACAGTAGGGCTGGTGTTCGCTAGAGTTACCCATAAATGCATAATTTACAAATTGAGGTCTGTTGACCTGGATGATGGTGTCTGTACCTGGATAGAAAACTGGTTAGAGGGGCACGTTTCAAGGGTGGCGATAAATGATGTGTACTCAGAATGGTCTGTTGTTGTGAGCGGGGTTCCCCAAGGCTTTGTCCTGGGACCAATCCTTTTTTAAATGTATTCATGAATGATAGAGGTTGGTATAAATAGTTCTATCTCTGCATTTGATATTAATGCAAAGCTATTCTTTTCAAGAAAACCTCAAAAAAATAAATAGGGTGGGTAACTACTACATGGCAAATTAAGATTACTGTTGCAAAATGTAAAAAGTAGTCCATGTGGGGACTAAAAATATGAATGCGAGATTTTCATTAAGGGGAGAACCTATGTGGGAATCTAGGATGGAAAAAGATCTGGGGGTCCGAATGCCGTCCAGTTCTGGTCACCAGTCCTCAGGAAGGATGTGCTGGAACTGGAGAGAGTCCAGAGAAGGACAACAAAACTAATAAGAGGACTGGATGACCTCCGTTACAAGGAATGACTGCAAGCATTAAACCTAATTCTCCCTGGAGAAGAGACACTCAAGGCGATATGGTGGCAATATACTGTACAAGTATTACAATGGTGATTCTAGCATAGGGAGAAAACTATTCAGTCTCAGGTCGCTTAAGAGGACATGTGGCCATCCAATCAAGTTGGATGAGAAGTGGTTTAACCTTAAACTATGTAGGGTTTCTTTATTGTCAGAGGATGCAGAATTCCCCTTCACAGTTTGTGGTGTCAGTAATTAAAAAAAAACTCTTATGCCGCGTACACACGATCGGACTTTCTGGCATACTTGGTCCGGCACACTTTCCGACGGACTTTGTCTGCCAGATGCGCCGGACTTTAAAACAGACGGACTTGCCCACAAATGACCGGACTTTCCGGCGGGCTAAATCCGGACAAGTCCGTTCATTTTGAACGTGACTCGGGTACGACGGGACTAGAAAAGGAAGTCAATCTTGCCGCTTTTATCGGCGAGATTGACACCTTGCGAGCCCCGTCGCGGGTCATGCCAGGCCCTTAGGTCTAGTATGGATTATAAAGGGAAGCCCCTACGCCGAAAAACGGTGTGGGGGTCCCCCCCTAAAATCCATACCAGACCCCGATCTGAGCACGCAGCCTGGCCGGTCAGGAAAGGGGGTGGGGACGAGCGAGCGCCCCCCCCCTCCTGAACCGTACCAGGCCGCATGCCCTCAATATGGGGGGGTGGGTGCTTTGGGGGAGGGGGCACCCTGCGGGGCCCCCCTCCCCAAAGCACCTTGTCCCCATGTTGATGAGGACAAGGGCCTCTTCCCGACAACCCTGGCCGTTGGTTGTCAGGGTCTGCGGGCGGGGGGCTTATCGGAATCCGGGAGCCCCCTATAATAAGAGGGCCCCCAGATCCCGGCCCCCCACCCTATGTGAATGAGTATGGGATACATGGTACCCCTACCTATCCACCTAGGGAAAAAGTGTCAATAATAAAACACACTACACAGGTTTTTAAAATAATTTATTAAACGGCTCCGGGGGGGTCTTCTTCCGGCTCCGGGGGGGTCTTCTTCCGGCTTCGGGGCTCTTCCTCCGGCTTCGGGGCTCTTCCTTTGGCTTAGGGGGTCCCTCTGGTTCCTCTTCTCCCGGCGTCCGGTTGGTTCTTCTCCGCTCTCTCCGGCCTCTTCTCCCGGTGTTCCAGTTCTTCGTCCGGCTCCTCCGCTGTCTTCAGGCCGTTCTCTTGCCAGCGGAGGTCCAGACTTCTGTGCTTCTGGGCTTCTTGTCTTCTTCCCTCTTCTCTTCTCCAGATGTTGACACGACGGTCTCTCTGGCTTCGGGGGGGGGGGGGGCTCGTCTGTCCCCACCCCCTTTCCTGACCAGCCGGGCTGCGTGCTCGGATCGGGGTCTGGTATGCATTTTAGGGGGGACCCCACGTCGTTTCTTCGGCGTAGGGGTTTCCCTTTATAATCCATACCAGACGTAAGGGCCTGGTATGCCCCGCGCTCGCCGCAATAGGAAAATTTGTTTTTCCTATTGCAGCGAGCACGAAATGCAATACCCTGCCCTTGCGTCGTATCTGGTCCGTTGGACCAGCATACAGACGAGCGGGCTTTCCGTCGGACCAGCACACAGACGAGCGGACTTTCCGCCAGAAACTGAGTCCGACGGAAAGATTTAAAACATGTTTCAAATCTAGGCTTGGCAGGTTTATGGGAAAAAGTCCACCAGAAAAGTCCGCCGGAGCCTACACACGGTCGGATTGTTCGTCGGACTCTGGTCCTCCATGCCAAGTATGCCGGAAAGTCCGCTCGTGTGTACGCGGCATTAGATGGGCATCTTAGCGATTGCAATACACAGGGAAATGGTATTGACATAAACACGTGCACACAAACCCACTTGCATTCACACAGGTTGAACTGGATGGACTGGAGTCTTTATTTAACTTTACCAACTATGTAACATTCTGTCATTGTCAGTCCGGAATATGGACATATCAATTTGGTTGCTGCCGAGGACCAAGTTGTCCCTGGTTTGGTGGCTCAGGAAACCTGCTCTGGAATCAAGGAATCTCCCTTTTTTTGTTCTTTGGAATTCCTCACAATGGATGACATCTTCTCAGGAGGAATCCTGGGCACTCTGTCGTTGCAGGGGGCTTGGTTGCCTGAGAAATTTCATCTCCTGGTTGACATCTGGAAGCTTCTAACAATTTGGCATCACTGGTGCGTTGGACCTGAGGATCATGTGATCTTGATTCAGTCGAACACACCCGGACAGTGGCGTACATTAACTATCAGGGAGCAAACAGATATCTCACCATAGCAGGAGAGGTAGATCAGATCCTGTTCTGAGCAGAACCTCACATTCCAGGCTTGTCAGCGATGTACATTTCAGGTGTAGATAATTGGCAGGCAGATTTCCTCAGTTAGCAGTGTCTGGACCCGGGGGAGTGGTCCCTCCTCTGAGCAGTATTCCATGAGCTGTGTTGTTGGTGGGGACAGATATGGACCTCCCAAGTAAGTAACAAACTGAAAAGGTTTTTCTCCAGATACAGGAATCTTTTAGCAGACGCAATGGATGCTCTGGTGACTTTTTGGCAACAGTACACTGTGATCTGCCTTTCCTCCCCTGAAACCTTTTTCTTGTGTGCTTCAGAGACGCGAGAGGGTACTCCTCTTTTGCTCTGGTTTGGCTCAAGTGGATATGGTACGCAGACCTGGTAAGCCTCTTGGCGGATTCTACCAGATCGTCCAAAATTTCTTTCTCGAGCACTCAAGCACTATCTTGCTTTGCGGTCACTGGCTTGAACTGTTGAAGCCCAGGTTCTGAGAGGCAGAGGCATCTCAGTGGTTTCTGCAATGTTAAAAACTAGGATGTCAACTTTTCACAAGATCTGTCACCGGACATGGAAAGGATACTTTAGTGAGTTTAAGTCTCAGGGTTTTCACCCTAGGGGTTTCTCCATGGTACAGATCCTCTCCTTTTACATCCAGGTCTGGACCAGCTTTTGTCTCCTAGCACTATTTAGGGTCAGGTTGCTGCTCTTTCTATCTTGTTTCAGAGACTGTTGGCCATTCCTTGATTATAAATCTTGTACAGTATCCCCCTTGTATCCTCCCCTATTAGTTCCCCTGTGATTCCATGGGATCTGAATCTGGTTCTTTGGTTCTCACTTCAGAAACTGTCATTTGAAAACATTAGAGACATTCCTCTCTATGCTTTCACCCACAAGGTGTATTTGTAGCCATCACCTCTGCAAGGCTTGTGTCCGAACTGGCAGCCTTACTCTGCAAGAAACTTTTTCTGGTTTTGTATAGGGAAAAGATGTGTTGAGCCCTGTACTTCCTTCCTGCCTAATGTAATTTCTGCCTGTCGCCTCAGCCAGGGCATCGTTCTTCCATCCCTCTGCCTGACTTAAGTTCGACAAGGAAATTTCCCTCCTTTGTGTGGATGTGATTTGGGCTCTGAGAGTCTATCTCTAAGCCACTGCTTCTTTCCCTTTTTGATGACCTTTTTGTCATTTCGGATGGCCCCGTAAGGGTGCACTGACTTGCTTGCTTGGCATTGAGCTTGCTGTAAAAGCCTTTCTAGGAATCCATTGAGGGATAGATCTCTCTGTGTTTATGATCATACTCTCCATACTGCTTTTCTACATAATTGAGGCATGCTGGTAGTAGGCGAGTAGAAAGCATACTTTTGGATTGGCCTACTTTTTTTAAAAAATTTTAATTTGCCAGTATGACTATCTGCATCCCTCAATGGACTTCAAGAAAAATCAAACACAAAATCCTATTTTTTTATTTACTTGACTAAAAAAGAAACAATTTTTTTTTTCTTAAAATTTTAAGTTTTTTTTTCAATCCTTGCTAAAATAACAAATATATGCACAGAACAACATGTGTCCTTTTTTAATTGATGCTATTTTATATCTGTTTCTTACCTCTTATACGAATGATTATATATAGATATATGTATATATATATATATATATATGTGTGTGTGTGTGTGTGTGTGTATGTATGTATGTATGTATGTATGTATGTATGTATATGGGGTTTTTTATTTTCATAATTCTGTTTATTTTATTTTATAGGCGGACGGTATCACAGGTTCTATCCAGTCCTCTGTACTGGGGAAAGGTGTCAAACACAGGCCACCTCCCATTAAACTTCCTTCCAACGCTGGCAATAACTCTTCAGGTATATTTCTCTTCATTAGCTTTTTTTTTTTTAAAGTGCAATATTGTAATTGTGGGTGAATATGTTGCACTGAATTCCCCCTGGTTTCTTATATCTTTGTAGTATCCTGATGGTAAGATCTCTCCCTTTTTGGATGTCATGATTTAACACACACACACACTCTGTAGAGATTTTTACTCCCTCTTTTCCTGTAATGTAAAATTCAAACCAAAGAATCACAAAGTTTGCCTGGGCGAATAAGGCACCACAGGGCACCTAGGATAAATAGTTGACAGAGATGGCCTGTATTAAAAAATAATGCATTTGGCACATGTGCCCTAAATGTTTTTACTCTCTGGTGCCCCTGTGATTGGCTTGTCTTTAATATTGGAATTCCTATATGATCCTGAGTCGCTTTGCATTCCTTTCTAAAAGGGTTGTAGAAGGTAGACACCATTGTCGTGTCTATGGGCTTAGGAGCCATTAAAGGCTGGAGCTACCCAAAGTTGATTTTTATAGTTTCAGCAGGATTCCTGGAAGATTAAAGAGCCACTGTTATTTTGCCAATTCAGGGCAAAGTGACTTGGTCCTCTAAATGGGTAAAACTACAACAACTTTATAAGCACCCAAAGGCTTATTTTATCAGACAGATATTTTCGAATTGCAGAGACTGAGACTCTGACTCCCTTATTTGAATTCTTAATAGCCTACATGGTTGGCAGATTTGGAAACGGCTGGTGATTCAACACAACTGCATCCACTTGAAACTGAGATGTCTGCCCTACTTCCTTAAAGAGTAGGGGGAACACTTACATTTTTTGTCAGGTTTTTATTTCTGTCTGTGACCCCACTGGGGAGGTTTTTACTCAGTGCTTCTTCATATCTTACATAGGCTTTACTCTGACACTTGTGCAAGATAATAACTATAGAATCAGAATAAAAACATCAGAATTTCTAATGCATCCTCATTATCTATTAAAAATGGGGATTTCCCATCACCAAAAACGGTGATTGGAAATGGGCTTTTAACCAGTTCCGCCCTCACACCTATACGCTCCCCTATGGACTAGTTCTGACATTTTTGCTATGGGTGTGTTTTTTTTTTTTTTTTTCACATTAGTTTTGTCATTAACCACTTGCCCTCCGGAAGATTTACCTCCCTTCATGACCAGGCCATTTTTTGACACTGTTACTGACAATTGTGCGGTTATTCAACGCTGTACGCAAATTAAATTTATATAATTTTTTTCCCACGAATAGAGCTTTCTTTTGGTGATGGTTTATCACCACTGGGTTTTTTATTTTTTTTGTGCTATAAACCAAAAAAGGCTGACAGTTTTTGGGGAAAAAAAAAACTATTTTTTACTTTCTATAAAACATAGCCAATTAAAAATGTAAAAAATCGAATTTCTTTAAAAAAAATTAGGTCCATATGTATTCTGCTACATTTACATTTTGTTTGTAGCTGCTGACTTTTTTAAAAAAATTAAAAATTCAGGGTGGAACTCCGCTTTAAGTAAGATATAAGTAATGCATATATATATTTTTTTTTTTTAGGAAAAGCAAGGCTTTCATTTGGCAATACTGTCTGTCAAAAATTGTTTTATTTTTGATGCAAAGCATTAAAGCTGCACGATTACTCGTCAATCGTTATCGCAATTTTTTTTCCCCGTTGCGATCTTGACAAAAGTGTTTCACGATTCTTAATATGCAAAGAATTCTCTCTGCTCTTCTGAAGCCACAGCCCTCAAAAGAAAGGAAGAAAAAACAGGCAGTCTGCCAAGAATCACAACATTCTTTAGCAGTGGAACTTAAGTATAAACATTGTAACAATTTGTCAAAGGAATAGTCCTCATGTGTAAATGAGGAAAGTTTAACCACCTAAACACTAAACCTTTTTCTGACATTTGTTGGTTTCAAGTTAAAATCATTATTTTCTTCTAGAAAATTACTTAGAACTCCCAAACATTTTATATATATATATAATATATAATATTTTTTTTTTAGTAGAGACCCTAGAGAATAAAATGGTTGTTGCAATATTTTATGTCACACTGTATTTGCACAGCAGTCTTTCAAATGCAATTTTTTTTTGGGAAAAAATTACTTTAATGAATTAAAAAAAAAGTAAAAAAGAAACTAAGTGCGCTACCTACAGTAATGTGAGTGAAATCTAATAAATTATGAATGAATAAATGTTGGATAAAATAAACAGTCCATCAAAAGGCTAAGTAATGTCCTAATATAGGAGGTGTTTTAGGGACAAATTCTTCACTTGGAACAGTGCCGCCTTCACCACAACTCTTCACAGGTCAAGCAAAGGTAAAGATAGGCTGCTTACGAGATATGCTGGATCCCTATTACAGAGATCTTTCAGGCTCAGGATAGTTGGCTCCACAACCAGAAAACAGCTGATCCGAATTCAAACAAAATTCCCAGTTCTCAGCGCTGGAGTGGCAACCAGGAATGTTCTTTTTATATCCACTGCTCCAACAATGCCACTCGTGACATAGAGTAAAACATTTAAGAAGAGGAAGAGAGACGCTTCATGGTGCAGTAGGTTAAAATCCTTGGTGCAGTAGAAGCCGACCAGCTGGTATGTGGCGACGTCAGGTCCTCAAGCTCCACCCAACGCTGCGTTTCTCCGTAAGAGGCATCGCCCAGGAGAGCCTCCTCTCCCAGGCGATGCCTCTTACGGAGAAACGCAGCGTCGGGTGGAGCTTGAGGACCTGACGTCACCACATACCAGCTGGTCGGCTTCTGCCATGGCTGAGTAGTTTTTGTTTGCAACTGTGTTTGCTTTGCTTTTGATGTCAGTCGTCCGTCATGTGGAATAAAGGATTTTTAACCACTGCACCATGAAGTGTCTCTCTTCCTCTTCTTAAATGTTTTACTCTATGTCACGAGCAGCATTGTTGGAGCAGTGGATATAAAAAGAACATTCCTGGTTGCCGCTCCAGCGCTGAGAACTGCCGGACGTGGAGGGAATTTTTTTTTAATTCGGATCAGCTGTTTTCTGGTTGTGGAGCCAGCTATCCTGAGCCTGAAAGATCTCTGTAATAGGGATCGAGCATATCTGATAAGCAGCCTATCTTTTCCTTTGCTTGACCTGTGAAGAGTTGTGGTGAAGATGGCACTGTTCCAAGTAAAGAATTTGTCCCTAAAACACCTCCTATATTAGCACATTACTTAGCCTTTTAATGGACTGTTTATTTTATCCAACATTTATTCATTCATAATTTATTAGATTTCACTCACATTACTGTAGAAAGCGCACTTAGTTTCTTTTTTACTTTTAGTTTAAACCTCATATTCAAGGTTTTCTATGTTGCAGCAGCTTTTGTCACTATAATTTTGTAAGTTATTTTAGCAAGTATTATTATATATGGTTTATTGATTTGTTTTGAGGGTAGCGCGGATTGTTCATCTTACAACCAGTAAAGTTAGCCCATTTTTTTTTTGTATAATGTGAAAGCTTTTACGTTGCGAGAATCGTGATCATTTTATTCTAAGCAAAAAAATCGAAATTCTCATTTTGGCCAGAATCATGCAGCTCTACGATGCATAAACACAAACGAAGAAAAAAAATTGAAAAATACACTTATTTTTTACTTGTCAGGATGTTTTAACTGACCTAATTTGCACTTTAAAGCTCATCCCTTATACTGTATATAATAAACAGAATAGATACAGAATGAACAACCTCTTCTACAGCTGCTGCATTTACACAGCAACTTCTGACTGTCATTTTGACAGCCAGTATTTGCTGGCAAGTGTAAGAGGGTTAGGAGTTGCATCAGGGCAGAAGGACAGAGCATACTGCATGTGACTGATGGACTTTGATGAAGTTCTTCTGGGCATGTATTACACACCCAGTGTCCACAACTTGCTAGGAATTACTGCTTCAATAGTGCGTTGATGGTTCTTAGTACTTTTTTTTTTTTTTTCTGTCATTGCGATTTTTGTTTGTTTTTTTTTTTTATGTTTTTTTTTTTTTCAGGTAATATATTTAGTCCCCTACAGGCGAGTGGCCACCTAAAATCTACAACCCCTCCTCCATCTAAACCACCAAGTATCTCTCGAAAACAGTCTGTGGACCTTAATCAAGTCAGCATGCTCTCGCCAGCCGCTATGTCACCAGCCAGCTCATCACAAAGTGAGTCACGCCCTAAATTCTCCATTAAATCTCCATAGGCCTTTGATGTAGAGGTCTTCAAGATTAAACCCTTCTTTCTAATGGATTGGTGACACCAACGTGTATGCTTGTGTGCACTCTTTAATGCTTGTAAAAGCCTTGTAGACTTGATAGCAATATGTTCTGTTAACTGTATGTATTTTGTGTTTTTTAATGTAATTGTGTGTTTTATTTTTTATTTTGATATACGCTTATATATTTTGTTTTTTCCTTTTCACTGTATGCACTCTTTGTGTGTACGTATTTATAATGGAAAATTGCTAGAATGACTTGTGTTTTTATGCTTTAAAAAAATGCAATGCAAACCAGGTATTCAGTGTGACAAAAGGAAATGCAGTGTATTTTTATTTTTATTTTTTTTGGATTGGAATTTTAGAAGCTGCTGATTTTAAAGAGAAAACAAGCTAAGCTTTATTGTTTTTTTGTATGTGTAAAACCTCACAGCATGTCAAGTAGTTGACAAAAACCCAGTATTGGCTTTTTGAACTATATTTACTTTATATAATCATTTTTATGTTTTTAATAATATATATATATTTAATATTGCCTCACAGGTATTAAACTTTGAATACATCAAAGCTGCTGGATATGTGCAAAATGACTACAGGTCATTGCAACTTCCATATATATTTTTTTTAAATACTTTGGTTGCATTGAAGTCAGCCAAGCCTTTGTAATGATGTGTGTTGCAGGCAAGATTGGCTTTTAAATGAGACATTAATGGGTTTAAAGAGCAAGACCACCCAAACCTGATGACTCAGTATTGTATGGATACAGTTAGATTGTGCCACCTTGTGGGTTTATCACATTCAAAGACCATAGCAGAAGTTTCCCCTATTACCTCAACTTCACCCCTCTCCATGACAACATATAGTTTTGTCCTGCTTCAGTTTATAAAGCAATGTTGTCAAACAACTGCTTCTGGTTTCCCTATGAATTGATAGGGAAAGTGACCATGTAGCTCAAAGTGTTACTAAACCCACTATATCTGGTCTCCCACCGTACACAGAACATGGAAATTCAATTATTTTAGTTAAATATAAACTGCTAAATACCTTTTCTCATCAGTAGTATATAGCAATCTTATGATTTCTATCAGTGTCTGGTTAAACCTAGTCCTGACTAGTCCTATGAGGCTGCAGGACCCCTGATGCTCTGTCTGGACAGTGCTAATTGGCCCTGTTCTGATCACATGCACCCTCCCAAGAAAAAAAAAAACTCTCTAGCAATACACACCAAACTGAGCATGTGCAGAGTGCCACCAAGGCTCTGTACTGTCAGAAGATGGATTGGGGGCAGTAAAAGAAGGGGAGAATCAGAGAAGACAGGATCAAACAGCCTTTTTGCACAATGCGCAGGATTAACCCCTTAAGTTCCACAGTGAGTATAACAAGCATGCTTTACTGCATGTATAGGTTGATTTTACTGTTGTGGGTTTAGTAACAATTTAATCAATAGTGAAATGTGACCTACTCCCAGATGCAAGGCATAGATGTGATGCCATGGAACCCCATTAGGATTAATGGTTTGACATGCATTTGAAACAAGCATCAAAGGCAGGTCAGCATAACCCCATTGACTTTAAGCAGTGCACATGTCAGTTCAGAGGTTGTGTTCCATCTGCTTTGCGCTGTGCTTCATTTCTTCAGCTGCAGCATGCCCTATTGTGGTGCATTTGACTTGTAGGCAAAGTATATCAAACCAAACACAACCTTTTCTACACAATGCTTTATTTTTCATTCAAATGCATACATGTGCTTAAATGTAAAATGCAGCATTTGTCTAGAATGCCCATCAATATAATCCTTTAGAGAGGTAATGCTTATTTAAAGCTAATTTACATAGCCGATAGAACCCAATGGTGTGTAGCACAAAACTTGGATATCAGTGTTTGGTGGGCTTCTACTGTAAAGCCCAATTGAACTTTCAGTTTACATCAGCTACATACTTTCCAACTGCATATAAATAAAAGGTATTCACAGTCTACAATTCACTTTTCACTTTTTTTTTTTTTTTAAAGAAACAGCCACACACTTAGTGTTAAAGTCAGTCCAGTGATAGCATACTGTAGAGAATGACCTATGCACTCTGTGTGGAAGCAGTGATCTCTCTGCAGAGTTTTGACTTGCTCCCTTCTACATCAGAACTATCGTTGTTCATTTGGCAAATCTCTAGTTTCCTTCTAATTGGAGAGATCTAGCTCTGACTATGTAGGGAGGCGTGTTGGACCCTTGCAAATAGGATCCTTGCTTCCACTCAGAGCACGGGTCCCTCTCAGTAGCATGCTGCCAGGGATAGCCTTTCCTACTCCGTCTGTGGCTGCTTTCTAAAGTAAACAAATTGTAAGACTTTGTACACCTTTTTGTTTTCAATACATCTACAATGTATTTAGCTGATTTTAAACTGGAAGTTCAGGTAGGCTTTTATTGTTGCCTGTGTCTGGATTTGGAAAAGCTGCATTGATTGTTTGACAATGATTTTTAAAGAAAAAGAAATACAAACATGTTAACATTTAAAAAAAAAAAAAAAAAATTACGTTTTTGTTTGGAAAATGAGAATGTTTGCTTCAACTGCCGATATTTTGGCTCGACTAACAAAGCATTATATTTCTATGATTTGTTTTGCTATTAAATGGGTTTGAAGCATTTGCGACCTGTTAATGAGGTGTTTTCTTTTCGTCTTTTTGTAGCAAGTCTGTGTTGTCTTGCCTTTGTGAAACAAGTGTGTCACATCTTTGACGTTCTTACTTATTAATCATTTTATATTAATCTTCATCACTATTTTTTATTAAGCATGGTAATTTTTTTTAATATTTTTTTTTTCTCACTTTTTAAACAAATGTGTTTTGTACTAGTGCTCTTTTATTTTTCTCAATGAGCAGGATCTGGAACACCCAAACCATCTACTCCTACACCAACCAACACCCCATCATCGACACCGCATCCACCCGATGTTTCCAGCTCCGCTCCTATCACTCCTTCTGTCACCCCCACACCCCAAGACTCGAGCTTTAGTTCACAGCAGCCTACATTGATAGCACCGTTTGCTCAGCAGCAAATGTCTCTGAGTCAGGGGTTACCTGTAATGACCATTCCACTGTCTACCATGGTAACATCTATTACTACTGGAACTGCCTCCACCCAAGTTATGACAAATCCTGCTGGACTTAATATCATCAATGTAGTTGGATGGTAAGTTCCCTTCATCTTGACACTGCAGCTTTTGCATCTCTTTAACAGATCAGGTTCTGTGCTCTGCATTGTTTTTCTTCAAAAATATTTTTATATTTATTTAGGAAAAAATTGATAAATTCTTTGTTTCTGAAGCATGTGTGCTGCTCAGAACTACCTGTCAGATTTTAGAGATTATATTCCCACTGTCAGGTGGAGATAGGAGAAATTGAGCAGTACAGACACGTTCTTCTTTCCAGCTTTTATGAATTTTACAGTGGTTTTCGGGTCTGTGGTTGGGGTACAACATTTAACTTTACTTATTACTCTTGCTATTGTTGATAATGTGACAAGGATTTTATGGTTTCAGTCTCGACTTGCTGAAATGACAGAAGTGTGGTGTGATATTTTTCACATTAAGACACCTACGCCATAAGAAATGTTTCCTCTTCTTTTTTTTTTTTTTATTGTTACATTTTGTCCTGCCGGTACTTTTAATCACATCAAGATGACCATTGGGCTTTGTAAATTTGAAAAGGTCTTGTAGGACAAGTAGTCTATAGGTTATTTAATGCTGAATCATGTGACCACCACTTCTTCTTCTTCTTCTGTCCATCCCAATGTCCTATTCTCAAATGTAACCCTTTCCTTTGCCCATGCACAGCAAGGTAAAAGATCATGTAGCACCCCCTTTCCTCAGCTGCATACACTCTCCTTTCAATCTCTCCACCACTGCTCTGTTCAGTTCTGCCAGGAGTGAAAAAGAAATAACCAGGTATGAATGAACATGTGATTTACTCCACCTCTCTCATGTCATGTGACAGCCCCAATGCCATATGATTGGCCTACAATGCCACAGGGAAGCAGGAAAGGAGCCCATAGTCCCGTGTAAGCTCTGACCTAGTGGTTTGAAGTTGCACATGGATTTATTTCCTCAGTCCCAGTATCTAAATTAAATAGTGGAGGGTTGAAGAAAGGTGAGTGTAAGCTGCTTGGGAGGTGAGGAAGGTAAAGCTGAACTCTAGGCAACATAAATATTGTCAAGATACAGGTGCTGTGAGAATTCTTAGGCCCCTTTCACACGAGTGGACCTATCGGGTCTGCCTGTCAGTTTTTCAGGCAAACCCGATCGAACCCTCCATGGGATCAGAGGCTGAAAACTGATGTACAATATAATGATAATAAATTAAAATAAATACAAACAGACTATAGACTTGGATAAAAATGGCCGTGGTCCTTTATTATTGGCATAATAAAAAATACCAATTAGCTTTCTAAAATCATACCAAAACAATAATAGTTCAGCCATCAAAGCTCGAACTATATTCAAACAATTAAACCAAATAGTTCAGCCATTAAAGCTCGAACCATATATATATACGTCTTTAACGTTAGTACACCATACCCCCTTACAGCAGAAAGGACCAGCCACATAACAAGAACCACGACATAGGGAGGGAGGGAGGGATGTTTCTTCTTGAAGTGCTGCCGTTGGTCTGATGACCGTTAATATTCTTCTTTCTTCTTATTGGTACTTCTAGTCACCTGACCTTTCTTAGAAGCTTCCAGAATTTTTTAATAAAGTTTATTGATAACAGTTAACTGATCAATAATTAACACTACAATAACTGCCTATTTGTTTCAGTCCCTGTTCCCATAGGCAGGGGTCGCTAATGAGCTTCTCCTGCCTTTCATTCTCCTCTATGGAACAGCAGGTGTAAACATGTGTCTGTTTACACCCACTGACATCCAATCCGATCAGCTAATAGCAGACAGATGTGTCCCTTCTCTCTAGTGGCTCAAATAGCATTAGAGTGTAAATGGACAGACGGTCCGTTTACATCCAACTGGCCTTAGAGGAGAGTGGGCTGTGTCTGCTCTGCATAAGCAGATGTGGACCAACCGTCCTCCTGCTCAGCGGGGATCAGCGAACAGATCCAAGTGGAACACAATAATCACAATAATGTGCAATAATCCATCATTAAACACCTGCACTTTGACCCTATGCAGGAGTTTCCTGTGACAGACACTGTTTATCTTGTGCAGCGTGACTGGTTTTGTAACCTCCCACCCCTGTAGTTTTCAGAGTTGAGCTTTAAATTACTCTTTTACTTTGCCACAGATGGGCAAAGTAAAGGGTCAATTATACACCCTAGCTTAAAATTAGAGTATCACAGTCCCCCAGTTCCTTTTTCTGGATTGAGATTGAGGACTGAGTGTATGGTCCACTAATCATTTCAATCAGACCGGCCACAAAGGACCAATGTCTTACATCAGGAGCACTTTTTCTAGGGCTGAGATTTGTTTAGACCTGCACAGGGCTGCAACTAACGATTATTTTCATAATCGATTAGTTGGCCGATTATTGTTTCGATTAATCGATTATTCGGTTAATAACCTTAAAAAAAGTGTGATGTATAATTTAGTTAATGTGTACAGTTTTAAAAAAAGGTAATTTATTCTTAAATATCTCTATGCAGTGGTAAATATAAATAACCAACTATATGGTTAGGGAGCAAAATATCGAATCCACTCTGAGCATAACAGACAGAAGACATATACTGTATATACTATTAGAGGAGAGATATACTGTATATACTATTAGAAGAGAGATATACTGTATATACTATTAGAGGAGAGATATACTGTATATACTATTAGAGGAGAGATATACTGTATAAACTATTAGAGGAGAGATATACTGTATAAACTATTAGAGGAGATATACTGTATAAACTATTAGAGGAGATATACTGTATATACTATTAGAGGATATATACTGTGTATATACTATTAAAGGGTGAATCTGGTAAATATCATCAGACTCAGTAATCAAATTTTTTTTTATTAAAAACAAAAACAATGTCTTCCTTCAAAAAAAATGTCATTTTAAGAACGTTTGTTCTTTCATTCAGCGAATGTACAAAGATTTTTCGTCTGAATATTCACATCTGAAAATTGATCGGTGTGGCCAGCATAAGGCTCAGTACACACCTATGCAGTTTGCTTTTCATCTGTTTCTGCAGTGCTTTTTGCTGTGCGTTTTGATTTTTGTGCACGTGATTTTGCTGTGATTTGCGTTTCTGCATTTTTTTGTTGGGCAGATTAAAAAACACATATTGCTGCAAAAACACATTACATGCTTTTCTGCAGCTTCTCTATTGAAGTATATTGAACCAAAAAATCACGTTTTGCGTGAACGTGTCCCATAGGAAACCGCGTGAATGAACTGTAGTGCGTTTCTGCAAAAAGCACCAAAAAACACATAGATGTGAACCAGGTCTAAGACATTTAGTAACATAATGGGGCGAAAAAACTAAAATGAGCCCTTTATAGTACAAAAAAAAGCAGATAATCACTACTGTAAGGGGTTAATTTTTTTTACTGTAGAACTGTGAAAGTAATATTTGCAGTAGCGATTATTTGCTCTTTTTGTACCATAAAGGGCTCATTTTAGGTTTTTTTCAACCCCATTATGTTACTGGCCGATTAATCGATTATGAAAATAGTAATCGATTAATTTCATAATCGATTAGTTGTCGATTAATCGATTAGTTGTTTCAGCCCTAGACCTGCAGCATTCCCCTAAATGTATTGCCAAATTGTGTTCAATGAAGGAAAAATTCTGTATCATAAAATTTAAAGGAAATTACCATTAATTTTGTGTGCAGCAGCACATCGTGGGTATAGTTTTAACACATATAACCAAGACATACTGTGTAATAACAATACTGAACTTATTTGTAATATCTTCAGAAAGATAAAAATTGCTTATATTCTGTGATTGTCCCATGTGTTGTCGGGGGGAGGTATAAGTGACTTGGTGCTTTAGGACAGTGCTCAGACAATGCAAACTCTTCTCATTTTTCTTCCTTAGACTTCTGTTGGTTTGTGTTATACAGCAGTGCAGTACATTGTCATCAATAAAACTTACATTGCTTTTCTCTTCTCTGGTCTTATTTTTCTACAACTTTTAGAACTCTGGGTATCTTTTCTTTTTAATAAATAAACATTTCTCCTCTGACAGTGTTCCCTTTTATTTCTGCATTTCATGTACATCCTCTGTGCTTCTCTGGTTCTCTTCCATTGCAGAGTACAAATATTTCAGTGGGTCTCTCCTTTTTAGATTTCTTCAGTCGGCTCTCATGCATTTTACTCTTCTGTTTTAACTCTTTTTTGCTCCCTGCTTTTGCTTTTTCTATTTGCAACCTCTACTGTGTGGTCACAATTTGTTTAGCTGAAATATTCAGTGTAGTGATCAATCATCTATACGTTGTTGGATGTATAACACCACAAAAAATAGCATTATACAGTGATGCTTGGGAACCAATCACAGATCCTATTTTAGTAGCTTAGGCCAGGGAGACTAAACTAATTTATGCTTTGGTTACTGTAAGTACTTAAAAATTGGAAAGATTTTTATAAACATATAAAGGCTGATCAACTTGTCATAATTTAGTTTTACCTACTTGTCTTGTAGACACAATCAATGAAATACAGTGTTCAATTAAATATTTATTGTTGTACAAAGTTTAACATATATTTTATGATGCCCTTTTTTATTATTTTTATGTTTTAATAACAAAACCTACCCTAATGCCTTTAATTAGATGATTAAAGCTCAATTCTACCCAAAAATAAATTTTTACCCATTCTTCCCTCCAACTCCTTCTTTCCCAAAGTACATTTTTTCTTCTCTGGTAAAGTCCATTATACTTGCCTGAATCCCCCGATTTAAATATCCTTCTCTGACCCTAATTCCTTCTTTGGGGACCTCTAATTCAGCGACACTCTAAAGCCTCGCTGGCCGATCCCTTTCACTTCTGTGGGTCCATCAGCCTCTTTTTTTTTTTTTTTTTTTTTTTTTTCATGTTACTTCCCAGTGGGAACTGACCACATCACTTAGGCAGTGATGTGGACACCCAGAAGAAGGATCCCTCCAGGAAGTAAACGTTAAGGAGAAGGACTCGGCGCTGGATGATCATGTGACATGGATATGGGCAGATTTATTAAAGGAGTTAACCATATTGAGTGAAGATTCTTATCTATTCATGTGAAAAACAAATTCATGTTTACTTATTTCATCCGCACACGATTGGGTACTGAAAGTGAACAGGGATTTGCTTTTCGCATGATTAGATAATTAAAGGTAATATTCACACAATTTAAAAAGAGAAGATTCTCAACTCCTTTAGTTCACTCTCTAACTAGAAAATATATATGTAATTTTATCAAATGCACGTGAGAAAGCCACTTTACTTCTTTTTGTATTAAATATTCATACAGGGCATTTCCATAAAGTTTGGTCTCCAGTCAAATGGGTACTTTTTGACACACTAGTCTACTGGTAATGCCCAATAGAAGTGATGCCTCTAGCTAATTAAATATACTTCTAGAAACTTTAAAGGATAAGTTCACCTTTTGAAAAAATAATAAATGCACTTTTTTTGCAGGTAAAAAAAAAGTGCATGTGTTATTTTTTTGTTACAGGAGCCTGGAAAGCATTGTACCAGCGATCAGCAGAATGCTGATGCCATGCAGGTCTCCTGCAGATCTGTCAGCATATAGGCTTGCTTGTACCACATAAGAGCAAGCCAATACATACTAACGGGAAGTATCGATGCACTATTACAGTGCTCACAGCGCTGTGGTCGTTCATTGAGAACTACAAGCTCACAGCCAATAAGGATGTTGGTACTTGTAGTTTTCCATTCACAGAACACTATGAATAAGTGACGCGGCTGGGTGTAACATGTTATGAAAGGTGAACTTATCCTGTATTACACTAATGCTAATAGGGCGACATTAGGTTTTCCTTCTAAAGGAACATTAAATGGTGGAATCTGAGATTCTAAGTTTGCTTAACTTAAAGTGCATCTGTGCCCAGACTATGGACATTAAAAGTGAAATTTGGGGGAAAGAAATTACTTGCAATCGGGAGCCTACTGCTCCCACCTTCAACAGCAGTCCTGGATTGTAATTGAGGATGCAGAGCATTAAATGGGTTGTAAAGACAGAAGTTTTTTTTTTTTTTTTATCTGAATGGATTAAGGTAAAATGCCTTATGTGTGCATCAGCCCCCCTAACACTTACCTGAGGTCCCTCTCTGTCCAGCTATGTCAACGAGTGTCACAGACGTCCAGATTCCCCTTCCTGGGTGGCTGAGACACAGAAGCAGCGTCATTGGCTCCCACTGCTGTCAATCAAAGTCAGCTCGTCAATCAGGGGGGTGAAGGGCGGAGCTCCATGTCTGAATAGACACAGGGAGCTGTGACTCAGCTCGGGTGCCCTATAGCAAGCCGCTTGCTGTGGGGGCACTGAACAGGAGGGAGGGGCCTGGATCACAGAGGAGGATCCAGGCTGCTCTGTGCAAATCCACTTCAACAGAGCAGATAAGTATAACTTGTTATTTTTATAGGTAAAAAAATGAGCCTTTACAATCACTTTAAGAGTAAGGCCTCATACACACGGACGTTTAAAAAAAAAAAAAAAAAACGGCTGTAAAGCTAGTAACAACGCCTGGAAAAAAAGCAGCGTTAAAAACGCAATGTTATTAGCATTATGATTTGGCGTCAATGTGCATTTAACGTTTGTAAGCGTTTAACTGTAAGGCGTGTTTTTTTTAAAAAAAACATCCCTCTGCTATTTTCCACTCCCAAATTACCCACATAAACGTTTTTACAGCTTAAAAACGTCGGTATAACGATAATGCACGTTTTTGAGCTTTTTTCGGCATCAACGTCAAAACAGCTCTAGCGCTGGAGCCTTTGAACGCGCTGGTCCTTGTTTTTTTTTTTTTTTTTTTTTTGGAGCTTAAAAACGACCATGCCTGTTACAGCTCAAAAATGCCATGGTGTGTAAGAGCCCTTTGAATAACATGGAGTGGCGTTCTTAAGCAGCAAAAAAAGCTCAAAAAAGCCGTTGTTAAAACGTCCGTGTGTATGAGGCCTTAAGGTAATTCTAGCTGTTCCCCCTAGACAAAACCGAGCATTCAAACCTTGGGAGGGGAGCCCCCCCAATGTATGGGGTCTATCTTTAACATATTTGCACACACAGCAAAAGTGCTTTTAAAACAAAACCCTCACTTTCCTATCTAGCTGCATTCACTGTGAAGTAATTAATTCACAGACATCACAACAAAGCTTCTAAAGGCAGGTTTCAGTCAGGTTTTCTGACAGCTTAGAAACACCATTGTTATGTGTACATTAGTGGATTCATGCTGCCGAAATCCCGGTGCGATAGACAGTAAAAGCATAGGTTTCAGTGCTTCTGTTATACGATTTGACGATATATTGCTCAATATTGCCTACAGCTATAGAAGTAAATGAGGGCTTGTTGTAAAGTGCAGTTACTGCTTGTTTGGAATATGTAAATACTTTAGTGTGTATAGTCTGAACACGGGTTCACTTTATTGGTATACTTTTATAAAACATTGTGTATGGTGGTTTTTTTTTTTTGTTTTTTTGTTTTTTTTGAGAGCATAGGCTAGATTTTCTATGGAAACAAAATGTAATTTTTACTACTTATCAAAAGGCACTTGGTTCTTTGTCAGTTCATTTAGAGTTACTAAAGGTATGTACATATGGTTGGTATTCCTATAAACTTGCTGTGAGAGAGTATGCCAACTGATCTCAGCTTCAAGGGCATGCAGTTGTAGCACAGAAGTTCTTTGAGAGTTTTTTTAAAGCCTATAATGTACCTCTTTTATATCAGTATGCAGTTTATATCTTAACTTATTATATATATTCTACCTTACTATGTAGTGTAACACAGATCACACCTTGATTTTAACAAGTGGATTTGCTAGCTGCAAGTTAATTTTAGTCTACTAACTTTCTCAATCACTTCCAAATTCATCTATAAAAACCCTAAGAAAATAAATATATTCAGAATTATTTCAGCATCCCTTTTCAACTTTGTCATTAAGAAAACAAAATGTTTTCAGTTAAAGGATAAATTCACCTTTAGAAAAAATAATAAATGCACATTTTTTTAGCGGGTAAAAAAAGTGTATTTTGGAGCCTGTAAAGTGGAGGTCTCAAACTGGCGGCCCTCCAGCTGTTGCAAAACTACAAGTCCCATCATGCCTCTGCCTGTGGTAGTCATGCTTGTAACTGTCAGCCTTGCAATGTCTCAAGGGACTTGTAGTTTCGCAATAACTGGAGCGCTGCCAGTTTGACACTCCTGCTGTAAAGCATTGCACCAGCGATCAGAAGATCACTGGTGCCATGCAGGTCTCCTTCAGATCTGTTAGTATATCTGTGTACCCGTACATCCTATATGGGCAAGCAGATACACTGACAGTAAAAAAATCAATGAACTACTACGGTGCGCCTCAGCGCCGCGGTAGTTCATTGAGAACTACAAGCCAACAACCACAATATATGGCTTGTAGTTCATTCACACGCAGAGCTGTGTGACAGAATGTCGTGGGCGGAGCCCTGCTGATTTTAAAAAGTGACAGCTAGTACAGGAAACTTCTTCCTGTACTGCTGCCACATCGAGGGGGCAGTGGGCAGCGGCTTCAGCATTGGGAACATGTTCCACCCTAAAAATGGGTGGAACATGTAACATGTTCCCAAAGGTGAACTTATCCTTTAAGGATAATATGTCAGTTAAGGGTAGTATTGGTAATTAGTAACTTGTGAAGCTAGGGCCTAGTATTTCTAGTATACACTGTATAAAGTAATATTTATTGTGTTGCACAATTGTTTTCTCTTTTACATTCATAGTTAGGTTGAAAAAAGACACAAGTCCATCTAGTTCAACCAATTATAAAAAAAAAAAATCATACAATCCCATATACACAATCCTACACCCACAGTTGATCCAGAGGAAGGCAAAATACTCCAGGAAAGCATGTTCCAATTTGCTACAGCAGGGGAAAAAATTCCTTCCTGATCCCCCGAGAGGCAGTCTGATTTTCCCTGGATCAAGTGGAAATTCCCAGCAACAGTTTTGTTTTACAATTGGTTTTTGATTTTAAAATATGGTTACATTTTCATTTTTGGTTGCAAGGAAGAATGCGCATCTTCAATATTAAAATTACCTAGACTAAAAAAAATTGTGACTTGTGGTTAAATACAATCATCTTTATCCCTTTTTCTTTGCTTAGCTAAGGTGCTCATAAGCATCAAGTTATTAATGAATTGCTTGCAAATTTGATTATTAAAAATAAGAGTCTACATTTAGACAAAATATGGACTTTGACTTTCTGGAATTATGCTTTAGAGAAAAAAATTGCAGGTTAACGTATGACCATATGCAAACAAGGACAACACTGGACAATGGATTTAAGGAAATCTATGGGAATGATTGTATTGGGCACAATGATTAGAGAAAAAAAAAAATTAAAATTGGAAAAGAGCCATTGGTGATCTAGGCAAAGTCTTAACCCAACATGTTAGTTTGCTCTTTGCATTTAGTAGTCTCCCTTTTACTCCACAAACTTCTGTACCAATTAATATTACTTTCTTTCCTGTTCCACAGTGGCCCACAGGCATTGATGAGTGGCTCAAATACCATGCTGGGCTGTAGTACTGGTGCCATAGCCCCCGCAGGGATAAATCTGAGTGGCATTTTACCTCCAGGAGGCCTGGTGCCAGGTACAATGCCAGGCACATTGCCGGCTGCCATGCAGTCTGCCTCTCAGGCAGGTTAGTATCATTTAGTTGTCGGTGGCGGTTTGGTGGTAGTATTGTGCTCTGAAAATTGTGAACATTTATGCAGATATTTAGATCAGTTTTGATTTAATTCTGAATACCACACATAAAATTAAGAAAGTCAATATTTGCCAGGAAAAAAAAGGCGCTTTCTTTTATATGCCTTACCATAAAAATGATGCAATTAGGTTCATAATTCGATGCCAGATTTCTTCTGCAATTTTTACACTTTTGTGAATTTTTTTTTTTTACATTTTAGTAATATTTTATACAAACATACATACATACATACATACATACATACATACATACATACATATCTTATTATCTACATATTTGTATTTAGTAGTTTTATAAACATTTTACTTAAAATATAAATCTATGAGTGGAAAATATCTGAAATGCTGCCATTGCCTATGAGAAAAAACTGTTGCTAATTTTCAGTTCTACACAAAATGTATAAGGATCATTCTCCAGAGATATTTTCATAATTGCCTTCTGACACTATCACATTTGATATATCAGTATTATAAAAGATTGTTCACATATGTCCTAAATGTACACATATGCAAATTGTAAACAGTTATGTTAAATCGGTTGTAAACCACTGGCCCTTTATATTTAAATTTTTTTTTTTCTGGGGACCTGCAAAGTTAATGTCATAATGTGCTAGTATACATCACATACTAGCACATCATGTGAAACTTACCTTAAAACGAAGCCCTCCCATGCCGAGAAGCAGGGGCTCCCATCTTCACCCTTCTTGCTTCTGAGTTCGCTGACTCTGGCTCTGTGATTGGCCAGATTTGCGATGACGTCAGTGATGCCACGGCTGCATGTATTGTAAATATCTTCTAAACGGCACATGTTTAGGAGATATTTATAGTACCTATAGGCTTACCTATAGGTAAAAGCAAAAGATGGAAATTTATTTCTACTTTTAAAAGGTTGATCTAAAAAAAAAAAGGTCTTAGGAAAAAAACGATACCACCAATTAAAAATGTATAGAATGTATTGTTCTAACAAGTTTAAACATTATTGTTGTTACAATACAAATTAACTTTGGTCATAAAAATATTCATTAAATTATATTTGCATGATTCTTTCACTACAACACCAGAAATATATGCTTTCTGGCAAAAAAAAAAAAGGATAAACACAGGGTTTCTTTTATTGTTTGCTGTTTTCAAACAAGATCCAGAATTTTATTTTTTTTTCACAATGAAAACTATATATCCCTCAACCGATTTTTGCTTTGATGTTAAACAAAAGACTTTTCTTCAACAGGTGGGCCCTTTGGCATTAAAAATACTTCCAGTTTGAGACCATTAAATCTACTTCAGGTAATTATGGCTGTTTTTCAAAAAAAAAAAAAACTCTAGGGTACCAATTTTTTTTTATTTTTTTGTTACATGGATACAGATGAGTGGGAAAATAACTCCAGAATAAGCTTTTTAGATTTTTTTTTTTTACTAAACGTACCGGTAGTGGTAAAACAAACCTCTTTTTAAAAGAGCAGAGATAAGATTGCATTTTGGTTTACAATTTAGTGTATCTTGTGCCCTGCTAATGAAACCGTGATATGAGTGACATAGCGTAAAGCCTAGTAGTTGAGTACAGACCAGAACAGTTTGTAGAGGCTCCCATTCATCTTTTTGGTGTCATATCTCTAGGCTGTGCAAGTAACTTCTAAAGTGCAATTCAAAGGACACAAACACCAATATACCTAGTTCACAGCAAAGGTTAATGGGGAGAATAATATATTGTATATCCACTTCAGCTCCAGGTCGTCTTCTTCCTTCTTACCCTTTTGTTTACAGGTAAGAATTAGTATTTTTTTTATTTGGAAATTAGTTAGAACCCCAAACTATTATTTTTTTTTTAATCAGAGGCCATAGAGAATAAATTGGTGGGTGTTGCGATTTTTTTTATTTTTTTTTTTAATGTCACACCGTATTTGCGCAGTAGTTTTTTAAATTTTTTGAAAAAATACACTTTTAAAAAAAATTTTAATGCAAAAAACCACAATACATTACTCAACGTTTTTGTAAAAATATAAAAGATACGCCAAGTAAACAGTTACAAAACATATCACGCTTTCAATTTGCGCACGCCTGTTCAACAAACAACGTAAACTTTTCTATCTATAGGTGACACTTTAAAAGCCTTTTACCACTTCAGATTTATACAGGAAGTCTAGATGCTTGATTTACTGTCTATAATCTGACATTCGCGGTGATGCCTCTGCGGTCTATAAGACCCCAAATCCCTCCTCTGCCCTTGAAATGCTTTCAAAACGCCAAGATCTGTGTTTTTGAATGCTTTAATTTAGCCTCAGGGTAAACCAGAGGCGATGTCATGTTATCATTTCCGAGTTACTATCATGAACAGCCGATCAAAGCCAAGTTAGCATAAAAAAATTAATAAAAACACTCGCCGCAGCAGTGCTTCTTTCAGTATAAGAATATGACCATATAGCTTTGCTTGGGGAACTGGACACCACTTAGTAAAGATCTCTTTTGTGTGTGTGTGCGTGTGTATCTCCCTCACCCTGTTGTGATGTCACTGTATGTAGCTCCGCCCAATGCATGTCCTCATTGGTTGACTTCATCAGGAACTGCCATTGTTGATGACTTCAACAAATGTTGAAATACACAGAGTAGGGCCTACACACAGACAAAACATGACCCAACACCCAGACACAAGCAAAGTAACTTGTTACATACAGTGCACTGTAGTGAGTGATGTTTAGACCTTGTACATTATTGGGGAATCAACATTTCTCTCAACAAAAGAATGGCCCAATATAGGAGGACAAATTCTAAAGGTCAAGACTCAGCAGTTGTTACATCTTAAGGAAAGGGAACACCCTTTAAAGGACAGGTGCACATTTTTAACAGATGACAACTAGTTCATGTGAAAAAGGCTATCTACGTCAAACTGAAACAACCATTCCTGAACAGGGGTAGGGGCCTTCCATGCCTTCAGTCTTCCACATAGGATGCTTCACTGGCCATTTGACAACATTTTACAACTTTTAGCCATGTAAATCAAGGAAATAACACTTATGCTGACTACATGACACCAAGATCAGGATTAGACTTGAAAAGGGTAGTGCCACAGCGTCTCATCCTATTTTTGGACAACCAACATCTACACATTCCAAGGAGATTGGAATTCCAATGTTTCTGTGCTACCTGTGTGGATATAAATGCTGGGGTATATTTCTGACACTCGTGTGAACTAAAAGAAAAGCGGCTTGGAGAAGTTACAAAACATCTTTAACATTACAGAATAAGTTCACTTGAATGTGAATAACTACTACTAGCTAGACTTAGGCCAGCCATAGACGGTTCGAATCTCTGCTGGTTCAGCAGGAACCGGGAGAGAATTGAACCATGCATGGGCAGGCTGAATGTACCCAAGTTGATCGATCAACTCGAGTACAACCAACCTGCCAGATTTTACATGTTTTTATCGCTAGCAGCTGGTATAGCCACTAGGAATAATCACTGTGTTCTCCTGGTGGAGATGGCTTCCCCCGCCGGGAGAATATAATGGCTCAGCGGGAGGGATTCCTCCGTGGACAAATCACTGGGAGGGGCTGGGGAAGACCTGGCTGTCATGGTGCACGTTGGCACCAATGACAAAGTCAGAAGCAGATGAAGTGTCCTAAAGAATGATTTTAGGGACTTGGGAGCTAAATTGAGGAAAAGGACATCCGAGGTAGTATTCTCAGGAATACTACCGGTACATCGAGCCACACCAGAAAGGCAGAGGGAGATTAGTGAAGTAAACCAGTGGCTGAAGAGCTGGTGTAGTAAGGAGGGGTTTGGGTTCCTAGAGGACTGGGCCGACTTCTCAGTCGATCACCAGTACTATAGAAGGGACAGAGTGTGCTTAAATGAGAAGGGTGCAGCTCAGCTGGGAGTAAAGATGGCCAAAAGGTTAGAGGGGTATTTAAACTAGACGATGGAGGAAGGGCCCAGAGGTAGAGATAGTCAGCGTGGAACATATTCCAGAGGGTAATATTGGGGGCATTAGTGGTAGGTTGACTAAAGCACATAAATCCAAGGTAAGTATAGTAACAAGTCCTAGTTGCAATCTTGGAACACCCAATAAGAGGATAGTATGCGGCCGGTCTAAACTAAGTGGGATGTTCACCAATGCCAGGAGCCTGCTGGACAAGATGGGTGAACTAGAGATACTGTTGTACAAGGCGGATTTGAATTTTGTGGCAATTTCAGAGACCTGGTTCAACAGCTCTCATGATTGGCTGACAACCATTCAAGGGTATACCCTTTTTCGCAGGGATAGAGAGGGTAAAAAAGGGGAGGGGTATGCCTATATATCAAGAATAATGTATAAGTGAATGTGAGAGATGACATCACTAAGGGAGCTAGGGAGGAGGTGGAATCCTTATGGGTAGAGCTCCAAAGGGATGAAGCTAAGGGGAAAATATTACTGGGAGTATGCTATAGGTCCCCTAACCTGAGAGAAGCGGGGGGACACGGATCCTCCTATCACAAGTTGGATTAGCAGCAAGGATGGGAAGTGTTATCATAATGGGGGATTTTAATTATCCAGACATGGATTTGGGCGGAGGGAACCACACATTGGTCTAAGGCTCTCCAGTTCCTAAATGTCTTGTAGGACAATTTCATGGTTCAGATGGTAGACTCACCAACTAGAAATAAAGCGTTACTGGATCTACTGATTACCAACAATACAGACCTGATCACGGATGTGGAAATACGGGGCAATTTAGGTAACCGCGATCACAGGTCAATTGGCTTCAGTATCAATCACACAAATAGGAAACATAAGGGGAATACAAAGACACTGAATTTCAAAACTTTCCTGAACTACGAACCTTGTTAGAAGGCATGAATTAGGATAAAATCTTAGGAACAAAGAACACGGAGGAGAGATTGGTTTGCTTTAAGAGCATATTAAATAAGGGCATTAGCCAATGCATCCCATTGGCTATTAAAAGAGCGAACAAAAGTCCTGGATGGCTTAACTCCAATGTGAAAATGCATATAAAAGCAAAGGAGAAGGCCTTCAAAAAAGGTTGAGGGATCATCATCAGCATTCAGACTTTATAAAGAATGCAACAAGAAATGTAAGGGTGCAATTAGAGCGGCTAAGATAGAATACGAAAGACACATAGCGGAGGAGAGCAAAAAAATCCCAAGAAATTCTTTTAAGTATGTAAACCGTAAAAAAGGACAGACTATATTGGCCCCATAAAGAATGAGGAAGGACATCTGGTTACAAAGGATGGGGAGATGGCGAAGGTATTGAATTTTTTCTTCTCCTCAGTCTTCACAAGGGAATCTGGGGGGCTTCAGTAACCAAAACTGCAGTGTTTATCCTTATGACACATCACAGGAAGCACCTCCATGGTTAACAGAGGACAAAATTAAAATTAGACTTGGGAAACTTACCATTAATTAATCCCGAGACCAGATGGCTTGCATCCGAGGGTACTTGGGAAACTCAGTCAAGTAATTCCCAGACCATTGTTTCTAATTTTTACTGTCAGTCTACTGACTGGAATGGTACCAGGTGATTGGAGAAAAGCAAATGTAGCACCAATATTTTAAAAGGGCCCAAAATACATCCCTGGGAATTATAGACCAGTTAGCCTAAAATCAATAGTATGCAAGCTCTTGGAGGGGATGATCAGGGACTATATACTAGATTTTAGTAACGAGAACGGTATCATTAGTACTAATCAGCATAAATTCATGAAGAATCGTTCTTGCCAAACCAATCTATTAACCTTCTATGAGGAGGTGAGTTGCCATCTAGATAAAGGAAGGCCTGTAGATGTGGTGTGTCTGGTTTTTGCAAAAGCATTTGACACAGTTCCCCATAAACATTTACTGTACAAAATATGGTCCGTTGGCATGGACCATAGGGTGAGTACATGGATTGAAAACTGGCTACAAGGGTGAGTTCAGAGGGTGGTGATAAATGGGGAGTACTCAGAATGGTCAGAGGTGGGTAGTGGGGCCCCCAGGGTTCTGTGCTGGGACCAATCCTATTTAATTTGTTCGTAAACGACCTGGGGGATGGGGTAAACAGTTCAATCTCTGTATTTGCGGGCGATGCTAAGCAGGGCAATAACGTCTCCGCAGGATGTGGAAACCTTGCAAAAAGATCTGAACAAATTGATGGGGTGGGCAAGTACATGGCAAATGAGGTTCAGTGTAGAAAAATGTAAAATAATGCATTTGGGTGGCAAAAATATGAATGCAATGTATACACTGGGGGGAGAACCTTTGGGGGAATCTAGGATGGAAAAGGACCTGGGGGTCCTAGTAGATGATAGGCTCAGCAATGGCATGCAATGCCAAGCTGCTGCTAACAAAGCAAACAGAATATTGGCATGCATTAAAAAGGGGATCAACTCCAGAGATAAAACGATCATTTTCCCACTCTACAAGACTCTCTGGTCCAGCCGCACCTGGAGTATGCTGTCCAGTTCTGGGCACCAGTCCTCAGGAAGGATGTACTGGAAATGGAGCGAGTACAAAGAAGGGCAACAAAGCTAATAAAGGGTCTGGAGGATCTTAGTTATGAGGAAAGTTTGCGAGCACTGAACTTATTCTCTCTGAAGAAGAGATGCTTGAGAGGGGATATGATTTCAATTTATAAATACCATACTGGTGACCCCACAATAGGGATAAAACTTTTTTGCAGAAGGGAGTTAAACAAGACACGTGGCCACTCATTAAAATTAGAAGAAAAGAGGTTTAACCTTAAACTACATAGCGGGTTCTTTACTGTAAGAGCGGCAAGGATGTGGAATTCCCTTCCACAGGCGATGGTCTCAGCGGGGAGCATCGATGGTTTCAAAAAACTATTAGATAAGCACCTGAACGACCGCAACATACAGGGATATACAATGTAATACTGACATATAATCATGCACACAGGTTGGACTTGTGTCTTTTTTCAACCTCACCTACTATGTAACACCGTCTATGGTTGCAGCTTCAAGTAACCCTTTGCCAGATGCCCGTGGTTTTAGGAAATAAATTTGCTCTGTCTTTGGCCAGCTTTAGGGATTTATTTATAAAGCAAAGAATGTGAAATTTTACCAAACCCTCAGTGCAGATGAATCTTCCTGGTACAGTACGTTTTAAATGACAGCGCTTGATTCACTTGCAGGTAATGTTTGGTGAACGTCAGTCGCTGCTTTATAAATATGCCTCTGAATCCATTAAAGGCAACAACGTTTAAAGTGACAATCATAAAAATATTTTTAAATTCCTAAACATAAATATTCAGTAACACCTTTTTTGCAACATGTGAAATTTAACCTTAAAGCGGAGTTCCACCCAAAAGTGGAACTTCCGCTCATTTGTCTCCTCTCCCCCTCCGATGCCACAATTGGCACCTTTCGGGGGGCGAGGGGTGACAGGATACCTGTCTGTTCCCACTTCCGGGAGTCCGCGCCGCGGCCCATGACGTCACCGCGGGGCTCCCTCCTCCTCCCCGTCACTGTGCCAGTAGGAGAGTGGAGCAGGGCCTCGCGCATGCGCAGTAGGGTTCGCGGTGTGAAGCCATAAGGCTACACTGCCGGGTTCCCTTACCCGCAATGGCGGCGGCAGCACCACCCAACAGCTGATGGAAACATCAGCAGCAGTGCCGACACCGCTGGACTCCAGAACAGATAAGTGTACTATTATTAAAACCCAGAAGCTGCAGTATGTGTAGCTGCTGGCTTTTAATTTTTTTTTTTTTTTTTTTTTGGGCGGACCGCTTTAAAGAAACAAGAAAATATTTTATAGCTACTTAGCTGGAAATCATGTACAGACGTATACACTTTGAACTCTGTGTATAAAAATGCACTGTTGTCCATGACAACCAGTCTGCGACTGACATTTGTATAGTTCTAAATGAAAATAAATGTAAAAGTATGAATTGGTTATTTTATGAATGAGGTTTGCACTGACAGCACATTTTTCATGCATCTGGCCCTTATATATAACAGTTTTACAATGGGCTCAGTTCACCAATCTAAAGCACCAACATGTAGAATTATTTTGAAAACCATAATTTAAGTTGAATCCAGTGAAATTAGAACGCTACAGTTACATGGAATGGAAAATGGAGTGCCTTAGGCTGTTGTTAAAGCTTTGTAAATTGAGCCTTTTGTGTTAGGGGTGCACAGCTAAAATATTAATATAAAAATAAAGGCTGTAAAATATTTGCACTTACTGTGGTTAACTCTTATAGTGTATGTGAAGGGCATTCCTGACAAGCTTTCTAGTGCATAAAATATCACTAATTCAGTTAGTTTGGTTAAAAAACAATTCCCTCTCACAAAGCATTACACGTTGTGTGTTTATACAGTGTTTCTTATAACTTGTAGTTAGGTGATTCTTTGATTTTGTAAAGCATTTGAACTGTTGTGTGACCACACTCTGCAATGAAGTGCACTGCACGTTTCTCAAACTGGGTATCATCTTTGAAACAGCTTCCTGGCGGTTCACTCATATTCAACCCAATGCAGCAACAGCAGCCTCAGCTGTCCCAGTATTCACCTCAGCAGTCTGCCACATCCAGTCCCCAGCAGCAGGGGGATCAGCTGGGACTTTTACCATCGGTAAGTGTTATGCCAGGGTATACATACATAGAAGATTGTGTTTGTCTACTACAGTGAACTCAACTTTGAATCAGCTTCATACATACTTTGTAGGAATACCTGGGTGACCTAATTTTCCTACAGTATTTACTTTGCAGCAGAAAAATAAATGAGCTAGCATGAGATTGTCTGCTAGAAAAAGGTTCTTTTTTGAAAACCCATGTGGTTAACATACCTTACACAACATCATATGTATCATATACAGTATATATGTGTAAGTACAGTGCAAACAGTTTAGACATGTGTGAAGAAAAGCTGTAAAGTAAAAATGCTTTCAAAAATATATATTTGAATTGTTTATTTTTATCAATGTACAAAATGCAAAGTGAGCAAACAGAAGAAAAATCTAAATCAAATCAATTTTTGGTGTGTCTACCCTTTGGCTTCAAACATGCATCAATTCTTACACTTTGTAACATACACTTGCACAAAGTCAGGGATTTTGTAGAACTAGTCAGGTGAATGATTAACAAATCATACCAAGCAGGTGCTAATGATCATCAGTTTCATATGTAGATTGAAACATGGTCATTGAGCTTAACAGATGTGTAGGAGGCTTAACACGGAGTGAGGAACAGTCAAAATCTGCTACTAAGGTGAAGTTGTAGAAGACTGTTTCATGTCACAGGTCATGCCTCATGGCAAGACTGAGCACAGGAATAAGACACAAGGTAGTTTTACTGTATTAGCATAGTCTCTCCCAGGCAAAGATTTCAAAACAGACTGGAGTTTCAAGATGTCCTGTTAAAGCTCTTTTGAAGAAGCACAAAGAAACAGTCAACGTTGAGGACCGTAGATGCAGTGGTTGACCAAGGAAACTTCCCATCAATACCAGAAGATGTCCAACAGTGTCATCAGCACAGAACGGGGGAAACCAGTGGGACCCAGGTACACCCATCTACTGTTCGAAGAAATCTTGCCAGAAGTGGTCTTCATGGAAAAACTGCAGCCAAAAAAAACATACCTCCGACGTGAAAACAAGACTAAGTGACTCAATTGTGCATTAAAATATAGGAACTGTGCAGAAAAAATGGCAGCAGGTGCTCTGGACTGATTAAAAATTTGAAATTTTTGGCTGTAGCAGGAGGCAGTTTGTTCGCTGAAGGGCTGGAGAGTGGTACAATCAGTATCTGCAGGCAACTGTGATGCATGTTGGAGGTACTTTGCAAGTTTGGGGCTGCATTTGTGCAAATGGAGTTGGAGATTTGGCCAGGATCAATGATGTCTTAAATGCTGAGAAACAAAGGCAGATACTTTTCCATTACGCCATGCCATACCTTCAGGGAGGAGTGTGATTGGCCCCAAATGTATTCTGCAGCAGGGAAACAACCCCAAACATGCAGCCAATGTCATTAAGAACTATCTTCAGCATAAAGAACAAGGAGTCCTGGAAGTAATGGTTTGGCCCCCACGGAGCCCTGATTTCAACATCAAGTCTGTCTGGGATTACATGAAGACAGAAGGATTAGAGGCAGCCTACATCCACAGAAGACCTGTGGTTCTTCAAGGTTTTGAACAACCTACCTACCAAGTTCCTTCAAAAACTGTGTGCAAGTGTACCTAGAATTGATGCTGTTTTGAAGGCAAAGGGTGGTCACACCAAAGATGACTAGGATTTCTCTTCTGTTCATTTACTTTTTATTTTGGTAATTGATAAAAATAAACTATTAACGCTTCCATTTCTGAAAGCATTCTTAATTTACAACATTTTTCACACCTGCCTAAAACTTGTTCACAGTAGTGTGTGTGTGTGTGTGTGTGTGTGTGTGTGTGTGTGTGTGTATATATACACACACAAATTTTTCAGTACCCTTCCATGAAAAGAGAACTCACAATTTTCTCTGAAATAACTTGAAAGTGACTAAAGTGATTGCATGTTCCATATATGATAAAATGAGACTTCTTTTAATTTTGGTTTCAACTGAATTTTTTTTTTTTAATAATAAAACAAAAATAACAGAACTTCTGTAGCTTGAAATGAGACATCTGCACCTTCCAACAGGTAGTTTGGCACACTCTTCATGAGCAAACTGCTCTAGCTGTCTCCGGATTAAAGGGTGCCTTTTTCAAACTGAATTTATTTCAGCTCTTTCCATAGATGTTCAATAGGATTTACATCAGGGCTCATGGAATTCCACTTCCAAAATGGCCAAATGTTTTGTTCTTGGCCATTCTTAAATCCCTTTACCTGTATGTTTTGAGACTTTATACTGTTGGAGGTCCCATGACCTGCAACTGAGACAGAGCTTTTTGACACCTGGCAGCATGTTCCGTTCTGAAATTCCTTGATAGCCTTTGAAGGTTGTGGACTGCACATCTTCAAGTAACCCTATGCCAGATGCAGCAAACCAGCCCCAAAACGTTTTTTGCCTTTAACTATTTGAAGGTCAGGCCTTTTCTGACACACTTGTTTTTACTTGTAAAAAAAAAAAAAAATTTCTAGAAAGAATACACTTAAATTAATTTTAATGCAAGAAAACACAATATATAACCCCATTCTTTGGTAAAATATAAAAGAGGATGTTACATCGAGTAAATAGATACCTAACATGTTGCGCTTAAAAATTACACACGCTCATGGAATGGCGACAAAATACAATAGTTAAACATAGGTGACATTTGATTTTTTTTTTTTTTTTTTTACAGGTTACCACTTTAGAGTTACAAAGGAGATCTATAGTTAGAATTATTGCTCTCTCTATAATGTTTGCGGCGCTGCCTTACGTGTGGTGTGAACACCGTTTGCGACCGATGTATGCGGTCTCCTCTGAGCACGGAGGGATGGAGACGCTTTGAAGAATGTTAAAATTTATTTTATTGAAAAAAAAATATTTTTACACTGTCCCTTTTTTATTTTTTTTTATTACTTTTATTGCTGTCCCAAGAAATGTAAACATCCCTTGTGATTAGCAATAAAGTATGACAGGTCCCCTTTATGAAGACATCTGAGGTCTATAAGACCCCAGATCTCTCCCCTACCAATGAAAGCATGAGATTAAAAGAAAAAAAACACAATGACCTCATGCTTTTCAGAAGAAAAAAAAATGGCTCCGTTTACATTTTCCCTAACCGGAAGTGACAAAATGCTTGTCACTTCTGGTCTCCTAGACCATAGAGATAATCGGGAACATTTCGATGCCCAATCACCTCTGTTGTAAGTGGCCGTAACCGTCAGATTGGATCCCGGGCTCTCCGGTGTGGCACAGAAAAGGTACGCGCACCAGAGAGTGGTAGAAGGGGGAACACAACCCCTCCCACTGCTTGTAAAAGTGATCCAGCGGCTAATCAGCTGCTCAGATCAATTTTATAGGTTAGGGAGCCTAATTTTCATTGCCAGCTGAAAATTTTAATACCTGGGTTATGGCTGACAGCTGCAGCCATGGCCCTGGTATAACCGCTTGAACACCATGACATACATGTACTGTGCGTGACTGTGTGGCAAGTGGTTAAAACTAGACTGTGACTTGCCAAAAAAACTCCAGTTTTGTCTCGTCTATCCAAAGGACATTCTCCCAGAAGCAATGTACTCTGTCAGTATGCATTTTTACAACTTCCAGTTTGGCTAAAAAAAAAAAATCTCCAAATGTGGAGTTCTATCTGTACTTTTCTTTTGAGGCCACTGCCACTCAAAAAGAGAAGGATGGTATGATCAGACACTGATGTACAGTAATGTGCAAAAGTTTTAGGCAGTTGTGAAAAAATGATGTAAATTAAGAATGCTTTCAGAAATAGAAGTGTTAATAGTTTTATCAATTAACAAAATGCCTTCAAAACAGCATCAATTCTTCAATTCTTCTAGGTACACTTGAACACAGTTTTTGAAGGAACTCAGCAGGTAGGTTGTTCCAAACATCTTGGAGAACTAACTACAGATCTTCTGTGGATGTAGGCTGCCTCCGATGCTTCTGTCTCGTCATGTAATCCCAGACATACTCGATGATGTTGAGATTATGGCTCTGTGTGAGCCAAACCATCACTTCCAGGACTTTTTTTTTATGCTGAAGATAGTTCTTAATGACATTGGCTGTATGTTTGGGGTCCTTTTCCTGGTGCAGAATACATTTGGGGCCAATCGCACACCTCCCTGATGTTATAACATGGCAGATAAGTATCCATCCTGATCTTGACCAATTCTCCAACTCCATTTGCAGAAAAGCAGCCCCAAACTTGCAAGGAACCTCCACCATGCTTCACTGTTGCTTGCAGACACTCCTTATTGTATCACTCTCCAGTCCTTTACGAACAAAATGCCTTTTTTCTACAGCCAAATATTTCAAATTTTGACTCCTCACTCCTCCTTTTGACTCCTAGAGCGCCTGCTGCCATTTTTCTGCATGCCAGTCCCTATGTTTTTGTGCATAAGCCATGGAAACAAGACTAAGTGACTCAACTATGCAGACACCTATTGATATGGAACTGTATGAAAAAAGTAGATATTTAAACTACTTCCTAAGTTTTGGTGGAGGTGTCCTGTCAGGTATTTAGTGATTCCCCTTCAGCTGATGTCAAACTTACTATTCATGCCTGGGCTGTTTATTTAGGACACAGTAGGGAGGAGAAATACTCGCCAATTGCATGTGTTGCTCCACCACTGGATGGATAAGCGAGGCATCGCCCCCCTCCACTGGCAGTTTTTAATCTGCAAAGTAGATAAGTAGTTTCCTTGCATATTCTAGCATGTTTCCTTTTTATTCAAGGCTGTGGCTGGGGACATCTTGCAACAGGATCACAAGTGTGAAATTAGCCTGTATCCAGTAGAGGATTTAAAGTGTTTGTTAACCTAAAAAAAAAAAAAAAAAAAAAAAAAGAAAGAATCCTGTTCCTTTAAAGTATGTTATACAGCACAGTGCTTGTGCTGTGTAATTTGGCCCCCTGTGTCACCTCAAATACCTGTCTGATTCTGCCTGGATATGCCCTCCCCCTGTAAACTAACCACGGTTTATTATGGCTGCTGAGCCCTAACACCGTGGTCCGTTTACGTGCCTCCGTCATCCGCAGCCCTGCTCTCTGGTCTCCTGTGTCCCACTACAACCCCCCCCACCTCACGCCTGTCAGCTCCCACTAGCGCCACTCTGCTCCCCTCCCTGCTGCTACAAATCTATGTTCTCTATACCATCCCCTCTGTTAAATAACTTGTGTCCTAGTGCCTGTGCTTTATTAAAAAAAGCTAATTTCTACCTGTTTTCACAGCGCCTCCCGGCGCTCACGTGACTCCTTGTTCTCTCCTCCTCGGCTGACGTCAGCGGGAGTTCTCGGCCTCGCTCGCTGGAGCTGTCAAATTGGGAGAGGAGAGAGCCCGGAGTCACGTGAGCACCTGGAGGCGCTGTGAAAACGGTAGAAGTCAGCTTTTTTTTGTTTGTTTTTTTTTTATATAAAGCACAGACACTAGGACATCTAGCTTTGCCTAACCATGACTACATCTGAAAAAAGTACACACAAAAGTAGTGTGTGTATCTCTAAAAGTGGGAATTGCATGATAGGTAAATATAGGTCTTTCCATTCATTTGAATGTGTTTTTTTTTTTTTTTTTTTTTTGTTCTGATATGTGTGTCCTTTTCATGGTGGGAATTCATTCCATAATATAACACACACTTCCTTTTGGTTCTTTTAATCATGTAGAGGAAACTATTTTTGTCATGGAATAAGGGAGGACTGACCTCTATATTCAGAGGCAACGTAATAAAATAAAATAGAATTTTGCAAATATTGAAATCCCTTGCAAAATAAGCAAGATTTTAGTTAGGTTTTTTTAAGTTTAATAACTTAATTTGCAGTCTCATACCACCTAGAAAAATATATCAATGACTGCGCAAAGTGATCGGTTCTCTTGTAAGAGAACTACTGTTCTGGCAGGGTATTGGAGCAGTGGAGGAGTACGCAGAAGGGCAAAGTGACAGATTCTCCATAACTAGATTTACTGTTACCCTGCTCATCCAATGGGGGGGGGGCCCACTACCTCCCTATTTTCACCTTCCTAGCGATTCCCCACTGTTCCTTTCTCGTTCGCAGACACTGAAATAACGGATGTCTGGTTCCAGAGGGGGAAATTGCATGACTCCTCTGGTCCTCTAGACAGTGCTCAGGCCTAGTGATTTACTTTTAGAACCAAGCATTGTCAACGACAAGGTCCCATACTCCTCCATGCCCAGAAGCATCAGTTAACGATAGAATGCTTTGACAGTGTAATGAAGCAGTGTCTCTAAAAGGGCCTCCCCAACCCAATTTACCAAACCAGTAGTTTTTCACCCCTCCTTCCTCCTCCACAGCTCTCGATGACTGGTGTCGGTGACAGTGGCATCCCTCCCCCAGTCATGTGACAGTGCTCTGGCCTAGTGATCAGATGCCAGACCTGAGCCCTATGAAGAAGGTCACAAGCTCCTCTATCTCTGAAGTGTTGGGTATTGTGGATAGCTATGGAGGAGGAGCCCCTAGACTTAGTACCTCAGTGCCACAAAACATACAGACAATTGCACAAGGTGGATTTTGCCATTATTTACACCTGCAATCCATATTTCACTGTGCATTAGCACATAGCTAGACATTTAGACCCCTTTCACATCGAGGGTGTTTTGCAGGCGCTATAGCGTTAAAAATAGCGCCTGCAATCCGCCCTCAAACAGCTGCTCCATTGTCTCCAGTGCGACGCTGGAGCGAAGCGGTGCGCTGGCAGCATGTCAGGAAAAGTCCTGCCAGCAGCTTCTTTGGAGCGGTAAAGGAGTGGTGTGTTTAACGCTCCTCCTCCGCTGCTCCCCATTGAAATCAACCCTTTTCGCCGAATAGCACTGCTAAAATGACTGTAAGCGTCACTTTACTGCCGACGCCCCCCGCAGCTCGGTGTGAAAGCCCTCTTAGTCCTTGTGCACGCTTGCAGCTGCTTTTAGGGGTGTCAGGCTTTTTTTTTTCTTTCTGCCTCTAAACTCCCCTGAATATTAGCCTATGTCCATGCACACATGGGGTTTTAGCAGCGTTTAGTTTGAGGCAGGAAAAAAAACCCCACTGCCAATGCGTCCAGGAGCAGCAGCGTTTTGGCAGAAAAAAACGCTTGACTTGCTAAACGCGCATTAACGCTAGGCATGGTGAGTGCTTGAGCGTTAATTCATTCTAATGGCCAGAATAAATTATTATTCTGGCCAATGAAATGAGGTAATGCCCAAACTCGTGACACCTGTAAACGCGTCCAAAAGCTTAAGATACATTTACAAGCGTCAGGCTGTTTTTCTGCCAAAATGCTGCTGTCAGGAGGAAAGGCTTCTAGGCGAGTTTAAAAAACATCCTGTGTGCATGAGGCCTTGTACATAGATATTCATTATGCAGCTTTTGTATTCAGTGACTCATAAAATCATTACTGAATACTGAGCATTGCAAATGCAAACTACATAAACCCATATGAACATACTATAGTGCTGTTTACAAAAAAGACCTGTGGGGTATGGCCAAAATTATAGGCATATTTGGAAATATGAGAGTTATGTTTTGTGTACCCTGTCTGTTACAAGTCTCACGTTATTTAAAGAGGAACTGCAGTCTGCTCACATAATTTGTAATAAAAACATATTTGCCATTATGAAGCTTCCCTCCAGCCACTTTGCATATTATTTTATATATACTGTGATTCTGGACTTGCCAAATATGCTGCAGAAATCTCCCTCCACTGAGTCTGGCTGCAACCATTTTAACTGTGGGCAGCTGAAGCTGCTGCCTGTTCACTTCCTGGATTAACACACACACATAGGCACACCTCCAGTTCTGCAGCTCTCATTGGCCCTTTTCCTGGCAAACTCTTACGAGAGTGAGAGAGAGAGCTATGCATGATGTCATAAGCCTAGGCTTTTTTTCCCAGACAAGAAACAGGAAGTGGGCTGTATAAGGTATTTACTGGCAGAAAAAAAATGTTTTACTATCCAAAGTTAAAACAAAGGCAGAGGATTTAATAGATGGAAAGATAAAAAAAAAAAAAAAAAGACTGAAGTTCCGCTTTAAGATAAATTGAAAAGTGAAATGATTACTATTCATGTACTTTTTGTTTTCACCCTGCCAGGGATTGGAACATGGTTCTAGTAGCCAAGAACAGACTTTATCTGCACAGCAAGCAGCTGTCATTAATCTAACTGGAGTAGGTGGTTTTATGCCTCAGCAGGCAGCTGGTATGTATTCCTATTCCCCAATTACATACTTTTCAACATCCCAACTCACCGCAGTCTGTTGACCCAGACTGTACTCAACAGTCATGCAGCAAAAGTGGAAGTCCTCTTGTAAAACATCACCTACCTGTTTGTTGCCTGGAGGTCTTCATAGGTATTCCAGGTCTTACTACTGACAGTTAATGATCTGTCACACTCTTATCAATCATTGGAGATTACATTCACACTTATCACTCAGAGCGCCAGTCTTCTGAAAATTATATTATAAAATTGCATCTGAGTGGTTTAATAAATTCTGCCAGGCTGGGTTAGAGTAGTTACCTGTAATCATTTTACTGCATGGATCCAAATTGAGGTGTGAAGCTGCTTTAAATTAGGTTACAAGTGGAACTCCATCCATGGTGCAAGGTTTGAGGCCTCACAGTGCCTCCATGGCTCTTCAAGACCCCAATAAGAGGACACCCCTACCTTCTGAAATCCCCTTACCACCTAGCCAAACATCTTGTCTCTGAGGAAGCTCAGCAGGGGGATATCTGGTGGACACGTGATAATTCCTCGATGCAGCTGTGTCTGTAGCAGGTAGCGAGTCCTCACTTTGTGGTCTTCAAGAGCCGTGGCCTCCAGCAGAATCTTCAGCTTCCAACACTTCCAGTTGTCTGTCATCCCCCCCCCCCCCCCCCACCCCCCGTTGAATGCTGTGGTTTCTTCCTTCGATACCACTGCAGGATACAGTGGTGATATAGTGGCAGACAAAAGGAACCTAAGAATGCATTTGATTCTGCTGGAGGCAGACAGCACAGGTAGAAATTGCCACCCACCAGTGTTTTGTTTTATAGCAACCTTTTTCAGCATTTGTGGGTAACGGTAGGCTTTAAACATCTGTAGGCAACTTATTGGAAACAGGCTCTGGGAAAAATATGGGGGCTGGTATTATTCATCCCTTTTTAATAAAAAAAAAAAATGCGTTTTGATTGACTGTCATGTTGATCTAATGGCCTTAATACTTTCTAGATCACTGATGCATAAAAATATCCAAATCAGGAGTTTTAACTGTCCCATGGTTGTTTCAGGTCAGTGTATTGAAAAGAGGGACAGGTAGCTAGCATTTTCAGAAGAAGGTCCGCAATGAAACAGTTTCCTTTAAGTAAATTCTCCATTTTTTTTTTTTTTTATTTATCATTTGGAAAAATAATGATTATGATAGGTGTCATCTAACTAGAGCACCTGTGATAGATGCCAGCAGCAGCTCCCATAGACATGCGATTGTCATACAAATGAAAATAACCAACCTGCACAATAAATGAAAGAATCCCCAAAAATACTTTTTTTCTCTTTCAGTGGAAGCTTTGGTGAATAACCAAATCAAAATACAGCGTTACAGTGTGATACAATAACCATAAAAATATATAGTGCATCACATATCAGACACATCACAGAACAATGCAGACACACTGCTAGGAGAACATACTCCACCGACTTGCATAGTGTGATGAAATCATAAAAGGTCAGGCTCCATCTCTTTATTCGTATCGTCCAATAGTGAGATTTCTTCAGAAAAAGGCCCACTATTGGACGAAACATTGTTCTGTAAGCGGTGTCTCTGCATTGTCCTGTGCCTGGATGAATTACATGTGCACAAGCTTTGTGAGGGTTTTTTAAAATGGTTTTATTGCATAAAATACATTCAGTGAGCACTATAATGCCCCGTACATAAACTTGGATGGTTTTTCCGATGGAATTCCGCTCAAGCTTGCCTTGCATACACACGGTTACACAAAAGTTCTCTGAACTTACGACCGTCAAGAACGCGGTGACGTACAACACTACGACGAGCCGATAAAATGAAGTTCAATGCTTCCGAGCATGCGTGGAATTGTTTCCAAGCATGCGTAGGAATTTTGCGCTTCGGAATTTGTACAGACGATTGCATTTTCGGATAGGAACTTTTTCTGACCGAAAAATTCAGAACCTGCTCTCATTTTTTTGCTAGCGGGAATTCCGCCAGCAAAAGCCCGATGGAGCATACACACGGTCGCATTTTCTGACCAAAAGCTCTCATCGGTCTTTTGCTGGCCGAATTTCCGATCGTGTATACGCGGCATTAGAGTTCTTTTCTCTTTTATGAGTCTGATAATGCTGAGGTGATCCGTGAGGAGAGCTGGATTGCTGCAAAAGAGACCTGATTATCAGTTTACTCCTATGTGGGGATTAATGCCAGATAGACCTCATGATTATACAGAAGTCAAATTGTAAAGGTGAACAATTTGGAGTTGCACTGGGTGAAAAGTGAACACCTTTGAGTGTGAAATTTAAAGAAGAAGCGCACTGATCATTGAATTGTGACTTATGCCGTGTATTCGGCATCAAAGGTCTGCCGGTCTTTCCGACGGACTTCCGACAGACTTTCGAATAAATGGACTTGGCTACACACGATCACACCAAAGTCCGACGGATTCATACGACCGGACTAAAATAAGGAAGTTCATAGCCAGTAGCCAATAGCTGCCCTAGCGTCGGTTTTCATCCATCGGACTAGCATACAGACAAACTGATTTTTCGACCGGACTCAAATGCGTCGGAAAGATTTGAAACATGTTTCAAATCTTAAGTCCGTCTGATTTTCGACCGAAAAGGTCCGTTGGAAGTCGTCTGAAGCCCACACACGGTTGGACTGTCCGACGGATTCGTTCTGGCGGACGAGTTCGGTCGAAAACTCGTGTGTACACGGCATTATTCACTATTCTTGGATATTTCATCATAGTGTTTTGTCTGTTTCACCTTTTTTGTGTATATATGAATATTTGTTGCACATTTATTGTATACACTGATATGTGATGCACTATACAGTATGTTGTATATTTTTTTATGGCTATTGTATTGTTACACTGTATTTTGATTTGGCTATTCAATTATATATTAATATTATTTGATTGTTGATTTATAATAGGGTGTTGCTGCACTTGTTTTTGGTTATAGATTGTCACACAATTGAACCGCTGTGATCTCATGTCTATGGGTTCTTTACATTTGGCCAAAGTAGCTGGGATTGGGCGAACCCTGCCCTGCTCCGACAAACAGCGCATTACCTTAAACCACATTACAAATGAGCCTATGCTAAACTTTTCAATTTAATTTGAAATCATGCCTCAATTTTTAAGCTTTGACTAGAGCAAGTGTAAGATTTTGTTTTGTAGAAAGTTTTATTTGGATATATCAGTCCAGCCTTTTTACAGTCACGCTTTTACCATGTGGCTGCTGGGTGTCACAATTCTATTTATGCCTATCAAATTTATAACCTCAGTGAGCAATGTGACAGCTGCTACTTGTATTAACAAATGCAGCTGTCTACAAGAAACAAGTCATTCTGAGAAGAATATGTGCATGGGTTTTAACAAATATTTGTAGAAAAATAAATCTATGTAAATAATTATGAGGCATGGAGAAGAACATATTTGCCAGCTCAGTTAAATCCATTTCATCAAATAACTGTCTCCAATTATGGAAACAGATCGTAAAGATGTCACATGACTCGATTCTCTTAGAAGTAATTACAGCAGCTTAAAGCCACCAAAACCCCTTTGAAAAAAAGTTGCTAATAGTAAAAAAGGTATAAAATGTATCAAAAAGAAAAAAACAAAATACTAATAGAGGCTCTAGGGAAGCAGGCAAAGGTTAGGATACTTGATTTGAGCTTATTGTATATATTTTTTATATTGAGCATTTGGAGAAAATATTGGCTTTTTGTTGCCCTCTGCTGCACACATGTGGCAGTGCAGGTAGCATTTGTTGTATAGTTTTTTTATCTAGGGCATTTGAGACATAAATATCTGATTGGATTCTACATTAGTCCACTTGTTAGACTTTCAGGGGAAAAAAAACTAAGAGACTAAGGTACATGGTAAATATTATTTAAATTGCTTGATTAACTTTATAATAGTTAGCAGCAGTAAGTTTCCTTTGTGTCTACAGTCAAATGTAATTGCATAATAACCTTCTTCACCCATTTTGTATCTCTTGACTTTGCTGTGTGTTCTTCTAGCCCCATCCACTTTTATAAAAAATATTGCTAGTTGCCAGATCTGCACACAAATGCGACCCCTATGTATAGGATACAATTTGGGTTTTTTTTTTTTTTTTTGTTTTTTTTTACTTTCAATGATAATGGTAAACAGGACAAATAGAGAGGGGGAATCTGCTGAATGGGGGCTCAGACAGCAATAAAAACTGACAAGTGTTCTAATCCCTCGCCACTCTATGCAAAACTAAAAAAATAAAGCTTTGCCTTAGTTATACTTTAACCACTTAAAGACCAGCCGCTGCAGTTGTACTGCAGCAGGTTGGCTCTCCTGGGCGAATCGCCGTATTGTACGTCGGCTGCATTAAGAGCTCTAGGGGGCGCGCCACAACACCAGAGCCGATGCGCGTGGCCGGCGGCCGCGTTCGCTCCTGAGAGAGAAAGAATGGGGATCTGTCAATGTAAACAGAAAGATCCCTGTTCTGTCTGGGGAGGATAGACAGATCTGCTATTCCTAGTGATTAAGAACAGCGATCCGTCGCCTCCTCCAGTCACTACACTCTCCCCACAGTTAGAAACACCTCCCTAGGCAACACTTAACCCTTTGATAGTCCCCTAGTGTTAACCCCTTCCCTGCCAGTGACATTTATACAGTTAACAGTGGCTATTTTTAGCTCTGATTGCTCTATAAATGTCAATGGTCCCAAAAAAAAGTGTCCGATCTGTCTGCCGCAATATCACATGGCTGATCCCCGCCATTACTAGTAAAAAAAAAAATTTAAAAATCAATAAAAATGCCATAAATCTATCCCCTATTTTGTAGACGCTATAACTTTTGCGAAAACCAATCAATATACGCTTATTGCGATTTTTACCAAAAATATGCAGAAGAATACATATCGGCCTAAACTTGATTTTTTGGGTGTATTTAATATAGCAAAAAGTAAAAAATATATATATATATATATTTTTTTTTTCAAAATTGTCAGTTTTTTTTTTTTTTTGTTTATAGCAAAATGGTGATCAAATACAACCAAAAGAAAGCTCTATTTGTGGGGGGGGGGGGGAGGGACATAAATTTTGTTTGGTTACAGCATCGCACGACCACGCAATTGTCAGTTAAAGCGATGCAGTGCAGTATCGCAAAAAATGGCCTGGTCATTAAGGAGACAAATCCTTCCAGTTCTTAAAGGAAAAGTCCAGCCTGAGCTTTTTAGGCTGGGCTTCTCCTCTGGGTCATAGGAGTACAATACGTTTTGCACACCTGTGACCCGTTTTCAGCGGAGAGCGGTCTGGAATCCATTGGCGTCACTGCTATCAGTCGAGGCACCGCGCCATCCCGACTTCAGAAGTCTGGATTCGCCAGCTGCCTTGACTGATGGCAGTCAGAGCGAGCCACTAAGACAGCCGCTCCCCACCCCTCCACAGCTCAGCACTCCAATGAGCGTGGAGAATCAGAGCAGGAGAGATGCTGACTGACAGTCAGCAGCTCTCCGCTCGGGGAGGAGTGAGAACCGAGCCATCGGCGATGTTTGGTGGCTTGGTTCTCAGCGAAGAGATGGCAGCAGCGGTCTGATGCGGTATCCAGCTAGATAAGTATGAATAGCCAAAAAAAAAAGAAAACCCATACTTCTCTTAAGTGGTTAAGTATAACAAAAGGCAAAACTACTTTTTTTTAGTTTTGGATAGCGTGAAGAAGGATTAAAGCACCTATTAGGTTTTGTTGCTGTCTGTGCTCCCGTCGGGGATATTCACCCTCTCTATTTTTCCTGTTTATCATTATCAAGGAAAGTGAAAATAAAAGAAAATCCCAAATTTTGGGTTGATATCAGAACAACAATAGAGGGGACAGCGTCTAGTGGTTCTGGTGATACACTGGGGTTCCCTCACTTTTGAGGGATTTCCTCTCACTTCTTTGGCTATGGGACAGGAAGTGAAGGGAAATCTCACTAGTGGGTCAGAGATGGCAAATAAAGAGGAGTTAACTCTTTTACTCTGTCCAAAATGAAAGAAAAGTTTTGCCTTTAGGTAGACTTTAGCGTTTTTAGTAGTTGTAGCAGTTCAGTAGCTCTTCTATTGGTTCAGAGTACACAGACCAGTCTTCACTCCCCACATGCATCCATGAGCCTTGGTTGACCCTGTTGTTGGTTTGCCAGTTTTCCTTCCTTGGACCACTTATGTTCAGTCCTGACTACTGCAGACCGGGAACTTCCCACAAGTGCTGCAGATTTGGAGTTGCTCTGACCCAGTCATCTAGCCATTACAATTTGGCCATTGTCAAAGTGCTCAAATTCTTCCACGTGCCCATTTTCCCTGCTTTCAACACATCCACTTCAGGGACAACAAACATGTTCATTGCTGCCCTAATATATCCCATTCCAGAAACCTTGATGCACAAAATACTGCATGCTTACCCTGTGTTTGGTAATGCCCTATAATAGAACAGGCAGATGTGAAGGGGTCTTTGGGGCCCATCCAAACATGTGCATTAGCATGTTTTTACTGTGCCTTGCACTGACATTCAATAAGTTAAAATAACCTTACTGGGAACTCAGGCAGTAAACCCTGACAGGCTCTAATCCCTCCCCACTCTACCCAAAATAAGGCTCAGTTCACGAGAATCGCATCTGTCCCCTCAGCCAAACCCATTGCTCTTAGGAGACGCACAGAGCTGCCATTCATTCTGAATGAAGCCTCCACGCATCTCGGCACAAAGTGCATTTGTGGGTGTGGGAACTGCAGGGAAATCGGATGGCACCCTGTGCTCCAATGAAGCATTTAAATTTTAATTTAAAATGTCAAAAGTTTGAATATTACTTGTTTGTATTATTAATATATATTCGGTTCAGATTAAATTATACTTTGCACATTTCAGCCCCAAGCACTGCTTTCATCTGTGGCTACCACTCTGCTTGTGCTTAGGGGTATGGGACTGAACAGTCATTCAACTGTTGATCTACAGATTTTTCAGCTGTTTATTTTGAGGTCACAGGCTGCTATAATGTTCCACCCCAAGATTACATATATGACACCCAGAATTTCTGTCTGTGTTTTCATCTCTTGAGCACTGTTCCCCTTTGACCTGCCTTCCCTTCTCCTCTCCATAGTGTTACCCCAGCTCGGCTCTACTGTGAATAGACCCGGGCAAGGTCGTCCATACCAGAATCTGCAGCTCTCTCCTGCCTTACAACTGCAGCAGCAAGCCATGCAGCAGCAAAAGCAGCACATACAAGTAATCTATAGATCTAAGATAACAGCTCTTGCAGACACTAAACCAACAAAAAAAAATACCAAACTGTAGTGTGCGAATTACAGAATTTTCTTCTATTTTAAAGCCCCACTCAAAAATTCAGTTTAAGGCTCGGTTCACATTGGTGCGCTACGAAAAACCCTGCGAATCCACTGCGGCTCCCGCATCGCACCTGACTCGCAGGCAGTTCACGCTGCCATATGTGAACCACTGGGAGTGTCAATATAAAGTTAATGACACCCCCAGATCGGTTCGCATATTGCAGTGCGAACTGTCAATTCAGACAGGATTCTGATCAAACACGGATGCGATCCGATTCTGGTGCGTACCAAAAAAAGGGTCCTGCACGATTTTGGTCCGAATGCAAATTCAGCCATACAATCTGTATGGCTGACTTTGCATCACAGACATTGCATGTGATGTGCAGTGTGAATAACGTGCGATGTCGGACAGCACAACAGTGTGAACTGTGCCTAAAGCATTGAAATACTTTCCAAGTGCATCAAAACAAGTCTCTGTTCGTTTTCTTCAGAACGCACCTGCAGCCTGAGTAGAAAAGCCTGTCCGTGGACAGCCTATTGTAGAGGACTGATGTTTCTCTGTGTGGAAGTAGTGCTGTTTCTGCAGAGGTCCAACATACCCCTTTGCTGAGTTAGCTGGAGCTATAAAATCAGCAGGGAGCATGAGTGTTGTTGATTATAGTTCTGTCCCAGCAGGGGCATGTCAGATCCCTGCATAAAGACCATTACTTTCTCAGAGAGAGCAAGGCTCTTTTTATAGCATGCTGGCAGAGGACAGGCTTTTCTGCTCAGTGTGGCTACTTTCCATAGAAAATGACCTGTAAGACATTGCACACATTTTATGTTGATGCACCTATTATGTATTTAGCTGATTTAAACTGGGCTGAAATAACTGTGAAACTGCAGGATTAGGATAAATGCATGCAAACGGCAATTCGGTGCACGGGGAATCTTCTAATTCTGGGTTTTAGAAGAGCCCTTAGGTGATAAATACTTTTTAAATTATTGCTGTTAAGCACATGCAGGCATTTTAAGAAAATTCCCTCTTTCTAAGTGTTGTTTGAATAGGTAGATTGGTGGATAGCATCCACGATTGACTGAGTCATATTCCTGCTTCTGCTAGCTTGCAAGAGAAAAACATTTTAAGCGTGTGTGTAAACCCTAACAATGAACCAGAGTAGATGACGTATACTATTCAGAGTGCTTTCTTATACCTGATAAGTGTAAGAAAATACCCATTGATTCTGCCAATGATCTTTGAGCTGATAACTTCTTGTGCTCTCTGTCTCTACTGCACTGTTATCAGTTACATTGTTTCTAGCCAGATCTGTGGAGTACAGAAAAGCCCCCCACTCCCTGTCCTAAGATGGGGGGAACAAAAGCCACAAAATCTTCAGACCAATAAACTGCAATATATTACATTTGTTCTTGAGTTCAGATGCACTTTAGATCTGAATTCTTGGTATGGATATTTTTTGCATGTTACTTAGGTCCAGCAAAGTAAGTATGCATTTGCCATACCTGTCTGATCTCTGTGGAAACCAGAAATTATTGTAGGAGTTTCCACTGGCTTCTGAATCCTGTGCCCAGTGGCTGCTCTTCTGCTTAGTTAACACAGAGGTCACTCACTCCGCATGGGTGCCATTCAGAAAAACACTTTTTGCATGCTCAGTGAATGCAAAGCGTTCTCTAATTTGACAAGATTGAGAGGCGGGATAGTGATATCTGTCTCCACTTCGTCCAATCAGGGAACACTTTGCATTTATTGAGAGATTGCAAATTGTTCTCTGAATGGTGCCCAGGATGAGCGAGTGGCCTTTGAGTTCATTAAACAGCAAGGCAGCAACGCCTACAATAATTTCAGATTTCCACAGAGATCGGCCAGGTATGGTAAATGCATACTTACATTGCTGAGCCAAACTAGCAATGCAAAAATATCCATACCAAGAATTCAGTCTTTAAAGTGTCTCTGAACTGAGCCAATCAGCAGGGTAGGAGCAACCACTGGAGTAGGAGCACAATGATTTCTAGAATCCACAGCCAGATATGGCACAGGCTACTTACATTGGCCCAAGCTGGACCCATGCAACTATAGAAAAATGTCCATACCTGGAATTCAGCTGTCACAATTGTCATTTTGATAGCTCAGCTTTGTGGAAATGTATGTGGTAGGCCAGTGACCTGGTTTAAAACTTGGTTCCTTGAATATGTACCCCGCCATAGCTACACAGGCATGGTGTTTTCTGCTAAACCAGGAGCTGTTAACTTGGTATTACGACTGCTCTATAGAAATGGCTTAAATTTGAGCTTTTGGCTGCATTCCAAACTATCTGCTTTTCATAGAAAATTCATCTGACAAAGGAAATGCACATCTTAAAGCATATGAATGCATTTTGTACTGCACATATGTAAAAATGTGTGTGCAATGGCATGCATTTTTGTGTGCTTTTTCTGTGGTTGGAAACTTATAGGTGCAGCCTAACATCTCTGCCGGGAGTCTGTTTTTTTTTTTTTTCCCCTCAATACAACTGTCTATATTTTGCTTGTAGCCTAGAAGACTTTTCAGACAGATACAGATTCACTCTTGACAGATGCTTCTATAGTGCGACTGCCAGAGCCCCTCTTTTCGTTTGTGATTTGCTTGGTTGCTAGTCTGCTGCAGTACCCAATTACAGGTTGGGAATTTAAGAGGTGTCAATTGTACCTTAGAAACAATGGTCAATCCTCACTTGTTACCCAAAAAAAAAAAAAAACATAGCTAGAAATTATAGAACTGGCTTGCAGAATCTTATAATTGTCTGCCCTTAAAGTATGGGTGCACAACCTGTGACCCTCAAGCTGTTGTGGAGCTACAAGTCCCATGAGGCATTGCAAGGCTGACAGTTACAAGCATGACTCCCAAAGGCAGAGGCATGATGGGACTTGTAGTTCTGCAACAGCTGGAGGGTCACATGTTGAGCACCCATACCCTAAAGCATATTTCCACTTTTGAAGCAAAACTGGGATAACACCTACTTTACGTTTTTGTTTCATGTCTACATTCACATAGCATTACATGGGTTATGCTGGTAATTGGACACTGGCAAAGGCTTTGCTGGGACCCTGTTGCCCAGTGTATCCATATAACCCTGCCCACTCCATAAGACTACAGTTGGTTAGCACGCAGTAAGGACATCACAGAAAAAAGATGTACTCCAAGATATGGTATTAACATGTTCGTCATTAATCGTACAGGACACAGGAATTACTTATGAAACAAAAGGATGACCCCCAAGCTCCAATAAATCTCAAGGGTTGAGCAACAAAACTGCTAAACCAGCAACAGGTACACAAGAGGGAAGAAAAAAAAAAAAGGTCAATGGACCCGATAAGGCAGTATGGAAGAAACAGGTGCTTGCTGCTGAAACAACCTAAAACCCCAACACTTTTAGGCGAATTGGTTTAGATGGGAAAAGAGGGACTCGCTCCCTGAGGCCACAAGCCATAGAAAAGGCAAAATAACCACCTAGCAATTTGCAAAGAGGAGGAAAGAATCCCATGAAGGGAAAGCCCTGTGGGAAAATAGAAGGCGTCAGTTCCCAAAGAAAGAGGTAGTGGGTAGCCATAGATAACAGTCCTAACCCGACTTGTAAGGCACAGTAACATGCATTTATAGCAGGACACGGGGAGGGAGAATTAAATTTCTTACAAAATGCGATAGCAAGCAATAAGGACTGTATTCGAGGGAACTTTGTCCCCATGTAGGAAAAGAAAACAAAATAGGGGGCTCCCAAGGAGCAAAAAGGGCGAGTACTACAGCTGGCAGGGGAAGTGGAGAGAAGGCTAAGTTCTTACAGAGTAACTTTTAAGGGAGTAACCCCATTAACAATGCAAGGGCACGATGTGGGCAAGAGCACCTGAGTAAAGCCCCAGAGGGACACGGAAAGTTGCAGCAAGTGCTAAGGAAGGGCAGCTTCTTGTAAAGAGTGTGGGGTGTTATGATCCATCAAGAAATGTATAGCCAGGAAACTGGTATGTAAAGGTACAGGTAACCCTGTATTATCTGGTCCCTATCCAAGCTTCGGTGCTCACTGTGGGCATACCCCCAAAGGGGTCTTTAAGGTCTGGGTGCCATAAGAACGGACCACATCCCTGGCCCTGTATAGCACCCTGCAGTTAAATACATTTGTTGCAGAAAGTGCCAAATGTAGGAGCCAGTGCCCAAAGCAAACATTACAAGCTGGACCCATTGCCATGGGGTCTGGGTACAGCTCTCAAAGTAAACAGCAAATGTAACCAATCTGGAAACTGCTGATGAGCCATAAGGTAATAAGCAGTCAGCTCTTGATTTTGCTAAAAGTCAGTTGAAGGAGGAAAGGAAAACTGGTGGAAAATAGAAGACTTCTATATTGGGTGTGGGGGTCTATCCTGTAAGGACAATAGCAAAAAAAAAACTGAAGTCTCATGGAGTGGGGTTATATGGGTACACGGAAGCGGGCAGTCCCAGCAAAGCTTTTGCCGCTAAGTTGTGGCATATAACCCATGGTCTAAAAGTCTATTCCTATGTCCTGTACTGCACAATTAAGACCCCTTTCACACTGCAGTTGTTTTAGCGCTAAAAATAGCACCTGTAAAATGTCTCCCATGCCAGGACGTTAAAAAAAAGTCCTGCAAGCAGTGTCTTTAGGGCAGTGGAGAAGTAGTGTATACAGCGCTTCTAAACCACCCCAGCCCATTGAAATGAATGGGCAACCGCTGCCAAAGCGCCGCTTTTCTGGCGTATTTAAACCTTTTTTCGGCTGCTAAAACTAGCGACGCTTTACCGCTAATGCTGCCCGCAGCGCAATGCGAAAGGGCTCAGTCCACCCTAACACTAAAATCTTTACATCTACAATCTGAGACTAACCTATCTAGCCCTGTAAAGAAGAAATCATTATACATACCTTTTTTTTTGAAGCCACTCTGGTCCAGTCTCCAGCAGCATCTCTACAGAGGAGACAGCCGACAACAGCTGTGAAATGAATGGGAAATTACATCACCCCTAGAGTTACTATGGGGCTTCCCTTGTCGGCTGCCTCCTCTGCACCCGCCTCCGCTGACAGTTAAGCGTGGGACCGGACCATCTTCAGAAAAGGTATGTATAGCGATTTCTTCTTTACAGGGCTAGATAGGTTATTCTTAGATTGTGGATGCCTGTAGATGTAAAGATTTTAACGTTGGGGTTGACTTCCCCTGCTGTGGATACAGTGGGGATTGATTAAAACCAGTGTTGGGTGTGAAAGTGTTTAATTGCAGTTTGTGTCTCCTTGGGGGGAGTCTTCTCATTTCTTGGTTCTGTGATTGGAACATTGCCCCTCCCCCAAGCATAGACCAATGTTTCTCAATTCCAGTCCTCAAGGCGTGCCAACAGGTCACGTTTTCAGGCTCTGTATTATTTTGCACAGGTGATTTGATCAGTTTCACTGCCTTAGTAATTACCACAGCCGTTTCATCTGAAGGAAATCCTGAAAACATGACCTGTTGGTGCGCCTTGAGGACTGGAATTGAGAAACGCTGCCATAGACACAAGCAACAACACTAACCTAACAGGTTCTAACACTCTTCTCCTTTCTCCATAATTACAAACTTTTGGTGGTAGTTAGGCTTTAAATAGCATAGTTTAAACTTGTCCCTTAATATGAATAAAGATCACAGCATGGTAGGAACAAAAACTGTAAGGATTTCCAAGAGGGGTGCAGCACAGCAAAGGTTTTTGTGTGGAGAGAACAGTTGAGTATGGGGAGTGACAGATGGCCATTACAGCTCACCATGGATAAGTGCACTATGGCAACCACATGCTGTTTTTCTGTACAGGTAGGGAGCCAATGTGAAAAAGCTAGGGTAGGAGGTTAGCATTTCATTTCCAGTGCATGTATACACACTGTCTGGCAGCTATGTTCTCTGTAAGTTAGCATAGGTAGTATGTCAAGTTATCAGTTTGGGTAGCAAGTAGATTACTAGTAAAGTAGATTTTTTTTTTTTTTAAGTTTTAATATACAAAAGGACAACAGCGACCCTATGCTAGAGGAGCACTTGGTACACAGTATCTAGTGTTCTACAAATGTGTAGTATTTTAGGCTTCCCTCTGACACTAACTTTAGGTCTCAAAGGCTAGTGACTGGCATGCTTTTCCATATCTCAAGAACAAAAGGGTTGAGTAGTCAAATTTATGCAAATGCTTGGCAGGGTGTTTGCTGTGTGAATGCTGCCTGCAGCCTTTTGCGTTTTTCCTTGCTCTACCTAGCAGGCCCAAAGCGGCTTTTATAGCCAGGCTGATGGTTGCCATGAAGCCTGAACACATTTCTGCAAGTGTTCATAAGCCAAACAGGAGTATTAAAATAGGCTAAGGTTATCAGATATGCTTTGGTACCACTGATGCTGCATGACTGCTCATTCATGTCTTGCACTGAAGGCATACACTTTCGCTTAAGCTAATACTTTGCGGAACTTGATAGTGGATAATTATTCTTTCTTCCTCCTTTGTTCACAGTTGCAATTCTTGCAACATCAAATGCACCAAATGGCTACGTCAGCTCCGCAAGCACAGCCACAGCACCAGCCTCATTCCGACAGCCAATCAAGAAGTAAATTGAGAGGACGCTCTGCCCTGGAACCAAAATCCTGAGATCACATTCATCCACCAGCAACAAAGAAAGACACTGAACACATCAGCCAACAAATGCCTTCTCTAATACTTTTTTAAAAAAAAAAGTGTTTTAAATGCTACACCCTTCATCACTAATGAGCTTTGTGTAAAGATCATGAATTGAAAGTCCGATACCATATTTTAATGCATGGTTAAGAGATTCCACCCCAGTTAACAAGCAGCAGTAACAGAGGATATTCAACTCCAGGTTAATGAACTGATTGTGTGACTGTACAGAGAACGCTCTACACATAGCAAATTTATTGTTTTATTTAGTACAAAAAAGGTGTGCATCACTATAACAAAATACAAACTTTTTACATGTTCATTTTAAAACGTCTTTATTATTTCGTCGTAACGCTATCCAGCAGATTCTGAACCTCTTTGTGTCTGGTGATTGCTCGACTGATACAGTCCTGAAGCTTTTCTGCTGACAGGGCGCTGCCACCTGTTTAACAAAAAGACTGACTAGTAAACAGCACTCAAATACATTGGAAACCATATCTGCCTGGTCAGCTGCATTTAAATGGCTTAAATGTGTAGCACTTTATATAGAAAGATTTACATTATGACATTGCTCCCAGGATTGTGAACAGAAATAGATGACCAGCCAATGAAGAAACATGTTGGTAACAAAGGGGGGGGGGGGGGACACCACTGGAAACATTGAAGGTAATGCCTAATTTTGGGCTCAGACTTCCCCTGTTCTGCTGTATATTTTATTTTGTACCTTTTTCAGCTGTCTTCAGGGCAATTATGTGACACTGAATTGTGATTGTGGGGCACCATAGTGATACCCCCTTAGGGTGTGGGTCAATGACACTCTGAAATCACAGGAGTCCCCCAGCCTTCCAGATTAATTGATACTGGAAGTCATTCAACCCAGAAGACTGAGGACATCCATTCCCAGAAAGAAATTACTTTAAGGTACAGAACAGGTGGGGAGGTGAGTATATATCCTTTTTTAAACTCTTGCTGGAGGGGAAAAAAAAGTGTGTATATATTTATAATTTTTTTTTTTTTAACATCATTATGGACAGTCTGCATGCCCGGGGGAAAAAAAAAAATAATATCAGGTTGTCTCACTCTGCTGATTTGGGTAGCTTCAGTTTTCTGATAAGGCTTTATGTAGTTTATTGCCTTCATACACTGAAATTATTACATCCAGCTATCATTATAGGAGATACAAACACTTGTTAACTTAGAGCATATCCTGTAGTTGGTGAATTGATCCATGGAAACCAAACTATAATCTGCTTCAAACCTGGGAGCAGCAGCTTTTGTTTATACACATTTTTATTTTGATTACTAGCACTAGAGGGCTAAGCAGTCCCAGGCCCCCACTGAGATGGGAGAAAATGCACACACTTTCAGATGAAACTTGTGGGTCAGCCCAGTATAAACCCCTCCTACTCCCAAGCATGCCTTCTTGGTGAGATGGTCTCTATGCACAGCTAGCTGTATCAGCCTTTTTTTTTTTTTAACTTGCCCTTTAGATTGCCACTTCTAGCCAGCAGTGGCTGGGACGTTGTGGTGCTAGCCTGAAACCTTTGAGCATTGGGTTCTGCATTGAGATTCTTTCCAGACCAAAGTGTACTGGTTATGTTCACCAGAGAGCACTCTCCAGGACCGGAGCTGTGGAACAGTCCCAGGTTTAACCATGACTAGGAAGACTTATTCTGTGAATAGACCGAGCATCAGGAGCTGCCTTGTTCGGCACTATTTAAAACTTCTTTCTGCCGTTCTCACAATGTGAGAACATCATCCATTGGGTGGATTGTTGTGCATGTGCTCTTTCCCGCCATTCAAAGTTGAGGAAGCATTTTCTTGCTGCCGATTGCAAGTAATATATGGATTATACTCAGTTCTTCGCTGCTGCTGCTACCACCTACAGTGGCTTAGTCACTTTTGGTTTCTTGATCCTATTCCAGCTACCAGCAGTCGGGTTATTACTATTATACAGGATTTATATTGCGCTAAAATTTGCACAGGTGCAGACAGTACAGTTCAATTCAGGAGGAATCAGAGGGCCCTTCTTGCTAGAGCTTACGATCTAGAAGGGAGGATTAAGTGATACAAAAGTTAATAACTGCAGGGGATGAGCTGATGAAAGGGGGGGGGGGGGGGGAAGTACAGTGGAGGCAGGATAGGCTTCTCTTAAGAAAATGGGTTTCAGGGATCGCCTAAAAGTGGATAGGTTGTGGTAGTGCTTAGAAGTCCTACAGGCATGCATGGGAAGAGGTGACATGGTAGCTAGGGAGCAGGTGGTCAAAGAGAATAATTTGGTTGGTATTTTGAGACTAGGATAGTGATGGAGCTGGTAGCAGAGTTGTGGATGGGTTTGTAAGTTGTTAGTATTTTATTTATTGGGCAAGCAGGAAACCAAAGGAGGGAGTGGCAGAGATGAACAGTTAGTAAGGTGGATGAGTCTAGCAGCATCATTCATGACTGACTGAAGAGGGGATAGCCTACGTAAAGATAATCCAATGAGGAGGGAGCTACAGTAGTCAAGGCTGACCCAGCAAGGAGGTATAGTTTGAGAATAAGGGAGATCCAAGAACAGACACTTAGGGGAATGCTGATGGGAGGAGGTAGATTGTAAGGTACGGTGGTATAGGTAGGATGAGAATCAATGAAAAGTACAGTCACAAAGACAAAGGAGATTTTTTTTTTCTTTTTGAGGGGGTGGTCACCGGTATTAAAGGCAGCTTAAGTATTTGAAGCCTAGCACCCTGAGCTGCATTGCATTCTACTTTGCAGTGCATTTTTCCTGTTTGTAAACAGATGTGTGGGTAGGCCCCAGTGTACAGGGAGGCTCCAACACACTAAATGTTCTAGAGTTGCCCGCACTGTACCCACCTGAGATGCCTTACACAAGATGGCCTGGAATTTTGCCCTCTGCTTCAGTCTATGCAATCTTCTTTCACTTCATCAGGCATGGCTGCCTTTTCAGCACTATTATGGGAGAACATCACTACAGTCGTGAAGAATTTTATAGGTCAAAAGGCTATTTTGATTGCCAATGACTGCAAAGCATGCTTCCACCTCTTCACCTGCAGAATTTTCATACAATCTCCCTCCGGCCTTCCGCCATTGAGGCAGTCTAATGCCGAGTCTCTTAAGGCTAGGTTCACATATGAACACACAGCAGCTCACTGAAGGTGTACTCGTTAACCGTTTCAGGTCTGATTTCAGCCCAAATTTTTGGCTGAATTCAAAACTGAAAATGGACCAAAAGACACACAGGGCCCCTGTGCAAATCACACCGGAGCCGCTGCAGAGATATGTGATCCAGCTCCATAGAGAGCCGCTCACGATCTCCTAAGCCTAAATCCTTAACAGACAATCCTACACCAAAGTCACAGTCTTCTGCCATTATACCCAGAGACCAGCTCTTACTAACACACCACTATAGAACGCAAGAATCAGGCTGTAGCTTCTACCAGTGCTGTCTCCAGTCTAGGCTTTTTTAAAAGGCCCCTAAGACTGCCAAGACTTTTCCAGTGCACCCTTTGTTTGCCATCTCCCTTTATGGAGACTGCAAAAACCCTGACAAGCAGATTGTTTGTTCCCTCCCAAGTAGCTCTCAGTCTGGTACCCATTTGAGGAGCACTTTGTTAAAAGTAGATTTCTCCCTGTGTGGATCTGGCAGTATTCCACTTTAAAGCACTTACCATCCTAAAAGGAGGATGAACCTATCTTTGACCACTTCCACACCGCACAAATGCCAGCACTCCTCTCCTACATGTAAAAAATAATCTTTTTTTTGCTAGAAAATTACTCAGAACCCCCCAAACATATATGCATTTTTTGCAACTTTTTATGTCTCACGGTATTTGTGCAGCAATTTTTCAAACACGATTATTTTATTTATTTTTTTTTTAAACAGTAAAGTTAGCCCAATTTTTATGTATAATGTGAGAGACGATGTTACGCCGAGTAAATAGATACCTCACGTCACGCTTTAAAAATTGCACACACTCGTGGAATGGCGCCAAACTTCAGTACTAAAAATATCCATAGGCAACACTTTAAAATTTTTACAGGTTACATATTACAGAGAAGGGCTAGTACTAGAATTATTTCTTGCTGTAACATTCACAGTGATACCTCACCTGTGTGGTTTGAGCGGAGTTTACATATGTGGACGGGACCTACTTCAGCGATGGTGGCGCTTTAATAATTTTTAATTATTTTACTTGAATTTTTTTATTTTTACACTTTCCCTTTAAAAAAAATTTGATCGCTTTTACTCCTATTACAAGGAATGTAAACATCCCTTGTAATAGGAAGAGAGAATGACAGGTCCTCTTTATAAAGACCCCCACATCTCTCCTCCAGGCTGGTAAGCCTGAGATATAATAAAAATAAATAAATATATACATACACACACACACACACACACACACACGATCTCAGGCTTTCCAACCGTGTCCCCAGCATTGTTTACTTCCCCTGGCCCAGAGACTGCCAGGGACCATCTGGCCCTCGGTTTACTCTATGGCCAACTTTCGGCACCGGCAGATTCCGTCTCATCAATTGCATGGACAAGCTGGTAGAATTTCAACCAATTCAGCCTGTGAATTGGTTGAAATTTTATCAGTGTATGGCCAAGCTTTAGCCTTGCTGCGATCCCAGGGCATCTCCATTGTGAAGTACCTAAATAATGTCCTGATTTGATTGTGTCCTGAACTTTATGAAGGCAGCCCTGAAAGTAGCACATTACTTGGAAAAGCAGCAACTTCAAACACTACCTCCAGATTCAGACTCTTCAACCCAAAAGGTGGCCAACTCTATTTTTCCACAAGAGTTCTGTGGCTGGTGGTATCCACTTTTTGGGTCACGCCCAGTTACACATTCCCCTATACAATGCAACATCCTGTCAGCATGGGACAAGTCAGTCAAGTCTTTGAACAGAGTGATTTATCTGGCACAGAAGACCATGCATCCCTGACTTGGTCATTGGGAGAATCTCATCTCTCGATCAACATTCTGGAACGTTGGACGATCTGAAGGCTTGTCATGGCAAGAAAGGTAAAGCAAATCCTGTCCTGGGCATAACTTCATGTCCAGCCTTGTCCACCATTCACATTCCAAACATGAAGCATTACTGGTGTTTTCTATACTTCAAAAAAAAAATTTATGCAGTGCTTTAGATACTGTACATTAAAATCAGGCCCTGCCCTCAAGGAGCTCACAATCTAAGGTCCTTATACCACATTCATACTACAATTTTAGACAGGAGCCAATTAATCTACCAGCAGGTCTTTGAATTGTAGAAGGAAACCCATGCAAGCACAGGACTCAAAGGAAGCCTACTCCCCACAAGGTTTATCCCTGCATACGGAAAGCACAATGCATTTGGTAGGAGGCAAACAGTGAAGCATGTTGGGTGTAGGAATGGTTATACTGCACTGGCTGGCAATTTTTAATTTTTTTTTGTTAAGTGTCCAATCCTACTGTAGGTGGCAACATAAATCAATCATGTCTGAATTTTAGTGAAGTACAAAAATTTTATTGTACTAAATAGTGGATATTCAGCAAAAAAGACATGAAATAAGCTTACGGCTGCTTTTGGGGCTTTTTTTTTTTTTTTTATTAACCCTTGATTAATACTTATGGTGGTGGAAGTTAAAGACCTCATTCACACCAAACGTGCTTAAAAACTGATAGGAAAACTGTGCAGATTTCAGTTGCAGAGACACAAGTTTACATCAGTTTTCATGTGCATTTCAGTGAGTTTTCATGCACGTTGACATCAGTTTTCTTGCGCCCAGTTCACACCACAATGTTGATGTAACACAAGTTTTTTTTCCACGCAGAAAACTGCATACACTTTGCAGCTTTTTGTTTTCTTTGAGCCTGTGCAGAAAAACTGATGTCTCTGCACATGGTGTGAACCAGGCCAAAGACTTTAAAAGAACAAGCATTTAAAAAATAATATTGTATTCCAAAAACTGTATATGGTTAACACATACTGTATATAACGTGTATCCCTGAAGGTTCACTTTAATGTTTACCTGGCTTTCTGATAGTACATAGCCTTCCATCTTCATCTGTCACTATAGTCATCAATCCGGTGGCCAAACTCTCCTCCTCATTGGTTGGATCCACAAGAATGTGTTTACTACCAGAGGAAGGACATGAGTATCTTATACAACAATGATACATTGAATAAAAGATTCAGAGTTCCAAAAAAATATAGGACAAAAAAAGTAGTTTCTGCTTCAATGATACAATACATGAAATAGCAATCTAGAAGCCAAGTGAAGACTCTTCACAAGTATTAAAAGATCAGCCCATCCAAATCTGAAATTCCAGCTACTGTTAGAAGCTGATGACTCACCCACTGTATTCTTCTATCTTTGGTGGGGATATATGCCTGCTGTACTTCCCAGCCTGGCTCCTCCATACCTTGGGGTCTCGCACTTTCTGCTGCATTCTCTAATGTACAGACTAATCATGTGGAGTATCTGGGTCTAGTGCTGGGCACAGCTCAAGAGAAAGTGTTCCTTCCACCTTATAAACTTCTGAAACTCCCTGTCTCAGATGCATGTTCTCCAGTCCAGGTACTGTCTGACTCATTGATTTTTGTGCGAGTCCTTGGTCTGATGGTAGCCTCTTTCAAAGCAGTCTCATTTGTTCCACTCCAGACCTCTGCAATACAACAATCTGTTGTGGAACAAGTTGATGCGGACAGGACAGACCAATTCAATCACCAAAGACCAGGTTGTCCTTGGCCTGGTGGTGCAGGAAATCAGCTCTCTGGAGTTAGGGTGGGGGGTTAAAGTCCCTCCTTCCCTGGGCTAGGGAGGAGAGTCTTGGGTACCCTGTCGATGCAGGGAACTTGATTTGGAGGAGGAATATGGTCACTCTAACAGTGACATACCTCAATCGTCAGAGGAACCTGAATGCCCCGCAGGTACAACTGAATCCTGTCCTGAGCAGAACTTCACATTTTAGCCATGTACCTTCCCCCTGTGTGGAGAATTGGCAGGCAGACTTTCTCAGCCAGCAGCACCTGGATTTTGGAAAGAAGTCCCTACATTGGAGGTGTTCTAAGACCTGTATATGGCAGAGATGCCAGATGTGGACCCCCCCCTGTCCTTCGGGTTCAATAACAAACTGGACAAGTTTATTTACAGGTACAGGAATCCTCTAGCAGAGGAAGTGGATTCTCTGGTGGCTCAGTACACCCTGACATGGGGGACATAGATGCCAAAGTGGAGACCCTAAAGTTGGTTTAAGATCACACAGACCTAGTATGACTCCATGAGCTCTACCAGATTGTCAGGATCAATTTGCCATCCAGCTTCATGGTTGTTGGTTTTAACAATATGATTTTGAAGTCCAGGCTCTGAGGGAGAGGGGCTTCTCTGGGGCTCTGATTCCTACTATGTTAAAAGCTAAGAAAGTTTACTTCTCCCAAGGTCTGTCATTGAAAACAGAAAGCTTACTTCACTTGATATGGGGCCTTAGGAGTTTCCAACCCCAGAGTTTATGTGTGGGACAGATTTCCCCCCTTTATAAAGCCAGGTCTGAATCTGGTCCAATGTCTGGCTCTCAGCACTATAAAAAAAAATGATTTTTTTTTTTTTTTAATTACCTGCTCTGTGCAATGGTACTGCATACAGAGGTCCCTTACCTCCTGCTCTGGAGTCTCCCATCAGAGCTCCCCGTACCTTCTTCTAAGTGCTCCCTCAGCAAGCTGGCTGAGGAGGGGGCACCCGTGAGGGCGTGCTCTCAAGCCAGGTTGTGTGCATCCATATACATAGCATAGCTCAGCCACACCCCCTGTTCCCTCCTCACAGGACTTGACTGACAGCAGTAGGAGCCATAGGCTCCCACTGCTTTTAAAAGAGTCTCCTGTGAAAACAGAGACAGCCATGTGAGGTGCTAAATGTTGTACCTTCATTAAATGTAACCATATTCCTACACTTAGAGGCACCTCTCTTCTCTTTTATACTCTGTAGCTCCTGCTGGGTTTAGCTTCTAATCCCCTTGTGGATGGACATTTTATGGTTACACAACCTATCACATTGCTATAATCTTTTTATATGGACTATAAACTGAAGGACTTATGAATAAATGGTTGTGGAACGAATCATTTGAGTTTACATTATTTCTTATGGGGAAATTCGCTTTGTTATACGAGTGTTTTGGACTACAAGCACACATCAGGAACTAATTATGCTCGCAATCCAAGGTTTTACTGTATTACAGTGTTTAAATATAGTAGATTTAAACACTTACATCCCGTTTTTCATTTTGGATGAAGTAGGAAATGGCGGCTGCCCACCTCCCCCCCCCCCATCTGTGTTACACTGAAATGTTTCCTTTCACTTCATGCCCTGTAGACACAACAGTGGAATGAACTTTGTACAATTGTCTTTTAGATAGCAATCACAGGGATAGATATCCCAGGTGGAAAAGTGCTACTCCATTCCTATTGTAGTGACAATACAACATTTTGGATTTCCCCTCACTTTTATTCCCAGGGAAATTTCCCTAACAGGAATACAGCATTAAAAATAAAAATCTAACAGGGGCTTTATCTCTCTCAACTCCATCCAAAACTTCAAAGTTTTGCCTATAAATACACTTTAAACCACCTCAATACCGGGGAGTACTATCACCCCCTTCCTGCCCAGGCCAATTTTTAGCTTTCAGTACTTTCGCACTTTGAATGACAATGGCATGCACTGTAACCAAATATTTTTTTTTCACACAAATAGAGCTTTTTTTGGTGGCATTTAATCACCACTGAGTTTATTTTTTAGCTAAACGAAAAAATAACACAAAACTTTTTTTTTTTTTTTTTTTGCAAATAAGTAATTTTTCTCCTTAATGGATGGGCCCCAATGATCAGGGCACAGATGATCAGTGCAGATATCTCCTGTCACACTTGCTGGTTACTGGCTCTCCTCTCCTGGCGCTGTGACAGCGTGTGAGGAAAGGAATGCTGATAACCGGCAAGTGTTTTCAAGTGATCAACTGTGATTGGACACAGCAGATCACATGGTAAAGGGCCGTTGTGATTGGCCCTTTACCGCGATCACAGAACGTGCCAGATGCGCACCCATGGACACCCTTCCGGAACAACAGAACTGCACTTTAGCCGTCTTTCGGCTATAGCGAGGTTGTGAAACAGTTAAAGAATGCAAAATTGCACAGAAGCATTTAGAAGGCTGATAGCATCCCAGCTCAATAACAAATACCATTCCATCTTGCTATCAAAATCTCTGATCTTGTCTACCTAATTATCTCCACCAGATACTTACTTATCAAATATGGCAAATGATGTTGAAAGCGGGTGTTTATGGATTTTCAGGGCATTTCTTGTTGATAGATTCACCTGAGCCAAACCGGTTTCTTCATTTATTTTAACAGATGGCAGTCGTGCTATGGAAAGAGACCATTAGCATTAATCCAGAGAGTATCCAGGCATAAAAAAATGTTTATTTTGTCTGAATGCAACTTCTGCTATGTACATTCCCCAAGGTATCACTGTAGGGCCGACACAGATGGGACTGGCAGCCAGCTACAGAGCCGTTTATCCAAGAGCTGAATTATTTGCCCAGACTGTTCAATAAAACGTTCTGCATGCCAAACAGATCTGCTGGTGAAGAATTCACCTTTAGTGCATTCTAAAAAAAACTGTAATCATCCAGAGTATTTTTTAGTGTTTCACTGGGACAAGTAATCAGCCTATAGTAAACAATTCATAAAAATTCCTGACAGTACTAATTCAACAAATTAATAGGCCACAACCACATGAAGCAACATAAAATCCTCACTGTAAAGTCAATTCTTTGTGTTCTCTGTATTCGGTATGTAAACATTTCCTGGGCAACATATTTCTAGTAAAAATGCCTTCAGTTGGAGCAAAACTATTTCAAAACTAGATGACGTGTAGTAGGGTTTAACAGGTCCTGCTTGTGCATTAAAAGCCTCTGGAACCCCAAGATCTCTCCAAACTCCTGCAATGACTGTATAAGGCCACACTTGGCTTTGTCACCAAAAATCTGTCTGAGGTGAGTTCCAATGAGAGAGAGTCCGTGAGTGGTATAGTATGATATGGAAATGCTGCCAATGTTTAGTGCCAAGGCTGAACTTCCAAACAGCATGAGACAAACGAAATGCAACATAACCACATACAGCGACAGGTGTAATCACCCCCATTTCAAATGGCTGCAGGAGTGAATTTGTCAGGTGTGAGTAAGAAAGCTGATGCTAATCGTTTGTTCTTTGATTTGTAGAGTAACTAACGAATAGGCCTGGACGGTAGCACTCAGATACAACACCTTCAATTAAAATCCAATGTACAGCAGTCAATCCATACGGTACAAAACAGGGGGATGCAAGCAGCTTACATGTTTCACACCTCGATCTGGTGCTTAATCATAGCTGATGATTAAGCACCAGATCGAGGTGTGAAACATGTAAGCTGCTTGCATCCCCCTGTTTTGTACCGTATGGATTGACTGCTGTACATTGGATTTTAATCAAATAAAAGGTGTTGTATCCGAGTGCTGCCGTCCAGGCCTATTCGTTTGTTCTCTGATCCCAGCAGAGCCTGCACTGCTATAGAGTGCCTATCAAGAGTGTGCATCATTTGGAACCTGTGCTTTGAGAGCGGCTTTTCTTTTTCTTCTCTCTGATACTGGACTATACTCTACAAAATCAAGTTCCATGTACCCAGGAAGCCCCCACACTGTATTGATGGCCTCCTCTACTGCTAAGCACTACTTCCTTCCATTCAATCCTCTACTAAGTGAAGAGGCTCTGGCATCAAGCTGATAAAATGTCTGTCTGAGGAAGGAGCTTAGTCCAATCTAAAGAGAGGTTAAAGTTGGATTAAACCCCCAAAAAATTTTATACTACAGCTTACCAATCTTTAATGTGGTGGGTGCATTAGTTACCCCTCCCCCTTATATTCACCTGGTATTGCAGCCAGTAACAATTCTTGTTTTAGAAATGTCCACTTTGGATGGAGGAGCAATGAAGACACCCTTGGACAGCAGCATTGTCAATCAGAGGAGAAGGTGGTGTTGGATGCACTAGCGGATTTAAAAACTGACCTGACTAACAAATAAAGCTGAACTCCAATCTTTTGATATACTTTACATAGTTTGCTTGGGCCGAACTATGTCTCTCACCAACATGTGAGGGCACTGGATGTGCGGTATAAACTGTATATACCGCACTGTGTTCCAGGTTCGATCCGAGACCTTCCCTGTCCCATACCCGAAACACGTGGTCGGTGCTGAGCCATTCATCGAAAGCGATGTATTCTAGCTATGAATATCAAGCTTCCTCTGATTGGCTGAGTCAGAGTCAGCCAGAGGAAGCTTTGTATTCATTGCTAGAATACATTAGAGATGCACGATTAATCGGCAAGAATCGTTATCGCGATTTTTTCCCGTTGCGATCTTGACAAAGGGTTTCCCGGTCTTCGGTATGCAAGTTTTAAAACATTCTATTAGTGGAATTTTAAGTCTAAACATTGGATCAATTTGTCTTTTACATCAAAGGAATAGACTTATGTATGTAAATTAGGAACGTTTAACCACCTAAAACACTAAACCTTTTTCTAACAGTTGTTTTCAAGTTAAAATTTTTTTTTTTTTTGCTAGAAATTAATTAGAACCCCCAAACATTATATATATTTTTTTTTTTAGTAGAGACCCTAGAGAATAAAATGGTGGTTGTTGCAAAATGTTATGTCACACTGTATTTGAGCAGCGGTCTTTCAAATGCAATTTTTTTGGAAAATTACTTTAATGAATTTAAAAAAAAAAAAAAAAAAAAAAACTAACCAGTAAAGTTAGCCCAAATTTTTTTTGTATAATGTGAAAGATTTTACGCCGCGAGAATCGTGATCTTTTTTCTAAAGAAAAAAAATCGTGATTCTCATTTTGGCCAAAATCGTGCAGCTCTAGAATACATCGATTTCTCCGAATGGTTCAACGCCGATCACATACTCTATGGTGTTCCGTATGAAAAAAGAAGTCTCGGCTCCAAGCCGAAACACAGTGCGGTATGTAGCCTCAGCCATATACAGTTTATACAGCACATTCAGCAGCCTCAGGTTAGTGAAGGACATAGTTCGTTTGGGTCAAACTATGGAAAGTGTATCAAAAGCTGGAGTTTAGCTTTAAAAGCTGAACTCCTGCTAACAATTTTTAGGCAGTTACAGCAACAGGTCTTATTTTTTCTTTTTGGATAAAGATTTTACATAAATAAAAGCTGGTCAGAATAGATACTCTGAACGCATGCAAATGTGTAAACGCAAATAAGAACACTTAAATGCAGGAAAACGATCTGTTTATACTTCCCAGATAAATTCTCCTACATTTAAATAACCTAAACCCAAGAAGTTAGTGTGAATTGTGCACCGTGGCCTGTAAGTCAATAGTTATTAGTCTTTAAAAAACATTTTAATTGCAGATAAGGTTCTTACCATTTCTTAATGATGCCACCAATGCACACATACAGGTATCCAGAAGATTCCCTCCATAGTCCAAACATATGAGGTCACAGTAGAGAACCCACGCCAGCTGGAAACAAAAACGACAGTAAAGTACTATAGCAGTCTACTGCTGGTCCATGGCAGGAAGCGCCATGACATATAAAAGGTTTACCTTCCAGTCACATTAATATACACAATCTCATACCATACAAGTGCTAACACTTCCAGCCCTGAGAATACTGGGCACCAGAATCCCAAAACAGTCATCCCATTTGACATCTTACATGCACACAGATACTTTGAAGCAAATCTCCCAGACTAGAGACATGGCAGCACTGTATTCGAGCAGCAGTATGGCTGCTGCTGGAACAAAATAGAGTCAACCTGAATGCTTCTCACCCATTCAGGTGAAACCTTGTATTTTTATCAGTACAAGGCTTCCTCTGATTGGCTGATGTGGAGATTGTGACCTCATCCACCTCCCAGGATCATGAGAATTCTTGGAAGGCACTGGTGACCTAGCCCTCCCAGTGGGCACCTGTAAGATACTGGCTTTGTTACCAGTGCTGCAGGAAACCAGTAAGCGAGAAAGCCAAATTTAAAATGTACCCTTATAACGGTTTATGCATCAGAATCGACAACCCGTCAGATTAGGTAACTGAAGTGACGTTCCATCAGCTGCGCTACCAGATTTGCTAATCTGACAGAACAGTCAGAAGGCGGCGGCAGCGGACACCTTACTACACTCAGCTGTGTCTTGAATTTCAGAGAAATTTTAACAATAAAGTGAGCGTATATAAATATAGTATGTTGACATCTGTGATGCTGTTTTGATGTTTTTGAAAGAAGCTGGACACCAGCAGTAGGAAGGTGGAGGAGGCCATGTTGGTACACCCCGCACTTTGCTAAACATTTAGGCTTTCAAAATTAAACATCCAAACGGAATCACAGATGTAAACATACTATATTTATTCATATACGCTCACTTTTTTTTACTAAAATTACTCTAATTCAAGACGTAGCTGGGTGTAGTAAGATGTCCGCTGCCTTCTTCTGACTGCAAGTGTTCTGTCAGATTAGCAAACCTGATAGCGGTGGAACACATGCGCAGCCATCTGACGGAATCACCTGCAATGCATTTTCAATTCAGCATGCATCTGTTTTTTTGTGTGTCTAAGGGAAAAAAAAAAAAAAAAACCTGTCTGTATTGCCTTTCAGCAGAATTGCCTTTCCAAAAATAAAAATTGGATTTCTGGATTTGCCGTTCAGTGACACAGACTGAACAAACTTAAGCGATGCCAGTTATGGGCGGTTATTTTGTGGTTGGCTTTTGAAATATGTGAAATACGAAACACGAAGAAGAATCCACGCTGGAAGATGAATGCCAAGTGCAAAAATAGTCTGTAAGAGCATTACAGCTTCCTGCTATTCTGTATATGAAGGACTGCCCTCATTTTACACTATGTGACACTATGCAGCAAGTTCTAGCCAGGAAATAGCAGTGAAAATACAGGATCACATGTGAAAACCAAATACAACAACATCCATACTTTGCCATTTTCAATGCACAGGTCTTCTTTCAGTATCATCTGTGAACTAAAACACAAGAAATACAAGTATTATTATTATAATAAAGTGATGTGACGAAATTAAAGCGGAATTAATTTGGCTTAACCACATACCGACCAGCCGCCGCAGTTGTACTGCCGCAGAATGGCACGGCTGGGCGAAACAACGTTATGCAACGTCACTTTGCCCTGTGGCCACTAGTGGGGGCGCATGCGCGCCCCCGGAGACGTGCGCCCCCCGAGCCGGTGCGAGTGCCCGGCGGCCTCGATCACCGCCGGGCTCCCACGATCGCTCGGGGCACACAGAGAACCGGGATCTTTGTGTGTAAACACACAGTTTTTGATTCTCTGAGGGGAGAACTGACAGATCCATGAACAGGCAATCTGTTAGTTTCCCTGCCCAGCCCACATCCCCCTTCAGTTAGAACACTTCCTAGGACACACATTAACCCCTTCCCTGCCCCCTAGTGTTAACTCCTTCACTGCCAGTGACATTTTGACAGTAATCAATGCATTTTTAATCGCACTGATCACTGTATTAATGCCAGTGGTTCCAAAAATGTGTCAAAATTGTCCGACGTGTCCGCAATAATGTCGCATCAAAAAAAAAAAAATAAATAATCGCTGATCGCTGCCATTACTAGTAGAAAAAAAAAAGAATAGTAAAAATGCCATAAATCTATCCCCTATCTTGTAGACGCTATAACTTTTGCGCAAACAAACCAATATACGCTTATTGCGATTTTTTTTTTACCAAAAATATGTAGAAGAATAATACATATCAGCCTAAACTGACGAAAAAAAAAATTTTTGGGGATATTTATTATAGCAAAAAGTAATAAATAATGCTTTTTTTCAAAATTGTCGCTCTTTTTTGTTTATAGCGCAAAAAATAAAAACCACAGCGGTGATCAAATACCGCCAAAAGAAAGTTCTATTTGTGTGGAAAAACAGGACGTTGATTTTGTTTGGGAGCCATGTCGCAGGACCGCGCAATTGTCAGTTAAAGCGACGCAGTGCCAAATTGCAAAAAGTGCTCTGGTCTTTGGCCAGCCAAATGGTCCGGGGCTGAAGCAGTTAATCAACATCAACTATGTTTAATCCCTATGTTGCTAGCATTAGTAAATAGATAGGAAGGTATATCATATTTACTTGTTTTTTCTGGCCTACGCCAAAATGGTGTCAAACATCCCAGAAGTCTTCAAAGGCATTTTATTTCTTTCATATGGAGGAGAGGGGGGGGGGGGGGGTTCTCTCCATTGAGCACACCCTCCTGCCTTCATGTCTGAGCTAAGGGTAGATAGATTCCATGTTGTATACGTACATGAATCATCTGCCCTTACTTAAAAGTGGTAGTAAACCCTCCTGTATTTTTACCTACAGGTAGGCTTATACCTAAACTTACATGTAGGTAAAATGAATATCTCCTAAACGTGCAGAGTTATAGGAGATATTCTAGTGAGTAGCAGCCGGGGACAGCACTGGTGCACGGGCTCAGAATACCAGTGCCATTCCTTCAGATCTGTGTGCCCCGGCCAATGCGATGCATACTAGCATATTATGCCTTTGCCTTGCAAGGGGAAACTTTTCTTTCCCCCCCCCAAAGAGTTCACTACCGCTTTAAGATGGTAGCAAGTAGAAATGCTAGAAAGGTGCTTTTCAAAAGTGATTTCTCAACAAAATAAAGCACGGAGACACAGAAGGATAGGCGAGTTTGAAAAATAAAAAATGACCTAAAATAGTGTTTTCAGTTTGAGGTGCTCAGTAAAGTTAAAGTGGTGTTCCACTGAGAAAAAAAAAAAAAATTAATATAATAATTTGGAAAAAATTTTTTCTTTTTTACTCACCTCCAAATAGCTGTTGCTAGGGGGTCCCTCGTAGTCTGCCTCCTTCAGTACCTGGGCTGGTGACATCACTTCCCCTCGGCACAGGAAGGGCTCAGCTCTGCTCCTTCGCTCTTGTCAATCATCTGGGACACATTACAGGTCCCAGATGACTGAGCGGCCAATCACGGTGTGCGGCGCCGCTCGCGCATGCGCAGTGGGTGCCCGGCTGTGAAGCCACAGCCAGGCGCCCACAGTTGCAATGCCGGCGCCGCCGAACAGAGGGGGAGACAAGCGGAGCTTCTATCCCCTGCATCGATGGACCCTGGGACAGGTAAGTGTCTGATTATTAGAAGTCAGCAGCTGCAGTATTTGTAGCTGCTGACTTTTAATTTTTTTTTTTTAAATGGGAACTCCTCTTTAAGATCCACTTTAATGTCACACTGGCAATTTGCAATTTTTCAAGCAATTGAGGTTCTAAAGCCAAAACCTTTTTTTCACCTTAATGCATTCCCTGCTATATACTGCGGCAGGTCGGCTCTCCTGCGCGAACGGACTTACCAGTCCGTACAAGGAGGATAGCGGGCGCCACAGACTCTATGTCTGCTGGTGGCCTACGATCGCCTTGTACACAGGCAGAATGGGGAACTGCCCATGTAAACAAGGCATTTCTCCTTTCTGCCTAGCGACATAACAGGGATCTTGTGTTCCCAGTGATCCAGAACAGGGATCTCTCATGTCCCTGGCAGCCCATCCACCCTACAGTTGGAACACACCCAGGGAACACACTTAACCCCTTCATCGCCCTAGTGTTAACCCCTTCCCTGCCAGTGTCATTTTTACATTGATCAGTGCACTTTATAGCATTGATCAATGTAATAATGTCACTGATCCCCAAAAAGTGCCATTTGGGGTCAGATTTGTCTGCCGCAATGTCACAGTCCCGCTAAAAATCACAGATTGCCACCATTAACAGTACAAATAAATAAAAATAGAAGTCCCTACATCTATCCCATAGTGTGTAGACGCAATAACTTTTGCACAAATCAATCAATATACCCCTATTGCGATTTTTTTTTTTTTTTAACAAAAAATATGTAGTCGAATATACAGTGGGGCAAAAAAGTATTTAGTCAGCCACCAATTGTGCAAGTTCTCCCACTTAAAAAGATGAGAGAGGCCTGTAATTGTCATCATAGGTATACCTCAACTATGAGAGACAAAATGTGGAAACAAATCCAGACAATCACATTGTCTGATTTTTGAAAGAATTTATTTGCAAATTATGGTGGAAAATAAGTATTTGGTCACCTACAAACAAGCAAGATTTCTGGCTCTCACAGACCTGTATCTTCTTCTTTAAGAGGCTCCTCTGTCCTCCACTCATTACCTGTATTAATGGCACCTGTTTGAACTTGTTATCAGTATAAAAGACAACTGTCCACAACCTCAGACAGTCAGACTCCAAACTCCATAATGGTGAAGACCAAAGAGCTGTCAAAGGACACCAGAAACAAAATTGTAGACTTGCACCAGGCTGGGAAGACTGAATCTGCAATAGGCAAGCAGCTTGGTGTGAAGAAATCAACTGTGGGAGCAATAATTAGAAAATGGAAGACATACAAGACCACTGATAATCTCCCTCGATCTGGAGCTCCACGCAAGATCTCACCCCATGGGGTCAAAATGATTTGGGAGAACTTGCACAATTGGTGGCTGACTAAATACTTTTTTGCCCCACTGTATATTGGCCTAAACTGATGAATACATTTGTTTTTTTATATTTTTGGATATGTATTATAGCAGAAATTAAAAAAAAAAAATGTGTTTATAGCGCAAAAAAAAAAAAAAAAGCCGCAGAGGTGATCAAATACCACCAAAAGAAAGCTCTATTTGTGGGGGAAAAAGGACGTCAATTTTGTTTTAAGTACAGAGTTGCACGACTGCGCAATTGTCAGTTAAAGCGACGCAGTGCTGCATCGCAAAAAATGGCCTGGTCATTAAGGGGGCAAATCCTTCCAGGGCTGAAGTGGTTAAGGTAAAAAAAGGTTAGGACCCCCTTCAAAACACTTCTATCACTCCTGGATCAGTACAGTGCCATGCCATGCCATGTGGGAGTCATAGGCTCCAGTGAGGAAGGAGCAGGGGGCGTGGCTAAACCACACTGTAGGTACAACCTCCACAGACAGGTTTACAACCTCTTTACTGTAATGGTGTAGCACAAGTTTGACCCGCTAGCTATAAACTGGTGGTATTATCAATTTGTAGCAGAGATTAATCGTTACTACAAAAAATACGGCCCTAAAAGAAATCTGTAAAATGACAAATTACTTCAGAGAATACTAGTTGCCCACCTATCATTGGCTTTAGTACTTTCTGTGTCACAGACCTGGAATGATACACGTAACAAGTGCAGAGTAAGAATGCTTTGAAGCCTTTGGTGGACCAACATGCAAAGCCAGGCAACTAGCAAAAAGGAGGAACAAAATATATATATTATTTATTAATATAACTCAGTAATCTTCCTTAACCACCGGAAGATTTACCCCCCTTCATGACCAGGCCATTTTTTGCGATACGGCACTGCATTATTTTAACTGACAATTGAGTGGTCATGTGATGTTGCACCCAAATAAAATGTATGTCCTTTTTTTCCCCACAAATAGAGCTTTCTTTTGGTGGTATTTGATCACCTCTGCGGTTTTTATTTTTTGCGCTATTAACAAAATAGGGCAGACAGTTTAAAAAAAAATGTAAATTTTTTTTTTACTTTCTGCTATAAAACAAAATCCAAAAAAAAAAAAGAAAAAAAAAAAAATGTAATTCCTTCATAAATTTAGGCCAAAATGTATTCTGCTACATATTTTTCGTAAAGAAGCTGATATTCATTTATTTGCGCAAAAGTTATGGCATCTACAAACTATGGGATTTTTTTCTTTTTAAACTAGTAATGGTGGTGATCAGCGACTTATAGCGACAGACAATTTGGAGACTGACAATAATACAGTGATCACTGTACTAACGGCACTGGCTGGGAAGGGGATAACATCAGGGGTGATCAAAGGGTTAACTGTGTGCGTAGCTAGTGATTTTGTGCAGAGTGTGTGTGTGTGTGTGTGGTTGCTTTTACTAAGGGAAGGCAATCTGCCTTGTTTACATAGGCAGAATGCCATTCTGCCCGTGTACTCAACAATCAGTGGACAGAGTCTGTGGCAGTGTTTCTCAACTCCAGTGTTCAAGGCGCCCCAACAGGTCATGTTTTCAGGCTCTCCGTTATTTTCATCTGAGGGAAATCCTGAAAACATGACCTGTTGGAGCACCTTGAGGACTGGAGTTGAGAAACATTGTTATAGGATAACAAGTTAAAGTACAACCTAGAAAGAATGTGAGAAGCCTTGGTAATCTGCCAGGGAGACCATTATTTCTCTTAGTAAAAGGCAAATTACGGTAATCTATAGTTTCACATCACTCTAGTCAGACAGGTAAAAGCTGACACTGGTGGGGCTGAGTTTACATACTTGATACATTGCAATTGCTTTAAGCCCTTGTACTTTGTTTCAACAACTGTATTGTTCACTGACTGATTGTAATTGTGTCTGCAGCTGCTCATTAACACGTCCGCTACAGACGGAGAGAAAAGACAATTCACACAAAATCTTACTTTTCAATGACATCTGCAATAAATTGACTAGCGACTTGAGCTTCTTCTCCTGGAGGACCAGGCCGAAACCGTGGGGAACACAGTGGTGTAAGTTCAACATTAGGAACTGAAAACACAAAAAAAAAAAAAAAAAATTTATTATTAGGGAAACAAATGGCGAATCCCTGAAGAGGCAGCATTCTAATATACCGTATTTATCGGCGTATAACACGCACTTTTCCCCCATGAAAATAGGGGGCAAATCGTGGGTGTGTGTTATACGCCGATATAGGCTGCCTTGGAGGGGAAGGAGGGGGCGAGTGCCGCCAGATTAGACAGAGCATACGTTCTATCGAAAAGTGCCCACCGTCGAAAAGTGCATGCGTAGCATGGAAGGGCACTCAAGCTGATTTTCCGATCAGCTGGCGTGAAGTTACCATAGGCGCACATCGTAGGAGGCATTTTTCGTCGGGAGATACCATTTGATAGGCACAATTAAAAGCTATGCAAACAGTGGAGGGACACTGTGGTTGTCAGATTGTGCCTCGCTAATGCGGGGCGGGTTTACAGTGTGCTCAAGGTTGGGTTTTGCCTGTGTTGCAGGGTGGGTTTGGTGTGTTGAACGGCGGGTTTTGCGTGCGTCTAAGGGCAGGTTGCAACACAGACAAAACCCGCCCTGACAACTGCGGTCTCCCTCCACTCTTTGCATAGCTTTCAATTGTGGCTGTCAAATGGTATCTCCCGTCGAAAAAGGCCTCCTATGATGTGCGCATGCGCCATGGTGACATCACACAAGCTGCAGTGCCCTTCCATACTGCACATGCACTTTCAATGGCAGGCACTATTCGATAGAACACCGGATCGCCTGTGTACTCGGCTCAGCTCGCAGTCACGCCCAGTCCAGCCTCCTGGACGGCTCCTAGCATAGACGTCACATGTCCCAGCGTTGGCCTGGTATTATGTCCATCATAGGAGGCGGGCCTGGGTGCGACTGCGAGCAGAGTACATAGGAGATCCAGCTCTGTCTAATTGGCACTGAGCAGGCTGCATTAACGGGCACTGGTGAGGCTGCAGATGGGCACTGGCCAGGCTGCATTAATGGGCAATGGTGAGGCTGCAAATGAGCACTGATAAGGCTGCATTCATGGGCAATGGTGAGGCTGCAAATGAGCACTGATAAGGCTGCATTCATGGGCACGGACCCTTATTTTGCTTCAAAGTTATTTAGAATTTTAGAGTTGTTCCTGAAACTTCCCTCTTAAAATTAAGGTGCGTGTTATACGCCAATAAATACGGTACACACAAACCTACATATTATGAACGGAGATAGAAAAACACAATATTTGTAAACTGTAAAAGCCGATCGCCAGCTTTTAGTGAACTTTGATCAGGTCGTTTGGACCAAGCAATTTACATCACCAACAGATGCAGCAGCTGTGTGCACTGAAAAAACTGTTTGTAGCCTCACTTCCCATCCCTCTCCCGGAAAATAATCCAGATTGACTGATCGCTGCTTTATTCAATGATTGAATACAAAGCTTCCTCCGATTAGCTGGGCTGGAGATTGTGAAGTCATCCGTCCCCCAGTTTCAGATAATCAGAGGAAGCTTTGTATTAATTCAAAGAATACAAAGTTTCTCCCGAATGGCTGAGCAGCATCTGGCCAACTCGATTCTTTGCAGCACTCAGGACTGCCAGCTTCCAGAGAGGTAGAGAGAAAGAAGAGGACCCTACATGTCATAGGATTATGCAAAACGATTAGGCCAGAAAAACAGAGGTACAAAACGTATGTATACTTTAAAAAAAAAAAAGTGTAAATGACATTGTAAGCGTAGTATTTGTTTTTTTTTATTCACCTCCAGTACAGGTAAAGTACTAGTCGCTTCTGATGAGGACAGCTGAGCCTACACATAATTATATCACTTACCAATATAGCCCTTGTTAGGAGCATCTATTGGAGGGGTTGCAAACTCCTATGGGAGAAACAAGGGGAACACAAGATCAGCGAGTAGAATACATATTACACAACCAGAAGAGTAATAATTAGTGGGAACTGTTAAACCAGGCATACAAGGTCAATGCACGCCTTTAGGAAAGTCAATGAAATTAAAGATCTTGCCAATTTCCACTTTAAAGAAAATGTTGCCGTGTCTCGGGGGACACAAATTGGCAGTCTGTAATTTCCATACAAGCAGCTTTCCAAGCTACCACTTATACATGGGAGAAGGTCACAACTCACCGCTTTAATGCCGCATATTACAGTGCAGTTCCCAATCTTCACTAACGCTGAGCCATCAGCTGTGGTAATTGAGCCTGTAATCACACAAAAATGTCACCATTTACATGGTAACTAAAATACATGAAATAAAACAGGACAGAAACACTGCTCAGACCACAAATGTTCCAGGTTCCCATGAATATTAAGAAAATTAAAAAGGATTGGTCTGGTCCACCCAACTACTGACCGCACATTCACATCTGACACAAATCTGTGAACTCTCTGTGAATCAGCCAGGAAGCAAAAGTTCATGAAGATGAATTTTAATTACTTAAAGTAGAGCTCTGTGCTAAGAATGATTTTGCTACACGCATCCAATATGGCTGCCCTCTCCATAAATATAATTCTTAATCTTCTTTATGCAAAAACTGCAGCTGTCTTACCACTAGGACGAGTACCAGCCTGTTATACCACATCACCAAGCCATTTTTCACTCCTGTGATAGTTTGACCCACAATCATCCAGTCAAGCAACATGTACTCAAATAAAATTTTATAAAAAAATTTGGGAGTCAGAGAAAAGGTTTTCTTTGGATGGTATTTAATAACCACTGGGTTTTTATTTTTTTACAAATATAAAAAAGAAAAAAAAAAAAAAAAAGACCAAAAATATTTTAAAATGTTCTCAAAACATATCAAATATAGATGCCAGGATAATACAAACACCCTTAACTACTTCCAAACCAGGCCTTTTCTGGCACGTTTTGTTTACATGTAACGATCAGTAATTTTTTGCTAGAAAATTACTTAGAACCACCAAGGCCTAGAGAATAAATTGATGATGCTTGGACTGAGTAAATAGATAGCAAATGCCATGCTTTAAAATTGCACACACCCTTTACAGGTTACCACTTTATATATACAGAGGAGGTCAAGTGCTAGAATTAATGCCCATGATCTTCATTCGTGGCAATACCTCACATGTGTGGGCCGATCACGGTTTGTGTGCGTGCATGCGGGAAAGATGCGTTCCCTCGTCTTTGCGTGCGAGCATGGGGGACGGGGGCACTTTACTTTTTTTTTTTCCCCCTTTACACTGTTGCTTTACATCTTTTTCTTTTTTATCACTTATTGCTGTCACAAGTATAAACATCCTTGTGACAGCAATAGAGATGAAAAAACCAAGATCTGCATTTTCGAATGCTTTTGATTTTTGAAAATGTCTCAGTTGTCATCTGGCTAAACTAGAAGTGATGTCAGGTCATGGCTTCCGGGTTACCATAGCCAATTAAAGCCGATCTAGGCCTTGTTCAGCTCTCCGATCAGCCAGCGGACGCGCTGACTGGGCGCTCGGGTCTCCTTGTGGGAAGACGGTCATTAAAAAAAAAAAAAAGCATTACATTGGGGACAAAAAAAAAAAATAAAATAAACCCCCCCCCAAAAAAAAAAAAAAAAAGTTTGAGCCCCTCCCCACAAACATAAATGCACACATTGGGGGTGCCTATACACAAAAATGTTGGTCGTGCTACATGTTACATATCGCTGCATACACCAGAGCGAGAGCAATAATTTCAGGTCCATTAACCTATGACCTGTAAGGGCTTCTAAAGCGTTGCCTATGGAAAATGTAGGGTGCTAAATATTTTCGCTGTTTTATGAGCGCAAACTTAGACCCCTTTCACACAGGCAGTTTTAATGCGTTTTAGCACTAAAAATAGCACCTGTGAAGCGCCTGAAAACTGCCTCTTATGCCTTCCCAGTGTGAAACCCTAAGTGCTTTCACACTGGGGCCATGCACTTGCGGGACAAGAAAAAAAGTCCTGTAAGCAGCATCTTTGGGGCGGTGTAGGAACGGTGTATACACCGCTCCTGCCCATTGGAACGAATGCTGCCCATGCCACACTACAATGATACTTGCCAACATTTATTGTAGTGGTCCTGAATTCACTCAGGTCTCTTCCATCGGGCCGACATTTCTCCTTCTATAAAAAAAAAACAAAAAAAAAAAAACACTAGAATGTTAAAAAGTGCTGGTGCCGATATTTACTTTTACTTTGATAGAAAAAAAAAAAATTAAAAACACCACAACGTGCAATATTGGATTATATGTATTCAAACAGCATTTGCTAGAATGGAGTACTAATGATCACAGATAATCTACAAGAAAGACTGCTGCACTGAAGACAATGAAAGATAACAGAACTACCACCAGTGATTTGTTAAAGGAGATTTATCATGCCTCCATATGAATCACAGTCACAATAATCAGGCATCAAGACAAGAATAGCTCGATCAAAGAAAAAAAACTTAAAGGGGTTGTAAAGTCAGAAGGTTTTTTTAACTTAATGCATTCTATACAGGAAGATAAAAAGCCTTGTGTGTGCAGCAGCCCCCCTCAACCCCCTAACACTTACCAGAGGTCCCTCTCTGTCCACGAGTGGTACCCCAGATGTTTTGGAACTACATTTCCCATGATGCTCATGCACTCTGCAGTGTAGTTGAGCATCATGGGAAATGTAGTTCCAAAAGATCTGGGGTGCCAAGGTTCGCCATCACTGGTCTAGGCCGTCCGATAATTTCCTTCCTAATTGGCTGAAACACAACAGCGGCTCTCGCCGCTGTCAAAGTCAGCTAGCCAATCAGGGGAGAGAGGGGGTGGGGCGGGGCCCCCATAGCAACCTCCTTGCTGTGGGGGCACTGAACAGGAGGGAGGGGCCAGGATCACAGAAGAGGGACCCGAGGAGGATCCAGGCTGCTCTGTGCAAATCCACTGCAACAGAGCAGGCAAATATAACATGTTTATTATTTTTATAGGAAAAAAAAAGAGCCTTTACAATCACTTTAATGTAAAAAAATTATGTAATCCTTTTCCATCATGGTACTTTTTACACGGCCAACTGGGGCCTGTTTACAAACAGAACTGGGTAAATAGCCATTGTGCGGTTTTTCCTGCCTGCTCATCACCGAGTACTGACCTGTACACAGACACTTTACAGAGCCAATCCGAGGAGCTGGGTACCATGTGATTGCTGTGACTGGGCATCAAAGGGATCACATGCTATTGTTTACATGGTTCATCCCTCCCCTTCCTCTTACAACAGAGAAAGAAGATAAATTGTAGTCATTTATGAATGGGGGAAGAGTGAATGGATCAGCGCCTGCAGGTTCATTGTATTCGGTATTTTTTTTACTTATTAAAAATTTATATACACAATTAAAATTTTTGACGTTTCCTAGTGCAGCGTTTCTCAACTTTAGTCCTCAAGGCGCCCAAACAGGTCATGGTTTCAGGATTTCCCTCAGATGAATCGGCTGTGGTAATTACTAAGGCAGTGAAACTGATCAAATCACCTGTGCAAAATAATGGCTAGCCTGAAAACATGACCTATTAGGGCCCCTCGAGGACTGGAGCTGAGAAACACTGCCCTCATACATAGTTTTCTCGATATGTGGGGAAAAGCTATTGCTCACCACTGCCAGCTCAGACCCTTCAGTGTGGCTTCCCTGAACTTCCGGTTAAGGAGAGCACACACTGAGCATCAGGGCTCAAGAGAGTTCACAGGTGTCAGCAGCTGTCCATCAAGGAGATTGGAGGGGGAGGGAGCTGGGCAACACCGCCCTTGCCACGTTTCCCAGTTTCTGCGCTACCACTGGCAGGCCCAGGGACCCCAAGGTGGGTGCCGCTGGGTAGAAGGAGGTAAACTAGCAAATGTCCATTCATCTGCTCTCCATTAGCTTCAATGGAAGACAGGTGAGACATTAGGGTTCAAAAAGACCCCTGATGTCTCCATAAAGAGAACCGGTCACACCCAATTGGTATTATATAGGGGACTTTTGGTCGCTGCTTGAGTTTCCCCATCTTTCCTGTAGGTGGGTGGGGCTTATCATGCTACCTTCCTGGAGGATGGTTTGGGGGGGGAAAGCCTAAAAAAAAGCAAAATAATACAACCACCAGATTTATTTGTAATCAGCAACATATAAAAGAGAAGTTCGGGAATAAAAAAAATAAAAATACACACACATGCTCACCTAGGTGAATCGTTCTGATCCTACATATGCCCCCCTCCCCCCCCCCCCCCCCCCCGCCACCCCAACTCAAATTTGATTGCCGCACGAAAATCGGCCATTACTGCAGCCCACTAATGGTGCAAAATTCGTACGAAAATTCTTAGATACGATTTTCGAAAGACTACATAAAAATCATGGAGCCATTTACTTTAACAGCTGTGAATCACGAGCAAACAAATGATAGATGTTTTGGGGTGAAATATTTGTGATCACAAAATTAAAATTGTATTACTTACTAGAAATTTTCTGTAATATTCCAGCGGCTCCACTGACCTGAAAGAGAAAAAAACACAACTTTATTTTTGGAGGAAGGAGTTGAAATTCACACACAACAAACTTCCACCTGTATGGAGTATGAGGACTCATCCCCACAAATGGGTTATTCCTCATTCCAAACACGAGTTCCCCCTCATTTTAAATATGGGTAACTTCTTGTTTCAATCATGGGTCACCCCTTATTCTACTAATGGGTCATCCCGCACATCAATCATGGGTCACACCTTATTCCAACCATAGGTCAACCTTAATTCCAATTATGGGTCAATCCTTGTTCTAAAACCCGGGGGTGGGGGGCATCCCCAATTCCAAAACCGGGGGTGGGGGTCATCACCAATTCCAAAACCGGGGGGGGGGGGTCATCCCCAATGCCAAAACCGGGGGGGGGGGTCATCCCCAATGCCAAAACCGGGGGGGGGGGGGGGGGTCATCCCCAATGCCAAAACCGGGGGGGGGTCATCCCCAATGCCAAAACCGGGGGGGGGGGTCATCCCCAATGCCAAAACCGGGGGGGGGGGGTCATCCCCAATGCCAAAACCGGGGGGGGGGGGGTCATCCCCAATGCCAAAACCGGGGGGGGGGGGTCATCCCCAATGCCAAAACCGGGGGGGGGGGGGGTCATCCCCAATGCCAAAACCGGGGGGGGGGGGGTCATCCCCAATGCCAAAACCGGGGGGGGGGGGGGGGGGGTCATCCCCAATGCCAAAACCGGGGGGGGGGGGTCATCCCCAATGCCAAAACCGGGGGGGGGGGTCATCCCCAATGCCAAAACCGGGGGGGGGGGGTCATCCCCAATGCCAAAACCAGGTGGGGGGGGTTCATCCCCAATGCCAAAACCGGGGGGGGTCATCCCCAATGCCAAAACTGGGGGGTCATCCCCCAAGCCAAAACCGGGGGGGGGGGGCCATCAGCAATTCCAAAACCCGGGGGGGGGGGGGGGGGGTCATCCATAATTCCAACCATGTGTCACCCCAGGGCTGTCTTTAAGGCGGGGCAAAAGGGGCACCTACCCCAGGTCCTCTCATTGTTGAGGGGCCCAACATCCTCACAATCTCTCCACATCACATAGTGCAGCTGCAGTGAAAGGGAAGCACCAAGCTGTGGTGTCCTTGCCTGACAGCAGAACTGGCCAAGTGTACACGGGACGTTTTTACAACCTCTCCTGAACAATTTAACTTGACAGATATTAACCCACATTTAAAACATCCATTTGGCCGCGTTTACATGCCGTGTTTTGCTGTGTTTAGAAGCGTTTAAAAAAAAAAAAAAATTTTTTTTTCAAATAGTCAAAAATGAAAAAACGTCTGTAAACGAAACGCGGCTAAATGCGAGTTACCGAGTTTAGCGATTGAAATGCCTCTAAACTCAGCATCTGAACTCATTTTTTTGCTTTCCAAAAAAGGCCTCCAAACTCAACTGCCTAAAAACGACATTAAATGACCCGTGTACACGTACACATAAGATAACATTGGATGAGTTCAGGGGCAGCTGAAAAAAAACATCCAACTGCCTCTGAACGTCCGTTTACCAGCAGCAGTGTACATGAGGCCTAATGAGCAATGGCAGGGGCCGGAGGATCACAGAGAGGAGGCAATGACAGTCCTAAGGCAGCATGGATGAGGATAGCCGGTGGGTGGTGAGAGTTACGATCTGATTGAGAACATGTGCATGGTTGTTTGAGCCGCTAATATGTTATCACTCTTCTCTACCTCTCTGCTCTTTAACAACATTACCAGCACTGCCAGTATAGAACACTGGTGGGCATGGATGAGCAGGCAGGTGGTATGTTGTGTGATTTACAATTGGAATTCGCTCATTTGCTCTGCTGAGAATGAAAATTAAAAGTCAGCAGCTACAAATACTGCAGCTGCTGACTTTTAATAAATCGGACACTTACCTGTCCCAGGGTCCAGCGATGCGGGGGTAGAAGCCACGCTCATCTCCCTCTCTGTTCGGCGGCGCCGGCATTGCAACTGTGGGCGCTGGACTGTGGCTTCACAGCCGGGCACCCACCGCGCATGCGCAAGTGGCGCCATGATTGGCCGCTCAGTCATGTGGGACCTGTAATGGGTCCCAGATGATTGACAGGAGGGAGGGAGCAGAGCTGAGCCCTTCCTGTGCCGAGGGGAAGTGATGTCACCAGCCCAGGCTGAAAGAGGCAGACTACGAGGGACCCCCTAGCAACAGGCATTTAGAGGTGAGTAAAAAAAAAAAAAAATGTATCCAATTTTTTTTTTTTTTTAAGGCACATTCATGCATTTTTTTTGGGTGGAACATCACTGGTCTCTGCTTGGTTTGCTCATTGACAGTACTGTTTCTGAATGTAATCCTGGTCGGCCCCATTAACCCCGTCCTTTCTGCCCATATTATGCGGCAATGCAAAACAACACTTTTAATATTGCAAGGGGACAGCTTTGCATTTGTGGCATAATCTATCTAGCAACTAATCAGTGAGCAGTAACGCTGTGCAGTAACCTCTAGCAAACAGTGGCGACCCGTCCATTAGGGGCGCCGCCCCCCCATCCCTGTGTCCGGACCCCTAATCTACATACAGGGCGCCGGACAGGTGGATTCCAATGGGGGGGGGGTTTAAAGCAGGTGATTAATAGGCTTCAAAAAAAGGGTGGGCTCAGGGCATCGCGCTCCAAGCCCACCCAGTTGTGTGACAGCATATTCACTATTATCACACCGATTCTCCTCCCGGCCAATCAGGTGGTGGGTCATAAGACTTGTTTCCTGATTGGCTGAAAGGCAAAGCCTTCCTTTAGCAGGAGTAGATGTACAGCCGAGGAAAGAGGGAGACACAAGGGAAGCTCGGGACACGGAGGAGACTGAGGGAGGAAGCCGCCTTCTGTCAGCACAGGGAGAGTTAGCGGGCTTCCAACCGTGGCTCGCGCCCCCCCCCAATTCCAACAGTGGCCCCCCCCAATTCCCACCGTGGCTCGCCCCCCCCCCCCCCAATTCCAACAGTGGCCCCCCCCATTCCCACCGTGGCTCGCCCCCCCCCCCCAATTCCAACAGTGGCTCGCCCCCCCCCCCCCCCAATTCCAACAGTGGCTCGCCCCCCCCCCCCCCCAATTCCAACAGTGGCTCGCCCCCCCCCCCCCCAATTCCAACAGTGGCTCGCCCCTCCCCCCAATTCCAACAGTGGCTCGCCCCCCCCCCCAATTCCAACAGTGGCTCGCGCCCCCCCCCCCCAATTCCCACCGTGTCTCGCTCCCCCCCCAATTCCAACCGCGGCTCACGCCCCCCCCCAATTCCAACAGCGGCTGCCCCCCCCCCCAATTCCAACAGCGGCTGGCTCCGCCCCCCAATTCCAACAGCGGCTGCCCCCCCCCCCAATTCCAACAGCGGCTGGCCCCCCCCATTCCCACCGTGGCTCGCCCCCCCCAATTCCAACAGTGGCTCGACCCCCCAATTATGGATGATTCCTCATTCCAAAACATGAGGGCCCCCCCCCCTGTTCCAACACCTCTTCCCGTTCCTCTAATGGGTGTCACATTCCCAACAAGAGCAGGGGGAGGGGAGGATCTCCTCTGTCAGCTCAGACCCCGCGCACGATGTACATGATGACGATCTTAGCTCCGTGCCACACTCACTTGAATCCAGCCGCCATCCCTCCACCATGTGCGGACAGGCTGGGCTCGGCTTGTCTCCGGTGGCAGAGTCCTGAGTTCCGCTGATAGGAGGAAGTCACACGTGCCTCCTGATCACATGTACACACAGCCCGCTCCACGCCGCACTCCCCCTGCTGGACACGTAAGGAACAGCGCGCCGCTCACACTACATGGGGTTGGCTGAGCTGCTGTTTGCTGCCTCCTGTGCTGGTTCTGCCGCTTGTATGAATGAACGTGGATTATTTCCATATAATGGCAGCCCGTACTTTGTGTACCATATACCTTCCACCTCCATAACAACTCTGATTCCAGAAATGTGTCAGGTGTCAGCCAATCAGAGGACACCTGAATGCTAGATTCTTTAAAGTACAGCTAAAGGCAAAACCTCTTTTTTCATTTTGTATAGCCTATCTGTGTCCCATTGGGGGAGAATTCCCTTCACTTCCTGTCCCATAGGCACAACAGGAAGTGAAAGGACATCTCTCAGAAGATTTCCCCTCTATTCTTGTTCTGGGATTTGCTTTCACTTTCAATAATAACAGTAAACAGGACAAATAGAGAGGGCAAATCTCCCTAATGGGGTCACAGACAGCAAAGAACCTGACAGTCTTCTAATCCATTCTATCCAAAACTAAATATAAAAAAATATAAAAAAAAGCTTTGCCTTCAGTTTTACTTTTAGGCAGAGAAGGGCTTTGTGTAACATTTTGATTAGTTCTAGGTCATTACTTAGAAAGTATAACAACCCAGCAGCAAGCATTTTCAGAAGCAGGTCAGCAATTCCTTGTATTTCCTATATTATTATTATTATTCAGGATTTATATAGCGCCAACGGTTTACGCAGCGCTTTATATACACACAAGCGTACAGTTAGTACATGCATGTTTGCACACACGTGCTGCAGGTACAGCACCACGCAGTTTTCAACGGACTGCTCTACCTGCAAGAAACGCAGGGAAAGAAATCCTCGACCCTTTTTTAATATCACAACGCACCTAACCACATGGTTCTACAGCACCACGCAGTTTGGCACGCATGAAAACGTGCCTCGGGGGCGCCATCAGGCTAGGGTCACATCTCTGTAGAGTGAACACAAAATCGCATATGTTCCAGACTCACAGGGAAACACACTGCACTTTTGCAGAAGGAGCGTCATTCATTCTTAAATGGCCCCCAAACACATCAGCACCTGTAGCGTGTTTTTGCATGAGCTAAACTGCAAGGTGTCGCAGTGCCCTGCAGTCAGGTGCGGCTCATTTTTACCACTTAAGGATTGTAACATGTCAGGTTTTTTTTTTCGTTTTTTTTTTTTTTTTTTGCATTCTGTGTCCCATTCAGAGAGATTTCCTTTCACTTCCTGTCCCATAGCCACAACAGGAAGGGAGAGGAAATTCCTCCAAATGTGGTGGAATCCAGGGGCGGTGGGTGCCAGAATGAATGTCCCCATTGAATACATTCCCCTCTATTCCTGTTCTGGAGACAACCCAAAATCTGGGATTTCCTTTCACTTTCGTTTTCAATGATAATGGTAAACAAGACAAATAAAGAGGGTGAATCTCTCTAACAGGGCCACATCAATAAAAACCTGACAGGTGTTCTAATCCCTCTCCATTCTATCCGAAACAAAAAAAAAAGTTTGCCTTTAGATATACTTTAAGGCTGGATTCACACCTATGCAGTTTTAGTGCTTTTTGCATTTTGCAGATTTGCAGTACAGTCCATTTAACATGGTTTCCTATGGAACACGTTCTGTAGTGCAAATCTGCAAAATGCAAAAAGTGCTAAAACTGCGTAGATGTGAATCCAGCCTTAGGCTCCATTCACACTAGCGCGTTTTTTGATGCATTTTGCATTTTGCAGAAATGCATGGGAATTTTTTAACAAGGGTTCCTATGGAACATGTTCACATCAATGCCTTTTTGTACCTCTGCATTTTTGGAAAGGGTCAGGGACTTTTTTTCATGCAAAATGCAGCGTTTTGCATGTAATAGAATTCAATGGACCAGCATCAAAAACGCAAGTGCAACATTTTTGCAGCGTTTTTGGCGTTTGTTTTTTTTTTTTTTGTTTTTTTTTAGACTGTATACAGTCTAAAAAAAAAAAACTCGAAACGCGGCAAAAACGCTGTAAAAACGCTACAAAAACGTGGCAAGCATGACAAATAAAACTCCAAAAACGCTCAAAAGCAACATGCATAGGTGTGAATCGAGCCTTAGGCAGAGAAGGACTTGTGATTTTCTGTAACATTTTGATTCATTCTAGGTCATTGCTTAGAATGTATAACAGCCAGGCAGCTAGCATTTTCAGAAGGAGGTCAGCAATTCCTTGTATTTCTTATATACATACGTACATTTGGGCCTGGTTGGCATATGTGCATGTATATGTTTGCACACACATGGCAGGTACAGTAGCTCATTCATTTCAACGTGCTGCTCGACCTGCAAAAAAAAAACAGAGAAAGAAATCTGCAACCCTTTTTAAAAAAAAAAATCATAACGCACCTAACCACATGGTGCTGCAGCACTACACAGTTTGGCGTGCATGAAAACTTGCTTTGGGGTGTCGGTAGGCTAGGGTCACATCTCTGCAGAGTGAATACAAAATTGCGTATGATCCGGACTTGCAGAGAAACACACTGCACTTTTGCAGAAGCATAAGAGTGCCATTAATTCTTAAATGGCACCCAAACACATCAGCACCTGCGGCGTGTTTTTGCGCACCAGCACTTTCATTGTTTATGATCTGATAGCAGATCTGTGTGTGTGTGTACACTTTTAGTGAAGCTACCACCTGAAAAATGCATCTCCTTGTGTTGTATAAACTGCAATGGGCCTGCTTTGGTTCCCCTCCTGATATATATATATATGTATAAGGTCCTTGAGTCATGATCTGTATAAAACATTCACCTAAAACCATGGTGGATAACAGATATAAAAGATATCACTGAAAGATACCACTTCTATAAAGAGTACTGCTTGGATGGTCAGTATAGGAAATGATAGATTCCATTCTTGCAAGGAAATGTAAGCACCATAGCTCCCAACCGTCCCTGATTTTGAGGGACTGTCCCTGATTTGGAGCAACGTCCCTCTGTCCCTCATTCCTCCTCATTTGTCCCTCATTGCTCCTCATTTGTCCCTCCTTTTGGTCTGATCTATATAGATGTATATAAAATGCACTTTTTATCTATCAGAAAGTGTTTTCCAGCACTAAACCTTTCATTTGATTTCTAAATTGCTGCATTTGTAAATTCCAAAAGCCAATATAAAGGAATAGTAGCGGTAAAAAAGCACTTGTGGGTTTAACCAATCTTGTTTTTTTGTACAATTCTCCTTTAAGGGGGTGTGTCCAGGGGTGTGTCCTATGCCTGCATACTTTTGCTGATAGGTGTCCCTCATTCCCATATCAAAAAGTTGGGAGATATGAAGCACCTTAAAAGTGTTACTAAACCCAGGACCCTGTATTTATCTTGGCTTTATAGTGTACTCCTTCTTTCCTCCCCAATTTTTTTTTAATTATTATTATCTCTTTTTAACATTTTTCTTTATTCCTTTAACTTTTTGAGTTGTTTTTCTCGAAATTATATTATCCTGAGTTGAATCATTTGTAACAGTCATTTAGTTATACTATGTATGTGTAATATTTGTGATTTGTTTTTTTTTTATCCATTATTAACAATCTTATATTTCAATGTATGCAATTCTTCCTTTCTATTTGATATATCAATAAAAACTATTGAAACAAACCCAGAAGCCTGCATTCATTATACCTGGTCTCCCACAGTACACAGAACATGGAAATGCAATGGTTTCAGTAAATATAAACTGCTAAATACAGTTTCTCTTCAGCCGTTAGAGCAATCTTGTGACTTCTATTAGTGTCTGGTTAAAGCTTGTAGAAGGAGTTTTCATTCTCCCCTGATTGTCCTATGAGGCTGCATGACTCCTGACCCTCAGTCTGGACAGTGCTGATTGGCCCTGTGCCGATCACATGCACTCTCCCAAGACAAGAAAACAATTCTCTAGTAACACACACCGAACTGAGCATGTGCAGAGTGCCCCCAAGGCTCTGTTCTATCAGGAGATGGATTGGGGACTGTGGGAGAAGGGGAGGATCAGAGGAGGGAGGATGAAACAGCCTTTTTATGCAATGCAGAGGATTAACCCCTTAGGTTCCACAGTGAGTATAACAAGCATGCTTTACTGCATATACAGATTGATTTTACTGTTGTGGGTTTAGTAACACTGGGATCTCATTTCTATCCCTTCATATCTTTCTACACAGCAATGCTGCCAATCTAGAAATTAATATAACATCAATGTTATAATTAATAATAATACTCATCATAATAAATATGCTGGGATCTCAGTTCTATCCCTTCAAATCTTTCAACATATAACAATGCTGCAAATCTAGAAATAAAAGCAGAACTTCACTTGAAAAAGGAAGTTCCACTCTTTCTTCTCCCCCACCCCTTATCATTGCAAATTATTTTTTTTTTTGTTTTCAAAGAGCAGGTACCTAGTTTTGATGATCCGTCCCCCTCCCTGTCCACAACCTTCCATTACAGATCACATGTCCAGTGGCAGCTGGTGCTCAATTATTTATTTTTTTTTGGGGGGGGGGGCAAACAAACCCCCTGCCAGGTCCGCATTCACCCCACCCACAGTCAGGGCTTCCCCGGTGTCTCATCCCCACCTAATCCAGCCTTAAGATCCACCTCCTGTCCTGATTGGCCAGAAGGAGAAGCCAGAAGACAATAGCGAATATTGATTCGCTAATGTCACAAGTGGGTGGGTTCTGCGCCCCAAGCCCAAACTTTTTGAAGCCAATTAGAGTCTCAGGCTCTAATCATGTGCTTCCAAAAACAAAAAAACTCATAGAAACCTATGAGTCCGGCACCCCGCATGGAAATGAGGGAGGTGGCACCCCTGTGCCCCTTTATAGATTGGCCACCGCTGCAGCTGCACATGTCCCACAAGCAAGATGGAGGAACCTGAAGACTGGTGAAGAACTGGCCCGAGTAATGTCAGTGCTGGATCCCTGGACTGGTAATGGTAAGTGACTGCATATATATAGTATTTGTAGCTGCTAAATTTTTATTTTTTTCACAATGACCGGAGCACCTCTTTAATATAATAATAACAATAATAGTAATAATAACACTGGGCTCTCAGTTCTAGCCCTTTTACATCTTTCTATATAACAATGCTGAAACTCTGGAAATGAATAATAAAATAATAATTATTATTATTTAGAAAATATTTGACATCACAAATCGCATTTCCTTTATTATTATCCTCTTGTTTCTTGTGCAGTCTCACTTTATTTTAGGTCGACAAAAATTGTCAACCTGAGCAGTTTCGAACCACTGCTATACCTTCTATGGTCACACGATGGCGCTGCTCGGAGTGTGTGAGTGGCGAGCAGAGCTGAAAGGTTCCATCCTGCCGCCGATTGTGGCGGAGTGAGAGCTGACTGGTTGACTTCCGCATAGGTGTAGGAGTTCTATAGGTTCCGGCAGATGCAGCGGCAGAGTGTGAAGTGTACCGGAAGTTTATTGTGTCCGGCTGACAGCTGTCCTCTGTGTGCTGTGGTGGGACAGGGATGGTGTGGACATCATGCTGCTCTGCTGCCTCTGTGATCTCCTCCTGTTGCTGGCTGTTCTGGCAGCTGTAGTGCTGTTGCTGGTGAGTAGTTGTACTTGTAATGGGGGGCTGTCCTGTGTGTATATGTATGAGTGTATGTATGTATAACACACACAAAATATATATATATAATTAGTGTGTGTGTTATACACTGTAGGTAGGGATGGATGTCCTGTGGGTGTCCAAGTTCCCCCAGCTGCTCCTGATTGCTGGGGACAGTTCTGTGGATGTGTTGTGGACTCCTCCAGCCTGTCTATGGTGACCCCAGTCATCCATTTCCCCTCTCACTTCCTCATTGGGAACACCATGTACAGCAGATTGTACAATGTATGCCCTGACAGTGCTTTTTTGGTCAGTGTTTCTGTCTTGCAGCACTGGGGTCCCTGATTCAAACTATCTGTCTGGAGTTTGCATGTTCTCCCTGTGCAGGCTTCCTCCAGATACTCCGGTTTCCTCCGACACTTCGAAGATGTGCTGGAAGGTTTATTTTTCCTGGATAAATCAGGGCTAGTATGTGTGTGCTGATTGGCAGTATACATGTGTTATCACATTGTACATGCTGAACCCAAGCCAAGCAATTAGGGAGGAGACACCTGGCTACCCACCTCAAAAACATTCTATAGAAAAGTGTATCAGACATGGTGCCCATAGAGCCCCCCCCCCTGTCCCATAGAGCCGCCGCCCCCCCCCCGTCCCATAGGGTCTGATTAGGACCTAATGGATATATATAAAATGAGTATACAGTACTCCATTTGTTATGATAGGCTATTTATATAGCACTGACCATTTGCACATCACTTTCTATACAGTACATTCACATCGTGAACTGAACTCAAGGAACTTACAATCTAGGGTTCCTATCTCACATATACATACACATATTAGGCTAGGTTCACATCTGTGCGCGTCGGGATTGTATGCAAAATCACTTTCCCCACACAAAAAAAAATGTGCTGCACTTTTTAGCAAATTTGTAGGAGTGCTTTTAAAGTTATTGTAAACGCTCCTTTTTTATTATTATCATTATTAAAATAACAAATATTTAAAACTTTCTTTTTTTTTTTGCTCTGTGCAGTTGTTTTGCACAGAGTAGCCCCGATCTTCTTCTTCTTCTTCTTCTTCTTCTTTTTCAGGTCCCTTGCTGGAGCTTGTGGCTCCTCCCCCTGCCAAGTGCCCATCATAACGATGCTATGGGGGCACTCCTGTGTGTGTTCGCTCCCAAGCCCCGCTCTGTGTATCCATTGATGTACAGAGCGTGGCTCGGCTCCCTGCTCCCTCCTCACTGGCTGTGATTGACAGCAACAGGAGACAGTGGCTCTTGCTGCTGCCTCTGAACTAATGAGGAGAGAGCTGAGAGATCCTCTGCTCTCGTGCACATTGCTGAATGGAGATCGGACTCAGGTAAGTATAACTGCATGCAGAAGTTTTTTTTCAACTTTAAAGTGGATGTAAACCTGATTCATGAAATTTGACCTAAGCAGATGTATCTGCAGTGTTTTCTTTTCTCTCTCCAAAGCACTAAGGCCCCTTTCACACTTGTGCAACTTGTCCTGCGACTTGGGACTGCAAAGCTGCATGACAAGTTGTACCCCATGATTTCCAATGACTACCATTCATATCTGTGCGACTTCAAGTTGCACCAAATTCAAAGTAGTCCCTGTACTACTTTGGTCCGACTTTGATGCGAGTTACACAGGCATTCCCGAAAATCGTGTCAAAATCGCAGCCAGATCGCAGCAAAATCACGGTAGTGTAAAAGGGGCCTAAGTCCTGTGTGTTTCTGCTGCTCCGTTCTTCTGTTATCAGCAGGATAACTTCTGACAAGTTTTCCAACACAGCCTGAAGTTTGTGTTGAGGGACGTTGCTATAAATAGATTAGCAGAGAGTTTGACTTGTCTTGTTACAGCACAGCTCTGCAAGTCTGAGTGTGATGTGCCTTTCTTCCAATCAGCTGTCTTGGATGATTCATCTCTGTGTATCATCTGAGGCTGTTCACTTCACTGGGTATATGTGACGGTTTACATCCACTTAAAAGGGTTGTAAAGGCAGAAGGTTTTTTATCTAAATGCATTTATGCATTAAGATGAAAAGCATTGTGCGCAGCAGCCCCTCTCTGTCCAGCGATGTCCACGAGTGGCTCAGCTGTCCGAGATTCTCCACCCTGATTGGCTGAGACACAGCAGTGGTGCCTTTGGCTGCCACTGCTGTCAATCCAAGTAAGCTAACCAATCGGGAGACAGAGAGGGCGGGGCTCCTTGTCCGAATGGACACAGGTTGCTGTGACTCGGCTCGGGTGTTCCCATAGCTTGCTGTGGGGGCACTGAACAGGAGTGAGGGGCCATGATCACAGCAGAGGGACCCGAGAAGAGGAGGGTCCAGGCTGCTCGGCAAATCCACTGCAACAGAACAGGTAAGTATAACATGTTTATTTTTATTGGGGGGGTAAAAAACGATACTTTACAATCACTTTAATGCAGAGAATGCATTAAAGGGCCCGTTCACCTTTACCACAAAACTTCCTATGCAGATTAGGGGCATCTGTACATAAAAACGGACTGTGCATCTCTGACTAAAGTTGAATAAAGCCCTTGCTATAGGTGTAGGCCATTTACATACCATATGAAGCCTGACTGGAATACTCCCAGGACGTTTCTAAGTGAGGCCTAGTCTTCACTGCTCACCTCCACCATCACAGGAGTGAGCCCTCAAATGCTGAGCTCAGAGCTCCAGCATCAGGAGAGAGAAAAAGTATGTGAGGAGGTTTGAATCGGAGAAAGAGCTGACTCCTGTGATGGTGGAGGTGATCAGTAATGACTAGGCCTCACTTAGCAACGTCCTGGGTGTATTCCAGTCAGGCTTCATAAGGCATGTAAATGACTTACACCTATAGCAAGGGCTTTATTCATTTTAGTCAGCTGCACAGTTTGTTTTAATCTACAAGCATCCCTTACCTGCACAGGCAGTTAATTTTTGTAAAAGTGAACTATCCTTTTAAGGTAAAAAACCTTCTGCCTTTACAAGCACTTTAATTGTTAATGGCACCCCCATGCCCCTTCAAAGTTTTGTGGCAGGTGATTGAGAGACAACTTGCTATAGCAAAGTCTCTTAAGCTGAATCTCGTACAGAATTTAGGAAGGCATTGGTTGACGCATTTAAAATGATCATTTTGAGGTGTGCAAGGGCTCACACTTTGACATTACTAATAGGGGTGTAGTCATACCTTCATCAGTCCATCGTTTTTTTTTGCAGTATATAGAACAGAGAATGGCCAACACTTGGCAGACTTGTTCTGCAGGACACAAAGCTGTGAAGGTGTGAATGCAAGGTGGGGCCAGCTATTTATTATCTTTAAATGACTACGGTCTCATCTACACAATGGATAACTGAAGTGGTACATTACTAAACAAAGGACAGTATAATGTGACCTTTCTTTCATCCCCAGGTTGCACTTGTAGCACATGTAACTGCCACGAAAATGCCAAATCTGCACCGACATGATGCAGAAAAGTTCTACCTCGGAAACAAAGGAGAAAAAGAACCTTTTCCCAGCATCCATGACCCTCCGGAGAAAGACTTGTCTGTGGTTGTTCCTGCATATAATGAAGAAACCCGATGTAAGTGGTATGAAGTCTAAACACTGCTAAACATGACAGAAGAACTGATCCTATCATTTAAAATATACAGTCAATTCTTGGATTGTGAGCATAATTCATTCCGGAAACATGCTTGTAATCCAAAGCACTCGTATATCAAAGAAAATTTCCCCCTAAAGAAATAATGGAAACTCAGATGTTTTGTTCCACAACCATTTATTCATAATTCCTTCAGTTTATAGTCCATATAAAAAGATTATAACAATGGGTTGTGTAACCATAAAATGTCCATCCACAAATGGAAGCCTCCACAAGGAGATTAGAAGCAAAATCCAGCAGGAGCTACAGAGTATAAAAGAGAAGAGAGGCGCCTCTAAGTGTAACACTATGATTACATTTAATGAAGGTACAACATTTAGCAATTCACAAGATTGATGATTAAAAGAGGCACATCTAAGTTTGGAGGCATCCGGGGTAAATCTGACCACATAGACCATCCTCCGCACCGCCGGCTCTCACCACTGTCAGTCTGCAATCATGACCAGGAAGACTACCCTGCAGTAGAGCGATCTGAAAGCGAGGCTTGAAGGGATGATGCCGATGGAGGATGGTCTATGTGGACAACTTTATCCCAGATGCCTGCATACTTAGATGTGCCTCTTTTAACCACTTCTTCCCCAAAGATTTTACCCCCTTAATGACCAGAGAATTTTTTTGCGATACGGCACCGCGTCACCTTAACTGATAATTGCGTGGCCGTGCGACGTTGTACCAAACAAAATTGACGTCCTTTTTTTTTCTTCCCCCCCACAAATAGAGCTTTCTTTTGGTGGTATTTGATCACCTCTGCATTTTTTTTTTTTTTTTTTTTGTTTGCTCTATAAACAAAAATGGACCCGACAATTTTGAAAAAAAAAAAGCAATATTTTTCACTTTTTGCTATAATAAATGTCAAAAGTTTTATAGCGTCTACAAAATAGGGGATAGATTTATGGCATTTTTATTATTATTTTTTTTTTTTTCGTCAGTAATGGTGGTGATCTGCGATTTTTTTTTTTTTTTTTTTTTTTTTTATCGGGACTGCGATATTGCAGGTGACAGATCGGACACTTTTGACACCATTTTGGGACCATTGACACTTATACAGCGATCGGTGCTAAAAATAGCCACTGATTACTGTATAAATGTCACTGGTAGGGAAGGGGTTAACACTAGGAGGCAATCAGGGGGTTAATTGTGTTCCCTCAGCGTGTTCTAACTGTAGGAGGGATGGGCTACCACTGACATGAGAGAGATCACTGTTCTGAATGACACGGAACAGAAGATCTGTCATGTCACTAGGCAGAACAGGGAAATGCCTTGTTTACATAGGCATTTCCCCATTCCGCCTCTCCTCGCCTCAATCGCTGTCCTGCTTTTGCGGACTGACGTACGGGTATGTCAGTTTGCGCAGGAGTGTTGTTCTGCCGATGTATATTGGCGTCAGCCGGTCAGCAAGTGGTTAATCATCAACCATGTAAGTTGCTAAATGTTGTACCTTTTTATTAATGTAACCATATTGCTACACTTGGAAGCGCCTCACTTCTCAGTACTCAGATGTAACGTGATGCTACATGTATATCAAGGCATCGCTCGCTTATCGAGTCAAAATTTATAAGAAAAATTTAGCTTGTCTTGCAAAACACTCTCAATCCAAGGTTTTACTGTATATGAATCAGGAGCTTGATGTTGCTGATTTATTGCCCATTTAACAGGCAATAGACATGGAAAGATGAAATGGTTTTAGGCCCTGTTCAAACGATCACGTTGTGGGAACATACTGCATTAGGCAGCCCAATCTAAATTAAAGGAATGTCCCGCAGCTCAGTGGTTCAGATATCGGTCCTGCTCTTCCTTTTTTTTTTTTTTTTTTTTTTTGACAGAGCAATGCAATGCAATGTGTATAGTGTATTGCGTCTTGGAGCCCTGCGGTGTGGCACACTGAACACAAGCGCATTTGTGAGGTTAGGCACTGATGTGGACGAGAAGGCCTGGCTCACAGTCTTTGCTCTAATTAATCCGAAAGGTGTTCTATCGGGTTGAGGTCAGGACTCTGTCACACTATATTACCAAAAGTATTGGGTCACCCCTCCAAATCATTTGGCGGAGGGGAGATTATGGTGTGGGGTTGTTTTTCAGGGGTTGGGCTTGGCCCCTTAGTTCCAGTGAAGGGGATTCTTAACCACTTCCTGACCAGCTGCCGCAGTTTTACTGCGGCAGAATGGCACGGGTGGGCGAAGCGACGTTATGTTACGGCGGGCAGGACGATCAGATTATAAGATACAAAATAGGTATAGCGCTATGAAAATATGAAAAAGTCCAATGTCATAAACATTAAACTGGCAATTCAAAGTAGAGCTGACAAAGAAGATTCTTCCTGAGGGATAAGGCGGAAAATCTTCAGGAGCTAGATACTTCAAATTCATACATCATCTGGAGTGAAAATATACACAACACCACCAAAAGTGAAGAGGCTTACCGGATTGCATGGACCCGCCAGGGCATACGCCGAGAGGGGTCAAATAGGCTTAGGTGGTGAGTGTCTGCAAACGGCCTGGAGGAGCGATGAAATGGCTCTCACGTTGCTGTGTCAACCAAACCGGTGCCAGAACCGAGGAGTGTGGAACAGCCGACACGTAGATAAGGTCCCTCGGAACGGTGTTGAAAGCCAAATGGTGATGATGACAAACAGGAAAAGAAAGGAAGGGCCAAATAGTGTAAATCCTTATAAAACTAGAAATTTTATTAAAATGGGTATACACTCACATGCAGATCCATAAAAAACAGCGCTGTGATAAAAGTGGCGACAGTGGGGTCCTACCGAGATTAGTTTTAGAACTGACCAGTCTTCAGGTCCAGGCCAATGATTTCTGGCCTGGACCTGCTGATCGGTCCTGACAAATGAAATCCTCCCCTGCCCGTGTAACTGTAAACACAGACAGGGGAAGTGATGTCATCTCTCCTCGTGGAATTCTTTTCCGTTCCAGAGAGAGGAGAGGGGACATCCAAATGTGAGTTGCACCAACGCTACACTGACACGGTACACTTAGGTATACTTGTCACCCCCGATCGCACCCACAGTTAACCTCTACACTCCCTGTCACCCAGTGCAGTATTCATATTTTTCTTTGATCACTGTACTGGTGTCATTTGTGACACTAATCAGCATTAGGGTACTTAGCAGTAGCCCCAAATAGGCCTATGCACCCCCCCCCCCCAATTAAGGTTTAACCCCTTGATTACCCCTGTCACCAGTGATCACCGTATTAGTGTCACGGTGACGCTGGTGTGCTAGTTTTTTTGGGGTTTTTTTTCTGTTTTTTTTTTTTTTTTTATAGCGCCAGGGCATCTTCCCTTTTTTTATGTTTTATATGCAATTAGTCTTATTGCTGGTGCTGGCAGCTCATTCTTGTTAGTAGCACAATTTTTTTTCTTCCACTATTATTCACCCGCCGTATATTACCTAAATAAAGGTTTAACCCCCTGATATTATTATATAATATATATATACCGGCGGGTGATATCGGTTAGGTTTTAGCATCTGCGTTGCGCTAGATCAGTGCCAGTACCGCTAACACCCACGCACGCACCATACACCTCCCTTAGTGGTATAGTGTCTGAACGCATCAATATCTGATCCGATCATATCTATACTAGCGTCCCCAGCACTTTAGGGTTGCCAAAAACGCAGTGTTAGTGGGATCAGCCCAGATACCTGCTAGCACCTGCATTTAGCCCCTTCGCCCGGCCCAGCCCAGCCCAGCCCACCCAAGTGCAGTATCAATCGATCACTGTCACTTACAAAACACATAACTGCAGCATTCGCAGAGTCAGGTCTGATCCCTGCGAACGCTAACAGTTTTTTTGTTATCGTTGCAAGCAGTCGCTGACAGTCAGTGCTCCCTTTTATTTCCTGTGAGTCTCACTAGTGTACCAGTAAATTTAGAGGCCAAAATATCCAATCGAAGGTACGCTAGTGAAGAGGCCTACATATTTCTGAGCATGACAGATGAGCGTGAAGAGGAAGTCGCCCATCTGTCAGATTCAGGCTCAGAATACGAACCTGTAGACAGCAGCGGCACCCTGACATATAGCTCCGACGACCGAGTAGTGGACCCTGCCAAGGTCAGGCGTACCCGACCCCATTCTTCTGTTGTTGAGGTGCAAGAACCACAGGGCTCTCATATGGAGCAGAGAGCCAGTACTAGTGCCGCTCATCCTTCTGGTGAACTGGCAAGCACAAGTGGCCTAGTACATCCTGGTCGTACATCCAGCACTGCAGTATCACGTGGTGATGTGGCAAGTCCCATAAGTGCAGTTCGAGCTGGTGAGGTGGCAAGCACGAGTAGTGTCCCGCAGCCTCCAAGAAGACAAAGACAGGCCCGTCGAGCCCATAGTGCCCTTCCTGCTGCATTTGCCAATCTGAATTAGGAGCCCACCACTTCTGCAGCACCCATACTCCCTCTGTTTTTCACAGAAAATCTCTATAGATCTATTGTGGACCAAAGCAATTTGTATACTGGTCAATTCATCGCCCCTAATCCCCCAATTGACCCTTGCCAGAGATTGGAGAACTATTACAGTCTCCGAATTTAAGACCTTCCTGGGCCTCCTCATGGGCATAACTAAAAAGAGTGAGTTGCAGTCATATTGGTCCACTGACCCAATTCACCATACGCCTGTGTTCTCTGCCTCCATGACCAAGATACAATACGAGCAGATCTTGCGGTTCATGCATTTCAATGACAATGAACTCTGTCGTCCTCAGGGTGACCCCGAATGCGATCGGCTCTACAAAATTCGGCCCCTCGTAAACCACTTCCACCAACAGTTTGCAGCCTTGTTTACTCCAGATCAAGTTGTCTGCGTTGATGAGTCCCTGATTACGTTTTCTGGCCGCTTGTCTATCAAACAGTATCTTCCCAGTAAGCGTGCCAGATATGGTGTCAAGATGTATAAGCTCTGTTCCAGGGCCACAGGCTATACATATAGTTTTATGGTTTACGAGGGAAGAGATGGTTACGTAGAGCCGGAGAACTGCCCAGACTACATAGGGAGCGCTGGTAAGATTTTGTGGGACTTGGTGTCACCCTTATTCGGAAAGGGGTACCAATTGTATGTGGACAATTATTGCAGGAGCGTGCCACTTTTTAGTCACTTGTTTGATCATGGAATTGGCGCATGTGGCACAGTGCAATCTAATCGCCGGGTCTTACCCCAGAAGCTTGTAGATTCCCATCTTAGGCTGGGGGAGAGAGCCTGCTTGAGATGTAATAATTTGCTCGCTGTGAAGTGGAGGGATAATAAGAATGTTTTCGTTCTGTCCTCCCTTCACGCAGACACGACGGTTCAAATTCCTACGGCGACTGGTGTTGTGGAGAAACCCCTCTGTTTCCACGAATATAATCTTAATATGGGAGGGGTGGACCTCAACGACCAGTTGTTGGCGACGTACCTAATTGCTCATAAGGCCACACGCTGGTACAAAAAAGTGTCTGTATACTTATTCCAATTGGCTCTGCTGAATGCTTATGTGCTATACAAAGCTTCAGGACGAACTGGATCCTTCCTTAAATTCCAGGAAGAGATTGTCAGAGCCCTTCTGTTTCCAGATGGTGCTGTGGCCCAACTTCCCAATCCAAATGCAGTGAGCTGGCTGCATGGGAGGCATTTTCTGCATGTCCTCCCTGGTACCCCTACCCAAAGAAATCCTCAAAGATGCGGATATAAGCGTGACACCCACTATTATTGTACCTCCTGTCCTGGCTAACCTGGTCTTTGCATTGGTGAATGTTTTGAACGCTACCACACACTAGTGAAGTATTGGCGTAGGGTACAGCACTGCACAGTCCTAGGCACACTTACACAGAGGCTCGAAAGATGAGATGGCCATCACATTTTGGGAGACCCTAATCTGGAACGTTTACAGTTTATATAAAAGTGCATTTTAATGAAAAAAGCTAAAAATAGTTGTGGTTTTATTATTCTTCTCTATTGTTCTCTCATGTTTGCTCTCTATTGTCCACTCTCTATTCTATATCTATTGTTCTCTCTCTATTGTTACTGTATTTTAAAACTCTAATGTTTTATTTTTACTATGTTTTATTATATTTGTTTTGCAGGTATGGTATGTTATACTGTAATGTTACTTTGTTTTATTGTTAACCATCATTTGCTTAGCAGGTACCCCATTCAGCTGCAGCACGGGTTTATTTATTCTGACAGCAACAGCGTTTGCTCCCACAGTACATAAAGCCATGACTCTAGCGCTGTAGGAGGTGATTTCACCACCACAGTTAAAAAAGAGAGCATATATGCCGAAGCATGGGGGCAGGGGTGGAGGAGCGATTTGCTCCTAATATTAGGGGCGGATTGCCCCCATGCTTCAGCATATGTTTTTTAGGCACAGATTGCGTTTAAAAAATCAAGTTTTTTTATTGAGTTAATGTTTTATCGTTGCCATTTGCTTGCTTTTCAGGTATGCCATTCAGCTGCAGCACTGATTTATTTATCTTGACAGCAACAGCGTTTGCTCTCACGATATGAAAATCAGCGACTCCGGCGCTGTAGGAGGTGATTTCACCACCACAGTTAATAAAAATTTTTTAAAAATGGTGCATGTATGCCCATCGTTAGAAGTAGGTGGATGAAGGGTGGTATTCTAATGGTGGGCGTACCCACCAATCTGTTTTTTTCGTTCAGCCCACAGGCCCCTTTCTGTTCCAACATGACTGCACACCAGTGCACAAAGCAAGGTCCATAAAGACACGGATGAGTGAGTTTGGGGTGGAGGAAATTGACTGGCCTGCACAGAGTCCTGACCTCAACCCGATAGAATGCCTTTGGGATAAATTTGAGCAGAGACTGTGAGCCAGGCCTTCTCATCCACATCAGTGCCTGACATCACAAATGCACTTCTGGAAGAATGGTCAAACGTTCCCATAGACACACGCCTAAGCCTTGTGGACAGCCTTCCCAGAGTTGCAGCTGTTATAGCTGCAAAGTGTGGGCCAAATCAATATTGAACCCTACAGACTAAAGGTGGATACACATTATACAATTTTCTTTAGATTTACCAAAACCATATAATATATCAAACCGTAATACTTTCAAATTTGTATGCAATCAGGCAGGCCCTTGCACTACATGGTTGAAGGTGAATTTAAATGAAATCCTACAGCAAAAGTTGTATAGTGTGTATCCAGCTAATGACTGGGATGCCATTAAAGTTCATGTGCGTGTAAAAGCAGGTGTCCCAATACTTTTGGCAATATAGTGTTTATAATACAAATAAAAAAGGCATTTGTGTATATAAAATATTTTATATAAATACAACCACATTCCTGGTTGCTGTGTGGCATAAGTAGTTTTGAGCTTTTTTTTTTTTTTCCCCCATACATGAACCACAATGGGAGTGGATGGGATTTACTAAGGCTGGCCATACATTATACTTTTTTTTTTTTCTGGTACAATTTCACTATATAATATGAGGTCAAACCTAAATGCTTTCAATCTTAATTTGTATGCAATCAGGCAGGCCCTTGTACTACATAGTTGAAGGTAAATCTAAAGGAAATTTAATAAGGAAATTGTATAATGTATGGCCAGCCTAAAACTGGAGCACTCAGAATCTGGTGCAGCTGTGCATGGTAGGCAATTGGCTTCAAGGGTTTTAGCCTGGGTTCACACTGCACCCGACTTCAAAGTCGGACCAAAAGTAGTGCAGGAACCTTTTTCTTAGTCGAAGCGACTCAAGTCGCATCGATTAGAACTGTTCCATTGCACACAATGGGGTCCGACTTCTGATGTGACAAGTTCTCCAAAGTCTGAGCGATTATCGCATCATTGTGAACTGGGCCTAAGCCTAGGTTCACATCAACCCGGCAATGCAGTCCGACTTCTGGGGTGATTTGACAGACATCTGCGTGTGTTCCTGCACAGATGTCTATTGAAATCGCACCCGAAGTCGCCAAAAGTAGTGGAATTGTGGCGCCGCACCAATTCGGACAGTGCTATTTCCGGCAATAGCTGCCGATTTGGCATGCGATTTGACATGCCAAATCGTACCAATGTAAACCTAGGCTAATTGTCAAAGCTTAATTGAACAAGCCGAAGTTGGAAGCTGATTGGTTACTAAGCACAGCTGCACCAGATTCACCAGCGCTCCAGTTTTAGTACATCTCCCCCATTGTGTTGTGTGAAGCCTATGGTAATACTTGCTATAATTACATTGTGCCTAGAAACTTTTTTGATGTAAATTGTCTATTTCTTTCTTTCAGTACCTGTTATGATGGATGAGGCACTGGAATATCTTGAAAAGAGACAGGCATGTATTAAAATACTTTTATTTCAATTTCATGATGTTTAGCAATGACATTTACACCAATAAAACAGATCTTAATGTGTATTTGAACGTAAAAATAATAAAATGCACCTTACCAGTCCTTGATGTGATGGCTGCATTCAATTTCTTTTTTTTTTTTTTTTTTTTTTAGGAGTTCTCCATTTACTCTCACCTGCTAATCCTGTAAATAATACACTTCCAGTCCCTTTATGTCTACATACACCCACATTCATTGTTGAGGGCATGTGGCCTGGTATGGTTCAGGAGGGGGCGCACGCTCGCTCGTCCCCTCCCTTTTCTGACCTGCCAGGAGGCATGCTTGGATAAGGGTCTGGTGTGGATTTGGGGTGGGGGGCCTCATGCAACTTTTTTTTTTTTTTTTTTTTGATTTTGGCGTGGGGAGTCCCTTCCGAATCCATACTAGACCTGCAGGGCCTGGTATGGACCTGGGGCGGAACCCCCACGCCATTTTTTAAAAAAAAAGTTATTTTTCTTTCTCGAACATCACGGGACACAGAGCCACAGTAATTACTGATGGGTTATATAGGTATCACTGGTGATTGGACACTGGCACACCCTATCAGGAAGTTCAACCCCCTATATAATCCCTCCCCCTTGCAGGGATACCTCAGTTTTTACGCCAGTGTCTTAGGTGATGGACGTGTAAAGATGTCCTGTGCTGAGCTCCAAAGGGAATATCCTAAGATCCTATACTGGGGCAAGCCAGGCGAACCGGATCCATTCAAAGTGTCTTTTCATGGCCGAATTGAATGGTACCCGGGCCTCGTGTCCGAAGAAACGAGGTTTTACCCGTAATGCTTCTCTTTTTAGAGAGCTGGACCCCGCAGATCAGAAAATGGCTTTAAACTTCCTAATTTCTGGCGAGGTGCTTTACGGTCCCAGAACTGTTGGATCCCCCTACTGATGGGGGCCCCAGTCTCTGACGGTTTTTTCAAACGGAGCCCACCGTGAGAGGTGAAGATTGGGTCTGTGTAAACCGCACCCTGCGGCTGGATAAGATAAGAGGAGATTCCACAGAATTTTTGAGTTCTAGTGGCTTTTCTCCTTTAAGGTAAATGCATGCTATGCCTATTGTGACCACCGGGGGCTGCCAAGAGCACAAACCTACACATGCTGACTCTGTCTCAGGTGTTGTAATCGCTGATTATGTCCCAGCGTCTCAAGCAGGCTGCAAACAGGTAAGGTGGAAAGGGGGATTTCTCATGTTTGAATGTTCCCCCCCCAGGCTAGAGAGGGGCCACAGGGGTCTAGAAAGTGGTTATACCACCCGGGCTCTGCGGCCTAATGGCCACCATCTCTCAAGATAGCCGTTCAGGCAGATCTTGTTACCAGCCTCCCTCCCTCCACCCCCCCCCCCATCCCCAGCCTTTCTCCGGAAGCATGACAGGAGAGTCGGCAGCGCGGGAAGCGCTCGTTTTTTTTCAAAACTCGAGGGGGGGGGGCGGTAGAGGAGGGGGCGGGACGTCAGCACAGAGTGCTTAGACTCCCACTCAGGCCAGCTGCAGGCTATTAAAGGCACTCTGTACAAGTGCACTCAGCCTTCTGAGAGACACAGAGCTGACGGTCGGATGTAAGGTGGGACACAGGCATTCTCCTAGGCAGCATTTACTGAAGTAACACCAGACTGAGAATTGGGTAGCAAGGCTTTTAGCCAGACTACATCGCTCAGCGGGCAGTGTTCATTTGTATACCTCACACCTTGTTGCTTTGCACTATGGGTAGAAGAGGTTCAAGCACCCCAGGAACCAGAGACACTAGGGGATCTCGTTCAGGTTCTGAGGGCCCCCTGTCGGCAGCATCCTCCCCCACTAAAGATGGGCCAGGGACGGCTAGCCAGGGAGAGCCATCGGGGTCAGGGGCTACACCTGCTTCTGGCACTTCAGCCCCTGTATATATTACACAAGAGGTTTTTTCCTCAACCATTAATGGTCTAGAGGAAAGATTAATGGCCGTGATTACGTCTTCACTCAGTGGAAGAAAACGCACTAGGCTTTCCTCTGTTCCCCAAGACCCTCAGACAGAGGAGCTCTGGGATAAAGGAGATGAATCCCTTTCAGAGGATCGGGATGGGATGGATGATTCCTCTTCGGAGGATTCAGGTGGAGAGGGACCCTCTGCGACTTCCCAAGAGGAGAAAGTCTTAGTGCAGATCTTCACTGGATTGGTCCGCTCCACATTTAAGTTTCCATACCTGAAACTGCTAAAGAATCCTCTTCTGCTTTGGGGTCACTGAAACCTTTCCAAGCAGCACATGCTTTTCCTGTTCATACTTTACTTGAAAAGCTTATTTATTCTGAGTGGGATCACCCAGACAAACGTTTTTTTCCGCCGAGAAAGTTTTCAACACTTTATCCGATGGAAGAAAAGTTTATTAAAATGTGGGGAATACCGGCTATTGATGCTGCCATTTCCTCCGTAAATAATAGCCTGACTTGTCCTGTAGACAATGCTCAGATACTCAGGGATCCTGTAGATAAAAGGATGGAATCCCTATTGAAGGATGTTTTCTCCTTAGCAGGATCAGTGGCCCAACCTGCAGTAGCAGCGATTGGAGTCTGTCAATACTTAAGAGACCATGTTAAGCAGGTCATCAAAGTATTACCTGAACAGCAGGCCCAGGGGTTTGCTAACCTTCCAGCGGCCTTATGCTTTGTGGTTGACGCCATTAGAGATTCTATCGTGCAAACCTCCCGTCTTTCACTGGGGTTGGTGCATATACGTAGAATCCTATGGTTGAAAAATTGGTCAGCCGAAGCGCCATGTAAGAAGCTACTGGCTGGGTTTCCATTTCGTGGTGCAAGGTTGTTTAGAGAGGACTTGGATAACTATATCAAGAGAATCTCTTGTGGGAAAAGCACTCTCTTACCTGTCAAGAAGAAGAGTCCCTCTTTCAAACGGACTCTTTCCCCAGCGCCGGGGGCTTCAGCCTCCAGGCAGTGTCGACGGCCGCTTCCATCGGGGTCCAGAGACAAGAGTCAACCCCAGGGACAAAAGAAGTCCTGGGGAAAGAAGCCTACCAGGCAAAACACTAAGACCTCTGCATGAGGGGGCGCCCCCGCTCACTCGAGTGGGGGGAAGACTGCGACAGTTCTCAGAGCTCTGGCAGGAGGACTTCCAGGACAGATGGGTAATCTCCACGGTAACCTTAGGGTACAAGCTGGAGTTTCAGGAATTCCCCTCTCCTCGGTTCCTCAGATCAAATGTTCCCAGAGACCCAGAGAAGAAGCAGTCGCTCCTTCTAGCCTTAGAGCGACTTTTGTCGCAGGAGGTCATTATGATAGTTCCCGCAAAGGACCAGGGATTGGGCTTCTATTCCAACCTTTTTACGGTCCAAAAGCCAAATGGGGATGTCAGGCCCATTCTGGACTTAAGGGATCTGAACCGATTCCTAAGGATTCAATCCTTCTGCATGGAATCAATTCGAACAGTAGTTCCCACCCTGCAGGGAGGAGAATTTCTGGCATCAATAGACATCAGACATGCATATCTGCATGTGCCCATTTTTCCTGCTCATCAGAAGTTTCTGCGCTTCGAGGTAGGAGGGCGCCATTTCCAGTTTGTGGCTCTGCCTTTCGGGATAGCCACTGCACCTCGAATGTTCACAAAGATCTTGGCTCCTCCTCTGGCCAGATTAATGCTCAGGGTATAGCTGTCATAGCATACCTAGACGACCTGCTCTTGATAGACCGGTCGGTAGCCTCTTTGAAGGGAAACTTGAGGACCACGGTCAGGTATCTAGAACACCTGGGTTGGATCCTCAACTTAGAAAAGTCTTTCCTAAAACCAGTAAGAAGACTGGAGTATTTAGGTCTGATTATAGATACAAGCCAGGAGAAGATATTTCTACCCCAGGCAAAGATCACTGCTTTGAGAGAGCTGATTCTGACAGTAAGGACCAAGAAGGGTCCCTCAGTCCGCCTTTGTATGAGGCTACTAGGTAAGATGGTGTCTTCATTCGAAGCAGTTCCCTATGCTCAGTTTCACTCAAGAATGCTGCAACACAGTATTCTGTCGACCTGGAACAAGAAGGTTCAGGCATTAGACTTTCCGATGCACCTGTCGCATGCGGTGCGTCAGAGCCTCAATTGGTGGCTCATACCCGAAAACCTGCAGAAGGGGAAATCCTTTCTACCGGTTACCTGGACGGTGGTAACAACAGATGCCAGTCTGTCAGGTTGGGGAGCAGTTCTGGAACAGGCTGCGGTCCAAGGGGTATGGTCCAAGACAGAGAGGACCTTACCCATCAACATTCTGGAGATCCGGGCGATACATCTAGCTCTAAAAGCCGGGACTATCAGGCTACAGGGTTGTCTGGTCAGGATCCAGTCCGACAATGCCACAGCAGTGGCTTATGTCAATCATCAGGGAGGCACCCGGAGCCGAGCTGCTCAAAAAGAGGTGAACCAGATCTTAGTCTGGGCAGAGATGCATGTGCCATGCATATCGGCAGTTTTCATCCCGGGAATAGAAAATTGGCAGGCGGACTATCTAAGTCGCCAGCAGTTACTTCCAGGGGAATGGTCTCTGCATCCCGACGTCTTTTGGGCCATATGCCAAAGATGGGGGGTTCCAGATGTAGATCTCTTTGCATCCCGATTCAACAAAAAGATAGACAGATTTGTGGCAAGGACAAAAGATCCTCTTGCATGCGGGACGGATGCGTTGGTGATTCCGTGGCATCGGTTCTCACTGATTTACGCATTCCCGCCTATTCTGCTACTACCACGACTCCTTCGCAGGATCAGGCAGGAAAGGAAGTCAGTACTTCTGGTGGCCCCCGCTTGGCCCAGAAGGACTTGGTATGCAGAAATAGTAAGGATGACGGTAGGTTCCCCGTGGACACTATCGGAACGCCCAGACCTGTTATCTCAAGGTCCAGTGTTCCATCCTGCCTTACAAACGCTAAATTTGACGGTTTGGCTATTGAGACCCACGTTCTGAAGAGTCGTGGGCTCTCAGGTCCTGTCATATCTACCTTGGTTAATGCAAGGAAGCCAGCTTCCAGGATGATTTATCATAGAGTCTGGAAGGCTTATATAACCTGGTGTGAATCCAGAGGTTGGCATCCCAGGAAATATGTCATAGGTAGAATCCTTGATTTTCTACAGATGGGATTAGAGATGAAGCTGGCCTTGAGTACCATCAAGGGCCAGGTCTCTGCTTTATCAGTATTATTTCAGCGGCCACTTGCTTCGCATTCTTTGGTCCAAAACTTTATGCAGGGGGTGATGCGTCTTAATCCTCTGGTTAAAGCGCCCCTAAACCCCTGGGACTTGAATTTGGTCCTGGCTGTGTTACAGAAACAGCCTTTTGAACCAATAAGTCAGATTCCTTTGGTCTTGTTGACAAGGAAATTAATTTTTCTGGTGGCCATCTCTTCTGCTAGAAGAGTATCAGAATTAGCAGCTCTTTCCTGTAAGGAGCCTTATTTGATTATACACAAGGATAGAGTGGTACTACGCCCTCATCCTAGTTTTTTACCGAAGGTGGTTTCTGATTTTCATTTAAACCAAGACATTGTTCTACCTTCCTTTTTTCCAGATCCCTGTTCTCCGGAAGAGAGATCTCTACATTCGTTGGATGTAGTAAGAGCAGTTAAGGCCTATCTAGGGGCAACTACTCAGATCCGCAAGACGGATGTTTTGTTTGTGCTGCCAGAGGGTCCCAATAGAGGACAGGCAGCGTCAAAAGCTACCATTTCTAAATGGATTCGACAATTGATCATTCAAGCTTACGGTTTGAAACAGAAGATTCCTCCGTTTCAGATCAGGGCACATTCCACAAGGGCTATTGGTGCTTCTTGGGCAGTGCATCACCGGGCCTCTATGGCTCAAATCTGCAAGGCCGCAACCTGGTCTTCAGTTCATACATTCACCAGATTCTATCAGGTGGATGTGAGAAGGCATGAGGATATCGCCTTTGGGCGTAGTGTGCTGCAGGCAGCGGTACAGGGTCCTCAGGTCTGATTGCACCCTACTTGGTCGTGGTTCCCCCCCCTCAGGTAGCATTGCTCTGGGACATCCCATCAGTAATTACTGTGGCTCTGTGTCCCGTGATGTTCGAGAAAGAAAATAGGATTTTTTAAAACAGCTTACCTGTAAAATACTTTTCTTTCGAAGGACATCACGGGACACAGAGGTCCCGCCCCTCTTCTAATACACTATATTGCTTGGCTACAAAACTGAGGTATCCCTGCAAGGGGGAGGGATTATATAGGGGGTTGAACTTCCTGATAGGGTGTGCCACTGTCCAATCACCAGTGATACCTATATAACCCATCAGTAATTACTGTGGCTCTGTGTCCCGTGATGTCCTTCGAAAGAAAAGGATTTTACAGGTAAGCTGTTTTAAAAAATCCTATTATTTGTTTTTCCCTAATTTCTTTTGCCGCAATTGTGTTTTTTGTTTGGTGGTGTGTGTTTTTGTTTTTGCTTTCAGCGAGGGCGACTTATCGGTTGCTAAGGATGCGGTGGCCGGCTTCCCGGCCCCCTCCTTAGCAACCAGCTGTATACAGTGTTTTTTACAGTGCATTTAAAGAGGGGGGGGGGGAATGTATGAAAACTGCATAAAACACGCTGGTTTAAAAACGCAAAATGTACTGAAAAACGCATTAAGCACAGCCGCATAGACGTGAACTTAGACAAGTCTGTGAAATACTGGGAGAATATAGTCTGCTCAGATGAGACCAAAATTGAAGTTTTTGGATGCCATAATACAGATCATGTTTGGAGGTCCAATGGCACTGCACATCACCCCAAAAACACCCCCATACCAACAGTGAAGTTTGTAGGTGGGAACATCATGGTGTGGGGCTGTTTTTCAGCATACGGTACTGGCAAACTTCATGTCATTGAAGGAAGGATGAATAGAAAAATGTACCAAGACATTCTTGATAAAAATCTGCTGCCATCTACCAGGATGATGAAGATGAAATGAGGGTGGAAATTTCAGCAAGACAATGATCCCAAACACAAAGCCAAGGAAACCCTCAATTGGTTTCAAAGAATAAAAAATAAAGCTGGTAGAAGGGCCCAGCCACTCACCTGACTTGAATCCAATAGAAAATCTATGGAAAGAACTGAAAATCAGAGTTCATAGAAGAGGCCCACGGAACCTTCAAGATCTGAAGACTGTGCGAAAGAATGGGGCAGATCACACCTGAACAATGCATGTGACTAGTTTCTCCATACAGGAGCCTGCGTCTTGAAGCTGTCATTACCAACAAAGGATTTTGTACCAAGTATTGAATACATTTCAGTTAGCATGTTCAATACTCTTTCCCTGTGTCATTCCAGTGTGTGTGTGTATATATATATATATATATATATATATATATATATATATATATATATATATATATATATATATATATATATATATATATATATATATATATAAATTTTTTTTTTTTTTTTTTTTTTTCCTACAAACTATTAATTTTGGGTTTTTTTTTTTTTTACACAGAAGCAACGTCTGTCTTTCAAATATGAGGTCATCGTTGTAGATGATGGAAGTTCTGATAAAACAACACAGGTAACTAAAAAAAAATAATAGAAATCTGAACAATTTCAGGGCTCTTATTATGCTTGGATTGTGAAGGGAAATCTTTTATGGTTTTATACAAAGTAACATATGTATCGGTGTATTTGCAACATTTCATAGTGTAAATATTATGAAAATGATGCAAAGAACTGTCAGTAGATTAAAGTCCACCAGTCATTTATGTAGGTATGTAAAACAAGCAACCTGTATGAAAGCAGCCCCCCCCCCCCCCCCCCCCCAATTCTCCTAATCTGTCTGTTTTTAGCGCACCGGATGCCGACGGGTCACTATTCCACTGACATCGGCCGCTCCTTAGAGAGCAATAGTTAGTTTTTCAGGAGGACCTGATTGGACTGGCAGGTCCCTTAGTGTGAAAGAGGCCTTACTGTGCTGATCAAATCTTGATTACTGTTCCAGAAATGGGTCCTATAAATTGTAATCAAGAACTGATGGGTAGATTGGAGGGAGCTGTACAAGTGGCCAGCTTCCTCCCTGAAACATGCTCATCTAAAGTGTGTGTGTTTTTTTTTTTTTTTGTTTTTTTTTTGTTTTTTTGTTTTTTTTTGTTTTTTCACTCTGGCTCAGATGGAACAACGGTACAGTGACTTTGGCACTGTAAGGAATCATTAGAAATTTAGTATTTGCAATCAGCAGGAAGCTGATTTTTCATCCATCCTCAGTTGGCAGCAAATGTTATGCATTTTCAAAGTAAGAGAAAATATTTTTACATTACTTTTATACATCATTTTGAGTAAATGATGAATGCTCTTTATTAATACTTTTTTATTAAATATTTAAATACACCAAATATTCTTGTAGATTAAAGTGCTATATTGCAAAATACAAGGATTATTTTTTTTATACACTTAGCACATTGATGGGCTGTAGACTATTTATTTTTTATCCTTTTTCCTGTCCACAGTACCAAGCATGCATTCCTCCATACACCCTCAGAGTATGCATGAATCCGCTCTGATTATCTTTTTTCCCCACATGCTCCTCTTCCCTGCTGTCACCTCTATTCTGGTGTAGTGGTTAGCACTTTCCCCTAGCAGTAAAAATGTTTGCTGGTTCAAATCCCAACCACAACGTTATCTGCCTGGAGTTTGCATGTTCTCCCTGTGCCTGCGTGGGCTTCCTTTGGCTACTCCGGTTTTCTCCCACACTCCAAAGACATGCTGGTAGGTTGATTGGCTCCTGTCTAAATTCTTCTCGTTCTTGTATGAATGTGTGTTAGGGACCTTTAGATTGTAAGCTCCTTGAGGGTAGGGACTGATGTGAATGTACAATGTATATGTAAAGCGACAGCACTATATAAGTACCTGAAATAATAATAATTATTGGTCTTCCATCCATTCTGGCCCTTCTCCTCCTGTCATCTTTCCTTTTAGTGTCTCAGTACTTTTGCTCAAATAAAGAACAAAGTTTGCAAAAAGGACTACACTCCAAATAACCCCAAATAACTATGAACAAAGAACTGTGACCTGCACTAATGACCCTTGTGGAACAAATAATACTGTAGCTTTTTAATGTAGTTGTAGTTATAGTTTTATTTGCTCCTCGCAAATTTTACAGAAATTGAGTCACTGATACTTGTGATCCCATTTGGCATAAAGTGCTTACATTTACAGCAATTTGCAATGATTGGTTCTTCTCACAGTTTTATAAGGGCCCTGGTCTGCCCTTGGAGGTTGCCCAAAACGGCTGACCCTCACCTGATCGTAAGTTGGCCATTTTATATTCTAATGTGACTGTCGCCAAACTATTTACCTTTGTACTGAGCTACGTGCTCATAATAGGAACTTGCAAAATATTTTATTATGAAATGCAATTTAGTACGATAATATGAAATAGAATGCAATTCATTTTCTAAACGATACAGCAGGTATAGCTGACCTAGCCGTGAGGAACAAATCTTACTGCGTCTCATTAAAACTCATTTGGAACCTGTGTAGGTTTACACCTTTTACTTTAAGTACCTGTTTGAATGGAAATGAAAAATTAATTTGATCAAACTCTCAAGGACTCTTGTTTTCCTTTTTTTGTTTTTCATTTAGGTTGCCTTGAACTACTCGAAAAAGTATGGAAGTGATAAGGTTCGGGTGCTCACACTAGTAAAGAATCGTGGCAAAGGTGGAGCTGTGCGGATGGTGAGCAAATCCTAACTTTGTTCATTACTTACCTTAAAGCGAAGCCCTCCAGTGGCAAGCTATCACCGCTAACGGGACTTCTCGGTTTGTGGGCTGTGGCTCCTGAATGGCTGAGCCACGATGAGACCACTCCCGCACCTGCACGTGGTAGCCACGGCACAGAGCTCTGAAGAGACGGCATGAGTATGCTGTTCCTTCAGAGCACATGCCCTGGTGACGTCACCGGCTGCATCCTTTGTAAATATCTCCTCCTAAACACCACAAGTTTAGGAGATGTACACTGTACCTGCAGGTAAGCTGTATTAGGTAGGTACAAGTTCAAAAGTGGAGTCTTTAACAAAGAGTTCTAATTTTCGGGTATAATATCCCATACCACCTAATAAGATTTCACTATGCTGATAGATACTAAGCGGTATCTATTTTGGCCGTATTTTGTCTAGTATGATTATTTCCTATGATCACCAGCTCCATCTAGTGACCATAATGTCGTTTATTGCACAATTAGGACAATAGGAAAATACCACATTCTGGCCACTAGATGAAGCTGAAGATCATAGGAAATCAAATTAGACAAATCCTAGGCAAAATTTATTATGGCTGGGTGAATGCTTTGACATTCGTCCAGTGATGATATTTTATTTTTTTATTTATTTAATAAGAAATGGACCACTTCCTTTCTCATAGTGCTCACTCACTGTATTTATGAAGTGTTGTCACCCTAGGACAGAAAGTGTCATAGAACTACAGAGCACCTCCCCTTCTCACCCCGACAGCTCACCCTACAGGGTTTACATGCACTTTAAGATTAAGCACCTAACAAACAAACTTGAGTAACATTGACCATTCTTTAAAGGATAAGGTCACCTTTTAGGAGAAGTTAATAAATGCCCATGGTTTTTGCAGAAAAAAAAAATGTATGTATAATTTTTTAATTTAATTTTTTCCCCTACAGAAGCCTGGAAAGCATTACACCTACAATCATGTCAGGCTTCTGCACACTCTCCCTTCAGCTTTCTGCCTGTACCTTTTTGTAGAGCTGCACAATTCTGGCCAAAATGAGAATCACAATTTTTTTGCTTAGAATAAAGATCACGATTCTCGCGGAGTAAAATCTTTCACATTATTTAAAAAAAAAAAAAAAAGTCTAATTTTTACTAGTGTGTGTGTTTGTTTGTTTTTTAATTTAAAGCGTAATTTATTTCCAAAAAAAATTGCATTTGAAAGACCTCTGTGCAAATACAGTGTGACGCAAAATATTGCAACAACCACCATTTTATTCTCTAGGGTCTCTACTAAAAAAAAAAAAAAAAAAAAAAAAAAAAAAATTATATATATATATATTATTTTTTTTTTTTTTTTTTTTAGTAGAGACCCTAGAGAATAAATAAATAAATATATATATATATATATATATATATATATATATAAATTATATTTTTTTTTTTTTTTTTTTTTTAGTAGAGACCCTAGAGAATAAAATGGTGGTTGTTGCAATATATTATGTTTGGGGGTTCTAAGTAAATTTCTAGCAAAAAAAAAAAAAAATGATTTTAACTTGAAACCAACAAATGTCAGAAAAAGGTTTAGTGTTTAAGTGGTTAAACTTTCCTCATTTACACATGAAGTCTATTTCTTTGATCTAAAGGACAAATCGTTACAATGTTTATACTTGGTTGTGATACTTGGCAGACTGCTGTTTTTTTTTTACCTTTCCTTTGACGGCTGTCAGCTTCCGCAGAGCAGAGAGAATTCTCTGCATAAAAAAGAATCTGGAAATACTTTGTCAAGATCGCAAGGGGGGAAAAAAAAAATCACATTAACAATTCTTAACGATTAATCGTGCACCTCTACCTTTTTTGTACGCGCTTTCAGTGAGAAAGCTGGAGGAAGAGTAATTGGGCTACAAGTGTGCCGATCAGCTCGCTCATAGTCCATTGAGAACTACAAGCTGACTGCCGCGGTGGCCACGGTTCCCTGTGAACGAATGATATGGTTGTGTGGGTGGAGCCATGCACAGCCATGTAACAGCGGCTATGGGGGGAGATGAATCCCCGCCTGCTCAGGTGTGGGGGGGTGTGCTGTGCTGGAATATGTTACACCCTAAAAACATACAGGTGTTACATGTTCTAAAGGTGAACTTAGCCTTTAAAGGCGGGGGGGGCGCTTTCATTGGAAAGTATACTAAGCTCCTACTGTATATACTATAACGCCCGCAGCTGCTTAATCCCCTCAGGCAGACGGCGTTTAGCCGCCATTCTCCCCAACACTGACACACCTGCATAGTAATCATAGACTTTTGTACATGGATGTCTCCCAAACATCTGCAGGCCAGTATTGGACGAATTACAGTGAGATGCTGTAAACATCGCCATGGCTGACTACCTGAGGCAAGTAAACAGCTGGGGTGAGATTATGAAAGAGCTAGAAAGGGTGGGTTAGTGTACTCAAAAATTATATATATATATATATATATATATATATATATATATATATATATATATATATATAAAAAAATTTTTTTAATATATGAAAATTTAAAATTTTTACTTGCTTGATGTTCCATATTTTGATTACTGTATTTTGTATGCAGATTGTTATATGTGTGTGTGTGTGTATTTATTTTATTTATTTAGTGTGTGTATTCTTATTTACAGAAATATTCTTAGGTAATCCCGCAATTTTTGCATGTCTGTTAACCAACTACAGGTTTTCAGCAAGGGATAATAACTTTGGTTTACAAAAAAAACATAATTGTGCATTTACATTTTCGGATAATCTGTTTGGATACTCTTGGTCTGCAGGGAAGAAACAAACGCAGCCAGCCATTCCACATACTGTTTTCAGATTGTGCTGCAATAACATTCTTGACCAGCAGGTGGCACTGTAGTCAAACTTAAAGGGATTAAGGTCATTTCCCTCTTTGAGGAATCTCAAACTGAAGGTCTTCCACCTCCCTAGAAAATCCCTTTATGGCAGCGAGCAGAGTCAGGAAAGTTGTAAAATAGTGGTATCGCTTATCTGTGTTCATCCAGAATTGAAGTTTGCAAGTTGTTAATACACTTTGGCAGGACTTCACCAATTTGCTGTGAATCAAGAGCCAAATTTCAATACCCTATATTTTCTATAGACGGTGTTCTATCAGATAGTGCCTGGGATGTGCTGCGCATGCGCCGTACAGAACAGCACAACAGCTGATTTTATGTTCAGCTGTTGAGACCGCGCATGCACACAATAGCCAACGGAAGAAATTTTTCTGTCAGATTGTGCCTGCCGCTGGCGAGGCGTGTTCATGTCGGTGAGGGGCAGATTTGTACATGTTGGGGCTGGATTTTTAAATGATGGTCAGTGCTGCAAAGATGTGGGTGGATTTAGCAAAGATGGCCAATGCTGCATAACAAATTTTATTCTGCTATTTTTCCTGGACGCTTGCGGTGCGCACCCATCATGTACAAATCCGTTCCTCACCGACATGAGGCATCATTAAAAAGTCTGCCCCCATCTTTGCAGCACTGCCCATAATTTTACAATCCGCCTCCAACATGTACAAATCTGCCCCTCCCCTTGTCATGTGACTAGCTGTTTTCCAGCTAGTCACATGACAAGCAGAGGGTCCCTCTTCCTTTTCTGCAGCATTAGCCAGGAAGGCCTTTACTGCTGCAAATCCGCCCCTCGGCAGCGCGAGGCACCATCTGACAGAAAAATTTCTTCCGTCGGCTATTGTGCGCAGGCACCGTCTCGCTGTCACAACAGATGATCGTAAAATCAGCTGTTGTGCTGTTCCGTACGGTGCATGCGCAGTATATTCCGGGCACTTCTAGATATCGGGCACTATCCGACAGAACAAGGGCACTAAAAGCCCCCTATAGGTCATCAGTTTAGTGTTATGGAGGAGGTCGAATTGGTGCTAGAATTCTAGTGGTGCTAGAATGATTGCTCTCATTCTGCTGTGCGCGGGGATTGTAATGTGTACCGCAATCAACGTTTTAATGCGTAAGCACCCCCAAAAATACTTGTTTTTTTTTTTTTCATCACATAGGGGACTCCCCTATGTGATTTTTATTTTTTTTTGGTGACCGGTTCTCTTTAGTGAGAAATGCAGGTTATAAAAGACCCTGCCTGTCTCCCCATGAGCTCCACTAAATGTAATGCAGTGCAGATCGCACTACATTACATTGTTTCCCGGGAAAACCGTAAACGGAGACCCGAAAGTGACATCATGCACGTCGCTTCCGGATCAGGAACAAGATGAGCAGTGGTGTGTCTGCTCTCCTCCCTTCCCTCCACCCTGCGGCATCTGCTATGCCAGTTCCGGGCCTGCAGATGGGCTAGTGGAGCCTGCGATACATAGCGGGGGGGGGGGGGACACCTAACCCGCATTTTGTGTTGAAGCAATCGGGCGGTAGCGAATGTGAGGGCCGGCAGGTGCTGGCTTTAAGGGGTTAACTGAACAAGCTGAATTTAGAAGCTGATTGGCTATCAGATTTTGCACTCTCCAGTTTTAGTAAATCGACCCCTGTGTATGTATTGGGAGCTCCTCAGTTATGCATGAAGACTAAAAGAGCTGCGGTGAAACGTAGGGTTACATTTGAACAATGATCCTTACATTTGAATCCTGGGAGAATAGACCCTCGGTAGCCAGTCAGACTCCTTTTTTCCTAAAGAAAAATGTGTACTAAACGCTGATATGAACTAGTAAATAAATTAAATAAGTGACAAATACTAGAAGATGACCAAATAATATAGCTGCAATTATTGTGTATGTGAACTGATATCACACAAAAAGTGTTTTGTATATATTCAAAATGTATAATGCGCTAATATTAACCTCCCAATATAACACGGTGTGATCTCCTAATGGTTAATCTGTGAATCATGTACAAAATAATCAAATAGAGCCTATTATAAATAACATAACATCCTTCACCATAACAAAATCCTATAACTAAATATCAATGTAATAATAAATTATTGAACACAATAAAAAAGAAAGAAAGATGAGATATATTAATGTGATGAACCACAGTGCACAGAGATCTCAATAGGACAGCATACCGCTGTGAAGAAATAGAACGTCTTTGGTGATTGATGAATATCGCTGGGGATTACTCATTGAAACCTGTCTATATTCATCAATCACCAAAGACGTTCTATTTCTTCACAGCGGTATGCTGTCCTATTGAGATCTCTGTGCACTGTGGTTCATCACATTAATATATCTCATCTTTCTTTCTTTTTTATTGTGTTCACTAATTTATTATCACATTGATATTTAGTTATAGGATTTTGTTATGGTGAAGGATGTTATGTTATTTATAATAGGCTCTATTTGATTATTTTGCACATGATTCACTGATAAACCATTAGGAGGTTACACCGTGTTATATTGGGAGGTTAATATTAGCGCATTATACATTCCGAATATATACAACTCCTTTTTTCCTCTCACTTGTATCGGTCCATGTGGCCTCTGCATGCTTTTGTCAGAAATATGAAGACCATTGACACCTGTAGTTTCAGTAAGAGTATTATGTCCTACAACCCTAACCTAATGTTTTAGCTACACACATGGAGAACATTCTGAAAAGTAGCACAAGAGGTAAACCCAGAGCAGAGAAGAAAATTGGAGCTTTGAAATGCCAACCCCCAGCAGCTTCAGAGTCTGGTAGAGAGAACCAGTGAAGCACCTTGTTCCAACAAGTTTCCACCGGGGGTTTTGAAGCTAGCAGGGGGTTCTTCCTAAAATTTCAAATGCTGTTTAAAGCGGGGTTCCACTGTCTACAATTGTTTTTTTTTCCTTTTGTAAAATGACTAAGATTATTTCATTGAAATATGTTACTCGCTTGTTCCGTTTGTTACTTTCGGATGTCAGTTTTCTCCCAAAAAATGAACTTTTAAACATTTCTATTGACGGCTCTCCTCTTCCAGGATATTTTGCCGCTGATCGACCAACATGCGCTACCTGTTGTATTCCCGATCTCGCGCATGCGCAGTAACCTGTAAATTAGAGCGCCGTAAACTGCTAACTCGCGCCAGGCCACCGCACTGACTCCTGGGAACAGTGACACAAGCTCCCAGGCACCAGTGCGGCTAATAGGAAATGACGAGTTAGCCGCACTAAACCCACTCCTATCCGCAGGCTGTACATCCAGGAACTAAACAAGATGATCTGAACAAAAAAGGTACAGTGAAAAAAAGTCAGTTTTTTCATTAGGACATTGCGGTAGTCCTCTTGAGCTATTGTCATAAAATCGGGTGGAGCTCCACTTTAAGGCTATCCCTAAAAGTCAGCTGTTTTCCAGCTAGTCACATGACAAGCAGGGTCTCGCTTCCTTTTCTGCAGATTTGGCCAGGAATGGCCTTTACTGCTGCAGAGAACAGAGCTTAAAAGATATATACTCTGTATGTGGTTTGTAAGCTTCCTACTTTTTTTTTTTTTTTTGAGTTTTTTTCATTTGTTTTATATCTTTTTAGGGAATTCTGGTGTCACGAGGCAGGACTGTGTTAATGGCCGATGCTGATGGTGCCACCAAGTTTGCAGATCTAAAAAGTGTTGAAGATGGACTTGAGAGTCTAAAACCCTGGCCAGTGAGTGTTTACTTTATTATTATTATTATTATTATTATTATTATTATTTTTATTATGGCTTTAGTTTAGGTTTTGGCATGGAAGATCTTTTAGGTGTTCTCCTGGCTGGGACGGCTTTCCCCACCAGGAGAACACAATGGCTTCACAGGAGTGATTTCCCCCCCCCCCATCAATATAGTCAGTGTTGATAGGGCAATCCCACCTGCGGAGCCATTGTGTATGAATCAAGTGATTTTCATTCCTGCAACCTGCAACCCAGGTCACTTAGTCTATGGCCAGCTTTAAGGCAAACCCTTCCCCTTTTTATTTTTTTTTATTTTTTCTATTTTGGATAGATTAAAGGATAAGTTTACTTTTAAAAAATAAAAATAAATGCACTTTTTTTTTTTGCAGGTAAAAAAAAAATTGCATTTATGATTTTTCGTTGCAGGAGCCTTTAAAGCGTTGCACCCGAGATCAGCAGATCACTGATGCAATGCAGGTCTCCTGCAGGTGTACAGTGTATCGCCTTGCTCGTACCCCGTATGAGCAAGCAGAAACATTCTGACAGGAAGACTCGTGAACTACCACAGTACTCACAGCACCATGGTAGTTCATTGAAAACCACAAGCCCACAGCCGCAAAGGCTGCCGAAGCTAGTAGTTTTCCATTCACAGTGGACTGTGAATGAGTGACGCGGTCAGGTCTGCTGCCACAATTTTTGAATGTGGAAGCAGACAGGAGGAGAAGATTCCCAGGCTGCTGTCACATCAGGGATCGTGGGGGAGCACAGGGTCCGGTGCATTTATAACATGTTACACCCTGAATATGGGTGTAACATGTTATGAAAGGTGAACTTATACTTTTAAGTTCTTTAATGTTTTAACCCCTGTTGGTTTATTTTGCCACGTGTGTCCCATTGGGGAGATTTCTTTTCACTCTCCTGTCCCAAAGCCAAAAAACAGCAAGTGACAGGAAATCCCCCTAAATGAGGGAATCCCTGGTTGTCACCAGAAATAATGACTGCATTGAAAGATATCCCCACTCTTCCTGTTCTGAGGACATCCCACAATTTTGGGATTGTCTTTTACGTTCACTTACAATGATAATTGTGAACAGGACACCCTTAACGGGTGCACAGACAGTAATAAAAACTGTCTGACAGGGGTGTTAATCTCTCTCCACTTTATCCAAAACTAAAGAAAAATGTTTTCCTTTTAGTTATACTTTAAACTAGAGTTTAATCTGGCTTTTTTTTTTTTTTTTTTATATATACATTATAGATGTGCTGTTCTGATGCTAACGTTCTAAACTTTACAATCATTAGAAAATGTTTCTGTTTTTCAAACCTAGGATAACCTGGCAATATCGTGCGGGTCACGAGCGCACCTAGAGAAGGATTCTATAGCTCAGGTAAAACATTTTACAGTGTTGAACTCTTTTTATTAACATATTTATGAAAGAAAGTAAAATGTAAAAAAAAAAAGTTGCAGAAGAGCACATTGGATATTGTGCTTATATTGTCCAATGTTTTTTGGAGAGAAAAACCTCAGCTCTGCCAGTTAAATACATTTCAAGGGTTTTAGCAAATGTTCATTGAAGATTATTGCCTGCTGCTCTACTGTACACACTGAGACTGGACATTTCAGAAGCTACCTTAGAGGATCTGCTTGTTATAATCACACAATCATCTTCATTGTTGTAAAAATGGTGAAATCTCCTGCACTTTTACATCCCTGTAGATTGGGTAATATCCTTGACCAAAATGTAAAGCTAAGATTTGTGCTAAGAATATCTGAACATTTACCTCTAGCTCTTTGCATAATTTGCAGAAAAAGTAGTAACTGACCTCTCTTGGCTTTGTTCTCTACACAGACAGTATGGATAGATCACGTCTTCTGTGCTTCCATTAGTACAAGGAAACGGCATTTTAATTCTTCATCAAATTTTGAAACGCACAACTGGTTGCATGATTTAATTTTAATTGCCTCAAAGTGCAAAATACGAATGTAAAAATGCTCCCCTATATCCCCTGCGAGAACCTTACCTTAAAGGTTAACATGCAAAAGAAGTGAACCCGTGCTTTCCGCATGCAGAACAAAGTAGCAAGCTCCCTTACCTGCAACATATCTCAGCTTCATGTACTCATTTTGTTTTTTTCGTTCCCATGCTACTCTGTTTGAGACAGGGGAAGCACTGTGGATAGTCCAAGTCATGCTACTCAGGGCTGCAGGCTTATTCTCCACGCCCAAGTGATGGCAATGGTTGCTGGAGTGGCCAAGCACAAAACAGTAGGGGAAACGAGTCCTGGTGCTACTGCTACCTATACTTGAAAATACCTAACCCCCCCCATCTGATCAGGATTTTGCCACAACTTGGCTCCGAATCCCTGACTGTAATGGTAACCTGATATAACCTGCACACAGCATCCGCCGCTGGAGATTGGATCGGCTGCTGCAGGAAAGATATGTATCATGATTTTTGCTTTACATGGTTAGATAGATTAGTCTTAGAATGTGGCTGCCTGTAGATTTAGAGTTAGTTTATGGCAGAACTCCCTGAAGTTAAATCCATAAAAAAAGCAACAACTATCCATTAATACAAATGGAGATTTCAGTGCTACTACCCATATGGTCCACCTTCTGCAGAGCTCACAGGTGCCTGATCCACAGTCTCCCATCTGAGAGTAATAGTCCATAAAGATGATCCGCACAACAGCTAGTGCTCTAAAATCTTGCTTTTTATTCAGGAAACCACAGTGTACAGTACGCAGATGCAATCAGTTGACGCGTTTCAGCAAACACAGCTTTAATCCGTGTAGGCTGAAACACGTCAACTGATTGCATCTGCGTACAATAGCTGTTGTGCGGATCATCTTTATGGACTATTACTAACAAGAACCCATGCATTTTAATTCAACATGTGTTGACGCATGAGCTTAGGCAGGCCATAGATGCAATTTTCTTTCCTGTGACTACAGGTTGCAGGAAAGAACATCGTTAGATTTCCCCATCAACACAGTCAGTGTGGATGGGGGAATCCCTCCCGCAGTAATAATCGCATACCGAAAATCTGACATGCTGATTGTACCCAAGTCCATCGATGGATCAACTTGGGTACAATTAGCCTGCCAATAGATGGTTCGAATCTCGACCAATCCCTGCTAAATCAGTCAAAATTCTGTGGCTTTACTGTAATGGGACATGGGGCCTTTTTTGTGTTTTTGGTTTTTATTTTTTTTAAGGTGTTTTTTGAATATCTAATCTTCTTCTTCTTCTCTTTTTTTTTTTTTTTTTTTTTTTTTTTTTCCCTCAGCGTTCTGTATTCAGGACCTTCCTTATGTATGGCTTCCATTTCCTCGTCTGGTTTTTATGTGTACGCGGTGTCAAAGACACACAGTGTGGCTTCAAATTGTTTACAAGACAAGCTGCTGCACGCACATTTACAGCTCTTCATGTTGATCGATGGTGAGTTTCCCACCTCAACATGATTATAATATTAGTGTGATTAACACTAAACTATCTAACAGAATTGATAATGGTACATTTTTTTTTTGTGGGTTTTTTTGTTTTGTTTTATTATTTTCTTTATTTCAGAAAGTTTTTCTGTAGTGTACTTACCCTTAGTGGGCCCTCATGTTCTCTACAAGCAGGTTTGTAATAGCACATAATTATCTCTTCCCCCTCCTCCTGAGCTCTTTTGATGTGAGGACTGAACACGACACCACAGAGTTCCCTTATTCCATAGTAAAGCTAATACTTTGATTTTAGAGACTGCTGGCAGAATTGGGACCCATGAAGGGCTTCTGCATTTACGTACTCTTTAGTGCTAGGGGCTGAGATGTGGGGACAGGGACTCTTAACTACTTGCCCTCCAGAAGATTTATCCCCCCCTTCATGACCAGGCCATGTTTTTGCTATTTGGCACTGCGTTACTTTAACTGACAATTGCGCGGTCATGCATCGCTGTACTCAAATTTTACATAGCTTTTTTTTCTTCCCCACAAATAGAGCTTTCTTTTGGTGGTATTTGATCACCGCTTTAATGAAAACGTCCTAAAATTTTGAAATATATATATATATATATATATATATATATATATATATATATATATATATATATATTTTTTTTTTTTAACTTCTGCTATAAAACCTATACAATAAACATTTTTCAAAAAATCGAATTTCTTCATAAATGTAGGCCAATGTGTTGCGGGGTGTCATCCTGGCGGCTCCCGGTCCTGTCCTCCCGCCCCCCTCCTCCTCCCTGCAGAGCGACAATCTCCCTGTGTCAGGGAGCTGAATTTTCTGGGCGGCCATAGTAACAATGTCCTGCCTCCTGTGATAGACGACACACTGATCCAATGCCGGGACATTGAATCAGTGTGACGTGATCACAGAAGTCGGGACATTGTTACTGCAGCTCGGGCAATTCAAATCCAGTTACGTGACACAGCGGGAGATCGCCGCTCTGATCCGGGCACAGGCAGACTGCATCCACATGCACTGGTGAGGCTGCATCTTATGGGCACTGGTGAGGCTGCATCTTATCTCTTGTATCATGTCTGCTAGAGGTGCACCAAATGGAATTTTTTCTAATGCTATTAGTAGTGAATTTAATTAAGAGACTGTGGACCTGATACAAGAGATGGTTAGAGACCGTGAACTGCATTTTTCTCAAGCTTTTCTTCTTCCACTAAAAGTGCCAATAATGGCCATCAATAAATTCATATTAGTTAAAATTGATGATATTAAAGAGGAGGCCCACCTAAAAAAAAAAAAAAAAAAAATTAAAAGCCAGCAGCTACAAATACTGCAGCTGCTGACTTTTAATAAATGGACACTTACCTGTCCCAGGGTCCAGCGATGTCGGCAGCCGAAACCGATCAAACAGTCGGCTCTCGGCTGCTGCCGCCGCCATCCTCGGTGAGGGAATCAGGAAGTGAAGCGTTGCGGCTTCACTTCCTGGTTCCTTACTGCGTATGCGTGAGTCACGCTGCGCAATCTTGATGGTCCCTGCTGTCTCTGGGATCCATGTGTTTCCCAGCGGGTGGGTATCTGCACCCCCCCTCCCCCCTGAAAGGTGCCAAATGTGAAACCGGAGGGGGGAGGAGCAGAAGTTCCATATTTGTGTGGAACGCTGCTTTTAATGAAAAAGTCGAATATAATACAACTCTACATAAAATATAAATATTTTTTTTTAATTGTCATTTTCAGCAAGTGTGTGTATGTATGTATGTATGTATGTATGTATGTATCTCAAAAGTGAGTGACACCCCTCACATTTTTGTAAATATTTTATCTTTTCATGTGACAACACTGAAGAAATGACACTTTGCTACAATGTAAAGTAGTGAGTGTACAGCTTGTATAACAGTGTAAATTTGCTGTCCACTCAAAAAAACTCAACACACAGTCATTAATGTCTAAACCGCTGGCAACAAAAGTGAGTACACCCCTAAGTGAAAATGTCCAAATTGGGCCCAAAGTGTCAATATTTTGTATGTCCACCATTATTTTCCAGCTCTGCCTTAATACCTCCTTGGGCATGGAGTTCACCAGAGCTTTACAGGTTACCACTGGTGTCCTCTTCCACTCCTCCATGACGACATCAAGGAGCTGGTAGATGTTGGAGACATTGCACTCCTCCACCTTCCATTTTGAGGATCCCCTACAGATGCTCAATAGGGTTTAGGTCTGGAGACATGCTTGGCCAGTCCATCACCTTTACCCTCAGCTTCTTTAGCAAGGCAGTGGTCATCTTGGAGGTGTGTTTGGGGTTGTTATATTGGAATACTGTCCTGCGGCCCAGTCTCCAAAGGAAGGGGCTCATGCTCTGCTTCAGTATGTCACAGTACATGTTGGCCACCATGCTGCAGCTCAGTTCCAGTGTCTTGGCAATCTTCTTATAGCCTAGGCCATCTTTATGTAGAGCAAGAATTCTTTTTTTCAGATCCTCAGAGAGTCCTTTGCTGCGAGGGGCCATGTTAAGCTTTCAGTGACCAGTATGAGGTTGTGAGAGCGATAACACCAAATTTAACACACCCGTTCACGCTGTTATACAAGCCGTACACTCACTACTTTACATTGTAGCAAAGTGTCATTTCTTCAGTGTTGTTACATGAAAAGATATAATAAAATAATTACAAAAATGTGAGGGGTGTACTCACTTGTGTGTGTGTGTGTGTGTGTGTGTGTGTGTGTGTATATAATAATATATGTAATATATATATATATATATATATATATATATATATATATATGTAATTTTGTTTCTTTTTTTTATTTATTTAGTGCTCATGCCCCTTTACATCTGCCTGTGTTACTGATTTATGAATTAATGAGCTGGTTGTCTTTATTTAATCTGCTCACTTTATGTCTGTCCAGTAATTGTAGCGTGTGTATTTGCTGGTAATTGGGATAAGAACTTCTTCTGGGTTTTATAAGCATGCTTTTTTAAAGGTGCACAGTGATACAGTCAGGATGACAGGACACCCTGATGTAGCTGAAGATTTATTTTTATCTTTACGAGCAGATTGTTAACATTCCCCTTCTCTGGGATTAGCATGTGGTGGTATTTTCTAAATATTAACAGTGTTTCTGTCTCCAGCAGTTGACTTGCCATCTTTAACTAAACACTGCTGTCTCGATATTGTGCGTTTCTCAGACATCCTCAATCGCACACACAAGCGTTGCTCTTTTCTCTCCTTTATACTTTTAGTGTGACTGCCATAGGAAAGTACTTTTTTTTTTTTCCACCCGGGGCAGAGCAGTAAAGCCCCTGGGGGAGGGGGGGGGTTAAAGGGACATGGTTGAATAAAACCGGAGACTACTCGGTGTATACAGGACGTACACATGCCACTGTCCTTGCACCCACACAGTATGCTTTGATTTGCTCCCAGTGCTGTCAATCACAGCCAGTAAGCCAATCAGGGGGCAGGGCCGAGCCGCGGCTCCGTGTGTGAATGGACACAGAGCAGTGGCTCAGCTCGGGTGCCCCCATAGCAAGCTGCCAGAAGAGGAGGGACCCACCAGGCTGCTCTGTGCAAAACCATTGCACAGAGCACAAAAAACAAGACTTTAAAGCGGAGTTCCACCCATAAATTTTCTTTTACATTACTTTACAGCAAATAATATAACAAATGACATTTGGAGAAAATTGTTTTTTTTTTTTTTAACTTGCCTTTTAATCCCTGTTGCTATGTGGTCCCTTCAAATCTTCCCCTTCCTCACCGCGGTTCCTGACGTCACTTCCCTCGGCGCCTCTGCTCGCTACTGCTCCTGGGAGATGTGTGCCATTTCCCAGTAGTCAGTGGGCAGCGCTGAGGGCTTTGTTGCCATCACAACGGGCGGGCATATCCGACAATGACGCCTGTTGTTATGGCAACGTGAGAACTTTACGGCGCTGCAAGCTTGTCATACTGCGCATGCGCAAGAACAGGCGGTGCATGTTGGTCACTCAGCTGCACCGTATCCTGGAACAGTAGGCTTGTGGGCTTCACGTGCCCACAAGCAATATGGGAACGGCCAGGACAACATAATATAAGTTTATTTTTTATAGTAAAGCGGACATCGGGGGACGAAATTGACATATAACAATCACTTGTTTTTTAAATGTTCTGAGCTTAACAAATGTTTTTAAAAAATAAATTATTACATGTCGTTGGAACTCCGCTTTATTATCACTTTAACATTCTGGCCAGAGAAATCAATTAAAGTATAACTAAAGGCAAAACTTTTTATCTATTTTTGGGCAGAATGGAGAGGGATTAGAACACCTGTTAAGTTTTTTATTACTGTCTGTTCACCCATTAGGGAGATTCATCCTCTCTATTTGTCCTGTTTACCATTATCATTGAAAGTAAAAGAAAATCCAAAATTTTGGGTTGTCCCTAGAAAAGTAAAAAGCAAAGTCTTCCAATGGGGACAGTAGTTCTGGTGGTCCCCAAGGAATTCCTTTCATTTGCAAGGATTTCCCCTCACTTCCTGTTTGGCTATAGGACGGACGGGAAGTAAAGGAATACCTCCAAAAATGGGACACAGATGTCGGAACAAAAATCTGATAGGGGTTATAATCTTCCCTTACCCTATTCATAATGAAAATTAAAAGTTTTGCCCATAGTTCTACTTTAATGCCCAAACATTTGACAAGCCTAGACGCATGTGCAATACACAGCTTTTAGGCATGTTTTTATTTCTCCTGCCAGGAGTTTTGGCGTTCAGAGAAAAAAAAACACCCTGTGTGCATGAGGACTTCATGTTGGGTCAAACACTTTGGTTAGAAATAATGCAAAATATAGCATTAGAGTACAGTGGTCAGGAGTTTGTGATCTACAACCCAGCATACAGTGTGCAGTGTTCAGGTGTGTGAAATGTACAAGACAGTGTATATACTGCAGGGCTCAAGTGTATGTAATACCCAGAGCACAGGGCTCAGAAGTATGCAATGCAAAAAGTGCCGAGGTCAGGAGTGGGTAACACAGGTCGGTAACATTTACCTCCCTTACCCTTCAGAACAGTGTGCTTTGCTCAAACACAACTCCCTGCCTTTCCCAAATTCACCTCTACCCACACCACAGTACAAGGTAGCAGAGAGAGCGCCTTCTGTGAGCATCTCGTACTAGACAAAGAAGCCCACAGTGCTAGCTGGAGGTGAGGGTTGTAGGAGGAGCCAGTGCTGTGAGGTCATTATGGTTGACTTCCTCCTCTCGGAGAAGTATGCTGTCACTGCTGTGTGTAAACACAGAAGCCTGCAGAGGAAGGCTTCATGTACACTACAAGGAGTGTGGAGAATAGGGCGCTCTGTATAACAAGGAGACTTTAACAAACCATACATGACTGGCTCTTGAGATGTGATTAATGCAGCACTTCAGAAGAGGGAAGCACACTCCTATAGGAAAAACTAAGCAGAGAAGAAGGCGCTTCTAAGTGCAGTAATAGAACACTTTCATGACAAGGAAGGGTTAAAAACACTTACAAGATGGAAGTGAAAATCGGGCATATCAATAAATCTGTAGTTTCGGCAGGATGCCTCCTGGGAGTAAAGCCAGCTGCAGGTGGAAGTTCCAGTCGACCAGCGGTGGTAAACATGGGTGTCTCTTATATCCAAGATGGAGAGCTGTGCTGTCAGGACAAGCATGGAATCCAGGCAACCGGAAGTGACATCTGAGTGGGCGGGGCATGTTTCAGAGCATGCCCAGTCGCTTCTTCTTCAAACCATTGAAGATTGGTTTGAAGAAGGAGCGACTGGGCATGCTCCAAAACCTGGCTGGAACTTCCACCTGCAGCTGTCTTTACTCCCAGGAGGCATCCCGCTGGATGTTATGGATTCATTTGATATGCCTGATTTTCACTAGGTTTTCTATTACTGCACTTAGAAACGCCTTCTTCTCTGCTTTGTTTTTCATGTACACTAGCAGCTCATAAACTTTGTGTTTTAGTAGCTTTTGACGTTTTTTTTTTTTTTTTTTTTTTTTTTACCAAAGTGCCTGAACTCCACTTCATAAAAGCTTGTGTGTCTATGTACTCATAGGCTTTTAGCAGAGTTTAGGAAGTGCAGTGTTTAGGTGAGGTTAAACCTCCCTCTCCTGAACGCAGAAGAATTGTGTTCAGGATGGGAATGTTTTGCCTGCCTGCAGCGGGAAACCGCAAATCCACAGAAAAATCTAGGTAAAACCGCGGTTTGCGTTTTTGCCACGTTTTGCGTTTTCACACGGTCAAGAACTGCCAGTGTATATGAAGCCGAAGCGAGAAACCAACTTCTGTGTTTACAAATAACAAGTCAGTGGTACAGGCTGGTGCCAGGGGTGGCTGTACAGAGCACTATCTCGGGGGAAAAAAAAAGCTCTGGGTACAAGTAACCATAAACTGAAGCTGAGATCTAATATTAGATCTAGAGGAAATGGGTGCATGGCTCAATATGTCTGTTTTTTTTATTGATGCATTTTATGATGTCACCATCAATGCTAATGAACAGTTGGATGAACTGTATAGGCTTCAGGTATCAAACCAGTCAGATTCCTTCTGCCATCCTGGTTCAGGGCAGAAAATGAAAAGAAGAATTCTGTTTTGGGAAACGCACTGTATTTATTTGAGACGCGATACATAAAGATCAGAAAGCGCTTCCTTATAGGTGTAACGTACTTGCCTTAGAAGTATTTCCCTTATTGACTGCAACCTAGTTTTTCCACCAGTATATGTGGAGAAAAAAAGGTAACTTGTTGTCTTGGCCAGCTCATCCTCAATTGCCCCCAAGGGAACTGGCAGCCCCATATTGCTGTTATTCTATATGCATTTTATTTATTGTGGTGGTTTAATATGGGGGCCCCACAATTTTTTTTTTTTTTTAATTTCTATTTTGAGGTTTTTCACTGACGCTCTTCTTTAAAGAGTAATGCATTATCCCAAGTCGGAAGAGACTTTGTGCCTTGGAATAGAGCATAAGATGTGTTAATAAACCCCTAAATAAGATATTTTTTTTTTTTTTTTTTCCCACTGTTAATATCAGTCTTGTGCATTTTCAGATGGACAGATTATTTTAATAATCTAAAAAATAGTGTGCATATATATTTACTTTTTGTATTTTAAAAGCTCATTCCAGACCAGCTCTTCTGATGTGATTTAAAAAATCACTACTGTGCTTTAACCCTCTTATGTGAGTAATTAACCTTTCTCTTCATAATAAGAGGATTCTCAACCGATTAACAACCTCATCTCTTAAATGGTCTCTGCACAGAACTGTGATGACAGCTGAATTAGCCCTCATAGTTCCGATCAATATATTGTATCTCCTGCTTCTGCAGGGCGTTTGATGTGGAGCTCCTATATATAGCCCAGTGCCTGAAGATCCCCATTGCAGAAGTTGCAGTGAACTGGACGGAAGTGGAAGGTAAGGTGAAAGTGTACCATGTAGTCTGCTCATCTGTACTGTTTGATTCCATTGGTAATGTTTAGGAAGAGGTCAGTAATGAGAGCCACAAACTCCATGAGCCCTAGTTTACACCGATGCGATGCAGGAAACGCACAAGATTCGCTGCATCGCACTTCAAGGTAATCACATGGCGTCCATGCAGTCTGCTGCGAGTGTCAATCTTAGATTAACGACCACCCAAAACAGATTGCAAAACACAGTGCAATTGCCAGAATTGCATCACATGGTTGTTCGGGTGCAGGGGGGGGGGGGGGGGAAGGGTCCTGTACCATTTTGGTGCGGGTTCGATTTGAGCCATAAAGAATGTATAGCTCAAATCGCACCGTGCAGACATCGCATGTGATGTGCACAGGAATGTGGTCCGATTCCTGTGCGAATCACATGTGGTGTTTTGCACGCACCAGTGTGAACCTAGGCTGGAGCTTTCTTCTGCAGCGGGAGAGGTTTGAATTCAAATATGTCTAGAGAATGTGCAGGATAAAGGGTGTAAAAAAAAAAAAAAAAAGAGAGGGGTAAACATACTAAAATGGAAGAAAGCTTTCTGTTATGGCATAAGGTTAAATGAGATGTGATCTCTTAGGCCTGTTTCATACGGGCTTTGGCTTCTATAAAACAGAAGGGTTGATTTACTAAAACTGGAGAGTGCAAAATCTGGGGCAGCTGTGTATGGTATCCAGTCGGCTTCTATCTTCAGCTTGTTCAATTAAGCTTTAATTAAAAAAAAAAACCTGGAAGCTGATTGGTTTCTATGCAGAGCTGCACCAGGTTTTTTCACCCTCTAGTTTTAGTAAATCCACCCCAGTGTGAAGCTTTGTTGAAGCTTTTAACCACATACCGCAAACCGCCGTCATTGTATGTCGGTACTTTGTTGTAGAATACCGGGGTTAGGGCAGCAGATAAAACTGGTCGCTGCGAGATCACTTTTATCAGCGGCGGAAGAGGTGTCCACCCCCTCCCGCTGCGTGTCAGTCGTCTCCGCTGCTTACCGGACTCGTCGATAGCGGCAGAGACGATCCGATCCTTTCCCCTCTGAGGGACTGTGTCGAGTGAGGGAATGATGGCCCCCACTCCACTCACTGACATTGGATGACGGAAGCGACATCAAACGTCACTTCCTCCCAACGGCCTTAAAGGGGGAAAATTTTTTATTGCATTTTAGTGTAACTGTGAGATTTGAGGTCTTTTTGACCCAGATCCCACATTAAAGAGGCCCTGTCTTGCTTTTTTTTTTTCTTTTTTGTTTTTTTTTTTTTTTTTTTTTTTCTATTACAAGGGATGTTTACGTTCCTTGTAATAGGAATAAAAGTGATCCAAAAAAAACATTTTTTAAAGGGTCAGTGTAAAAAATTAAATATAAAAAGTAAATTAAAAAAATAAATGTAAAGCGCCCGGTCCCACGGGGCTCACGCGCAGAAGCAAACACATACGTAAATCGCGCCCGCATATGTAAACGGTGTTCAAACCACACATGTGAGGTATCGCCGCGATGGTTGGAGCGAAAGCAATAATTCTAGCAAAAGACCTCCTCTGTAACTCAAAACTGGTAACTTGTAGACATTTTTAAACGTCGCCTATTGAGATTTTTAAGGGTCAAAGTTTGTCGCCATTCCAGGAGAGGGCACAGTTTTGAAGCATGACATGTTTGGTATCAATTTACTCGGGGTAACATTATCTTTCACAATATAGAAAAAAAATTGGGCTAACTTTACTGTTGTCTATATATATATATAGATATAGATATAGATATAGATATATCTATATATATATATTTTTTTTTTAATTCAAAAAAGTGTATTTTTTTTTTTTAAATTGCATTTGTAAGACCGCTGCGCAAATACAGCGTGACATAAAGTATTGCAACGACCGCTGTTTTATTCTCTAAAAAAAATTACTGTTTGGGGGTTCTAAGTAATTTTCTAGCAAAAGAAAACTGATTTTTAACTTGTAAACAACAAGTGTCAAAAATAGGCCCGGTCCTAAAGTGGTTGTAAACCCTTACGTTTACCCAGTGAAGTGACTGGTCTCAGGTGATGCACAGAGATGAAATGCATCTTCCTACACAAGTTGTACCTGTTTTTCTGCAGTCTTCTCTTCTCTACATGTGTTCAGTAGTCTAAAGTCTAAAATGTATAAAGCTTGTCTGAGCTGTCATAAAACAGGGGGCACGGAGCTGAAATTACACACTGTAGAGCTCAGTGAAGAGAGAGTAAAAGCTGATTGGAGGGAAGGGACACCCCCCCCCCCCTCCTTCACACAGCTCACAGGAACAGAGCTGAGGCTGTCAATCACAGGCTGTTTGCTGGAGCTCACTCCCCTGTCACCTTTTTTCTCTTGGTGTCAGTAAAACTTGTCAGAAGTGATTCATGCTGACAACTGAGGACCTAGTCAGCAGAGAAAAATTACACTTGGGGGTTGATTTACTAAAGCTGGCGCACTCAGAATCTAGTGCAGCTGCACATGGTAGTCAATTGGCTTCTAATTTCGGCTTGTTGAATTAAGCTTTGGCAATAAAACCTGGTAGCTGATTGGTTTCTTTGTAGAGTTGCATCAGATTTTACACTCTCCAGCTTTAGTAAATTACTCCCTTAGTGCTCTTAATTGAGACAAGTGCACACTATAGGGGGATACGCTTTTTTCATAGTCCATGTCTAGGTTTGCAACCACTTTTGATTTTTTTAGATCAATTTTATTTGTGTAGAATATTGCTATTTAAATATCTTGCTCTGGTCATTATTTAGTATACATACTTTGCATTTGACAGCTTTTGTGTTTTTTTTTTTTTTTGTTTGTTTTTTGTTTTTTTTCTCCAGGATCCAAGCTGGTGCCTTTCTGGAGTTGGCTGCAGATGGGTCGAGACCTCCTTTTTATAAGACTACGCTATCTAACTGGTGTCTGGAGGATAGACACTACTGGCAAATTAGATTAGCTAGTTTTATCACCTTACACTTGGAAACATAGACGCCACCAGGTGTGAAGCATCATGGGTAACTTTGGCACATGAGTTCCTGCAGTAAAGTGCTGGAGTCTTTCCTCTGATGCAGAAATATATTTCATGGTATATTGGAACCCTCTTCAGTTTCATACAATTGATGGTGGTAGCGATGGGGAACATTCTGACTCTCTGTAATGTGTACAGGCACTGCTTGTTATAGATACATGACATTTGTTGCCTGTAAACAAATTACATGAGAAAGCTCCTTTATTTCTTACCTGTACATTTATTATATTAAATGTACTACAAATTCCAGTGTCCAGACCACTTTATCCATATGAGGTCGGCAATGTTGTGATAAGATATTCCATAGTTGGGATACTGTGCCTAAAATATACTGTAACTGAATTCTTGCAGGTTTCTTGGTGCATTTATTATTTTTTCATAGATTTTGCAGGATTTTCTGGGTTTGTTCTATTCTTTTCTGTCTCTTATTATTTTTTCATTCTTCTTTGCTCCATATGATTAGTTTCATCCTTTTTCTCTTCTTCTTCTTCCTTTTTTTTTTTTTTTTTTTTTTAATTTTATTTAACTTGTTAAACTTCAATGCAGTCTTCAGTTTTAAATTCATGTTTATATGCACAGTCCAGTTTCTTTGATCGTTTTTGGCAGAATTTTTTTACAAAATGAAAAAAAAAAGTTTTACATGAAAAAAATAAATAAAATGCCACACCTTTTTTTGTTTTTGCTGGAACTGGAGGGATACATTTTACTGAAGGAGAGGAATATTTCATTACACCCATATTAGAACTTTCTTGCTAAAATGCCCCACACTGTGTATTGTGTCAAACATCTTTGTATGTTCTGTATATGGATAATAAATTGCATTGTTCTGTATATATGGTAAAATCTATATAATAATAAATAGGCTTTCTCTTTTACATATTTTTTTTGCAGTCCAACTTTCTCTTCTGCGGCTATTAAAGCTTTTCATGCCTAATAGAAGTTCTAGATCATGCCATGTGCTCATCATCATCATTTTATTTAGACATCCCCTGCACTGCATGACTATTTAGGAGTAGCATGTACAAACAGAAGATTTAGGCATTATGCACACAGGTGTGTTAAAATAATCCCATATAAGCTGGATCTTTCAGTCAGGAGATGGCAGAAGAATCAAGTGTAAATAATGCTTGTGACGCGTAATAAATCAGTTTACTGTTGTATAGCATTAAGCGTAAACTCATTCTACTGGCTAGAATAATAATTATGGACACTAGGCTAAATTTACATGCATATGCGTGCGTTCATGTGCATTTAGGCAGGTAAATTATGATCATAAGCTCTTCTCAGAATGCAGCTTTGTTTTTTTTTTTTTGTTTTTTTTTTTGTTTTTTTTTTTATCTCCTTATGCCGCTAAATGCTGCTTTTAAAATTCTGATATAGACGCCTGATTTGCTTGGCCTCAGAGACTAACATAAAGGCAAAAAAAAAGATGCTGTAAGCCCTTCAAAGTGGCTTTTTTATATGCCCATGTGCATGATGCCTGAAGGAGACCTTTTCATAGGTAAAGTATGTGGACCTCTCCTAACAATGTTTGTAGTCTAACTGTTCTGCCGCACCTTATGGTGTCAGTATTTTCGGAGTCACTGCTGTCTTTGACATATGCAGTTCAGACTTTGCGTGCTTGTTCCAGGTCAGTGACTCAGAAAGAACGTGTTGAAGGTAAAGATAGTCAGGCAACTGACAGGTCACAAAATGTGGATTTATTTTGAGGTTTAAAGCCGGAAAGAGATCACTTTGCTTTGAGTAGGGGAGGTTCAAAGACAGGCCGGTGTAGATGGAGTATTGTCTTCTCTGCCAGAAGTCATTAAGGACAGAACAACAGGTTCCCTTTTAATGGGGGCCCTACCCAGCAGCACATGCTCATTTTCCCTTGGCTCTACCATTGTCCTTAAAGTGGTTCTAAAGTTAGGTTTTTTTTTTTTCTTTTTTTTTTACCTTCATGCATTCCATGCGTTAAGGTAAAAAACCTGGGTGCAGCCCCCACTCTTATACTTAAGCCCCATCTCGATCCAGCAATGTGATAAGTATAGTGTGTGTGTGTTTGTTTTTTTTTTTGTTTTTTGGTTTTGTTTTTTATTGCAATCATTTTAACGTGGATCTGAACTCTAAAAGTGAAGGTTTGTTATGTTATATGGAAACCTGGAGAAATGTTAATTGTGCCTAAAGCAGTACTCTGAAAAATGTTACCTTTTTTTAGTCTACGGTTCCTTCAGAAAGATAGTTCTGCACTTCTGCACCTTGAGCCTCATAACTGTATATTTGAAAGCACAGTTTAAGGCATTGCTGTCTGACTGCTAGTCTCTCAACATTTCTATTGAGATTTGATGAAGTCACTACTGTGTTGCTCACTGTTCTCCTTGCTGGAGAGGAAACTGTACCTGCAGTTCAAGGATCTCCCTACTTCTGCTTCAGGTATTATTTGGACCTGTGTTTCTACCACCTCACCTGCCAATACCTTGACTATTACCCCACCGATCACTGGGGGACAGGGTTAGAGCTCTGCTACCAAATGGAAACCTAGTACAGAACAAAGCATGGTCAGTCAGTAATGAGGGGAAAAAGATCATCTGCAGAGAGCCTACAGGCAATACTAGTGACTTCAATTGTATGAACCTTCCGCGCTAAAATGTGTATACACCACCTAACGTTTAGAAGCCCCAAAATATTCTGGGTATGAACCCTAATACACAATGGATAGCAGCTGACACAACATGCATTCAACCACCTGTGCAAATGCAAAGAATAGATAATAATAAAGTGCAGTGCTCACCTATAATGTGTGAAAAAAAATTATACATATAATATAGCTATAGTGCTAAGAAAAACCTATAAATGACCATCAAATAAATATTAAAAAAATAATGTGTGTGTGTGTGTGTGTATATGTATATGTATATATATATATATAATAATATTATTATTATTATTATTATTACACACACCCTGTACCTTTCTGAGAAAGGCACAACACGTGAGGTAGGCAGTGACGTGATCACACTGGGCGGAGCCAGGCGAAGCTTGTGAACGCCGGGATTTTTTATTTTTTTTTTTTAACATGTTCTAGGTGAGCGCTGCACTTTTTTTTTTTTTTTAATGAAATAGTCATAGTCATTTGTTTTCCTATTTTGGGCACAGCTTCCACAATTTAGCGATTTCCTTGGGGTACTGTACACTTCGCACTGTGCATTCTTAATATTTTAATTCATGATTTTAAATATTGGAAACTACTGGTCTATAGGTAATAAGAAACACTGGAAAATCTGTAGTGCCATAAAAAAAAATTGTAAAATAGGAAAATGATTTCTGTTGAAGATAAAATTCAGAAACATGTTTGTTGTGATTGCCATTAGCATCTAGTGTATAGAAACATGGCTACAGTTTGCTGCCTCCATCATCCTAATTAGATGCATCCAGCCACAGGAGTTCGCATTAAGGGTATACTGACTCCCTAAAATTAGCTAACTTATAACTGCAATAACCCTTTTCTGACCCTATGACACTTTTTGGGGACCAGTGACATTATTAAATTGATCAGTGCTATAAACACTGGAAATGAAGGGGGTTAACTGTGTTCCCTGGGTGTGTTCTAACTGTAGGGGGGATGGGCTGCCAGAGACATGACAGATCTGCTGTTCGCAGCGATCTCTGAGATGTCTCCTGTCAGAATGGGGATCGCCTTGTTTACATAGGCAGATCCTCTTTCTCTCTCTGTGTACTGCAATCGCAGGTAGCCGGCAGACAACAAGTCCACAGGACCCGCTCCCACAGCGTGCAGCGGGCGTGCGCCCGCCCACAGTTTCACATGCACGAACCACGGTAAATGTACGGCGGTTCGCGCACGAGAGCCAACCTGCCGCAGTAAAACTGCGCGGCTGGTTGGCAAGTGGTTAAGGAAGAAGAAAAATCTTTTATTGATAACCATGGCTGCAGATGTCAGCCATAACCTCAGTATTAAAATTTTAAGCCAGCGATTTCCCTACTCCTGTAAAAGTGATCTGAGTGGCTGATTAGCCACTGGATCACTTTTACAAGCTGTGGAATGGGCTTTCCCCCTTTCCGGCCAGTGCCTCTTTGTGCCGGTCTGTGTGATTGGGAAGCCCAGCACTGAAGCTGGCGTTTCCCCTGGCTGATCATAGAGCTGATCTGGGACCAGAACGTCTCCAATCTTCTCTGTGACATTGGTCTCCAAACTGTGGCCCAGGGGCCAGATGCGGCCATTTGCTTGCCTTTATCAGTGCCTAGGGACATTTTTCCTCCAACTGACACCAACAATGAAGCACTATTCCTCCCACTAAGATCCCTTTCACACTGAAGGTGCTTTTCAGGCTTTTAGCGCTAAAAATAGCGCTTGAAAAGTGCCTCTCAAGCCTCCCCAGTGTGAAAGCCCAAATGCTTTCACACTGGGGCGGTGGGCTTACAGGACCAAAAAAAAAAGTCCTGCAAGCAGCGTCTTTAGGGCGATTACCACGCCTGCCTTTGACATCAATGGGCAGCGCTGCCAAAGCATCTTGCCGGCAGTTTTAACCCTTTCCTCGGCCGCTAGCAGGGTTAGAAGCGCCCTGCTAGCAGCCAAAAAGTGCCGTCATAACAGCGATAAAGCACTGCTAAAACTAGCGGCGCTTTACTGCTAACGCGCCCCGGTGTGAAAGGGCTCTAAAACCAATTTACTCCCACTGACCCTGGGACATTTTTTACTCCCACTGGCCACAGTCTGGCCCCTCTAAGCTTGAAAGACAGTAAACTGGCCCTTTGTTTTGAAGGTTTGGGGATCCCTGGTCTGGGAGTTCGGAAGTGACGAGTATTTTGTCACTTCCAGTTAGGACAAATGTGAACAGTGCCTTTTTATTTTATTTTTATTTTTTAAAGCATGAAATGGATTTGTTGTAGTTTGTTGCCATTCCACGAGTGTGCGCAATTTTAAAGCATGACCTGTTCAGTATCTATTTACTCGGCATAACATCATCTTTTATATTTTGCCAAAGGTTGGGTTATATATTGTTTTTTTGTGCCCATAAAAATTAATTTAATTCATATTTTTTTTCCAAGAAAATTTTGTTTTAAAAACTACTGCACAAATACTATGTGACAATAAAAAAAAATTCCACTGACCACTATTTGATTCTATGACCTCAGCTAAAAAAAGTGTTATGTGTATATATAATTTTGATATGCCCCTGGACGCCATAACTCTATTACGAAACGCCGTGTAGGGCGGAGCGACGTGTTCGCGTCACCTCCCACCGCTGCTGTGATACCAGTAGGACGGGCTGTCTGTGAACTTCCGGCTGGCGCTCCAGACTTCTTTTCTAGGCGCTTACCATTGAACATCTACATGTGAGTGTTTTTTACTTAGATTTTATAATAAAGCTAAACGATTTTACACTATTGGAGCTTCTTTAAGTTTTATATCATATCCACTCTGCTGAGAGTTTGATGCCCTAATTCCCACAAGTGTGAACAACTCCATCATCACATCAAGGCCCCTGATGTTCCATCCCAGTGCCAATTTTTGGTCTTTCAGTGGTAGCCCAGAGTAACAGTTCAAACAGCTTACTCTGACCCTCTGTAGTGGGGGGTCACGAGTTTCTGGTGAGCGGCCAGTCTCTCTATATGTGGTGGTGGACCAAGCACTTTGTCCCTATTCAGCAGGACCTCCAATTGATTTCTAGTAATCACCTGGTGATTCATCTTATTGTCTATATGTGGACTCATATTTTTTTCACTGTTGTATATGAATAATGCATTTTTGATGATTTTTTTATTTATCCATTCACATTGGTAGTTCATTATAATTTATATGTTCTACACACATAATTTTTGCATTTATTCACTTACAAGGAGGACTGATGGTCACCAGTCCCCTTCTCAGCACGATCCCATTCTTTTAATTTGATATAATTTTGATCCCCTGCAGATTTTTTTTAAAACATGTCCACTTACATAGAAAGGAAGGGTATGTGATTTTTTTTTTTTTAATCATAGGTGTATTTTAAATGATAGAAACAGAATATCAACCCAAAATCCAGAAAAAAACACGATACAAATGTTATAAATTGAGTTGCGGTTCACTGAGTAAAATAAGTATTTGATCCCCAAGCAAAACATGGTACTTGGTAGAGAAACCCTTGTTGGCAAGCACAGAGGTAAGAGGTTTCTTGTAGGTTATCAGATTTGCACACATCTCAGAAGGGATTTTCTAAATCCTTAAGGTTTCTTGGATGTTGCTTGGCAACTCGAAGTTTCAGCTACCTTCCATAAATTTTAGGGTTAAGGTCTGGAGACTGGCTAGGCCACTCCATGACCTCAATCTGCTTCTTCATGAGACACTCCTTTTGTTGCCTTGGCATTATGTTTTGGGCCATTGTTCCACTGAAAGAACCACCCACGAACCATCTTTAGTATTCTGGCTGAGGGGAAGAAGGTTTTTATCAAATATTTTATAATACATGGCCCCATCCATTGGCTCTTCAATACGGCAATGTCGGCCTGTACCTTTAGCAGAGAAACCGCCCCAAAGCATAATGTTTCCACCTTCATGCTTGACTGTAGGGATGGTGTTTTTAGTGTCATAGTCAGCTTTTTTTCTTCCTCCAAACAAGGCGAGTCAAGTTAATGCCATAGAGCTCAATTTTGGTCTCATCTGACCACAGCACTTTCTCCCAATCCTTCTCTAAATCATTATATGTTCATTGGCAAACTTCAGACGGGCCTGTACATGTGCCTTCTTGAGGAGGGGGACTTTGCGGGCACTGCAGGATTTCAGTCCATTGTGGCATATTATGTTACCAATGGATTGTTTGGTGACACTGGTTCCAACTATCTTGAGATCATTCACAAGCTCCTCCCGTGTAGTTCTGGGCTGATCCCTCGCCTTTCTCGTGATCATCCTTGCCCCATGAGGCAAAATCTTACATGGAGCTCCAGACTGAGGGTAAGTGGTTATTTTGTATTTTTTCCATTTGTGAATAATCGCTCCAACAGTTGTCTCCTTCTCACCAAGGTTCTTGCTGATGGTCTTTTAGCCCAGTGGTCATCAACCCTGTCCTCGGGCCCACTAACAGGCCAGGTTGTATGTATTACTTTGGGAAGATGCAGACTAGAATACTGCAATCACTGAGCAGCAAATGATATCACCTGTGATGTATTTCAGTTATCTTGCAAACCTGGCCTGTTAGTGAGCCCTGAGGACAGGGTTGATGACCACTGTTTTAGCCCATTTCACTAGCTTGTGCAGGTCTACAATCTTGTCCCTGATGTCCTTTGACAGCTCTTTGGTCTTGTCCATGAAGGTGAGGTTTGAATGGAAGAAAGAGATTATGTGGATAGGTGTCTTATTATACACATAATGAGTTGTCGTTCGGAGCACCTTCTTAAATTGACAGGACTAATCTGTGTACCACATGAACACATACTGTAGCCAGTCTGTGGTAGCCAGAACTATTGTTGGTTGGTAGGGAATCAAATACTTATTTTACTCACTGAACTGCAATTCCATTTATAACATTTCTATTGTGTTTTTTTCTGGATTTTTGGTTGAGATCAAAAATCATTTAAAATACAATGTTAAAAATGATAGGCCCTTCATTTCTTAGTAAGTGAGCAAATTTACAAAATCTGCAGGGGATCAAATAATTATTTTCCCTACTGTATAATATTTGGGAGTTCTGAGTAATTTTCTAGCAAATAATACAGATTTTTTTTTACTTGTAAAAAAAAAAAAAAAAAAAAAAAAAATTGTCAGAAAAGGCCTGCCGTTCAGGTGGTTAAAGATACTTGGTACCCAGGGGAGGCCTGACCATTAGGACACAGCCCGAGGGCCCAGGGCCAGTAGGGGGCCCCATGAGAGGCTCCTGGTACTTCCATCCCAAGAACTCTGTGCTGATCCTGGTGCCCAGTGCCGGAACAAATTCCAGTGCTGAGCTCCGGTAACTAGCCTGACAGGGGCATGCAAGAATGGGGACTCAGGACACCTTCCCCACATCTATTGCGGGTTGCCTGGGCCCCTCAAGCAGCGATGGTCTCTCTGTGGCTGCCGACACTGGCATCTCTCCCCACTGAGCATGCACGCCACACAGAGCCCACTGAGGATCCTCCTCCTCCACTCCAATGTATACAGCCGGGAGGAGGGACATTTTAACTGCAAAAGCCGCACTGGTTATCTGAGGTCTGTGCACAGTTTGCCGATAGGGAAGGTGGACACAGTAACCAGGAAGGGGGGGGGGGGGGCAGGATGCACACATAGAGAAGTGATGGGATGGGGTTGGGGGAGTTGCTTTTGGAGGATAGATGACTTGTGCTCGAAGGTGGGATGGATTTCAAATCCAACCCCCTTTACTAGCACAAGTCCTCCCCCAAATCCAAGAGATGTTGCTTACCTGTCATCGTGGGACACCCTCTCTGCTGTCATTCCAGGACTCCCTCTCTGCTGTCATTCCAGGACTCCCTCTCTGCTGTCATTCCAGGACTCCCTCTCTGCTGTCATCCCAGGACCCCCTCTCTGCTGTCATCCCAGGACCCCCTCTATGCTGTCATCCCAGGACCCCCTCTATGCTGTCATCCCAGGACCCCCTCTATGCTGTCATCCCAGGACCCCCTCTATGCTGTCATCCCAGGACCCCCTCTTTGCTGTCATCCCAGGACCCCCTTCTGCTGTCATCCCAGGACCCCCTCTCTGTCCTGATCCCTGGATCCCTCTCTGTCCTCCTCCCAGGTGTCCCCTAAACACCAACTATGATAGGGGGCTCAGGACAGTAAGAGCTTGTTTACATTCACAGTTTGGGGGAGGTAAAACCTCATAGTTGAGCCCTTTTTGTTACTCACCCTCAACCACACCCCCTTTAACTACCGTGGCCAGGGGTGTACACATGTTGCAGCCGCAGCAGAAATGACACACTGTCACACTTGGCAGGTGTAGTGACTGCCAAGCGTAACCAATGCTAGTGAATAGGGGTGCTCTGCAAAGGCCGTGCAACCTTGTGCAGTGCAGGCACCTGCTTTAACCCCTTGGACCCCACACTAGCGTGCTGCAACTGCGTGCATTGCACATAGTTGCAGAGTGGCCCTATTCACTTGAATGGATCGTGATAACCCACCAAAAGCAACAGGGGTTTAATTCCTGCTGCACCATGCGTACATCCTCAGCTGCTGCCACTGCAGCTAAAGGGGGTAGGGACAAACGTACATATGTAATGTGGGCGCAGTGCCATAAGTAGGTGGTGTTTTGTGTGGCTTGAGTATGGACAGGGTCTCCTATTGCCTGGGGGCCCCATGGGTTGCCAGTCTGCCCTTGTTGGTGCCCAATTCTCATCTGGTTTGCTGGGATATTGCTAGTTCTGTAGTAGAATACAACAGCCCACAAAATGCTGTCACAAACCTTTTAAGTTTCATGTTTAAAACCACCGATGGATGTATTTAAAATACTAGATGTACATTTAATCAATAATAATTTACTGGGCAATCTGTGCCAGCATTCTTCTCTTTTATAAAGAGTAATAAACTGAAGTGTGTGCACTGCATCAATGTCTTAAATCTTTATTCAGTATTGAATATTTTATCTTTATAGACAGAAGATCAGCATTGCTTGTTTAAAGTGGAACTTTACTCTGTCAGTCAATATTGACTATTTTAATCCCTTTGCTGCTAGTATTAGTAAATAGGAAAATCTATCATATTCACTTGTTTTAATCTTTTTCCCCCACATTTCTCCAGTTGCTTCCTGGTTTCTGGCCTAGGCCTAAATGATGTCCTACATCCAGGAGTCTTCATGGGCATTTTTTTTTTTCCTCCTGAAGGAGTTTCTCAGCTAAGCACACCCTCCTGCTGGCATGCCTGCACAAAGGGCAAATGGATCCCACAAACTAAATCGGTGGTCTCCAAACTGTGGCCCTTTGCTTGCCTTTATCTGGCCCTCTGGGCAGTATTTCTACCACTGACACCAACAAGGGGGCACCATTCCTTCCACTGACAACAACAATGGGGAACCATTCCTCTCTCCGACACCTACAATGGGGCATTTTTCCTTCCACTGACACCAATGATGGGAGGCTCTTCCTCTCATTGACACCTGCACACCAATCAGATTGCATGTACATCGTTCGATTGCCTTGGAGTGCGATGTGGGGAAACGCAGCAAATCTTGTGCTGTTTCCTGTATTGCATTAGTGTGAACCAGGGAACCAGTGTGAACCATTGCATTAGTGTGAACCTTTTGAAGGAGGGTTTTCTGGCTTCATGTCTACCATTCTGCTGTCTTTAACATGGTTAGATCTGCTTCTGCACTTGTGCCCTGTACAGCGTATGTTCTTTAAATCCAAACACACTAAGAGATTTAGTAGCATACAAAATGACAATTCATACAAACATTTGACTATTCCAGACACATCTGTTTTACTACATATTAAACATACTCGTCTAAAAAAGAAGAGCCCCTTTCGAGTTCACGGTTATAATTCTCAGGCTGCTGACTGAAAAGAAGGAACAAGACAAAGATTTTTTTAAACATATATAAAGCCCCCAAAAAAGTTCATATTTTTCAAAGTGTTGAATTCCCTGTCACGTTTTTATTGCCTTTAGGGATGGGCCGAATGACCCCCTGTTTGGTTCGCACCAGAATTTTTGAACATAGCGAAAGTTTGGAACCCCACTAAAGTCTATGGGACCCTAACGTGAAAAATCAAAATAACTTTGAAGGCTTTTATGCAAGTAATTGGGCATACAATGGTTATGGGGCTCCAGGTACTGCTCTGGGGGGCATGCATCAATGAAAATAAAGTTTGTAAAAAAGCAGAATTTTTAAATGAGCAGTGATTTATTGATGTTTAAAGTGAAAGCACAATAATGAAAAATTCCTTAGTCTACCTGTAAAATGGCACATTTGTACTGTGTATAGAAGCTGCTGCTGCAGAAATAATTGCATTTATAAAGCCAAAAAAAATCACATTTACCCTGCAAGCTTTCTTTATTTGTTAACCACTTCTGGACCGCGGCACGCCAATGTACGTCCTTACTTTGAGGACGGATATCGTTATTATGGCAGCAGCTAGCTGCCATAACCCCGGTATCCCCGTGTTCCGCTGGCGGTCTGGTACAAGATAAAAGTGGTCGCTGCGAGATCATTTTTATCGGGGACGGGAGAGGGCCCCCCCTCCCGCCGCAATCCGTTGCCCTCCGCCGCTTACCGGAGCCGTCGACAGCGGCGGAGGCAATCGGATCCTTCCCGTGGCTGTGCATGGAGACGAGTGAGGAGAGTATGGCCCCCACCCATCTCCATGACCCTACAGGCCGGAAGCGACCTCAAAGCGTCACTTCCGCCCATAACTCTTAGGCTGGATTCACACCTATGCATTTTTAGTGCTTTTTGCATTTTGCAGATTTGCACTACAGAACATGTTCCACAGGAAACCGTGTTAAATGGACTGCATTGCAAATCTGCAAAAATGCAAAAAGCACTAAAACTGCATAGGTGTGAATCCAGCCTTAAAGGGCCATTTTTTTTTTTTTTTTTTTTTTTTATGACAATTTTTTTAATTTTTATTGCATTTTAGTGTAAATATGAGATCTGAGGTCTTTTTGACCCCAGATCTCTAATTTAAGAGGTCCTGTCATGATTTTTTTCTATTACAAGGGATGTTTACATTCCTTGTAATAGGAATAAAAGTGACACATTTTTTTTTTAAACAGTGTAAAAATAAAAGGTAAAATAAATATGGAAAAAAAAATGTAAACGCGCCCTGTCCCGCCGAGCTCGCGTGCAGAAGCAAACGCATACGTGAGTAGTGCCCGAATATGAAAACGGTGTTCAAACCACACATGTGAGGTATCACCATGATCGGTAGAGCAAGAGCAATAATTCTAGCCCTAGACTTCCTCTGTAATGCAGAACATGCAACCTGTAGAATTTTTTAAATGTCGCCCATGGAGATTTTTAAGGGTAAAAGTTTGTCGCCATTTCACGAGCGGGCGCAATTTTGAAGCGTGACATGTTTGGGTATCAATTTACTCAGCGTAACATCTTTCACAATATAAAAAAAAATTGGGCTAACTTTACTTTTGTCTTATTTTTTAATTCAAAATGTGTTTTTTTTTTTTTTAAATGCGCTTCTAAGATTGTTGCGTAAATACGGTGTGACAGAAAGTATTGCAATGACTGCCATTTTATTCTCTAGGGTGTTAGAAAAAAAATGTATAATGTTTGGGGGTTCTAAGTAATTTTCTAGCAAAAAAAAACAGTTTTTAACTGGTAAACAACACATCTAAAAAAGAGGCCCAGTCCTTAAGTGGTTAAGCACTTGAGGAGCCAGTCTGTATGATGAGGCTACAATGTAGTGCACTGGGAACAAGATTAGAGATTTTTTTGGATAAATTCTGGTGTCTCTTCCACATACTTTGGATAGAAGTAACAGGTGCGGAAAAATTGGTCTTTGGGTGTCAGTGGCGCCTTCACACCGTAACCTGATAGAGATACTCTTGATGAAAGCAAGAATTGGCCTTGCTGTCAAAAATTGCATTGACATGCACTTGTCAAACAGGTGCAGAGAAATTGGTCTTTCCTTGAGTGTTAATTGTGCCCATGAAACCTACACCCAAAAAATTCTTCCAGATTAAATCAACACCCACAACGCTAGGCAGCCTACGAGTCCTGCAGAGATTCCACATCCCAAAAACACTTAATCAGCAACATCAACATCAGGGGCTTCATAGATGCTGGTAATCCAGGACTGATTCATTTTGATAAATGTCAGACGGTCCACTGAGTCTGTGGACAGACATGTTCTATTATCAGTAAAAAAAACCTCCAGCAGCACTGAATGTCCGTTCGAAACGCTGGATGTAGGGCAGCCCAGCAGTTCAATTGCATACTGGGCAAGTTCTGGCCAGTGTTCTATTCTCATGATCCATAAGGCGGTGGATCATCGACTGGAAAGCTCTCCATCTCTGTTTTCGCCTGTAGACAATCGTCCACCGTGTGTTGCAGACACTGCCGATGGTATGTGGAAGCTGACAGCCCTGGGCGGCAAGGACTTAAAAAATTGTGAAATGCATCACTTCTCCACCGCTCCTCTCTTGACAGACAGAAGCCTCAAAACTATGTTTTTAATGACACTGTAACTTACCAGAGTCAGGAAAAGCATTAGATAAACTTCTCTTTAAGATGTCTTTAAGAGATTTCATCTTCTGCACTCTCTGTGGGCACAGGATGAGTTCTGAGACTTTCCCCTTGTAACGGTGGTCAAGGAGGGTTGCCAACCCATGAGAAGCAGACTCCTCAGGGTCACTGAGGATTATAGTATCTGGAACTGCCTTTTCCCAGCCACGTACTACTCCCAAGGGTTCTGCAGATGGAAAACCATCTCTTACTGTTTAATGTATGGCTTCCTCTGCTTCCAAAACTGCCCCAAATCCTCCTCCTCCTCCTCTTCTTGTGTGTTCTGTGGCATAGGAACAATGGTGTCTGTCAGGGCTGGTGAAAGGATTTTTGACACCCTAGGCGAAACCTAATTTTTCTGCCCCCTCCTTGGCTCCGCCCCTGACTCCATCCCCTTCCTCCTGCCCATGTATACGGTGGAGGTGGAGGTTCTTTCAGCGCCTCTCCGTCCACACCTGTGCCTCTGGACTTGGCCTGAAGACAAATAGTGGAGGCACCGACTTGCGGGTATATGGACAGGCTAGGCTAGGCTGATACACAGACCAGAAACCACTCTGTTTTTTGGAATCGATTTTGGCTCTGCTTCGGTGGATAAAGAGGGGACGTCCCGGCCTTGTAGAGGCTCTACCCTTGCCTCCAACACTTCACCACTTTGCCCTGGGTGGCATCAAGCTCCATTGATTCTATGCTCATGGCAGTAGAATCCAACCTCTCTGGTAAGCGTATTCCATCTATTCGCTAAAGTTGATGACATACAAGTTGACGGTTGGGAAGCAGACAGGATTGATACATGGATTATTTACTTTCACCACGGACTATTGTCCTTTTGGATTACAATCACTTTTTGGGACATTACGTTTACATGCACTTAGAACTTTTTATTCACCATTAGTATATGTGTGTTTTTAGCGCTACAATTTATTCTACATTTGTTTTCTTTCTTGTCACATGGTTTGTAGCAGCTGTTTTTGTTTTTTCTGGGTAGCGCATTAATCATCCCCTTTTCACTGTTATAGGCTAGTATGTAGACAGGCTAGGGTAGTATGTAGACAGGCTAGGGTAGTATGTGGAAAGGCTAGGGTAGAGAGATGGGGGAGATCAGAAAGTAGGAGAGAGATGGGGGGGGGGGGGGGGGGAGGAAAAAGGGGGATAAAAGAGAGAGAGGGGGGATGAGAGAGAGAAGAGAGAGGTGGGTTGAGAGAGGGAGGTGAGAGAGCGAGAGAGAGAGAAAGTCACAGAGAAAATTTCTATGATAAGATGTACAGTGCCCCCATCTTCAAGTGATGCATAGGGTCCCTTGTTATAAGACATACAGTGCCTCCCATTCTTACGACACACAGGGGTTTTCATTAGAAGACGTATAGTGCCCCCATCCTTAGGACACACAGTGGGGTTCCCCATTTTATGACATACAGAGTCCTCCATACATACAGAGGGTCACACAGAGGACACCCCATTATAAGATATATAGTGCCCCCCATTCTCAGGGCACACAGGGGCTTCCCCATTGTGGAGTGCAGAGTATATGCTCATCCTTAGGTCACAGAGTGGACCCCTCATTATAAGGCACACAGAACCCCCACTCAGAGCAGAAAGGGGATCCCCAATTATAAAGCACAATAAGTCCTAATTCTCATATCACAAAGTGTGCCCATCATTACAAGGTGTACAAAGCCTCCATCTCCAAGTCATACAGAGGGTCCCCCTTTATAAGATGTACTGAGGTCCTCATCCTGAGGTCACACAGGGGGTCCCCACTATAAGTACAGTGCCCCATCTTCAAGACACACAGGGGTCTCTCAATATGAGTGCAGTCCCCCTAATTCACATGACAGGTGGTCCCCCATTGTGAGTACACTGTTCCTGCTCAGGACACACAAGACCCCCCCCCATTTTATGAAGTACAACACACACACACAGTCCTCTCTACCCCCGTGTTCCATGACACATGGTGCATTGCTTCACCCCCTCTGCACTCATGTTCACCATTGATGGTAAACAGGGTTCAGTGTACAACTGTGACAAGAGGGGCCACTGGTTCTTACTTCTTGCTCCAGCAGACATTTTATTCTCCAGGTTGCACATTGTACTTCCCGCGCAGCCTGGAGGCAGGTGCAGAGGTGAGTGACAGGGCAGCAGACCAATCAACCTCCAGCTGCATTTGGGTAAAAGAGCAGCCAGACCTCCTGCTGGGAAGCGGAACTATGCAGATAGCAGTGTAGAAGAGGCTTTAACATTGCTGTTCTCACTGACACGAGGGACATGAATAAAACAAGTCACCCATGCTGATTATGTGTTCGTGGTGCTGCTGAACCAATGCTGACCCCTTCTCTCACTGGTTCGGGAAGTGTCCTCCTCCTCTCCAGGCTGTCTTTGGCTGTCTTTCTCCGCACAGGACCGGCACGCTTACTCCATCCATTCCCACTGTCCTCCCAGGAGCCTCTCATGAGGCCCCCTACTGAATGGTGAGTCCGAGCGCGCACACACCCCCCCCCCCCCCCCTTACCTGAGGACAGGACAGAGGAGAGCAGAAAGAAGCTGAGAGCCCAGTGTCCAGCCACAGTACAGGGAACACCCCCTCCAGGAGAGCCATGCATGCCAAGCCCCACCCCTCCTCTGCTTACCGGCCATCGGGATCCCTTCCCCAACTCTGCATTCCGATCCCCATGAGGCAAACTTAAGGTTCCATGCTGCGCCCTCTCTGCTATGGGGTGCAGGGTGGAAGTTTTAGTTTGCTAGCTGGAGGGACAGACAGGTCTTTTAAAAATCTGAATCCCCAGCGAATTTCTGGGGATCTGGATTTTGCGCCCCCCTACCCTGGCGCCCTAGGCAGCTGCCTAATCTGCCTATTGCTAGCACCGGCCCTGGTGTCTGTATAAAGTGGACCTTGAGAGGAAAGGAATTCCTCCTCTTCCTCCCGTTGCTCTGCCTCGAGTGTCCTGTCCATAATGCCACGCAGAGTCTGCTCCAGCAGGAACACAACAGGGATTGTGTCACTGATGCATTCATTGTCACGGCTCACCATCCTTGTGGCCTCCTCAAATTGTGATAGTACAGTGCAGCATGCATCCTTTATGAGCAGCCATTGGCGTGGGGAAAAACGTTGTGCCATACTCACACAGGTACTCGTTGACGGCCCTCTGCTGCATGTGCTGCCGCTGCAGCATTGCCAAAGTTGAGTTCCACCTGGTGGGCATGTCACAAATCAGGCAGTTTACGGGCAGTTGGAATTGCCGCTGAATTTCAGCCAACCAATGTGGTTCATAGAACAATTTAGCAGAGGAGGACGTGGAGGTGGAGGAGGGGGTAGAGCTGACATATCTGGCATCATCACCACTAGCTGTATGAAGACGTGGGGGCACAAAAAGCTGCAGCACTGAGCCCTGTCCTGCATCTTTCCGAGTTGCAAGCAGAGTTACCCAGTGTGCTGTATATGAAACATAAATTCCCTGACCATGCTTGCTGGACCATGTGTCAGCAGTAACATGGACTTTGCGGCTGACTGTCTTGCCCAATGATGCCACAACTTTGCCTTCCACGTGATGGTACAGAGCTGGAATGGCCTTACGACTGGGAAATAGTGACTGGGAACCTGCCATTGTTGTACAGCACATTTTCCAAATTCACGGAAGGGGGCAGAATACACCAGACAGAAAGGCAGAACTTGTAGAGTCAGCAACCTTGACAATAAAATTATTCCAAAATATAAAAGGCACCAACTCTATGTAAATGCGCGTGACAGCTGCCCCTTTAAGTGTGTGTTACACTAATAAATCATACAAAATACATTGACATGTACTAAGTAATAAAGATTACACCCACTGTGATAATCACTATTGTGCAATACCAAAAACAACAAAAAATGCACACACAAAAATTGCACAAAAAAGTTGCAAAAAAAATTCCACAAAGATGCTATGAAAAAAACGTTTTCGTTGGTACCAGTGTTCTATCAGTGATAACTTAGTGCATATACATTCAAAAATTGAAATAATGTGATCATCACTATTGTGCAATGCCAAAAATAAAAATCTTGCAAAAAAATGCACAAAAAAATTCCACAAAGATGCTGTGAAAAAATACCAAATATTAATACCAGTGTTTTATCAGTGATAGCTTAGTGCATATACATATCAAAGATGAAAAGTGCTGTAAAAATATGCAAGTTCAAGTCCTTATTCAACTATGACCAATCCAAATCCTTGCACTTTAATTAAATGATTCCAATCCACCATGCCACTTTATATGATTCCAAGAGAAAATGTGCTCCACCACCAATAATGCAAATGCTCACTCACCAGAGCCCAAAGGCCCACTGGACCACAAAGCATGTGTAATGATATTATTACAATCTCCCAACATTCCAAGTTTTCTCCTTTCCAGCTCACAGACTCTCCTCCCCCTCAGCAGGATATACACCAGGATAAACACACGGTGATCGTGCAACACAGTTACAGCATACACGTTTTAGCTCAAAGGGTAATATCCAACACACTGCCGTTACAATGGTACAGACAAAGGCGCCGTCTGTCTCACCAGATTCCAGGGTGCTTCTCACTGCTCAAACGGACGTGACGTCACTTGCGGTCCATGGGAATAGCAACGGCAATCCAACCTCTATGCTCATCAGGAAGACTTCCTGATAAAGTTATACAGCGAAATGCATAGAGGTCTATTGCCATTGCTATTCCCTTGAGGTACGCACGTACACACTTTAATCAATGGAAAGTGGTGTTTGGTGCACTTTAACTTGAGCACTCACTACTACACAGACACACTCCACTGATACACTATATTATACTGCAGTAAAACTGCACTGATGCACTGCACTATACTGCATCAAATGTGCACTAATGCACAGAAATGTACTGTGTTAAATGTAAGGTAACGCACTGCATAATACAGCGTTAAACTTGCAGTAATGCACTGAACTATACAGCGTTAAATGGAAGGTAACGCACTGCAATATACTGCGTTAAACGTACAATAACACACTGAACTGTACTGCGTTAAACAGAAGATAAGCACTGAAATATACGGCGTTAAACTTGCAGTAGTGCACTGAGCTATACAGCATTAAACAGAAGATAACGCACTGAAATATACTGCTCTAAGCATTTAGTAACATACAAAAATGTACTGCCTTAAACGGCACGTAACGCACGGAAATATACTGTGTTAAACTTGCCGTAACGCAATGAAATATACTGTGTTAAATTGTAACTACACTCACACTGACTGAACTATACCTACATTCACACTAATGTAAAGATGAATGGTCGCACTGCACTCACACTGAACTATCCCTCACACTAGACGGATATTCTACACTAACAATAGAATCAGAATAGCACACGAACTGTCTAATAGCACTAAACAGAGCCCTGTTCTATCTCTCTCTATGCCAATATCACACTGAAAATGGCTGCTATTTAAAGAAAACTTTTATAGCGTGGGGCGGGACTAACAGCAATGAGCCATGATCTCTGTATTTGCAGACGATACTAAGCTAAGCAGGGCAATAACTTCTCCGCAGGATGTGGAAACCTTGCAAAAAGCTCTGAACAAATTAATGGGGTGGGCAACTACATGGCAAATGGTTCAATGTAGAAAAATGTAAAATAATGCATTTGGGTGGCAAAAATATGAATGCAATCTATACACTGGGGGGAGAACCTCTGGGGGAATCTAGGGTGTAAAAGGACCTGGGGGTCCTAGTAGATGATAGGCTCAGCAATGACATGCAATGCCAAGCTGCTGCTAACAAAGCAAACAGAATATTGGCATGCATTAGAAAGGGGATCAACTCCAGAGATAAAACGATAATTCTCCCGCTCTACAAGACTCTGGTCCGGCCGCACTTAGAGTATTCTGTCCAGTTCTGGGCACCGGTCCTCAGGAAGGATGTACTGGAAATCGAGCGAGTACAAAGAAGGGCAACAAAGCTAATAAAGGGTCTGGAGGATCTTAGTTATGAGGAAAGGTTGCGAGCACTGAACTTATTCTCTCTGGAGAAGAGACGCTTGAGAGGGGATATGATTTCAATATACAAATACTGTACTGGTGACCCTACAATAGAAATAAAACTTTTTCGCAGAAGAGAGTTTAACAAGACTTGTGGCCACTCATTAAAATTAGAAGAAAAGAGGTTTAGCCTTAAACTACGTAGAGGGTTCTTTACTGTAAGAGCGGCAAGGATGTGGAATTCCCTTCCACGGGAGGTGGTCTCAGCGGGGAGCATAGATAGCTTCAAGAAACTATTAGATAAAGCACCTGAATGACCGCAACATGCAGGGTTATACAATGTAATACTGACACATAATCACACATAGGTTGGACTTGATGGACTTGTGTCTTTTTTCAACCTCACCTGCTATGTAACTATGATTGGATAGAGTCATCATGACAGCGTCCAATCATGGCTCTGACAGTGCTCTGTGCCCTGACTGGGCAAAGCTTTCATTGCTTTAGCCAATCTGGGCTTTCAATGCACTGTGCAGCGGCGCAGTGCATTGTGGTAGTTCGGCGAACAAACGATCGAACGCCCTGATAATTCAGTTGTTCAGCGAACCGACGAACAGCCATTGTTCGGCCCGAACTCATGCTCAAGGCCAAACCGTTCACCTATCCCTAGCTATCTTTGTCCATGCTGGGGACATTTATTTTCTTTGTCCTGTTCCCATTGTCAGTGAGGCAGAAAGTGATCGGAAATTCTAAATATTTTTATAGTTGTCACTTCAACAGTAGGTGAGAAAAAATCTTCCTTTTGAATCTGACCCTTTCATTAAATAATACCAGGTGACATTGTTGTGAAGGTCCTTGTTCTGGCACCTTCTGATATACAGTAGGGCATCAATGCTCTCCAATTTGTGCTTGTGCTGTCACCATGTCACACAAGCTTCAGATGGAGACTACACGTGGCAATTAAAGAACACATTATACAGGCATGCTCCTCTGATGTTATAGCTATCACTGTAGTACACATGTGTCAAACACAAGGTCCGCGGGCCAAATCTGGACCCCCAGGCCATTTCATGTAGCCCTGTCACCTCTCCTACAGCTGTGGCACCTTCCTCATCTATGCCTCGACAACAGAGAAGAAGACAGAACTCCTCCAGATCCTGTGCAGCCACGAAGAGGCTCATCTCTGACCCCTCACCCCCGCCTCAGCGGTCGGCAGCAGAGAGGACAGAACTCCTACAGATCCTGTTCCTCTCTGTGCAGCCGCAGCACCCCCTCATCTCTGCCTCCCTTGGTCTCAGCATTCAGCAGGCGCTGGCAGCTGAAGCCAGCCCTTCTCTGGTCCTCCTCCAGACCCTGCACCAACTGCTTCCCAGCTCCACCCCAGCTTCTTCCTGGCAGCAACACAAGGTAAGGGGAGTGTACTGTGATTTAAGGGAGGGTGGGGGACTCTTGACATCTGATGTAAGGGAAGTGGGGTGCTCTGGACAGGGCCGGTACAAGGCAGGGGCGGAAGGGGCACGTGCCCTGGGCGCTACCATTTGCTATAGGGGGGGGGGCGCAGCCTGCAGGTGACGTTCTGCCACGCCCGCCGCCCGCCAATGTGTACAATAATACAACAGTCCAGTGCATTTACAGTCCCCAGCGGCACTGTACAAATTGCCTTTGTGTGCTCCTGCATCCTCCCTTCCCTCAGCACAAACTACACTGTTACAGTTTACTCCCCTATGGAGGAGTGCCGTAGTCCCTGCCAGCGCCGTGACGTCACGCACGGCCGGAGGTGAGGTGGGAGGATGCAGAGGAGCGCAGGGAGGCGGGAGCTGTGTCGGCGCGCTGTCACCTCAAGGAGCGAGCGAGCGAGCGAGCCGTGCTGAGCTGAGCTGAGCTGAGCTGAGGTGAGGTGAGGAGCTGAGGAGCTGCTGCCTGCCTAGCTGGCTGGCTGGCAGGCTCTAGTAGCTGCTGCTGGATTCAATCTGGAAGGAAGCGAAGGTAGAAGATTGCAGTGCCCGTGTGTGCCACTGCCAGTGTTCTGACTCAGATCTTCAGCAGTGGTGGTCACTGGTCATTAACCTCGCCTCAGCCTCAGATTTATTAATCTGTTTTTAGTGTTTACTTACACAAGTTCAGAACTTCTGAGTCTGAACTTGTGTAAGTAAACACTAAAAAACAGATTAATAAATGGCTGGATTGGGGGAGGGGAGGAGGCTGAGGCGAGGTTAATGACCAATGACCACCGCTGCTGTTTAACCACTTAACAACCGGCCCATAGCCGAATGACGGCTACAGGGCGGTTGCTTAACTCTGGGAGGACATACTATGACGTCCTCCCAGAATTCCCCTCTCGCAGCGCTGTGGGCTGGATGTGTAGTGCCCACAGCGCTGCTCAGTGACATCCAGCCATCCATCCATCCATGCTCAGCCATCCCTAATGCTCTGCAATGCCCCACAATACTCTGCAATACTCTGCAATGCCCCAGAATACTGTGCAATACTCTGCAATGTCCCACAACACCCCGCAATACTCTGCAATACCCCGCAACACTGTGCAGTACTCTGCAATACCCCGCAATACTCTGCAATACCCCGCAACACTGTGCAGTACTCTGCAATACCCCACAATACTGTGCAATACCCAGATATACTCTGTGATACTCGGCGATACCCCGCCATACTCTGCAATACCCCGCAACACTGTGCAATACTCTGCAATACCCCACAATACTGTGCAATACTCTGCAACACTGTGCAATACTCTGCAATACCCCCACAATACTGTGCAATACTCTGCAATACTCTGCAATACTCTGCAATACTCTGCAACACCCTGCAACACTGTGCAATACTCTGCAATACCCCACAATACTGTGCAATACTCTGCAATACCCCACAATACTGTGCAATACTCTGCAATACCCCACAATACTGTGCAATACCCTGCAATACCCCACAATACTGTGCAATACTCTGCAATACCCCACAATACTGTGCAATACTCTGCAATACCCCACAATACTGTGCAATACTCTGCAATACCCCACAATACTGTGCAATACCCTGCAATACCCCACAATACCGTGCAATACCCTGCAATACCCCACAATACTGTGCAATACTCTGCAATACCCCACAATACTGTGCAATACCCTGCAATACCCCACAATACCGTGCAATACCCTGCAATACCCCACAATACTGTGCAATACTCTGCAATACCCCACAATACTGTGCAATACTCTGCAATACCCTGCAACACTGTGCAATACTGTGCAATACTCCACAATACTGTGCAATACTCTGCAACACTGTGCAATACTCTGCAATACCCCACAATACTGTGCAATACTGTGCAATACTCTTCAACACCCTGCAACACTGTGCAATACTCTGCAATACCCCACAATACTGTGCAATACTCTACAATACCCCACAATACTGTGCAATACTCTGCAATACCCCACAATACTCCGCAATACCCCGCAATACCCCGCAATACCCCACAATACCCCTAAATACCCCACAATACCCCACAATACCCCGCAATACCCAGCAATACTCTGCAATACTTTGCAATACCCCGCAATACCATGCAATACCCTGCAGTACCCTCTGATACTCGGCGATACCCTGCCGTACTCTGCAATACCCCGCCATACTCTGTAATACCCTGCCATACTCTGCAATGCCCCGCCATACTCTGCAATACTCTGTGATACCCAGCCATACCCTTCCATATCCAGCCATAGTCTGCAATACTCGGTGATACCCAGCCATGCTCAGTTATACCCAGCCATGCTCGGCCTCTGTTTGTGGCCAGGCTGTGGAAGTCTCACACATGTGGTATCGCCGTACTCAGGAGGAGTAGGAGAATCTATTTTGGGGTGTCATTTTTGGTATGTACATGTTATGTGTTAGAAATATTGTATAAATGGACAACTTTGTGTTAAAAAAAAAATGCATTTTAACCACTTCCCACCCGCCGGTTGTCATACGACGTCCTTGACTTTGTGCGGGGATATCTGAATGAAAAACGGGGGGGGGGGGGGGGGGCGCAGTTTGCCATCTTCGCCCTGGGCACCAAATGGCCTTGTCCCAGCACTGGCTCTGGACATCTAGTCTTACAGAGACAACTGGCTCTTTGAGGGCAACCATAATGCTGATGTGGCTCATGATGAAACTGAGTTTGACACCCTACTGTAGAATATGCAGGAAGTGGCTGCAAAGGAACTTTAGAAGGGCCATGGTAATATGCAAATTTTGCAAAATAGTCAAAACTGTTTTTAAAAAATGGCAATTATTTTATAGCCTTGGTGTTTAAGCAAATGAATTGTTTACTTTAAGCCTTGCAAAAATGTTGTTTTTTGTTCTTTAATTATTTTTACCATCTGTTTGAAATGTTAGGAAAAAGGGATTCTATTTTTGTTTCTTTTGTACTCCGATTTCAGTTGCATAGATTTTTGTAATACTTTCAGCTCTGCTCCACAAAGATTCCAGCACCACGGACAGCGTGAAAGATTGATTTATATCAGGGGTGTCCAAACTTTTTTCAAAGAGGGCCAGATTTGATGAAGTGAACATGCGTGAGGGCTGACCATTTTGCTTGACATTCTTTGAACCATTAAAATTAAATGCAAATTAACTAATACACTGCCCAACAAGAATTTTGTTGCCTTTGTGGCTGTGTGTGGTGAAGAGTCTAAGGATGAGCTTGGGTGTGTTATTTGGATATACTGTATTTATCGGCGTATAACACGCACAGGCGTATAACAAGCACCTTCACTTTAAAGTGGTTGTAAACCCACATGAGAAAAAAAAAGACCTGCAAAACAAAGGCAAAATGAGCTAGTATGCATAGCATACTAGCTCATTATGTAATACTCACCTGAGATTGAAGCCCTCGCTGCAGTGCCCGTACACAGCACCGGCCGGCGACATTCCTCTTGGAGTTACTTCCGGGTATTGCGGCTCCGGCGCTGTGATTGATCGGAGCCACGATGACATCATGCACGTGGGAGCCGCCGGTAACGGCACACTCACTGAAGCAAACAGCACGTATGTGCCATTGCTTCAGTGTGCATGTGCCAATGATGTCGGCACATGCAGACACAGGGGATATCTCCTAAACCGAGCAGTTATAGGAGATATCCGGGGTAGCTACAGGTAAGCCTTATTATAGGCTTACCTGTAGCAAAAAGAGGAAAGTTTTAGGGAAAAAAAAATTTTAAATAAAGAACTGTGAAGAAAAATAAGGGTCAGTGCCCATCAATGCAGCCTAATCAGTGCCCATCTGCAGCCTCACCATTGCCATGAATGCAGCCTCATCATTGCCTTCAGTGCAGCCTGATCCATGCCCATTTGCAGCCTCGGAGAGGACAGAGAGGGGGGTAGGACAAGCGCCAACAGATTACATATAGGAGAATCTCCTGTTTACTCTTTAATACAAAGTCACACCTCCTATGATAGACAGAACAGTCATCCAATGCCAGCCTAGGAAATGGGACTTCCTATTACAGAGGCCGCCGAGTAAACAGGAGATTCTCCTGTATGTAATCAGATGGCGCTCATCCCTCTCCCTTCCTGTCCCCACTGAGGAACGGTAAATACGGTATATATCTTTTGTGGCCCCCCAACGAATATCAGAGCGCTGATTCGTTGGGAGCCACAAAAGATATATATATCCAAATTACCAGTGGGGCCGTATGAAACCGGAACATGGGACGCAATTGGCCCACGGGCCGGACTATGGACATGCCTGATTTATATTGTTCTCTTGGAATATCCTTACAGTTGTTTTGGAATTGTTTACTCTGCTTGCCTTCTTACTACCAGACAGGGGAGTATGCCTGGGAGCATTCATGCTTTGTGCCATACAGCCTCCGACCTGGATATCGCCACTGTGTCTCCAAGGGGTAAAAGAAACATGTATCGCGCTGTGCCTTCCTATTACAATAATACATCAGCTAGAAGAACATCAAGAGTCGGGAGGGGAGTGAGGATCTATAAGGAGAATATCAGCACCAGTTGAAGCCTTGTTATCGATCTGGCTGGATGTCCCAGGAGAAGGACTTAATTCTTTGGAGCTTGGAGTCATGTATAAACAAAGGCTTAACTAGACCTGTGTGTGAAGAAATGTTATATTTGTGCACTGTCACTTTTTTGCATATTTGCACTATACACTGTGTTTGAAGATTTATCACATTATCTACTGTTTATTGAAGATTTATTACATTCACTTTTTATTGAGTAAGCTCCACATATATTAGTATTCAATTAGCACTGTGTGGGAACACCTTTTCATGTTGGCAGCCACTCATTTATAATTTTTCATTTATTTTGGTTTGCACATTAGTATTTTCACTTGTCATTACTATTCGTGATGTCCAAAGCCACCTGCAACGCTTTTCATACAAAGCTGGCATCTACAGAGGCATTCATATTTACCTGGGAGAACCTGGTCATGTTCAGTGTTTTGGGACATCACAAGTAGTCATGAATACTTCTGGACATATTCCTGTGTCTGGTGATGTATGAATAATAAATAAGCATTTTTGGTTTACCTGTAAAATCCATCTGTTGGAGTATACAAAGATCCCTCCCCTCTGGTATGTTCCTCATTGCTTGCTGCAAAACTCAAGCTTAGTGAAGCTGGGAGGGGTTATGACTTGATGGGGATACCTGCCTCTTTTGGAGAGCATCCATTCACTTGAAGGTGGCAGCATAACCCAAGTAGTCATGAATATCAACTCCTGTGATGTACTCCAAGTTAGCCTTGACTCACACTAGAATGCGGGAAACCTGCAATCCGTGCACATTTCCCGTACTGCCTTTGTGATCTGCAGCGAGAGTCAGTGCAATCTTAACTATACCCCAAATGCAGGTCGCAAACACAGTGCCAAGACCATTGTGTCAGAGTAAAATGGGATATTGGGAGGGTAACATACCATTTATGTAAGTAAGTTAATTAACTTTTCATGGCCCATGAAGGCAAGCTCTCTATATACTGTCTGCATACATTCAACATGTTAAACAGCTTATTCTATTCTATATTTAGGCACCAGCAACATACCAATTGATCCATATATGTTACCATCCCAATATCCTATTTTGCTCTGACACAATGATCTCATACAACATTGCCTTAATTGCCTAAATTCACATGGATTGTAATTTAAAATGCTATAAATGCAATACTATACTATGTACATATTACAGGATGCTTTCTGTGTCTTTTTCTTGTCCAGGACTTTTATTTGTCACCTTTGCGGTCAAGATGGCAAGGTCCTGATGAAGCTATGAGCAAAATGCGTCAACCTCTTATATCACACCTGCAAAGTATACTGACGGTGCTTCACCATTGCTCTTTTTTGGCTGGCATAGTTATATGGCCAATGGCATAGGATACTGTTAACTCTGTTTTTATCTATTCTTTTAAAAATGTTTGTTATAAAATATAATTTTTTTATACATATATATTATGTAATTGTTCCTTTCTGGTACCAGTAAAGTCCCATCTGGTTAGGTTCTTTTCTTTTTGCAGCATTGAATGAATGTAATTGGAGACAGGGAGCTAAAAGTGCAAAGTTGGCTGGATCCTGAAATTTAGCTTTAAATGTTATAAATGAGAGTCTGGGAAAAGTTCCTGAGAGTATTAATAAGCAGTCTACAGAATCCCAACTTTTCAAGAACCACAAACCTCAACAGGTCCATCAATAGCAATGAAGGGGTGGCCAGGTCTCCATGCAGGGGTTATGGATAGAAGGGTCAGTCTGATCAACTTTGGGGCTTTTCCTTGGTTTTCTGTATTAATCCTTCACAACATCTTATGATTTTATTATATTCCCAAAGCTGTGACAGATTAAAATTCATAACCTACTTGCCTACAGCTCCAGCCGCAGAGTGTTTAATTCATAGTGTAAGACAATCAGCAGATCACGGGTGCAATGTCAGGCTCATGCATAGTCTTCCTCTAGCTTTGTACCCGCATCCCCATATGGGCTTTTAATTACAAAGCTAGAGGAAGACAGAATGAACTGTAAGCGTGCTGAGCAGAGCGCTCGCAGCCCTTTCAAACGTACGTCCTCCGAAGTTGGAAGACGGTACTTGTAGATTTTTCATTCACAGGAATCTGTGAATAAATAAAGCGGCTGTGTTGGTGGAGCCCCACAACAGCCACAATATTTTCAAAAAGTGACAGTGGGTACAGGGAGAGAATACCCCGCCCACTCTCACAGAGATGGGAGTCTGAAGGAGGTGGTGCATAGGAGCATTTTATACTGTAAATATGGGTGTAACATGCTTCCAAAGGTGAACTTATCTTTTAACCACTTGCCTACCAGGGCAATTTTGTTTTTCACATGCATGCATTCACATTCACATGCATAAAATCTGCTAGATAATTACTTAGAACCCCCAAGCATTATATAATTGCTGAAACCAAAAGCCCTGCAGAATAAAATAGTGACTATTTCAATTTTTTATGTCACATGATATTTGCAGGAAAAAATACAAAATACACTCAAATGAATTTTAGTGCACACAAACTCAATGAAATACAAAATGTTATTGGTAAAAGATGATGTTGTGTCTCATACGTAGATACCAAGCATGTTAGGATTTAAAATTGTGCACGCCCGTGAAAAGGCGACAAAGTTGGGTACTGAAAATTGTCCATACGTGACTCTTTAAGTTAAGAGTTAAGAGCTCTGGAACTATAAATATTGCTCTCACTCTGACATTTGCGGCGATATTTCACATGAGTGGTGCGATTATCATTTACGCGTCAGACTTACGTGCACATTTGTATTTGTGTGAGAGGATGGGGGGGGGGTTTCTGAGCACGGAAAAATTGACTGGGCAGCTGTAAAGCCACTTGGATCCCTTTTACAGTAATGCCAATCGCCAGCTGAAAAAAAAAATGATACCAGTACCATGGCTGGTATCATTTTCCTGGTATAACCACTTGCTGCTGAGGCTATATATATATATATATATATATATATATATATATATATATATATATATATATATATATATATATATATGAATATACGACATCTGGGCAGCAAGCGGTTAAATAGATTCTCCAGCATCTTCTTTAGAGAGCTAACAATTTTCTGCCAATGCTAGAGTCTCAATTTAAAGATTTGTATATCACTATTGATATCACCTCTTAAGTGTCTAGTTAGTGTCTAGTTAAAAAGTAAATAACTGATTTGTCTATAGTATGAATTATGTGTATTTTACTGAAAGCTTTTCATATTACTTAAAGTGGTTGTAAACCTCAGACTTAAAATCTGAACAAAACATATCCCTCCATAGTGTGTACATGTCTCAATAAAAAGTGTCATTTCTGTCCACTGCTTTGTTCCCCTGTTATCAGCATGAGTCACTTCTGACAAGTTTTCCTGACACCAAGAGAAAAATGGTGACGGGGAGAGATCTCCAGCTGATTGACAGCCTTAGCTCCTGTTCCTGTGTGCTGTGGTGCTGTGTGAAAGGGGGGTCCCTTCCCTTCTCTCCAATCAGCTGTCAGAGCTCTTCGCCCTCTTTTTTAACTTTCACTTTTAACTTTAAAATTCAGCACTTTGAACCGATGTAAAGAAGAAAGGGCTGCAGGTAAGCAGGTACAACTTATGTTGGAGGATTTGTTTCATCTCTGTGTATCGCCTGAGGCCAGTCACTTCACTGGGTATATGGAAGGGTTTATAGCCACTTTAAGTGTCGGTTCACTCTTGCGTTCTATGCAAGTTTTTTTCCTGCATGGTGTTCCAAAAGCACTGGGTGTGCGATCTGTTGGGGGTGTCAATAGATTTTTAACGACACCCCAAATGCAGATAATGCAAATGCATTTTTAACCACTTGACCTCTGGAAGATTTACCCCCTTTCATGACCAGGCCATTTTTTTGTGATACGGCACTGCGTTACTTTAACTGACAAATGCGTTGTCATGCAACATTGTACCCCCAAACAATGTATGTCCTTTTTTCCCCACAAATAGAGCTTTCTTTTTGTGGTATTTGATCACCTCTTTGGTTTTTATTTTTTGCGCTATAAACAAAAAAGACCGACGATTTTGAAACAAAAAAACAATATTTTTTACTTTCTGCTATAAAACATATTCAATAAAAAAATTGAAAAAAATATTAATTTCTTTATTAATTTAGGCCAGTATGTATTCTGCTACATATTTTTGGTAAAAAAAAAATCCCAATAAGCGTATATTGATTGATTTGTGCAAAAGTTATAGTGTCTACAAACTATGGGATATTTTTATTCATTTATGTTTATTTTATTTATTTTTTGCTAGTAATGGCGGCGATCAGCGACTTGCGGCGGACAGTCAGACACTAACTGACACTTTTCAAACTTTTTGGGGACCAGTGACACTAATACAGTGATCAGTGCTAAGAATATACACCGTTACTGTACTAATGACACTGGCTAGGAAGGGGTTAAACATCAGAGGCGATCAAAGCGTTAACTGTCTGCCCTAGCCAGTGTTATATTGCGCTGTGAGAGGTGCTTTTACTAGGGGAAGACCTGGATCCTAGTCCCTGGTTTGCAGAGACACAGGATCCATGCCTTCCCTCCTGTCAGAACCTGCCTTGTTTACAAAGGCAGACCGCCTTTCTGGCTCTCTGCCTAAGGATCGATGGGTGCCAGCAGGCCACCAGCAGCACACATGTGCGCCCACTCCCCAAAATTGTTGGATCACGTATTAGGTACATGATCTGATGCAGCAGAGCCACCTTGCTGCTGTATATGTAAGTTTAAGTTAAGCAAGTGGTTAAAAGTAATGTGTGCACTAATTTTGGTGCGATCCAGTGCAATTTCAGCCCATTCAAATGAACAAGCTGAAAATCGCATCACACTGAATCACACAGGAATCGCTGAGCGCTTCGTTGAGAAAATAAAGCACAAAGCAAACAAGAGAAGTGGTATTGGGCAGGTAGGGCAGCATTTCTAGAAGTTTGCAGGCAATTATTGGTAAAAATGTGTTAAATCCCATTAGTAATTTAAACCCAAAGGTATCCTAGTGTGCAACTGAAAAATCCAAAACACTTCACGCCTGCATAAGACCCGAAAACATCGCCCCCCCCCCACCACCACCCAAGCACCGAACATCTAACTCTCTTAATAGCCTGAACTTTAAGGGCTGTCATTTTACCACCATGGGGTTCATTAAAGTGGCGCACCACATTTGTGAAATGTGCAACGTCGCATAAATAGTCTTGTAAGCGGTCTTGCAAACGCCTAGTCATGCAACCTACCTATTGGTCCAAGCATGAATCACACATACTGTCAGTGGCGGTGCATCCATAAGGGCGCACGGGTGCCGCCCCATCTCTCCTGCCACTCCTTCTATCACCAATAGATAGATTCATGCATTGCATGAATCATAATTGCATCTATCATAATTAGAAATCTTTTCTGGGGGAGAGGGTGTTGACTGAGGGAGATATTTTTGCTTTGGTGGGTCGGTTTAGAGACAGGGGGGGTTTAATTTTGGGGGGGTATTTGAGGGAGGGAGATGTTTTACAGTTGGAATCTTTGCTTGGGGAGGGAGGGTTCTTAGGAGGGAGAGGGGGATTTTTTTTTCCTTTAAAAGAGATGTTTTTTTTTAAATTATACTTACCTAGGTGGATGGAGCATTGATCCAATGTTGCATCTGTCCCCAGCTGCTTCTAAACCCAACGACAGAGCGATCAAAGACCGCTGATCATTCAGTTCTCAGCCTTCAGTGAGCAAAGAGTGGTGACTGTCAATCTCTGGCTCTGCCCCCCCTCCCCCAAACTCACTGGAATTCCAGGCTGCGGAGGGGGCAGGAGTGGCTGGCTCAGGGTCTCTGTGGCTCACTGAGAGGCTGAGCGAGCTGCTGGTCCAGGCATCTGGGCGAGTCCTGACTATAAAGTTAGGATCTTTCCACAGCCTGGACCTGCTGAGCGATATCAGCTGACAGCGGGCTATAAGTGTCTGTTGGCTAAAAATGGGTCACAAAATTGCAGAACGAACTGCGCTCCTCCCCAGGAGAAGTACAACCAAGTGGTATGCCGTCCCTTCAGAGCGCATGCACCGGTGACTACAGGTCAGGCAAACCAATAAACTTTCATTGACAATAAACTTAAACTCAACTTTTCAAGATGTATTTATGGATTTGTATACATAAAATCTATTGCATATCACATTCATTTATATTATGTCCTTCCTAGACACTTTTTGTTTGTGATGTTTATTTATTTGTAATACAGAATCACCGGTGGCGGTCCAGAAGTGGTTAATCTTTGCGTTTTTTTTCATCTACCTTGGTAATCCATATCGCTTCGTTATATTTCTTTATATAACAACTAATGGATGCCCACCTTTTGATCTATAAACTATGTCTGACAAAAAGCACAAACATTGCTCATGTTTCCATCCATTAAATAACAAAATGAACACTAAACATAACCAAATAAGAACCTTTATTTAATTATACCCAACAGTTTTTCAGTCTGCAATTGTTCTTGCATTGCTGTTGACATTGTATAATATTGACTATTTGTTTATCATTACTTTATTCAACCTTATATTACTTAAAATGTTGACTGCATACTTAAAGTTTTACTAAACCCACAACGGTAAAATCAGTCGGTATATACAGTAAAGCATGCTTGTTATACTGACTGTGGAACTTAAGGAGTTAATCATGCACATTGTGCAAAAAGACTGTTTGATCCTGTCCTCTCTGATCCTCCCCTTCTGCCACTCTCCCCAATATATCTTCTGATAAGACAGAGCCTTGGGGGAACACTGCAAATGCTCAGTTTGGTGTGTATTGCAAAACTTTTCTTTTCTTTGGGGTGCATGTGATCAGCACAGGGCCAATCAGCACTGTCCAGACAGAGTGTCAGGGGTCCTGCAGCCTCATAGGTCAGTCAGAGTAGAATGAAACCTCCTCCTACAAGCTTTAACCAGACACTGATAGAAGTCATAAGATTGCTATATACTGCTGATGAGAAAGGGTATTTAACAGTTTATATTTACTAAAAATAATTGCATATCCATGTTCTGTGGACTGTGGGAGACCAGATATAGTGAATGCAGGGTCCTGGGTTTAGTAACACTTTAATAAAAGCTTGTATATAGGAATCTGCTGATGATTGGATGAGGAGGCTTTCCTCCCACACTCAAAAGACATGCTGGTTGGATAATTGGCTCCGGTCTAAATTGGCCCTATTATGTGTATGTATGAATGTGGGTTAGGGACCTTAGATTGTAAGCTTCTTGAGGACAGGGACTGATGTGAATGTACCATAGAGTATACTTACTTTACAGTATGTATAAAGTGCTGCGTAAATTGTCAGCTCTATATACCTGTAAGTGCCTGTGATAAAATAAATAAATCAATATTTTTTTTCACACTCACCATATGAATTTAAAGTAAACGTTTTATGATACCAATACACTGTATATTATAGACAGATAAATAAAACAATATGTACATACAGAAACTAAACTAGATACATTCATGTAGTAAAGATTGAGGGCCTTTTCACCCCAGAATGGGCCATATAAAGCAATATGTTGTAGATTTGTGTGGTGTTGCAATGCAAATTTAATTTCAATCAGATTTACCATTACACTGAGCTGCAACATACCTGCATTGTAGACAACTGCAAGGCACAGATGGATTTGCTCGGTGTATTGTTTTGCCCTGCGCCAAAAAAAATATAATGGAGGACCTATTTTTTTTCTTGCTACTTACATACAGTATCTCACAAAAAAAAAGACATTTTCACTTAGGGGTGTACTCACTTTTGTTGCCAGCGATTTAGACATTAATGGCTGTGTGTTGAGTTATTTTGAGGGGACAGCAAATTTACACTGTTATACAAGCTGTACACTCACTACTTTACATTGTAGCAAAGTGTCATTTCTTCAGTGTTGTCACATGAAAAGATAGAAGAAAAGATTTACAAAGATGTGAGGGGTGTACTCACTTTTGTGAGATACTGTATACTGTATCACTGTGTAATCAGTGTTTCTGGGCTCCACAGGAGTCTCATAATCTGCTGTGGATATAGTGTCCTTATATAGTGTATGTATTATTGATGTGTATCTTTTTACCCATTAGCTAAGCTTTTACACACCTAGGAAAAACCCAGGCAAAACGTAGTAGAGACATATAATAAAAGAAGAAGAAACCAAAAGCAATTAATCTGTCATTCTTACTAAATTAGCCCCCTTTAGAAGTCTGGATTCGCCAGCTGCCTTGACTGATGGCAGTCTCAGGGAGCCGTTGAGATGTTTAGATGGCCGCTCCTCGCCCCTCCACAGCTCAATGAGCGTGGAGAAGCAGAGAGGAGAGACACTGACTGACAGTCAGCAGCTCTCCTCTCTGGGATCTGTGAGAACCGAGTCATTGGCGGTGTTCGGTGACTCGGTTCTCAATGCAGAGTCGGCAGGAGACAGCTGCAGCATCAGTCTGATGCTCCATCCACCGAGGTGTAGCAAGGTCCCAGGCCTCCTTCGATCTAATGAGAACCTCCAGGGCCAGAGATAGCTGACATCCTTCTGTATATGGTGGGTTGTGCAGCATAGTGGGTGTAAAGCAGTTAGAGTCATAGGCGTGCGCTGCCTTTTGCATTAGAGTGTGCACCCCGAAGCTCAAACACACATGCGTGTATATATATATATATATATATATATTTACACTATATTACTAAAAGTATTGGGACACCTGCCTTTACACACACATGAACTTTAATGGCATCCCTGTCTCAGTCCGCAGGGTTCAATATTGAGTTGGCCCACCCTTTACAGCTATAACAGCTTCAACTCTTCTGGGAAAGCTGTCCACAAGGTTTAGGAGTGTGTCTATGGGAATGTTTGACCATCCTTCCAGAAGCGCATTTGTGAGGTCAGACACTGATGTTGGATGAGAAGGCCAGGCTTGCAGTCTCCACTCTAATGTGAAGGCCAGTCAAGTTACTCTACCCCAAACTCATGTCTTTACGGACCTTGCTTTGTGCACTGGTCCAAATCATTTAGTGGAAGGAGGATTATGGTGTGGGGTTGTTTTTCAGGGTTGGGCTTGGCTCCTTAGTTCCTATGAAGGGAACTCTTAAGGCGTCAGTATACCAAGATGTTTTGGACAATTCCATGCCCCTAACTTTGTGGGAACAGTTTGGGGATGGCCCCTTCCGGTTCCAACATGACTGCACACCAGTGCACAAAGCAGGGTCTATAAAGACATGGACTTAGCAAGGGTGGCAGAAAATTAACTTCAAGTGCAGAAATTCACATTATAATAGTAACTAAAACATATAGAATTAAGTGTAACAATCAAAACAAATAAAAATTCCAAAGTGCTATAATGGTGTGAACCTCCCAACTAAAAAAGTTTTTGCACTTGAAGTTAATTTGTTTTGTAATTATCTGTAGAGAGGTTTCCACCATCCCTGCTAAGTTTAAAAAAAAAATGTTTATGTCTTATTCTCATTTGGATGTGTATTACATGTGAAATCACGTATTACTGGAATTATTGCACTTGAAGTTAATCTGTATGACAAATGTCTATAGAAGGGGCTTCCACCATCCCTGCTAAGTTTCATTTTGTATGTCTTGTTTTCAGTTTGATGTGTATTATATGTGACATTACATATCACAGAGACCGGTATTGTGGTAATATTGAAGTTTATTGAGATTTCCATACATTAGACGGTTCCACCGTTATTGTTAAGTTGTTGATTAATAGGTTTTTTTTTTTCTGGTGTGGGAACATATAAGAGTGCTTAGCAGCAAGCCTTTTACTGACATTTTTTTAATTTTACCTCCAGTAGTTTATTGTAAATAGTAGTGTGGTGATTACCTATCATACTAAAGATCGGCATGTGGCATTAATAAAAATCAACAGATTTCAGTTGTGCCCCACCAGGCCGGCCCCCCATGGACAATGTGCCTATTTGCTGAGTTCATTTCCCCATCCCCTGCACTCACTGCACTGATTGGCAGCACTGATGGGAACTGATTGGCAGCACTGATAGGGAGCACTCATGGGCACTGATAGGCAGCACTGACTGGCAGAACTGGTGGGCACTGATTGGTGGCATTGGTTGGCACTGATAGGCAGCAGTAATAGGCACTGATAAGCAACACTGATTGGCCGCACTGATAGGCAGTGCTGATGGGCAGTGATTGGCACTGATAGGTGGCACTGATTGGAAGCACTGATTGGCACTGGTAGGCAGCACTGATAGATTGCATTGGTTGGCACTGATTGGCACTGACAGGTGGCATTGGTTGGCACTGATTGGCACTGATAGGTGACATTGGTTGGCACTGACAGGTGGCATTGGTTAGCACTGATTGGCATTGACAGGTGGCACTGATTGGCACTAATAGGTGTCATTGGTTGGCACTGACAGGTGGCACTGATTGGGTGCATTCGTTGGCACTGATTGGCACTGACAGGTGGCACTGATAGGTGGCATTGATTGGCACTGATTGGCACTGACAGGTGGCACTGATTGGCACTGATAGGTGGCATTGGTTGGCACTGACAGGTGGCACTGATAGGTGGCATTGGTTGGCACTAACAGGTGGCACTGATATGTGGCATTGGTTGGCATTGATTGGCACTGACAGGTGGCACTGATTGGCACTGATAGGTGGCATTGGTTGACACTGATTGGTACTGATAGGTGGCACTGATTGGTGGCATTGGTTGGCGCTGATAGATGAGAGGGGGAGTTTCACATTTAGCAGATCGCTAGGCTAGTAAGAGCCACTAAGTGCATTAAACTGTCATGCAATGTAACTGCTTGCAGAGACTAGCTGTCAAAACTCGGTGGTGATGTCAGGGGTGGGCGGGACCAAACAGCTATCATACACTAGTCATCGGAATAGGGGCTGGGCGGGCCGCTCTGTGTATGTGGCTCCGCCCCCTTTCTATCAGCTATCGAATACCAACCAATGATTGGGCTGCTTAAGAAAGGGGTGGAGCCACATACACAGAGCAGCCCGCCCAGCCCCTATCCCGTTGGCTTGTGTTTGATAGGCTAGCTGTTTGGTCCTACCCACCCCCGACATCACCGCTGAGTTTTGACAGCAAGCAGTGACATTACATGATAGTTTAACACAGTGGTCATCAACCCTGTCCTCAGGGCCCACTATTAGGCCAGGTTTGCAAGATAACTGAAATACATCACAGGTGAAATCATTAGCTGCTCAGTGATTGCAGTATTCTAGTCTGCATCTCCCCAAGGTAATACATAAAACCTGGCCTGTTAGTGGGCCCTGAGGACAGGGTTGATGACCACTGCTTTAACGCACTTTGTGGCTCTTAGCCTGGCGATCTGCTCAAGTGAAAGCGCTATACACTCTCTTGCAGCATTTCACAGGAGAACCCGGGAGACAGCCTGCTTGCAGCTACCCTGACAGGGGGTGATTAGGGTGTGCCCAGGCACACCTCATGCACGCCTATGGTTAGAGTCATTGGGCGCCAGACACTTCTTGAATGCAAAAGAGATTTTATTTCTCTTTACAGAAGTTTGGGAGACTGGGTTAGGGCCAGGACACCCTTGGGTAGTTGCAAGATTAATTGGCAGATTCTGAGACTTCTATAGGTAGCCATGCAGGGAAAGGCATCTAGCAAGACGCCACATCTGCATGTGTAGGAATGCTATCTCCTTTGGCAACAGCCTTTAACAGTTCCTAACACAAAGTGTAACATTCCTTCACTTTCACTACAATCACTTCTTGTAGTTCTTCAACCCACTGAGCACACAGTCTCTCTCACTAGACTAGATGATTTATTGCCACTGAATCCCTTGAGCTCCTCCAATATTCATTGTAGTATCTTCCTCAAGCATCACCGCCGCTTCTCTGCTGGGTCCCTAGCTTGGCACTCCAGATACTTCTCAAGGTTCACCCCACTGGCCTGCTTGGTCCCTGGCTTGACACACAAGGCTGCTCTGCAAGTGTCACCTCCGCTGGCTGGGTCCCTGGCTTGATTCCCACTTAAGTTTCCCGATTCTTCACCGTCCCCGGTTGGTGAGAATACTGCTTCGGTACTTGCTTCAGCTACTCACTGTGGTCCCTGGTAATAAGGTGGTTGGTCCCTTACTGGCAACAACTTCCCCTCTACCTCCGACCATGACAAGTTCTACGGCTGGCAGAACCATCACTTCTGGTTGGACTGCAAGCCGCAGTCTCCACCCTGCGCTGCTCACTTGCTTCTGGATAGGCCCTCAGACAGCCAAACAGCCAGATGTGCTGGATAGGCCCAATCTCCGGCCTAGCAGCCCGGGCAATACAACACACGTCCACCCTGATCGCCATCCAGGTGGCACAGAACATAGATCACCTGACTCCACCCAAATATATAGGCTCTCCCAGCAGGCCAAGGGATCCAAGAAAACCCCTGCCCATTGGCTGAGATACCACATATGCCCATAATCTGACCTTGCATTGCCCTTCTCATATCTAATGCCACCAGGTACCCGGCCACCTAGTGGCAAAAGAGAGAAGTGCAGTAATTACAAACTTAGGCTCGGTTCACACGGGGGCGACTTGTCAGGCGACCTAGCCGCCTGACAAGTCGCCTCCCGTTCTGTACAATGGAACCGTTCTAATCGGAGCGACGCAAGAAAGGTTCCTGTACTACTTTGGGGGCGACTTGCATAGACTTCTATACAGAAGTCGTCTTGCAAGTCGCCCGGCAGTCGTGTGCAGGTCGCCTCGGTGAGGCGACCTGCAAGTCGTGCCACGTCTAGTGTGAACCGGCACTTAGAGTGAAATCAATTGATCCTCAGCAATTAGCCAAGGCAGCTATACCTGGCAGGTAAATTTAGGAGCAACATGGCCTAAACACCAGGGTGCTACATAGGTAAGTATGAAACAAAAAAAACCAAAACCCATACTTCTCTTTTAAGCTTTGACAATAAAACCTAGAAGTTGATTGGTTTCTATGCAGAGCTGCACCATATTCTGTGTGCACCAACTTTTGTAAATCTCCCCCATAAGAAACAATGAAGTGAAGCATATAGGAGCAATTCATTGCTTATGTTTGCACAATGCTCCCAATTTTTGTGATCATCGTTTACCATATGCAGCTGTATTTACAGCACTGGCGATTTTAGTAACATACTTGCACTACTAAAAATCATCCGTGTGTCTAACCTTAGGCTACGGCTACACAGGCGATTTTTAGCAGCACAAATTTCAAATTTCCTGAGATCGCTCACTGTAATTAGAGGTAATTATTACACAAGTAATCTACATTAGTACAGTCTACAGATTGTGCAACTGATCTCCTGTGAGCATACATTGCCGCAATTCAGCTGCATTCCACATACTGTACATGATCAATGGCTTCTATAGATTAATTATTTATATATGCAACCTATAAGTGATTGGCAATTTTCTTACAGGAAATGCTTGTTTCATATCTGCAGAATTCCCCCTGCACAGAGAGGAAAACCATGCAAGATTGAATCGCCATAAATCGTGTGACAACTGTGCATAAAAGCAATTTAATCTCTAGGCGATTATTTTATACTCTGAGATCAAAAATTGCCCTTTTCACCCTAGTCTTAGGCAGGCCATAGAGGGATTGAAATTTGGCCGGTTCAGCAGGAACCAGACAAATTTCAAGCCATCTATGAGCAGGCTGGTTGTACTGAAGTCGATCTATCGAATGATTTTAGTACAACCAGCCTGTTGGGCTTTTCTCATGTGATCACTGCCGATGGCCATATCATTGCATTCTGACATTGTGGAAACCTCCCGCTGTCAGGATACAATAGGGCATCAGGAGGGATTCCCCCATCAACACTGACTGTACTGATGTGGAGATCAAGCGAATTTCTTTTCTTCAGACCATAATTAATGGAAAGAAAATTGGATAATCTATTGCTTGCTTTGGTCTAAAGCTACACAGGTGATTTTTGATTTCACGAATCTCCCCTCCTCCTAGGCGTCCAATAGGATCGCCTGTCCTTTCAGCCAATCATGTGACGGGTGTCAAAACCCGCTTCCTGATGGGCCAGGGAGGAGGATCAGCGTTACAATAGAGAATACTCATTTGCTGTTGTAACGACACCTGGGTGGGCTGCGAACGCATTCTCTGCACCCCAAGCCCATCCTATTTTGAAGCCTATTAGAGTCTCTGATTCTTTGTCAAAAGAAGTTTATTGAGTATACAATGTTATAAAGATACATAAAGTAAGTTTACAAGGATCTATAAAGTAAGCTCATTGTTTTACAGTAGGGTTTATATAGGTAAATATCATGAAATTTCAAATATTAAACATTGGGTTCACGTAAACCTAAATTAAAGATATATATAATTTCCTTAGTTACTTTTGTAGGTATTTAAATGATTTATACCTACTATACATATTGTTTACAAGTAGAGTGTATATAGGTCAAATAAATTCTGATAATAAGCTTTAATCGTAAGGTGGAGAAAAGGAAAGAGAAAGAAGAAAAAGGGTTGAAAGGTAGAGGTATGGTCCACAAGGTTGTCCCGCTCGTCAGTTTATTATTCTTTTTAGTTCTCTTTGAAGCCTTAGAATGGGTGTCTCTGTAAGTCATTTAATCTGTTACCATGGCAACAGGACAGAGTCATTGAAGTTTGACAGGAACTGTTGTTTTATCCAAGGATGCCAAAGTTTTTCAAAGTTTGGAATTTGATTTTGATCGATGGCTACCATCTTAGCATGGGACATTGTATTATTCATTCTGTGAATTGTTTCTGCTAGTACCAATGTAGGAGATTTCCATGCCTTGGCCACTGTTTGTTTTGCAGCCGTTATTAGTTGGATCATAAGTTTGAATTGAGAGAGTGTTAACCATTCCGGTTTTAGATTAAGTAAAGTTAAATATGGATCTGGTTGTATTATTTTTTTAAATATTTTAGATGCAATCACGAAGACTTCCTTCCAGAAGGTTTGGATTACTGGGCACGTCCACCATATGTGTAAATGTGTGCCTATTTCTGGGCATCCTCGAAAACAAAGAGCTGAGGTATTAGGTGAATATTTTGCCACTCTAGCGGGTACAAGGTACCAGCGAGTTAGGACTTTATAATTTGTCTCCAGTGCTAAGATGTTGGGTGAAGATGACTTAGATGTGAGCCATATATTAGACCAGTCCGTGTCTTCTAAAGTTTGTCCCAGATCCTCCTCCCACCTCTGAACGTAAGAGGGTCTATTAAGATTTACTACTCCATATAATTGATTATAAAGTGATGAAATTGTACCTTTAGCAAATGGATCTTTTGTACAGATTGATTCAAAAATGGATAATTGGGATAATGGTGTATCCCCCTTTAGGAATGGTGTATAGAAATTTTTGATTTGGAGATATCTAAATATCTCAGAGTTTGGTAGATCATATTTTTCTCTAAGCGATGGGAATGAAAGGAATGATTTAGATGCTATGAAGTCATTTAGTGTCTGAATGCCTGATGTTGTCCAAGCTTTAAAAGAGTTTGGGTAGATCCATGCCGGATAAAAGGCCGGATTTCTGATAAAAGAGAGGAGAGGATTGTGTGGAGATTGTAACTGATATTTGGTTTTTAGTTTATCCCAGAGAGATAAGAAGTGTTTAGTTATGGGATTATGAATTTTAAAGCGGTCTTTAGGATCAAGCCATAATAAATTTGATATTAATAGTGGGTCATTTTCTGAAGCCTCTATAAATACCCATAATGGGATTTCCTGTTTTGCATGGTATTTGGACAGACTGGCCAAATGTGCTGCTCTGTAGTAGTTAGTAAAATTAGGGTATCCCAGGCCTCCTTTATTTTTGGGAAGATGTAGTGTGTGTATAGGTATACGTGGTTTAGAAGAGCCCCATATAAACGAAGTTGCTCTTTTTTGTACTATTCTCAAAAAATAGGAAGGAATTGGAATAGGGAGGACTCTGAATAGATAAAGCAATTTGGGTAGAATAGTCATTTTGATTGCATTAATCTTCCCTATCCAGGATAAAGGAAGTTGCGACCATTGTTTTATTAGATTTGTGATCTGTCTTAATACAGGAGGATAATTGGTTGAGAATAAGTCAGAATGAGATGCTGTTAAATGAATTCCAAGATATGGGATTGATTTTTCTGCTCATGTGAATGGGAGTGCAGCCCTAGCCGGGATCAATTCCATGTTTGTGAGTGAAATATTAAGCACTAGGCATTTCTTAGGATTAATCATAAGGCCGGATAGGGCTGCAAATCCATCAAGAGCTGGTATTAAGTTAGGACCAGAGACCTGTGGTGATGATAGAAAAAGTAATATATCGTCTGCAAATATACATAATTTGTGTGTAATACCTCCTACTTCAATGCCAGTTATAGTTTGGTTTGTTCTGATGTATTGGGCCATGGGTTCGAGTATAAGGGCAAATAATAAGGGAGATAATGGGCAACCCTGTCGGGTACCTCTTTCGATATTAAAGGCTTCAGATTTGTATCCAGCATATTTTATATAGGCTTTGGGTTTATTATATAATGCTTTGATCCATGTTAAAAAGTGGGGTCCAAAACCCCATTTTTGTAATGAATATTGCATATGTTGCCAGGATACTGTGTCAAATGCCCTCTTAATATCGAGAGATAGAAAACATAAAGGGATTTCTATGTATTAATTTTCCTATAATGCTATTGAGGCGTTTTGCTATTATTTTTGCTAATAATTTAATATCGAGGTTTAACAGAGAGATAGGCCGATAATTCACACAGGAAGTATCATCAGAAAGGGGTTTTGGGATCATACAAACAATTGCCATTAGTGTTTCTTGCCGAAAAGAATGTCCATCTAGAAGTTTGTTAAAAGTTTCAGTGAGAATGGGAGTATTTCTGAGAATGTTTTATAGTATAAAGCCGAGTAGCCGTCTGGGCCTGGTCTTTTGTTAAGTTTTAGGTCTTTTATGGCGTTAGCAACTTCATCTATAGTTATAGGCTCATCCAAACTGCTTTTTTGATTCTGAGATAACTCAGGTAAGGTTATTTTTGAGAAGAAGGATTCAGCCTCTGTAGGATTAAATTAATTGTTTGTCTTGTATAAAGTTGTGAGATGTGAGTGAAATTTATGGACTATTTTAACTGGATTACAAGTGTAAACATTTTTTGATAATTTCAAACGTATTGGTTTGAAAGATTTGTTAGTTGAATTTAATGCCCGAGCCAAATATATACCTGGTTTGTTTATATTCATGTAGAAATTGTGTTTGGAGCGTTTGAGGGATTTATCAACTGACTCAGTGAGAAATAGATCGTATTCCAATCTAGATTTTTCCAGATGAGATTTTGTACTCTGAGATGGATTATCTTGAAATGATATGTAGGCTGCATTAAAATTGAGTTCTAGTTTTTTTGCTAGATTTTTGCGTTCCCGTTTAAATAGTGCCATTTGTCTTTGTATTGTACCACGCAAGACAGGCTTATGAGCTTCCCACAGTGTCATTGGGGAGATGTCTGTTGTATTATTAATTGATATGTATTCCTTTAAAGCTTGTTCAATGGCCATCTGATGTAGTGGGTGTTTGAGCATTATGTCCGGTAAGTACCACATTGGGTCATGCGCTTTTGGTATGGCTGAGGCTATAGTAGTGTATACTGCATTATGGTCAGACCACGGAATCAGAATTATATCTGATGCAATAATTTCTGGTATCATTCGTATTGTTAGAAAAATATGATCTATTCTGGTGAAGGTTTGATGAGGGTGCGAGAAATAAGTGAATTTCTTTTTCATTGGGTTACTTTCTCTCCACGAATCTACCAGATTGTATTTGGAAAGAAGTTGAGAAAAAGGTAATCTAGAGGTTATTTTGGATGGTGTAAAAGGTGATTTATCTAGAAATGGGAGGAGGACCTGGTTCGAATCCCCACACATTATCACTGTTCCTATTTTGTGTGTATTAATCACTTGTAATATATGTGAGAGGAATGGTGTAGGTTGTTTGTTAGGAGCGTAGTAGGAAATCACCGTGATTGCTGTATCCATTATATAACCCATGAGTATCAGGTATCTACCTTCTGGGTCTTTAATTTCTGATGATAAGGTGAATGGTGTGGATCGGTGAAATGCAATTAGAGTTCCCCTTTGCTTGGTACAGGCAGAAGCCGAGTCTCTGATTCTAATCAGTGCTTCACCCCCAACCCCCCCCCCCGCATTGGAATCCTGAAAGGGGCCAGACACATGGATAGGGGGACACGGCGATGGATGGGGGGGGGGGGGTCACCTGTGTGCCCTTAATGGACGAGCCATCCCTGGTTTTGGATTGCAATTTAGGCCGGGTACCCATGGTGAGTTTTTTTTTTTTTTCAGCAACCCGCCAGCTAAACAAGAAAAAACTCACAGATTCCTGCATCCATTCAAGGTATGTGGATGCAGGAAATCTCCCTCCCTGTGCTATTGTATTCTGAAAGCGAGGACTACTCCATTGTCAGAATACACCAATACACCATCAAATGCAGGTTTTCCAGCAAGACCGTTCCACAGAAGCCGATTTGGTTTCTGTCAAACAGAGAAGGCTACACACAGATTAAGGCTGGGTTCACACTTTTGCGAATTGGATGCAGGTTTCCCACATCCAATTGGCATAACAGGAGAGTGTGACCGGCTCTTAATGGAGCCGGTTTACACATCCCTGGGGCAGCTGTGGAGCGCACAGCAGAAGAGTCCTGTGCGTCTTTGGCTTAGTTTCAGGTCCAAATTCAGACAAAAATTCGGACCTGAAACGGTGAACAGGGACACACCGGACCCCCTGCTGTGCCCCGCATCGCACACAGTGTGAACCCGGCCTAATCCCACGTTCACACTGAGGGAGGGTTTGAAATCGTGAGAGTTCAGCTAAACTCGCACAATTTCAAACCAGCATTTCAGTGCAAGTTCGGGGGGCGGTTTGACAGACATCTGTGCGGGTTCATGCACAGATGTCGCCCCCAAAGTCACCAAAGTAGTGCAGAAACTACTTTTGGGAATCGGTGTGGCGCCACAAAGTCGTTGTCGCACCGATTCGGATGGTGCCATTGCTGACAATAGGCTCCGATTTGGCATGCAATGTGAACATGGGCTAAAACTGGGCTGCTCAGCCAAACGAATTTCAACCCATGTGTACGCAGCTTTAGTACTCCAAATGAGTCATTCTGTGGCAATAACACTACCACCGCATAATGACAGATCCCCGACCGGCTTCTGTTTGTAAAACAACCAGCTGGGGATTCTGATTGACGTCATTGACCAAATCTGATGATGACCATACTTTGTTAATGACATCACCCAGCAACTGACTTTTTTTCTGAATGAGTAGTAGAGGAAATATGTACCCTGTACACATTCACCCTAGGGGGGCTGGATATCTGGGGGCTCCTCTAGTCTTACAGATTCTAATAGGTACCCCCACATCCCCTTTGGCAGGCCGGACATAAGGATGAGCTTTTGTCCCCGCAACATAGGCCTTGTTTGCTCTCCCCTTGAAAACTACCTTTCCAATGTTGAACGCTAAAACTGAATGTTAAGTGGTAGTGCTATCGTCGCTAAATGACAGATTCCTAAATGTTTTTGTTGGCTTCTTTTTGTAAACAAACCAGCTGGAGATCCTTGATGACGTCGCTGCCTGATGTTCACCCACTGCTACTCCAATCACATAAACAGGGCCGTCCTTAAGGCAGGGTAAAAGGGGAAGCTGCCCTGGGCCCTTTCATTGTTGTGGGGCCCAAAGCAGCTGCCTCATACTTGCCAACTATCCCAGTTTAAATTCCCTTGTCCCTTGAAATTTTAGTCCTGTGCTGTGTCCCAATATCTCAGTGTGAAGTGCTGGTACAAATGCTGCCCAGCTCTTCCCTATTGTTGTGTACAGATGACTCCCCTCCAGACCCTGTGTTTACATGTAAAAATACGGCATTCATTTGTAAATAGCAGCGGCATTACTAAGTAAATTGCTGCGGCCGGTGGCATTGATATGTAAATAAAGGTGGCATTCATATGTATATCATGCTCCCCTGCAGTGAGGAGATGATGTGCTGTAACCTCTAGCAACCAATCAGTGGGCAGTATTACTGTACAGTAATCTCTAGCAACCAATTAACAAGCAGAAATAATTTGCTGTAACCTCTAGCAACTAATCAGTGAGCTGTAATGTGTGCTGTAACCTCTAGCAACCAGTCAGTAAGCAGTAATGATATGCTGTAACCGCTGGCAACCAATTGCAATTGCTGCCTGATCTGATACAGTAACTGATTTTAAGTCTAGCTGCTATTTATTGTTTGTCTCAGAGCAGGTGGAGAGTAAAATTTCATGGAGGGGGGGGGGGGAGGGGCAAGAAAATCTTTGGCCAGGGTCCAGTCAATATTAAAGAAGGCCCTGCACATAAGGCATATCCCCCGCTGGCTACTGACTAAAGAGGGATTACTTTGACACAGTTGGCCAGCTTAAACTTGTATTGGTATATATGTGTGAACTAAATATCCCTATTTTTTATTGTATAGTTTGCTATAAAGAGTATAGCGGTTTGCCCTGGACGACGTCACATGACAAAACGCGTACAGTCGAGCAATGTGCTGACGTCATCGCACTTTGCCATTCCCAGAAGTGCGGGTGGTCTGCTGTATGGTCGGCTGGCGAGGATTTTCTGTATAGCGCTATTTTCCGATTTATGGATGTAAGTGCAATTTTAACAAAAGAGGGGAGGGGTGTAACCTTATCACCTCCGCAATGACACACCTCCATCCCTGGTATACATATAAAAACAGAGGAGAAAAATAGTGGGGCTTTAAATGAGGGATGTCACTGCAGACAGATATTGCATAAAGTATAAATATATATTTTGTGGATCAAATATAAGTACTTTGGAACATTCCATATTCAGGAGATACATAATGCGTTTATAGCTGGTGACAAACCTCCATCCCTCTTTGTTTGTGGGACTTTGATTGATGGATGTCACTACAGACAAATACTGCATAGAGTATAAATATATATTTTATTGATCAAATACAGATACATTTGAACATTCCATACTCAAGAGATACATAATGTGTTTATAGCTGGTGATAAACCATATGAAAAATAGCTGCCATGTACACACACAGGAATACACATACATGACATTGGACTTGATAAAATCTAAGTACATAACATAAGTAGTATATACAGGCCAATAAAATTAAATAAATGATACGCCGACGCACCCTTAAAATCTCTACGTGTTTCATGGCTCCTTACCATCAGGAGTTAGGTGCAAGGATGAAGCTATAAATGCAAAAGATTTAGGTTAATGAATGCTACACTTAAAAAGGGAGAAAAAGCTGTTAAGGCATTAGATGTACTAGCAGATTTAAATACACTAACACACTGAAGCCAAACTTCACCTAATACTTTATAGGCAGTTACATCCCTTTTGGAATAAAGGTTTTACATTAAAATATATAAAAGCTGATCATTGTAATCTCCCATTTCGGTGTAAATGGTTTGTCTAAGACCCCTTCCACACTGAGGCTAAAAATAGCGCCTGTAAACTGCCTTTTCTGTAGTCCGAGTGCTTTCACATTGGGGCGGTGCGCTTGCGGGACGGGAAAAAAAGTCCTGCAAGCACATCCTTGGGGTGGTTTGGGAGCGATGTATACAACACTCCCAAACCGCCCTGCCTTTTGAAATGAATGGGCAGCGATGCCGAAGCACCTGAAAAGCGATTCGGCAGCGCTGCAACACAGGCCATTTTAACCCCTTGTTAAACCCTTCTTTGGGGTTAACAGCGCCTCGCTCCCACCCACAAAGCGGCTCTGCAGTGCCAGTAAATGGCAGCTAAAATGAGCGGGGTGGTCTAGGTGTGAAAGGACAGCGTGTTCTGTAGAAAACAATGGACTTACCAGCAGGATCCACAAGTGAAAATAAAGGAAAACAAGACTAAAAAAGAAAAACGAATGCAGCCTTCACAGCTCGGAGCTAAGCTATGTTTGCTTTTGCACTTTAACTGCCTTGTATTGATGTCCAATGTACCTGAACTGTCTCCCTTTATTTTGTAAAGTGCTGTGCACACTGTTGGCTCAATACAAATCCAATTTAAATGCTAGAAAATGGCACACAGTGCCTGGTATAAATGGCTCCATGGTCTTTGGTGGCAGGATGAGAAGTCCTTGTTGTAGTTCTATCCTCCTCCAGGACAGGGAAGGTGCCCACTCTGGTATTGGGATGTCCCCCTCCTATGATAATGACACTGGAGGAGTCCAGACAGCCTGCTGAGCCATCCTCTCATTCCTAGACTGTGTGACCTCCATCACCTCCAACCCCTACACCCCCCTCCATCTCTACCCCCCCCACCCCATATCTCACCCCCCCTCCCCTCCCCCCTCCTGTCCAGGACTGGCTGGGAGAGGAGGAAGACGTGTCCTGGGTCAGTTCCAGCTCTGCGCAGTAATACTCAGTGACAGAGCAGCCGGAGAGGCTCCAGCCTGACTGACGCCTGACTGTGTGCTGCCTCCTCCTCCTCCTCCTCCTCCTCCTCCTCCTCCTTCAGACCCAGCCGCCTCACTCCTCCGTACCCCACCGGACACCACACACAGGTAAGGGGACACCTTCTATTCCACCATAGCGCTGCCCTGGGTGAGGACGGTGTACACCGGGCAATGGGACACTCTCCTTCCATCACACTGCATTGGATTCCTCATTATACATCGCTCTATACATCGCATCATGGATCACCTCTCATTCATCATTACATTATAGTGCTTAGTACATCGCTCTCCTCTATCAATTACTGCCTGTCATCTATCACTTTACTCCTCTTCTACTATACACCCCACTCCTTATTATCATACACCCCACTCCTTATTATCATACACCCCACTCCTTATTATCATACACCCCACTCCTTATTACTATATTATACACCCCACTCCTTATTATCATACACCCCACTCCTTATTACTATATTATACACCCCACTCCTTATTATCATACACCCCACTCCTTATTACTATACTATACACCCCACTCCTTATTACTATACTATACACCCCACTCCTTATTACTATACTATACACCCCACTCCTTATTACTATACTATACACCCCACTCCTTATTACTATATTATACACCCCACTCCTTATTATCATACACCCCACTCCTTATTACTATACTATACACCCCACTCCTTATTACTATATTATACACCCCACTCCTTATTACTATATTATACACCCCACTCCTTATTACTATACTATACACCCCACTCCTTATTATCATACACCCCACTCCTTATTACTATATTATACACCCCACTCCTTATTACTATACTATACACCCCACTCCTTATTACTATACTATACACCCCACTCCTTATTATTATACTATACACCCCACTCTTTATTGTAATACTGTACACCCCACTCTTTATTACTATACTATACACCCCACTCTTTATTATTATTACTATACTATACACCCCACTCTTTATTATTATACTATACACCCAACTCTTTACTATTATAGTCTATGAACACTCTTTACTTCCCCTATAGTTTATAGGATAGTCTTTACTCTGCTTATAATCTATAGGACACTCTTTATTTTATAGCCTATAGGGCACTTTTTTACTCCTCTTATAGTCTATAGGACACTCGTTATTTTATAGATACAATATTTGTTACTCCTCCTATAGTCTATAGGATAAACTTTCCTTTTTTCATAGTCTGCAGAACAGTCATTACTCTTCTTATAATCTATAAGGTAGTCTTTATTCTTCATATAGTCTATACTAGTGTCTTTATACCTCTCTTCTAGTCCATAGGATAGTCTTATCTTCTTATAATCTATAGTGCAGTCTTTACTCTTTTTATAGTCTGTAGTACAGTCTTTACTCCTGTTCTAGTCTATAGGAGGCTGTTTACACTTCTTATAGCTTATAGGACCGCCTTTACTCTTTATTTTTAGTCTATATAGGATAGTATTTACTCTTCCTATAATCTATAGAATAGTCTTTACACTTTGTATAGTCTATTAGACAATCTTTATTCTTTTTATAGCCTATAGTTACACATGAAACCATATCTGCTGCTGAACTGTAATTATTGAGATCTGATCGCCTTTTAGGTATTGGATGATCCATACTGCACCAAGCACTTATATAGGTTACTGCTGTCTATAGCTACATGTGACTTTCCGGCTCCTGCTAAAATAATGTTATAGACCTTAGATCCGCACTACACCAAACTCTTCTATAGGTCATATCTATCTATCTATCTATCTATCTATCTATCTATCTATCTATCTATCTATCTATCTATCTATTTTTTTTTTTTTTTTAAGAAATTGTATTGTGTGGTATGGATCCAGACCACACCAAACTTGTCCATAGGACAGTCTTTATTTAGTTTATCGTCTGTAGCTATATGTAAGATTGCACCTACTGCTGAACTCTGTTTAGATCTGATCCCCCTATTGATTTTCTATCCGTATTACACCAAACTCTTCCATGACTTATAATAATACTGCAATCTATAGCTATGTGTGACTGAGTTCTCTTTATAGGTAGTAGATCCATAACACACCAGACTCTTCTATAGGTTAAAGTACTACAGTCTATAGCTACATGTGACTTTCCAGCTAGAGCTGAACTGTGATTGTTTATAAATATTACATGCAAAATAAGCAAAGCAAACAAACAAGCCTTTCTTCTGCTGGCCATACACACACAGAATTTTGGCCAATTGTAACTGAACGATTATTTGTCGGTCGAAAGCAAATTGGCCACTAACTGATAGAATAAACTCGTTTACATGACCGTAGTGATCGTTGGCTAACAATAAAAACATATATAAATTATCCAAGACATAATATTCTTTTCATTCCGATTACAACATACACATATAAACTTTAGTTGAACTGGTAAAGTTTTCGCTTCAGATCCATTGACATTAGCCAGGCCCACGGTCGAAATCGTTGGTAAAGTTGGGTCCACTAATGGCACGATTGTTGAACAATCTTTCCAGAATCTACCAGTTCCGGCCAAAATTTTGTGTGTGTATGGCTAGCATTAGGCTATAACATTGGTAGGTGAGGGGCACTTCTCAGTATACAAGTTGTATAATACCCCTTTCACACTGGGGCCGCGTCTGCATTAGCGCTAAAGTGACGCTCGTTTTAGTGTCGCTTTAGCGCTGTTTAAGCGGCGCTTTTCTGCCGCTAGCGGGTGCTTTTACCCCCAAAGTAGGGGGTTAAAAACACCAGTGTTGCGGCGCTTCCAAAGCACTTTTCAGGCACTTTGGAAGTGCTGCCTATGCATTTCAATGGGCAGGGCATTACAGTGCTCCCAAATCGCCCCAAAGATGCTGCTTGCAGGACTTTTTCTAACGTCCTGCAAGCTCACTGCCCCAGTTCGAAAAGACACACAATGAAATGAATGGGAGGCGGTTTTCAAGCACTATTTAGAGGCTATTTCTAGCGCTAAAACGCCTGAAAACCGCCTCATTGTGAAAGGGCTCTTATACAATTTGTCTTAACTTAGTAAATAATGAATCTTTACCTTAAACTGGGTTACCTATTCTGGTTATTTTTAAAGACATTGGGGGAGATTTGCTAATATTGGAGTCTGCAAAATCTGGTGCAGCTCTGCATAGAAACCAATCAGCTTCCAGGTTCTATGATCAAAGCTTAATTGAACAAGCTGAAGTTAGAAGCTGATTGGCTACCATGCAGAGCTGCACCAGATTCTGCTCCAGTTTTAGAAAAATCTCCCCCCATTATTTGAAAAGCACAGATACACATTTGGAGGGATCATGTCAGAGCTGTGTATGCTTACTTGAGATAAAAGTGCTTGAAGCGGAGTTCCCCCCACTTTTACAAGGTGGTCTTAAACTAAAGACCACCCCTTCACCCCTTGTTTTTGGATTTTTTTTCTTACCTTTTTAGAAGTACATAGGAGGTTATTTACTAAAGGCAACTCCACTTTGCACTACAAGTGCAAACTACAAATGCAAAGTGCACTTGAAATTGCACTGAAAGTGCACTTGGAAGTAAAGTCGCTGTAAATCTGAGGGGGACATGCAAGGAAAATAAAAAACAGCGTTTTAGCTTGCACATGATTGGATGATAAAATCAGCAGAGCTTCCACTCATTTCAGATCTACCCCTCAGATTTACAGTGACTGCACTTCCAAGTGCACTTTCAGTGCAATTTCAAGTGCACTTTGCACTTGTAGTTTGCACTTGTAGTGCAAAGTGGATTTGCCTTTCGTAAATAACCCCCATAGTGTACTTTGGTCCTAGCCTGGCCGCGGCGCAGTACATCATGGGGGTTATTTACGAAAGGCAAATCCACTTTGCACTGAAAGTGCACTTGGAAGTGCAGTCACTCTAAATCTAAGGGGTAGATCTGAAATGAGGTGAAGCTCTGCTGATTTTATCATCCAATCATGTGCAAGCTAAAATGCTGTTTTTTATTTTCCTTGCATGTCCCCCTCGGATCTACAGCGACTTTACTTCCAAGTGTACTTTCAGTGCAAAGTGGATTTTCCTTTAGTAAATAACCCCCCCATGTCCTCTTCTGCGGGGAGCCCTCCTCTTTCTCCCCCGCTGCCTTCTGGGACCTGTGTGTGTCCCAGAAGACGACGGGGGCCATTCAAAAAGCGCTGTGCGACTCGCGCATGCACAGTAGGAAACAGGCTGTGAAGCCTGAAGGCTCCACTGCCGGTTTCCCTTAGTTACAATGGAGGTGCCTGCACCCGATCCGATTGGACGGATCAGCCTCGGAGGGGGGCGACATCACAGGCTTCTGGACAGGTAATTGTCCTTATTAAAAGTCAGCAGCTACAGTGTTTGTAGCTGCTGACTTAAAAAAAAAAAAAACTTTTTGGAGGGTGAAACTCCGCTTTAAAGCGCTGCATAAACTGTCGGCGCTATATAAATCATGTAGAATAATAATAATAAATAAATGTGCCAACACCAGGGGTGTCATAACACAGGGGTACATAATGAAATAGAGACATTCTGGGCTATAATAAAGTCTCCGTCTGATCTGGGCATCCTGGAGATTCTGGTGCCACCAGTGATGATGAGTTTGCTTTGATCACACTGACTTTATACAGAATAGTGAAGCCAAACAGGCAAGCAGATTCTTCTATGTTCCCGGTGCGTGAGATGAAAGTTTGTTTCACTTTTCTTTCCTGCAGTCTTCATACTTCAGTTCCTGTTGTGTATATTTTAAAGCCAACCCAGAGCAAAAAGAAAAACATTGTTGCTTCCCATAGCAGGTTCTGTGTTTTTTTAAAAAGTGACAGTTACATTCTTTGAACAAACATCCTGTTTTTTTTTTTTCCCTAAATATTGTAAATCACCCCCCCCCCCCCTTTTTTTTTTTTTTTTTCGTTGGACATGAGTTTATTGAAGTTATGAGAAGAGTACATATATATGATGATGGTGGGGTGGGTGGTGGTGAGTGCATGCTCATAGTGATCCATGGGATGAATCCAGCCATGTATGTATCTTGGAGATGCCTTGACATATTGGCAGTGTTATAGTGTGATCAGGGGAGGAGGGAGAGACAGGAGAGAGAGGAGACACACTGACGCCAGTATTGTGATCAGGAGAGAGAAGGGAAGGAGGAGTTTGCTCTCCCAAGACTGCATCATTTCTCCCTATACAAATAACACGATGACGCAGGAGGTGAGACTGTTCTTTGCTCTGGTGACAAGTCTCCCCCCCCCCCTGATATTATATGGAAAGTGTGTTAACCCCACTTATCCCGAGGAAAAAGATAACGAACACGTGATGGAATCGATATACTTATCCATTGAACACACATATAAAATTGTTGCAAACATTTTTACTTCTAACTTCAAAAAAAAAAAAAAAAAAACTTGCATAGAATAATAGCACAAAGATAAAATCATGAGGGTTTATGCATACAGGCGTAATAATAAAATAGTGATATCTACACGGGGTCTTGGTGGCAGAAAGATCCTGCATTAAAAACGCACATATTGGTCGGTAAAGTGCGTCAGCTTAGACACGTAATTGGCCATAAAATGTTCACACCCGTATCATGTTTCTTCCATTGCTTTAGCACGTGTTCACTCCCAGCATTTACATGTATTTATATGTGTACACATGTTAATCACGCAGAAATACTGATCGCGACTGCAGAATTTTCTACTTTCGTTTTATGCATCGGTGGGTCCATAAAAGTACAATACTGCTGTGTTCAGACTTGTAAAAAAATATACACTGTATGGATCTGAAGGCATCGTTTTTATGCCTGTGTGCAAAAGCCATTACAGACAATAGCAGTACTAGTATTTATTTATTACAGGTACTTATAGGTACTTATACAAGTACTTATATAGCACCAACAATTTTATACAGTGCTTTACATATATACTGTGCATTCACATCAGTCCCTGCCCTCAAGAAGCTTACAATCGAAGGTACTACATACCAGAATAGTTGTACAGTCCACATATTGTAAGTCACCCCATGTGACAGTGGGGGGGATTTACTAAAACTGGAGCACTTAGAATCTGGTGCAGCTGTGCATGATAGCCAATCAGCTTCTAACTTCAGTTTGTTCCGTTAGGGTACTTTCACACTGGGGCGGTGCTGGCGTTAGTGGTAAAGCGGCGCTAGTTTTAGCGGCACTTTACCGCTGTTATAGTGGCACTAGCAGGGCACTTTTAACCCCCCCCCCGCTAGCGGCCGAGGAAAGGGTTAAAAGCGCCCGTGTTGCGGCCTGCCGAAGCGCATTGCAGACGCTTCAGCAGCGCTGCCTATTCATTTCAATGGGCAGGGTGTTTTGGGAGCGGTGTATTATACATAAAGATGCTGCTTGCAGGACTTTTTTTTTCCGTCCTGCAAGTGCACCGCCCCAATGTGAAAGCGCTCGGGCTTTCACACTGGGGAGGCATGAGAGGCTTTACAGGCGCTATTATTACCGCTAAAACGCCTGAAAAGTGCCTCAGTGTGAAAGTACCCTTAAAGTGATACTAAAGTCTGTTTTTTTTCTTTAAAAATAACAAACGTTATACTTACCTGCGCTGTGTAGTGTTTTTGCACAGAGCAGCCTGGATCCTCCTCTTCTCGGGTCCCCCGTCAGTGCTCCTGGCCCCTCCCTCCTGTCACGTGAGCTTGCTATGGGGCACCTGCGCCAAGCCACAGCTCTGTGTGTCCATTCAGACGTGGAGCCGCAGTTCGGCCCCCGCCCCCTCTCTCTCCGCATTGGCGGCAGAGTCCCGGATGCCAAGGCACTCATGCACATCACTGGATCGAGATGGGGCTCAGGTAAGTATTAGGGGGGCTGAGGGGGGTTGTTACACACAGAAGGTATTCTATCTTAACCTCTTCCCGCTCGCCAGCCATCAGATGACGGCTGGTGGCGCGACTCTTGTTCTGGGTGGACATCATATAACTGCCATCCAGTACGACTGCTCTTGCTCGCCCGCAGCCACGCCGTGTTGCTAGGACACGGCGTGACCCCGATCTGTGTAAAGAGCCGCGGCGGCCGTTCCTTCCAAGCGTATGTGCTGATGATATCATTGGCTGTATATACAGTAAATATTTCCTAAAAGGTGCAAGTTTAGGAGATATTTACAGTACCTATAGGTAAGCCTTATTATAGGCTTACCCAGTTGCATAATTAGAACCTTCAGGGCCCCGATGCAAGAAACCATGAAGGGCCCCCCTGACCCCCAGACAGGGCCCTTTCCTCCTATACTGGTGTCGGAACGCCAGGGCCCAGGTGCAAGTGGGTGGCTGCATATAAATGAGACAATTTCTCCATCCCCAACCCCCCCCCACGCTTCTCCTCCTCTCCCTCCCGCAGGCATTCAGCGGCTGATTGGTTCCTCTATATCAGTGTTTCTCAATATTTTTCCAGGCAGGGCACCCTTGAAGTATACCCCTAGGTGAATGGGGCTTCACTGCAACCACTCCACAACTGTGTGCATTGCACGCAGTTGCAGCATAGTGATGATGCATTTAGGAGGTTAAAACAGGCGGTCAGGAGGCAACTTATTGCCTCTTTACCGGCTGTCAAATGCCTCTTAAAATCAATCTAAGAATGGATCTCTTTTCAGAGGAACAGCATTTTTTTGCTGGTAGTATGAACAAGCGGGGGGGGAATTAGTTTTGATTGTACACATTAGGGGGTCAGGATTAAAAGCGTAAAAGCGCATGCATAAAATGTGCATACATACATGTAAACACACATGTACGCACATACACACATACATACAGATATATAAACACACACACATAATATACACACACACACACACATATATATATAAAAACATACACACATAATACACACACGCACACATACTGTATATATAAGCGCACACATAAATAAATACATACACTCATATATAAACACACATGTACACACACATACATGCACATACACACACATACATGCACACGCATATACATACATACACACACACACACATACACACACATATATAAATACACACACTGCCCTATGCAAACCACTACGTGTGTCAGTAGAAAGTTAATGAACTGTATATTTGGACAGGAATCGGATCGCATGGGCGTGGGTGCGATTCTGGTGCGGACAAAACATACATGCACACACACATATATACATACATACATATATACATACATACATACACATACACACACACACACACACATATAAACACACACACACACACATAAATACACACACACTCATATATAAAACAGACACACACATATATATATAAACACACACATATAATACACACACACATATACTGTATATATAAGCACACACGTATATAAATACACACACACACACACTCATATATAAACACACATATATAAATGCACATATGCACACACATATAAACACATGTACACACACATATATGCACATACACACACATATACATACACACACATATATAAATACACACACACTCATATATAAACACACACACACATAAACACACACACACATAATACACACACACATATACTGTATATATAAGCACACACGTATATAAATGCACACACACTCATATATGAACACACATATATAAATGCACATATGCACACACATATAAACACATGAACACACACATACATGCACATACACACACATACATGCACATACATACATACACACACACACACAAATACATACACACACATATATAAATACACACACTGCCCTATGCAAACCACTACATGTGTCAGTAGAAAGTTAATGATGCCCCCAGATCGGTTTGCATATCGCTGTGTGAACTGTATATTCGGACAGGAATCGGATCGTATGGGTGTGGGTGCGATTCTGGTGCGGACAAAAAAAAAGGGTCCTACACGATTTTGGTCCGAATGCGATGCAAATTCAGCCATCGCACAGACATCACATGTGATCTGCACAGCAATGCGAATCACATGCGATGTCTGACATCGCACAAGTGTGAATCGCCACTCAGCAAATCTGTCATTGGTGCTGCTGGGGTGAGCAGTTATGCTTAAAGCGGTATTAAAGCTTTGTTTTGTTTTTTAAATAACAAACATGTTATACTTACCTGCTCTGTGCAGTGGTTTTGAAAAGAGCAGCTACGATTCTTGTCTTTTCGGGGTCCCCCGCAGACGCTTCTAGCTCCCCCCCCCCCTTGAGCAGTGCCCCAGAGAAAGCCGCTTGCCCTGGGGGCACTGCTGCCTGCTCGCTCCCGAGCCGCTGCTCTGTGCGTCCATAAGGCTCGGCCCTGCCCCCACTCTCTCCTTATTGGCTCACTGTCTGTGAATGACAGCAGCGGGACCCAATGGGCTCCTGCTGCTGTCTCAGCCAATGAGGAGCAAGAGTCACAACACAACTGAGGCTATCGTGAACATCGCTCGATTGGAGGGAGCTCAGGTGTGGGGGGGAGGGGGGGTGCTGCACACAGAAGTTTTTTTGCATAGAATGCATGAAGGTAAAAAACCTTCAGCCTTTAGAACCACTTTAAATGGTTCAAAATGCTTTCCCTGCATTAAGGTAAAAACTGTTTCAATCGGTGTATCGCCCCCTTATCCCCCTTGTACTAACCTGAGTCAGGAATCGATCCAGCGTTGTGTCCGTCTGTATCAGCTCTCTCCTCTTCTCCATGCTGTTATAGGCTTTGTGGAGTTCAGGCTTGGCTGAGCCTCTCTGTCTGTGTCTATAGAAGCAGGCAGCACGGCTTTGGGTCAAGCCCTCAGGTATGCTACAATAGGAAGCAGCGCCAAAGAGGAGGAGCCGAGAACACTGGCAGTGGACCCCAGAAGAGGAGTATTGGGGCCACTTTGTGCAAAACAATTACACAGAGCAGGTAAGTATTACAGGTTTATTATTTTAAAAGAAAAAAAAAAAAGGACTTTACAAACGGTTTAATCGATGCGTAGAAACGGAGGTAGAAGGAGAGGTCCCTGGTCCACACTGAGGTTGATTTACTAAAGGAAAATAAGATGTGCCTTTTGCAAAGGAAGTTGAACTCCGCAAGATTAGTAAATGAGGTGAAACACTGCTGACCTCCATTGTGATTGGGTATTCTTTGCAAAGCGAAACTTTACCACATTCTGTCAGGCCCGTTTACAAGTGTGAATGTGGCCTTAAAAGAGAAGTAGTTTTTTTTTTTCTAGATTCATACTTACCTAGGTGGATGCTGCATCTGTCCCCCAGCACCTTTACACTGAGAACCGAGCGATTGAACATCGCTGATGGCTCCGTTCTCTCAGCTCCCCGAGCGTAGAGATGCTGACTGTCAGTCACAGCTCTCCGCTCTGCTCCTCCACACTCTGGAGCGCTGAGCTGTGGAGGGGCGGGGAGTGGCTCGCTAAGAGGCTGAGACTGTATCAGTCCAGGTACCTGGCGGATTCAGACTTTATTGTTGTGATAACGCGGTGCCTGGACTGATTCCTGTGATGTCAGCAGAGAGTGGACTACAGCCCGCTCTCTGCTGAAAACGGGTCACAGGAGTCAAAAACAAATTGCACTCCTGTGATCCACAGGAGACGCCCAGCCAAATGAGTTCAGGCTGGACTTCTCCTTTAAGATCAGTACAGGTTTTCTAACCTGCTTGATTACATGTCCTCTTAGAGCAGGGGTCTCAAACTGGCAGCCCTCCAGCTGTTGCGAAACTACAAGTCCCATGAGGCATCGCAAGGCTGACAGTTCCAAGCATGACTCCCTCAGGCAGAGGCATGATGGGACTTGTATCCGCAACAGCTGGAGGGCCACCAGTTTGAGACCCCTGTCTTAGAGAGAGTGGTTGGCTGGTGGTCATGTGTGGGGTCCATAGGTATAATGCAGTTGTCATTATCTGGGTAAGGACAGCTGGAGCAAGCAACTGTCATTTCATGTCTGGGCCTAGTTTTAGAACAGTTTTTTTTTTCCTTTCTAAAGTCATTTTACACATTTTTTCCCTTTGTATATGTTAACAAGGGTCAATGAGCAGCTGTGGACCCCACCCCTTACCTGCACCCAGACACCTGGTGACATATAAACAAGCCTCTGACACTGGAGACTTTTTCCAGACTGAACTCTTCTAGTATAAGAATTGCAAAGTGTATTGGGTTCAGATTCAGGTAATGGGGCAATTGTGAGGTAGGAAAGCCTATATTATGCATTTATGAATGTATCTGGAATGTATCATTTTCCCTACTACAACCACTGTATCTGTACAACATCCAAAACCACAAACTCTGCTTGGTCAGAGTGGTTGTGTCACTGTTTGTTAGTAGTTGTCCAATGTGGTGACCAAACTGGGGTGCTGCAGACTCTCAAAGGGAAACTATAGCATAGCTCCCAACTGTCCCTGATTTCGAGGGACTGTTTCTCATTTGGAAGAAAGTCCCTCTGTCCCTCTTTCCTCCTCATTTTGGTCAGACCTATATAGTTGTATATAAAATGCACTGTTTATCTATCCAAACGTATTTCCCAGTGCTAAACCTTTCATCCAATTTCTAAATTGCTGCAATTGTAAGTTTCAAAAGCCAATATAAAGGAATAGTAGTGGTAAAAAAGTACTTGTTGGTTTACCCAATCATTTATTTTTCTACAATTCTCCTTAAAGGGGGCGTGGCAGGGTTTGTGTCCTATGCCTTCATACCTTTGCTAATAGGTGTCCCTCATTCCCATCTCAAAAAGTTGGGAGGTGTGCTATAGTATTTTTTAATATTGATAGACAAGGGGACATAATGCCATGGTCTAAGGCAGGGGTAGGCAACTGGGGCCCTCCAGCTGTTGTGGAACTACATTTCCCATTAGGTATCGCAAGGCTGGCAGTTACAATTACTCCCAGAGGCATGATGGGACTTGTAGCAGCTGGGGGGCTCCAGGTTGCCTACCCCTGGTCTAAGGTAAGTATCCATAGAAAAAGAAAAGTATACAGCCCACCCCTGCTTGTGTTTCCTCCTCCCCCTACTAATGCACAGAAAGTATCATCCTCCTTCCAAGACATACAGTAATTGCAATGTGGTATAAAGAGGCATCTGGTACTAGAGGTTTGCTCACAAATCATCTTATTTAAGTGGAGTTCCACCCAAAAATGGAACTTCCACTTATTGGATTCCTCCCCCCCCTCCGGTGTCACATTTGGCACCTTTCAGGGGGGAGGAGGGAGAAGATATCTGTCTAATACAGGTATTTGCTCCCACTTCCTGGCATAGATCACCGCAGAGCTTGCGGTGACCTACGCCACTTCCAGTGCCTACGCTCTCCTCCACTGCTGTGTTCTGTGAGGCAGGGACCAGAGAGGACGTGCCGCGCGACTCACGCATGCGCAGTAGGGAAGCAGGAAGTGAAGCCGCACGGCTTCACTTCCTTATTCCCGTACCGAGGATGGCGGCGGCAGCAGCCGAGAGCCGAAGGACGGATCGGCTTCGGCTGCCGACATCGCGGACTCCCTGGACAGGTAAGTGTCCATATATTAAAAGTCAGCAGCTGCAGTATTTGTAGCTGCTGGCTTTTAATCATTTTTTTTCAGTGAACCTCCGCTTTAAGTAATAATAATAAGTAATAATAAGACTGCCATACATGGATTGAATATTGGCCGGTTCATCAGGGATTGGCCAAATTTCCATGTATGGACTAAGCTGGTTGTACACAGGTCAATCTATCAATCAGCTTTTGTACAGTTGGCCTGTCAGGTTTTTCCTGGAACCATTAGTGCCGCCAGCTATAGCCAGCAACGCTAATCAATGTGTTCTGATGGCGAGTAATTTTCCCCTCTATCAGAATACAATAGCTGAGCGAGAGGATTCCACCATCCACATCAAATGTATGAAGGGGGAATCTGCAATTTTTTTTTTAGTCCCACCCACTGGAACAAAAAAAAAAGAATCATGTATGGCTGGCTGGACCGGGTGTACTTGTATGTTTTTTATGCTTACTAAATAAAAGAAGAGGTTTTTTTTTTTGTGTGTGTCCCTCTCTGAATAACACTGTACCATGGGTAATGATACATCATCATGGCAGAGAGGACCTTTCTTTAGCACTAGCTACCAAATCCAATCCTACGCACCAGGCAGGGACCTGTTATATCAGTGCCTAGTTTTTTTTTTTTAAGATTCTTTGCAGCATTTTTGCATGGGGTGGGGTGGTGGTAGGAAATGGTGCTTTAAAGGAATCCCGTCACGTACAAGCAGACATTTTATTAGCTGGTTCAGTATACCAAAGGTCTGACTACTGCCTATTGTTGATTATCACTGCTGGACTGTTCAGTCTTTTATGCTTCATCAGTGCTTGGCTGCCCTCAGATCTAATGCACCAGATGATCAAATCTAAACATGCAGACCGGTAACGTAACCAGTGCGTTGGTCCAAATTAAGCAAAGGTCAGTATGGCAGTAAATACGGTACAAGAGTCGGACAAGGCATATTTGCTGGGTGGTCATCACCAGACAGTCAGATTTAGTGCCAGGAGCATCAGACAAAGCAAAGTCTTTAAATGAGCCAGGGGTCAAATCAAGAAAGAAATTCAAGCCGGGCATCGGTATAAAATAGGAGAAGGGACAATCAGAGTCTGGAACATAGAAAGGTCTGGACAGGCAGAATTCAATTTGTTGTCAGAACAAGCTGGGTCGGCAGTAAAAAGCAAAACTCTTCATTAGCCAACATGGCCACGATTGGCTTGCTGCAGACCCCCATTCTAAATCTTCCCTACTCTATCCATAACAGACAAAAAAAACTTTAAAGTCTACATTCATTTAAAAAAAGAGAATTAAAATAAGCAGAGAACTGTACTTGTGAATAATAGGATCCAAACAGATTACAATGTTTATTTGGGGGAAATATTAAACAAGAAATCTGTGTGATACAACTGCAATTGTCTGCTATTTTTCTTCTCTTCAGTTTTAATGGATCAGCCCAATATCTTTCTATGATAATAAAATATGGATTTAACACTTGAACCTGGCCATAGGTAGATCCGAGTTCAGACAGTTCAACAGGGACCAACTGAATTTTGATCCATGTGTGGCCGTTCTTGCTCGAAACAAGTAGATCTAACAACAGACTTCTGTTGAACGAGTTTGCTGGAAAATGTTTCTTGATCAGCAGCTGCAGCCAATGGGAGGAATCCCGCAGTCAGAATAGGATGTCTCACTGGGGAGGATTCCTCTGGGCACCTCGCTTGTGTGGATGGAGGAATATGTTTATTTATTTTGTATCAGCCTATTGGCTGATCGAAAGGATAGAAAAAAACAAACAAACAAGTAATCTATAGGCACTTTTTTTTTTAGTCAATTTAAGTTTAGTCATTTAAAAAAAAATATCTGCAAAAGGCAAGGCACGTACATTTAATGCAAAATGTCCCTTGTGCTGCTAGCTGGTCTGTTAGTTTAAATCTGAAGTCCTCTGACAGCCTGGGTTCTGTTTTCTTGGCCTCGCTATGTAGCAAGCCTTGTCTGATCCTTGCCACACTTTCCCGCAGTCTTACTTCAACTCCAGGAGCCAGGGACTACTAATGATTGTAAGAAGAAAACTGTGCTGTGTACAAACCCAACAACCCCAGCTGCAACTCAAAGTGAAATACACAAGTAAAAATAAGTAAAAAAGGGAGCTGCGCTCTCAAATGATGTGTTAATCCAAATATGATAACAAACAAATATAAATGAATGAATGAAAATAGTAATTATAAGTCCCGAAACAATGAATCCTGTGATATATATATATAAATATATATATATATATATATATATATATATATATATATATATATATATATATATATATATATATATATAAAGTCCTCCGGTATCAGACAAAATCTGACTATATATATATATATATATATATATATATATATATATATATATATAAAGTCCTCCGGTATCAGACAAAATCTGTGAACAATTAACTCAATATATTTATTTATGTATTAAGATGAATATGCCAAAAAATGTATCAAAAAATCCAAGAGTCCTCAATTGAGGACTCTTGGATTTTTTGATATATTTTTTGGCATATTCATCTTAATATATATATATTTTTTTAATATATGTATATATTTTTTTTTAATCATTTATTGAGTTAATCTTTTGCAGATTTTGTCTGATACCGGAGGACTTTATATATGTCACAGGATTCATTGTTTTGGGACTTTGGGATCATCACTTTTTTCATTCATTCATTTATATTTGTTTGTTATCATATTTGGATATACAAATTATTGATTTCAGATATGATCACTCTATAGTACTATCTTTCCCTCGAAAACAGTCAGTAGACATGTACAAGTTGAGTTGAATTGAGCTCTAGTGAATGTATTTTGTGTTGGTGATGGCAGTCGATATACATTTGGCTTTTAGGCCTCATGCACACTGGAAATGTACTAAGTTCTCATAGAAGCCTTCCTCCTGGCAGCGTTTTGGGAAAAAAAAAGGCCGACGCTTGTAAAAGTGTGTACCGCGTTTAGCCACGTTTAGCCGTGTTTACCCGCGTCAAGCATTTAAGTGTTAATTCATTTCATTGGCTAGAATAAATTATGTAATCTTGCCATTTAAATGAATTAATGTTTAAGCGCTAAACGTGCCTAGCGTTAATGCGCATTTAGACGCGCCTGCAAGCATCAGGTTTTTTCCTGTCCAAACTCTGCTGATGCTGGGCTCACTGGCAGTGTTTTTTTTACTGCTAAAAGCCTATGTGTGCATGGACACATAGGGGTTGATTTACTAAAGGCAAATAGAGTTGCCCTCTGCAAGTGCAGTTGCTACAGAGCTTAGTAAATGATGTAAAGCTTCACTTTGAAAAGAGTACCCAATTATGTGCAAGGAAATTTTAAAAAACTGCATCTTTGCTTGCACATGATTGGATGATGGAAATCAGCAGAGCTTCTGCTCATTTACTAAGGTCTGGAGCAACTGAACTTTGCAAAGTGCACAGTCCATTTGCCTTTAGTAGATCAACCCCATAGGCTAACATGCAGGGGAGTTTAGAGGCAGTAAAAAGATGCCAAATGCCCCTAGGAACTTCTGTAATAATGTCCAGTGTGCATGAGGCCTTACTTGATGACAAAGCAGTGTCTGAGTGCTGAGCGTCCTAGCTTTCTATAAAGAAAAAGATCAATGTAATAACTATTTTCCTGCCAGGAGCGATTTTACTTCTTCATCGAAAGAGATCATTTATTGCATGGTTTATTTCCTACCATTGCACAGTGAAGGGAAACATGCAAACAACGTTATCAATGCACAGCTCCAGAAATTACCTAGTAAGTTCATATTCTCAATATAGGGCAACCTTTGTTCCAGGAATCCATGGCCATTAAAATATATGACAGTTTAACTGGTGTAATCATACAGCTCCCGCAATGAAGATGGCTGCTCTGTGCACTGAACGTCTTCCCTAACAGGGTGCCTTAGCTTCACAGGCTTTGTAGTCGCATCTCTACCTTTTCCTAGACCCACCAGCCATGCATTAAAAAAGAGCCAGATTTGTACAAAACTAGAACAGACAGTCCTCATAGAACAACCATCAATGGACCTGTTCAGCTCTTGGACAATCTCATAACAACACAATGTTATACATGTTAGACAGCAACGTGGTTAGAGGGGAGAGAACGGAAGGGATGATAATGGGGAAGGAGGTGGAGGGAGGCAGCAGAAAAATTGTGAATCAAAATTGAACATTATACACATAAGTAGGGTTGTTATAGGATATTGACAGGGCCGTAACTCATTTTGTGGGGCAAACCTAGTTATCTCAAGTCTCCCGCGACTCGCAAGCCTGCACTGCCACTCAGCCTGGAGCAGGGCCGGACTGGCCTACCGGGATACTGAGAAATTTTCCGGTAGGCTGCCTGCCCTGGGGCCGCTTTGAGCTGCGTCTGCAGTGGCGCCCAGGGCCGATCCAAATGCAGAATCCTCCTCTCCCTCCCTGCAGGCTGCATTGATGGGCACTGACGAGGCTGCATTGGCACAGTTAGGCTGCAGATGGGCACAGTGAGGCTGCAGTGTTGGCACTGATGAGGCTGCAGATGGGCACAGTGAGGCTACATTGATGGCTCAGTGAGGCTGCATTGATGGGCACAGTGAGGCTGCATTGATGGGCACTGACGAGGCTGCAGATTGGCATAGTGAGGCTGCAGATTGGCACAGTAAGGCTGTAGATGGGCACAGTGAGGCTGCATTGTTGCAACTGATGAGGCTGCAGTTGGGCACAGTGAGGCTGCATTGATGGGCACAGTGAGGCTGCATTTTATAGGCACTGACGAGGCTGCAGATGGGCACAGTGAGGGTGCATTTTATAGGCACTGACGAGGCTGCAGATGGGCACAGTGAGGGTGCAGATTGGCACAGTGAGGCTGCAGATTGGCACAGCGAGGCTGCAGATTGGCACAGCGAGGCTGCATTGTTGGCACTGAGGAGGCTGCAAATGGGCACAGTAAGGGTGCATTGTTGGTGAGTGTGACACAACATTATCTTTTAAAGTATTATTTTATTATGGCATTATATTATTAATTATTTTTAAAGTATTATTTTATTATAATATTTTATTATGAATGGGGGGGGGGGGGGTTGTTGGCAAGGAGCATGACCTCCCTGAAATGAGCTTGCCACCTACCTCCCTGAAATTAGTTTTTGCAGGTTGTGATGTCTGCGTTAGGATTCTGGGGTAGAAGAGAAGGATGGATGGGAAGGGCTCTCTGGATACCACGGAGACAGCAAGCACACATTATTGCAGAGTCTAGACCCAAAAAAGGATCAGGCTCCCTGTAGACCAGCCAACAAGTCTGTGAAGTCAGGTCCCAGGTCTCATCTGGGTCGCTCCTGTTGGCTGCCATCAATGAAAAAAGGTTTGCCAGCTTTGGACACACTCAGGACCAGTCTAACAGTTGTTAAACCGCAGCTCATTGGGAGGTAAACTGAGGAACACTAATGTTGAGTATACAGTGCAGCAAACAGAACTATGTATTATACACCACACTGCAGTCAGAGTACAGAGGTCAGGACTATGGAATTGCACAAATTACTACCTTCACTCAACATGCCCCCTTACACTGGTGGTCAACACGCCAACTTATACTGGCGATCAGCGCTGAATTTGTCCCCTTAAATTGGCATTCACTGCTCAGTGTGAACCCTTACATTGGTGGTCAGTTTTCAAGCCCCTGTGCCTGTACCTACACTCACGTACATATGTAAACACACAAGCCAGGTGCATGTGGTTACATAAATGGAGATTGTGCCACACATATTAGATATTGCTGTACAGACCGGAGAACAATAATTCTTGCGCCATCATTCACTTTTAAGCATTGCTTATGGACAACTTTTGGTACCTTTGTTTTTCCACCCTTTGACGTGTTTAGTTTTATTTTTTACTCAACACAACCTTACCTTTTAAATTTTAGCAAAAATTGGGTAATATGTTGTGTTTGCATGCACAAAACAATGCACTGAAAATATGGATTTGATCATCTATAGTGTTTACATGGTATAGCAACTGCCACTGTTTTATTCTTTAGGGTCTCTGCATTTAAGTAATCTTCAAGCCTAAAATGAGCATTATAACGTGCTACATATTTTAACCTACACCAACATTAAAGACTCAGTAATGAAGCTGCTATAATTTATAACAGAAAGTAAAGGAAACATTTTTTTTTTAAATTCTATTATTTTTTTTTATTTTTTTTAACAATGTGGCTTCATTTATTTATTTATTTTTGATCAACTTTATTGCTATTACAACAAAGGATGAACAACATCCCTTTTTTTAGAGAAATCTGGGGTCTCCTCTGGCCTCCAAAGCACCCGATCAAACCGAGATCGGTTTGATCAGATGCTGTACAAGCCCATAACAGCTTGTCAGCAAACAAACCAAAGCCGGAAGTGACAAAATCCTTGGTGCTTCCAGTTTCTGATTTCACAGAGAGGGAGGAACAACTTCGGTTCCTCTCTCTCTGCACAGTGCACAGGATGCCACCAGTCGAATTGGTCGCGGTCTCCCCGATGGAACAGGATAGGCGGCGACATGAGGGTAGGGACCCCCTTCTACCGCCTGTGGAAATGAACAAGTAGCTGTATAGCTGCTGTAATCACTTCTTCAAAAGAGAAAATCACCGCCTGAAAATTTTGATATGGGGTGATGCCTGCATCCAGGTATAACCACTTCAAACTAAGGACGTCCTATGGACGGGAAGTGGTTAAGTACCACCAACAGCTCTATCTGTCTCTTTAAAATTAACTTGAGCACAGTGTTGCGCGACAGAGTAATTGTCAGTCAAACTATCACAGCACTGAAAAATTGCATGGACAGGAAGGGGGTGTAACATTGTTCTCACGTGGTTAAAAAGAACCTGTCATTTACAGTATGCTATAATATAGGGGACTAGCAGTCATATGTGAGCCCCATAGCCTCATGGGCCTGATAAAAAGTTATACTCCCTGAACCCTCTCTAATGGTGACTCTCAAGGTTTCATTCTCAGTTTTTGGCAATCTGATTGTTTAATATTCCTGGTGGATCTACAATATGTGCTATATGTATTTTGAAAGCGGAGCTCCAGGCTCCCAATACAGTAGCTGCCAATTTTAAGCCCTCATGCACACAGGCTGTTAAAAAAACGTTATGAAAACGCCAGTATCTTTGCAGTGAATTTTTTTAACTTTTTTTCAGCTTTTTTCAGCGTTTTTGCAATAGCGTTTTTTAGCGTTTTTGAGCGTTTTTCCGCGTTAGCGTTTGAGCGTTTTTGAGCGTTTTTCAGCGTTTTTGAGCGTTTTTGAGCGTTTTTTAGCGTTAGAGCGTTTTTACAGCTGAAAAACGTCTTTCAGAACGCACTGGTCCTGGGTTTTTTTTACAGCTTAAAAACGCCTATGCCACTTGCAGCTCAAAAACGCCTAGGTGGGCATGAAGCCATAGACTAACATAGACAGGCCTTTTTAAGCTGCAAAAAAAGCTCAAAAAAGCAGCTGTAAAAACGTCCGTGTGCATGAGGACTTAATATTAGGACAATTACCTGTCCAGAAATTCAGCAGTGTCTTCACCCGAGCTGATTTTTCAATTCTCTCGGGTGCTGCCGCCACCATCTGGGTTAAGGGAAACCTTGCGGCAGTTTGGGAAGGACGGGGGGTGAACTTCAGGCTTAGTTTGCCCCAGGGAAGTCAGCCGGAAGTGGGAGCAGGTACCTGTCAAAACCAGGTGTCTGCTCCCTCCTCCTCCTCAAAAGGTGCCAAATGTGGCAGTGGAGGGGGAGTAGGAGGAGGCAAACAAGCGCAGCTTCCCCTTTTGGGTGAAGATAATTTTTTTATTTTTTTATTATTGCACTGAAAACATTGTTTATGTTTTGTAACTTTAAGTGTGGTATGATTAAGGCCTCATGCACACAGGGCATTTTTTTCCTCCCCTAGACACCTAGCATTTAGGTGCGTTTACAGGCATTTAGGTGCACTCGAGATTTTTTTCTGCTAAAACATTCCTCTCCTGAACACGCAAGTGATTTCTTTACCTCGGCCTCATGCACACTGCTGCTAAATGGACATTTAGGAGCAGTTGGGCATTTTTTTCAGCTGCCCCTGAACTCTCTATGTTATCTTATCAGTACATGTACACAGGATCGTTTATAGTAGTTTCTAGGCAGTTGAGTTTAGAAGCATTTTTTGGAATGCAAAAAAATGGGTTCAGACGGATGTTCAAAGGCATTTGAAATGCCAAACGCCTGTAACAGCTTGTAAACGCTGCTAAACGCGGTAACTCGTGTTTAGCAGTGTTTCGTTTACAGACATTAAAAACGCTTCTAGACGCAAACGTGGCTAAACACGGCAAGTAAACGCGGCTAAACGGACGTTTTTAGACGCCGGTTTCTAGCTGTCAAGTTAAATCATTCAGGAGAGGTTAAACAACGTCCCGTGTACATGAAGCCTAAATGCTCCTGCATGTAGATGCCTATGTGTGCCTAGGTGCGTTTAAAGGCAAAAAAAGCATCAAACAACTATAAAAGCGGCATTTTTGATGCCAAGTATGCTTGCACCCTAAATGAAAACTCCACAAATATTATAATAATTACCCAATCAATCCCATGCACATCTGACCAGCCTTAGCTTACAAAATGTGGTATTTAATGTAATGTTTTATTTGGTGGAACAAGTCCGTTTCGGGATATTCTGCCACCTGCCAGTTACAGCCAGTTAGAATATCTCAATAATACCTAAGAGTCTTTTGCAGCAAGTGTTGCATTTTGCCATGTCTGTGCAAACACATAATCCTATAGCATTTAAAGCGATTTATTTTGTCTTCAATGAACCTGCCCTCGATCAGTCAGCAGAACATGACGTATTCGCAACAGTCTGCTGCACAGATTTGTTTCCAAACATAAAATAGAACATAGCAAGCATTCTTTTCTATGTACATCATTATCACTCACCCTACAACTTGTCACCAAATACTCACTTTTCTGTGCCAGATTAAAGATAAGATGTCTGAATGTAAACTGGTCATCTCAACTAGAAGTAAACAGAACATTTTGGAGCCTAATTATAGAGGTAGTGTGTACTTTTCCTTCTGCGTTTTTCTGAACTAAGCTCACTTCCAGCTTTTGTCTGCTAAATATAATGAATTACACTTGGCTGAAGCTGACCATACACCTAGCAATGTGAATGTCAGTCTTCTTTAGATCTTCCAAAGCTGTGTAATAGATGCCGGTTCACACTGCCGCGACTTGTAATGCGACTTGAGGGTTCAAATTTGCATGACAAGTTGCACCCCAATAATGGCAATGGAACCGTTCTAACTGGTGCGACTCAAGTCGCATTGACTTAGAAAAAGGTTCCTGCACTACTTTTGGCGACTTCATCGCAACTTGCATTGACTTCTGGTAATGAAGTTGCAAGCTGCAATGAAGGCGTGCAGGATGTCAGCTGTCGAAGCCACGTAGATGTGAATTGGCGCTAAACATTACATTTTTATATAGTCAGGCTGGCTCTAATACTACATAATTGTTGGTAGATGTAAGGACGATTGTTCAATCAGTTTGAAAAGTATATGGCTAGCTTTGGGGTTCACAGTTTTTATACTTTTTTTTTTTAGAAACAAATAAGTAATCCATAAAGATATTTGTAGAAACAAATTGGTGTCCGGTGACCAGGGGAGTCCCAAGGGATTCCCTTAGAGCCCTTTCACACCGGGCCGCCCATAGCGTCGGGGGTAAAACGCCGCTATTTTTAGCGGCGTTTTACCGTCGGATTAGTGACTCATTTCGGCCGCTAGCGGGGTGCTTTTACCCCCCGCTAGCGGCCGAGAAAGGGTTAAAACCGCCCGCAATGCGCCGCAATAGCAGCGTTTTGCCGGTGGTATCCCAGCGCTGCCCCATTGATTTCAATCGGGAGCAGCGGTGGAGGAGCGGTAAACATGCCGCTCCTTCACCGCTCCAAAAAAGCTGCTGGCAGGACTTCTTTTCCCGTCCTGCCAGCGCAGCGCTCCGGTGTGAAAGCCCGAGAGCACCACGCACTGGAGACAATGCTGCAGCTGTTTGAGGGCAGATTGCAGGCGCCCTCGGTGTGAAAGGGATCTTAAAGTGATTTTAAACCTTCGGGGGTTTTTAAAATGAAAGGAGAAGTATGTATTTTTGTTTTGTTTTTTGATTCATACTTACCTCGGTGGATGGAGCGTCAGACTGATGCTGCAGCTGTCCCCCGCTGTCTCTGCACTGAGAACCGAGCCACCAAACACCGCCGATGGCTCGGTTCTCACAGATCCCCAAGAGGAGAGCTGCTGACTGTCAGTCAGCACCTCTCCTCTCTGCTTCTCTTGGAGCGCTGAGCTGTGGAGGGGCGGGGAGAGGTTGTCTCATCGTCTCAGCGGCTCGCTGAGACCGCAATCAATCAAGGCAGCTGGCGGATCCAGACTTGGAAGTCGCGATGACGCGGTGCCTTCACTGATGGCAGTGACATCAGCGGAGAACGGACTTCAGACCGCTCTCTGCTGAAAACAGGTCACAGGAGTGCAAAACGAATTGCACTCCTGTGACCCAGAGGAGAAACCCAACCAAACAAGCTCAGGCTGGACTTCTCCTTTAAAATAACAAGCATGTTATACTTACCTGCTTTGTGTAATGCTTTTGCACAGAGCACCCACGATCCTCTTCTTCTGGGGTCCCCGCCAGCACTCCAGGTCCCTCCTCTTCAGCAGATGCCCCCACGGAAAGCCGCTTTCCATGGGGCCACCCATTCGTTTTTCGCTCCCGAAGCCCTGCTGCTGCGTCCATTGACACAGATAGCAGGACTCAGCCCCACCCCCCTGCTCCCATTTCACAGCACTTGATTGACAGCCTCGCTGCTATCAATCTGCCCAAACTGTGGGAGCCGCTGCGCTCCTGCACATCACTAAATCGGATCGGGCTCAGTCAAGGAAAAGGGGGGGGTGTCTGGGGAGGAGCTGCAGCACGGAAAGGTTTTTCACCTTAATGCATAGAATGAAAAACCTTTAGGCTTTAGAACCACTTTAATTTGCAGGGATTTCCTCTCACTTCCTGTTTGGCTATGGGGCAGGAAGTGAAAGGAAATCTCCCCAATGGGCACAGATGGCAAAAAAACAAAACAAAATCTGACAGGGGTTATAGTTCTACTTTATTGATTAGGCTCACTGGCATTTAACCAGTTATACACGAAAACTGACATTCCTTGCATGAAAGGAAAACCTGTCTTCTGTTGCACCACACCAACTCTACGTTGCTCATCCAATTTGAATATAAATAGTACACAACCGTCCTCTGATCTGACACGTCAGATTTGCTTTAAAATGGTGTTAAACCCAAAAGCAAACATTTATTATATATAGCAGTTTACTAATTCTTAGATGCGGTGGCTGCACTCGTTTTTTTTTTAGTGTTGACACATTGAGCACAGTAAAATAAAAATTTCCCAGTAAACTATTTGTTAAAATATTTACCCCAGCACTAACTTTGAATGCTGCTGGCTCCTACTCGTTCAGTGTTGCTTCCCTGAACTTCCTGTCTGGAAAGAGTTAACAGTGGACAGTGCAGCCTCCAATCAGCCTGTTAGCCTGGAGAAGGGGGGAGGAGCAGGGGAAAGCCTTCCTGCCCTAATCTATGGGGCTGTGGATTTCTATTGGTGCATACAGTGGAGAGAGACATAACTCTAGCCAATGCATGCAAGGGTAGCTCAATAGGATGCTGTGAGAGAAAAGAGCCATCCTGAAACAGGAAACCTGGGGCAGCGGTCATGGCACCAAGTTAAACGGGAACATAGTCAGGAGTTAAAATAAAAAGAAGCTACATACTCAAGATCATAGGCAAGGATTAAAATATAAAAAAGATGCAGACTCATTAAAGTGATATTAAACCGTCCATTTCTTTTAAGCACGTTCAGCAGCTGATTTATTAAATTTTTAAAAAACTGACAGTTTAGTATTACTTTAATGAAATGTACCAGTGTCATTTTCTGCAGTGGTTTCATTTGCATCCTGTGTACTAGCACAAACGCAGTGTATGCTACATTCAGGGCATGCCTCTGGTGATAAATGTCACAGTTGCCATTGAACAGAGGTGGCTCTTTAATTAGGCAAAATAGGCGGTTGCCTAAGGCCTCATGCTCACAGGGGCCTTGCGGCAGCCCAATTTTCCTAACACATTACTTCAGTTTTCAGGGACAGGGGACCCTAACACTGCTGTGCTCAGGCAGTGTTAAGAGCCCTGTCTCACTCAGGAGTGGGGGCGCCGGAGTCCTTAATAACCAGCGAATAGCTGGTTGTTAAGGAGCAGGCCAGGAAGCCGACCACCACATTCTTAACAACAAATGAATAATCAGCTGTCAGCTGAATGAAAAAAAAAAACCCTGCCCACGGTCCCCCACAACCACCGGCCAGGGTTGTGGGGAAGAGGCCCTTGTCCCCATCAACCCCCTGTGTTGAGGGCATGTGGCCTGGTATGGCTCATCCCCCTCCTCCCTTTCCTGGCCTGTCTAGCTGCATGCTCAAATAAGGGTCTAGTATGGATTTGGGGGGGGGAAATGACTTTTTTTTTTACTTTGGCATGGGGTACCCTTATAAATCCATACCAGACCCAAAGGGCCTGGTATGGATTGGGGGGCAACACCATGTCATTTTTTTTCACTTTTTTTTTTTTTTCATTCAGCTGTCAGCGGGGAACCTCACCGACAGCTGATGATTCATCTGTTGTTAAGGGAAGGCCTGCTGCGCAGCTGACGGACGAGTCCCTTGATTTGTTTTTCCCATTAGGGGAATGAGTGGGGCCTCATGTCTAAGTTTTGCCTAAGGCCTCACAAAGCCTAGAGCCACCTCTGCCATTGAGCCTTTGTTAACTCTTTTCTGATCTTTCAAGACCTCAGATAGCTGGTCTCATGGCTTATCATATGTGCGGCACCATAGCAAATGCAGGTCTACATACAGTAGAGGCCAATACTGTCCTTAGTGGACAGGGGAGTTTAGTTCCACTGTTATAGCCAGACATTTAGCATTTTCAGAATGGGATCAGCAATGGCAGTCCTTTCATGACATGTTTACTTGCAATATGGGTGGCTCTAGGTATCCTACACATGAAGGAACCCATTCATTTGAAATTGTTGTTTTCTGCTGGAATAAAAACCCAGAAATTCTGGTACATGTGCAGTGAACTATACATATAAATCTTATGTAGAAAACATCTTCCCATAATGCAGAATTGTGCTAGACAAAACAGGATTGGTTTTGATTTATCCTTCAGGAATGTACACTCTTCAAAGATCTATCCCTGTGCACCAACCCATAAAACTCCTATTTTATTAAACTCCTCCATATCTCTAGGAACGGTCCAAGGCTCTTTCCAATCTATATACAGTATATTTTATTATTTGAGAGTGGATGACCTATAAGCACACAGCCAAATGTGCAGAAAAGATTAAAAGTAAAAATAATTCAATCCAGAGATCATGTTGAAGTCAAACGAGTTTTGCAACATTTTGTGCATTGTTATTTTTCCTCCAATCACGTTCTTTGTGACATAAGTGTGAAAATATTTGTCTGATATTGTAAACTGTTCAGATTTAAGCAATAATGTGGTGAAATATTGTGTATGGATAGTAAAACATTGTTCTCTGTGGAGCGGCGGTTGTAAATGGACATGTGTCGGTTTACACCCGCCGACATCCGATCCTATCCGCTAAAGACAAATGGATGGGGATCTGTTCCCCATCCATCTAGTGGCTCGGATCAGAAGGCCATCGGGTATAAATGGACAGGCAGTCCGTTTACATCGGACCACCCATAGAGGAGAGTGGGCTGTGTCCGCTCTGCTTATGCATGGACAAGCCATCCGCCTGCTCAGTGGACAGATTCCCTGCTACGCAGGTGAACTCTTGGTGGAATCCACCCAATGTGAAAAGGGTCTTATACTTACCTCCTGCACACCTCCAGATCCAACGCTGTCATGTCCTTCAACATTGTCCTGTCAACACTGCAGCTTTTCATTAAAGTGTATTGAAATCCAAGAACAAAAATTGAATATATTGCAAATTTCCAATTCTTAAATGTGGTGGCTGCGTTAGTCTTCTTGTTTTCATGCCTTTTTTTCATTGATTTTAATGGGTGATCCTGCTAGTAAAACACTTTGGGATTGATTTACTAAAACTGCTGAGTGCAAAATCTGGCGCAGCTCTGCATAGAAACCAATCAGCTTTCGGGTTTTTTTTTTCCAAAGCGTAATTGAACAGGCTGAAGTTAGAAGCTGATTGGCTACCATACACAGCTGCATTGGATTTTGCACTCTCCAGTATTAGTAAATCAATCCGTTTGTGTTGTAAGGTGACAGTGCTCACTCACTGTACGGTATGTATGGAGGTGCAACATTGCCACCCTGAGATATAAAATGCTTTAAAGGATAAGTTCACTTAAAAAAAAATAAATAAAAATAAACTCACATTTTTTGCAGGTAAAAAAAAACATGCATTTTATTTCTTAGGAGCCTGCAGAGCATTGCACCTGTGATCATTAAAGTGGTTGTTAAGCCACTCTAACATGTATGCACCATCAGTGCTGTCTCCTATTGTAGTGTCTCCCTCTGTGTGTGATTTATAAAAAAAAAAATGCTGTAAATACCTAATTTTAGAGCCGAGATCTGCAACCACATGACCGGCCAGCTCTCTCCTTTCCTCCTCTGACAGATGCAGCGGGAGGGGCTGAGATTTCCCTGCTGACATCAGTCGGGAGGGGGGGAGGAGAGAGCTGGCCGGTCATGTGATCGCGGATCTTGGCTCTTAAATTCTTAAATGAGGTATTTACAGTATTTTTTTTAATAAATCACATACAGATACATGTTACAGTTATGCAAGCAGCAGAAGGGGGAGGCACTGTCACGAGCTGACAGGCATGGAGGGGAGGGGGGAGGAGGACACAGGAGCAGAGAGGAGACAGATAGCAGATTGCGGATGACGGAGGCATGTAAACTGGCCATGGTCATGGCTCAGCAGCCATGATGCACTGTGGTCAGTTTACATAGGGGAGGGCAGAACCTGGCAGGATCAGCCAGGTTTTTTTAGGTGTTACAGGGGGCCAAATGACACAGCACAAGCACTGTGCTGTATAACATGCTTTTAGGGAACAGGATTTATTTTTTTATGTTTTAGGGGTTAACAAACACTTTAATTTACAGAACTATTAAGATCACAGAAACACTCTACATCTCTTTTTGGTTGTAACATGACAAAATGTGTAAATGTGGAAAATGTCAAGGGGTATGAATACTTTTTCAAGGCACTGTATGTGTCTACTATATTCTCCACTACCAGATATCCCATATCACTAATGGCACGTACACACGACTGGACTTTCCGGCAGAAAAGGTCCGACAGAATCATTCCGATCTTGTGTGGGCTTCATCGCACTTTCTCTTTCGAAAATTCTGACGGACCTAGAAATAGAACATGTTTCAAATCTTTCCGACGGAATCAGTTGCTATTGGGAAAACCGTTCGTCTGTATACCAAAAACGAGGCAAAGGCAGCTATTGGCTACTGGCTATTGAACTTCCTTTTTCTAGTCCCGTCGTACGTCATCGCGTTCTAAACGATCAGACTTTGGTGTGATCGTGTGTAGGCAAGTCCGTTTCAGCGGAACTCCGTTGGAACTCCGTCGAAAAAACCGTCAGAGTTTATTCTGGCGGAAAACCCGGTCGTGTGCACTGTGTACACGGCATTAGAGAATTAATACATATGATTTATCTAGCTACACAATGGACTATTGCTCTGAACTGGAAATAAACCTCAATTCCATTCTCCCAAATTATTGACAGTGTTGCCTAAAAAATGTTAATGTAAATAATTTTTTCACACCACGACTCTGTGCTCCCTCCATGTCAGCCTTTCTCAACCTTTTCAACACAGAGGAACCCTTGAAATAACTTTCTGGTCCCAGGGAGCCCCTGCTAAAAATTACAATATCTACAACTTATGATACATGAGTGTGTTGGTCACTGGGAAGCATGCTCCTTACACTTGTGGTCATTGGGAAGAATGACAGATAGCCAGGGCTTTTGTTCTCAGAAAATATGTGCAGGAACTCCCCCTTTCTATGTCACCCCTGGTCTCCACCCCTACCCACCTCCTGTACCATTCTTTGGTTACACCCCCTACCCAACACCCAGTACTGCCCCTTTTAGAGATTACAGAACCAAATAACAATTGTGATACTAAGTAATTTGTATGGAATTTGTTAATGATAATAAGAAATGCAGTAAAATAGATCCCATGCAGCCAGCAACAATAGATCCCTCCAGCAACAATGGACCACTCACAACAAAATACCCCCTCCCCCAGCAACAAAAGATCCCTGGCAGCGATAATAGATTTCCCTGCAGCCAGCAACAATAGACCCCCCAGCAACAATGGATCACCCGCGACTAAATGCCCCCTCCCCCATAGATCCCTCCCAGCAACAACTGATCCTCAGCAGCATAAGACCCACCTCCAGCAACGGTATATCTCCCACCAGCAACGATGGAGCTCCTTAGCAATAATAGACACCCTCCTGCCCCGTAAAAATAGATCCCCTGCAGTAACAATAATACCCCTTTCACACTGAGGCAGTTTTCAGGCATTTTAGAGCTAGAAATAGCACCTGTAAAGCGCCTGAAAACTGCCTCCCATGCTGCCCGAGTGTGAAAGCCTGAGTGTTTTCACACCCGGACGGTGCGCTTGCGGGACGTTAGAAAAAGCCCTGCAAGCAGCATCTTTGGGATGGTTTGGGAGCGGTGTATGCAGCGATCCCAAAACGCCCCTGCCTATTGCTGTGAATGGGCATCGCTTCCGAAGTGCCTGAAAAGCGCTTTCGAAGCACTGCAACACGTGTGTAAAGGGGTCTTAATCCCCCCAGCAGAGCATCAATAAACCCTGAACCCCTTGCCATTACATACATTCAGTGCTGGAGGTGCTGGAAGTGCCAGAACTGCGTTCCCCCGTGTTCCTGCTGAACAAAAGCCCTGCAGATAGCTAAAAATCAATAGTGTCAGTGGGAAGGTATCTGAACAGCAGGTATTGCTCATTGCTCAAGGAAGCCCAAGGATTCCATGGAACTGTTGTTGAGAAATCAACATTTGTTTTTGAACTAATTCTATCAATGAAATACTTTTTATCTGTTTTGTCTTGATGCTGGTTTTGATCTGTGGTGTATACATATGAGGTCTAGAACTCTTCATGTGACTTTATATATATTTATATATTGTGTGCAGCGTTATCACACCTGTATCACCTGTATGTCTTTATGCTGACAATTCTTCTCCTTTTTTCTTGTTACTTTAGTATATATTTGGATTGTATTGCTATTGTTTTGATACTTTGACCAAACAGTTTGCAAAAGAAAATTGACAGTTTTCCATCAAGGTCGTATTTCATGGAATACATGTTTTGTGTTCATCCCTATTGTGCCTATTTAGCAGTACTGGATACTCAGAAAATAGCACTGAGCAGAAAGACTTGGCATTAAAAAGGTCAGCAGTGATATGACATAGTGTGCGTACTATGGCTCTGTCCTTAATTGACAATCTTGGCTTGGCTCCCATTGACAAGAATGGTGTTCTAGTTCACGCTGATGTCACCGGCTAGTAATTTCATTTGACTCAAAAGGGATCAGTGTTCTTCTCCAAGCCCTCTATAAAGAAAAACATTTGTACAATATAAACAGCGATGCTCACTGATCTGCTGTCACATCTTCTCTTTTCGCAAGGCTAAACAAATAAAGCTTATAGAGCTGCCATTAATGCCTGCTATGACATGGCTCATGTGGCTGGCTGCGGGTGGAGACAGGCGATGAGCAAACAGTTGTTGATAGTCTGTAAATGCTTCTTGGATTTGGAAGGCAATCACAGACTTGTACATTTATTTTAAAGACTACAAAGTATCTATAACCTACACGAAATTTATTTTTTTAGGATTTACAGTCACCTGTTTGAAATTGTTAGGAGGTTAGTTGAGCTGAATATCCAAAATCAATTTAATGGAGAGAAGCGCAACATTTTGTGTTCAGATGACTTTCTATGCAGTAATACCATAGGTCAGGCATCACTAAATGGTGGACCGTGGTTCGGATCAGGACCAAGTCACTGTCCCATCCGGTCCCGCCGTCGCGGACCTAGTTCTGTCCCTTAGCCTCCGCTGCTGTTAGTATCACTACTGTGCCTCTCGCTGTCGATCTGTCCTGCCTCCCGCTCTCTGCCCCGTGTACCTGTCAGGTAGCGGAGTGAAGGGGGAAGAGGACCTTGCTCTGAAGGATGGGGGAGCGGAGGATGCTTGTGAACTTACAAAGAGCTTTACTTTGAGGTGGGGTGATGTAAAGGGGGGAGCATGCTACTGTGTGGAGGGGGAAAAAATGTACTACTGGGGGGTGATGTGAAGGAGCAGAGCATGCTAGTGTGTGTGTGTGTGTGTGTGTGTATGTGTGTGTGTATGTGTATGTGTGTGTGTGTGTGTGTGGCGGGGGGTAATGTAAAGGGGGCAGAAAGGAATACTGGGGGCGTTGATGTAAAGGGTCAGAGATCTCTACTGTGAGGGAGGTGAGAGTGATGTGAAGTGGGATACAGAACACTACAGAGGTCACTGATTTAAGCACAGGGTTGTGATATAAGAGGAGGGGGATGTGATGTGAAGGACCTGAGTCATTGGACAAACATGATTTGGATCTCTGCTGGAAGAAAATTTTACTGATCAGACCTCTGAATTTTAATTCAGTACCCCTGCCATAGGTGAACATTGCAGTAGGCTCTCCTCAGCTTAATATGGCATATAATGGTCTACCCAGGCAGGACATGATGTGATTTTATGAATGGATGATGAACATGATGACTGTTGACATCATAAAAAGGGGAATTTAAAATAAAGTAAACATTTTAATTGAATTGCAGGTCAAACATGAAGGGGCCCCTTTCTCCCCCAGCCTCTTCAGCAAAAAAACAGAGGACTCCTGCCCCTGTTGTATGTATGCAGATTTAGATAAAGACTCAGCATCAAAAATAAGATGGATGAATCATAGTGTTTAATAGATGAGCGCTCCAGATTGGTATAAAAGGAAAGCAGCAAGCAATGCAGTTCAATAAAAATAATAATAGCTAGCTCTACTCCAGTCATCATTAAAAAAAGTATTAACCCCCTTCCCACATAGCAAGGCCCAAATGCCCATTTAGATTAGGGCTTCCTCACTGCCATGCAACCTGTCCCTTGAAGCCTCCACTCTTTGCTGGTCATGCAATTGCGGCCTCTCTACATGACTTGCAGAACCAGCAGTCCTGCACTGTAGGGCCTTAAAGACCTGCCCACATTGTGAGAGAAGAGCAGTGTGCTGACTGAAACAATAAGGTAAGTATTTCTTCTTATTTCTTAAACCCTAGACCAGTATTCCCCATTAGGGCGTTTGGGGGTACGCAAAAAAAAAAGTGAATAATGGCAGAAAAAGCCAGTAGCATACCTGAGAGAGGAGGGGGCCTGCACCAAGTACAACTATTTACAGGATGCCAGCATATAGAAGAGGTACAGGCAGGGCATTTTTTCTCAAACAATAAGTGCTGGAACTTAACCACGGCCCCACAAAACCCCTCCCCCTACACACACCCTCCAAATCCCATCAAATAGTGGGTGTGTTCAGTCAAATTTCACGAAAACAGTAGGAGGGTCTTAAAGGGGCATTAAATACCAGGAATGCATTACATACAGAGTGCAGAGTTGTCACTTACCAGGCTTCTGTGTTTACAAGTGATTGTGGTCAACAGGCACCAAAGGGTCTGAGCCAGAGGTGGTGGAACTGAGTTCCACCAAGTTCCCCCTGAAAAAAAGCCCTGGGTACAGGGGTATAATCCCTAAGTCAGTAAGGGTCGATTGACATCTATGAATTGCAGCAATGCACACATGTTACATGTGTTAATTTTGAATAGCACCCCAAAGCACTAAGGCAACACACATGTAGTGTAACCCAGTGCAACATATGGCAACTCACCATAGTGTGACATGTCTGATAATTGAGATGTATTTGTGCATTTGAAATACATTTGTGCTACATTCCACAGTTTAAATTGGCAGGTTTTTTAACCTGCGTAACAGATAAGTGGGGCTAAATAAAAAAAAAAAAAAAATCATAGGAGCAACTGAAGTTCCTCTTTAAGCTGGCCATACACTGCAGGCTGAGATAAAAAAAAAATTAAGAGATTACTCCATCCACATTATATTGCATGGATGGATAAATCTGCAGTACTGGCTATTAAATTATGACGGCAAGTTGCGGTCAGAATACCCAAAGAGTGGCTGCATCTGTTGGCCTTTTTTTTCCACCCAGCTCCTTCAGATGTCGGGTGGCAGGGTACAGACAGGGCCACCCACAAAGCGAATTTCAAGAGATTTATCAGAAGTGAGATGAAACCTTTACATAGTGAGGGGAATTTACCTCCAAGACAGTTGTCACCTGAACAGGTTTCCACATTGTAAGATTTCACCTCCACTGTTCTGCTGGCACCTCTGACAATTCTGGAATTTTCATTTCTTTATGTCTCAATGACAGTGGTCACTGGTCACCAAGAAAGAGTGAACCTCAGCAGGGAGAAAGACGGCAATAGTTTAAAGTCTAAAGCAGGGTATACATGTTCATTTTTTTTTTTTTTTACTAAAAAAAAACCTGTCAGATCCCCACACCAACACAAGCGATGTAGATGCAGGGATGTCTCCCGCTGTTCTATTGTATTCTGTTAGTGGTGGATTTGTCCCCCCAAGAATACACAGATCATATCTAGACTGCAGGTATTGACTGCAAGCACTGGTAGAATGATGGGTTTCCAGCATGACCGTTCGGCAGAAGCCGGTTGTTAGAACAGACAGCGGTACACGCAGACCAAAATTACGCTGGTTCCTGCTGAACCGGCTGATTTACGGTCCATGTATACCCTGCTTTACTCTTCCCTACTTTATGTAAACAAAAACAAAAAGTTTCATTTTGGCAATACATACACTTAAAATTGAAATAAGAATACTTTTTGTAATTTAACTGCTGCCTCTCAATAAATACTGCACTTTAACTATTATACAATAATATAAGAAAGAAATGATAGAAGACTTTGCTTGATTTTAATATAAAACGTTGGGGTTTCATAATACTAGTTGGTCAGTTCTGAAACCCATAAATATTTCTATGAACAAACCTTCAAGGTTTGTCCCTGCAAATCAGTCACAGCTGACAAATACAATGATGGAAAGCTACTCTTATGCCGCATACACACGATCGGACATTCCGACAACAAAACCGTGGATTTTTTTCCAACGGATGTTGGCTCAAACTTGTCTTGCATACACACGGTCGCACAAATGTTGTCAGAAATTCCGAACGTCAAGAATGCAGTGACGTACAAGACGTACGACGAGCCGAGAAAAATTAAGTTCAATAGCCAGTGCGGCTCTTCTGCTTGATTCCGAGCATGCGTGGAATTTTGTGCGTCGGAATTGGGTACACACGCTTGGAATTTCCAACAACAAATTTTATTGTCGGAAAATTTGAGATCCAGCTCTCAAACATTTGTTGTCGCAAATTCCGACAGCAAATGTCCAATGGAGCCTACACGGTCGGAATTTCCAACATGAAGCTCACATCGAACATTTGTTGTCGGAAATTCCGACCGTGTGTACGCGGCATTACTGTAAAATCCATTATGCAAACCATAAATAAATGACAGTTGTGGATATGAAAATATCGTAAAGGGTCCCTGTCATGAGTGAAGTACAACTCAAATTGGCCTTGCTGTCTCAGGCCTCAGTTCTTAACAGGTCACTAAGGGCTCCTTCACACTGACGTGTCCGTGTACGGAACCTGCTCTGCTCAGCGTGGGATCGCTCCGTCGATCCCCGCTGAGCAGGCAGATGACAGGTCTGTCTCTGCATACTGTGCAGGGACGGACCTGTCAGAGCGCTGCTCTCCCCTATGGGGGATCGGATGAAGACAGACCGTAGAGTCCGTTGTCACCGATCTGATCCGCAGATGGATGGAAAAGTGGGTTTTTTCTCTGTCATGCCCCGTACACACGGTCGGATTTTCCGATGGAAAATGTCCGATCGGAGCGTGTTGTCGGAAATTCCGACCGTGTGTGGGCTCCATTGGACATTTTCCATCGGATTTTCCGACACACAAAGTTGGAGAGCAGGAGATAAAATTTTCCGACAACAAAATCCGTTGTCGGAAATTCCGATCGTGTGTACACAAATCCGACGGACAAAGTGCCACGCATGCCCAGAATAAATAAAGAGATGAAAGCTATTGGCCACTGCCCCGTTTATAGTCCCGACGTACGTGTTTTACGTCACCGCGTTTAGAACGATCGGATTTTCCGACAACTTTGTGTGACCGTGTGTATGCAAGACAAGTTTGAGCCAACATCCGTCGGAAAAAATCCTAGGATTTTGTTGTCGGAATGTCCGAACAAAGTCCGACCGTGTGTACGGGGCATGACACTTTTTCAGATCGGCCATGTCACCGCTCACATCCGACGCTCCATAGAGGTCTATGGAGCGTCCGTTCAGGTCCGCCTAAAAAACTGACAGGCGGACCTGAACGGATCATCTGTGTCAAAGAGGCCTAACCCAGAACTGGTAAGCTGCAAATGAAGTCTGGACTCCTGGTCTGCATGCTTTTTGGGTCAATTAGTCAAAAGCTATTTATAACATAACTGCACCAGCAATTGACACAGCATTTTATACATTAGTCCCGGCCCTTAGGGATCTTACAATTCTTAATCCCACATGCATACATACTGTATACTAGGGCCAGTTTTAGACAGGGGTCAATTAACCGTATATCTTTGGATTGTGGGAGAAAATCCACACAAACAGAAGAACATACAGACTTCATGCAGGTAGCATCCTAGCCAGGAATCAAACCGAGGACCCCAGTGTTGTATAGCAGAAGTGCTAACCAGTAAGCCACTGAAGAAACAGGATGACCATGCTAACCCAGCAGTTAGCATATTCATAAGTAAATCAGTAGTTGCTACTTCTTTTTTTTTCTCATGACAGGTGCACTTTTTTCACATAATACCTTTTGTAACTGTCAAAAGTCATAAACTGTCTCATAAAACATGAGAATATGAAGAGATATGCTGTTAAGCATGCCTGGCAGAGGAGTGAGGTTCTAAAATGTTATATCAAAGACATTTACAATAGGACCTTCATACATTGGACTAGAATTGCTGCATGCTTTTTCCAGGACCATGGACTCAGAAAGCCAGAGATCTCACATTTTCAGAAGGGAGTGAGCAACAAAAGTCTGTATATTTTTCACAGTACAGGTTTCCTTTAAAGAGACCCTGCCAGTTGCCCCCCAAAAATCTAAATGACAGGTCCCTGCAATAAAAGAAGTGTTATTCCCACCTCTCCGTAGGCCTGTGTCTCCTACATTTTCACCATTCCAGAGCTGCAGCCTCCATCAATCTATTCAGCATTGAGAATGTCCAGCATACTTGCGTCCCTGCCGTAGGTTGTGCCCCCCCTCCCCCCAGTTCCCTACATCCCCAGGATTTAAATGCTGAAGTGTGAAATGGAGGCTGCAGCACTGGAATGGTGGAAAGGTACGAGACAAAGGCCTACAGAGAGGCGGGCATAACACTTCTTCTATTGCAGGGGCCTGCCATAGAGTGAAAGTAGAAGATACTGTGTTGCTTTAAACATTCTTATTTGTTGCATGTGGTTACTTTAAAGCAAACCCTATCAAAAGAGATTTCTTACTTCTGGATGAAGTGGGTATGGTTCAAGTATCAAGTGAGTCAATATAGTGATCGGCTAAAAGCTTGGATGAAGGAAGAGCTATTGTTGTCATTGGAATGACCGAGTTCTCCTTATATGCCTGTGGAGAATTCACAACATAGGGCAGGGTAAAGAAATGCTACCTATTACATTTTTCATTGGGATTTATAAAAGACTCACACATAGGTAACAGCTGTACTTTGAGGTTGCCATGTCCATGTGGGGTGGATGGCGGCATTGCAAAACCAGTGGGAGACTGAACATTGCCCACTCACTGTAAAATAGAGAAGTATATTTTGGGTGTACTTACATTATTTATCTGGTGGTATAAGCAGAATGTTTTTTATAAAATCCCCCCACACTGTTTTTTCATTAATTTCTCTTTTGCTTCGGTTCGGCTGGCCAGTCACGCAACACCCTATGAGTTTTCTACCTGGGGCAGCAGTGAGCAGTCCTCAAGGCTGCCGTAATTTATTGTGAATCCAGGTCAATATGGTGACACCCCAAGGGGTTATGCCCATGACAGCCTGGGTTTACATGAAGTGGGTTGAAGGACCGTGACTGTTATTTAACCACGGAGAAGACCGGCAGCTGGAATGGAGATTTTCAGAAGAGAAAAAGTGAATTTTGTAGACAGAACTTCTTTATTATTTTTAAAATGACTAGGCAAGCTATTTAAGAAATAATATAAACTTTAGAATAATATTTGAAGTCATTAGAATATACTTGTTTTTACAAAACTTTGACTGCAACTATTGTTTTTTTAACAGAATACTTGAATCTGATGTTGAACAACCAGGTTTGAAAGAGTCATTTCAAAAAGAAAAATCAGAAGGTTAAGCCATCTGGTTTTTTCAGAAGTCTACCAAGTTACCCCCAACAAGTCTTATGCACACCAGCACTCCTATCAGTTCCTTGTTCTCCTTCACAAGCCCAGCAGTAAAACGGCTGCTGGGCTGGAAGCAAGGAGATGAAGAGGAAAAATGGGCAGAGAAGGCTGTGGATTCTCTGGTGAAGAAGCTGAAGAAAAAGAAGGGTGCCATGGAGGAGCTGGAGAGGGCACTCAGTACACCGGGACAGTCCAGTAAATGTGTCACCATCCCAAGGTCACTGGATGGGAGGCTACAAGTATCACATCGTAAGGGTCTGCCACATGTCATCTATTGTAGGGTCTGGAGGTGGCCAGATCTGCAGTCACATCATGAGTTAAAACCACTTGATTGCTGCGAGTTCCCATTTGGATCAAAGCAGAAAGATGTGTGCATCAATCCTTATCATTACCGCCGGGTAGAAACTCCAGGTAACTATTACTTTATGAACATTCTTCCGCAGCTAGGTTTCAACAACTTTTGTTAGGAGGTCTTAAAGAACCAATGAGATAAAACATATTCTGATAACTGAATTCAGATAATACCAGTGATGATAATATTCAGTATATGATTTGCTTTTGTATTGTACAAGCCTGTATTTATATTTCTAATACATTTATATGAAGGCCAAGCTATCCACCACATGTGGATGAAAGTGACAGTGATGGGTTGGGATGATATATAAAACACTGTCAGAGGGGTCCTTACAACCCTTACCCATTAGTCCTATTATTTCTAGTTGTCCCAACCCTGTAACTGTTTTGCTGGACATCTGCATGTAAATCTGGAGAAAAATATAAATTGAAGTGGTAGTAAACTCTGTTACACCACTTACACCTACAGGAAAGCCTATAATAAGGCTTACCTGTAGGTACTGTGAATACCTCCTAAACTTGCACTGTTTAGGAGATATTCAGAGTGCATGCAGCCCACGACCTCACCAGCGCATTCGCTCAGAAGGTCTGGCATACAATGCCGGACATTCAGAGCCGTGCCTTAAACGCAAATGCACATGAGTGACGTCATCGCGTCTCATATAGCCGGGGGCCGCAAACCCGGAAGGAAGACCCGGGGAAGAGCGAAGCCTTCTTAGTGGTGACAGCGCGGCACTGGAGGGCTTTGTTTTATGGTACGTTTCTCATAATGTGCTAGTATGCAATGCCTTGCAGAGATTTTTTTTTTTTTTTTTAACAGCTGCGGTTAACTACCACTTTAATATGAAATTACCCATTCCAACACTGGACCAATTTTGACACTTCTCACATATGTGTAAAATCTACTTTTTTTGCTAGAAAATTACTTAGAACCCCCAAACATTACATATTAAGAAGAGGCACTAGAAAATAAAATGGTGGGTGCTACAATTTTTTATGTCACACTGTATTTGCACAATTAGTTTTAGTACACACAAAATAAAATAATTTTTTCGTAAAATATAAAAGATGGTATTTGCGCAGTGGTTTTTCATTTTTTTTAAAAAATACATTTTAGTGAATTTTAATGCACAAAAACAGAATATAATTCTCAACTGTTTGGCAAAATATAAAAGATGATGTTACGCCTAGTAAATAAATACCTAAAAAAAATTTAAAATTGCGCAGGGCTTAGTATCGTTTAAAAGAGTATCCAATGAGTTTTCCCAGTATTTTTGGTAGAGTGTTTTGTTAATAGTAGAAATAAAATAGCATTTCACTTTCAGAAAGAGGAATGGGGTATTGGGTAGGTACGAGAATGTCTACTTTGCTGCATTTGAAGGTAATGGTTTGGTGCCAATAGTAGTTAAGAATTTGATGTAACGAAAACCGTTGTGAAGCCAGTGTTTGAGAGTGTGGAGTCCTGTAGATTTTGGGTAGTCCAGCTTGTTCCACAGCCAGAGATAGAGGGGTGCTAAAGGAGAAGTCCAGCCTGAGTTTGTTTGGCTGGGCTTTTTCTATGGGTCACAGGAGTGCAATTCGTTTTGCACTCCTGTGACCCGTTTTCAGCAGAGAGCGGACTGAAGTCCACTCTCTGCTGAAATCACCAATATCAGTCCAGGCACCATGTCATCCCGACTCTGGGAGTCTGGATCCACCAGGTGCCTGGACTGATAGCTGTCTCAGCCCCCCGTTCCCCACCCCTCCACAGCTCAGCGCTCCAATGAGCGTGGAGGAGCAGAGCAGGAGAGCTGCTGATTGGCAGTCACCAGCTTTCTGCTCGGGGAACTGAGGGGACCGAGCCATCAGTGATGTTCGGTGGCTCGGTTCTCAGTGCAGAGACGCCGGGGAACAGATGCAGCATCGGACCGATGCTGCATCCACCAAGATAAGTATAATGGGGGAAAAAAAATTAAAAACCCATACTTCTCTTTTAATGATTTAACATATGAGTGTGAATTTTGTGCCAAGGAGCCAATTAGTATACAAGAGGGAATTTGTGGTTATCACTGGAGGCAAAAGCTCATTGTGAATAAGGAGGACATAAATAAAGCAAGGCACCATATTCTGGTTAAGATCGGTGTCAGTATACACTGAGGTGCCATGAGTCCAGTTCCTTATATATCTGGTAACAGAGGTAATACTGTACACTTCAGGTCTGTAAGGTTAAAGTGATACTAAGGGCATTTTTTTAATTAAAAAGAGATTATACATACCTGCTCTGTGCAATGATATTGCACAGAAAGATCACCCTCCTCCTCTTCTGGCACCCATGTGTGGTTTGAATCTCGGCCGGTTCAGCAGGGACTGGCCAAGATACGATTCATGTATGGGCAGGCTGATTGTACCCAAGTCGATCCTTCGATCAACTTGATTACAACCAGCATGTCAGATTTCTAGCATGTGATTATAGCCAGCGGCTACAGCCACTAGCAATAATCACTGTGTTCTTCCGGAAGGGACAGCACCCCTCCCCCCGCCGGGAGAACACAATAGCGGGAGGGATTCCCCTGTCAATACTGACAGTGTTGATGGGGGAATGATTTTCTTTCCTGCAATCCATGGTTGCAGAAAAAAAAAAAATCATCATTTTAAGCCCTCTATGACTAGAAGGATGTTGTAAAGCGCATAGCCTTATAGTTGCTCTCCTACTGCCCCAAATGAACTTCCAGCACATCTTATAGATTCACTTCAGACTTGAATGTTTAAGATAAATAGGAAGAACCTGCATGGTATAAAAAAAAGTTTTGGGAAAGCTGCCATTTTAATTAAGCTGACCCTACCCATTTAGGAGATGTTAAAATGTGACCAAGTAGTGAGAGTAGTTTTAGGTGAGCAAAACAGAGGGGAGATATTGGTGCTATATAGAATATGTTTTTTTTTAGGGATTGACACCCCAATAGGTGTTGATAGAGATACATACAGGGAGATTTAGGATGTTTGGTAAGGTTAAGTGCCTTTTATTTGTTAAAATTAATAGCGTAACCAGAAATCTGACAAAATGTGGTAATAAGAAACAGTATGTGAGGGAGGCAAGACTCGGGATGGGAGCTGTAGGTTGTCTGCAACAGCAGTAAGTTTAATGGTTTTGTGACTTATAGGTATGACCTGAAAAGTGGTTTGTAATTTTAAGAGTCGGAAAAGGGGGTCCAGTGCAAAGTCAAAGAGCATGGGAGAAAGGGGGCATCCTTATCTGGTGCCTCGAAATATTGGTATGGAATAGGAGAGATATTAGCAGCCCTGTGTGGGGATTATGATAGATGTATTTGCTAAAGGAGGAAAATACACGGACAAGTATTTAATTTTATTCATTTATTTATTTCTAGTCCTTCCACCAGTCCTAGTTCCAAGACACAGCGAGTTTAATCCACAGCTCAGCCTGCTTGCCAAGTTTCGTAACACTTCTCTCAGTAATGACCCACTAATGCCACACAATGCAACCTTCCCCGAGTCCTTCCAGCAACCATCCTGTACTCCATTCTCTACTTCACCCAGCAACATCTACCACCATTCTCCAAACACTATTGGCTACCCTGATTCCCCCAGAAGTTCCTCTGAGCCAGGAAGCCCATATCAAATTACAGGTAAACTATACTGATTACTCCTGTGACAGCTTTTTGTCTTAAATGTAAATGTGTATACTCACAAACAACTTTCTTCCTTATGCCCTCAGATACCCCTCCACCACCATACAACCCACCAGAGATACTTGGAAACCAAAACGGACATTCTGGTGACTCCACTGATTGCCAGTTTATTTTGTCAGCATCAAACAGAGGTATGTATTTGTCTCAATCAATAAATGCCATGTTGGTAGGATATAATATGAAATTGAAAGAACAAATGTGTCTCAAGTCCATTTTACTAAAAAATTCCAGTACTATAGCAGCTGCAGGATATAGCAGATTGGACTAGAAGATTACCTTAAACATGTCCAAATCCTATACAAATTTAGCGTACTACCTAAAGCGGAGTTGCAAGCAACTAAATTAATTTTTTAAATACATAGGTGTAAGCTGCCTTAATTGACAATAAAATTTGTTAAAGTTGTAGCACCCTCTAGCGTGTGCTACTAGACAGTGTAGTGCAGGTAAAAGCATTGTCTGGCTCTAGGACTAAAACTGAGTCAATTAATTGGGTCAGGGTTATTAGAAGCCAGGGCTGGATGACTCATCCTAGCAGTTCTCTGGTGCCTCCCTCTGGTATCTGGAATATTGGAGAATGTTCTAGAACTAGACGGCATTGGTGAGGAGGAAATGCCTTGAATATTTAGAGGCCTTTAGCCAATCCCTAGGTTGGGGGCCTGACAGGGAACTAAAGAGCCTTTAAATAAACATGAGCCATGCCAGCAGGGAGGTCAGGAGGAAGATGGAGAAGTAATGCTGAAGAAGGCTGTCGGTGGCCCTTGAAGGACCCCTTAGGGGGAGGGGGGTGAGCTTCGGACTGGGAACTCAGGAAAGCTGGCCTGGAAGAATCCCACCACAGGAAGCAGTTGGAGGGATTCAGACAGGAGAGGCAGCAGGAAGGAGCAAGCAGAGACAGTGAGTAGATCAGCACTGTACAGGGACGGACAAGGGGAGAGACTGCCAACTGTAGCAGGACTCTCTTAAAGACCGCGGTGTAAGTCTTCATCTAACCTTGCCCTGGGAGATCTCCATGTGTAGTGTGCCAGTCAGGCAGGACTGGGGAAGTGTGCCAGTCAGGGGGACTGGGGAAAGCAAGCAGCCAGGTGGGCTGGTATCTTCTGCAGCAGTAGAACTGGGCTCAGGGAATACAGGAGGGCAGAAGGTGAAGCTGTTCACTCCACATTGTGCTACTTTATCTACAAAGGGACAGGATGTTCCTTGCCTGTAATGGGCTATTGCTGAATTAACTAATAAGACTGTTAATTCCCCTGGAGTGAATCAGCCGGAGTTGTGCATAGGAACCAAGTGTGTGCAGGTGGAGGGGAGAAGAAGGCCTTTGTAAATAGGGAGGAAGTTGTCTCTTTTTGTTCGTTGTTCTGGACATTTTCAAGTTGGGCATCCCATAATTTCCTACCCCATCCAAGTCATGAACACCTAATAAAACAACAAAAACAAGCCAAGAACTGTTTTCTGTGTTTGAGTGCATGAAGGAAATGCTGTGTGCCTGGCTGTGCAGTAGTGGGGAACTCTTACTCAGCAGCACTCACGACGGGTGTGCAACATAATCTTGTGATCTACCCCTCATGCACCCCTGACAGACAATATAGCAAAGTTAGTGACTCCACTGCAGTTAAAGTGACTCGCTAAAATTTGTGGTTCCTCCCTCCAACCTCTATTCCACTACGTTGTGTTGTAGTGACAAACAGATTGGCTGGAGGAATCACTGAGCCAAGGATAGAAAAAGGAGATTGACATCCCTGGAAATGTTGATTTCTGAAGACTCTTTAGGCAGCAACTTCTCTTCAATAAAGTGACATTTGGTGGCAGTGGCAACAAGAAATATTAGCAGTTACTGTGTTCTTTGCAGAACACTCTCGTGTACAGTTTTGTTCCAACTGCAGTGGAGAAAGTGGGGCCACCAACCTAGCTATGTCACTTTAACTGCAGAGTTGCTTTAAGCAACCGGGTGCTCCGAATGCACATTAGGACTGCCCCAGCCGGCTGGGAGTTCTCCAGGAAGCAACCAGCACCCCCCGGACCTCGTACTGTATACACCAGCGGCTTTACGTGGTTGAGCACCAGACTCCTTAACGCTGGATATCGTTTTTAACATGTTGAAGATAATTCCACTTTTTTTTTTACATTAAAACTGTGATCATACTACTCAACGCTACTCGTATAGCAAGACTGCTCGTATATCAAGTTAAAATGTTTTGAAAAATGTTGCTCGTCTTGCAAAACACTCGTAGACAACGTTACTCGCACTCCAAGGTTTTACTGTATGTTAAAGATCTTTGTATTATCTTAGTACCAATATTAATTTGTCAGAATACATTTATTCTGCTTTTTCACAGATTTCCGCCCAGTTTGTTACGAGGAACCATTACACTGGTGTTCGGTTGCTTATTATGAACTGAACAATCGGGTGGGAGAAACATTTCAGGCATCGTCTCGCAGTATTCTCATTGACGGTTTCACGGATCCCACCAACAACAAGAACAGATTCTGCTTAGGCCTCCTCTCTAATGTCAATCGTAACTCCACTATTGAAAACACCCGTCGGCACATTGGGAAAGGTAAATTAATACAATTCCTTCATCAACGGTTCATTCTAGAATGTTTTTCTAATGCGTAAACTTCAAACGGCAAGTCTATTAGTATCAAACTAATCTGCAGTTGAATGGAGGAGAGAATGGATACACAAGCAATATTCATCAATCTAAGGGCTCATTTACATGGACACTGTACAAGGCAGTAACATCTTCCTGGCATTTAGAAACTCTTAAAGTGCTGGGAGGTAGATGTCGGCATTCCGATCATGTGACTGCTGTAATCGGCTGTCACATGATCGGAAAGCTCCCAATTGCAAGTAGGCATCAGGAACTTTGTGGTACCCACCGATCTCTGTGCTGGGAGCGCACAGAAATGTTTACATTTGTTATACATATACAGTATCTCACAAAAGTGAGTACACCCCTCACATTTTTGTAAATATTTGATTACATCTTTTCATGTGACAACACTGAAGAAATGACACTTTGCTACAGTGTAAAGTAGTGAGTGTACAGCTTGTATAACAGTGTAAATTTGCTGTCCCCTCAAAATAACTCAAAACACAGCCATTAATGTCTAAACCGCTGGCAACAAAATTGAGTACACCCCTAAATGTCCAAATTAGGCTCAAAGTGTCAATATTTTGTGTGGCCGCCATTATTTTCCAGCACTGCCTTAACCCTCTTGGGCATGGAGTTCACCAGAGCTTCACAGGTTGCCACTGGAGTCCTCTTCCACTCCTCCTCGACAACATCACGGAGCTGGTGGATGTTAGAGACCTTGCGCTCCTCCACCTTCTGTTTGAGGATGCCCCACAGATGATCAATAGGGTTTAGGTCTGGAGACATGCTTGGCCAGTCCATTATCTTTACCCTCAGCTTTTTTAGCAAGACAGTGGTCATCTTGGAGGTGTGTTTGGGGTTTTTATGTTGGAATACTGCCCTGCGGCCCAGTCTCCAAAGGGAGGTGATCATGCTCTGCTTCAGTATGTTACAGTGCATGTTGGCATTCATGGTTCCCTCAATGAAGTGTAGCTCCCCAGTGCCGGCAGCCCTCATGCAGCCCCAGACCATGACACTCCCACCACCATGCTTCACTGTAGGCAAGACACACTTGTCTTTGTACTCCTCACCTGGTTGTCGCCACACACGCTTGACACCATCTGAACCAAATAAGTTTATCTTTTTCTCATCAGACCACAGGACATGGTTCCAGTAATCCATGTCCTTAATATAAACAGAAAATACCGCGCTGTGATAGGATAACCAATATAAAATGTTTTGACCAAAAAAACGAAAAAATACACCTAAAAAAGCTGCTGCTATAAGTGAGATACACACCTGTTCAGATAAATAATAATAAATAACAGCGCTAAATAAACTAAAAAATAGATATCAATATTACTGTATGTTAAAAAACAATAACATTGTATATAACATAATTAGTACATAAATGTGATAACCTAGCCCAAAAACCCCATTAACGTGAGTTTTAAATATAGAAACAACAACTCTAAAAGTGAGCATTAATCAAGTCCATCTAAATGCAGGTGAAAAAAAGTCCAAAAATTTAAAACATATTCTTCTTAGTGATGTTGATAAATAGCTAATTGGTTCCTCCACCGCACCACTGTGGTAACACCAGTATAATAATGTGCTTACCACAAGGCAAGCTTAAATAAGCTTGTGACCTTAACCCGGTCGGGCCTTTAACCAGAGGGGATGATTGGAAGGCGATAATCCACCAAACCACCTAGAAAGATCAGCCGCAGCAAGGAACCCTTCATGTGCACCTCCAAGGCACCGGAACAGTTAACACTCAGGGATTCCCCAAAAGAAAAGAGGGAATCGACATAGTGTAATCCTTTTTGCTCTCCTACACAGAAGTTGTCTGAGTATCCCAGTGTAATCCTTTTTGCTCTCCTACACAGAAGTTGTCTGAGTATCCCAGGCTCTTGGCCTGGGATACTCAGACAACTTCTGTGTAGGAGAGCAAAAAGGATTACACTATGTCAATTCCCTCCTTTCTTTTGGGGAACCCCCGAGTGTTAACTGTTCCGGTGCCTTGGAGGTGCACATGAAGGGTTCCTTGCTGCGGCTGATCTTTCTAGGTGGTTTGGTGGATTATCGCCTTCCAATCATCCCCTCTGGTTAAAGGCCCCGACCGGGTTAAGGTCACAAGCTTATTTAAGCTTGCCTTGTGGTAAGCACATTATTATACTGGTGTTACCACAGTGGTGCGGTGGAGGAACCAATTAGCTATTTATCAACATCACTAAGAAGAATATGTTTTAAATTTTTGGACTTTTTTTCACCTGCATTTAGATGGACTTGATTAATGCTCACTTTTAGAGTTGTCGTTTCTATATTTAAAACTCACGTTAATGGGGTTTTTGGGTTAGTTTATCACATTTATGTACTAATTATGTTATATACAATGTTATTGTTTTTTAACATACAGTAATATTGATATCTATTTTTTAGTTTATTTAGCGCTGTTATTTATTACTATTTAATCCATGTCCTTAGTCTGCTTGTCTTCAGCAAACTGTTTGCGGGTTTACTTGTGCATCATCTTTAGAAGAGGCTTCCTTCTGGGATGACAGCCATGCAGACCAATTTGATGCAGTGCGTGGCATATGGTCTGAGCACTGACAGGCTGACCCCCCACCCCTTCAACCTCTGCAGCAATGCTGGCAGCACTCATACATCTTTTTCCCAAAGACAACCTCTGGATTTGACGCTGAGAACGCGCACTCAACTTCTTTGGTTGACCATGGTGAGGCCTTTGCTGAGAGGAACCTGTCCTGTTAAACCGCTGAATGGTCTTGGCCACCGTGCTGCAGCTCAGTTTCAGGGTCTTGGCAATCTAATAGCCTAGGACATCTTTATGTAGAGCAACAATTATTTTTTTCAGATCCTTAGAGAGTTCTTTGTCATAAGGTGCCATATTGAACTTACAGTAACCAGTATGAGAGAGTGAGAGCGATAACGCAAAACTTAACCCACCTGCTCCCCATTCACACCTGAGACCTTGTAACACTAACAAGTCACATGACACCGGGGAGGGAAAATGGCTAATTGGGCCCAATTTGGACATTTTCACTTAGGGGTGTAGTCATTTCCGTTGCCAGCGGTTTAGACACTAATAGCTGTGTGTTGAGTTATTTTGAGGGGACAGCACATTTACACTGTTATACAAGCTGTACACTCACTAATTTACATTGTAGCAAAGTGTCATTTCTTCAGTGTTGTCACATGAAAAGATAGAATAAAATATTTACAAAAATGTGAGGGGTGTACTCACTTTTGTGAGATACTGTATGTGGCCTCTTGGTGTTGAAGCCTACCCACCGAGAGGCTGCATATATGCGTATGGCTGGCGGGAAGAGGTTAAAGTGTATCCAAACCCACACAAGAACCAAAATGTAATATATTGAAGTGCTTAGATGTGGTGGCAAAATTTGTTTCTTTTTTTAATTAGGTTTCCGTTATTTTCATCTGGTGATCCTGCTAATAACACTTCCTGTCCTAGGGTGACATTGCTCACTGTATCTGTGGAGGAGTGGTTTTGTCAACCTAGGACAGGACTTTAGAACTGCTTCCCATCTCATTATCCTCATAACATTGGGTGAGGGGTCTGTAATCCTGAGCGATAGCTGGGAATAGTGTGAGACTGGGTAGACATGGTCCAAATATTGGCCGGTTAAGCAGGAACTGGCCAACTTTCAGTCCACGTGTACCACTGACTGTTCAACAGAAGCTTGCTTCTGTCGAACAGCCCTGCTGGAAAACCAGCATTTGATCAGCTCTTTTAGCCAATGGCTGCAGCACTGATCACTGTATTCTGGCAGGGCGGAGTCCCCCCTGTCAGAATACGACTCAGCAGGAGAATAAACGATGTGTGATGCAGGGATCTGTCAGGAAATGTTGCTCAATCATGTGTTTTTATTGCCCCCCAAACTGCAAATGTAAACGAGCATGGGATGTAGGGTAGTTCTACGTATGCATCGCTGGGTGGACAATATTTCTGTGCTGAGCACACTCACTGCACACTCCCACCACAGAGACCAAGCTGTGACATCAGTGAAACCAGAGGTGCTGAAGCATTTTCCCAGAAAGTCTGAGGAGAGGTCCACAGAAAAAAGCCCAGTAAATGCCAAGTGCCCCAATATGCAGTAATATTATGGTAGCTTTAATGAGCAGATTTCGTAAAAATAGTCCACTTACAAGGAAGAAGACACTCCAGAAACCACTAGTGCTGCTTGTGATGTCATGGTATGAATACAATATCCAAACTTGTGGCCAATTAAAGTAGAATATTATGTGGAACGTCAGAATGAGAGAGGTGGCTGCCACTGTAAGCCGGTTTAAAACATGTGCACTGACAGCGCCGCAAGTGGCTTCAATCCGCTTCTCTTAGATCTCCCGCTTGCCCAGTCGCACCGGTTTCAGGATGGGCGGCACCTGAAATGACGGATGATGTCACCAGGGGGTCCTGCTCTGGCCCATCTTCTTCTCTTCTCCGGCAGTAATGTGTTTTTGTCAGTGGGTGCCTGTCCTGCCTACGTTCTCCCACAAAAGTGCTGCTCGAAGGAGGTGAGAGTAGAATCCTCCCTCCAGCAGCTGTTGCAGTTCCCGCAGCATCGCTTCTGTCATTTAGGTAGATGGAGCATGGAGGACTGACATTCTCCCAGTGCCCCTTCCTCCGCAGGATGACACTGTGCCCAGGGCAGATTCCCCTCCTGGCCTCCTCCCCTTGTCCCAGTCCTCGTTGTCACCCTAGGACAGAAAGTGTTACTGGCAGGATGGCCAGGTGTAAATAAAGGAAAAGAAGCCTGAAAAAAGAAAACAAATGCAGACACCACAGCGAAGGATTGGTAAAGTGCAATTTTTTTCTTTGGTTTAGATACAGTTTAACCAATCAAAACAGATGCAAAGGACCAGATACCCATCTTATGTCATGTTACCAGTGTTTACAAAGTATCATGTTAAGACAGTGCTTTAAAGTGTTACTAAACCCAGGACCCTGCATTCACTATATCTGAACTCCCACAGTACACAGAACATGGAAATGCAATTATTTTAGTAAATATAAACTGCTAAATACCTTTTCTCATCAGCAGTATATACCCTGTTTCCCCGAAAATAAGACCTAGCGTGATTGACGGTGATGGCTGCAATATAAGCCCTACCCCCCAAATAATCCCCTACCCTGTTTCCCGGAAAATAGGCCCTACCCTGAAAATAAGACCTACAAGGACTTTAACTAGGGCCATCACCAATAATCACGCTAGGTCTTATTTTCGGGGAAACAGGGTAGCAGTCTTGTGACTTTTATCAGTGTCTGGTTAAAGCTTGTAGGAGGAGTTTTGTCCTAAGAGGCTGCAGTGCCCCTGACCCTTTGTCTGGACAGTGCCGATTGGCTCTGTGCTGATCACATGCACACTCCCAAGAAAAGAAAAAAACTCTGTAGCAATACACACCAAACTGAGCATGTGCATCTTGCCCCCAAGGCTCTGTTATATCAGGAGATGGTTTGGGGACTGTGGAAGAAGGGGAAGATCAAAGAAGACAGGATCAAACAGCTTTTTTGCACAATGCAGAGGATTAACCCCTTAGGTTCCACAGTGAGAATAACAAGCATGTTTTACTGCACATACAGACTGATTTTACTGTTGTGGGTTTAGTAACACTTTAAGACCAGAGCTTGGTACCCATACACAGCAGATGGCATGCTGGCTGGCTATTGGCAAGAGGAACTAGATGGAATATTTATTGAACAAACCTGCTAGTTCTCTTTTCTTGGAAATGTTTGCAAAGAATTTATGACACTGTAAAGCTGGTACTATGTGTTATTTTTTTAATAGAGGAAAGCTGGATGGTAAATGTTTATCAAGAGGGTTTTATTTGCTGTATTTTGTCAGTTTTTTTTTTTTTGCTTTTTCAGTACAAAATCTATTTTTAAAGATATTATTCTGTACACAACTTTGACTTCACAACTTCCCATGTCAAACTTTTATAAACTGGGAGGACTGTGAGTCTGCAGACAGAAATGCAAGGCTACACACCACTTTCAACCACATGTTAAAAAACTTTATTAAAAGATACGTATGGCCAAAGCTCTTTTGGCCATGCTTCTTTTGTGGGTCACAGGAGTGCTCTCCTGTGACCCAGAATTAGCTGACAGCGGGCCAAAACCTAACGTCACTGAGCCACTCCAGGCCCCAGAGGGATCCCGATCATATTGTCGGGATCCACCCAAGTGCCTGATTGACAGCTTGCTTAGCCTCTCACCATAGTTCTAAATGCAAGAACCAGCCTTCTGCCCCTCCCTAGCTTGGCACTCCAGTGAGTGCTGGAGGGGCAGAGCAGAGGGAGGTGACTTACAGGCACCACTCTCTGCTCAGAGCAGAACAAGAACTGAGCAGTCAACGATCATGTGATCACTCAGTTCTCAGGCTTAGAGCTAGTGGGGGGCAGCTGCAGCATTAAACCGATGCTGCAGCATGGAGCTGTGTATAAATGTTTTTTTTTGTTTTATTTTTTTGATTCCCATACTTCTTTTTTAAACAGTTCACAGAAACACATCTGCACTGATGCATTTTGCCCCCTATTGGGGCTTGGATGTAGAGTTAGAAAAAATGGGGTAGGAAAGGGATATTTATAGACATATAATGATCACGTGATTACTGGTCTTAAACCCCAATATAAACATCTAAAGGAATACAGACCCTGCAGTTTTTCTCATTAGAGCCCTGCAAGTGCAGCAGCTGATTGATAATCATGAAACCACTCCCATTAAATTCACTTTGCCACATGGACACAGACAAACACACAGGGATTTCTTCACAATAACAAAAGGTAGGAATCTGCATCAAAGTTTGTTAAAATCCTTGTAATGTACATATATCACACAGAGGAGAATGTTTTTTCTCAACAAAAGTGGAGTTACGGTTTCAATTTAGCACCACTTTGCTATACTCTTACCTTTTTTTTTAATCAGCATGGTGTGTGCTAAACATAATGGGCAAGAAGTAGAAAGCCAATTCTGGTAAACATCCAAAAGTGAGTAGAATATTGAATGGAGAGGGCGTGGCTTAATTTTTTTTTTTTTTTTTTTTTTATGGGGATTTCAGATCACAGAAGAGGTTGCTTATACCGAAATAACTGAAAGGAAGTGTTACATTTGCTATATTTTAGTAGAGGGGTTGCAGGTGAAGTAAAACATTCCTCTAAAACAACATTCTGTTATTGCACCCAGGAGTTCATCTGTATTATGTCGGTGGTGAGGTATATGCAGAGTGCGTCAGTGACAGCAGTATTTTTGTACAAAGTCGCAACTGTAACTACCAGCATGGCTTCCACCCAGCAACCGTGTGCAAGATCCCAAGTGGCTGCAGCCTGAAGATATTCAATAACCAGCTGTTTGCCCAGCTTCTGTCACAGTCCGTTAACCAAGGGTTCGAGGTGGTGTACGAACTGACCAAAATGTGCACGATCCGGATGAGTTTTGTAAAAGTAAGCACTATTTATTTTTGAATGCAGCCATGACTTACTGTATACAAATAGTCATCCCAATCCTTATATTAAACCTCCCTATAACCTACCATAAATTCCCACTAACACTAGCCCTTCTCCTACTCCAGGGCTCGCTAAACTTTTTAGACCGAGGGTCACATTGTATATTTTACAAATATTTGTGGGCTGAAAAAAAAATCTGTTATATAAATGAACAAATTTAAATTTAAAGGCTAGTTTCACCTTTTTTTCCTAAATTCCAGCTCCCTTGTGTACCAATATACCATGAATGTACTTCTGTCTAATGTACTTCTGTTGTATTTTCTATGTAAGCTTTCTATGTATTTTGGAACAAGGCCTTACCTCAGCCTCCAGCTTGTTCCATTCAAAAGTTCATGACTTCCTGGTATGTAGATTTAGGACATGAAAACTGATAAGACACAGGAAACACAGTGCCTTGAAAAAATATTAATATCCCTTGAAATTTCCCACATTTTGTCATGTTACAACCAAAACGTAAATGTATTTTATTGGGATTTTATGTGATAGACCAACACAAAGTGGCATGTAACTGTGAAGTGGAAGGAAAATGATAAATGGTTTTCAATACTTTGTAAAACCACCTTTCGCTGCAATTACAGATGCAAGTCTTTTTGGGGATGTCTCTACCAGCTTTGCACATCTAGAGAGTCAAATTTTTGCCCATTCTTCTGTGCAAAAAAGCTCAAGCTCTGTCAGATTGGTTGGAGAGCGTCTGTGAATAGCAATTTTCAAGTCTTGCCACAGATTTTCATTTCGATTTAGATCTAGACTTTGACTGGGCCATTCTAACACATTAATATGCTTTGATCTAAACCATTACATTGTAGCTCTGGCTTTATGTTTAGGGTCGTTGTCCTGATGGAAGGTGAACAACCGCCCCAGTCTCAAGTCTTTTGCAGACTCTAATGCAGCGTAAACACGGTCGGACTTTTCGACCGGACTTGTTCGACGGACCAAATCCGGTGGACAATCCGATCGTGTGTGGGCTTCACCGGACCTTCAGCGGACTTTTCCAGTCCCAAATCTGACGGACTTTAGATTTGGAACATGCTTCAAATCTTTACGTCGTAACTCCGCCGGACCCAGAAATCAGCTCGTCTGTATGGTAGTCTGACGGACAAAAACCGACGCTAGGGCAGCTATTGGCTACTGGCTATCAACTTTCTTATTTTAGTCCAGTGTACGTCATCACGTACGAATCCTTCGGACTTTGGTGTGATCGTGTGTAGGCAAGTCCGTTCCTTAAAAAGTCAGTCGGAAGTCCGTCAAAAGTCAGTCGAAAGTCCGCTGGAAAGTCTGTCGGACAAGTCCGGTCGAAAAGTCCGACCGCGTGTACGCGGCCTAACAGGTTTTCTTTAAAGATTGCCCTGTATTTGGCTCCATCCATCTTCCCATCAACTCTGACCAGCTTCCATGTCCCTGCTGAAGAAAAGCATCCCTACAACATGATCCTGCCACCACCATGTTTCAAGGTGGGGATGGTGTGTTCAGGGTGATGTGCAGTGTAGTTTTCTGCCACACATAGTGATTTGCTTCTAGGCCAAAAAGTTTTTGCTCTCATCTGCCCAGAGCACCTTCTTCCACGTGATGCTGTGTCCCCTACATGGCTTCTTGCAAACTGCAATTAGGACTTATGGCTTTCTTTCAACAATGTCTTTCTTCTTGCCACTCTTCCATAAAGGCCAGATTTATGGAGTGCACGACTAATAGTTGTCCTGTGGAAAGATCCTACTACCTGAGCTGTGGATCTCTGCAGCTCCTCCAGAGTTACCATGGGCCTCTTGGCTGCCTCTATGATTAATGCTCTCCATGCCCAGCCTGTCAGTTTAGGTGGACGGTCATGTCTTGGTAGGTTTGCAGTTGTGTCATACTCTTTTCATTTTCGAATGATGGATTGAACAGTGCTCCGTGAGATGTTCAAAGCTTAGGATATTTTTTTTATAACCTAACCCTGCTTTAAACTTCTCCACAACTTTATCCCTGACCTGTCTGGTGTGTTCCTTGGCCTTCAAGAGGCTGTTTGTTCACTACGGTTCTCTAACAAACCTCTGAGGGCTTCACAGAACAGCTGTATTTATACTGAGATTAAATTACACACAGGTGGACTCTATTTACTAATTAGGTGACTTCTGAAGGCAATTGGTGCCACTAGATTTTATTTAGAGCCCTTTCACACTGGAGCACTTTGCAGGCGCTACAGCGCTAAAAATAGCACCTGCAAAGCGCCCTGAAAGAGCCGGTCCTCACACTCCAATGTGAAAGCCCTGAGGGCTTTCACACTGGATCGGTGCGCTGGCAGGATGGTAAAAAAAGTCCTGCTAGCAGAATCTTTGGAGCGGTGAAGGAGTGGTGTATACATCGCTCCTGCCCATTGAAATCAATGGGGCAGCGCGGCTATACCGCTGGCATAGCGCTGCTGCAGCAGCGCTTTGCGGTGGTTTTAACCCTTTCTCGGCCGCTAGCAGGGGGTAAAACCGCTCCGCTAGCGGCCGAATACTGCCGCTAAAACGACGGTAAAGCGTGCTAAAAATAGCGCTGTTTTACCGCCGGCGCCCGCACCGCCAGAGTGTGAAAGGGCTCTTAGGGATATCAGAGTAAAGGGGGCTAAATACAAATGCACACCCCAATTTACAGATAATGATTTGTAAAAACAATTGAAAAACATTTATAATTTTCCTTCCACTTCACAATTATGTGCCATTTGTGTTGGTCTATCAAATAAAATCCCAATAAAATACATTTATGTTTTTGGTTGTAACATGACAAAATGTGGAAAATTTCAAGGGGTATGAATACTTTTTCAAAGCATTGTATTTCACCATCTGACCTGATTAGCCTACACTCTGCACCTGTCCTCCCCCTCCAGGAGATGGCTTCCACCCACCTCTGTACTGACATGCAGGCAGTAGTATTGAAAACAAAAGTTTGTCCCTGGAAGTCTGAAAAGCTCACCATACACTATATAATCTGTACAATCTCCTTTAAATCTATCAGCAACTATGAAGTACAAGGGCCTGCCTGATTGGATACAGAGTGATTTGATAGATAGGTGTGTCCTCCTATTACAGTATATAGTTTTGGTAAATCTAAAGGATATTATACAGATTGCATATTGTATGATCAGCTTTATACACCTAAAATTAACTAGTTATGCTTTCAAACACACATTTTGCCACATGAAAAAGTGAGCCTCAAATGCAGCAAAACGTGCAGTAAAAATGTGCAAACCGCAACATGCCAAAGTGTCCCATAATCACACACATAGGTTGGACTTGATGGACTTGTGTCTTTTTTCAACCTCACCTACTATGTAACTATGTAACTATGTCCCATGAGCTACTTTGCTGCGTGTAGGGCTGTGGGAGGCAGCCCCATGGAAAGCAATGGGAGGTTTCTGACTCCGGCAGCTAATCACAGCCACAAAGCTTTCTGTGTGCCTCAGCCCCCCTAATACTCACCTGAGCCCCATCTCTATCCAGCGATGTCCACGATTGAATCAGCCGTCCAGGACCCTCCCTCCTGATTGGCTGAAACACAGCTGTGGCGCCATTGGCTCCCGGTACTGTCAATCAAACTCAGTTAGCCAATCAGGAGAGAGAGGGGGCGGGGCCAAACTGTGGTTCCGTGTATGAATGGATGCACGGAGCTGCAGCTTGACTCGGGTGCCCCCATAGCAAGCTGCTTGCTGTGGTGGCACTCGACAGGAGGGAGGGGCCAGGAGCAGCGAAGAGGGACCCAAGAAGAGGAGGATCTGGGCTGCCTTGTGCAAATCTACTGCACAGCACAGGTAACTATAACATGTTTGTTATTTTAAAAGAAAAAAAAAAACAAGACTTTACAATCACTTTAATGTTCTACATGCACTATGTTGAACCACTCACCTGTGGAATGACCAGCCAAATAATCTCTGGAGTGCAAAATCTCAGTGCTTCTTTGCACAGTGGCTTTCATAAAATGAAGCACATCAGCACCTTTTACATATATTCATGGAAAGTTTCTTTATTATATTCAAAGGTAAAAGCACCAGCAATCTTGCAATCAAGACACATGCTGGTATACAATTCATAGCTGTCAGCTGATACCAAACTCAATCTTCAGCACCTACTCCAAGCAGGTCTTGTATCCACACTGCATTTGGCTTGTCAGCTCCTGCAGGTTATTGAGTTGGAAACCACCCAGTAATGCCATGTGACTTTACAGGTCTTTCTCACAGCTGCCATGATAATTGTATTCCGACACTTTATAGACTGACCGCTGAACATGCGCTTCTGGCTACAGTGTGTCCCGTCATTAAAATGGAACTAAAGGTAACTAATAAAAACCTATGAACAGGCAGACGCTCTATTGCAGAAGAGACATGCTACAGTGCATCTGGAAAGTATTCACAGCGCTTCACTTTTTCCACATTTTGTTATGCTACAGCCTTATTCCAAAATGGATTAAATTCATTATTTTCCTCAAAATTATACAAACAATATCCCATAATAACAATGTAAAAGAAGTTTGTTTGAAGTCTTTGCAAATTTATTAAAAAATAAAAAAGGAAACAAATCACATGTACATAAGTATTCACAGCCAAGCAATAATCTCCTGCGCTCCAGTGCTTTGCTAGACACAGATGGTGTGGTCCATTCTTGAATATAAGGCAAATTCTATGGTCTTGCAGCCCTCTTCAGAACAATGGTGTTCGTACAACTAAAGAACAAATGAAAAGAGAAGAGGGCGCACCGACCTAGTGCATTACCAATAAAAGGATTTATTAAAGGTATAAAAACAAAGGTACTACTCACAAGCGAGCGTAAAAAACAGGCTTTTCTTAACAGCGGCAGCTACATCCCTTGGTGCCTGATGACAAGAGGTAGATGATGGCACCCCAAACGGCTGACGCGTTTCAGGGGTGCACCCCTTTCCTCAGAGCCTAGGCGGTCAGGAAAGGGGTGCGCCCCGGAAATGCGTCAGCCGTTCAGCCGTTTGTGGTGCCATCATCTACCTCTTGTCATCAGGCACCAATGTAGCTGCTACTGTTAAGAAAAGCCTGTTCTTTAAGCTCGCTTGTGAGTAGTACATAAGTATTCACAGCCTTTGCTCAATACTTTGTTGAAGCACCTTTGGCACCAATTACAGCCTCAAGTCTTTTTGAGTATGATGCTACAAGGTTTGCACACCTATTTTTGGGCAGTTTCTTCCATTCTTTTTTGCAGGACCTCTCAAGCTCCATCAGGTTGGATGGGGACTGTCGGTGCACAGCCATTTTCAGATCTCTCCAGAGATGTTCAATCGGGTTCAAGTCTGGGCTCCGGCTGGGCCACTCAAGGACATTCACAGAGTTGTCCCATAGACAATCCTTTGTTATCTTGGCTGTGTGCTTAGGGTCGTTGTCCTGTTGGAAGATAAACTTTTGCCCCAGTCTGAGGTCCAGAGAGCTCTGAAGCAGGTTTTCATCAAGGATGTCTCTGTACATTGCTGCATTCCTCTTTCCCTCGATCCTGACTAGTCTCCCAGTTCCTGTCATTGAAAAACATCCCCACAGCATGATGCTGCCACCACCATGCTTCATTGTAGGGATGGTATTGGCCAGGTGATGAGCGGCGCCTGGTGTCCTCCAGACATTACACTTGCCATTCAGGCCAAAGAGTTGAATTTTTGTTTTAGCAGACCAGAATTTTGTTTCTCATGGTCTGAGAGTCCTTCAGGTGCCTTTTGGCAAACTCAAGGCGGGCGGTCATGTGCCTTTTACTGAGGAGTGGCTTCCGTCTGGCCAGTCTACCATACAGGTCTGATTGGTGGAGTGCTGAAGAGATGGTTGTTCTGGAAGATTCTCCTTTCTTCATAGAGAAACACTGGAGCTCTGTCAGAATGACCATCGGGTTCTTGGCCCTTCTTCCCCGATCGCTCAGTTTGGCCAGGTGGCCCGCTCTAGGAAGAGTCCTGGTGGTTTAAAACTTCTTTTATTTACGAATGATGGAGGCCAATGTGCTCATTGGGACCTTCAATGCTGCAGAAATTTTTCTGTACCCTTCCCCAGTCCTGTCCTGTCTTGGAGGTCTGCAAACAATTCCTTGGACTTCATGGCTTGGTTTGTGCTCTGACATGCACTGTTAACTGTGGGACCTTATATAGACAGGTGTGTGCCTTTCCAAATTATGTCCAATCAAATGAATTTACCACAGGTCGACTTCAATCAATTTGTAGAATCACCTCAAGGATGATCTGTGGAAAGAGGATTCACCGGAGCTCAATTTTGAATGTCATGGTAAAGGCTGTGAATACTTATGTACACGGATTTTTTCATTTTTTATTTTTAATAAGTTTCCAAAGATTTCAAACAAGCTTTCACGTTGTCATTATGGGGTATTTTTTTTAGAATTTTGAGGAAAATAATGAATTTAATCCAATTTGGAATAAGGCTGTAACATAACAAATTGTGGAAAAAGTGAAGTGCTGTGAATACTTTCCGGATGCACTGTATGTCTCTTCTGCAATCACAGACACTTACCTGCCTGCTCACAATCTTGTATCAAATGCACAGTGGGCTGCACATGTGCAGCTCACTGTGCATTCCCCGCGGACCCCTGTGCACATGGATGATGTCATTTCACCACTGGCCTATCAGAGAAGATGACAACGGCCAGTGAGGTGTTAAACCGCTGCATCGCTGGAACGAGGAGATGAGTATTTCCTTCAGTTTAGTTCCACCTTAAAATATAAAATAATATGGATAAAACCATGGATGTTATTGAACAGTTTGCTGTGAAACAAATTAGTTATCCAAAAATACTAATATTGTAATCGCTATGTAATGGTAGACATACCCCTTATAAATCAGCCCATGCAATCATAATAAATACATTTCAATTTTACATATCCCACCTCCCTATATAAAAACTAAGTATATGAAATCTCATATGTGTTTAACATATTAATATAATTCCAAAAGTCATTTTTAATTTTTAAATCTGCTTGACAACCCCATGTATAACAATCTACTATTGCATGAGTCCAGACAAAAAGGGGTAGATTTACTAAAACTGCAAAGTGCAAAATCTGGTGAAGCTCTGCATAGAACCCAATCAGCTTCCAGATTTTTTTTCAAAGCTTAACCACTTGCTGACCGCCTTCCACATATATACTGCGGCAAGGCAGCTTGGATACGCAAACCGGTCTGTGTATGTGGTACAGCGGGCGTGTGCACGTCGACAGGGGTCCAGTGGACTCGATGTTCGCCGGCCACCCGCGGGCAAGAGGCAGAACGGGGATCTGCCAGTGTAAACAAAGCAGATCCCGTTCTTACAGATGAGTACAGTGAGATCGGCTGTTCCTAGTGATCAGGAACAGTGATCTCTCTGCACTTCCAGTCAGTTAACTCCCCCCCTAGTTAGAAAGCACCTCCCTAGGACACACTTAACCCCTTGATCACCCCCTAGTGTTAACCCCTTCCCTGCCAGTGTCATTTATACAGTGAACAGTGGATATTTTTAGCTCTGATCAGCCTCAATGTCGCAGTCCCGCTAAAAATCGCTGATCACCGCCATTACTAGTAAAAAAATAACAATAATAATAAAAATGCCATAAATCTATCCCATAGTTTGTAGACGCTATAACTATTGTGCAAACCAATCAATATACGCTTATTGCAATTTTTTACCAAAAATATGTAGAAGAATAAATATTGGCTTAAACTGATGAAGAAATTCTTTTTTCTTTTTTTTTTTTTTTTTTTTAACAGATATGTATTATAGCAAAAAGTAAAAAATATTGTTTATTTTTGTTCAAAATTGTTGTTCCTGTTTTGTTTATAGCACAAAAAATAAAAACCGCAGAGGTGAACAAATACCACCAAAAGAAAGCTCTATTTGTGGGAAAAAAGGACATCAATTTTATTTAGGCACAGCGTCACACGACCGCGCAATTGTCAGTTAAAGTAACGCAGTGCCGTATCGCAAAAAATGGCCGGGTCATTAAGGGGGTAAATCCTTCTGGGGCTGAAGTGGTTAAAGTAGATCTTCACTGCATCTGAGCATCACAAACCAAAAACACAATTTAAATCATATTTATTATTCAAACCAAATTCACCCATCCATCCACGTATCCATGTTTTATTTGAGAAATCACTTTGAAAAAAAAACATCCCCCCTAGCATTTCTGGCCAAGGCCATCTTGAGTAAGGGCAAATGATTCATGTAGCATTTACTTCCTGGAATCCACCTTCCCTTAGGTCAGGCATGTATGCAGGAGAGTGTGCTTAGCTGAGAAATCCTTTTCTCCTCTTCTGATGACTCCTGGGATGTATTACATCAGTTGCCTAGGCAAGAGACCAGGAAGTAACTGAAGAAATGTAAACAAAGTTGAAAACAGGGGGCATGGCTTGAGCTCAGTGGAAGATGGCCTCTTAGTCTGTGAGCTCCCACCGACAGAGGAAACAAGCTGACTCCTAAGGGGGTGCATTGCCCATTTAACCAACCAGTAAACATGGGGACATCCTCCCGCAACTCCTCCGCCTCGTGATCCCGTTCTCCACACGATTTGAACGGCCAATTGACTCAGAACATTCCAGAAATAGAATAGAAGAAAAGCTCTGCTAGACTGCAAACGATTAGGGATTTCCTCACGATGTATAGCCCCAAACCACTGTCCAATTCTCAAGCAAAAGCTCTGGATAACCTCCTCTCTTCTGAGGAAGTTGACACAGTACTCAAGCAGCTGAAAGCCGGAAAGAGCCCGGGCCCAGACGGTCTGACGGCAGGCTATTATAAAACCTTTCAAGATACGCTCAAACCTTTCTAAAAGCATTCAACTCCCTTTCACCTGATAGTCCTCCACCCCGAGATCTCCTAACAGCACATATAACAGTAATTACAAAAACAAACAAAGACCCCTCCCTAGTCACTAACTATCGACCAATTTCCCTACTAAATGTGGACCTCAAAATTTATGACAACCGTCCCTTATCTCTATTGCCTAAACTTATCTTGCTAGATCAAGTGGGCTTTATACCAGGCAGAGAGGCGAGAGACAACACTATAAAGACCATTAATATCCACCACTGGCTGACATCTAAAAACCGACGAGGATTTTTTTTATCCCTGGATGCAGAGAAGGCATTTGATAGAGTGGCCTGGGACTATATGTTGGAAGTCCTCAGAGATATAGGCATAGGTGACCGTATGCTTCAATTAATTTTGGCCCTCTATTCCTCCCCAACCGCTAAGGTCTAAGTCAATGGCCACCTATCGAATGCCTTCTCGATATCAAATGGTACGCAACAGGGCTGCCCTCTCTCCCAATGAATATTCGTCCTTACCTTGGAACCACTACTTCAATGTCTTAGGTCAAACCCAGATATTAAAGGTGTCTCAATTTCCGAGAATACCTATAAATTAGTCGTTTTCGCAGACAACATCCTTTTATTCCTAACAGAGCCACATATTACGCTTACCAACTTACTCAAAGACTTTGTCACATTTAACACCCTCACTAACCTACAAATAAACTTCTCAAAGTCGGAAGCTCTGAATATATCCCTACAGAAAGAGACAATTGCACATTGCCAAGAGAACTTCCCATTCCGAGGGGTCACAACTCGATCACCTATCTCGGGATCCAATTACCCTCTAAAATCTCTGATCTGTATTCTAAAAACTACCTCCCAATCCTCCATAACATTGAAAATGAAATTTGAAATCATGGTCTGGGGGCCTTTTTTCATGGTTTGCAGAGTGTCGATAATCAAAATAAACATCCTCCCAAGAATACTTTACATAATGCAAACGGAACTCATAAAACTACCACTGCCCCTTTTTGCTTCCTATAGGAGAGTCTGCACAGAATTTGTTTGGGGTAAATGTCACCCTAGATTAAGCCACGAGAGGTTAACTCTACCCAAGTCAAAAGGAGGTATAGGCTTCCCAGATATTGCCAAATAAAGCATGGATAACAACCGAAGATGTGTTCTCCCCCATACCACTACGACAATTGCCATGGACCGCCTCAATACACATACCGCCAGATTGCAAACAACACCCTTTAATCAGCAATACGCTACTGATTTTGAAAACAGTTTGCCGTAAGTTCAAAATGTCCTCATCACCAGGTCCCTTAACAGCCATCTGTAATAATCCGGAATTTTCACCAGGTCTAACAGACTCCTTTCTTTCAGAACTCCCGCCCCACACAACCAAGCAAATCACTTTTTCTCAGGGACCACCTTCCTAACCCTACCCGCACTATCAGCACAGATACGCTTCCTCCTCACTGGCTGTTATTAACAGCGGCAGTAGCCAATGGCTCCCTCTTCTGTGTCTGAGCCAATGAGGAGGGAAAGAGCTGGGAGAGCAGCTGCTCTTGTGCACATCGCTGTATCAAGATGGGGCTCAGGTAAGTATTGAAGGAGTGGGGGTATGCACACAGAAGCTTTTTTACCTTGATGCAGAGAATACATAAAGGAAAAAAAAATCTTCAGCTTTTAGAACCACTTTAAATGTGCAGAAAATACTTGTGAGCTGTTGTGTGGTGTGACCGCACACTGCCATGTGCTGCTATGTGCTGTAGTGCATTGCTAAAACACATTGCAGTTGTAAAAACATTTTATTAACTATGCAATTAATAGGCAAAATAAGAAAACTAAAAAAAAAGTTTTTTTCTACTTTTACCAGTAGATAGTTTGGGGATGGCACCTTCCCGTTCCAACATGACTGCACACCAGTGCACAAAACAAGGTCCATAAAGACACGGATGAGCGAGTTTGGGGTGGAGGAACTTGACTGGCCTGCACAGAATCCTGACCTCAATCCAATAGCACACCTTTGGGATGAATTAGAGTGGAGACTGTGAGCCAGGCCTTCTCGTCCAACATCAGTGCCCAACCTCACAAATGCGCTTCTAGAAGAATGGTCAAACATTCCCATAGACACACTCCTAAACCCTGTGGACAGATTTCCCAGAAGAGTTGAAGCTGTTATAGCTGTAAAGGGTGGGCCAACTCAATATGAAACCCTACGGACTAAGACTGGGATGCCATTAAAGTTCATGTGCGTGTAAAGGCAGGCAATAAAGTGTATTTTCAGTATATATGCTATTGATGACTCAATAGCAGAAATGTCAAATATTACTGTGGTTCATAAGGGGTTTACAGATGCAAGAGCTGAACTGATTGAAATTGTGCTTTTTGTTTTATTTTTCAGGGTTGGGGAGCGGAATATCACCGTCAAGACGTCACCAGCACTCCATGTTGGATTGAGATCCATCTTCACGGTCCTCTACAATGGCTGGACAAGGTTCTGACCCAGATGGGCTCCCCACACAATCCCATCTCTTCTGTATCATAATACAAATCTCCGGAGTGCTATTGCAGGCAGTGGCTTAAAGATGATCTTTTTTTCTTTCTTTTTAATAACTTAGTGATTAGTACTGTAAATACCTAAATTTCAGTTTATGTCCCGTGGCTTTTCTGTGTAACATAGAGAAAACTGTGCTAAAAAATTCACGTTCTGTGTTTTTGATATTCTAAACCATATTTCTATGGAGATAGCACTTCACTGATATGCAGCAGATTTAAAAAAAAAAAAAGAAAAAAAAAGCTTCAATTTATTTGAAACTACTTTGGTTCTTTGATGTAAAATTATTCAGTTTTGATGCACTTAAACACGGTACACCACATAAAGATTTTATGTTGTTTTCTTATTTTTTTATATAAATTTTCTTTATTGATTATTTCACACAGATATGGTTTAAATAAGATTTTTTATATGTTTATTTTATATTTAATTAGAAAAAAAAACATTTAAAAAATGTATTTGTTTTATCTTGCAAAATGTTTAATTTTTCAGCAATTACATTTTTTATTAGGTTTTCCACTCCAAAAGGCTAAGTTTACCCCAAAAATATAAAATTTCATTCAAAGCTTGGTAAAACAAGCGGGAAAGAGAGAGATTAGTGCAAGCTCTTAAAGCCCTTTGGAAGTCATATTTTTTTTATTATTATTAAAATTTAAAAAAAGGGTATAGGAGTGAACATCTCAGCACAGGACAGAGAACTTTAGATCTCAGCAGAGAGGAACCCAGAATTTTAGTGCCCTACAATTTAGCTGCAGGAATCAAAGTAGAATTCAAGCTATACCTAACTAATCTTAAGAATTCCCCTCCCCCCTCTTAAGACCTGTGCTGGCTAACCTGTGTAAGAAAGATGTATATACTTATCTTTTTTCAGGCTGCTCTGGTCCGGCCACGATATCCAGCTCCCCTTTGTTAGGCAGCGATGGTTGCAGGGGAGAGGAGGGAGTGCCAACAACGGATGGGCCATAGTAAGCCTATGGGTGAAGTCACTGCTTCCCAGGCATTTCAACCGTTGTCAATCGCTAAAGTTAAAATTTGTCACTCCTAAGCCACATCCGTATAAATCGTTTGAACAAGAAAAAGGAAAGACCACTACTTCGGACTTTGAAGGCAGATTGGACCAACGGTGTTAGTTAAAAATTCACATATTTTATTTATACATAAAGGTAAAAAAAAAACTTATATACATAAACAGGTACATAGACATATAGCTAAAAAGGCATAAATACACAAAAATTGCCAGTATGTACAATTGACCACAGAAAGGGTCACATATACCCAAATGACATTTAATAGTGTAACTTGACAAATGAAAAGAACCATATGTAGCAGACTGCATAAAGAACAATATTATTATTTCAGGTACTTATATAGCGCCGTCAATTTATGCAGCGCTTTACATATACATTGTACATTCACATCATTCCCTACCCTCAAGGATCTTACAATCTAAGGTCCCTAACTCATGTTCATATACTAGGGCCAACTTAGACAGAAGCCAATTAACCTACCAGCATGTCTTTGGAGTGTGGGAGGAAACCGGAGTACCCGGAGGAAACCCACTCAGGCACAGGGAGAACATGCAAACTCCAGGCAGGTAGTGTTGTTGTTGGGATTCAAACCAGCGACCCTTCTTACTGCTAGGCAAGAGTGCTACCCACTACACCACTGTGCCGCCCAACAATATCAACAGAATAGCTGCACAAACAATAGCACCAGATCATACTGGCAGGATCTCTATTGCCTGATTTTAACACAGGGATTAGATAAAGAATACATTCCAAGCAGTTCCATCGCACATATCCCCGGGAAAGCCAGAGCCAGAGCCTGCTCCTGCAACCATATGGTGACCCAGGGAGTCATGGTTTCCCCTAGAGCAACCCTCTGATTAAATCAGACAACTTGGGACTTAAATTGCTCGGCTATCCTTGTTGCTCCGGTCTCCGCCCAGGGAGATTTTCTATGCAGGCATTTCACACACCCAGGCTAGTGAGACCTGTTTCTATACACCCCTTATGTGTGTCCTGAGGAAGCGAACCATTGAAACGCGTAGACGCACAGGGGCTATTGCATTTGTGATGTTACACTGTTGAACGCCATTTGGATATATGTGACCCTTTCTGTAGTCAATTGTACATACTGAAGGTTTTTCGTCTGATTGTGTGTATATATATGCTTTTTTAACTATAAACTGTATATGTATACAGTAATACCTCAGATTGCAAGTAACGCGGTTTACTAGTGTTTCGCAATACGAGCTATAATTTTTTTAAAATCCTGACTCAGTTTGCGAGCCTTGTCTCGCAAGACGAGCAGGATTCAAGCCAATGGGGTGTGCGGTACCATATTTGGCCAGAGGTGCGGGGGGTGCCGGTGACACTCTGAGCCGCTCAGAGACACTCGGAAACACTCCATTCCCGAGTGTCTCCAAGTGGCTCTCGGGTGTTTCCGAGTGTCTCTGGCGCCACCCCACCTCTGGCCACATGTAGTACTGCATACAATAGTAGTCACTGTGGAAGAATTATCTGAGTTTTCATTGACTCCTATGGGGAAACTCACTTTGATATACGAGTGCTTTGGATTACAAGCATTCTTCTGGAACAAATTATGCTCGTGATCCAAGGTACTACCGTATATGTCTTTTTTACCTTTATATATAAATAAAATATGTGATTTTTTAACTAACATCGTTGGTCCAATCTGCCTTCAAAGTCCGACTTAGTGGTCTTTCCTTTTTCATGTTCAAATGTTGTCAATGGCTCTCTCCTCTCCCCTGCAGTCAGAAATGGCTGACACAGGGAGACCATGTGACTGGACCAAAGTGGCCTGCAAATAGGCAAGATCTTTCTTACACAGGTCAGTCAGAATAGGTGTTAGGCGGGGGGAGGGGACATTTGTAATATTAGTTAGGTATATCCTGGAATTCTACTTTAGGTTATTGTTAAGTTAAAGATCGAAGCTTGTGTAGATAGGAAAGTGCTTTATGCTTTCAGGTGCTTTCAGAATGTGTCTCAGACACTTCACAGGTGCTTGTGACTCAAACTACTTGTACATTCCCTTTGGGATAAAAGCCGTTCTGATGCCAACAAAAACGTGTCCGCAAACCCTAAGGGTCCTTTCACACTGGGGATTCAATCAGGTCCACCTGTCAGTTTTTTAGGGGGACCTGATCGGATGGTCTATGTATTCCTATGGACCAGTGGGTGTAAACAGACTTGTGTCCGTTTACACCCACCTACATCCGGGTCCGATCAGGACCGCTAAAAAAATAAATAAATGGGAGCTGCGTTCTCTTTCATTTGGGCGCAACAGATCGGCGCCCATAGAGCAGAGTGGGGTCTGTCTGTGTTTGCTCTGCAGAAACGAAGTGGCTCGGACCTGTTATCCGCCCGTCTGCTTTGATCAGCAGGGGATCTGCGAGCAAAACACAAACCGCCCGTGTGAAAGGGCCCTATGTATCCGTTCTTAACATACTGCACATGAAAGTACATGCGTAGTACCATGCATCTGCATGCATCTTTATGTGCATTGTGTTGCACTAATGTGCTTTGTGATGTGAACGAGGCACATAGAAAGCCATTGTTTTCTATGTGTCATTGCAGTGACCAGTGTAGAAAAATGCAGGTCACTGGACATGGTGGGATTGAGCCCTTAGGCCCCATTCACACCTGAGCGTTTTGTAGCTTGAAACCTGAAGCTACAAAACACTGGAGGGGAAAGAATCAATTATTCTCTATAGAGATGGTTCACATCACCACTCCAAAACGCCTGCAGCTCAAACAAGTTCTGGAGCTTCTTTTTAGGCAGATTACAGGCGTTTTTCTTCTTTTTTCTTTGGTGACCATTTGACCTGTACAAAAACGCTTAAAAATCGTAGCAAAATTGCAGTAAAAATGCACGACTTTCTGCCTGAAAACAAAACGCTCAGGTGTGAATGCAGCCTAGGGGCTACACGTGCATTTTCAGTGCATTTTTATATGCAGTATGGTGTAAAAGGACCATTAAGCTCAGGTTTAGAAGTAAAAAGACCCTATCTCCAAATTAAAACATTAGAGTTAAAAAAATGCAAAAATGTATATTTTAAAAGTATACTTACATTGTATTTACTTTTCATAAATGAGTTCTTTTTGACTGGCCATGTGTCTCCAAACTTGCTAGGGAATTGACATTCCAGTAAGTGACAGTTCCTTAGCATAGCTCTATCCCCCTTCTTGTACGTCATAGCCCTCTTCTCATCTGGGAGTGTCTATATGCTGCCTGTGCTGGCACAGCTACCATGCCTTCCTTCTGCTCCCTACATAAACCTTTAAGTAGCTGTCAGGGGAGGAGCGAAGAGGATTGAGTAACAGCTCTGAGTCAGGTGGGGCTGCTGACGTCACATCTAACATAGCAGTACCCGGCAACAGTCTCAGGGTTTTTGGATATTCAAATAAGGAAGGGAAATAACATGCCTAAAATATAATAAATGCTGATATATACAGTATATATTCCTATGGGAATATTATTGTTAAAATGAATGATCTGGGGACAAGGTCAGTTTAAATTTTAAGGCTTTGGTAGTTAAAGTGATACTAAAGGTAAACTTAAAAAAAAATAATAACCAACATGTTATACCTGCTCTATGCATTGGTTTTGCTCAGAGCAGCCCTGATCCTTCTCTGCCAATGCTCCTGGTTCCTAATCTCTGCTGAGTGCCCCCATAAGCAAACCACATGCTATGGGGGCACTTCCGAGCCCCGCTCCCCACTTCCTCCTCATTGGCTGTGATTGACAGCAGCAGCAGCCAATGGCAGAGAGCTGGGAGAGCAGCTTCTCCCGTGCACATTGCTGGATCGACATCAGGCTCAGGTAAGTATCGGGGGGGGGGGAGCTTCACACTGAAACTATAACTAAGGACAACATTTTTTCTTTAGTTTTGGTTCGAATGGAGAGGAGTTAGAACACCTGTCTGGTTTTTATTGCTGTCTGTGCCCCAATTAGGGAGATTCACCCTCTCTATTTGTCCTGTTTACTATTACAGTGAAAGTAAAAGTTAAAGAAAACCACAAATTTTAGGTTGTCCCCAAAACATTTAATGGAGGGGAAATCTTCCAATGGGGGCACTAGTTCTGATGGCCTGGGGTCCCCAAGAGATTCCCTTAATTTGCAGGGATTTTCTTTCAATTTATGTTTTGGCTATGGGATGGGAAGTGAGGTTCTAACCCTCCCTTACTCTATCGAAAATGAAAAAAAGTTTCACCTTTAGTGCCTATACTTTAAAGAATAAGTTCACCGTTGGAAACATGTTACATATTCCACCCGTTTCTAGGGTGGAACATGTAACATGTTCCCAGTGCTGCAGACACTGTGCAACCCCCCCTCCCTGTGACAGCAGTATGGGGAGAAGTTCGCCATACTAGCTGTCACTTTTTGAAATGAACTTTTTGAAATTGGGCTCTGCCCACACGGCCGCATCATTCATTCACATAGCTCTGTGTGTAAATTAATTACAAGCCCCAACATCCCTTGTGCTGTCAGCTTGCAGTTCTCAATGGAGCGCTGTGGTAGTTCATTGATTCTTCCAATCAGATTGTATCTGCCTGCCTGTATGGGATGTACAGTATGGGCACACAGATACTCTGACAGATCTGCAGGAGACCTGCATGGCACCCGCGATCTGTTGATAGCTGGTCCAATGCTTTACAGCAGTGGTCTCCAAACTGCGGCCTGGGGGCCAGATGTGACCCTTTGCTTGCTTTTATCTCGTCCTTGGGGCAATACTTAATCCACTGATATCTACAATGAGGAATAATTCCACCCGCTGACACTGATGATGGGGCACAATTCCTCTCAATGACACCAACGATGGGACACAATTCCTCCTAATGACATGACACAATTACTCCCAATGACACCAACGATGGGGCACAATGCCTCCCGATGACACCAATGATGGGGCACAATTACTCCCACTGAAACAGACAATAGTGCATTATTTTTTCCCCACCGATGTCGGGACCTTTTTTACTACCACTGACCATTGTCCGGACCTCGTAAAGTCTAAAGGAAAGTAAAGTGGCCCATTGTTTAGAAAGTTTGGAGACCCCTACGTTACGGGCTCAAAAAAAAAAAATGCAGATTTTTTTACCTGCAAAAACATGTGCATTTATTATTTTTTTCTAAAAAGTGAACTCATTCTTTAAGATACAAAACCCTTCAGCCTGTAGAATCACTTTAAAGTGTCAGACAAAGTACCATTACCTACCACGCCTAATCTTTCTGATCAAAACTTTCCAACTTTACCCTCCTCTAAAAACATACTTACCTGATTATTGCACCTATGGCCTCCTGTATTGTTTATATCCTTTAGCTGTAATCTTCTTTACTGAGTGTTGCGATTGTGTCCTGAGTTCCCATAGACATCTATAAGGTCATCTGAATCTGCAAGGGAAGCTCTCATATTTCTATTCTGACAGGTTCTTTTTATATTTTAGGGTTTGTATGTGTATGGAGGTTAGGTTTTATGGTCAGCTGAAGGGTTAGGGCTCAGGGCATATGGGACATGTTTTTTTTAATTTGTTTTCAGGGCTGAGTTGAGAACTTACGGAGCAAGGTTCTTGCCACCGGAGACCAGCATACTGACCCTAGTGAGACACTAGTTATATTTTGCTTCAAAGTATGTTCATTTTTATTTGCTGATGATGTAGGTTAAAAACATAATGATCACATCAGACCATCCCTTTGTAAGGCTAGGATTGCTCAATTAGAATATTCTTAGGACGTGTGATAATAGTAATGTCCTAGTACTAGAGAGAATAGTTACTGCACTAAAAAATACACAGATTCTGAGAAAACAGTAACAGTAATTTGACGTTGAGATGTGTTTAAGTAGAAACAGAGATTTAGTAATAAATTTGTTCTTTTGGATAAAAAGTAATTTAGAAATCTTTATTCATTGTTGTATGCACTGTACCAATAAATGAAGTATTGAAAAGACTGGGTCAGTTCTTTGTATGGGCAACGTTTTGATCACTATAGGTAATCAGGGCAGTTTCTTTGACTATTATAAGAGGAGATATTTATATATTTTTTAGTATATTTTATATTTTATTTCATAATATATTTCAGGGTTGACTTGCAAAAGGGAAATTGACTGTTCATGCAAGGGAAGTTACATTTTGCGGGGAAATTTGCTTCAGAACTTAGTGAATGTAGTGAAATTTCACTTTGTAAAGAATACCCAATCATATGCAAAGAAAAAAAAAGAAATTTTTGCTTGCACATGATTGGATTGTAAAAGTCAGCAGAGCTTCACTTCATTCACTAGGCCAGTGATGGCGAACCTTGGCACCCCTGATGTTTTGGAACTACATTTCCCATGATGCTCATGTACTCTGCAGTGTAGTTGAGCATCATGAGAAATGTAGTTCCAAAACATCTGGGGTGCCAAGGTTCGCCATCACTGCACTAGGCTTTGGGGCAGCAGGGTTGATTTACTAAAACTGGAGAGTGCAAAATCCGGTACAGCTGGGCATGGTAGCTTTGACTAAAAAAACCTGGAAGCTGATTGGTTTCCATGCAGAGCTGCACTAGATTATGCTTTCTCCAGTTTTAGTAAATTGCCCCTATACTCTCTTGCAAAGTGAACAATTTGTCTTTAGTAAATCACCCCCTTTGTCTAGCTCCCCAGAAGGAGCAATGGATTTCTAGCCCATGATGACAATGCATCTTTCTATCTTGGCTGCCCACTGAAAGAAACAACATCCAAGCATGGGGCAAATATGTTCTCACATCCCAGAATGCAGTCATTTTCCCTAGAACCTACCTACTGGCACAGTGCGGTGGGAGTTATACCTAACCCAAGTCAAATAAGAACTTGTTAAAAGTCTGTACTTGAGGGCTGAAGCAGCAAATCAGAAGCAGCCTGGCTCCATAACATGCCTAATATCTGCTGCATTATTACTAATTCTTCCGTTGAATTGTCACAGGTTAACATTGTAGCACACATAAAATCAAAAATTGGGCTCATGCAGTCTTTTCAGGTTTCCAGTCTGCTTAGTGATAATTGTGCAAAATAGGTTTGTTGCTTTGGAAATTTCTTCAGCTGACAGTAAAATCTTTAACAAGTCAAAACATTCCACGCTGACTAAAGTTTACTATCGCAGCATGCAAAATTTGATTATCTCCTGTGGACAATACATACTTCAACAGCATTTACAACCAAAGGGGAACAGAAAATGAGTGATTTTCAGTGGCGCTGCAACTTTAATGCGCCTTGTGTAAAGTTCCAAAAACCCTATCCATTGATTTGACCTACAAATACTTTGGCAACTGCAGTTGAATTTAGCTTTGTCACCTTCTGCCTCTTCCTTTGGCCCATGAGGCCACCCATCATACATGTAAGCCGATAGGGAGGCACAGTAAGTGGGGCAAAGTGAAGTTTTAGTTTGTAAAGTTGCAATTTGCATATCACATCACCCAAGTTTGGAGCTCAAGGAACAGGTATCAAAGTATGTAAACACTCTTGAAGGCACCTCTAGCTTACCATCACTGATACTCTAGTTTGTACACTGGTCTCCAAACTGTAGCCCAAGGGCCAGATGCAGCCCTTTGTTTGCCTGTTTTATGGCGCTTGGAGCATTATTCCTCCCACTGATACAAGACACTGATCTGCCAACTGACATCAACATTGGGGCACCGTTTCTCCCTACTGACACCAACAATGGGGCACTATTCCTCCCAATGATACCAAATGTGTTTACTCTCACTGATGCCAAGAAAATTTCCAATCCCACTGGCCACAGTCTGACCCCCCTGAAGTCTGAAGGACAATAAACTGGACTTTCTTGGACGCCCTGAAGCCTCCTTCACAACAATTAATCATATCTACTTGAAGTTCTTGATGATCCGATAAATGGTTGATTTAGGCACAATATTAGTAGCAGCAATATCCTTGTCCCTTTTTGTGCAAAGCAATGATGACTGCACGTGTTTCCTTGCAGGAAGAACAATGATTTCAAGCACCACCTCCCTTTTAAAGCTTCCTGTCTATTATTCTAACTCAATCAGCATTACAGAGTGATTTCCAGCCTTGTCCTCAACATCTTTGTTAACGAGAGAATCACTGACATGATGTCAGCTGGTCCTTTTGTGGCAGGACTGAAATGCAGTGGAAATGTTTTTTTGGGGGATTAAGTTCATTTTAATAGCAAAGAGGGACTTTGCAATTAATTGTAATTCATCTGATCTCTCTTCATAACATTCTGGAGTATATGCAAATTGCCATCATAAAAACGGATGCAGTAGAGTTTGTGAAAATGAATATTTGTGTAATTCTCAAAACTTTTGGCCAGAGCTGAATGTGCTTCCATTGCCAACCTCTCCTCCTGCAAATGCATTTTGCCTGGCTGTTATATTGATGCTTTGGCTTCAAAACACTTGTTAACCTGGAACAAGCATAGAGATAAGGAATTCTGACTTTTCATGGATTTCATTTGGTTTATGCTTGTTCCATGTCTGTTACATTAAAATAAACATAGACCAAACCTTCATACCTACATATAAACCCCTCCAATTGACTGAGATCATGTGTTTCCAGTGGAAGGTACTTTTGATTCTATAGCATACAAAATCATTGTGTTTTCCTAACCTTGTTGCAACAGTATAGGAAAGGTCCTTTTCTGTTCCAGGATGACAGTACCACTGTACTAAAAAGATTTATATAAATGGTTGTGGAAGGGAATCAGAGTTATTACCCATGAGTCATCAACCCAAAACGAGAAACAAAGAACAAAGTAACAAAACCGGGTGGTCTAGGATGACTCATTGGTAAGGAAACAACTGCAATTACTAAAATAATCATTTATTAACATACATAGCATAAATATCTTCCAATGAGTAAGTGTAAAAAACAGAAAGAAAAACAATACATATATACAAAATTTTAGAATTACAACAAAGTCTTACAAGAAAGATGTCATATATTAATACAGAGTCCCGAAGAAGCGGCTTGTGACCACGAAACGCGTTGACTATGTAATATGTGACAGTTGGACACTGATAAGAAACCTTCCTTATTGTATGATATATGATGAACTTACTCTTTGGAAGATTTTTATGCTGTTTAATAAATGATGATTTTAGTATTTGTGATTGTTTCATTACCAATGAGTCATCCTAGACCACCCGGTTTTGTTACTTTGTTCTTTGCCACTGTGCTAAGAAGGCAGTTCCATAAAAACATAATATAAAATACCTTTTTTACTTCTTTTTATGGGCTACCTGATCTTAGTCCAAGACCACCTCTAGGTAACACTTTTATTGCTAACAACAACATACAAAAATCAGAATTCAGTTGCGGATGCACAATGTAAACAAGCCTTTTAGTGTGGTCTTTGTCATGTATTAACCACCTTGCGCTCGCGCTATAGCCGAAAGACGGCTACAGCGCGGTGCTCAATTGCCGGGAGGGCGTCCCTGGTTGACCCCCTGTTTATATCCCCCTGCGCGGCGGGGGAAATCTGTGTTGGCCGTGTCCCTTGGACACAGCCAATTGCAGATCGTGCTACATGGCCAAACACAGCGGCCATTTAGCACTCGATTGGAGTGTCCAATGAGAGATGATCTCATATGTAAACATATGAGATCATCTCTCATTGCCGGCTCTCCCTCCTCACACAGAGGCAGCGTGTGAGGAGGGAGAGCTTCCGTGCTGCAGCGGGAGTGAAAAAAATCAGTTACACTAACACAACACAGTGCCATCTGTCCCCAGTGCCACCTAACAGTGCCATCTGTCCCCATCGCCATATGCCCCCAGTGCCATCTGTACCCAGTGCCACCTATCAGTGCCACCTGCCTCCAGTGCCATCTGCCCCCAGTGCCACCTGTCAGTGTCACATGTGATCAGTGCCACGTATCAGTGCCATCTGTCATCAGTGCCACCTGTCAGTGTCACGTGCCATCTGTTATCAGTGTCACATGTCATCAGTGCCACGTATCAGTGCCATCTGTCATCAGTGCCACGTATTAGTGCCATATGTCATCAGTGCCACATATTAGTGCCATCTGTCATCAGTGCCACGTATTAGTGCCATCTGTCATCAGTGACACATATTAGTGCCATCTGTCATCAGTGCCACGTATTAGTGCCATCTGTCATCAGTGCCATGTGTATCAGTGCCACATATTAGTGCCATCTGTCATCAGTGCCACATATTAGTGCCATCTGTCATCAGTGCCACATATTAGTGCCATCTGTCATCAGTGTCACGTATTAGTGCCATCTGTCATCAGTGCCACGTATTAGTGCCATCTGTCATCAGTGCCACATATTAGTGCCATCTGTCATCAGTGCCACGTATTAGTGCCATCTGTCATCAGTGCCACGTATTAGTGCCATCTGTCATCAGTGCCACGTATTAGTGCCATCTGTCATCAGTGTCACGTGCCATCAGTGCCACCTGCCTCCAGTGAGCCCGCCTCACTTGTCCAACATCAGTAACTCACCATACAAAATTGCTGTTTTGGTCGAACAGGCACAAATTCTCACAGGCACAGTGGGGTTGAATTATAAAGGCGCATAGACTTCACTCTGGATGAAGGAGCACAGGGGGCACCTTTCGACAACCGCATTGTCAGTTGGGGGTGACAACCTTTGCGGCTGTCAGCTTGTAGTTCTCAATGCACTACCACGGCGCTGTTGAGCACTGTGATAGTGTATTAAGTGTAAATGCCTGATACACATTATGATCTGCTGAACGTGGATGCAATGTGTTACAGGTCCATTACAAAAAAATAAATGTATATATTTTTTTACCTGCAAAAAAATGTGCATTTATTATTATTTTTTGTAAACGTGAAATTATCCTTTAACTCTCCTGGGGGTATTCCCGAGTGTGGCTCGGGGTGAATTTTCATTACCAAAAGCAGTAACCCCAAGCCACACTCCGGATTGCATTGCAGGATCCAGGTACAGCAAACTTACCTTGTCCCCTGGATCCTGTGATGTCTCTCCGCTGTGTGTGCGAGCCGTTTCCTCCGCTCCATTCATCACGGAGCCGGGCTCCGTTCCCTGCGAGCGTTGCGACACACGGGGGTGGAGCCCGGCGCCAAATTTAAAAAGTGAAAAACACATAACACATACAGTACACTGTCATCTTACAGATTACATTACTGTATCAAATCATTTCACATCCCTTTTGCCCCTAATGCTTTGTCCAGTGCCCTGCATGCAGTTTTATATTATATATACTGTTCTTTCTGCCTGGAAAATTGAGATTGTCCATAGCAACCAAAAATTGTCCCTTTACGTCAAAAGTGGCTTTAGACCAGCTAGAAAACAGCGATAATAAATTAGAATCACTTGCAGAATTGAGCGATAGTGATTTGTGGGGAGATCCGTCATCAAACACTGAAAGTAATGACAGCGACAATTCTGCAACTGAGAAAATTTCAGTGTTTTTGATTTGATTACATTATTGAATAATTTTTATTATTATTATTATATTATTATTTGTTATAATTATTTATAGTTATTTCATATATTATAATTTATGATTTTGTGTTTCAAAATTTATCATACCTGGGATGTCTACTAGACTTTTGTTTGGACAGATTGAAGTGAGTTATTACTAAGAATTACAGGCCTACAATATAAAACGCCAAATTTCCATGTAAAACAATGTACCGCTTTGCGCATCAAAAATCTGACATAATCATACTGCCAGGGAGGTTAAGGATGCATATTACCATATTTGAGTCTTTCAAGTAGGGAGGCATTTGTTTAAAAAGTAACTCCACTTTTGTTGAGAAATAAACATTCCCCTCTGGGTGATCTATGTACATTGATCCCCCATTGCGGGTCCAGCAGCTGATTGATAATTATAAAATCACTCCTATACAGATTCACTGTGCACAAGGACACAGACAATCAAACCTTGTTGCAGATTCCTACCTTGTTATTCTGGTGTTTGTCTGTGTCCATGTGTACAGTGAATCTGTATAGGAGTGATTTCATCATTATCAATCAGCTGCTGGACCTGCAGGTCTCTAATAAGCAAAATGGCAGGGTCTGCATCCATTTAGATGTGATTTCCTTTTGGGAGTATCTCACCAAAATTCAAATTTTTGTTGCAGGGGATTTTGGTGCAGACTTGTGGAAAAAAATCAGTAAGCCAATCACTCAAGCAGGAGATTAAATTTTCGGGGGGTGTTCTATACACCACCTATGTACAGAATGCCTCCAGGTAGCCATATTGCCAGTGGCGGCCGCTCCATTAGGGGCGCAGCCCTCCTATTCTATGCGCCCGGCCCTTAATCTACATGCAGGGCACCAGACGCATGGATTTCAATGGGTTTTTTTTTTTTTTTTTAAGCATATGATTAGAGCCTGAGACTCTGGCTTAAAAAAAGGGTGGGCTCGGGGGAACAGAGCACTGTGCCGTGAGCCCACCCAGTTGTGTGATAATAGTGAAATAATATTCGCTAATATCTTCCTTCTTCTCCTCCCGGCCAGTTAGGAAGCGGGTCTTAGTACTCCCGACCAGTCGGGTCTCAGAACCCACTTCCTGTTTGGCCATGAGGAGAAGCAACGGCCCCTCGGCAAGCTGGAGCAGGAGCAGCATCGGCCCCCAAAGACCGATCGCCCCCTTCCTGGCTCCGTAGAGCTTGCAGTGGGCACCATCCTCCTAGCAGAGCCCATAGCAGCAGATTGCAGCATCCCGAATGATGAGGATGAGCGGGAGCCGGTGCAGCGAGCGGGGAGAAGTGTAAGTACCGAGGCCAGCCTGTGCACCGGGGGAGGGGGGGTGGTGGTGATCTGTGCAAGTGAGGGGGGCAGGTTTGTGTGCCCCCCAAAATATTGAGCATCAGCCGCCACTGCATATTGCATTTTACAGAAAATGACAGCGCTGCAGATTGAAAAGGAAAGGTAAGTTATAAATAACATTCAATTACAATGTGGCTTGAGTTGCAATTGCATGCTCTATATTATTATTTTTTTATTATTTCCACAAAAGTGGAGCTCCCCTTTAAACAGTTTGTGTAAGGAAATCTGCATAAACTGCCAGCGTTTTATCAAAAAACCACAGGCCGATATTGTTGGCTGGATCAAGTTTTTGTGTACTTGTGGCAGGGTGTGAATTATGGGGAAATGGACTGGGAGAAATTTTAGTTCATTGTCAGAGATCTATTTTTCAGTATGAACTTTAGTTAGAACTGTAGTAATGATTTACTTCTACTGTGTCGTAGGATCACCTGGACGCCTGGTGTTATGCCTCGTACACACGATTGGATTGTTGGCCAACAAAACCGTGGAATTTTGTTTGAAGGGCGTTGGCTCAAACTTGTCTTGCATACACACGGTCACACAAATGTTGGCCAACAATTCCGAACATAGTGATGTACTAGACGTACTACGTGTTTTTTTCAGCTCTTTAGCGCCACCCTTTGGGCTCCTTCTGCTAATTTCGTGTTAGTAGAAGTTTGGTGAGTGTGGATTCGTGCTTTTCTTTTTGCGTTTTTCATTTAGCGCTTTTCAGTTCACGCTTTTCATTTCCTTTCTGAGCGGCCGTTCGTCAACCAGACATGTTGCGGAATCGGAGGAGATAACGTGTTATTTATTATTGGCCTTGGAGTTATTGCTTTGACATTATTTTTTTGGTTGAATAGTGATTTGGTATATTTTCTATATTTTTGGATGCATAGATTGCACTTTTTGGTTAAGTTCTATTGGCAGATAGCGTGTCTAATTTTCTTTTTTTAATGCACAATAAAAAAATTGTGGAGAATAATACTTGGCTATGTGTTTTACTTCAAATGACAGATTGGGAGTAGGCAGTTACATTTTAAAAAATACAATGTAAAATTGACAAGGGACACCAACATAGTTGTATCTTTGATATAAAAAACTACGGGATAATGGTGGTGTGGTAACTTGCACAAAAAAAAACAAACAAAAAAAACAAAACATAATAATATTATTCTTGATATCATTAGAAAAAAAAACATTTAAAATTTGTTTGCAATAACACCATCAGTAACACCAGCAAAGCAGCTTCATTATTATCCCATTAAAGAAGAAGAGAATTGTGCACTGCATTTGGAGATTTCATAATTTGCCGCGTCACGGATGTTAATTGTACATTACGAATGCTAGTTTACAAGGCCGACCGCTTCAGAGTATGCATGTTTGTACTTTGGACTTTTGTCCGACGGACTTGTGTACACACGATCGGAAAATCCGACAACACAATCTGCTGCTATGGGCTCTGTTGGCAGAAAATTTGAAGACATGCTAGCCAACATTTGTTGGCGGAAAGTTACATAGTACATAGTTACATAGTTAGTAAGGTTGAATAAAGACACCAGTCCATCCAGTTCAAAGTCCGACATCAACTGGGCAATGGAGCATACACATGGTCGGATTTTTGGTCAGCCTGACATCCAACATTTCCCGATTATGTGTACAGGGCTTTAGTGTCAGTCTAAAACAAGACAATTGTGTCAGTAATTCCTGTCTGTAATAGGATTTATCCTATTACTTTGTCAGCTGGGCAAATGATTGTGGTATGATCAACCAAATTTTTCAGTGACGTCCATTCTGCTCTGGAGACATTACTGTAGGCTCTTGGTTGCACCATAAGTTCTGAGAATTGCAGCATTACTGTATGGTGGAATAAATGTACCTAACCACGTACGATGGCCACCTCCAATGTACTTTTAGATTTGAATTTAGATGCTCTCCCCACCCTGTGGGAAGTTCTTACTGTATGTTGTTCCTTCAAAGCCACGGTTCTTTGAAACTTATACAGATCAATTTGAAACTCAGAATCTTTAAAAAGTACTGTAGGGACAAAGGAAAGCCCTTTACTGATTATTTTCTCCTCAATGTGTGTCAGGATTGGATAGCTAAAGCTAAAAACTACTGTGTGTGATGGTCCAGTTTCAATCTCTCTTTTCCACCCCTTCCTTGGACTCCTTCCTGTCCTCCTCCTGAACATAGGGAGGTAATTCTGGGAACAAAAGGGGCTGGTGGGATCTGGTGGAAGTTTTGCCTAAAAAGACACATACACTATTTTCCACAATCACCTTGGCCTTATGTGTGGTTTACATACACTAGATTACCAAAAGTATTGGGACGCCTGCCTTTACACGCACAAGAACTTTAATGGCATCCCAATCTTAGTCTGTAGGGTTCAGTATTGAGTATCCCACCCTTTGCAGCTATAACAGGTGCAACTCTGCTAGGAAGGCTGTCCACAAGGTTTAGGAGTGTGTCTATGGGAATGTTTGACCATTCTTTCAGAAGCGCATTTGTGAGATCAGGCACTGCTCTAATTCATCCCTAAGGTGTTCTGTGGGGTTGAGGTCAGGACTCTGTGCAGGCCAGTCAAGTTCCTCCATCCCAAAGTCACTCATCCATACTATATTGCCAAAAGTATTGGGCCACCCCTCCAAATCATTTGGTAGAGGGGGGATTATGGTGGGGGGTTGTTTTTCAAGGGTTGGGCTTGGCCCCTTAGTTCCACTGAAGGGAACTCTTAAGATGTCAGCATACTAAGACATTTTGGACAATTTCATGCTCCCAAACTTTGTGGGAACAGTTTGGGGATGTCCCCTTCCTGTTCCAACATGACTGCACACCAGTGAACAAAGCAATGTAAATAAAGACATGGATGAGCGAATTTGGGGTGGAGGAACTTGACTGGCCTGCACAGAGTCTTGAACTCAACCTAAGAGAACACCTTTAGGATGAATTAGAGCGGAGACTGCGAGCCAGGCCTTCTCATCCAACATAAGTGCCTGACCTCACAAATGCGCTTTTGGAAGAATGGTCAAAAATTCCCACAGACACACTCCTCAACCTTGTGGACAGCCTTCCCACAATAGGGGCTGTTATAGCTGTGAAAGGTGGGCCAACTCAATACTGAATGAATGAAAGACTTGTATAGCGCTGCAAATGCGAACTGAATCGCCTCAAGGCGCTTATCCGTCCTCTGTTGTCCAGCTCCTTAGAAGAGGTAGGGCTTAAGTTTTTTCCTGAAGGCCTGATGGTTTTCTTCCAAGCGGATGTTAGTTGGTAGAGCGTTCCATAGCTGTGGTCCTTGGACTGCGACTCTTCGGTCTCCCTTTGATTTGTAGCGGGACTTGGGAATGAGGAGGAGGTTTTGGTTCGCTGATCCCTACAGACTAAGACTTTGATGTAATTAAAGTTCATGTGTGTGTATAAAGGCAGGCGTCCCAATACTTTTGGTAACAGTGTATATTTACAGATGAGTACAGCCGAGACTTGTTCTTCTTGAATTGTAAGCAGCAGGATTGAGTTAGTTCTCCTTAAGGCTATGTTCGCACTGTTCTGACACAAAAGTTGCATGACTTCTGATCCGGCTTCCATGCGAATTCAACAAAAGGGATCCGACTGCCTTGCTGCCGTATAAGTTATACGTGTGTACAAGGACTTGTAGCAAGCTTTGAGGATATGGACCTATGAAACCTATGGATTAGGTCCCTATATGTGTGATGAATACAGAACAGATCTAGCCTGCCATTCATTACTCATCCATCTTTAACTCATGGATAACAATATGTATGTGCTTTTTCTTCCCTACTTATATTGGTAACTATTCATATCTTTGAAGAAGAAGACAACAAAGTCCAGGGATGCATGGCTCTGTATTTCAATGTAGAAAACTTATAAAATGTACAAAATACATAAACTGTACAATTATCACAAAATGTCAAAACTGCATTAGACTTAACATCATGGGCCCCTGCCAGTTTCCATGATCGTCCATAACACCATTATTTGGTCTCAAGTGAATTAGTTGCAGAAAAAGACACTAGTGAATATTCACAAATGCTTCAACAGAACACACAAATACGAATGACACAAATACTTTAACAGTTACCAAATAAACATCACTTCACTTGCAACATATGCCAAATACAACAATGTACAGCGCTGGGAGAAAAAGGTGATGGGCTTTGTGTAAACGGTTAGGCTTAATTTAGACATGTGGTTGGGAGTGCCAAAAATGCGCAGTTGAGCCACATTTTTACCCACTGCTCCCTCTTAAGCTGCAATAGGCAGCAGATGGGGGCGTTTACCCAACATGTAGCCATCGGCAAGCGGCAAGCCTACCAAACGCTAACAGTCCAAAGAAGGAAACTCCGCACCAGGTGAGCAATCACTGCAGTCCAAATAGTGCTGGGTGTAATACCACAACTCGCCACCGAAGATAAATGAACAGAAGAAAACGGCTGCACACCAAAGAAATAATCCAACGTGTTTCATTCCAGAACATGACAGTAGACCATGGGTGCTCAACTTGTGGCCCACCAGCTGTTGCGCAACTACAAGTCTCATGAGGCATTGCAAGGCTGACATTTATCCCAAAGGCTCCTAAAGGCAGAGGCATGATGGGACTTGTAGTTCCGCAACAGCTGGAGGGCCACAGGTTGAGCACCCATGCAGTAGACAGTCACAAGAACAAAGTTAGAGGAGCCAGGAGGTGACGCGTTTCACATTGAACACAGTGCTTGTGTGAAACGCGTCACCTCCTGGGTCCTGTCACTTTGTTCTTGTGGCTGTCTACTGTCATGTTTTGGAATTAAACACGTTGGATTATTTCTTTGGTGTGCAGCCATTTTCTTCGGTCCACCAAATGCTACACGCTCAAGCAAATGGGGAAGCACCACAAACCCCCCCGCAACTGCGTGAGTGCATTTGCTGGCAAAAATGGGGTTAAAGTGAGGAGGCATCGGATCGATTCCACACCGCTTGTCAGTAGCCCCTGAAGCGCAATCTGAATGCGAAACGGGAGATCTAGACAAATGTCTAAAACTCCCCTAAAAGAAAGAAGAAATGAAGTAGTTTTCATTTTTAATAGGATTTGATCAAAATTTTTTTTCAGGGCTGATTCACACCAGCGGACCACATTCCTGTGCGGTACAATTTTCAGCCCATTAATCTAAATGGGCTGAAATTGCACAAAAAGTAGTGCTGTACCATGCGATCCGGTGCAAGTAAACACACTGTGTTTTGCGATCTGCATTTGGAGTGTCATTAGAAATATACAGAATCCCGCAGAGGATCGCACACCAAGTGCGCTTTGAGAAACACACATGGAACGTAATTTTCCCGCACCGCATTCTGGTGTGAACAAGCCCTTGAAAGGAGCTGTAAAGTCAGAAGGTTTTTTATCTCAATGCTTTCTATGCATGAAGATAAAAAACCTTCTGTGTAGCAGCCGCCCCATCGCTCTCCAGCGATGTCCACGGGTGTCTTAGCCGTCTGGGAATCTCCCCCTGATTGGCTAAGACACAGCAGCGCCACCATTGGCTCCCGCGGCTGTCAAAGCCAAATAGCCAATCAGAAGAGAGGGGGCGGGGCTCCCTGTCTTAATGGACACACAGAGCTGTGACTCGGCTCGGGTGCCCCCATAGCAAGCTGCTTCTTGTGGGGGTACTCGACAGGAGGGAGGGGCTAGGGGCAGCAAAGAGGGACCCAAGAAGAGGAGGATTCGGACTGCTCTGTGCAAAACCAACTGCACAGAGAAGGTAAGTATAACATGTTTGTTTTTGTTTTTTTAAAACGAGACTTCACAATCACTTAAAGCAGTCAGAGCATACATTGCCTACGAGCCAATGTGGTTTCCTTTAAAGATACTGACAGACCTCAGAGAACATGTGTTTGATTCGACTCCCCAGCAGGGATGAAGCCAGCAATAATTGGTCCACACTGATGCAGTGCAAATCTGATGCAATTTCACAGTGCGATTTCTGTTGTGGCAGGTGCGATTCAAATGCGAATTCCGAGGGGATTTGGAATAGCTGGAGATAAAATTAAGCTTTGTTTAAAAAAAAAAAAAAAAAAAAAAAAAAGATCTGAATAGCAAACATTGCAAAACTTAAAGCTGAATTCTAGGTATGAGTTTTATAGTTTATTTACATTACACTATATTACCAAAAGTATTGGGACACCTGCCTTTACACACACATGAACTTTAATGGCATCCCAGTCTTAGTCCGAAGGGTTCAATATTGAGTTGGCCCACCCTTTGCAGCTATAACAGCTTCAACTCTTCTGGGAAAGCTGTCCATAAGGTTTAGGAGTGTGACTATGGGAATGTTTGACCGTTCTTCCAGAAGCGCATTTGTGAGGTCAGGCACAGATGTGGATGAGAAGGCCTTGCTTGCAGTCTCCGCTCTAATTCATCCCAAAGGTGTTCTATCAGGTTGAGATCAGGACTCTGCGCAGGCCAGTCAAGTTCCTCCAGCTGAAACTCGCTCATCTGTGTCTTTATGGACCTTGCTTTGTGCACTAGTCCAAATTTTTATATTAAATATTTAATATATTATTTTATATATACTGTGCCGAGCCAGGCCTTCTCGTCCATATCAGTGTCTGACCTCACAGATGTGCTTCTGGAAGAACGGTCAAACATTCCCATAGACACACTTGCAAAAGAGTTGAAGCTGTTATAGGGTGGGCCAACTCAATATTGAACCCCACGGATTAGGGTTCATGTGCGTGTAAAAACAGGCGTCCTAATACTTTTGGTAATATAGTGTATATGGGCAATGTATATAGCAGCAATATTCCGGGTCCTGTGCTGAGTGGCTGTTCTTCTGCATAGGTCACACGCGCAGCAGTGCCGACATTCAGACAAAGTTTTGTATTGTTTCAATAAATACAAGACATTCGCCGATTGGACTAGGTGGTAATTGTGTTCATTCGAAATGTACAAGGCTTTCCCTGGATGGTGGCAGTCCCAAGCAAGCACCCTCCTGAGGTTACTCTGCAGAAGGACAGCCGATCGGTCCTGGAATCTGAAGACTGCTGCGATCACTAGTGGTGACTACTAGGCCTCATGCACACTGGACGTTAAAATAACATCATAAAAACATCAGTAGCTTTGCAGTGAGTTTTTCTACTTTTTTCAACGTTTTTGCAATAGTGTTTTTTTTTGTTTTTTTTTAATGGATCAAAAAAATGTTAAAAAAACTCTGGTGAATGACATTTTGAGCATTTCTCGACGTTTATCAGTGTTAGAGCATTTTTACAGCTGAAAAACGTCTCTCAGAACCCACTAGTTTCGGGGTTTTTTTACTGCTCAAAAACGCCACTGTCCAAAACTGCTGATAACAGCCTATGTGTGCATGGACACATAGTATAACATGATGGAGACTTTAATGACTGTAGAAAAAAACGTCTACAGCCAAAAACAGCTGCTGTAAAAACGTCAAAAAACGTCAAGTGTGCATGAGGCCTTACAGTGATTTGCAGCTTCCACAGGTGTCAGGCCGGTATGAGATATGCATGTGTACATTGGTCCAAGCTGTTCCAATGTATGCTATAAAAATCATACCTAGAATACAGATAAAAAAAAAAAAATATATACAGGTATATTTAATTAGGCAAATTGCACTAACCTAAGACAACCAGATTTATGCTGGCCATACACTATACGAAAAATCGGCCGAAAAATCGTTCGTTTTTCGGCAAGTTAATGGGCACAAATCGATAATCGTTTGACGTTTTTGTGGAAAAAAAACGAACGGGAAGTTTGGAAAATTTCTGCCGAACGTACGATAAATTGCAAGGTTAATGTGTTTCCCGTCCGAACTGTCTGCACTAGGTATATGTAAAAAAAAACGAACAAAAAAATGATTTATTCATGTCCACTGAACAATTTATCGGTCATTACATGATGGCACGATCGTTTGCGGTCACGGTCGAACGTTCGTTTTTCGAAAATGTGTTTGGCCGATTTTTCGTATAGTGTATGGCCAGCATTAGTATTTCAGCTATGTGATTTCAGTAAACTGAAATCTAATTGGCTGCTTTAGATTAAATCACTTTGCACAGGATCAGTCATTGCACTGCTGAAGTGCATCAGATCAGAAATGTTAACCCTTTTATGGACGCCTAGCATGTACACATTTCCACCCCTATTACAATAAGGGGAAGTATGGGTTCCAAAGCATTTACATGTTCATATTGCTGGCAGCTTTAGCTCCAAAGCACAAAAGATCCATATGATGAAAAGCACAATCATTTTATGGCAGAGGATTCCAAAATCTTCCATTTACGCTCTTAGAAATAGTGAAAATGTAAGTTTGTAATGTAATAAATTAACAAAACAAAAAAAAAACAGTCAAAATAAAATCCTTCTAATCCAACACATGCAGAGATTTGGTCAAAGTGAAGCTCCTTGAAAAGATTGTCTCTGTTCCAAAGCCTGACGACTGAGAAGCTGCTGTTGGGTCTGAAGAAACTTGACAACGTCTGGACTTCTCAAAAGGGACTGGTGGCAAAATCAAAATGTGTCATTAATGGTATCATAGGCACAGAAATCATTAAAGAGGAACTGCAGGCTGCTCACATCATTTGTAATTATAACATCTTTGCCATTTCTTTGCATATTATTTTATATATACTTTGATTCTGTACTGGCCAAATATGCTGCAGAAATCTCCCTCAACTGGCTGTATCCATTTTAACTTCCCGGACTTACACAGAGGCACAACTCCAGCTCTGCAGCTCTCATTGGCCCTCTTATGACTCACCCCCCCTCCCCCCTTCCTGGTTAACTCTCAGGACAGTGAGAGAGAGAGCTGTGCATGATGTCATTAGAATATCAACAAAAAGTTAATTTCAGTAATTCTATTTCAAAAGTGAAACTCATATTATATAGATTCATTACACACAGGATGATATATAATTCAAGCATTTATTTCTTTTATTTTTGATGATTATGACTTACAGCTAGTGAAAAAACAAAATTCAGCATCTCAGAAAATTAGAATATTACATGGAGGCGATCAGTCTGTAGCAATGCTACAGTGATACCATGATCATTAAACCAGGTATTGGTACTTTTGGTAGTGTGGACAGGTGCCAAATCATACTGGAAAATGAAATCAGTATCTCCATAAAGCTGCTCAGCAGAGGGAAGCATGAAGTGCTCTAGATTTTCCTGGTAGAGGGTTCCGCTGACTTTGGACTTGATAAAACACAGTGGACCAACACCAGCAGATGACATATCACCACTGACTGTGGAAACTTCACACTGGACCTCATGCAACTTGGGTTCTGTGCCTCTCCACTCTTCCTCCAGACTCTGGGACCTCGATTTCCAAATGAAATGCAAAAATTCATCCGAAAAGAGGACTTTGGACCACTCAGCAACGGTCCAGTCCTTTTTCCCCTTAGTCCAGGTAAGACGCTTCCGATGTTGTCTCTCGTTCAGGAGTAACTTGACACAAGGAATGCGACCAGTTGTAGTCCATGTTCTGGATATGTCTCGTTGTGGTGTGGTGTCTTGAAGCACTGACACCAGCCATAGTCCACTCCTTGTTACCCCCCCCCCAAATTCTTGAATGGCCTTTGCTTCACAATCCTCTCATCGCTGCGGTTATCCCTGTTGCTTGTGCACCTTTTTCTAACACACTTTTTCCATCCACTAATTATGCTTGGATACAGCACTCTGTGGACAGCCAGCTTCCTTAGCAATGACCTTTTGTGACTTACCCTCCTTGTGAAGGGTGTCAATGGCTGCACAACTGTGAAATCGGCAGTCTTCCCCATGATTGTGTAACCTACTGAACCAGACTTAGCGACCATTTAAAGGCTCAGGAAAGCTTTACAGGTGTTTTAATTAACTGATTAGAGTGTGACACCATGAGGGTTATTTACTAAAGGAAAATCCACTCTGCACTACAAGTGCAGAGTTGATGAGGGGAAACTGCTGATTTTATCATCCAATCATGTGCAAGCTAAAATACTGTTTATTTTCCTTGCATGTCCCCCTCAGATCTACAGCGACTGCATTTGAAAGTGTACTTGCAGTGCAAAGTGGATTTGCCTTTAGTAAATAACCCCCCATGAGTCTACAATATTGAACTTTTTCACAATATTCTAATTTTCTGAGATACTGAATTTTGGGTTTTCACTAGCTGTAAGCCATAATCATCACAATCAAATCAAAAGAAATGCTTGAACTATATCACTGTGTATGTAATGAATCTATATAATATATGAGTTTCACTTTTTGAATTGAATTACTGAAATAAATTAACTTTTTGATGATATTCTAATTTTTGAGATACACCTGTATACTGACAAAATATACCCAGGCTGCCTTTGCCGAACTCTCCTTTTAGCAATGCTACAGTATTTGTCTGAAGCTTGAATAAATGATGCAGGAGGCCTGATTTTGACCGTTCAGTGAATCTGCTTGTCCTGGATGGACAAAGTGCTGATTAAATTATAGGCAGCAGATGCTTTTGTGCATAACATATAGCAAGTATATGATCTGCAGCACTAATAGTAAACAATGAAGTGGAGTAAACGGTGTGGTATACCTTTGCTCCTTATGTCTTTCAGGGAATTCAGTAGTAAGAGTTTTGTGATCACCTTCCCAGGTCTACATCTTCCTACACCCCACTCCTCTATAATAAGCACAAACAGGAAGCCCCCATTTACACCTCTGCAATACCATAGTGCATTATGTGCACTGTTCATATGAAAGGGCTGCCAGCACTCAACAGACAAAAAAAAAAAAAAAAAAAAAAAAAAAAAAAAAAAAAAATCGCACCTACACCATTTTAGTGGATGCAGTGTACCACATACATAAAGGTAGTGAGTTACCATGTGTTATGGGGCACTGCAATAAAGGTTCACTGTAGGTTCGCTCCTTCGCGGTGTGTCAAGGAGCCATTAAAATGTACTGCACTGCAACACACTTTGGTTTGTAAATTGCAGTAACGCACATTTAATTGACTAAAACTGGAGCACACAGAATCTGGTGCAGCTGTGCATAGTAACCAATCAGCTAGTAATTTCAGCTTGTTCAATTAAGCTTTGACAGTTAGGCCCCTTTCACACAGGCGTTACGTTTTTTTTCATCCGTTCCACCAGGTTTTTTTTTTTTATTGTTGGAAAGTTGGATGAAAAACGAATGCGGACTTAAGTTTTTACATCTGTTGTGTACATCCGTTTTGTAACGCATTTATAATTTTTGGTACAATTAGAATTTTAATCAGTCAAAAAATTGAATGTCTGATCCCAATTCTATTTGAAGAATAGCTGGTTGCTAAGGAGCAGGCTGGCAAGCCGGCCTCCGCGTCCTTAACAACCGAAGAGTCAAAGCACCATGTTGGTGGGGACAAGGGTCCTCTTCCCCACAATCCTGGTCGGTGATTGTGGGGGGCTTATTGGAATCTGGAAGCCCCTTTAACCACTTCAATACCGCCCATAGACATATGACGTCTGCAGATGGGATCTCCCATCCTGGGCGGGCATCATATGATGTCCTTGGCTTCCCAGCAGTATAGAGGGCATGCGCCCACTGCGTCACGAGGGGCCTATGCGCGTGCCCGGCGTCCGCGATGTCCATCAGGCACTCGCGATCGCTCGTGACAAAGCAGGAACATGGACCTGTGTGTGGAAACACACAGATCCACGTCCTGTCAAGGGGAGAGGAGACAGATCGTGTGTTCCTAGTATATAGGAGCACCGATCGGTCTCCTCCCCCCACAGTTAGAATCACTCCCTAGGTAACACATTTAACCCCTTGATCGCCCCTGGTGTTAACCCCTTCCCTGCCAGTGACATTTACACAGTAATCATTGCATATTTATAGCACTGATCGCAGTATAAATGTCAATGGTCCCAAAATAGTGTCTGATATGTCTGCCGCAATGTCACAGCCACGATAAAAATCGCAAATCGCCGCCATTAATAGTGAAAACAATAAATAAATAAATAAAAATGCCATAAATGTATCCCCTATCTTGTAGACGCTATAACTTTTGCACTAACCAATCAATATATGCTTATTGCGATTTTTTTTCACCAAAAATATGTAGAATACATATCGGCCTAAACTGAGGAAACATTTTTTTTGGGATATTTATTATAGCAAAAAGTAAAAAATATTGCGTTTTTTCAAACTTGTCGGTCTTTTTTGTTTATAGCACAAAAAATAAAAACCGCACAGGTGATCAAATACCACCAAAAAAAAGGTCCATTTGTGGGGAAAAAGCTAAAAATTTCATTTGGGTACAGTGTTACATGACCGCACAATTGTCATTCAAATTGCGACAGCGCTGAAAGCTGAAAATTGGCCTGGGCAGGAAGGGGGTGAACATGCCCTGTATTGAGGTGGTTAACAAGAGCAGAGCTCCCCCTGCCCCAAAGCACCCCCCCATGCTGCCCATGTTGAGGGTATGAGGCCTGGTATGGTTCGGGGGAGGGGGGGGCGGATGTTTGCTCGTACCTTTTCTGACCTGCTGGGCTACATGCATGGTTTTTTTGGCATGGGGTTCCCCTGAACGCGGTAGTCAACCTCAAAGAATGGGGAAAAAATCCCCTGCAAGGCAATGTCATAACGTGCTAGTATGCATCACATACTAGCACATTATGAGAGACTTACCTTAGAACAAAGCCCTCCCAATGCCACTTTGTCACCGCTGAGAGGGCTGACATCTTCCTCTGGTCTTTATTCCTGGGTTCACGGCCTCCGGCTACATGTGTGGCCAGGGGCACGATGACGTCACTCCTGCACATGCATGCAGGAGCCGCCCTTTATGGCACAGGCTCTGAAGGTCTGGCACTGTATGCCAGACCTTCAGAGCGCATGTTCCGGTAACACCACCGGCTGCATGCACTCTGAATATCCCCTAAACTGTGCAAGTTTAGGGGATATTCACAGTACCAACAGGTAAGCCTTACTATAGGCTTGACTGCAGGAACAAGACGTAGAATAGAATTTACTACTACTTTAAAATCCACACCAGACCCGAGGGGAATGATATGTATTGGGGTGGGGCATGGGGGGGGGGGAATGACTCCCTCGCCATTTTTTTTTAATGTGGGAAAGGGGCCTAAACCCTAAAAGCCAATTGGTTACCAGGCCTGCTGATAAAGGCAATACAGCCAGCCCCCCTGTACTGGGCTCAGGCCTCATCAGTTTAAAAAAGGGGCCCAGCACCTGCTGAGCAGAAGAGCCAGCAATGCTGCCTTATAGCTAACAATTGTGACTCTTGTGCAGTGCTGCTAGTTTCTACTTTTCTTTTTTTGCTCTGGCTGAACTGCTGGAGGATCAGTTCTAGTATCTGCACCCCCCCCCCTGCCTGGGACCCCTGTGTGCCCCCTTTCTCCACAGTGCTGCCATTTTCCCTCCTTTCCTGCCGGCAGCTGCTGAGGGCACACAGGTAGATTATTTCAGGATGATGAGCATGGGGGAACACACCACCCTGAATGAACACAGCAAGCAAATCGGGTGAAGATATTGCCTTCATCCTGCTATTCACTTGAATGGGTCTTGCTCAACAGGGGTAGAATTTCTGGCATGGTTGCAAAGCTTAGCATCGCGGGCATTGCATTTTGGCAAAAATATAGATCAACAGCCCTGTTGGTTACTATGCACAGCTGCACTGAACTCTGTGTGCTCCAGTTTTAGTAAATCTCCTGCAATGTGAAGCCAACCTAAGGCAAAATTGCAATAACAGTGACAGGTGGCTCAATATAGAAAGTCATGTTCAAATCTCTTGCTGCTGGGTGACTGAACCCGCAAAAGGGTGCCAATTTAATCCATGAACATTTTAACAATCTCCAGCATTAACCACTGAAAACACTTACAAGTCTTTTCTGGTTTAACACTTGTTCCAGCAATGTAGGGCGAGGAGGACGATCCCCAACAGATCCAGTTCTTTGTTTTGTAAGAGACACAGAGCACTCTGCAGTATCCTAAATGGATAATAAAAAAAACAAACATAGGATAAATAATCTTGTATATCTATCTACAATGTATAGCAAGTCTCAATCAATGCAGACCTAGTTTGTGTATTTAGCTTCTAATCACAAGTCTGAGGTGCTTCGCTCTTAGCAAACATCTACAACTCATTCAAAACCTCTGAACAGCTTTCTTGAAAAACCTTTAAAACATCCCTCAGCTCCATTCTTGGAGTATAGAAATTATTAGAACATCGATCTCAATATGAATGTAAGCTGTGGCTTTAAAGCAGGGATCTCCAAACTGGGCACTTATAGTATGGGGTGAATAAAAGCAAAAGTTCTAAAGAATGCTGCAGCCTCCACAAATGGCATTAGTGCCAGTCTACTTTTACAGGGCACATGCCCAAATATTGTTTTTAGCCAGGGTTCAAATGTAATATCTGATAAATGTTTGCTGAAATCTTATTTAAACCAACAGCCAGCACTCTTCTAAAGATCTGTATTCAGCGCTCCCAAACAGGATTTGAAGGATCTCCAGAACAATGATAGATGCCGGTAGGTGCAGAGTCTTAGCAAACTACCACATCTTAATTACTTGAGCCAAAACTTTCTTTTTTTTTTTAGTTTGGGACAGACCAGGAAACAGTTACATTTCTTTCGAATGCTACTGCTTTAAAAAAAAAAAAAAGAAAAAAAAAGGAAGGTGTAATGCTGCAGTCTGTGTCCGCAATGGAGAGATTTTTCACCACATCCCAAATAAAAGAAATATATTAGAGGAGTTCTTTGCATTCTCCACTTTCTCAAAAAAAATATGATAAAGTTTGAGCTGGAGTTGGGCTTTCAATTCATATGGGTACATGTGAGAATATCAGATCAGTATTACAAGGTTACTATACTGTCACAGACCAAGCTTGGGAATTTTAAGTAGAACTAAAGGCAAAACTTTGTTTTCATTTTGGATAGAATAAAGCCTCGTACACACGGTCCGATTGTTGGCAGGGGATTGTCTGTTGACAGACTGTTGTCCTAAAATCTTACCGTTAGTACGCTCAGTTTGACAATTGTCCAACTTTTGGCCAACAAATGTTGGATGGCTAGTAAATTTTCAGCAGACAATGGTTTTACGTCAGATGTTCGAATGGTCAGTACACAAATCTGTCACACAAAAGTTGAAAGTACAAACACGCATGATCGGAATCAATGTTCACCAAACGCGAAATTAGCATAAGGGGCCCAAAGGGTGGCGCTCAAGAGCTGAAATTCCTCGTAGTACGTCACTACATTCGTGTTTGTTGCACGACACTTGTGTATTGTTAGTATGCAAGACAAGATCCAGGCACACGCCCTTTTGACAAAAATCGGACGCTCAGTTGGCCAACAATTGTACTGTTTGTACGAGGCTTAAAGTGGATGTAAACCCCAATTTTTTTTTTTGTATCATACTGTAGAGTATAAGATTTCCTATCATTTGAGCCCAGTCTTGCCACACAGAGTTAATCCATCTCTGAGCAATCCTCTTTTATTGTTCAGTAAGGAAAATCTTGACAAACTGAGAAAAACTTTGTTAAATCCTCCCCCTTGCTGTGAGTGACAGGTGATTTACATATCTCTGCACTAGCCTAAGACATGTGTAATGCTGGTAGATTTTCATCTACCGCTTATAGGTAAATTTAGTGGGTTATCTGTTTCATACATGGTCAGATTTGCCTCTGTTCCAGTTTGGCTGTGTTGCATGTAGTTTCACACTGTGCCTGCGGGTGTCGTTGTCGCCATGGGTCGGTGTTGGAAAAGCAACGCGCTGAAGCATATGAGTGCTCCTCTGTCCCAGAGATAACTCGGTGGAGGTGGTCCTCCGAGTTGCATTCCGGGGGAGGGTATTTATGGGACAGACGCCATGTTTTAGGGTCTGTTTCGTTCCGCCTGTTAGCCCTCCTGGCCGACAGGTATGTGTTAGGAGTACTACCGCGTGGTCCTCCAATCGGGAGGACCACGTTTCTGCAGCGTGTGGGTGGGCCCAGAAGTCTGTCTGGGGCCTACCACAGCAGCGAGGGAATGGTCCTATGCTGTCTGTCCTACGGGAAGAAGCTGGACAACTGAGAAGATCCCAGGGGAGGACCCGTCATGGAAGGATCATGCAGAGTGCTGGTCTGGAGAGTTGCCTGGTGACTCAGTTGGAGGACGCATCCTAAAGTTAACCTACCGCATAGTGCTGCCGGGTCGGCTTAAAGGTTCTAGTGCTGTGTTTGCTATCCATCGTAAACCATTACATCCTGTGGCAGAGGATCGTATGGGTTTCTATTCCATTCAAGTCTGTGGCAGAGACTTTTGTTCGTGCTACGTGCCGGTTGCTAGGTTAGTGAGAGAAACCGGGCGGGCAAAGTTTCAACTCTAAAAAGGAGAGTACATTCATCTACAAGATTCCAATTCATAATTCTACATCAAGAAAAGGTATTTGAACTTCCCTGCAACTCTTCTTCTACCTCTTTCCTGATACTTCCTTCAGTTACTCTTTATTAAAGCATTGGAAAAGATACTCAAGTGTCCAGTGCCTACATTGTCTGGTATTAAACTCAACGGGACTCTAGACCCGGTTCCGGTGAAATTGAGATAACAAAGGTGACGATAACAGACAGCTTTAAACTAGCAGCTCCACCATGTGTTATTGCTACACATGCATTATTTTTTAATTCCGTCCCCCACTCCTTTCTTCAGCAGCTCTGCAAGGATTGGCTGTTCCACACCTCAGCATGATTTGGCATGCTGAAGTCATGTGGTTACTTTCCTGTCTTTTCACTGGATGTTAGAGATCATAGCAGAAGTTCAGTGTAAGAAATACACAGGAGAAAATGCATATTGACAAGGGGAGTGTAGAGGTGTCTATTGTCTACTGACATCACGACTCCACCCACCGAGCTCCAGACAACAGACCCACCCACAGAATCTGCAGTTTTTCACCTCTCATAACAGACAGAGGGGAGACATTTGACAGGTAAAGATACATACAGGAGACATGTATATCCTTATAGATAACCCCTATGGCAGGAGTTTAGAAAGGATGACATTGGGTTTACATCCACTTTAAGGAAGGGTTATAACCCAGATTTTTTATTTTTTGCCATTTGTGTCCCATTGGGGGGATTACCCTTCACTTCCCCTTCAAACAGGAAGTGAAAGGAATTCCCTCCAAAGTTAGGGAATCCCTAGTAGTCACCGGAACTAGTGTCCCCATTGGGGCATTCCCCTTCTATTCCTGTTCTAGAGACTACTCAAAATTAGCGATTTTCTTTTACTTTCTGTGATAGCAGTCACCAGGATATTCAATCATAGTAATCCTTGACGCCAAAAAAAAAATTTTAACACACACAAAAAAAAAAAAAAATCTAAAATGTGAAGCTGCCCCTTTAAGTAAATAAACCACCTCTGAAAAGGAAACCACTAAAAAAGCAGGGCGCTAGCACATATATAGTATTTACATATAATGATAGCGTGAATAATAATCCAGATACGCTTGAAAGTCCAAAATAGTGAAAAAAAACTTTGAAATAATATCACAGTCCAGAAAAATTATATATTCCTAAATCTTTGCTGGGGAAAAAACTCCAACCACCGTGCCCTTGTTTGTAAGAGTGCCTTAAATACTCCTCATAAAAAGGTGCTCCACTGCAATGTGTACAAAACGCACCCTGCTTAGACCCCTTTCACATGGAGGCAGTTTTCAGGCGTTTTAGCGCTAGAAATAGCGCCAGAGAACTGCCTCCCATTCTCTGCAATGAGTGCTTTCACACTGGGATGGTACGCTTGTGGGACGTTAGGAAAAGTCCTGCAAGCAGCATCTTTGGGGCGGTTTGGGACCGCTGTTTACAGTGCTCCTGAAACGCCCCTGCCCATTGCAATGAATGAGCAGCGTTTCAAAAATGGGCAGTTTTTAACCCCTTCTTTGGCCATTAGCGGGGGTTAAAAGCATCCCGCTAGCCGCCGAAAAGCGCAGCTTAAACAGCTCTAAATCCCGCTAAAACAAGCAGCGCTTTAGCGCTAACGCACAGGCGGCCCCAGTGTGAACAGGGTCCTAGCGACATCATCTATAATATGCGCCTTTGGTGTCTTAGGGTAGCACCCTTTTGTAATTGCCAACAGCTTTTCTCCTCAGGCAAAAGTGGTAAAGACCCAGAGAAAAACAAATAATAATCCAGGATAGTGTAATGACGTCAGCATTGTTGTGAGCTTCCTGACAAGTGAAATGCATAGAGGCTGCGAGTCCACCATACGTGACGTCACTTCCAGCTTGATCTGGTTAGGACGTTTGGCTGTTTGAAACGCATGCTGACTTGGACTGAGCGGTGTGCAGGACAACAGAACCAGGCTGTCTGTGTTGGTGCTGACTAGAGCACCATTAAATGTAAGTGGAAAATCCCTATTTTATCCTTGCTTTGGCTTTTAATACAAACGCTATTACACTATCCTGGATCTCGGACACTTTTGCCTGAAGAGCAAATTGCTGTTGGCAATTTCCCATATATCACTACCAGGGCGGCTTCTGTGAATACAACATATAAAAAGGGTGGTACCCTATGACACCAAAGGTGCATATTATAGATGTTGTCGTTAAGCGTGCATTTTGTACGCATTGTGCTCAGCGGGGATCGATCCGCTGTTCCGGCGAATTACAGGTCCATCTCCTCTCACTGTGTTGAGACGGACCTGTCAGAGCTCCGCTCTCCTCTATGGGAAGATGAAAAAGGACAGCATGTTTGTTTTCATTCGATCCGCTGGAAGGATGGCGAACATATCGCCAATTCATTGGTTTTTCAATTTTTTTTTTCACTATTTTGGACTTTTAAGCTTATCTGGATTATTTTTTATGCGTTCATTCATCATATGTAAATACTATATATGTGATAGCGCATTGCTTTTTATTAGTGACCAGGATAGACAGAGAGGGTGAAACTGCCTAACGGGGAACACAGATAGCTATAAAATCTGACAGGTGTTCTAATTCATCTCACCTCCACAAAAAAAAGTTTTCCCTTTGGTTATACTTTAATCACACATCAAAGATAGGTCAAATATACTCAAATCAAAATCTCTGGATGTATGGCGATTAGGAATGGCCTCGGGCGTGTTCAGGATCCCACCTGCCCGATCCTGCCAGAACGCCGACACTGCACAGCACCAATCACAGGCAGAGAGACACATTTCCCGGTCCACAACTGTACAGATGGGGAAATGTCTCACTGCCTGTGGTTAGCCGTGTGCATTGTCAGCTTCCTAGCAGTATCAAGCAGGTGGGATCCTGAACATGCCCGAGGCCATCACTAATTGTGATCTGGCTTGATGACCAAATGCAATGTTTATGTTTTATTGCAGTTTCCAGCATAAAGCACAGCATAGAACATTGACTAAAGTCAGTATCCAGTATGTAGAGTGATGACTGTGACAGGGTTTCTGGAATAGTCACAAGAGCTGCCCAGCCTGGAGATACTAAGCCTGACATAATTCCAGACATTGGACCTCCAGCTTGCTGATGGATTTCATCCCCTGATCATTGCTGGGAGTTTATGTTCCCCCTCAAGGACAGGTTACTATGGGTGTATATGATGTAGTGTGATGACTGTTCTAGACTTTCTGACCTGAGCCTGACATAACGCCAGATGTTAGACCTCCAGCTTGCTGATAGACTTGATCTTCTGTTCATTGCTGGGAGTTGTAGTTCCCCAACTAGGACAAGTTACTATGGGTATTTATGATGTACAGTGTGGTGACTGTTCTAGATTTTCTAATGTGGGCACAAGACTTGTCCTGGCAGCAGATACTAATCATAGCACCGTGCTTGTTGGTGGATTTTATCCTCAATCATTGCTGGGAGTTGTAGTTCCACAAGGACAGGTTACTATAGGATATACAGAATCTCACAAGAATACGTACAACCCTCACATATTTGGAAAAAAAATATTATATCTTTTCATGTGACAACACTGAAGAAATGAAAAGTATAATTAAAACCCGCGCTGTGGAAAAAAAAAAATTATATGATAGGGCTGCCGCCATAGTGCAAGGTAAGTACCCCAAAAAAGTGACAAAAGAAATTTAAACTCAGCGCTGCACCTATAAACTACTAATACACATATATACAAACATCAACATGTGTAACATAATAACAACATGTATAACATAATAACGTGCAAAATAAAGTTCATCAGATGTGAGGTACAGGGTTGGTGACACGTTGACATATTTTTGCTGACTTTCTGTGCTCCCCTCCTGGGTCCCCACTCACCAGATAAAGGTGATAAATACGCCTGTATTGTGCATCAAGATGGTGCCTCCCGTCCACAAAGTGGGTTGGTATATCATGCCTTTGAGGAATGGAATCTCCTATCCTCCACCAAATGATCAAGGTCCTTCACACTTTACACGATCGATGGGCAGCAATCGTTACTTTGGCTTTTTTCCCTGGTGATCTGGCAAGTAACACACCTCCTGTGTTAGGGAGATGCAATGGGGTTGATTTACTAAAACTGGAGAGTGAAAAATCTGGTGCAGCTGTGTATGATAGCCACTACTACCATACACAGCTGCACCAGATTTTTCACTCTCCGGTTTTAGTAAATCAACCCCATTGTGTCTCCCTAACACAGGAGGTGTGTTACTGGCCAGATCACCAGGGAAAACAGAGGGAAAAAAGCCAAAGTAATGATTGCTGCCCATCGATCGTGTAAAGTGTGAAGGACCTTGATAATTTAGTGGAGGATAGGAGATTCCATTCTTCAAAAGGCACGATATACCAAGGGAGGCACCATCTAGATACACAATACAGGTGTATTTATCACCTTTATCTGGTGAGTGGGGACCCAGGAGGGGAACACAGAAAGTCAGCAAAAATATATTTCAATGTGTCACCAACCCTGTACCTCACATCTGATGAACTTTATTGATCGCACTTTATTATGTTACACATGTTGATGTTTGTGTGTGTGTGTGTGTGTATATATATATATACATATATACACACACACACACACATACACACACACATATTTATAGGTGCAGCGCTGAGTTTTAATTTCTTTTGTCAACACTGAGGAAATGACACTTTGCTACAATGTAATGTAGTAGGCGTACAGCTTGTATAACAGTGTAAATTTGTTGTCCCCTCAAAATAACTCAACACACAGCCATTAATGTCTAAACCGCTGGCAACAAAAGTGAGTACACCCCTAAGTGAAAATGTCCAAATTGGGCCCAGTTAGCCATTTTCCCTCCCCGGTGTCATGTGATTCGCTAGTGTTAAAAGGTCTCAGGTGTGAATGGGGAGTAGGTGTGTTAAATTTGGTGTTATCACTCTCACTTTCTCATACTGGTCTCTGGAAGTTCAACATGGCACCTCATGGCAAAGAATTCTCTGAGGATCTGAAAAAAAGAATTCTTGCTCTACATAAAGATGGCCTAGGCTATAAGAAGATTGCCAAGACCCTGAAACTGAGCTTCAGCACGGTGGCCAAGACAATTCAGCGGTTTAACAGGACAGGTTCCACTCAAAACAGGTCTTACTATGGTCGACCAAAGAAGCTGAGTGCACGTGCTCAGCATCATATCCAGAGGTTGTCTTTGCGTATGTGTGTTGCCAGCATTGCTGCAGAGGTTAAAGGGGTGGGGGGGTTAGCCTGTCAGTGCTCAGACCATACGCCGCACACTGCATCAAATTGGTCTGTATATAATAAACAGAGGGCAATCAGCGCAAACTAAACGTGATTTCGGATGCAAGCTGAACACTAAAGGATTCACCAACCTCAATAACAGATTACTAAACAAATGCAAGTGCAGCACAAACAGGTATGAAAAATTAAATTAAAAGTCCATATGGCAAAACACATATTAAATTCTTCTTGTCACAGGCAGGCTGGTCCCTTTTCGTACCGTTTCAGATGTCATGTACAAAATCATATCGGTGCGCCTACCGGAAAAGGTGGACCCCTTAATTACAGGGGGTCAGACAAGCCTGGATAAATGTATGGTGGGCAGCTGCACTAGATCTCATCTGCGATGGTCGGTCTTCAGTAGTCCTGAGATAGAGCCGTAACCTTCAGTGCAGGATGGAGAACAGCAATCCCCAATAGAAAAAAACTCTAAGTGTAATCTGTATAAAATTTATTCAATGAGATTTCAATATAAAAGTTCGGTATAACCAAAACAAAGTAGTAAAAGCGCTTCACGGCGCGGCAAAAAACAGAAGCACTAGTCAGCTACAAACAGACTGTTCGCGTCCGAACAGCTGTGAAGCATGAGATGATAGCGGGTGACGTCGAAAATATGGACTTTTAATTTAAAATTTTCATACCTGTTTGCGCTGCACTTGCATTTGTTTAGTAAATTGGTCTGCATAGCTGTCGTCCCAGACGGAAGCCTCTTCTACAGATGATACACAAGAAAGCCCCCAAACAGTTTGCTGAAGACAAGCAAACTTCTGAAAAAACACATCAAATGCCGCCACTGTGACATCACCCCCCCCTGCGCTCACCGACTGCCCAGCACTTACCTCATCTTGGTAGGGGATCAGGCGGCAGGTCAGGTGGCGAACTGTGGGATGAGCAGCAGCTCCTGTGTCTTCCATTTGCCTCGCCTTCCTTCTGCTAGACGTCCAATCACAGCTCCGGTGCCTTCAGCCAATCAGGTGAAAAGTATTAGATCCACATCTGGGTGGGCTCGTATCGCAATGCTCTGCTTTACAAGCTCAACTTTTTTGAAGCCCATTAGAGCTTATGGCTCTAATCAGGTGCTTCAAAACACCCCCTACTGAATTCAGGTGCCCGGCGTCCGAAAAGGGGCTGGCGCATGAATCTATGCAAAAAAAAAAAAAAAAAAACAGGAAAGACGCAGCCATTTTTTATACCCCATTGCAATTAGTCTTATTGCTGAAGCCGGCAGCTGTGTGCTACTAGTAGCGCAAATTTCCCTTTTTATATCAGAATCTATCCATACTACACAGAGGGGGGGTGGTGTGATAGAGGGGGCGGCGCCCGAGCGCCCCTAATGGACTCACCGCCACTGCTCAAACGGACGGTGAAGGAGCGCAAGGTCTCTAACATCCACCAGCTCTGTGATGTCATCATGGAGGAGTGGAAGAGGACTCCAGTGGCAACCTGTGAAGCTCTGGTGAACTCCATGCCCAAGAGGGTTAAGGCAGTCCTGGAAAATAATGGTGGCCGCACAAAATATTGACACTTTGGGCCCAATTTGGACATTTTCACTTAGGGGTGTACTCACTTTTGTTGCCAGCGGTTTAGACATTAATGGCTGTGTGTTGAGTTATATTGAGTGGACAGCAAATTTACACTGTTATACAAGCTGTACACTCACTACTTTACATTGTAGAAAAGTGTCATTTCTTCAGTGTTGTCACATGAAAAGATAGAAGAAAAGATTTACAAACATGTGAGGGGTGTACTCACTTTTGTGAGATACTGTATGTATGTATGTATGTGTATATATATATATATATATATATATATATATATATATATATATACCCTGTTTAAATCCCGTATAATAATAATAATAAATATATTAAATATGATGTAGAGTGGTGACAGTTCTAGGCTTTCATGTGTGTACACAAGGCCTATTCTGACAGCAAATACTAATCCTGACATGGCACCCTCCTGTTGGTGAATCTAATGGCTGGGAGTTGTAGTTCCACAAGGACAGGTCACTATGGGTGTAGAAGGTGTAGTGTGATGCCAGTTCTAGACTTTCTGGAATAGTCACAAGCCCTGTCCTGGCAGTAGATACTTATCCTGACATGGCTCCAGCTGGCTGATAGATTTGCTCCCCTGATCATTGCTGGGAGTTGTAGTCCCACAACAAGGACAGGTGACTATGTGTGTATACGATGTAGTGTGATGACTGTTCTAGACTTTCTGGAGAGTCACACACCTGAGCCCGACATAATGCCAGATGTTAGACCTCCAGCCTGCTGATAGACTGGATCTCCTGTCCATTGCTGGGAGTTGTAGTTCCCCAACTAGGACAGGTTACTATGGGTATTTATGATGTAGAGCAGTGTTTCTCAACCAGTCCTCAAGGCGCCCAAACAGGTCATGTTTTCAGGATTTCCCTCAGATGAAAAGGCTGTGGTAATTACTAAGGCAGTGCAACTGATCAAATCACCTGTGCAAAATAATGGAAATCCTGAAAACATGACCTGTTGGTGCACCTTGAGGACTGGAATTGAGAAACACTGATGTAGAGAGTCTGGTGACTATTCTAGACTTTCTAGTGTGGGCACAAGACTTGTCCTGGCAGCTAATCATAGCACCGTGCTTGTTTAATCCCCAATTATTGCTGGGATTTGTAGTTCCACAAGGACAGGTCACTATGGGTGTAGAAGGTGTAGTGTGATGCCAGTTGTAGACCTTCTGGAATAGTCACAAGCCCTGTCCTGGCAGTAGATACTTATCCTGACATGGCAGCAGCTGGCTGATAGATTTGCTCCCCTGATCATTGCTGGGAGTTGTAGTCCCACAACAAGGACAGGTGACTATGTGTGTATATGATTAGGGTACGATGACAGTTCTAGGCTGTCTGGAATGGTGACAACACCTGCAGCCTGACATGAATGCAACGTTAGACCTCCAGCTGGTTAGTGAATTTGCTGGGAGTTGTAGTCCCCCCAAGCACAGGTCATGTGATAGAAGTGTCCCCGCCCCGTGTCCCCGATGCTGACCTCCAGCTTGCTGGCGGTGGTGGTGACCCCATGGTCGCTCTTCTTCTTGTTCTTGTACTTGTCTTTGTACATCTTGTTGCGGTGTTTCTTGCACATCCAGGGCTTTCTCTGCTTGGCCACCTGACTGGTGGTCTCCTGGCAGGCCGGGTAGGTACACGTCTTGGTCACCACGCTGTCATTGTCGCCGGAGTTGTCCTCGTCCTCCAGCTCCTCGGGGCTGGCCGTGCTGTCTCTGGGGTCCGAGGTGTCCAGCAGGTCGGCGCCATCATCATCAGCGGGCATCATAGTGTAATAGACGAGCGGGGCCTCCGCGTACTGGCCGCCTTCATTCTCCTCTTCTTCCTCCTCCTCCCGGGAAGACGAAGCCTCCGCCGGCTCCAACATGATGGAGGAACCCGGAGCCGCTCTGTGTACGGCGCTGTCTGCACTCCTCCAACCGGGGTCTGCCTGCACACTGCAGCTCCACGTTTCACAGGAAACACGTGACCTCCACTCCACTTACTTTTTTTTTTTTTAATTAACTTTAATGTAACAAACATTCAATAGACACTAGACACAACTCACATGTTTCCTGTCACATCTGCATTAAGGCTAGGTTCACACTGCTGCAGTGCGAATTTAGCGCGATTTTGATCCGATTGCGTTGCAAATTTGCATTGCGAATTCTTTGTGTGTTCTTGCGATTCTACTGCAAATTTTGCAATATATGGAGCTGAATTCGCATTGCACACAGATCAAACTCGGACAAGACCCTTTTTTTACGCAGGTTAAATTCGCAACGCATTGATGTGAACAGCACTCATGGAAAACAATGTTAATTAAATGACTTGCGAATTTGAGCGATCGCAGCGGCTCAAATTCGCAATAAAATTCGCAGCAGTGTGAACCTAGTCTCATAAAGAACCACATTAGCCAAGGGGCTTAAAACAGAAATATGTTTTTTTTTTTTTTTCTCTGCTAATCATACTTACCTTGGTGGATGGGGCATCGGACTCTGCGCTGAGAACCGAGATACCGAACACTGCCGATGGCTCGGTTCTCACTCCTCCCCGAGCGGAGAGATGCTGACTGTCAGTCAGCGTCTCTCCTGCTCTGCTCCTCCATGCTCATTGGAGCGCTGAGCTGTGGAGGGGCGCGGAGCGGCTCGCTGAAAGTGCCATCAATCAAGCATTTCCCAGGCTTGGGAAGTCAGGATGACGCGGTGCCTGGACTGATATTGGTGACGTCAGCGGGGAGCCGACTTCAGACCGCTCTCTGCTGAAAACGGGTCACAGGAGTGCAAAACAAATTGCACTCCTGTGACCCAGAGGAGAAGCCCAGCCTAAAAATATCAGGCTGGACTTCTCCTTTAACCACTTCAATACCGGGCATTTTCACCCCCTTCCTGCCCAGGTCAGCTTTCAACATTTTGTCATGTCATGCTAAACTGTATCCAAATTTAATTTTTATCATTTTTTTCCCCACAAATACTGCTTTCTTTTGGTGGTAATTCATCACCTCTGCGTTTTTAATTTTTTGCGCTATAAACAAAAAAAGAATGACAAATTTGAAAAAAAAAGAAATATTTTTTACTGTTTGCTATAATAAATATCCCAATTAAAAAAAAAAAAAAAAAACATGTTTTCCTCAGTTTAGGCCGATATGTATTCTTCTACATACTTTTGGTAAAAAAAAAAAAAATATTGCAATAAGCATATACTGATTGGTTTGCGCAAAAGTTATAGCACCTACAAAATAGGTTATTGATTTATGGCGGTGACTGCCAGGTGTTTTTTCACCTTAATGCATCTTATGAAAAAACACAAGGGTTTACAACCCCTTTAAGCTGTAAAAGTGGACCCGGTTTTTCAATGGACGCAGGAATCACGGTATCTTTGAAAAAGCTGAAATCCAATCTGGCAGATCAAGGCAACCAAACATCAGCAAAAATAAATGCACATAAAAAACAGATTGGTGGTTTGCACCAGTCGGCTCAAAGGGTTAGGCGTCTCACAATGGGCTTCACCCGACTAGTTTCTCCGTAATAGGCTTCAGCTGTCTCCTTTCCCAGCTGAAGCCTATTGCGGAGAAACTAGTCAGGTGGAGCCCATTGTGAGACGTCTAATGCCCTGTACACACGACCGGTTTTGCCGTCGGAATAAACTCCGAAGGTTTCTCTGACGGAATTCCGCTGAAGCGGTCGTGCCTACACACGGTCAAACCAAAGTCCGACCGTCCAGAGCGCAGTGACGTACAACACTTACGACGGGACTAGAAAAAGGAAGTGCAATAGCCAGTAGCCAATAGCTTCCGTCTCGTACTTGCTTCAGAGCATGCGTCGTTTTTGGTCCGTCAGAACAGCATACAGACGAGCGGTTTTTCAGATAGGAATTGGTTCTGTCGGAAATATTTAGAACATGTTCCATTTCTAGGTCCGTCAGAATTTTCGAAAAAAAAAAGTCCAATGAGGCATACACACGATCGGAATAGACGATGAAAAGCTTCCGACTGACTTTTTCTGTCAGGCATTCCGTTCATGTGTGCACGGCATTACTGTTTGAGTGGACTGGTGCAGACCACCAATCTGTTTTTTATGTGCATTTATTTTTGCTGATGTTTGGTCGCCTTGATCTGCCAGATTGGATCTCAGCTTTTTCAAAGATACCGTGATTCCTGTGTCCATTGAAAAACCGGGTCCACCTTTACAGCTTAAAGGGGTTGGAGCCTGATGGGATCATTGTCCAGTGTCTGATACCAATGTTATCTGGAATTTGATTCGTTTTTACAGCCCAGTCTGTTGGAACATGGTGAGATTATTATCGAATGCTTGAAACTATTGCTATCTGGTAAGAAGTGAATCTATGTGGTGATGGGATATTAAAGTCTTTGTGTTTTGAAGAGCACTGAAGTTGCCTTATATTTGGTTCACCCAATTCCCTTGAAGAGCACAGAAGTTTTTCACAAACTTGGTTCACTTAGTTCCCTTCTGTATAAGGGTTTGCCAGTTGGACATTTTTTATGCACATCTTTGTATACACATTTTTTATGCACCTTTTATGAACTGAATCGTATATATTTTCACTTTAGGAGTCTTTTTTATAATTAGGGGGCTGGGCATTAGTTTGTAGGTGTGACGTAGCGGGTCACGCACCACTGCGAAAAACGTGTGTGGTTTAAACAAAATATTGGGTGTGGCTTAAAGGGGGCGTGGCCCACAGGGGGTGTGGTTAGAGCCTGAGATAAACGGGGGATGGAGGGAGAAAGAGAGAAGGAAGGAAAGAAAGAGGGATAGAGGGACAGCAGGCCCAGATCCGACTTTAACAGTCGGCAGATAAAGATACTCCAAACACCTGGTATTGGCGCTTCAATCATCCCACCATTGTTGATTTGGTGTCAGAATGATTGAAGCGCATTATTTCTATTATTACATTGTAATAAAAAAATAAATCATTCAACTCACCATAATGCGGAATCGGTGGGAGCCCTGAGCGTGTCACTTGCCACCATCACCTGCCACCAGATGCAATCAGGTGCCCCCAGCGAAGTCCCTCCTTACATCAGGCACTCCCAGCAGAGTCCCTCTTTATACCAGGTATCCCCCAGTGGAGTCCCCCTTACATCAGGTGTCCCCCAGTGGAGTCCCTCTTACATCAGGTGTCCCCCAGTGGAGTCCCTCTTACATCAGGTGTCCCCCAGTGGAGTCCCTCTTACATCAGGTATCCCCCAGTGGAGTCCCTCTTACATCAGGTGTCCCCCAGTGGAGTCTCTCTTACATCAGGTGTCCCCCAGTGGTGTCCCCCTTACATCAGGTGTCCCCCTTACATCAGGAGTCCCCCTTACATCAGGTGTCCCCAGTGCAGCCCCCTTACATCAGGTGTCCCCAGTGGAGCCCCTCTTACATCAGGTGTCCCCCAGCGGAGTCCTCCTTACATCAGGTGTCCCCCAGCGGAGTCCTTCTTTACATCAGGTGTCCCCCAGCGGTATCCCTCCTTACATCAGGTGTCCCCCAGCGGTATCCCTCCTTACATCAGGTGTCCCCCAGTGGTGTCCCTCCTTATATCAGGTGTCCCCCAGTGGTGTCCCTCCTTACATCAGGTGTCCCCCAGCGGTGTCCCTCCTTACATCAGGTGTCCCCCAGCGGTGTCCCTCCTTACATCAGGTGTCCCCCAGAGGTGTCCCTCCTTACATCAGGTGTCCCCCAGTGGAGCATACACCTTACATTAGGTGTCCCCCCAGTGGAGCCCCCCTTACATCAGACATCCCCCAGTGGAGACCCCCTTTACATTAGGTGTCCCAGCAGCGGAGTCTCCGCCGCTACTACAGTAGACCAGCTCTTGTGTAACACAGGTCACTTGCCAAAAGGAACAAACAAGAGGCGGAGCCGACCGGGTGGCTGCCAATAGAAATTGAGCTGCCGCCTACCCCAGACCGGCAGCAGACCACGGGGCGTGGGCAGCAGCTCAATTTCTATTGGCAGCCACCCGGCCATGTCCGCCTCTTGTTTGTTCCCCTCGGCAAGTGACCAGGCTATACAAGAGCTGGTCTTCTGTAAAATGGCGGCCAGCGGAGACAATTCACTGCCGGCTGCGGACCTCCAGTGGCAGCGGCGAAAAAACGGGAAAACAGATTTCCCAAGACAGTTCCTGGGAAACACTAAAAGCAAGACAGGTCTAAATACCAAGAATGTCCCGGGAAATTCGAGACAGTTGGCAATTATGCTTGCTATTATTGGGTCAGTTCATAATTCTAGAAGGTATAGGAAGTGCCTCAGGTAGGAAGTGCTTATTTTTGCCCAGGAAGACTTTGCAACCCTTTGTGAAGTCTCCCTGTGAGTGGATCATGATCTTTAACTTCTTCCCACCCGGCCACTAATTTTTGTTTTTCGGAAATTCGGATGTAATCTGAATTTCCAAATTACAATAGTACTGAATTTATAGGAATCCGAAAAAACGAAAAAAAAATTCGGATGAAATTCAAATAGTTTTCTAATTCAAATACTTTTCGAATTCGAATAGTTTTTGAATTCAATTAGTTTTCGAATTCGAATAGTTTTCGAATTTCCAAAGAGAAAAACATTGAATAGAAAATAAAGGACTAGAATAGAAAAAAAAATAATAGAATAGAAAAGAATATAGCAGAAAATAAAAGAATATAATATAATATAATAGAGTAAAACAGAAGAAAATAAAAGAACAGAATAGACTAGAATATAATAGAAACAAATAGAATAGAATAACATAGAATATAAACCATCTTTTGAAATTCAAATTTCAAATAGATAAATTTAAATTCGAAAACATGAAAAAAAGAATAGAATAGAAAAAATAAATAAATAGAATAGACTATAATAGATTAGAACCTAACCTCTGGAGATATATCCCCAAACCCTGGGCCTCCATCATTTAACTGTACCCCATGCGCCCATCACCCTGCACCCTCTGGCAGCAGCCGCCGCAATCAACACAATTTAATTCCCATTTCTATTCTTCCCAAATCCAGACTCCCTTTCTCTTGTGCCCTTTGGAACTCCCGCTCTGTCTGCAACAAACTCACCTCTCTCCATGACCTCTTTATTGCCAACTCATTTAACCTACTCGCCATTACCGAAACCTGGCTCCACAAATCCGACACTGCATCTTCTGCTGCACTATCCCATGATAGTCTTCTCTGGACTCACTCCCCCAGATCCAGCGGACGTAAGGGAGAAGGTGTCGGAATCCTGCTAGCCCCACATAGCACCTTTCAGGTACTTCAGCCACCTCCCTCTCTGTCACTCTCCTCTTTCGAAGCACACTGTATTCGCCTTTTCACTCCAATTTCTCTAAGGATAGCTGTGATCTACAGGCCCCCTGGACCAGTATCAACCTTTCTTGAAGACTTCTCTGCCTGGCTACCCTACTTTCTTTCTTTCGGAAATCCCCACTATCATTCTCGGGGACTTCAACATCCCTATTAATACTAACACTCCTTCCACTTCCAAACTTCTCAGCCTAACATCCTCCTTTGACCTGAAGCAGTGGATACATTCTCCAACTCACTCAGAAGGCAATATCCTTGACCTCGTGTTCTCTCACCTTTGCACTCCATGCAACCTCTCTAACTATCCATCCCCTCTCTCTGATCACCACCTTATTAGTTTCACTCTCTCCCTCTCCTTCACCTCCTCTCCCTCCAACCACCTTAAAGTTACCCGCAGAAACCTACGTCATCTCAACCCTTCTCTTCTCTCTTCTGCTATCAACAACCTCTACGACAAAATGTCACCCCTATCCTGCACCAACCTAGCCACTTCTGTGTACAACACTTCACTTCTAGCCTCACTGAACTCACTTGCCCCCCTCACTACACACAGAATCAAGCCCAGACCCCTTCAACCTTGGCAAACAGATGATACTAGAAGTCTGAAAAAACGTAGTCGTGCTCTGGAGCGCCTGTGGCGTAAGACTAAGTCCCAGAGAGATTTCTACCAATATAAATCTGCCCTCCTAAAATACAACTCCAGCCTCCTCTCTGCCAAGCAGACCTATTTTACCACTCTCATTAGCAACTTATCATCCTGTCCCCGTCAACTCTTCTCCACCTTCAACTCTCTACTTCGTCCTCCACCGCCTCCACCCGCCAACTCACTCACTGCACAGGAGATCGCCAATCACTTCAAACAGAAGATTGATACTATTCGCGCTGAGATCTCTACTGTGCAGACACCCTCCACGCTTTACACTTCATGCCCACAGGCACAATCATTATTTCCCTCTTTCAACCCCACCACTACAGACGAAGTTGCTAAACTACTTGCTAATGTCCACCTTACCACCTGCCCTCTGGATCCTGTTCCCTCACAAATGCTACGTTCACCCTCTGGCCCTATACTACACTCTCTAACCCACATCTTCAATCTCTCACTCTCTTCTGGCATCTTCCCTAACTCTCTAAAACATGCACTTGTCAGACCCATACTTAAAAAGCCCTCACTGGACCCATCCAATCTTAACAACCTACGCCCCATCTCCTTGCTCCCCTTCTTATCCAAACTCCTCGAACGTCTGGTCTACAACCGACTGAGCGTCCACCTCGCTGATAATGGCCTTCTCGATCCCCTTCAGTCTGGATTTCGTCCTCAACACTCCACAGAAACTGCTCTCCTAAAACTAACAAACGATCTACTAACGGCCAAAACCAATCGACACTATTCTGTACTCCTACTCCTGGACCTCTCTGCTGCCTTTGATACGGTTGACCACCCCCTCCTCCTCAAAAAACTACACGCCTTTGGTCTCCGTGACTGTACACTTCGCTGGTTCTCCTCCTACTTATCCAACCGCACCTTTAGCGTTTCTTATAACTCTACTTCCTCCTCTCCTCTTCCTTTCTCTGTTGGGGTCCCTCAGGGTTCTGTTCTTGGACTCTACTATTTTCAATCTACACTGCCTCCCTGGGTCAACTGATAGCCTCCCATGGCTTCCAATACCACCTCTACGCTGATGACACCCAAATCTATTTCTCTACCCCTCAGCTCACTCCCTCTGTCTCCTCACGTATCAGTAATTTACTCTCAGATATATCAGTCTGGATGTCTCACCACTTCCTTAAACTCAATCTAGCCAAAACCGAACTTTTAATCCCCCCCCCCCCATGCCTCTTCCCCTGATCTCTCTGTCAAAATCGATGGCACAACTATAAGCCCATCCCCACATGCCAAGGTTCTAGGTGTAGTCCTAAACTCTGAACTCTCCTTCAAGCAACACATCCAATCACTGTCCAAATCTTTCCGCCTCAACCTCCGCAACATCTCCAAAATATGCCCCTTTCTAACCAATGACACAACAAAGCTCTTAATTCACTCGCTGGTCATCTCTCGCCTTGACTACTGCAACTCCCTTCTCATTGGCTTACCTCTACATAGTCTATCACCTCTTCAATCCATTATGAATGCCGCTGCCAGACTCATCCACCTTACCAAACGCTCTGTGTCTGCCACTCCTCTCTGTCAATCCCTCCACTGGCTTCCGCTCGGCCAAAGAATTAAATTCAAAATTCTAATAACTACGTACAAAGCCATCCACAATTTCGCCCCCAGCTACATCACTTGCTTAGTCTCTAAATACAAACCTGTATTTGTTTGATCACGTGTCTGGACCTGGATTAAAAAAAAGGTGTAGGTCATTTATGTACCTCGTGAAGACTCACTGAAAAATTCCCAGAACATTGCTAAGAGAGGTCCAGCTGTTACTATTCAACTTCACCAACACAAAAGATTTCTCTGGGGATCCCCTTCTTGGACGTGGAATAAAGAGGTAACCTGGAAACGCCTGGGAGAGAGGACATCCTATCTCAGTGACCACGGGATATCGGCCAAGAGGACGGCATTGGGATCTTAAAGTGTCTGTCACCCCTGCAGGGGTAGTGGGAGCCGGTGAGTGGGGAGTCAAAAGGGGAGCACAGAAGTCACAGATTTTCATCTATAAGGGCACCACAGTCACTAAGCTCTTGGAACTTTTTTTTTTTTTTTTTTTTTTTCTTTTCCTGCTATTTATAGTTTGGGACGTACCACTTGTGACAGACTTTTTTGCTTTTTTGTTTTTTATTGCATATAGGTTTTTTACACATTTTTGAGCTCATTCGTGTTTATAATTTTTTAATTTTTTGGAATTGATTGCACTGTTATTCACTTTTTTTGCACACGTATATGCTGGATTCATCACATCAGCTACATAGTGTATTAGCAGCAGCACCTAGTGGTTATTTTCCGGAATTACCTGTGATACATAGGTGTATGAAATTAATAAGGGTCTTTATCACATTTCTTATCACATGTTTTTTGACTTACCATTCATGGGGTCATTTATTATGAGTATTTAATTACCGTTTGTGTATGGTATATTTCATATTAGTCACTTTATTATATATCATTTACACACTCCACAAGGAAGCGCCATACCTCTATTCACAATCCTTCTAAATACCAACCTACTCGTTCTCTTCGTTCCTCTCAAGACCTCCTGCTCTCTAGCTCCCTTGTCACCTCCTCTCATGCTCGCCTCCAGGCCTTTTCCAAAGCCTCTCCAATCCTATGGAACTCCTTACCCCAATCTGTCCGCTTATCTCCTACTTTATTAGCTTTCAGAAGATCCCTGAAAACCCTTCTCTTCAGAGAAGCCTATCCTACCCACACCTAACAACTGTACTTTTTTTTTTTTCTTCCCATCAGCGCATCCCCCACAGTTATTACCTTTTGTCTCCACTTGACCCTCCCTTCTAGATTGTAAGCTCTAACGAGCAGGGCCCTCTAATCCCTCCTGTATTGATTTGTATTGTAAGTGTACTGTCTGCCCCATGTTGTAAAGCGCTGGGCAAACTGTTGGCGCTATATAAATCCTGTATAATAATAATAATAATTAAAAAAGAAAATAATAATAATTAAAAAAAACAATAGAATAGAATAGAATAGAAAGAATATAACCATTGCCCAAAATTCAAATAGAATCAATTTGAAGAGAAAAGAATAAAATAGAATAGAAAATAAAATAATAGAATAGACTAAACAAATAGAAAAAGAATACAATTAAAAAAAACAATAGAAAGGAATAGAAAGAATATAACCATTTCCCAAAATTCAAATAGAATCAATTTGAATTGAATAGAAAAGAATAGATTAGAATAGGAAGATGATTATATTAATTCTATTCTATTATTCTATTGTATTACTTTGTATTCTATTCTACTCTATTCTATTCAGATTGATTCTATATGAATTTTGGAAAATGGTTATATTTTCTCTATTCTATTCTATTCTATTGTTTTTTTTTAGTTCTATTCTTTACTATTTTATTCGAATTTCAGAAGATAGTTAAAATCTATTTAATTCTATTCTTTATTTTTTATTCTATTCTATTCCTTTCTATTCTATTCTTTTCTGTTATTTTATTCTCTATCCTATTTTCTTCTGTTTTACTCTATATTATATATCTTATACTCAATTTTTTTATTTTCTGTTATATTCTTTTCTATTCCATTCAATTTTTTCCTCTATTCCTTTATTTTGTATTATATTTTATTCTCTTTGGAAATTGGAAAACTTTTCGAATTTGAAAACAATTAGAACTCGAAAACTTTCGCATTCGAAAACTATTCAAATTTGAAAACTCCTCGCAATTGATTCGAAAACGTTTCAAATCGATCCGAATTAAAATTCGAATACGAATAAACTAAACGAATTCCGAAAGTGGATTAAACGGATTAAACAAATTTAACTAAACACATTTTTGTAAATACCGAATCGAAACGAAACAAAACAAATTTTTTTCATTCTGCACATGTCTAATGTTGGCCCTCTGTATGTGGTCAGGCTGTGGAAAAGTCTCATTGATTATAGGTATCGCCATACTCAGGAGGAGTAGCAGAATGTATTTTGCAAGTTTATGCTATGTGGGAGAAATAACTTGTTACTATGACAATTTTGTGGAAACAAAAAAAAAATCATTCATTTTCCAAACAATTGTGGGCAAAAAATTGCAACTTCAAAAAACTTACTATGCCTCTTACTAAATACCTTGGACTGTCATCTTTACAAAAAGGGGTCATTTACGGGGTATTTGTACTGTCCTGATATTCCAGGGCCTCAAGAAAAGAGATAGGCAGTCAGTACATCAGGTGTTATCAATTTTCAGTGGTACGTAGCATACAGTAGCTTGTAGACTCTATAACTTTCAAACAAACCAATTATCAATTACCAAAGACATGTAGCAGAATACATTATGGCCTAAATTTATCATGAAATTCTATTTTATTGGATTTCTTTTAAAACTGAAAGTAGAAAATATTGTTTTCTTTTTAAAGTTTTCGCTCTTTTTTTTCGCTTATATCGCAAAAAAAAAAAAAAAAAAGTGAATAACCCTTTCATGACTAAGCCTATTTTTGAAATTTGGTGTTTACAAGTTAAAATCCGTATTTTTTGCTAGAAAATTACTTAGAGTTCCCAAACATTATATATATTTTTTTAGCAGAGAACCTAGAGAATAAAATGGCGATTGTTGCAATATTTTTTATCACACAGTATTTGTGCAGCGGTGTTTTAAACGCAAATTTTTGGAAAAGGGACACTTTCATGAATTTTAAAAAATCCAAACAGTAAAGTTACCCCAATTTTTTTGTATAATGTGAAATATGATGTTACGCCGAATAAATAGATACCAAACATGTCACCCTTTATAATTGCACGCACTCGTGGAATGGCGACAAACTACGGTACCTATGAATTTCCATAGGCAACGCTTTAAAATTTTTTTATTGTTACCAGGTTTGAGTTACAGAGGAGGTCTAGGGCTAGAATTATTGCTCTCACTCTGACGATCGCGGTGATACCTCACAAGTGTGGTTTGAACACCATTTACATATGCGGGCGCGACTTCCGTATGCGTTTTCTTCGCTGCGCGAGCTCACGGGGACAGGGGCACTTTAAAAAAAATTTTTTTTTTTTATTTATTTTATTTATTTTTTTACTTTATAAATTGTGTTTTTAAAAATTTTTTTTTTTTTTTACTTTTATTGCTGTCACAAGGAATGTAAACATCCCTTGTGACAGTAATAGGTGGTGACAGGTACTCTTTATGGAGGGATGGGGGGTCTAAAAGACCCCCCATCCCTCCTTTACACTTCAAAGTATTCATATTGCCCGAAAAACGGCGATTCTGAATACTGTGTACTTTTTTTAATTCGGCGCCATTGGCAGCCGAGTAAACGGGAAGTGACGTCATGACGTCGCTTCTGCGTTTACAACAAGAAGGCTGGAACAAAGCTTCGTTCCAGCCCGCCCCCAGCCGCCGAAGGTACCCGATTGGACACCGGGCCTCCCGATCGCACGGGAGGCCCGGTAACAGCGGCGGGAGGCGGCAGGAGGGGAGAAATCCCCTCCCGCTCCTCCGGTATAACAACCGAGTGGCTTTTATCGCCCATAACCCCGGAAAAGCCGAGTACGCAGATCTGTGTACGGTCGGCGGGAAGGGGATAAACATCACCAAAAGAAATTTTTATTTGTGTGACATACTAGCTCGGAGACAAAACCGCTGACCGCAGTGCACCCGTTAACCAAATTCCAGCTACACCACCGTTATCTGGAATATCACCAGCGCTACCCATACCACCGATAGGCCTCGAACTCTTCCTTATCCGAGGTTTCTTCCTTCACCCGCAAACACCAACTCCCGCCACAGCACCCCTTGTGTGCCCCTCCACACCCTCAACGCTCTCTGTATACCGTCTTGCTACCCTAAAGCCCACATGTCAATACCCACCGCATTGAGGTATACCCCATCACCCCTAAGGTAGCACCAGGTGTCCACTTCTAGCACCAAATGTCTAATAACCAGTCCCCCTGTTCCTAACTACAAATCTGCTAATGTCCCTGTTAACCCTTTTCCAGGCCTTATTAATCTGCTCCACTGATCTAGCCAATCACCAAGTCGTCTGAGCAATGATGTCGGACCATACAATCAGCCCAGTAAATATTCCCTGGGCTCCCGTACCAGTCGCACAAAATGAGTGGGAGACTTGACCCCCGCCGTACTTGCCGACATCCGTCGGCAAAATACCCTCACCATTGTTAGGATGCGACACGCAAAGTTCAACTTACCCAACAGTGACTGTAGTGTCTGAAGTTGCACCTTGCTTAATCCCAAGAGCCCCTGAATCTCTGCCTTGAGCGCCACTAGCTTATCTTCCGCCAGTCGACGACTCCATGGCGTCTGAGTCCAAGACAATGCCCAGGAAACTAGTCACTGTAGTCGGCCCTTCTGTTTTTTCCGGGGCCAAGGGAATGCCCAAATGCGCGGCAATGTGTTCCAATGTAGCCAGAAGCCCTGCGCAGATCTCAGACGAGGCCGGGCCTACGGAAAGGAAATCATCCGAGTAATGGATGATGGAATTCAGCCCCTCGACGTTTCGAACTACCCACTCCACAAAGGAACTGAACTTCTCAAACAAAGCACACGAAATAGAACAGCCCATGGGCAGGCAGCGATCCACATAGAATTCCTCCTGCCAATGACAACCTAGCAGACGGAAACTGTCCGGATGAACGGGAAGTAGTCTGAATGCAGACTCAATGTTGGATTTTGCCATCATAGCCCCTTGCCCATAATTTCGTACCCAGAAAACAGCCGCATCAAAGGAAGTGTACAAGACCGCGCACATCTCTGAGTCTATCACCTTACTGACCGATCCTCCCTTTGCGAAGGAAAGGTGGTGAATCAGCCTAAATTTATTGGGCTCCTTCTTCAGCACGACCCCAGAGGGGAGACAACCAAATCCGCTAAAGGCATAGAAGGGAAGGGGCCTCCCAATGCGGCCTAATGCAACTTCCTTCCACAGTTTTTCAGAAACCACTTCCGCATTTTGCGAGGCCGAGCGCAAGTTCCGGGACACAGGTGGCGCTTCGGCCAGTGTAGAAGGAATACGAAATTCATTTGAAAAACCCAGTCCTAACAACCGCATAGCCTCCCTGTCTGGGTACCCATCGAGGAAAGGCTGCATCCTTTCCACCATCACTGGTGTTGTCCTTTTTGCCAACAGACTCACTGGCACAACCTTTTCCCTGAGTGAAGCAACGGGACAAAGGATGGGCATCTCCGCAGCCAGAGCATTCGTGCTTGTATTGGCAAGACTCCCCAAAATTGCATGAACCCTCATTATATTGCCAACAGACCCCCTTTTTCTCCCCCCTTGAAAAAACTGACTTGAGACACTCGCCGACTTCTTAAGTCGCATCCACAGGCAAATATCCTTGTGGTCCCACCACAAGGACAGGCGGATCGCCCCCCGCTGACAGAACTGTTCATCGTATCTTAACCATGCAGTTCCCCCGTAGACTCTGTACACCTCTCCCATGGTGTCCAGATAGCAGAAGACTGCTGAACAGTGTTCAGGGTTCTTCTCGCCGATCACATTAGCCATGATGGCGAAAGCCTGCAGCCAGTTCGGGAAAATTCACCAGATGAGTCTGTATCGCTGCTTCTCATCCTCCCTCATGTGCTCCTCTTGCTTAACCGTATTTAAATTGAACTTCTCCAGCGGCAGCTATGAGAATATTTCCACATACTCACCTTTCCAAATCTTCTCACGATTTAAGGTGAGCTCCCAGGGGCCCCTCAAAGCACACATAGACTTCACATTTTGCCGAGTCGGCCAGCCTAACTACATCCTGTTTTTTAGCTGCCTCCCCCGCTGTCTCCGCCTTGTCCCCCGCTGCCGCCTTGCTAGCCACATCCTGACCTGCCTCTGCAGTGTCCACTAACCAATTTCATAAAGGCCGCCGCAGTAAGGGGTGTGGGGGGGACCCGGGATCCAGCCAGCCACCCCCCCAGATGCAACCCAGGCCGCCGCCAGGGTGTCTCTCCTGCTCGTCCCAGGTTCAAACCTCTAGACCAATTCCCCCAAACCCTCCAGGAACCCCTGCAACCCTACCTCCGCCGTGGTGTGGTCACGGACCAACGTGGCCGGGGAGACTCCGCGGGCAATGCAGCCACTGAACCTAGTCCCACCCCCTGTAACCACCCCCATATCCACGTCAGTTCTTAAGGCACAAACAGCAGTAACAGTGGACTTACCAGGCTGCCTAGGAAGGGTCCCACCAGCCGAAGTTCCTGCCTCCATCGCTGCAGGGCGTGCGCGAGGCTCTTCCTCTTCCGACAGGGACAGCTCGCCCCCCGATTGACCGCCATGTCTTCCTCCCTCACCGACAGCCCTCCAGGGGATCTGTCCCTGGATGCCGAGGATCTGCTCTGTTGCAGACCCCGCCTCCTCGCACCAGATCCACCCATCGATTTCCTGGTCGCCTTCTCTGGGCCTTTTCCGCACTCCCCTCTCTGCCGTCCAGTCTCACCCCTTCCTTTCGACCTCGTCTGTTGCCGTTCGTGCACTGGAGAGCTGCCGGCTGCAGCATGGGAAGGCTGCTGCTGATTGGTTTTCCCACTGAAGCCCCGCCCCTGCTGACACATCGCCAGGGGCGGAGCAAGCATGGTCCTGCTCCCGCTGTGTGGCGGGCCTAGTGGGGGCTCCGGTACTCCTGGAGACCCTGCCCGCCGAGCTCCGCCCTTGAGGGGGATTCCTCCCAGGACCCCCCGCCGCAGGCACAGCTGAGCGCTTAGCAGGAGGCCCTGAAGGGGCCCGTATGGGACTTCCTGTGTGATGCCGAGCTCCGGGGGGGGAGTTCGGGGAGAAGCTCTCCAGTGGCTGAAACCGCCGAGCTCGTGTGGACTCCTGTCCCCCTGTACTGGCTCCAGGGGACCCCTCACCCAGTACAGATGCCAGCCGCTCCTGCAGCCACTCCTCACCCCGGGATGCCGCCTCCACCCACAGCTGGGCCAGCAATCTGTCCACCTCTGACATGCTGCCTCCAAGCTCGCTCCTCACTCTGACAGTGAACACTGGGGAGGGGCCATCTCCTTATTTACTGCCAATGACCCCTCCTCCTCCAGCTGCCCCAATCAGGTGAGGTCTTACATTCCCTACATTCTGTCCCCTGTTTCCCCTGTCATGCACGCCCTCTGCTATTTTTTTTTTTTTTGCTTCGGGCTTCTCTGGTTTGACTAAAGGGTGGGGTGATGTCAGCAAGAGCAATTTGGCCACACCCACTGTTTGCCAAGGCGTGCACTGTGCGCTATATTACTACTCTTCTTGGGGCACCCAAATGTGTCCCAGGTCTTTTATAATCCTATAGTGTTTACTGCAAAAAAAAAAAATGCCTTGTGCTGCAAGGGTGTTCGAGTTTGGCTTGAAGAAAAGGTGGTAACCCTACTAAGGAGAGGATTACAAAATGCGCACCTCTGCCCCCATCATGTTCCTTCCACAAGCTTTTATATTTGGCACGTAAAAAAAACGGCACTCATTTGAAATGTTTACACACAAATTGCAAGCAGTAAAAGAGCAAGAAAAAAAAAAAAAAGCGGGATGACAGATTTAAAAATAGTTGGGGGGTTAACTAAAATTGTAGAGCTTATTCACATGGATGCAATGATGAGTAAACCCGTGCTTACAGCCAGCCTGTCATTGATCTGGCTGCAGAAACCACCTGTGCCTCCCTGGGTGTATTGATCACTATGCTTGTGTAAATGAGCGCTTAACTGTAAATTTTAATAATAAGGGTTAACTACAAATTTTATTCTGTGATTTGTCTATTTCATAAAGGCACCAGAATCATGTTTCTGGTGCAAAGTTTTATTTATTTATTTATTTATTTCAAATTTGGATCTACAAACATGAGTGAATGCAAATGTAAAAAGTTTACATACAAACGATTTGGAAAAAAATCAGCAAAAAAATGCTGGCTAAAATGCTGTTTAAAGAAGACCTAATAGTCCTATGATAGCAGTCATTTATTTGATGGCTTGACAGTTTATGCTAATATGACAGCACATAGGCATGACGAAAAAATTTGTTTCATTTTGATTCATTAATCTAGTTATTCAGTTTCCTTACATTCGGTTTATTCCTTCAATTTGGAATTTTTCGAATTTTCTTCAAATTTACGGATTTTCTTTTTTTTCCAATTTGAAACGTTCGAATCGATATTTTGAATTTTGAATCAGTCGAATCGAAAACTTTCAATTTTTTTCTTTCTTTTTTTTTTTTTCTTTGAATGTGGCAAAGTGAACAAAAAAAAAGAAAAAACTTTATCAAATGATTTCAATGATTCTTTAAATCAGCTTTGGCTTAACCACTTGGTATCCGCGCTATGGCCAAATGACGGCCACAGCGCGGACCTGAATTCCCGGGAGGCCGTCATATGATGGCCTCCCCTGTGCACACGCTCTGCGCGCGCCCTGCAGGGCACGCGCCGAGTGCGCTGTGATCACCGAGTCACTGAGACTCGGGTGATCACCTATCTAAGGAAGGGGCCGATCCCGACCTCTTACCATGTGATCAGCTGTCAGCCAATGACAGCTGATCACATGATGTAAACAAAAGATCGGTAATCGTTTTTTTTTTCTACGCACATCTGCCTCATCAGTGCCACCTAATAGTGCCACCTAACACTGCCCACAGTGCCACCTAACAGTGCCACCTAACAGTGCCCACAGTGCCACCTAACAGTGCCACCTAACAGTGCCCACAGTGCCACCTAACAGTGCCCACAAGTGCCACCTATCAATGCCCACAAGTGCCACCTATCAATGCCCAACAGTAGTGCCAATCAGTGCCAGCTAGCAGTGCTGCCTATCAGTGTAACTGATCAGTGCCCATCACTGCCGCCTATCAGTGCCCATCACTGCCGCCTCATCAGCGTACATCAATGAAGGAGAAAAATTACCTGTTTTAATTTTTTTATAACAAAATATAAAAAAATTAAATTATTATTTTTTTTTAAGATTCAGTTTTTTACATTTTTTTAACAAAAAGTAAAAACTGAAGAGGTGATCAAATACCACCAAAAGAAAGCTCTATTTGTGGTGAAAAAATGATAAAAATTTCATTTGGGTACAGTGTTGTATGACCACGCAATTGTCATTCAAAGTGCATTAGCGTCTGGATAGGAGGGGGTTTAAGTGCCCAGTAAGCAAGTGGTTAAAGAGTAACTCTACTTTTGTTGAGAAAAAAGCATTCCCCTCTGGATGATCTATGTACTTTGCAAGGATTATAACAAACTTTGTTGCATATTCCTACCTTTTTGTTATTCTGAAGAAATCCATGTGTGTTCCTCATAGTTATCCGTCAGCTGTGCAGCTAATGAGCTCTAATAAGGAAATCTGCTGGGCCTGCATCCCTTTAGATGTGTTCCTATTGGGAGTATCTCACCAAAAATGTCATTTTTGTTGCAGGGGATCCCTGATATTTGATTTGTATCTTAGGCAGACTTCTGTGAAAATTGGTGAGCCAATCACACAAGCAGGAAATTATGTTTCTGGGGAGTGGTCAGTACACATTCTGTGTACAGAACAACCCCAGGTAGCCATATTGCATTGCATTTTTAGAAAATTGGAGCAGCTGCAGATTGAAAAGGAAAGGTAATTTTTAATAACATTCAATTCCAATATGACTTGCATCGCAATTGTATATGCTATATTATTTTTTCTTTGTTTGCTATTTTTTTCCCCCACGAAAGTGGAGTTATCCTTTAACTAAAACAGCATTATTTCAAAATGTTACTCTAATAACACACACAGTCTTTGATTTCAGCAATGAGTGTACAGTTAGAATTTGACTGGAGTTACAGTAGATGTGAATTCAAATTTAATTTCCAAATTTTGTTTTGTTATTTGGAGCATTAGGTAAAATTTGTTTATATTGTAATTCGGGTATTCAGATATATCCGAATCTCCAAATAATGAACAATTTGTACGAATAATGTCTAGTAAAGTATACAAGGTCCCCTCTCCCACCCCCAGGTAAGATCGCCACAATCGTTGTGCGTTGATCTACGAAATTGCCCCCCCCCCCACTGCCTTCTGAGAGACACAGAGGTCCCAGAATACAGTGGGACCCTTCACAAAGCGCAGCGTGACTTGCGCATGCGCAGTAGAAACCAGGCTGTGACCCCGTAAGGCTTCACTTCCTATTTCTCTTAGTGAAGGTTCTGGCGCCTGCACCTGGAGCCGGCGGATGGATCGGCCTGGGGTGCTGACATCGAGGGATCCCTGGACATGTAAGTGTCCTAATAAGTCAGCAGCTACAGTATTTGTACAGTATTTGTAGCTGCTGACTTTACTTTTTTTTTTTTTTTTTTTTTTTACAGGCTGGAACTCCTGTTTAAGATGTTACCTGGAGCAGGTTAACGCTGGAATTTTGAAATATTTATTGCTGTCTCAGCCTTCCTGTAGGGGGGTGCAGACAACAGTGTAAAAAAACAAAAAACAAAAAAAAAACCCAGCAATACTCTTTCCACCTCTAAAAAACAGACCTAGCAAAGTGTGGAATAGGCTTATGTGTCCCCCTCTAAGCCCACACATGATGAAGGATAAAAAGTAGGAGACGGCCAGAATTGTGTGACTCATCTTTCTTGTTAGGTAAACTTTATGACTTTAGGACATTTGCAAAGTCTATTTTAATTTACTATTAACCATAAGCTAAGTGTCTCATTCCTTGAAGGTGATCTTTTAAAAACCATGTGCACATTATACTCATGTTTGACATTCTACTTTTTCAGACTTTGTTTAAAATGTATTTTCGTGCATTTTTGTGCAAATTTGCGCACATTTCCGTGCATGTGTGGAAGCTTGTTCCCAGATTGACAATGTCAATGGCCAAATCTGTGTGCATTTGCAAACATGTGCATAAGGCGTTTGGGTCCATGTGGCGTAAATTACTGACCAAAAATGCAGATTTTTTAAAATTTTCTTTTTTTACTGAAAAATACATGGCGCATGTTCACATTACAATTACTGGGCTGTATTTTAGCTCAGTAAAAAAATAAGCTGTACTGAGCATTTTTAAGCTGCAGTTTGCAAGAGGCCTGAGAGTTTTGCAGTTATGAATGTTAAACTCTAGGTGTCAGGCTCATGTAGCAAACATTTCTGCTTACAGCTAACTAAAAAAAAAAAGATCACCATTATGTGTGATTAATTTTATATTCTGCTTTTAATTTCCCAATAATTTGTACATATAACTCATTTTAGCAGCACAATAACATCCAATAACATCCAGAAAACTACACATGCACTGATTTTTCTAAATGGTGTTTTAATATCATAATATTATGCATTAAATTATAGCATAAAGTATTAATATACTATAAAGATAGCAGTATAGTAACAATTTCTCATTGTGTGTGAAGAATATCATTTTATACATTTTTTCTCTCTTATGCCCTGTATACACGATTGGACATTCTGACAACAAAATCCATGGATTTTTTCAGACGGATGTTTGCTCAAACTTGTCTTGCATACACACGGTCACACAAATCTTGACGGAAATTCTGAATGTCAAGAACGTGGCGTCGTACAACACGTACGACGGCACTAGAAAAGGGAAGTTCAATACCAAATGCGCCACCCTTTGGGCTCCTTCTGCTAATCTCATGTTAGTAGAAGTTTGGTGAGAGACGATTCGCGCTTTTCAGCCTCGTGCTTTTCCGATCGTTACTGCTCTTCAGTTTGTGTTTGTGGGTTTGTATGTGGTTTTTAGTGCATGTAGTCATTTCGCTTTTGTTTTTCAGTGCGTATTTTATAGTACTTATTTGATTTTGCAGTGCGTTCTTGTCCGCTCGTTTCTGATTTTCAGCTCGCTCCTCTCAGGCCTTTCTGTTTTTCAGTGCTTTCTGTTAGTTCGTTCTGACCAGCCGACTGTTCCAGCCAGTTCCGTCTATTCCTTACAGCAATCAACATGGTGGAATATAAACATAACCATATAATCCTTGCATGCTGCATTCTCCACAACTCTTTAAGGAGAAATTCAATGAACTATGTTGCCTCAGTCGGGCCTGAGGCCGGACTTCAAGAAGAAACCCTGACCGTGCTTGAAGCTGGGCATCCTGGCTTGCCCCCCCAAAGCGCCCGCAAAGTAAGACAGAAGTATGTCGAGTACTTTGCAAGTAGGGGGGCCATTGATATGTCAGAAAACATTTAAGAAACATTTTCAAAATACATTTTTTAGTTAAACTGAAATAAGATTTACTTAGATTTACTGCTTGTGTTTCTTTTAGCTGTCTCCTAGGTTCTTCAATGGGCTTTTCTTTTTGGCCATTTTCTTCAATAGTGCAAATGTAATTTATTTGATACATGAGGTGACAATCTCTTCTTCAGCGAACTATTATTATGTTGTGGGTCTGCTACACACACCTTGTTTTTGTTGTTAATGTATGCATTACTGATAAAAATATACATCATTTTCAGCACCATGAATGAATTTTGATGAGTCACAAAAATGGCATGATTGTGGAAAACTATAAAGCACTGTGGGAGTTATTTACTAAAGGAAAATTCACATTGCACTCCAAGTGCACATGAAACTGCACTGAAAGTGCACTTGTAGTGCAAAGTGGATTTGCCTTTAGTAAATAACCCCCATTTCAGTGTAAACTCCAACTTAGTCCAAAAAATGATATTGAGCCTTGAAAGAAGAAGCTTTTTACTCTGTGCACATTCACATGTGGGTTAGAAAAGGGTTTTTGAACAAACCAACATACTTTAGTAAAAGCATTTTTTTTGACAGTACAAATAGCCTTTTTTGTGTTAAAACAGGCATGTTTAAAACCATAAAACAATACACAACTCAGGAACTTACAAAGTTCAACTTTGACAAAGTGAAGGCAATATCAGACATTAGTATGTCTAAACTGTGCTGATATTGCCTTCATCAGATGGGGTGATGTCACCCCAGTGAAAGCAAAATTTTGAAGACGCACACAAATTGACAGTCAAAATGGGGATTTCCCTCCTGATCCCATGCCTAATGTCAACATGTGCTAGTTCCCATCATGGGGGATCAATGGACGTGTTTTGGGGGTGCAACCCCTTCCTCTCATCTACTTTAGTTGCGAGGAAGGGGTTGCACCCCCAAAACGCGTACCTTGATATCCCATGATGGCAGATAGCACATGTTGACACACTGTGTGCATCTTCAAAATTTGGCTTTCAAAATTTTGGAGAAAAGTTAGAAAAATGTTGGTATGTTTTCGATTCTGATCAATGATATTTTTGAGTCTTTTTTCAACATCATTGATGTCTTCCTTGATCATCTGTAAATCCCGATTGCACACCGTGATCTCCCTGATGAGGACTTGTGCACTTGTGAAATGTGTTTCTTCTTCAACAACATCCACATCACCTAAAAAAAAACACCATGTATTATAAATATGCAGGCATCCATCTATTACCTGAAGCTGTGGTCTCAGACACTCACCTGTTGTGGCCACAATTTCGCCCACTTCATAAACCTCTCCTTCCTCCACATTCTCTGCTTGTTGTTTTTGGATTTCCTTTTCTTTAGGAGGTTGGGGGTCCCTGTTGATCTCAGACGTCCCAAGTCTTTTCTCCCCTATGTGAATAAAATAAAGGCATATTTAGCACACAGATATTTGAGGCAAGAAATAGGAATATGAAACATTGCTTGGAAGTGTCGTACAATTGTCTGTGTTGGCAGAGTTCAAAGCTGAAGACATGATTTTTTCCCTTTACAAAGCTGGAATACTTACCTTTTTTGTTAAAGTATCACACATGTAGAGACCCCTAGTATCCACTGGAGCACCTGTGTGGGACACCCTAAAAATTTTGTTCTGGTGTCCCACACGAGTGCTCCTGTGTCCAGATGTGTAAACAGCTGCTGAGTGTCCTCTCCTTACACTGAATTACGTTTGCATTTCATTCTAGTTACAAACCCATCTAGACAACAATGTACTAAACTTCTTTTAAGACAAATAGGCACGACCAAATGTAGTTAACCTGCATCTGCAAAAAACATTGTATTAGTGGGTGAACGAACGATGTTTACTATGAACGATTACTGTGCCCACGAACCTGAAACTTGCCATTTTAAACTGTACAACAGTAAAGAAAAGCACATGGAGCAGCATGAACGTAAGAAGAAGAATAGGAACACACGACAAAATACTTACTTTTTTGCAACACTCTCTTGATTCTTCTGTACTGATCCTGCTCCCTCAATTTCAGGTCTGACCATCGTTTCCACAGTTGATCCTTGGATCGCCGTACCCCAAAATTCTTCGGCAGACTTTTCACAACTTTAGTCATGATCTTGGCCTTTCTCACATTTGGGTTTGGGTACAATTCATGCTTCCCGTCATAGTCGGCCCTACTTGAAGATGTCCACCGTCTCCACCATCTCTATAAAGGCCATATTTGAGGCCTTAAATATCCTCTGGGATCGGGAAATTTGTGGCTCCGGGCTTTTGTCGTTGCTGCTGCTGCTGTCTGCATGAACTTGTTGTCTCTCCGCCATGTGCTCTCCCACTGCGCCGAAAGACAAGGGGCGGGGAATATACTAGAAAGAACGTCTGGGGCGGGTGAAGTTTCACACATGCGCAGTGTATATAAAGTGTAACGAGCGTGTGTCGTACGTATGGTTTGTGAGCGGAGGAGGGAGTAGCGGAAGCGCCAATCATTCTAACGAAGGTACAATTTAACTTGGTGCATCAGTGGCCTATACTGCTTCTAGATTGAGGCCTATATTAAGACAAGATTAGGAGAGTTTAGCCTGACATTAGGGTTTGTCTTGTGTTGTGTCTTGCAGAGAAAATGGATCTATTCAATGATGAGGACTTTATCCCCATATTCATTGATATGTACAGGGAGCTGCCCTGTCTGTGGCAGGTAAACCACCCCTTTTATAACAATAAACCAAAGAGGAAGGCAGCGCTGGATCAATTGCTGGAATTTGTGAAGCCGGTGATCCCCACGGCAGACATCCCCTATTTGAAGGCCCTAATTGGTGGCATGAGGAGCACTTATAATAGGGAGCGCAAGAAGGTCCAGGATTCCCAGAGATCAGGAGCTGCAGCAGATGACATTTATGTAACCAGGCTGTGGTACTATGACAGACTGCATTTTCTGGCAGGCCAGACTGAACCCAGGCCAGCACTCTCCAATCTTCCTTCAAGGCTTCCTTCCACCTCAGCTGAGGCTTCCGACGTCCAACCTGGGCCTTCCAGCCAGGAAGAAGTGGAGGAGCCCAACTTGAGCCAGGTATAGCATTGTTCAACATATTTTGATGTTAACTAGATGTTATTATTGATCAGTCATTTCTGATTTTACAAAGTGTTTTACATACCAATAGACAGTAGTAGCCACAAATGATTGGGACAAGAATGAAAAATGCTGGGGTCAGAATGATAGTCTATTCTATTTATTAACATTCAATTTGCAACAGTCATGAGCTAAAAATTGAGTGTGATTGATGAACCAAAAACTAAAACTATGTCCCTTTTTCATACACCGGATAGTCTCAGCCAGGAGGAGGCCGTGGAAAGTGGCAGCCAGGAAGTGGCGGGGGTAAGTGGCAACCAGGAGGTGGCGGGGGTAAGTGGCAACCAGGAGGTGGCCGGGCCCAGTAGCCTGCCCGAATGCCAGGTCCCTCCCCTCTGTCCTCCACAAAAAAGTCCCAGGAAGAGGAGTAACCTGGAGGAGTCAGCATTTGGCCTATTTTGGAAGGCTATTGCGGCCCTTAGAATCCCCCCCCAATAATCAAGAGGACTATGCCTATGTGGCAGCCTGCAAAAAGCAGGAAATGAAGGAGCGCCAACACCTCTTATGTGAGGAAGTTATGTTACAAGCCCTAAATAAGGGGTGGAGGGGCGAACTCACAAGCCAAAGCCACATTTGTGAGTTCAATCATGGTCCTCCTCCTCCACCTCCTGCCACAACTACAACACCAGAGCCACAGCCTGGAAGCAAGCGTGTAAGGAAGACAAGAGAGTGATGGCCTGGGTTTGGTGTGGTCTGACAAAAGACGCAGGCTATTGTAAGACCACAGCCTGGGGACATATATGTCATCTGCTACTGTTCCTGATCTCTTGTAGTTCTAGACCGGATTGTGCTCACTATTATAAGGACTCCTCAGGGTACCAATTTTGACTGTAAAATAATTGATGTGTGCCCTGGGGTACAAAGGCTTCGCAAATTTCATCAGTTACTCCAGCGTTGCCTTCCTCTTTATTTTGTTATGACCCATAATAAATGGCTATTTATTTTTCACAAATACTTGGCTATATGTTTAACTTCAAAAAGGCCAGTTTGTTTGTCAGTAGGCAGGTACATTTCAAAAATACAATGTGAAATTAACAAGGGACACCAACACCAACCTCCTTGAGGTTAAAAAATACAAGATAATGATGGTGTTGTGGTAACTTGACACAAAACGAAAGAATAAATTATGGAGATCACTATAAAAAACAAAAACAAAAAAAAAATAGGAGATCTGGATAAAAAAAAAACACTATAACCAAAAATTCGAAACTTTATGATGGAGATCTGACGAAAAAAAAAATTATTCATGAGATCACAAGAAATAATAAAGAAATCAGGTTTGTCAGAACTCTGTGTGAATATGAGCAGCAAAACAACTTCATTATTCTAGCATTCTAAAGAAGAAGAGAATGCGCTGAATTAAAAGATTAAAAAATTTGCAGCGTGATGAATGTGCTATCTCCATTACGAACGCTAGTTTTACCAGACCGTGCGCTTCCGTCTCGTAATTGATTCAGAGCATGCATGGAACTTTGTGCGTCAGAATTGTGTACACACGATCGGAATTTCCCAGAACGGATTTTGTTGTTGGAAAATTTGAGATCTAGATCTCAAATTTTGTTTGTCGGAGATTCCGACGGAAAATGTCTGATGGAGCCTACACACGGACAACAAGCTCCCATCGAACATTTGTTGTCGGAAAATCCGACCATGTGTACAGGGCATCATGCCCTGTACACACGACTGGACTTTCCAGCAGACTAGGTCCAATGGTCTTCCCGACGGACTTTCGGAGGACTAGAAAAGGAAGTTAATCTTGACGCTTTTATCGGCGAGATTAACACCTTGCGAGCCCCATCGCAGAGCATACCAGGCCCTCAGGTCTGGTATGGATTCTAAGGGGAACCCCCTACGCCGGACAAAAGGCGTGGGGATCCCCCTAAAATCCATACCAGACCCTTATCCGAGCACGCAGCCCGGCCGGTCAGGAAAGGGGGTGGGGACGAGCGAGCGCCCCCACTCCTGAACTATACCAGGCCCCCCCACCCCAAAGCACCTTGTCCCCATGTTGATGAGGACAAGGGCCTCTTCCCCACAACCTTGGCCATTGGTTGTCGGGGTCTGTAGGCGGGGGGCTTAAAAACACACTAGACAGGTTTTTAAAGTAATTTATTAGGCAGCTCCGGGGGTCTTCTTCCGACTTCAGGGGTCTCTTCCGACTTCTCCGGCCTCTTCTCCCGGTGTCCAATTCTTCTCCCGCTCTCCAGTTCTTCTCCCGCTCTCTGGTTCTTTTGCCGGGCTCCTCCGCTATCTTCTGCTCTTTTGCCGCTCTCTTGCTAGCGATAGCCCGGTCTTCTCCATCGTCTTCTTCCCCGTTCTCTTCTTCCGGTGTTGGCACGACACTCTCTCCCGCTGTAATGCTGTGTTCACGGTGCGCAACGACTTATATAGGCATGGGGTGTGGTCACCGGGTGATGTCACCCGGTGACCCCGCCCCTTATGACGTCCCAGTCCCAGGGCATGGTGGGACTGTGCAGCCATAAGGGGCAGGGTCACCACCCGGTGACCACGCCCCATGCCTATATAAGTCGTTGCGCACAATGAACAAAGCTTTACAGCGGGAGAGAGCGTCGTGTCAACATCGGAAGAAGAGAATGGGGAAGAAGATGATGGAGAAGACTGGGACACTGCTAGCAAGAGAGCGGAAAAAGAGCAGAAGATAGCGGAGGAGCACGGCAGAAGAAACGGAGAGCGGAGAAGAGGCCGGAGAGCGGGAGAAGAACCGGACACCAGGAGAAGAGGCCGGAGAGAGCGGAGAAGTCGGAAGAGACCCCAGAAGTCGGAAGAAGATCCCCGGAGCTGCCTAATAAATGACTTTAAAAACCTGTCTAGTGTGTTTTTTTTATTGACACTTTTTTCCCCAGGTGAATGGGTAGGGGTACGATGTACCCCATACGCATTCACATAGGGCGGGGGGCCGGGATCTGGGGGCCCCCTTATTAAAGGAGCTCCTGGATTCCGATAAGCCCCCCACCCGCAGACCCCGACAACCAACGGCCAGGGTTGTCAGGAAGAGGCCCTTGTCCTCGTCAACATCAGCAGGGCGCCCCCCTTCCCCAAAGCACCCACCCCCCCATGTTGAGGGCATGCGGCCTGGTACGGTTCAGGAGGGGGGGCGCTCGCTCGTCCCCACCCCCTTTCCTGACTGGCCGGACTGCGTGCTGGGATAAGGGTCTGGTATGGATTTTGGGGGGACCCCCATGCCATTTTTTCGGCGTAGAGGGTTCCACTTAAAAGCCATACCAGACCTAAGGGACATTGTCGCCTCTTTCTCGCGCTCGCTGCAATAGGAAAATGTGTTTTCCTATTGCAAAATGTGGTCCGTCGGAAGTCCGATGAAGCCCACACACACGGATTCGGTCCGCCGAACCAGTCCGGTCGGAAAGTCCGCTCGTGTGTACAGGGCATTAGACCGAATTTTAATGGTTCAAAGAATGTCAGGCAAAATGGTCGGCCCTCATGCATGTTAACTTCATCAAATCTGACCCTCTTTGAAAAAAGTTTGGACACCCCTGGGATATAGCATCACTGAAATCCACTGCTCCTCCTCCTGATCATTTCTCTCCCATGCAAAATCCACTGCAAAAGCGTGTGGGCTGCTACAATACTTACAGACACTTCAGACTCTAGGGATCCTCGTCCCGGTCCCATTCACAGGAAAGATTGCATGTTTTCTACCCAAGCCTGTTTGTAGTTCGCAGGGGACAATGGCTAGTGCCAGTTGCAGATCAGAAGACGTTAAACCTTTTTGGTCCTCTTAGAGATCTTTAAAGTGGAGTTCCACCCAAAAGTGGAACTTCCACTCATTAGATTCCTCCCCCCCTCCGGTGACACAGTTGGCACCTTTCAGGGGGGAGGGGGGTACAGATACCTGTATATTACAGGTATCTGTACCCACTTCCGGCGTAGATAGCCGCAGAATCTGCGGGTATTTACGCCACATCCTGTTCCCCCCCCCCGCTGCCTGCTGGGAAACACACGGGTCCCAGAGGCAGCAGGGACCATTCGTATTGCGCTGCGCGACTCGCGCATGCGCAGTAGGGAACCGGGAAGTGAAGCCGCACGGCTTCACTTCCTGATTCCCTTACCGAAGATGGAGGCGGCAGCACCCGAGGACGGAGAGACGCTTCGGCCTCGGGTGCCGACATCGCGGGTGCCCTGGACAGGTAAGTGTCCATGTTTTAAAAGTCAGCAGCTGCAGTATTTGTAGCTGCTGACTTTTAAAAAAAATTTTTTCGGTGCCGCTCCGCTTTAAGATGGAGTCTTTTCAAACAGCACAACCAGATGGTTGGATGCTAATGCTGGATCATCAGGATGCCTATCCTCACATCCCAAATTTTTTTTTCCTTTACCTTTACTTCCAAAATAAGTAAGTTTGGCAATCGGTTAGATGCATCTCCACTTTAACAGCCTACCTTTTGGCTTATAAATATCTCTGAGAATGTTTGTAAGGGTCTCAGTGCCGTGTCAGCTCCACTCAGAGAACAGGATGTCATTCTTCTTCTATCCAGAGGGCTGGAACAACTGCTGTCACACAAAGAGGTCCTCATATATTCCCTGCAGAGATATGGCTGGGTTATCAACTTCTGAAAAAAAAAAGGGAAAGCAAAGCCAACTTTCTCCAACTCAATGGTTAGTGTACCTGGGGGTGGTCTGCTGGTTCCTCTGTTTTACTTCCATCAGAGAAAGTGGTGACAGTCAGGAACAGAATTCTGAGGGCAGATACTTCCGCTTGTTTGATGGCTTCTCAGTGCCTCAGTCATCTGGGCAAAACGTTGTCATGCATACCGATGATTCCCTGGGCGCATGGGCACCTGTGCAAGTTTCAGTTAGGATTCTTAGCACAAGGGAGGAAACAGGATCTAACATAGTTAATAACAGTGTCACTCAGTATAAGTAGCGGTCTGTGGTGATGGGAAGACCTTGAGGAAGTCACGGCTCATTAGAACCGTTAGACGGGATAATTGTTACGAATAATATCTGTAAGACAGCCTGGAAGGTGCACTGCGAGGGACTGCCGATCAAGGTAAGCGGAGGCTCCCAGCCAAGGAGGGTAATCTCGATTATGCTGGAAGTTCAAACAGCCCTTTTAGCACTTTGACCTTGCTACACAGAATCAAGGAAAGACCAGTCTCCTTGCAGTTGAGCAACGGGGCTAGATCTCATGTCAGTTCAACTGCTTGTTCCAACAGAGCAGTGTTCGGTTCGGCCATTACCTACAAGGCAGTATCTATAGCAAAAACTTTAAGCAGAAAGTTGTCTGAAATTCAAGCTCTTGGAGCAAAAAAAAAAATATAATGTGTTGCTGGATCTCATGTCAGTTCAACTGTTTGTTCCAACAGAGCAGTGTTCGGTTCGGGCCATTGCCTATAAGGCAGTATCTATTGCAAGAACTTTAAACAGAAAAAAAATATTTATATAATGTTTTCTTTCCAGAAGGAGTAGAGTTGGGTCTTGTAGATCATCTTGCATCAAAAGTAGCAACAGCCCTCTATTTCACAGACATCTGGACATTGCCCAACTTTCCAGAACATCACACAGGAAAGTCACACAAACTGGTCATTTTCAGAACTTTAAAGAAGTACCTGTCCACAATTGCTCCTTTCAGGTCATCTAATAAACCTTTGTCATTCCAGCTGGAAATCATCAAGAAAAAGAGGTTACTGCCTGGACTCTAGCAGGCTTGGTTGTGCATATAGGACAAGGGGTCGCGGGCGTACTCAACCAGAGCGGTTGCAGCCTCATAGGGAGCACATTCGAGAACATCTATGGTGTCCATCGGTAGACAGGTATCATGGTCATCCCAGCATACCTACTCAAACTTTACGGAGTTGAGCCGGGGGGCAGCTAACTAGTCCTTTTTTTATGCCATTCACTGGTCCCGAGGCGGAGCTCTATCACTAGTATGCTGCCATGGTTTGGCGTCAGGAAAGGAAAATTACAGTAAGTATTTGATTCAATTTTCCGTTTTCATTAGCTTATCTGTTTTTATTTTGATCTCCGTCTTTGTTAATCTGTTTTATTTTTTTTTTTAATATTTGTCGTTAAATGTTTTATTATTCATTCCCTTTTCTGTCTTATTTAAAACTTTTTTAACTACCATATTTCTGTTTAGCCATATGGAAAATTCTAAACATATGTGAAACAAAAAAAGAAGGGATACTTGCTAAGTAGCCCTGGGTTGGACTTTAAAGGCATAGAAAACAATGGAGAAATAGAAAAAAATATTACAATGTTTATTGAAAAAAGTACATAGTATATACAGAGCATTCAAAGATTAAAAATCATATGTAATGATACAAAATATACAGTGAGCCCTTGTGCGTCAACTCGTTACACCATTAGGCTTCATCAGGACACGTTCAAGGTTCAAAGATAGCAAAAGAGAGAGCAGATCTCACTGTCTGAAATAAAAAATATTTGTTGAAAAAATTATAACACACATCTTAAAAAACTCATCTGTCCAAAGAGAGGAGCAGCCAAGGCACATATTGATACAAAAAACAAAAATGAAAATACCTTGCAAGAAAATAAGCCTCGTACACAGATATCTAATAATGGGGATATTCAAAGATATCATCCAAGAGTGGATAGTTCCAGTAGTCTGTTGGATGATATCTTTGAATATCCCCATTATTGGATATCTACTGCAGATATCCAATAATGGGGATATTCAAAGATATCATCCAACAGACTACTGGAACTAGCCACTCTTGGTTGATATCTTTGAATATCCCCATTATTGGATATCTATGTACAATGCTTATTTTCTTGCAAGGTGTTTTTTGTATTCATATGATTTTTAATCTTTGATTGCGCTGTTCATACTATGTACTTTTTTCAATAAACATTGTAATATTTTTTTCTATTTCCTATAGAAAATGTATTTACTATTGTATGAATTTATTTAAAAAAAAAAAACATTTTAAATTATCCATTTAACTCCAGTGTGTTTATATTATACATTACGCAGTCACTTGTATTGCAGAAAATGCAAATAATGTAGCAAACAGTTCATCCGAATACAGATAGGCGAAGTGTGCACAGCAGAGGTTGCGATTTATCACTCTTCTTGGATTAGTATCCATTTAAGCAGCCAGCACTTGTGAAATGCTGCGTGACCTTTCACTTAAATTTAAATTGTATGAGCAACGAGAGCCAAATCGAAACTCGTTTGGATAGATTGAACCCATACTATATTACAATATAAATATGACCTTGTTGGCTAATTAATGCCATTAGATCAAGTCATGTATGCATTTTATCAGTCACAAGCAATTAGCCATATGATGCACAGTATGTATGAAAAAGCCTTCTTGTTAATATATTACATATAGAAAATCAAGCTTTATAACTGCACAAGATATTTATTCATTTCAATTTAAAGAAAGCCCCCCTGCCGCAATATGATTACTCCTTGTTTTGGCGGCTTGCATTAACGAATGAAATTTTGTTTAAATGAAGGCTTGTTTTATAATGTTTACCTTTACCGTTTTCTGTTTTTTGTGTTTTATTCAGTTATTTTTACTGAGGACTATAAAAAATAATAGCTATTGCATTACTTCTGTAGGTGTGGCTAATCCCAAAAACAAAAATCTGTTATATATTGGCTTACCAGTCCTCAGGTGTGGTGGTTGCTTTAGTTTTTTTTGTATTTCAATTTTTTATTGGAATAAGAAAGTACAATACTGGAAAATATATCCATTAAACAGTAGTAATTACTCAGGTCGTCATCGTGACAAAAACATGAGTCTTGAGAAAAGCCAACAATGACAATACAAACAATCACCAGATAGGCAAACTATAGCATAAAAATACTCCCAGACAAGGACTCTCACATAAGAGGCTTAACAATCAAAGTCAGCTGGTGTACTATCAGCAATATATTAGAATAAGGTCAGGTTCACATATGTGCGAATTGGATGCATTTTTCCAGTTCACATGACATGTGAGTGTGACCGGCTCTCAATAGAGCAAGTTCACACATGTCCGGGACGGCAGTGGTGCGGTTTCCAAAAGGGTCCTGTGTATTTTTGGGTCCGGTTCAGGTGCAAATACAGGCAAATATTCGGACCTGACTCGCACCTGAACCAGTGAACATAAACGCACTGGACCTCAGGCTGGAAACCGCAGCTGCAAATATGTGAACCCAGCCTAACCGTTGCACAGTGGGGAAAAGTAGGGAAGGGAGGGTGGGAGGAAGGCAATGGGTAGGAGGTAAGAGGAAATCCACTGTCCACTAGCCTTGGAGTCTAACCAAATTCAGAGCCACATGAGGCCCTTAAATCATCTTAAAATAGCCAAAAAGACCAAACGCGAAAAGAAAAGAAAAGGAGAATGGGCAGCACAGTGGTGTAGTGGTTAGCACTCTCGCCTCGCAGCAATAGGGTCGCTGGTTCGAATCCCAACCACGACACTACCTGCCTGGAGTTTGTATGTTCTCTCTGTGCCTGCGTGGGTTTACTCTGGGTACTGCGGTTTCCTCCCACACTCCAAAGACATGCTGTTCGGTTTATTGGCTTCTGTCCAAAAATTGGCCCTGCTGTATGGGTGTGAGTTGGGGACCTTGGATTGCAGACCCTTGGTGGCGGGGACTGGTGTGGGTGTGTGTGGAGAGCTGCATAGATTGATGGCGCTACATGGGTACCTTAAATATATATATATAAAAAAAAATAATAATATAGTGGATGGGCATCTTGATGTGATGCAATGTGCGGGGATAGGGAAAATTGTGGGTGCTCACTCAGGTTAAACTGGATGGACTGGTGTCTTTATTCAACCTTACTAGCTATGTAACTAACTATGAGAAGAAAAAAAAAAAAAGACCAAGAGAGAGGGAGAAATGGAGAGGGTCAGCCAGGGATCACTAAAGAACAGATAGATACCAGTTCCATGAATCCCGTGTATTGTCAAACTTTTTAGTATTATTATGAAGGATACAGTCAAGTCTTCAGATAAAGTGATTGTAAACCCTCTTATTTTATTTTTTTAAAAATAACAAACATGTCATACTTACACTATGCAGCTTGTTTTGCACAGAGTGACTCCAATCCTCGACTTCTGGGATCCCCCGTTGGCTCTCACAGCTCCTCCCTGCATTAGATAACCCCCTAGGAGAAGCGCTCTCCCGGGGGGTTACCTTGCGGGCACGCTCCCGAGTCCAGCATTTGCGTCCATAGACACGAATGCTGGACTCGGCCCCGCCCCCCGGCGCATGTGTCATTGGATTTAATTGACAGCAGTGGGAGCCAATGGCTGCGCTGCTATCAATCTATCCAATCAAGAGCCAGGAGAGATGAGTGCGTGTCTCACTCTCACAACCCCTTCAAGTTTATTCTTTACATAGTCAAGAGGAACCACCAACCGCTTCCAATATTTAGTAATGGCAATTCTAGCCGCCAGAAACATATACAGTAATAGGATTAATTTCACAGATTTTCTGGGTACCTCGTAAAATTCCTATTCCTTTCCTATTTCAAACTGACCACACTAGGCAATGGCATGAGAGCACATCCATCCCAGCGTGGTCACTTTTCTGGCTGCACTGGGAGAACATTCTACTTGTTCACATATGCTTTAAAGGGTTGAGACAAGACAAACCATTAATCACTGACAAGGGTGCTTACAGTGGTCAACATTTATTCACTCTCAATGAAGAAAAAGGATCAATGCTTTCATGGTGCATGTGCCCCTACATGCGTTTCAGTTTTGGCTAGAATCAATCGGCTAGAATTATCGACGCCCCGCTGAAACCGCTGCCTGTGGAAGAGAATTCCACATCCTAACTGCTCTCACAGTAAAGAACCCTCTACGCAGTTTAAGGTTAAACCACTTTTCTTCTAATTTTAGTCAATGGCAACATGTCTTATTAAATTCCCCTTTTGAGGAAAAGCTTTATCTCTATTGTGGAGTCACCATTATGGTATTTGTACATTGAAATCATATCCCCTCTCAAGCGTCTCCTCTCTAGAGAGAACAAGTTCAGTGCTTGTAACCTTCCCTTATAACTAATGTCCTCCAGACCCTTTATTAGCTTTGTTGACCTTCTTTGTACTCTCTCCAGTTCCAGCACATCCTTCCTGAGGACTGGTGCCCAGAACTGGACAGCATACTCCAGATGCGTTTTATCGTTTTATCTCTGGAGTTAATACCCTTTTTTATGCATGCCAATATTCTGTTTGCTTTGCTTGCAGCAGCTTGGCATTGCATCCCATTGCTGAGCCTGTCATCTACTAGGACCCCCAAGTTCTTTTGCATCCTAGATTCCCCCAGAGAATCTCCTCCTAGTGAGCAGATGGCATTCATATGCACCACCCAAATGCATTATTTTACATTTTTCTACATCAAACCTCATTTGCCATGTAGTTGCTCACCCCATTAATTTGTTCAGATCTTCCACATCCTGCAGAGAAGTTATTGCCCTGCTTAGCTTAGTATTGTCTGCAAATACAGAGATTGAGCTGTTTATCCCATCCTCCAGGTCATTTGTGAATAAATAATTAGAATTGGTCCCAGGACAGAACTCTGGGGGACCCCACTTTCCACCCTGGACCATTCAGAGTACTGAAAAATATTTATAAAACAGCGCTAGCAGCCTATATCAACCAATATACATCCTAATAAACATCCTAATAAACAGTGCCTAATACATCAGTGTTAAGAAAAAAACAAAAACATAAAATCTAAACTCATTGAGTGGGCAAACTATTTTAGCAAATCCCTCAACGAATCTCCTGTAATATGAGCAGAATCCCAGAATTGACCTAAGCTCAGTCACATTATTAGGCCTCAGCCAGGAGGTAACAGCTTCCAACTTCTGGGGGTCTGTGGCTACTCCATCGGCAGACACGATGTGGCCAAGGTAGTTGACAGAAGGTTGATAAAACTGGCAATTCTCCAGAGAGAACTTCAACCCCTCATCATGGAGTCTCTTCAGGACCTTCTCCAGGCGCTCTTCGTGCTCCTCCAGAGTCCTGCTGAACACGATGATGTCGTCTAAGTACACCAACACCTCGATCAGGTTCATGTCACCCACAGTCAGGGCCGAAACTAGGGGGGGGCAGGTGGGGCGCCTGCCCAGGGTGACGCATCTAGGGAGCTTGATGAGGCCCTGGAGGGGCGAAACGCATCAACGTACTTCCGGTTCATGTTAACCAGTGACGCAAATTTCCGTCTTTGTGGAACGCACGCTATTCAGCAGGGAACTCAGATTTTTTTTTTTTACTGATGCCTGTTTTTGCCAAAAATGCTTGTGGTATATCCTTCCTGTCTTAAAACGTCTCCCTGCAAGATTTTACTGAGGAACCATCCAGCATATCCCCAGATCATTTGATCAATACCTTTTTGATCCCAGACTGTGAAGCTGAGGATCCAATAATTTTGGTGAGTGGGGACACCAAAGGGGGAGCCACTTCACCGATCCAAAAGTTTTGGAGCACCGCTGCACCTTTCACTAAAGCACTTGAGCACTTTTAGATTTTATGTTTTTGTTTTTTCTTAACATTGATGTATTAGGCACTGTTTATTAGGATGTTTATTAGGATGTTTATTAGGATGTATATTGTTTGATATAGGCTGCTAGCGCTCTTTTATATATTTTTCATTGCTTTAAGGTTGTAGCACCTTTGTGCAGCAGCTGCGGCCTTTCTATTAATTTTATTAATCTCTATTTATTCATTATTTCACCACTTGAGTTAACCCTCCAGCATGAGTTTTTGAATTAGATACATTCCAAGTACTCCCCATTTATCACTATCCTTTGAAATCGCCCCTGTAACCAGTTTTCAATCCATGTACTCACCCTATGGTCCATGCCAACGAATCTTACTTTGTACAGCAAACGTTTATAGGGAACTGTATCAAACGCTTTTGCAAAATCCAGATACACCACATCTACAGGCCTTCCTTTATCTAGATGGCAGCTCACCTCCTCATATAAGGTTAATAGATTGGTTTGGCAAGAGCTATTCTACATTAATCCATGCTGATTACTGCTAATGATACCATTGTCATTACTAAAATCTTGTATATAGTGCCTTATTATCCCCTCCATGAGCTTGCATACAATTGATGTTAGGCTAACTGGTCTGTAATTCCCAGGGATGGATATTGGCCCTTTTTACAATATTGGTGATACATTGGCTTTTCTCCATTCAGCTGGTACCATTCCAGTCAGTAGACTGTTCATACAAATTAGGAACAATGGTCTGGCAATTACTTGACTAAGTTCCTTAACCACTTCAGTCCCGGAAGAATTGGCTGCTCAATGACCAGGCCATTTTTTGCGAGACAGATCTCCACCGCCGTTGAAGTTAAAAACCTTTAACTTCAACGGCGGTGGAGATCTGTCTCGCTGGACGTGACAGTCTCACTGCTGGTGCCTAGTGGCACTTTTTTTTGGCATACACGTTGATCACGTTTGATCCTGTGCATTTACATCTGGATGACTTATAGTGCACTTGTCATTTATATGCACCTTATATGCAATTTACATTTATATGCATTTTTTGCGCAATCTGGCGCAATGTATTTTTATTTAAATTTTCATTAAACGTCCCTGGCTATCTGCACTACTGGAGTCCCTTCTCTCTTTTTTTATGGTCCATCCTTACCTGAACATTGTTTACCTGGTCCTTCCTGGAACCATTTCCTTTTCCTGGAGCATCTCCTACTGTTGATGAGAAGCCAACATTGAGAGTAATCCATAGGACATCGGTTGCGGTTTCAACAAGATACCAACGTTGATCTACTGAGCCTGTTTTGACCCCCCTGAGTAAGGGCGGTCGCAGGCTTTCTGGTAAGCCTTTACTCCTCTCCGGTGGTGGGTGTCACTATCGATGAACATCGCTGGATTGATTCTGCACTAACTACACATTTGGAACTTTTTTTCACCACATATTTATTATTATTTTGGACTTTTTTTTCACTTCTCTCTTTTTTTCACTATTTAATTGTTATTATTATAATGGATTCTTTGAGCACGGTCGTGTACGGACAAATATTTACACATTGACGGTTTATTCACAATATGGATTGTTTATAATTATTTTATTTTCTGTCATCAATTTTTAGTAATATTAATTTTATTGCTATTCACTTCGTTTTCTGTCCAGCGCTGCACTGATTATTATCTACAACTAGTTTTGCCTTATATCGGGGTTATAGTGTTCAGCAGCAGGACCCATATCACGTTTTTCATCATTATTGATTATTTTTTATTTATGCACTTAGCGCAGGTTTTTTATTTATTTTTGATGTTATACTTACCTGCCATGTGAAGTGGTTTTGCACAGAGCAGCCCGGGTCCTCCTCTTCTTGGGTCCCTCTTCAGTGCTCCTGGCCCCTCCCTTCTGTCGAGTGCCCCCACAGCAAGCAGCTTGCTATGGGGCACCTGAGCTGAGCCGCAGCTCCTTGTGTCCATTGAGACATGGAGGCCACAGTTTGGCCCTGCCCCCTCTCTCTTCTGATTGGCTAACTGACTTTAACTTTGACAGCAGTGGGAGCCAATGGCGCCACTGCTGTGTCTCAGCCAATTAGGAGGGAGAGTCCCAGACAGCCAAGGCACCCGTGTACATCGCTAGATAGAGATTGGGCTCAGGTAAGTATTAGAGGGGGCTGAGGGGGGCTGCTACACACAGAAGGTTTTTTAACTTAATGCATAAAATGCATTAAGATAAAAAAACCTTTGCGTTTAGAACCCCTTTAAGTAAGGGCAAATGATTCATGTAGAATTTATTTCTTGGAATACATCTGCCCTTAACTCAGGGATGCAGGCAGGTTAGCTGAAAGAGCCCCTCCTTCCCTCCTCCAGATGAAAGAAAGAAAATGCCCATGAAATCATTTTGGCCTAGGCCAGAAACCAGGAAGCAACCGAAGAAATGTAAAAAAAAAAAGTTTAAAACTAGTAAATATAATATACCTGCCTATCTGTTTACTAATGCTAGCAGCATAAGGCTTAAAAATATTTAATATTGATTGAGACAGTTTATATCACTTTAACTACTACTGCTCTCTCCTGAATCTCTACTGGCATCTACTGGCCAATGAGGCATCCCATTATAGTGATGGGTCAAAAGGATTGTAGTGGGGAGGAAGATGGCAAACTCCATCTGGAAGAGTCTGTATAGTTATTTAAGCTAAGCTATTTTTTAATGTTTCATTTAAATGTATGTATTAAAATATATATGCTTTTCATATTTATTGAAAGAAGTAAAGTGCTGCCAAGAATGTTATTAACTTAGCACCATATCGGGAGGTATGCTGTTCATGCTAATGAGGGTAAGCGGTAGTTGTTTTTGCGCTGTTGGGGTATACACAGGCTTCATTTTTTGGGACAGGACAAATTTTATATGAATGTTTTGCTTAGTGTCTTTTAAGGTTGTTTGGGGTATGAGCCAAGGAAGCAATTAAAACTCTGTAGTGTATTAATGTGTCTTACTGAACAGAAAAAAACTGCACATTCAACTGCAAGATACACAATGCATAACATACAAAGTATTACAAAATATGCCTACAAAATGCACAAGCTAACCATCCTTTCTAGCAAATAAGCATGTACAATGTATGTGATAGACATAAGTATACTAATCAGCTACTTAACTTGGGTTTCCTGGTGATGGAATCTTCTCATGGCTACTTGTTTCTCAGAGTCCTCCAAACAGCTGTTCCTTCCCCAAAGTCCACATAACAAACTATTCTTGTTTCTGAGCACATGGCTCCAAAGTCCTTTTCCATCCCCTCACTTCCTGCTAACTCACTTCCTGTGCTGAGCTCATAAACCAATCCTAGGGGTTCATTAGCGTATCGGTGGGGAGGCTTAGCTTCCAAAAACCACACATGTAACTAAAATGTTACTCCATATTAGTGCTATAAACATCACTACAAATAGCCTTAGCAACACAATGAAACATTTTCTTCCAAACAGTGAATACAAACAAAAAAACAAAAACACCAAAAGTTAATTAGCTTTCCATGCTGTGCTTAGAGATCTTTTCAATTAATATTAGAATTATAAAATGAATGCATGTGTACTGAATCTTTATTTATGTGTGATGCATGAAAGACACTTTTATTTCTTCCCATTCCAACATTTGTTTCTAGTTTGTCAAGTGCCTTGAAAATAATAATGTTTAAAATATAACTCTCCTATTTCGAATAAATCACAGTTCCTTCTTTGTCTTACTTAAGGAGCCGTTTTAAAAATCTAAGCTCTCTCCTTGCACTGACCTCTTTTCAATTCATATATAGGTAATACACTTACAAAATAATTTGCATTTAGATTATGTTCCGTCTCTAGGACCTCTGCAACTGGATTTATTAAAATTCACAGTCTTATTTCCCCACGAGTTCTTAATTTTAAATAAGATACAAACATTAAACTTTGAAAAGGCGCTAGCTGAACTCCTTGGGTACAGAGTAGGCAATATTATTAACCCAAGGCCATTCTGAAATTCTTGGGTCCTTCTTGAAACAAACATATTGATATTCAATGACATCCACCATGGAATAACAAGCTGAGTAATTCAGAGAGATTTTTGTAGCGAAATAATATTTTCTGTGAATTCACAGTGTAGGGAAAAAAACTCACTGGAACAATAATATTTAGAGGCTTATTCCACTCTTTTAGCTATTAGTGGACAATGGTGTGTTGAATCATTCACTTCTTACATCTTTCAGGAACAATCTGCTGGAGCTGCCACCACACATCTTACTGCAGCAAATAATCATGTCGTATTTTCCAAAATGTATACGGAAGGGATTGGCAGTGTGTTAATAAACACCTGGTCCATCTGATCCAATGAAGACAACCAGAAAAGGAGAACCTAGTGCTCAAGACACAGTAATACCCCTCCGGATTTTATAGACAGACCAGGTAATATAGTAGAAAAAATAAATTTATTATAATAAACATACAATAAAAATGCATAAGCAAAGGAGTAGAAATTACATATTACATATAAAATGTGTATATAGCAAATGACAGTATACTCAAAGTTACATTGGTAAGAAGCTCAGCTGCCCTGTAGACAATATTGGGCTAGCAAGAACGCATACTGCAAATGACGCCTAACATGTTTCGTACATTGTAGAGGCTTATGTCATTTTTTTAGAGTCATGAGTATTCTATAATATAAGTATAATAATACATTAGTAAAATAATAAACTAGTATATCAATTTGTCAGTAATGGTTAAACATGAAAAATAATTAAAACAAATATGCATATCTAAAAACGTTTTATGAAAAAATGACAGCAAAAGAGACTATACTTACAAGGATGAGGTAATCACTGATAAAACCAACCAGGGAGCCAAAGGCTGTATTCTCATAGATTGAGTGCAAAACCATGGTGGACCCTGGATGGCAACCGGGTGGGGGGATGTGCAAAAAGCGGGAGAGCGAAAAGGCGGCACCTGTCCATACTAGAAGGACCCTAGGCACATGGAGTCAAGCTCCTTCCAAAATGTTGACCATATATCGATCGAGTCTGGATGGGTACTATAGTGGAGTGCTGTATACCTGTATGGTTTTTCTGTATCTGTACAAGAGAAAAAGGGGGGGGGGAGAGTATAAGGGGAAAAGCACGCATAGTTCACTGCAGAGATGCAAAATAGTAAGTGTATAAACGAGGTTTAAGTTGTTATCAAAATGTTTCACCATTTTTCCAACATAAATATACTGAGTAGGGTGAAACAGATGAAAGAAAATAAGTCTAAGATTGAAAAGGTAAAGACAAAGTTTGCTGATCACATACTTCTGCCCTTTGTCCTGTGATGTCTAATCCTCTCTAATATACCATAAATATACAGTATCTCACAAAAGTGAGTACACCCCTCACATGTTTGTATTGTATTTTATTATATCTTTTCATGTGACAACACTAAAGAAATGACACTTTGCTACAATGTAAAGTAGTGAGTGCACAGCTTGTATAACAGTGTAAATTTGCTCAAAATAACTCAACACACAGCCATTAATGTCTAAACTGCTGGCAACAAAATTGAGTACACCCCTAAGTGAAAATGTCCAAATTGGGCCCAAAGTGTCAATATTTTGTGCGGCCACCATTATTTTCCAGCACTGCCTTAACCCTCTTGGGCATGGAATTTACCAGAGCTTCACAGGTTGCCACTGGAGTCCTCTTCCACTCCTCCATGAGGACATCACAGAGCTGGTGGATGTTAGAGACCTTGCGCTCCTCCACCTTCCTTTTGAGGATGCCCCAGAGATGCTCAATAGGGTTTAGGTCTGGAAACATGCATAGGCCAGTCCATCACCTTTACCCTCAGCTTCTTCAGCAAGGCAGTGGTCATCTTGGAGACAGGACATGGTTCCAGTAATCCATGACCTTAGTCTGCTTGTCTTCAGCAAACTGTTTGTGGGGTTTCTTATGCATCATCTTTAGAAGAGGTTTCCTTCTGGGATGAAAGCCATGCAGACCAATTTGATGCAGTGCGCGGCGTATGGTCTGAACACTGACAGGCTGATCCCCCACCCCTTCAACCTCTGCAGCAATGCTGGCAGCACTCATACATCTATTTCTCAAAGACAACCTCTGGATATGATGCTGAAAACGTGCACTTAACTTCTTTGGTTGACCATGGTGAGACCTGTTCTGAGTGGAGCATGTCCTGTTAAACCGCCGTATGATCTTGGTCACCATACTGCAGCTCAGTTTCAGGGTCTTGGCAATCTTCTAATAGCCCAAGTCATCTTTATGTAGAGCAACAATTCTTTTTTTCAGATCCTCAGAGAGTTCTTTGCCATGAGGTGCCATATTGAACTTACAGTGACCTGTATGAGAGAGTGAGAGCGATAACACCAAATTTAACCCACCTACTCCCCATTCACACCTAAGACCTTGTAACACTAACGAGTCACATGACACCGGTGGAGGTAAAATGGCTAATTGGGCCCAATTTGGACATTTTTTACGTGGGGGGTACTCACTTTTGTTGCCAGCGGTTTAGACATTAATAGCTGTGTGTTGAGTTATTTTGAGGGGACAGCAAATTTACATCGTTATACAAGCTGTACACTCACTACTTTACTTTGTAGCAAAGTGTCATTTCTTCAGTGTTGTCACATGAAAAGATATAATAAAATATTTACAAAAATGTGAGGGGTGTACTCACTTTTGTGACATACTGTATATTATAGAATACTCATGACTCTCAAAAAATGACATAAGCCTCCGAAGAAGGACTACAAGGTCCGAAACATGTTAGACGTCATTTGCAGTATGCGTTCTTGCTAGCCCAATATTGTCTACAGGGCAGCTGTGCTTCATACCAATGTAACTTTGAGTATACTGTCATTTGCTATATACACATTTTATATCTAATATGTAATTTCTACCCCTTTGCTTGTGCATTTTTATTGTATGTTTATTACAATAAAATATATTTTTTATACTATATTACCTGGTCTGTCTATAAAATCCAGAAGGGTATTACCTTGCTTTGAGCACTAGGTTCTCCTTTTTTGGTTATTTTCCAAAATGTTAAAACAATTAGGTCCCTAATGCCCCATACATACGATAGGATTTTCCAACGGAAAATGTTTGTTAGGAGCTTGTTGTCAGAAATTCCGACCGTGTGTAGGCCCCATCGGACATTTTTCATTGGAATTTCACACAAAATTTGAGAGCTGGTTCTCAAATTTTCCGACAACAAAATCCGTTGTCGGAAATTCCGATTGTGTGTACACAATTCCGCCGCACAAAGTTCCACGCATGCTCGGAATCAAGCAGAAGAGCAGCACTGGCTATTGAACCTCATTTTTCTCGGCTTGTCAAACATGTTGTACGTCACCGCATTCTTGACATTCGGAATTTAAGACCAATTTTGTGTGACCGTGTGTATGCAAGACAAGTTTGAGCCAACATCCGTCGGAAAAAAAAATGGATTTTGTTGTCGGAAAATCCTATCGTGTGTACAGGGCATTAGGGGTAAGAGACCTTCACTGAAATTACTGTACAGCCAACCAATGGGCAGATCTAGCAAAACTCACCATGCTGCAACCCAGGTGTTCCAGTACTATTCGTGGAGTTCAGTGCTTCGGCTAAAGCTCTTGTATGCAAGGCAAAGAACTGCATGATGAAAGCTGGTGCTCAAACACGGCACTGTGGAATACTGTTTATTGGAATCCGGGTGTAAAATCCATGGAATACAGCAGTACTAATGCATTTCAGCCCAACAGGGCCTTTATAGCAAAACAATGGGACAGACCTACATTCTCTATCACAACTAATAGAGGTGATAAAAAACAAGAAGAATCTTAAAGTGGAGGTGTTTTCCTCAGAAAATTCAACTTTTTCGTAGCTTGAGTACCTTTTAGTTTAAAAATTCCAGTGTCAAGCTGCAAATTAATGGAGACTATTTTAGCATATTTGTGCACAAATATGACAATGCATAGTGTACTTTTAATAAAACACACCGATCCATCCTTATAAAAATATAGGCCTTATTTAATTTTCATGAAAATATGCTTCCTACAAATTCCCATGGCAAAACATGGATATTACAACAATTTTTGGCACAGTCTTCACCAGTTTTTCAGCAAATTAAAAAAAAAGTTAATGTGAGGTTAGCAACCCTTATTATAACCCTTTTTACAACCACCCAACATATACAGTGGGGAAAATAATTATTTGATCCCCTGCAGATTTTGTAAGTTTTGCCTCCTTACAAAAAAATTAAGGGTCTATAATTTTTATCATAGGTGTAGTATAAATGATGATGCAGAAAAAAAGGAGAGACGAGGGCGATCTGGTGAGGCTGGGTATCTGGTCCTTAGTAGCAGTGGAGAGAAGCCACTGAAGGCAGCACTTTGTAGAGAAGAAGCAGCTCTGGAGGGCCATAAAGGAAAGAGAAAGGTACCTAAGAGAGTTAAAGGTCATAGGCATATAATGATTAGTCCTCATGCGGATCGATGTAAGCCTCGTCTGTCTGGGGGAGAGAGAGAGCCATCCTGCAGCTGGATGAAGAGGAGGAGGTGAAGGGAGGTGAAGATGCAATGAGGCCACCTGGGTTCTGCAACCAAGCTGGAATGCACACGACCAATGTAACATCAGGTGAAGGTGGTGAGTGGTAATGCGTTTCAGAGCATGCACGACTCCTTGCATGCATGCCTTGAAACGCGTTACTGCCATCACCTTCACCTGATGTTACATCGGCTGCGTACGTTCCAGCTTGGTTCCAGAACCCGGCCGCCTCATCACATCTTCACCTCTTCGCTAATCCATGTCACCAGGGAATCTGCAGGACAGTTCTCTTTCTTTCCCCCAGACAGATGAGACTTACAGCGATCCGCATGAGAACTAATCATTATTTGCCTATGACCTCTTACTCTCTTAGGCGCCTTTCTCTTTCCTTTATGTCCTCCCTTCATTATAAATGATAGAGACAGAATATCAACCAAAAATCCAGAAAAAACACATGATACAAATGTTATAAATTGAGTTGTAGTTCAGTGAGTAAAAAAAGTATTTGATCCTCAAGCAAAACATGACTTCGTACTTAGTGGAGAAACCCTTGTTGGTAAGCACAGAGGTTAGACGTTTCTTGTAGTTAGTGACCAGGTTTGCACACATCTCAGGAGGGATTTTGGCCCACTCTTTTTTACAGATCTTCTCTAAATCTTTAAGGTTTCTTGGCTGTTGCCAAGAAACATTCCCATAGACACACTCCTAAACCTTGTGGACAGCCTTCCTAGAAGAGTTGAAGCTGTTATAGCTGCAAAGGGTGGGCCAACTCCACATTGAACCCTACGGACTAAGACTGGGATGCCATTAAAGTTCATGTGTGTGTAAGCGGCAGGTGTCCCAATACTTTTGGTAAAATAGCGTATATAGGATTAATTGGATGGACCTTACCAACCATGTAACTAGGTACCATATAATGGTGACACTGAATTTTCTCCCTTCCCTCATTAAAATACTTTACCTTTCCTTACCATCGTCACATACCTGGTAGAGGCCGAGTTGAAAAGAGGGCTTCCCTTACACCTCCTGCCCCATTCCCCCTGGAGTTGATAAAAGGGTATACCAGGGCAGCAGTGCCTGTAGGAGATTCTGGCCAGGAGACACTCTAGCAAGTGCAGGACTGAAGACTATGCAGCAAACTGTCAGCTGGTAGATGCAGTATCTCTGATACAAGGTCAGGCAGGTAGGGATCAGCAACAACTGGGTGGCAGAAGTACAAAATCAGGAAGCAGAGTCAATGCTGGGCAGAGGTCAATATCAGACGAGCAGAGAAAGTACCGGTACAACAGACAGGAGACAAGGTCGGGTCACAAGCTGGAGTCAGCAACGGAACATCAGGAGCAAGCAGGGTCAATTGAAGCCGGATCAGAACAAAGAAGCAAGCAGGGGATCAGGTCACAGGTAACAAGGAGCTGATGTCCACTTAGTGATTTTTTTGGACTCCTGTACAGCTTTAAAAACAGCACCAAAACATCCATACTTACATGCATGCTCCTCCATGCTAAAGTACGTGTGTGTGCACACGTCCACGATTCACCTGACAACCATGCAATCAACCCTGATTTAAATTTTGCGTGTGACAGAAATAGATTTCTAATAAATAAGATTTCCAATAAATAAACAGTTAAACTGAAACATTTTTTCGTTTTCTGAAGGAAACTAGAGTTTTTCATGTACGCTTTTGTTAAAAAAAAAAAAACATTTTACATAACTATATCCAATCAAGAGTCAAATTCTCTGGAGAGTTATGAAAACTACTTTTCCAGTGACTAACTTTTTACGTGAAAAAACAAACTTTTATTTTTTAGCCTAAATGTCAGCAGCCAAAGGCACATTTGACAGAATTAGAGCACAGAGAAGCCACTAAAATCTCTGTACTGCAAGAGTTTTCCAGTCAAGCAGATCTGATAAAAAACAAACATAATTAAATCTGAATAAATCAACAAGCATCTCCTTTTGTATGTGTATATATATAAAGATAGAACAGAGAAAAGTTCCAGGTGTGTATACAACTGTGGAATTATTATTAATACCACCATATTTTTTATGTTTTATTGTTCGTATCTCAATTATATAAAAGAAGAAAGTGGATTTACAATCTTATTCAAGCATGAATACTATGCAATATTCAACTTGAAGAGGCATAAAACAATAAAACAACAAAACAAAAGCAAAATGGAGTACCTAATCTTATACTTATTTTCAAACAGTGTAATGGGACTAATGTTATCACATTGCAATCGTCTTTACCCATATCTCTCTGCCCAGAAGTTACTAATTTAATACCAGAACCACTCAAAGTGGTTGTTATGGAAGAGCCCTGGGGCCATCATAAAAAAAAAATACAGAATTATGAGTTTGAAAAAAAATTTTTTTTTTTTTACAGAATTCTGAGTTTGAAAGTCAGAATTCTGAGTTTGAAAGTCAGAATTCTGAGATTCAAAGTCAGAATTCTGAGATTCAAAGTCAGAATTCTGAGTTTGAAAGTCAGAATTCTGAGATTCAAAGTCAGAATCGTGAGTTTAAAAAAAAAAAATCTACAGAATTCTGAGATTAAAAGTCAGAAGTCTGAGATTAAAAGTCAGAATTCTGAGTTTCAAACTCAGAATTCTGAGATTTACATATCCATATACAGAGCAGAAGACATGTATGTCTGCAGAATGATGGTCTGTGGGTGTTACTACATTATTGCTCATTGGTCCTAAAATCTTCCTATAGACTACTATATTTATAAACTCAGAATTCTGACTTAGAATCTCAGAATTCTGACTTTTAATCTCAGAATTCTGACTTTTAATCTCAGAATTCTGTAGAAATTTTTTTTTAAACTTACAATTCTGAATTTCAATCTCAGAATTCTGAGTTTCAAAGTCAGAATCCTTTTTTTTTTTTTTTTTTATGATGGCCCCAGGGCTCTTCCATAGGTTGTAAAAGTTCAAGGGTTTTTACCTTTATGCATTCTATATCATATCCCTAAAGGCTGCATGGCCTAGCCAGAGCCCAGACTTAAACCCCATTGAAAATCTGTGGAATGACTTGAAGACTGCAGTCAACAAACAATCACCATCAAATTTAACCGAACCTAAGCAGTTCTGCAAAGAAGAGTGGGCAAATATTACAAAGTCTAGATGTGCAAAGTTAGTAAAGACATATCCCTAAAGGCTGTAATTAAAGCAAAAGGTGGTTCAACAAAATACTGACATGACACTCAGTGATTCTGCTTTTGATTTTCTTTTTTTTTTCTAAAATGTTGGTTTTATATTTTTCACTTGAATGTTATAAGTTGCACTAATAAATACAGCTGGATAAAACAAAAAACTGTGTCTGTCTTTATTTCAGGCTGCAAAGCAACAAAATGTGATTATTTTGAAGGGCGGTAGTGATTCTTTTCTATACCTATGGTAAATGCAATATATTGTAGCTTACCAGTCTTTAAAGCAGTAATAAACCCAAAAGCAAATATTCATTATATTTTAGTCTATTCATTCTAAAGCCCCGTATACACGAGCGGAAATTCTGCCAGCAAAAGTCTGAAGTGAGCTTTTGGTCGGAAATTCCGACCGTGTGTATGCTCCATCGGACTTTTGCTGGCGGAATTCCCGCCAGCAAAAGATTGAGAGCAGGTTCTCTATTTTTCGGTTGGAAAAAGTTCCGATCGGAAATTCCGATCGCCTGTACCAATTCCAATGGGCAAAATTCCTACGCATGCTCGGTAACGATTCGACGCATGCTCGGAAGTATTGATCTTCATTTTCTCGGCTCGTCGTAGTGTTGTACATCACCGCGTTCTTGACGGTTGATAGTTCAGAGAACTTTTGTGTGACCCTGTGTATGCAAGCCAAGCTTGAGCAGAATTCCGCCGGAAAAACCATCGAAGATTTTTCTGATGGAAATTCCGCTCGTGTGTACAGGGCATTAGATATGATTGCATTAGGTATGGTTGCATTGGTTTTTAGTTTTAAAAACATGAGTTTTGCAGCATTTTTTAGCAAAACTATACTGCACTCCCACAAAACCGTGAGGCTCACAAATGCCAGATAGCCAAAGTTGCCACTTTTTACCACATTTGTCAGTGTAATGCCGCGTACACACGATCGGAATTTTGGTCGGAAAAAGGTATGATGGCTGTTCCGACGGGATTCCGCTCAAGCTTACCTTGCATACACACGGTCACACAAGAGTTCTCTGAACTTTCGACCGTCAAGACGTACAACACTACGACGAGCCGAGGAAATGAAGTTAAATGCTCCTGAGCATGCGTCGAATTGTTTCCGAGCATGCGTGATTTTTTGTGTGTCCGAATTGCATACAGATGAACGCATTTTCGGATAGGAACTTTTTCCAACTGAAAAATAGAGAACATGCTCTCAATCTTTTGCTGGCTGGAATTCTGCCAGCAAAAGTCAGATGGAGCATACACACGGTCGCATTTTCCGACCAAAACCTCTCATTGGAGTTTTGCTGGCGGCATTTCCGATCGTGTGTATGGGGCATTAGACTGTTTTTTCAGCTGCAAAACTCCTATTCAAATGCAGTAATTCTGGGGGGTTTTTTTCCAGCCAGAAAATGCCCCTGCCAAAAAACGCTGATAAAAAAACCTATGTGTGCATGGACACATAGGGTAACATGCTGGGAAGTTTACTGGCTGTAGAAAAAACGCCTGACACCCAAAACAGCAGCTGTAAAAATGCCCAGTGTGCCTGAGGCCTTGGGCTTTCTTTCCCTTATTTTTTTCCTGGTGATCTAGCCAGTAAGTCTGTTTTAAACACAACAAACTGCCCTGCAGATGTAGCAGTTAGTGGTTTGAGACAAACCATTTAACACTGACAGGGGAGCTTATAAAGGTCTGCTTTTATTTATTTATGTAAAATCTTTATCCCAAAAGTAAAAAAAAACTGTTGCTAGTTCATTTAACACTACCCACCCCCCCCCCCCCCGTACCGACAATACTGTTGTCCAAAGTTGGCCCCTGTGCTCCTTCATCTTCATCTTCATCTAGGAGGTGTGATACTGGCCAGATCACCAGGTGAAAACATAGGGAAAAAGGTTTAAGAAAGAAAACAAATGAAGCCACCACATATATAGATCGGTAAGCTGCAATATATGAGATTTTTGCTTCTGGGTTTAATACCGCTTTAAATTAGGTGGCAGAATTCTGTTTTCTTTTTCAGTTCTTTTTTCTCTTTTTTTGTCACCTGGTAGTCCTGCAAATAAAACTCTTCCTGTCTAGGCTGGACTTCAAACATTATCACATGTGTTTGTTGGAGCACACAATTATTTGATGACACTTTTTCACTCCTGAAAAGGCCCTTTATTCAGAGTGAAACATGTTGAATTTTGGGAGTTTTGGTTTACTTAGTGATTTAATTGTAATTTATCAGGTTGTGCTGAGATTTGAATTTAGAATGGGTATTGAAGCAGAGAATGCGTACAGAGTCACAGTTTGGACCTTTTCGAGTCAACATTTGTTAAAAGATAGTTACCTCATTAGGAAGCATTTTACAGCTCACCTGTATTTTCCCAGCACACAATATAGGAGAAGTATTACACAGCTTAATTTACTTCACCAAATTTTTTACATTTATTTTTTCTTTTGTTATAATAAAAGTGAAGTTTTAGGCCCCAGTGGGCTTCATGCATGGTGAAATACATGCAATGTTCTCACATATGTATAAGAGGACTTCAAATATGTGCACTTTTTGTTACATAAAGGATGGTGGGATTACTAGCTTACAAAAGAAAGATCAGATTGTTTTGCTTTCTGTCCAACTCACAGTAAGTGATAAGATCACAGCATTTCTGTCAAAGTCAACAGGTATTTTTCTGTAACTGGTAAAAATGTTCTTAGTCTGAAAAACGAAAACTAAGCTACCACATCCATGGACTGGAAAGCTGCAATGTAATAAACCTTTGTCCTTGGGTTTAGCTACCCCTTAACCTCTTGCTACCCATGTAAGGGATATGCATGCCAGCAAAGAGGATAGGCTTTAATGCCCACACGCCACACATATGCGTCAGAGGGGCAGCATAGGTTCTTGTTCACTGCAAATGTGCAAAGACAGCTCTTGGCTTCTAGTAATGATTGAGAGCTGGTTCCACCAATTGCAGTGGTTACATGAGCAGGCAGACTTCCCCATCCCCTGGGCATAATAACCCAGTTAAAAGGATGCCAGTGAGCCCATGTACTTTTTGCTGCCAGACTTACTGGGGAAGATTTACTAAAACTGTAAAGTACAAAATTTGGTGCAGCTCTGCATATAAACCAATCAGCTTCCAGGTTTTATTGTCAAAGCTTCACTGAACAAGCTGAAGTTAGAAGCTGATTGGCTACCATGCACAGCTGCACCAGTTTCTGAGTGCACCAGATCTTGTAAATCTCCACCACTATTACTACTGGCTGGAAATCCCAGTTGGCTTGTAATTTATCTACAGTAATAGGTTGAATACCCAATGTCAATATTAAAAGATGCTGGCCTTTAAAGAATGCAGAGTTGATTAATTTTAAAAACATTGGAATGTATGGTTATCAGAGCCAAAGGCCTCAGTGATTATGTGATGGGGTAATAACCTGTTGTTGCTTTACTCAATGAGATTTCTCACTTTAGAGAGGCTTGCAACTCCTAGATATAGTTGATCTGTTTTTGTTCTTGTTTTTATATTTTTATTTTTATTCTATGTCTATGCATAGCCTGTCCACAGCTTGATCCCAAATGGGGTGGCAGGCACTGTTTGTGACCAATCAAATGTAAGCTTTAATACTTCTTATGCCCCGTACACACGGTCGGATTTTCCGACAGAAAAAGTCCAGTGGGAGCTTTTCATCATATATTCCAACCGTGTCTATGCCCTATCAGACTTTTTACGTCGAAAATTCAGACGGACTTAGATAGATAACATGTTCTATATTTTTCCGACAGAACAAATCCTATCAGGAAAACCGCTCGTCTGTATGCTGTTCCGATGTACCAAAAATGACTCATGCTCTGAAGCAAGTACGAGTCGTCGTACGTGTTGTCCCGTCGTACGTGTTGTCCCGTCGTACGTGTTGTACGTCACCGCGTTCTTGACGGTCGGAATTTGGTGTGACCGTGTGTATGCAAGACAGCTTGAGCAGAATTCAACCTTCAGATTTTATTTATATATATATATATATATATATATATATATATATATATATATATATATTTTTTTTTTTTTTTCCTTTTTTCCCTTTTATTGGTTGAAATAGATGGACTTTTTTAAACCTGACTATGTAACTATGATTCTAAATAATAATAAAAACCTATTGTTTAAAAAAAAGGATGTCAGTGCTGGGTGGGAAGCGATTAAAGTGGTTGTAAAGTCAGAAGGTTTTTTATCTTGATGCATTCTATGCAGCAGCTCCCCCAGCCCCCCCAATACTTACCTGAGCCTATCTCTATCCAGCAATGTTTGGCTGCCTGGGAGTTTCCCTCCTCATTGGCCAAGATATTGTCGGAGCGCCATTGGCTCCCGCTGCTGTCAGTCAAAGTCAGTGAACCAATGAGGAGAAGGAGGGGCAGGGCCTATCTGCGGCTCTATTTCTGAATGGACACAAGGAGCTGTGGCTTGGCTTGGGTGCCCCCATAACTAGCTGCTTGCTGTGGGGGCATTCGGCAGGAGGGAGGGGCCAGGAGCACCAAAGAGGGGCCCTCTAGCAGCAGTTTGCAGAGACTGACAGTTATGTGTCCTGAACTCAGGCAGGGGCAGATCTGCAGAAAATACAAGGAAATAACAGTACACACACCTATCCCTGAGATTTAAGACTGCATTATTATAACAGCCAAAGAAAAGACATTTGATATATTCCAAATTCTCTTTTCTGACTGGTTCTTTTAGCTGGTGTCCAAACTTTTTTCAAGGAGGGCCAGATTTGATGAAGTGAACATGCGTGAGGGCCTACCATTTTGCCTGACATTCTTTGAACCATTAAAATTCGGTCTAAGTGTGTTCATCCGAGCACTAATACACTGCCCAACAAGAATTCTCTTGCCTTTGTGGCTGTGTGTGGTGAAGAGATGAGCTCAGGCGTGTTATTTAGATATACTGTATTTATTGGCATATAACACACACCTTCACTTTAAGAGGGAGGTTTCAGGAAAAATCTTACATTTTAAATAAAGACCCCCATTGCCATGAATGCAGCACCCCCATTGCCATGAATGCAGACCCACTGTTGCCATGAATGCAGCACCCCTCGTTGCCATGAATGCAGCACCCACGTTGACATTATTGCAGCACTCACGTTGCCATGAATGCAGCACCCACCTTGAAATGAATGCAGCACCCCCACTGACATGAATGCAGCACCCCCATTGACATGAATGCAGCACCCCCATTGCCATGAATGCAGCACCCCCGTTGCCATGAATGCAGCACCCCCGTTGCCATGAATGCAGACTCACCATTGCCATGAATGCAGACTCCCCATTGCCATCAGTGCAGCCTTGGAGGAGACAGGGAGGGGCGGGACAAGCGGCAACACATTACATACAGGAGAAACTTCTGTTTTCTCGGTGGCCTCTTTAATACAAAGTCCCGCCTCCTTTGATGGACAGAACAGTCATCCAATGGCAGTGCAGGGGACAGGACTTCCTTTTACAGAGGCCGCTGTGTAAACACTAAATTCTCCTTTATGTACGGCATTCATCCCGCCCCCTCCCCATCCCCTCCAAGGCAACCAGCATGTATATCTTTTGTGGCCCCCAGCGCTCGGGGATTCCTTGGGAGCCATAAAAGACATACATGTCTAAATTACCAGGCAGGCTGTTCGAAACCGGAACATGGGCCGGACTTTTGACATGCCTCTTTTAGCTAGAATTTACACCTGGCTGTATATTACTAATCTAGCCAAAGCTAATAATAGAAAAGAAATGATAAAGATTAATTCTTTAACCAGAAAAAGTTTAGTAGATGTGTGGTAGCACTTAGCCAATCCAAGGGTTTGTTTTATGTAATCCCACAAAGTCACTGTTTCTTTGAGGAGGTTGACCTACAATGATAGCACTGTAAAAGGTGACAGTTGTTAGGCTGCTGGCTCTCTGATCATGGTCAATGAACCATTCAATAAATATTCTGCTTTTATGATTAAAGTTAGAAGTGCATCAAACAAATATTCGAAAAGCCCGAAACTTTGAAAAGTTTAGTCAATAAAATAAACTTTTCATATTAACTTAAAGGAGAAGTACGGCCGAGTGCAATTTGCTCTGCAGTCCTGTGATCCATTTTCAGAGGTCTGAGGCCCGCTGACGGCCAATGTCACAGAGCCGATTCAGGCTCGGGCAAGATCGTAAAAATGGAGTCGGGATCTGCCCACATGCCTGGAGCGGCACTAGGCTCAGCCTCTCAGCAAGCCTCTCAGAGCCTGAGGCAGCCGCTTTCACCCCCTACACAGCCCAACACTCCAGTGGACTGACAGTCACTAGCTCTCTACTCACGGAGCTCTAAAAAACGAGCAATTGGCGGTGTTTGATCACTTTGTTTTCAGTGTTAGAGGTGCCAGGGGACAGATGCAGTATCAGACCGATGCTGCATCCACCTAGGTAAGTACGATTCTTTAAAAAAAAACAAAAAACCCATACATCTCTTTCAAAACTGTTTGTACCAACTGCTTCTACCTTTAACCAGAAATGGTGACAACAGTACTACATCACAAACACTGATATTAGCACTAGGTTTGGGTAAAAGACATTTACCCTTTCAACGAATTTTTGAAATGTGGAAGTAAGACCCCACACATATTGTATATGAGGAGAACATAAAAGTTTTATGCCACAAAAATTCCTGTTCATAAATACACTCAAAAGCTCATTGATGCAAGACCACAGTGTGAAACACAAAGCCGCCAAGCCCCCCACTGTCCGCTCACCCAATGTCAGGCTTCCTTAATAATTGCATCAAGGCTTTATGATAAAAGATCACCAGCAGATTTATCAAAAAACTTGTCCACAGGCTGCACTACAACTGCAGATTTGTAAAGCAGATGGCAGCTGATAATTGTGCCATGCCCATGAGCATCAACAGAAGCTTTTCCATATGACAAAACACTAGGGTTACATTTGGCACCTTCATTTAAAATGGATATATATATGGACTGGATGATTTTTTTGTCAAGTAGAAAGCTCATGCCACAGTTCTGCCAGCATTAGATTCCCATAATTGCTGCCAAAGTAAATACTGATAAAGCATAAAAACAAGTTGGCATACTTGTAAATGAAGCTCAGTTAACAGAAGGTGCATAAATATTGATTATAAATGAGATACTGTCCTGGAAATGTTATGTGTCCTAAATAGATAAGGGAAAGCTTAGCAAGCTGATAGTTTAACATTCTTAAAATAGATCATAAAACGCATACAAAGTGAAATTTGTATTAAGGCCTGGTTCACACCTATGTAGGTTGCAGTTTGCAATTTCCAGGTGCATTTTGCAGTTTTCAAAACCAGAAAAAAGTCCCTGGCCCTTTCCATAAAATGCACAGATGTGAGCATGACTCATAGGAAAGCATGTTAAATAGACTGTAGTGTGGTTCTGCAAAACGGAAAACGCACTAAAAAATGCATAGGTGGGAACCAGGCCTTATAGCACACCTTTCCTATCAGTACTGGATAACACATTTCGTTTTTGGGGTAGATGGGTTTTTGCCATAATTGCACAGCATATTTGCACTTTATGGCATACTTACCCTAAAGCGCCCTTGTCCAGCAACGTGAAATCTTTGCTCCCTCTCCTTTCTCTGTTCCCGCTGTTATAGACACCTTCCAGGTCCAGGGTCTTTCGGCTTTGCCATTGGGCAGCCACTGATGATGTAACTCTTGCGAAAGTGTGCTGTTTTATGTTGTTTTTTTCATGTTTTTTTATTTTATTTAGGTGACTACCGTGTTTCCCAAAAAATAAGCCCGGGTCTTATATTAATTTTTGCCACCAAAAACACAGTAGGGCTTTTTTTCGGGGTAGGGCTTGCCATGCAATGTGCCCAGTGTGAATAATAGCAAAAAGTGGTTGTAAACTGCCAGAATTCTTGCCACTACCGCAATATACAATGCAAAAGGTATATGTGTCACCTTCCTATAGCATCGCTCGGCGCTTCCATGACTTGCCTGAGCCGTCTTCCTTGCACCGAGCACTGCAGAAAGGGGGGCCGAGATCCGTCACTGACAATCAGGAGAAGGGGAGATCAGCGGAGATCAGCTGAGCGGTGCTTCCATGGCCCGCTCCGAGCAAAGCAAAGGGGGGGGGTCGAGATCCCCCACTGACAATCAGGAGAAGGGGAGATCAGCGGAGATCAGCTGAGCAGCGCTTCCATAGCCCACTCCGATCAATGCAGAGGGAGGAGGGGAGGAAGGGGGGGGGTCGAAATCCCCCACCACTGACAGCCAGAAAAAGAGAAGAGGAGAGCAGCTGGAGATCATATAGCGGTGCAATAAGAAGGCACTTGATTAAAACAGACCACAGAAAACACACACCTTCCACACTATACAACACCGCAATAGTGAGTATTCTAGCAGTTTACAACCACTTTATACTAGAGCTTATATTGCAGCCCTTCCCAAAAATCTAGGTAGGTCTTATTATCGTTGTAGGTCTTATTTTTGGGGAAACACGGTATAAAGAGGTAATTATTTATGTTCATTCTTTAATCATACTACACTATTATGCAGGTATCAGTGTACTTAGCCCAATGGCTTGGTGGTCTGCTCAGATGTCGCCACAGCACTCAAGGTATCAGTTCAAATCCCAGCCAACCTACCATCCACCAGCTGTGTTTATTTATTTCAGTGCACAAGCGAATTAAAATAAACAAAGAAATGTAAACTGCCAGTTAATTAGTGTATGATGTTTGGAATTCCACACCATAATATTATTGAATACTTACATACCATTGCATGAATTTGAAGAGTTAATATAATAGAATTAGCCAAACTAAAGTTAATTGGCATTCACCTATTTTCAGCAAATGCTGCTTTGGCTAATTGACTAATAGTCATTCACCATTTTTTTACCAATGCAATGTTTTAGTATCCTTCTGTGGAATTTGAACCCATGAGTCCTTCAAGGCCTGAGTTTTTCAAGGTAGAAGCGCTGACCACTAGCCTATTGGGCTTAGCACAATCATACATAGAAAATATATTTACTAGTGTTTGATGTTTCTTCTCCCCGAGCTGCCTTCTCCCCGAGCCATCTCTCCTGCCACTGCTGTCTTCTCCCGCTGCTGTGTTCTTCCGCACAGACAGTCACCGGCTAATAAAAAAAAAGCAACTCTTCTTCTGTGGCGGTCTTGGAGGCCATCCGATGATGTCACCCGGAAAGCCCACCCCATGTCTATGTCAGAGATGCCACACATTCAAACTATTTATTAGTGGGTAACCGGTGGCACGGAAGAACACAGCAGATGAAGAAGACGGCGGCGGCAGGATGGACGGCTCGAGGAGAAGAAGGCAGTAAGAGAGACAGTAGCAGGAGAAGACGGCTCAGGGAAGAAGACGGCTCGGAGCTATTTTACAATAAAGGTTTTTTTTTTACATTTCACTGCATTTTTTGGTGAACGGGTAGGGGTAAGATGTAGTTTTAAGATGCTCTCGCGCTACTCTGGAATAGTGAATTCAATAAATATGTGATATAAACAAAAGTGCAGCAAAATCTATAAGTCTAACACATAACAATAAACAATCTTGATCAATAAAGTGATTTCGCGCAAATAGTGATAAACAATTCAAAATAAATTAACCCTTAAGTGTAAAGAGAGTGCTTATGGTAATCCAAATACCATTAAATAAAAAGTGTGTTAGACATCTATCTGTGATAGAGAAATGAAAAAAGGAAAATTATGTATGTGAATAACAGGTGTTCACTCTTGCCGTGTATACTCTCACAGTGTTCTTAGTATATTTGTGTGTAATAAACTATATATCAGCTAACGTGAACACACTTTTTATTTAATGGTATTTGGATTACCATAAACACTCTCTTTACACTTAAGGATTAATTTATTTTGAATTGTTTATCACTATTTGCACAAAATCACTTTATTGATCAGGGGTATGATGTACCCCATACCCATTTACGTAGGGGCAGGATCTGGAGGCCCTCCTTGTTAAAGGAGGCTTCCAGATTCTGATAAGCCCCCCGCCCGCAGACCCTGACAACCACCGGCCAAGGTTGTTGGGAAGAGGCCCTTGTCCACATCAACATGGGGACAAGGTGCTTTGGGGGGGGGCCCAAAGCACACATCCCATGTTAAGGGCATGTGGCCTGGTATGGTTCAGGAGGGGGATGCTCGCTCATCCCCCCTAATCCTGACCTCCAGGCTGCATGCTCGGATAAGGGTCTGGTATAGATTTTGGGGGGCCCCAAGTCAATTATTTTTTACATTTTGGTGTGGGGTTCCCCTTAAAGTCCATACTAGCCACGAGGGGCCTGGTATGTACTGGGGAGGGGGACCATACGATGTTTTTTCCTGTTTTTTTCCTTGATTTTTGGAATTCCACACTATAATATTATTGAATAATTACATACCATTGCATGCATTTGAAGAGTTACAACTATGGAATAAATCAAACTGATGTGCATTGGCTAATTATGCTGTTGAGTACAATGCACATTTTCAGGAGGTAATACAGTTGGTGGGATTCAAACTCATGGCTTGAACCTTTGAAGGTAGCAGGGCATACCCCTATGCTACAGAGCTAAGCTCAAACCGACATAGAAAATACATTTACTAATGTTTGATTCTATACAATAATTTTTGCATTTCAGGCATTAATATTATAGTAACAACCATGCTCATGCTGATGTGGCATTGCCTAATAGGCATTCGCCTCTTTTCAGCATATGCTGCTGAGTACAATGCAAGCTTTCAGTAGGTAATACCATCTGTGTGATTTTCAGACATTTGAGCACATTTATATTGAGAATAGGGATGAGCTTCATGTTCGAATCGAACGCATGTTCGACTCGAACATCGCCTGTTTGGTCGTTCGCAGAATTACCAACGATATGGGCCATTTGCGCCAAATTCGAGTGGCGCATCACGGCCCATAATTCACTGAGGCATCGCAGTGCATTGCTGGCTGATGATTGGCCAAGCATGCACTATGACCCGCATGCTTGGCCATTCACAGCGCTGTCTGTACAGAGAGCCGTAATTGGCCAAAGCCAAGGGTGGCTTTGGCCAATTATGGCTCAGGGGGTTTAGTACACGCCCCACACTATATAAGGCCGCCTGCACGGCTTCCAGCCTGGGCTTCTGTTGGTGCAGCCCCCAGCTGGAACAGTTCATGTGGGGGTTGTTTTGTGTTATCACTGTATCTTGATATGTATATCGCTGTTGTCACCACCTTTTGAATTGTCAGCATCCTCTTTTTTATTCAAACTATTCAATTTTTTGTGATGTTTTAATCTTTGATAAATAAAATTATATATATATTTTTTGATACATTGTTTGAAGACTCCTGCCTTTTAAAGTCCCACTAGAGGAAAACAACGTTTTACTGTATAGTCTTACAGGGATGTGGGCAGGTTGTCTTCTTCCACAAGGCTCTCGTCACTACTTTTGTGTGTAGTGTGTTCCGGCATTGAGAGAGACATAGATAGACAGAGAGACAGTGTCATTTGATTTAAGCAGGTGAGTCAGTTAGCTGCACTTACAGTGTATTGTGTATATATATATATATATATATATATATATACATCCTAGGTGTTATATATATATATATATATATATATATATATATATATATATATCTATACACACTGTATTCAGTTTAGCTAGATCCGTTCCTGTTATTCTCTTCCTACTACTGACAGGCAGGCAGGTGTTTTTACAGTATTTACAGCTACCTGAAGAAAATTGCTGGTGTTCTTCTGATCCTATTAGTCCTATTAGCTACAGTATTTACAGTTGGTGTAGTGCGTCCTCTGCACAGTGTACACCTAAAGCTACCTGAAGAAAATGAGTGGCCTTCTTCTGATCCTATTAGTACAGTACCGCAGGCAGCTGCAGTATTTACAAGTTAGTGTAGTGCGTCCGTTGCACAGTGTGCACCTAAAGCTACCTGAAGAAAATGAGTGGTGTTCTTCTGATCCTATTAGTACTGTACCGCAGGCAGCTGCAGTATTTACAAGTTAGTTTAGTGCGTCCACTGCACAGTGTGCACCTAAAGCTACCTGAAGAAAATTAGTGGTGTTCTTCTGATCCTATTAGTACAGTACCGCAGGCAGCTGCAGTATTTACAAGTTAGTGTAGTGTGTCCTCTGCACAGTGTGCACCTAAAGCTACCTGAAGAAAATTAGTGGTTTTCTTCTGATCCTATTAGTACAGTACCACAGGCAGCTACTGTATTTACAAGTTAGTTTAGTGCGTCCTCTGCACAGTGTGCACCTAAAGCTACCTAAACAAAATTAGTGATGTTCTTCTGATCCTATTAGTACAGTACCGCAGGCAGCTGCAGTATTTACAAGTTAGTGTAGTGCGTTCTCTGCACAGTGTGCACCTAAAGCTACCTAAACAAAATTAGTGATGTTCTTCTGATCCTATTAGTACAGTAACGCAGGCAGCTGCAGTATTTACAAGTTAGTGTAGTGCGTTCTCTGCACAGTGTTGCACCTAAAGCTACCTGAAGAAAATTAGTGGTGTTCTTCTGATCCTATTAGTACAATACCACAGGCAGCTGCAGTATTTACAAGTTAGTGTAGTGCGTCCTCTGCACAGTGTGCACCTAAAGCTACCTGAAGAAAATTAGTGGTGTTCATCTGATCCTATTAGTACAATACCGCAGGCAGCTGCAGTATTTACAAGTTAGTGTAGTGCGTTCTCTGCACAGTGTGCACCTAAAGCTACCTGAAGAAAATTAGTGGTGTTCTTCTGATCCTATTAGTACAGTACCGCAGGCAGCTGCAGTATTTACAAGTTAGTGTAGTGCGTCCTCTGCACAGTGTGCACCTAAAGCTACCTGAAGAAAATTAGTGGTGTTCTTCTGATCCTATTAGTACAGTACCGCAGGCAGCTGCAGTATTTACAAGTTAGTGTAGTGCGTCCTCTGCACAGTGTGCACCTAATGCTACCTGAAGAAAATTAGTGGTGTTCTTCTGATCCTATTAATACCACAGGCAGGCAGCTACAGTATTTACAGTTAGTGTACTGTGTCCTCTGCACAGTGTGCACCTAAAGCTACCTGAAGAAAATTAGTGGTGTTCTTCTGATCCTATTAATACCACAGGCAGGCAGCTACAGTATTTACAGTTAGTGTAGTGCAACCTCTGCACAGTATGCACCTAAAGCTACCTGGAAACAATTGCTGTTGTTCTGCTACTATTAATACCACAGGCAGGCAGCTACAGTATTTACAGTTAGTGCACTGTGTCCTCTGCACAGTGTGCACCTAAAGCTACCTGAAGAAAATTAGTGCTGTTCTTCTGATCCTATTAATACCACAGGCAGGCAGCTACAATATTTACAGTTAGTGTAGTGCGTCCTCTGCACAGTGTGCACCTAAAGCTACCTGGAGACAATTGCTGTTGTTCTGCTCCTATTAATACCACAGGCAGGCAGCTACAGTATTTACACTTAGTGTACTGTGTCCTCTGCACAGGGGCGGATCCAGTGGGGGGGCAACAGGGCAATTGCCCCCCCGAAATAATAGCACTGATATGTCATTGTAATAACAGTCACTCATTTGCTTGCAGCTGCCTCTGCCCGACTCCGGGTCTCTCTCTCACATCAGCCGATCAGCGGTGCCGAGAGAGTGACTCATGTCTATTGTTACGTTACGATCACTCACTGCCTGACAAGGAGGAGGTGGGTGGAGCCTCTTCCCTGCACTGGTTGCTAGACGCCAGGCAGCCCAGGCGTTAGCAACGAGTGACGTCAATGAGTCACGTCGGACTCGAGTCTCAGAGCCGACGTGACACTGACAGTGAGAGGAGCTGCTGGAACCTCAAATATGGCCCAGTTGCACTTTAGTCTGTTGAAAGTTTATTCCGTTCACCACTGACCCACAGTAACTGCACTAACATGTCCAGGCCAGCCAGCGTCCACAGTCAGTGGCAGCAGAGTGACAGCATTCTTCTTTCTCCGCCCCTGACTGTGTTGGCCCCACCCACCGGCACCCTCCTCCCTCCATGTTGTCCACACTACAGGCCTCGGCTCCGCCGCCCCTGAGTTAGTGTTGGCTCCACCCACCCAAAGGCGGATCCAGAGTATAATCTCGGGAGGGGCACTGCCAGAAAATAAGGTGTTGCTTACAGAACTCTATTTAACGTATCATACAGTCCTAACCTTTTAAAACAGTGACACTTTTATCATTCCAGATTAAATTATTACATTACAAACAGACAGGATAAGTTTAACCACATATAACTTTATTATTACAAAGATCATAAGCAGTTTGTATACTTATAACAGAATATTCCCAGACAAAATATTCACAAACAATATAAAATTATGTGTAAAAAAAACAAATAGCAGAACCCAAACATTATCACTCTCTACTGTCTCCAAACACACAACAACAGAAACATTTTATTTGTAAGATACATAACATGAAAAATTCAGAGAATTAGCTCAAGTCTTCGTTTTCCTTCTTTGGCAAACAGCTCGATAACTCGGTCAGTATTCACAGGAATATCTCTATGAATGTAAAGTAAACACAAGCCATTTAACCGGTCCTCCACCATTCGTGACCGAAGCCATGTTTTAACACGATGGAGGGTTGAGAAAGATCTCTCTGCTGTGGCCACACTTACAGGTTGCTAAGATCAGAAGTAAACTTCTGATGGTTGGGAAGAGGTCCTGGTCACACAAGTCCAACACTTCAAGAGCTGTTTTTGGAAGTTCCTTATGTTGTGATAACTCTGGTTTCCACTTTGTAAGCCATAGACTTAGTTCTCCCTGCAGCAATGTCTCCATTACCTTCTGCTTACCATCAGCTAGAAGAGGGTGGAAACGCTTTGATAATGATTGCACAGCCACAGGAACCATGGTTTCCATTTTTTTTCCAAAAAGTACTGCTGGCATCAAGATTTGAATCTGGAAACACTGCATTGAATTCTCTGGAAAACGAGTTTTTAAATCATTGATAATGTTGTCCAGCAAGGGAATATACAACGATTTCCTGTAGTATTCTTCAGTTGATTCTACATTGTAATTGAATCTGTGCACTTGCCTGCCTACAAGACGTGGCAATTTTAGTTCCACTCCAAGTTCTGAAGCCAATTCTGTAGCCTCCATATGCAAAGTGGAAAAAGTGCTATCAGCGTTACATCGCATATTCTCTATGGTTGCCATGGTATCAGGCAAACAGTCAGATGCACTTGGTAAATCAATTGTTGGGGATTGAAGGAAGCGACTCAGAGGAAGGGTTACTTTCAGAACACTGATGAGTGAAACCAAGAAAAATATGAATTCTGCACTGCACAGAGAATGGATGAGAGTAGATGCTGTTGAGCTAGTGCTTGAGCATTTCCATTGAGATATTGCAGATAGTGTACTCACCACTTTTACAAGTCCATCTCGAAATCTTATGAGAGAATCATGGCGCTCTACCCATCTACAGTAGTTTCACAAAGACTGGTAAGCTGAGAGCCTAACTCCTGCTTTAAAATAAAATGACGCTTTGCTGATTGGTTAAAGAATGAAATGGTTGATTTGACTACTGCTACTGCATTGCGAACTGCTGACACTTGTGAGGACTTTGAAATTGAATTGTTCAGACAATGATTGTAGCAAGGACATCTGCAACTGTTGGGTGCTACACGGAGAATCTCTGACACAGCACCAGCCACCTCTGAAGACATAACAACTGTCTGTTCCAATGCCAACACAATGAGTGATGTCCAGGGAGAGGTCTTTAATTAGTTGGATAACCATCTGGCCTAAAACCTTTCCTATAAGCCTTGGTTCTGAACCTGAACTATCAATTCCCGATTCCTTCTGGGTTGCAAATTCATAAGCATCTACAAATTTTATAAAATCCTCACGAATCGATCCATTCTAGACATATCTAAAGCTGAGTGTAAGTTGTTCTGTATGTGAAATGTCTGTAGTTTCGTCAAATATTGTACCAAAATAGCAAGCCTCTTTAATTCTAGCTACAATGACATTGCTGATTTCATCACAACACCCGATTAAATCATTTTGTGTGGATTTTGACATGTATGTAGCGAGAGAAGATGCAGTAAGGAGGTGCTTCTCTAATATTCTGTCTCCAGATGCAACACGGTAGCTCAGCAATTCCCGAAAGTTGCCTTCATTCACCTCCGGGGTGGAGTGATCCATTAAAGCACCATCATCTTGGTGGCCACGCAGAGGTATATTTTGTCTACCCAAAAATATAATTGACTCAACGATAGGACGAATTCGCTCTCGGTTCTCTTTCACTTTCTGAAGACAATGCAAGTTTATTTGATTAACAATTTCATTTTCCTGTGCATGGTAGGTTTTAAAAATGCATTTCCTTCAAATACACTCTCCTGGTGATAAACAAGCCTTGCATGGACTTCCAAATCTCCATCCTTGCCCTTAAGCTTTTTAAAATTAGAAAGGGGCTCCATTACCAATTTTCCAAGGGCCATGCCTTTGTTATCACCACCTTTCCGATGTTGCGCAAACAATGCACAGTACTTGCAAAACAATCCCTTTTTGGCAGGTGAATACACTAGCCAAGGAAAACTGTCAATATGTTGTTTTGACAAGTATCTCTTTATTTCCCGAGTTTCTCCATTCTTGGAAGTCATGTTCTGAACAGAAAAAGGTAATTCATATCCAGGAGGAGGTTGCCATGGATTTTCCAATAGCAAGCATTTGGTGTAATCATCTATTATTTTTCCAAGATGTGTGCCAATGTCATTAATTAAGATACTGCTGGTTTGAGGTGGGGTATCAACAGACAGTGGCGACACATTACGATCTGTTTCACCAGATATTGGCTCTACAAATGTACCAGAACAAGATGGGAGGGTAGTGTCAATTTCCATACTTGAAGTGCTTTCTACTATTGGCTTTTCTCCTGATGACTTTTTTGCACTGGTACTGAAGAAAGAATCTATAGTCCTGCAGTTCACTCTTTTCTGACTTGCTGTTTCTATAATTAAAGTACAAAAGTGCACACTAAATAAAGTAATTGGCTTTATAGAACAGCACTGCACACACATTGTTGACATGTACATGTACCATAACTGAACCGACCCCCTGTTTAAATATTGCAAGAATACATTGCAGACATGATACAGGAGATGGTCAGAGACTGCAGACATAATACAAGAGATGACCATAGACTTCAGACATGATAAAAGAGATGATCAGAGACTGCAGACATGATACATGAGCTGATCATAGACTGCAGACGTGATACAGGAGATGATCAGAGACTGCAGACATGAATAAAGAGATGATCAGAGACTGCAGACATGATACAGGAGTTGATCAGAGACTGCAGACATGATACAAGAGATGATCAGAGACTGCAGACATGATACAGGAGTTGATCAGAGACTGCAGACATGACACAAGAGATGAACATAGACTGCAGACATGATACAAGAGATGATCAGAGACTGCAGACATGATACAAGAGATGATCAGAGACTGCAGACATGATACAAGGGATGACCATAGACTGCAGACATGATACAAGAGATGATCAGAGACTGCAGACATGATACAAGAGATGATCAGAGACTGCAGACATGATACAAGGGATGACCATAGACTGCAGACATGATACAAGAGATGATCAGAGACTGCAGACATGATTCAAGAGATGATCAGAGACTGCAGACGTGATGCATGAGCTGATCAGAGACTGCAGACGTGATACAGGAGATGATCAGAGACTGCAGACATGAATAAAGAGATGATCAGAGACTGCAGACATGATGCAGGAGTTGATCAGAGACTGCAGACATGATACAAGAGATGATCAGAGACTGCAGACATGATACAGGAGTTGATCAGAGACTGCAGACACGATACAAGAGATGATCAGAGACTGCAGACATGATACAAGAGATGATCAGAGACTGCAGACATGATACAAGAGATGACCATAGACTGCAGACATGATACAAGAGATGATCAGAGACTGCAGACATGATACAAGAGATGATCAGAGACTGCAGACATGATACAAGAGATGACCATTGACTGCAGACATGATACAAGAGATGACCATAGACTGCAGACATGATACAAGAGATGATCAGAGACTGCAGACATGATACAAGAGATGATCAGAGACTGCAGACATGATACAAGAGATGATTAGAGACTGCAGACATGATACAGGAGTTGATCAGAGACTGCAGACATGATACAAGAGATGGCCATAGACTGCAGACATGATACAAGAGATGGTCAGACACTGCAGACATGATACAAGAAATCAATGCATCAATGCAGCCTCACCAGTGCCCATTAAATGCAGTCTCTGATAATCTCTTGTATCATGTCTGCAGTCTCTGATCATCTCTTGTATCGTGTCTACAGTCTCTGATCAACTCCTGTATCATGTGTAGCGCTGGTAGATTTGCAATCTACCGCAGGTTAGGTAAATTTAGTAAATTGTGCGTTAGGAAGGTTAAAGTTTGCCTCTGTTCCAGCTTTGCTGACGTTGTGTGTGTTTCCGTGCTGACCGGTGGGTGTCGCTGTTACCACTGGTCAGGGTTGGAAAGGCAACTTGTTGAAGCGAATGGATGCTCCTCTGTTCCGGAGGCATGCTTGGTGGAGATAGTCCTCCGAGTTGCATTCTGGGCAAGGGTATTTATGGGACAGATGCCATATTTTGGGGTTCATTTTACAGCCACCTGCTGGCCCTCCTGGCCGACAGGTATGCGTTAAGGAGCTACCTCGTGGTCCTCCGATCGGGAGGCCCACGATTCAGCGGCGCAGGGGTGGGTCCAGAGGCTTGTCTGGAGCCTACCACCGCGGCCGAGGAATGGTCCTGAGCTGTCGGTCCTGTGTGACGAAGCTGGACAACCAAGGAGATCCCAGTGGAGGACCCATCTTGGAGAGATCACGCAGCGTGCTGGTCTATAGAGGGGCCTGGTGACTCGGTTGGAGGACGTATCCAAAAGTAACTATACAGCATAGTGTTGCCGGCTCAGCTTAAAGGTTCAAGCACTGTGACTGACTTTCACTATAGAAAACCCTATACATCCTGTGGCAGAGGATTGTACAGATTTTGTTCCCAAACAAGTCTGTGGCAGAGACTTTGATTCGTGCTGCGTGCTGGCTGCTAGACCTGTGAGAAAGGCCTTTCCAGATGAGCAAGGAGTGTGTCCCACGAGGGGAGTGCATTCTGAATAGTATTTGAATTCTACCAGAACATTTTGTCAAGAGAACCCTACCAGAGAATATTTGAGTTTCTTCTGCAAGTTTCCTTTCTACCTCTTTCCTGCTACTTCCTAAGTCGTTTGTTTTAATAAAGCATTGAAAACGTACTCCAGTGTTGTTGCATGTGTTGTCCAGGAGTAAACTCAACGGAACCCTAGAACCGGTGCCGGTGAAACAGAGGGAAGCAGAGTGAAGGTAACAGACCTGCTTAAACCAACAGCTCCACCGTGAGTTAGTGCTACACATGTCTGTAGTCTCTGATCATCTCTTGTATCATGTCTGCAGTCTCTGATCAACTCCTGTATCATGTCTGCAGTCTCTGATCATCTCTTTATTCATGTCTACAGTCTCTGATCATCTCCTGTATCACGTCTACAGTCTCTGATCAGCTCATGTATCATGTCTGTAGTCTCTGATCATCTCTTGCATCATGTCTGCAGTCTCTGATCATCTCTTGTATCATGTCTGCGGTCTATGGTCATCTCTTGTATCATGTCTGCGGTCTATGGTCATCTCTTGTATCATGTCTGCAGTCTCTGATCATCTCTTGTATCATGTCTGCAGTCCTGATCATCTCTTGTATCATGTCTGCAGTCTCTGATCATCTCTTGTATCATGTCTTCAGTCTCTGATCATCTCTTGTATCATGTCTGCAGTCTCTGATAATCTCTTTATTCATGTCTGCAGTCTCTGATCATCTCCTGTATCACGTCTGCAGTCTCTGATCAGCTCATGTATCATGTCTGCAGTCTCTGATCATCTCTTGTATCATGTCTGAAGTCTATGGTCATCTCTTGTGTCATGTCTGCAGTCTATGGTCATCTCTTGTATCATGTCTGCAGTCTCTGACCATCTCCTGTATCATGTCTGCAATGTATTCTTGCAATATTTAAACAGGGGGTCGGTTCAGTTATGGTACATGTACATGTCAACAATGTGTGTGCAGTGCTGTTCTATAAAGCCAATTACTTTATTTAGTGTGCACTTTTGTACTTTAATTATAGAAACAGCAAAATGAGTCAGAAAAGAGTGAACTGCAGGACTATAGATTCTTTCTTCAGTATCAGTGAAAAAAAGTCATCAGGAGAAAAGCCAATAGTAGAAAGCACTTCAAGTATGGAAATTGACATTACCCTCCCATCCTGTTCTGGTACATTTGTAGAGCCAATATCTGGTGAAACAGATCGTAATGTGTCGCCACTGTCTGTTGATACCCCACCTCAAACCAGCAGTATCTTAATTAATGACATTGGCACACATCTTGGAAAAAAAATAGATGATTACACCAAATGCTTGCTATTGGAAAATCCATGGCAACCTCCTCCTGGATATGAATTACCTATCTCTGTTCAGAACATGACTTCCAAGAATGGAGAAACTCGGGAAATAAAGAGATACCTGTCAAAACAACATATTGACAGTTTTCCTTGGCTAGTGTATTCACCTGCCAAAAAGGGATTGTTTTGCAAGTACTGTGCATAGTTTGCGCAACATCGGAAAGGTGGTGATAACAAAGGCATGGCCCTTGGAAAATTGGTAATGGAGCCCCTTACTAATTTTAAAAAGCTTAAGGGCAAGGATGGAGATTTGGAAGTCCATGCAAGGCTTGTTTATCACCAGGAGAGTGTGTTTGAAGGAAATGCATTTTTAAAAACCTACCATGCACAGGAAAATGAAATTGTTAATCAAATAAACTTGCAGTGAAAGAGAACCGAGAGCGAATTTGTCCTATCGTTGAGTCAATTATATTTTTGGGTTGACAAAATATACCTCTGCGTGGCCACCGAGATGATGGTGCTTTAATGGATGACTCCACCCCGGAGGTGAATGAGGGCAACTTTCAGGAATTGCTGAGGTACCGTGTTGCATCTGGAGACAAAATATTAGAGAAGCACCTCCTTACTGCATCTTCTCACGCTACATACATTTCAAAATCCCCACAAAATTATTTAATCGGGTGTTGTGGTGATGAAATCAGCAATGTCATTGTAGCTAGAATTAAAGAGGCTTGCTATTTTAGTATAATATTTGATGAAACTACAGACATTTCCCATACCGAACAACTTACACTCAGCTTTAGTTTTGTCTACAATGGATCGATTCGTGAGGATTTTATAAAATTTGTAGATGCTTATGAATTTGCAACCCAGAAGGAATCAGGAATTGATAGTTCAGGTTCAGAACCAAGGCTTACAGGAAAGGTTTTAGGCCAGATGGTTATCCAACTAATTAAAGACCTCTCCCTGGACATCACTCATTGTGTTGGCATTGGAGCAGGCAGTTGCAGTGTTATGTCTTCAGAGGGGGCTGGTGCTGTGTCAGAGATTCTCCATGTAGCACCCAACAGTTGCAGATGTCCTTGCTACAATCATTGTCTGAACAATTCAATTTCAAAGTCCTCACAAGTGTCAGCAGTTCGCAATGCAGTAGCAGTGGTCAAATCAACCATTTCATTCTTTAACCAATCAGCAAAGCGTCATTTTATTTTAAAGCAGGAGTTAGGCTCTCAGCTTACCAGTCTTTGTGAAACTAGATGGGTAGAGCGCCATGATTCTCTTATAAGATTTCGAGATGGACTTGAAAAAGTGGTGAGTGCACTATCTGCAATATCTCAATGGAAATGCTCAAGCACTAGCTCAACAGCATCTACTCTCATCCATTCTCTGTGCAGTGCAGAATTCATATTTTTCTTGGTTTCACTCATCAGTGTTCTGAAAGTAACCCTTCCTCTGAGTCGCTTCCTTCAATCCCCAACAATTGATTTAACAAGTGCATCTGATTGTTTGACTGATACCATGGCAACCATAGAGAATATGCGATGTAACGCTGATAGCACTTTTTCCACTTTGCATATGAAGGCTACAGAATTGGCTTCAGAACTTGGAGTGGAACTAAAATTGCCACGTCTTGTAGGCAGGCAAGTGCACAGATTCAATTACAATGTAGAATCAACTGAAGAATACTACAGGAAATCATTCTATATTCCCTTGCTGGACAACATTATTAATGATTTAAAAACTCGTTTTCCAGAGATTTCAATGCAGTGTTTCCAGATTCAAATCTTGATGCCAGCAGTACTTTTTGGAAAAAAATGGAAACCATGGTTCCTGTGGCTGTGAAATCATCAAAGCGTTTCCACCCTCTTCTAGCTGATGGTAAGCAGAAGATAATGGAGACATTGCTGCAGGGAGAACTAAGTCTATGGCTTACAAAGTGGAAACGAGAGTTATCACAACATAAGGAACTTCCAAAAACAGTTCTTGAAGTGTTGGACTTGTGTGACCAGGACCTCTTCCCAACCATCAGAAGTTTATTTCTGATCTTAGCAACTCTCCCTTTAAGTGTGGTCACAGCAGAGAGATCTTTCTCAACCCTCCGTCGTGTTAAAACATGGCTTCGGTCACGAATGGTGGAGGACCGGTTAAATGGCTTGTGTTTACTTTCATAGAGATATTCCTGTGAATACTGACCGAGTTATCGAGCTGTTTGCCAAAGAAGGAAAACGAAGACTTGAGCTAATTCTCTGAATTTTTCATGTTATGTAACTTACAAATAGGGATGAGCCGAACACCCCCCTGTTCGGTTCGCACCAGAACATGCGAACAGGAAAAAAGTTCGTTCGAACATGCGAACACCGTTAAAGTCTATGGGACACGAACATGAATAATCAAAAGTGCTAATTTTAAAGGCTTATATGAAAGTTATTGTCATAAAAAGTGTTTGGGGACCTGGGTCCTGCCCCAGGGGACATGGATCAATGCAAAAAAAAGTTTTAAAAACGGCCGTTTTTTCAGGAGCAGTGATTTTAATAATGCTTAAAGTCAAACAATAAAAGTGTAATATCCCTTTAAATTTTGTACCTGGGGGGTGTCTATAGTATGCCTGTAAAGGGGCGCATGTTTCCTGTGTTTAGAACAGTCTGACAGCAAAATGACATTTTGAAGGAAAAAACTCATTTAAAACTACTCGCGGCTATTGCATTGCCGACAATACACATAGAAGTTCATTGATAAAAACGGCATGGGAATTCCCCAAAGGGGAACCCCGAACCAAAATTAAAAAAAAAAAATGACGTGGGAGTCCTCCTAAATTCCATACCAGGCCCTTCAGGTCTGGTATGGATATTAAGGGGAACCCCGGCCAAAATTAAAATAAAAAAATGACGTGGGGTTCCCCCTAAATTCCATACCAGACCCTTCAGAAGAAAAGAAGAAGAGAAGAGCGGGAGCCTCCCCCCCATGCCATGGGTGCGGAGCGGCCCGAGGAGAAGAAGATAGAAGACGCCGCGGAGGAGATGCTGGACGAGAACGCCGGAGGAAGAACCAGAAGAGCCAGAAGAACCAGAAGAACCAGAAGATGAAGGAAGATAGAAGAAAGAAGAAGCATTTAAATAAAGGAATTGTCAAAAACTGTCTCTTGTCATTTTTAACATTTTTGACACTTTTTTCGTGAAATGGTAGGGGTACTTATGTACCCCCTTACCATTTCACACAGGGGGGGGCCGGGATCTGGGGGTTACCTTGTTAAAGGGGGCTTCCAGAAGCCCTCCGCCCGCAGACCCCCACAACCACCGGCCAGGGTTGTGGGGATGAGGCCCTTGTCCTCATCAACATGGGGACAAGGTGTTTTGGGGGGCTACCCCAAAGCACCCTCCCAATGTTGAGGGCATGTGGCCTGGTACGGTTCAGGAGGGAGGGGGGGCCGCACTCTCGTCCCCCCCTCTTTTCCTGCGGCCTGCCAGGTTGCGTGCTCGGATAAGGGTCTGGTATGGATTTTTGGGGGGACCCCACGCCGTTTTTTTTTTTTTTTTGGCGCGGGGTTCCCCTTAAAATCCATACCAGACCTGAAGGGTCTGGTATGGAATTTAGGGGGAACCCCACGTCATTTTTTTTTTAAATTTTGGCCGGGGTTCCCCTTAATATCCATACCAGACCTGAAGGGCCTGGTATGGAATTTAGGGGGACTCCCACGTCATTTTTTTTTTTTAATTTTGGTTCGGGGTTCCCCTTTGGGGAATTCCCATGCCGTTTTTATCAATGAACTTCTATGTGTATTGTCGGCAATGCAATAGCCGCGAGTAGTTTTAAATGAGTTTTTTCCTTCAAAATGTCATTTTGCTGTCAGACTGTTCTAAACACAGGAAACATGCGCCCCTTTACAGGCACACTATAGACACCCCCCAGGTACGAAATTTAAAGGGATATTACACTTTTATTGATTGACTTTAAGCATTATTAAAATCACTGCTCCTGAAAAAACGGCCGTTTTTAAAACTTTATTTTGCATTGATCCATGTCCCCTGGGGCAGGACCCAGGTCCCCAAACACTTTTTATGACAATAACTTGCATATTAGCCTTTAAAATTAGCACTTTTGATTTCTCCCATAGACTTTTAAAGGGTTTTCCGCGGCATTCGAATTTGCCGCGAACACCCCAAATTGTTCGCTGTTCGGTGAACTTGCGAACAGCCAATGTTCGAGTCGAACATGAGTTCGACTCGAACTCGAAGCTCATCCCTACTTACAAATAAAATGTTTCTGTTGTTGTGTGTTTGGAGACAGTAGAGAGTGATAATGTTTGGGTTCTGCTATTTGTTTTTTTTACACATAATTTTATATTGTTTGTGAATATTTTGTCTGGGAATATTCTGTTATAAGTATACAAACTGCTTATGATCTTTGTAATAATAAAGTTATATGTGGTTAAACTTATCCTGTCTGTTTGTAATGTAATAATTTAATCTGGAATGATAAAAGTGTCACTGTTTTAAACAAGGTTAGGACTATATGATACGTTAAATAGAGCTCTGTAAGCAACACCTTATTTTCTGGCGGTGCCCCTCCCGAGACTAGACTCTGGATCCGCCTTTGCCTCTCAAGCTGTGGATCTGACTCATTAGCCCCGCCCCTTCCTCATATTAAATAAACCTAAGTACCGCCCTTAGCCCCACAGCCAACAACTCCCCTTCCTACCCACGACTTCCTGTTGCACCTAACAGTGTCCCCCCAGTCATGCGGCCCCTCCACTCAGTTTCTCTGCTCCGGGGCTTATCTTGAGCTGTGTATAATATTTTTTTTGCAGGAGTTCCCTGCTACCTGTACCTTAAATTTTTTTCAAGGGTTCTTTGGGGGTTTAAAAGCTAAGCCAATACTTTTACCTTTGGATTTAAGATTTTTTTTCCCTCGCTTCCTGTCGTGTGAAGAGATCTCTCTACAGTAAGGAAAGCCCTCTCTTAGACAAATGGCACCAAAACATCTGTCCCCATTGTAAGATTTTCTATCACCTCCCGTTCCAGCAGTAATTCAAAATTTGGATAGAGACGAGATCTTTCTACAGTAAGGGAAGCCCTCTCTTGGACAGATGGTACCAGAACATGTCACCATTGTAAGATTTTCCATCATTTCCTGTTCCAGCAGCAATTCAAATTCTGGATAGAGACGAGATCTTTCTACAGTAAGGGAAGCCCTCTCTTGGACAGATGGTACCAGAACATGTCACCATTGTAAGATTTTCCATCATTTCCTGTTCCAGCAGCAATTCAAATTCTGGATAAAGATGAGATCTTTCTACAGTAAGGGAAGCCCTTTCTTAGACAGATGGTACCAGAACATGTCACCATTGTAAGATTTTTCATCATCTCCTGTTCCAGCGACAACTCTAAAATTTGAGATATTCCATAAATTACTGTTCCCAGTGACAACGACACCAGGACAAATGGGGAGGGTGATTTTATCCAAGTGATGTAAATGGTACAATAAATATTATTGTACCTATATATTAATTAGTCTATCCCCATAATTAGCTAGTCTATTAAAACTCTGACCACAAGTTAATGTTGATATCACAATAATACAAGGTTAGCTATGAAACCAAACACACAGTTTATACGTAATAAAGTCTTATTTATTTCCCAAGCAAATAAGAAAGCTAACATGAAATACTAGAGAAAGATATTACAATATTACAAATCATATGATCAGCACATAAAATACAAGAATATCAAGGATACTTATCACAAGGCCCTCCACGAGGCTTGTTTCTTCCAGCTATGCTCAGATGTTGAAGAGAGGGCCAGAGCCATGAGGATTAGGCCCAGGCCAGGATCCAAAGGTCCGACCTGAGTCAAATCTTCATAGACATCTTTATCACATCAGGTGTCCTGGAGTCAGACTCTACTCCCCTGCCAGGGGGCATAAATCAACACTCTGCTGGGTCAACTTGCAACTTCCAACTTAGGGCACCTGGCTGTATCAACCAGGAAATAACTTCCAACACCAAGGGAGAGTAATTTAACAATAAACACCAAGACAAAGCAAAGAAAAAATGGCTTCAGGTATAGTCATTTTTACTTTTTCATAGTAACATTTTTTACACGTGCATAGGAAAGTGTCTTTTGTATATGACGTAATAAGCTAATTTCACATTTGCATTGTAAAAATGTCCTTAATAAACACAGCTGTCAATCATTTTTCCTAATCTGTCAGACCGAATCGAAATTGTTATAGTGTGCACTGTCATAACTGTATAAGGTAGTGATGGCGAACCTTGGCACCCCAGATGTTTTGGAACTACAATTCCCATGATGCTCAACTACTACAGCGTGCATGAGCATCATGGGAAATGTAGTTCCAAAACATCTGGGGTGCTAAGGTTTGCCATCACTGGTATAAGGTCTTATACATAGGTACAAAATGCCAAGATCATTCCTGAATCAAAGCAACAAAGTTGGTCTAGTCCATGCACAAGTTCCTGTCTTATAAATTATTACTTGCTAACATATGCTGTGTGGCTCCCTGTTAATATATTCCTCCAGTGTTGCTCATTACATATTCCATCTACCCATTGTGCTATCAGAGCTTATGAAAATCAAGATGAGGCTATTCTGCAGATTTATTAAACAGATTCATAAACAAGTTTCACCTGTGTTTGTTTGCTGAGCACAGTCACTTCTTTCATCCTGCTGCAAAAAAAGAAAAAATCTCTTGTCATAGTTTAATGGTTTTCAAACAATTTTTCTCTATAACCCTGTTTACCTGCAGTACTCTCAATTTTCGACCTGGTTTACCATCACTGGGAAAGACGAAGTCAAACTAATTTGACTAAAAGAATTTTGGGGCAATCTCTTCTGCATGTATAATCTTCAACTAGCACCCACCATATACACCTGTTTTACAATGTCAAACTTCAAGGACTTCTCTTTCCTCTGTGATGCACGGAGCTCTGATCACTCAGAAAGCTGTCCACACTTTGCTCTCTAGGGCTCAACCACAGGTGAAATCTGCAAATGCTTAGTTGCTTGAGATCAATCCCACGCAGGCAGTTGTCTTATTTGCAATTCATTAATGTCATTAATAAAGGACAAAGGGTTACATTGGAATTATGGGCAAAATAAAAAATGATGTATAGGATGCAGTCTGCCACTAGAAACACAACAGTTAGGGGTGTATTTATGAAAACAAAAATTGCATAGCTGTTCATCCATTGAAACCTGCATGTAAAGTCATTCTGTGTGAATGGGGCTATTTTCTCTTCAGATCGAATGTTATTCATATAACATGGGGGGTACCATATGAGGAAAAGGATTTATTGTAAGGATAAGGTTAGGGGTTTTATTTAAAGCTAGTATTTATTTAAAGGTAGTATTGTAACATGTTGTGCGCAATGTTAATTAATGCCAAACGCAAGGCAGCTGCACTCTCTCAATGCAAACTTATTGACTATAGGATACAAATAATAAAAAAGTGCGCTACTCTTTAAAGGCTGGATTCACACCTATGCATTTTAAGGCTCTATTCACACTAGCGCGTTTTTTGATGCATTCTGCATTTTGCAGAAATGCATGGGAATTTTTTAACATGGGTTCCTATGGAACATGTTCACATCAATGCCTTTTTGAACCTCTGCGTTTTTGGAAAGGGTCAGGGACTTTTTTTCATGCAAAATGCAGCATTTGCATGTAATAGAATTCAATGGACCAGCATCAAAAACGCAAGTGCAGCGTTTTTGCCGCGTTTTTACAGCGTTTTTGATGCGTTTTGCGTTTTTGGCTTTATTTTTTTTTTTTTTTTAGACTGTATACAGTATTAAAAAACTGTAAGAAAAAAAAACACAAAACGCGGCAAAAACGCCACAAAAACGCTGTAAAAACGCTGCAAAAACGCTGCTCAAAAACGTGGCAAGCATCACAAAAAAAACTCCAGAAACGCTCAAAAGCAACATGCATAGATGTGAATCGAGCCTTAGTGCTTTTTGCAGATTTGCACTACAGTCCATTTAACATAATTTCCTGTGGAACACATTCTGTAGTGCAAATCTGCAAAATGCAAAAAGCACTAATGCTCGATTCACATCTATGCATGTTGCTTTTGAGCGTTTCTGGAGTTTTTTTTGTGATGCTTGCCACGTTTTTGAGCAGCGTTTTTGCAGCATTTTTACAGCGTTTTTGCGGCGTTCTTGTCGCGTTTTGCTTTTTTTTTTTTTAGATTTAACTGTATACAGTTAAAAAAAAAAAAAAAAACGCCAAAAACGCAGTAGAAACGCTGCAAAAACGCTGCACTTGCGTTTTTGATGCTGGTCCATTGAATTTTATTACATGCAAAATGCTGCATTTTGCATAAAAAAAGTCCCTGACCCTTTCCAAAAACGCAGAGGTACAAAAAGGCATTGATGTGAACATGTTCCATAGGAACCCATGTTAAAAAATTCCCTGCATTTCTGCAAAATGCAAAATGCATCAAAAAATGCGCTAGTGTGAATGGAGCCTAAAACTGCATAGGTGTGAATACAGCCTAAATCTGCATGTGCTGCTCACAGAGATAATGGTATCATGTATGGCTAGCCTTAGTAAAACAAACCATTGTGAATGCTTTCTTCTACCTCCGCTCACTATACATCACTGGCGACGCTCATTAGTGCTAAGATTAAACATGGAAACTATGATTTTTTTGGGGGGAAATATAAATCCCAGAGTGGGAGAGGGGAGTACACATCCACCCATCCCAGGAGGTGATGATTCCTTTCATTCAGAGTCTTATATGCGTCTCTTTATAGAGGACCTGTCATTTCAATAATGCTATTCCATAAAATCTCTTCCTTGCGCTTGCGTTACACATATTAGGTTTTACCATGCAGACTGGAGTAAAATCCAGGGCCAACATTCACTTATAACTCTAAATTGAACACCTGTAAAGGCTTTTAAAGTGGTTGTAAACCCTTACACACCACTTTTACCTATTTTCACCATTTAGGAGATATTCACTGCATCAGCATGTGCGGACGTCAGCGGCACATGCACACTGAAGAAACAGCTCGCTCGTGCCATTAATTCAGCTGCTGTGCCATTACTGGCGGCTCCGGTAATGGCACATAATGCGCGGAAGTGACGTCATCGCAGGCCAATCACAGCGCCGGAGCCCGCGATACCCGGAAATAACTCCTGGAGACATGTCGCCGGCCACAGCGGGTGCTTCGATCTAAGGTAAGTATTTCATAATGAGCTAGTATGCTATGCATATTAGCTCATTATGCCTTTTCTCTTGCAGTTTTTTTTTTTTCGTAGGTTTACAACCACTTTAAAGCATTCATATAACATTGAAGGTACCATATGAGGGAAATGATTTATTTTAAGGCTAAGGTTAGTTTTTTTTTTTTTATTAAAGCTAGTTTTGTAACACATGCACAATGTTAATTAATACCAATCACAAGGCAGCTTCACTCTCTCAAGGCAAACACATTAACTATAAAATATAAATAATAAAAACTTGCGCTACTCTAGAGCTGCATGATTAATTATAAAAAAAAAAAAAAAAAGAAATATATATATATATATATATATATATATATATATATATATATATAGCAATTCAACCCCCCTAACGATCTTTATGCAGAATTTCCAGATTCATTCATGTAACAAGTGTAGAGAGTTCTCTGCTCACTCAGCTGTCAAAAGAAAACAGGAGGAGGAGGACTGTCGCTGGCCACTGCTAAAGACAATCACAGTCCCGCCCATCATCTGGAGGAAGCTGACTTGATTAGTTGCCACTACCAATCTCAGAAAGAAGGGATTTCACTGTGATTGAGAAAACTACAATCAGGTGACAGTTTGTGGAATTACTGTTTGTTGAGCTTCTGGGAACTTTGTTGAAATTATTCCTGAACCTTTGCGTCACTTACTACTGAACCCCGCACTCTGTGTCCCCTAACCTGAGCTCAGATGCTTGTATGTGACATCACATACAAGCATGTGGGCTGGATGCGAGGATGAGTGTGCCAGGACAGGTAGATGTGTCTCATCTCTGCTTCCTTTCACCACTCTGCATATCATAGATGAGAAGAGGGTACAGAGGTGGGGCAGATGTGCAGGGAAGTACAGTGGTGAGGTTCAGTGGTGGAAGAGATGAGAAGGGGGTTCAGCAGTGGGACAGAAGAGCAGGAGGGTTCAGTGTTGGGGCAGAAAAGCAGGGGGGTAGAGCAGTGGGGCAGATTTGAAAGGAGGTGTATTGGTGGGACAGATGAGCAGGGGGTTATAGAGGTGGGGCAGGAGAGTAGGGGGTACAGAGGTGAGACAGATGTGCAGGAGGTACATTGGTGGGTCAGATGAGAAAGAGGGTTACAGTGGTGGGAGGGATGAGAAGGGGAGGGGGTTCAGCGGTGGGACAGAAATGCAGGGGAGTACAGTGATGGGGCAGATGAGCGGGGGGGGGGGGGGGGTTTCAGGGTTGGGCCAGATCAGAAAGGGGGTTATAGTGGTGGGAAAGATGGGGGGGGGGTTCAGCGTTGAGGCAGATGAGAGGGGGGTTCAGCGGTGGGACAGAAGAGCAGGGAGATAGAGCAGATGTGAAGTGAAAGGAGGTGCATTGGTGGGACAGATGAGCAGGGGGTTAGAGTGGTTGGGCAGAAGAGCAGGGGGTACAGAGGTGGGGCAGATGTGCAAAGGAGAAAGGAGGTACATCAGTGGAACACATGAGCAGGGGGTTACAGTGGTGGGGCAGATGTACAGGGGGGTACAGTGGTGGGGCAGAGGAGAAAGGAGGTACATAGGTGGAACACATGAGCAGGGGATTACAGTGGTGGGGCAAAAGTGCATGGGGAACAGAGGTGGGACAAATGTACAGGAAGTACAGTGGTGGGGCAGATGAGAAGATAAGTTCAGTGTTAGGACAGATGAGAAGATGGTTCAGCGGTAAGACAGAAGAGCATGGGGGTACGGCGGTGGAACAGATGTGCAGGGAGGTACAGTGGTGGGGCAGATGAGAAAGGGGGACACTGGTGGGGCAGATGAGTAGGGGGTTACAATGGTGGGACAGAAGAGCAGGGTGGTACAGTGATGGGGCGGATGTACAGGGGGTTACAATGGTGGGACAGTTGTGCAGGGTAGTACAGTGGTTGGGCAGATGTACAGGGGGTTACAGTGGTGGGACAGATGAGCAGGGGGTACAGAGGTGAGGCAGATGTACAGGGGGTTACAGTGGTGGGACAGATGAGCAGGGGGTACAGAGGTGAGGTAGATGTACAGGGGGGTACAGTGGCGGGGCAGAGGAGAAAGGAGGTACATAGGTGGGACAGATGAGCAGGGGGTTACAGCGGTGGGGCAGAGGAGCAGGGGGTTACAGAGCTGGGGCAGATGTGCAGAGTATTACAGTGGTGGGGCAGATGAGCAGAGGGTACAGAGGTGAGGCAGATTTGCAGGGTAGTACAGTGGTGGGGTGTGGGGCAAATGTGCAGGGGGTACAGAGGTGGGGCAGATGAGTAGGGGGGTACAGTAGTGGGGCAGATGAGCAGGGGGTTACAGTGGTGGGGCAGATGTGCAGGGGGTTATCTGAAGTGTGTAGTTGCATGAATTGGGGCTGATCTGAGGCATGAGAGTGCAGGATGTTAATTTCTCACTACTCAAGTAGATTACAGCATTTACTTTGTAAAAAAAATCCTTTTCGTGATTGAGACTGTAAAGTTGACATTTTTTTGTTACAAAAGCGGCACGCTCAATTTTTTGGAAAACATTTCACCTACCTCTGCCCTTGGGAATAAAATGGTGATTGTTGTAATATTTTATGCCACACTGTATTTGCGCAGCGGTCTTTCAAATGCAATTTTTTGGGAAAAATACATTTCAATTCATTAATAAATAAACAGTAAAGTTAGCCCAAATTTTTGTATAATGTGAAAGATGTTACGCCACGAGAATTGTGATCTTTATTCTAAGCAAAAAAAAAATCGTAATTCTCATTTTAGCCAGAATCGTGGAGCTCTACGCTACTCTCTTTAAATCTGCATGTGCTGGATACATCCAAACATTATTTACTTGAATGATAATTTTTGACAATATTTGTATTTTTAACATTTTATTTAAACATTTTTATTACTTATTTAGTTTTCTGGTTGGGTAAATACAGCACATGCAGATTTAAAGAGAGTAGCACACTTTTTTTAATATTTGTATCTTCTAGGTGTTTTATTTGTAAGGATAATAAGGACAAAATTAGGTGTTATAGGGTAATTTTTCAGAATTAGCTTACTGGTTACTTTAAGACCCCTTTCACACTGCTAGCGCGTTCGCGTTAGCGTTAAAGCACCGCTAGTTTTAGTGGCGCTTTACCATCTTTTTGGCTGCGCTTTTCAGCCGCTAGCGGGGCGCATTTAACTCCCGCTAGCGGCTGAGGAAAGGGTTAATAGTGGCCGAAAAGCGCCGCTGCGCCTGCAAAGCAGTGCCCATTCATTTTAATGGGGCAGGGGCGGTGGAGGAGCGGCCTCCATCGCCCCAAAGACGCTGCTTGCAGGACTTTTTCTAACATCCTGCAAGTGCACCGCTCCAGTGTGAAAGCACTCCTGCTCTAACACTGGAGCGTTTTTTAGGCGCTTTACAGGCGCTATTTTTAGCCCAAAAGTGCCTGAAAAACGCCTCACTGAGAAAGGGGTCTTAAAGTTAGGTTCAGGGTCAACTGTAAAGGTAGAATTAGTGTAAAGGGTTAGTTTTTAAAATTAGGTAAAGAGGTAAGTTTCAGCATTAGGGGAAGGTTCATTTTAGATGGTAGATTAAAAAACGAGAAGTACAGCCAAAGCTCGTTTGGCTGTACTTCTCCTGTGGATCACAAGAGTACAGTTCATTCTGAACTCCTATGACCCGTTTTCAGCAGTAAGTCCGCTGTCGGCTGATGTCACAGAGCCGATCTAGGCTGGTGCAAGCTTGCGACAATATGGTTAGGATCTGCCCAAAACCCTGGACTGCCACCTAGCTCAGCCTCTCAGCGAGCCACTGAGAGGCTGAGTCAGTCATTCACTCCCACCCCCCTTCAAAGTTCAGCGCTCAGTTACCAGTTCTTGGCTCATAGAGCTCTGAGAAGTGAGTAATCAGCGGCATTTGATCGCTCGGTTCTCAGTCTTAGGGGGAAAAAAAAATGCTGAAATTCTCTTTTAAAGTTAGTGGGAGGGACACCTTCAGTATTAGGAAATGTTCGGGTGACTTCTGACAAGTGTTTGGGATGGGGGACCATAGGTGGTAACACAGAAATTCAGGTTGGCTTGTTGTGCCAAAAAAAAAAAAACTGCACGGTTAACACCAGGTTTCTTGTGCCTACAGATAACATACAAAAGTGTCAGGCTCAGGCAATGTTATTAAAAGCCTGATAGGAGGTCAGCTAAAAAGCTTTTATAGGTAGGCCTACACAGGTCTAATAAATGTAGACTGAACATTCAGTTTCTTGCATTAACCCAATTGTGACCGATTCTCTTCAAGGGATCCTGTAGACAGATTTATATATTATTTTCTTAATTGATTATGTTGTGTTCATTGGTCATTTAAGAATTCTACATGAGACTGACCTAGTACCTATTGCTGTGGGCTCTACCGTGCTTCAGTCTGTTCTTGCCTTTCCTGTTGATTTTAACTAGTTGCCGCCTGCCCACCGTCAAATGATAGCGGGTCAGTGCGGCTCTCATCCTGGGACAACGTCATATGACTGCGTCCCAGAACGGTACGGTTAAGGTACTTTGGTAACTCACTTCAAAGCAAAGAAATAATCATTGTAATTGGTAAGATCTATCCACGGAATGACTCTATAATACTGGCTCGAAGATTTTACTTCGTAATACCATATAAAAAGTAGACTTTAGAAACAAATCCTTAGTATGCACATTTTTTACAACATGCCAAAGAATCCAGCATTTTAAAATGTACCCCTTGAAGTCAAAATTGAACAAAAGTGAACAGTCATTCACTTTAAAGGCTTTTAATGACTCAGAAATAGACCAGACCCCAAACCAAGATCAGTTTACAGAGCAACGCTATAAATAAATATCTAACCTGGATTGATTTGTCCTCACATAAAATCTTGTTATAGAATAACATCTAGTGACTCACTACAACTGGGAATGGACTAGGGTAACAGCCTTTCCAGATCTATAATGTTTTGTAAAGCTTAAGATGCAGAGCCAATCTCAAAATACTATATATGGGCTGCCCAGACCTGTTACTTGACAAAACGTACCAAAAAAAAATGTAAAAAACCTGCGATGCATCACAAAGATGTGAATGTAGCTTGAGATAATATGTGCGTTAGTATAACAAACCAGTGTGATTGGGCCCTTCTACCTCCACTCTCTATACATCACTGGCAACGCCCATTAGTGCTAAGATCAAACATGGAAACTATGAATTTTTGGGGGGAATACAAATCCCAGAGATGAGGAAGGCAGTATACATCCACCCACCCCAGGAGGTGACAATTTCTTTAATTCAGAGTCATATAAATGTCTCTTTGAAGAGGACCTGTCATTTCAATAATGCTATTACATAAAATCCCTCCCCCACGCACATGCGCATAGAAATGAGCATCAGATGCGCCCACATATGAAAATGGCGGCTGCATTACACATATTAGGATTCATCGTGCAGACTGGAGTAAAATCCAGGGCCAACATTCACTTAGAACTCTAAATTAAAGACCTGTAAAGGCTTTTAAAGCATCACCTATGGACAATTTGGGGAGCAAAGTTTATTGCCATTTCAAGGGCTTGGCAATTTTAAGGCTTCATGTGTTTGGTATCTATTTACTTGACAAAATCACATCTTTTATATATGTGCATACTTAGGTAAATCAGATAAATACATTCCAGGATCATCAAGACATAAGCTGTGTAAAGTATTACAGTTTGCTTTCCTTAGAAATTAGCCACAGCCTGAGTAAAAAAGCCTGTCCCATCCTATAGCCTGTCCTATAGATCTATAATTAGATAAACTCTGATTCATTAGAGGGTGTACATGACCTTGGCAGAGAGACAACTGCTTCCACACAGAGAGCAAGGGTCCTCTTTGCAAAAAAAAAAAAGAGAATTGTAAGACTTTGGAGGCAATATTAGGCTAAAGAAAAAGAGAGGAAGAGTGAGAAGATGAGCAGATTAGTGAGGAGGAGAGAGAAGAGGAGCAGCTAGAAGAGGAGGAGAGAAAAGTTCACCACATAGGAGAAGAGGAGAGAAAAAAGGAGAAAATAGAGGAAGAGGAGAAACAAAAAGGAGGAGAGAAAAGAGAAGCAGATAGGACAGGCGGAGAGAGAAGAGAAGCAGATAGGAGAGGAGGGGAGAGAGAAGAGAAGCAGATAGGAGAAAGCAGATGCGCAGATAGAAGAGGAAAAGAAAGAAGAAGAGATAAGATAAGAGGAGGGTAAAGAGGAGCAGATATAGAAGGATGAAAAGAACAAGGAAAGGATGAGAGAACAGAGGAGCAGATAAGAGAGGAGGAGAGAGAAGAGGAGGAGATAGAAGAGGTTGGGGAATAAGAGGATCAGATAGGAGAAGAGTAGAGGGGCAGATGAGGGAGGAGGAGAGAAATGAGAAGCAGACTAGGGAGGAGGACAGAGAAGAAGAGAAGAGAGAAGAGGGGCAGACAGGAGAGGAAGAGAGAGAGGAGAAGCAGATATGAGAAGGGGAGAGAGAAGAGAAGCAAATAGAAGAGGAGGAGGAGAAAGATGAGAAGCAGATGAGAAATGAGGAGAGAGAAGAGAAGCAAATAAGAAAGGTAGATAGGGAAAAGGAGCAGATAGGAGAGGAGAAGGGAGAAGAGGAGAAGATAGGAGAGGAAAAGAGAAGCAGATAGGAGAGAGAAGAGGAGCAGATATGAGAGGAGGAGGGATAAGAAGAGAGGAGGAGAGAGTAGAGGAGCAAATGGAAGAGGAGGAGAAAGATGAGAAGCGGATAAGAAAGGAGAGAGAAGAGGAGCAAATAAGAAATGAGGAGAGAAAAAAGAGGAGGATATAGAAAAGTAGGAGAGAAAAGAGGATTGGATAAGGGAGGAGGAGAGAGAAGAGGAGAAGATAAGAGAGGAGGGGAGAGAAGAGGAGCAGATTTGAAAGTAGAAGAAAGAATAGAAGGAGATAGGAGAGGGAAGAAGAGCAGATTAGAGAGGAGAGAGAGAGAAGAGAAGCAGAAAAGGGAGGAGGATAAAGAAGAGGAGCAGATAGGAAAGATGGAGAGAGAAGCAGATAGATAAGGAGGACAGAGAAGAGAACAGAAAAGAGGAGAGGAGAGGAAGGGAGAAGAGAGGGGAGGGAAGAGGAGAAGACAGGGGAGGGAAGAGGAGAGGGGAGGAGAAGGGGGGAGAAGGGAGGAGAGGGAAATCCAGGAACGGCTGTACCAGCTGTCTCAAATTCTGCAATTTAGTGATGTAATCTGCATCAAAAAAAGGATTTGGTGCAGGAGGGAGCAAAAAGTATCCAGAAGTACCTAATAAAGGTATGTACATAGAGGTAACAGTGTCTGCAAATCATCTGCAACAATGTAGCACAGACTAATTGCCATCTACAGTGTTATTACCTGTGTTGGATAGGATTAAAGGATTACAGCACTTTACTGAGGTAAGTCATTTATATCTGTACAGTAATCATGTCCTGGAATCCCATTTCATTGCTGTGGAGGATGCCACCTGCTTGTGGCCAGTGAAGGAGGAGGAGAGAGAGGATGAGCAGATTACGGAGGAGGAGAGAGAAGAGGAGAAGATATGAGAGAAGGAGAAAGAATAGAAGCAGATAGGAGAGGGAAGAAGAGCAGATTAAAAAGGGGGAGAGAGAAGAGAAGCAGAAAAGGGAGGAGGATAAAAAAGAGGAGAAGATAGGAGAGGAGGTGAGAGAAGACGAGCAGAAAAGAGAGGTGGACAGAGAAGAGGAGCAAATAGGAAAGATGGAGAGAGAAGCAGATAGGTGAGGAGGACAGTTAAGAGAAGAGAAAAGAGGAGAGGAGAGGAGAGGAGAGGAGAGGGAAGAGGAGGCGGGAGAGGAGAGGTGAGAGAAAACCAGGAACAGCTGTACCAGCTGTCTCAAATTCAGCAATTTAGTGATATAATCTACAGTATTTCACAAAAGTGAGTACACCCCTCACATTTTTGTAAATGTTTTATTACATCTTTTCATGTGACAACACTGAAGAAATTACACTTTGCTACAATGTAAAGTAGTGAGTGTACAGCTTGTATAACAGTGTAAATTTGCTGTCCTCTCAAAATAACTCAACACACAGCCATTAATGTCTAAACCGCTGGCAACAAAAGTGAGTACACTCCTAAGTAAAAATGTCCAAATTGGGCCCAAAGTGTCAATATTTTGTGTGACTGCCATTATTTTACAGCACTGCCTTAACCCTCTTGGGCATATTTTAGAATTGCTAGATGTACTAATGCTGAGCCAGTATTTAAACCTGCATCAAATCATGACTAGCATTTACAGTATCTCACAAAAGTGAGTACCGTATTTATCGGCGTATAACACGCGCCGGCGTATAACATGCACCCCAAGTTTAGCAGGGAATTTTAAGGAAAAAGACTTTTAGGAGTAAAGTTTAAGGAAGAAAAATTTACATTAAAATGCCCATCAATGCAGCGTTATCGTGTCCATCTGCAGCCTTGTCAGTGTCAGCGCAGCCTTGCCCCAGTGTCCATTGCAGCCTTGTCAGTGCAGCTTTGCCCCAGTGCAGCATTTTCAGTGCAACTTTGCCCCAGTGCAGCCTTGTCAGTGCAGCCATGTCAGTGCAGCTTTGCCCCAGTGCAGCCTTGTCAGTGCAGCCATGTCAGTGCTGCTTTGCCCCAGTGCAGCCTTGTCAGTGCAGCCATGTCAGTGCAGCTTTGCCCCAGTGCAGCCTTGTCAGTGCAGCTTTGCCCCAGTGCAGCCTTGCCCCAGTGCAGCCTTGTGTGATCGCCGCAATCGCCGCCAACATACACAACCTTGTGTAAATTCAGATATGGCGCGGAGACTGCAGGGACTCGGCGGAGCCGAGATCCACATACCCGAGTGCTTTTCTCGGCGCCGCTCACAGTCCCGCCCTATGATGGATATAACACAGGTCCAATGGCGGGACTGGGCGTGACTGTGAGCGGCGCCGAGAAAAGCCGAGGACACTCGGGTATGTGTATCTCGGCTCCGCCGAGTCCCTGCAGTCTCGGCGCCATATTTGAATTTACACACATGTGTGTATGTCGGCGGCGATCGCCGCGATCGCTCCGATCACACAAAATTGGCGGGGATTGGCCTATAACACGCACCCACGATTTTCCCCTGATTTTCAGGGGAAAAAAGTGCGTGTTATATGCCAATAAATACGGTACATCCCTCACATTTTTGTAAATATTTTATTATATCTTTTCATGTGACAACACTGAAGAAATTACACTTTGCTACAATGTAAAGTAGTGAGTATACAGCTTGTATAACAGTGTAAATTTGCTGTCCCCTCAAAATAACTCAACACACAGCCATTATTATCTAAACTGCTGGCAACAAAAGTGAGTACACCCCTAAGTGAAAATGCCCAAATTGGGCCCAAAGTGTCAATATTTTGTGTGGCTACAATTATTCTCCAGCACTGCCTTAACCCTCTTGGGCATGGAGTTTACCAGAGCTTCACAGGTTGTCACTGGAGTTCTCTTCCACTCCTCCATGACGACATCACAGAGCTGGTGGATGCTAGAGACCTTGCGCTCCTCCACCTTCTGTTTGAGGATGCCCCACAGATGATCAATAGGGTTTAGGTCTGGAGACAGGTTTGGCCAGTTCATAACCTTTACCCTCAGCTTTCTTAGCAAGGCAGTGGTCATCTTGGATGTGTGTTTGGGGTCGTTATGTTAGAATACTGCCCTGCGGCCCAGTCTCCAAAGGGAGGGGATGAAGCTCTGCTTCAGTATGTCACAGTACATGTTGGCATTCATGGTTCACTCAATGATCTGTAGCTCCCCAGTTCCGGCAGCACTCATGCAGCCCCAGACCATGACATTCCCACCACCATGCTTCACTGTAGGCAAGACATACTTGTCTTTGTACTCCTCACCTGGTTGTGTCCACACACGCTTGACACCATCTGAACCAAATAAGTTTATCTTGGTCTCATCAGACCACAGGACATTGTTCCAGTAATCCATGTCCTTAGTCTGCTTGTTTTCAGCAAACTGTTTGCAAATGGCTTACTTGTGCATCATCTTTAGAAGTGGCTTCCTTCTGGGATGACAGCCATGCAGACCAATTTGATACAGTGTACGGCATATGATTTGAGCACTGACAGGCTGACCCCCCACCCCTTCAATCTCTGCAGCAATGCTGGCAGCACTCATACGTCTATTTTCTAAAGATAACCTCTGGATATGACCCTGAGCACGTGCACTCAACTTTGGTGGACCATGGCGAGGCCTGTTCTGAGTGGAACCTGGGTCCCCAGAGAGCCTCCCCTCCCCTTGGGGACCCCTGCAGAGACTCAGGGCTATGGGCCCCAGATTCGGGCCACCCCCTAGCGACGCCACTGCCTACTACCCAGATTAGAAGCCCTGTGGCAACTAGGAAGTTGTCCTGCAATTTCCACTCAACTGGTGCGGTTTTCCTTTCAGCCTGGGTACACTTTCAGCCTGCCTGGCTCCCTTCATGTGTCTCCACTGCACCTCTCCCAACATGGGGTCACCTCACACAGTGGAGAGCTTCTACCCTTCACTCTACTGGCCCGTGCCCGTCAGCTGACTTTCTCCTCCAGACAGTTTCAGCCTCCTGACATGGCATCTGTCTCTCTGTAGCTGAGAACTCAGGTGAGAGATCTCCTGTGATGATAGGACAGTCAAAACTAGAAGTGACCTCCACAGTTGTGGAACGCGGGCTGCCTGCAGCAGTGCTGCTGCATTATGGGGGCATTATGCCTTTCTAGACAGGGCTGCATTTTGTGGAAGAGCTGTGTAACTCTCAGAACTGGATGGACAGTAATACGAAACCAGCTCCCATATATGTCAAGCACTTCCTAGTGAAAACCTAGTCAAAACTAGAAGTGACCCCCACAGTTGTGGAGCGCGGGCTGCCCGCAGCAGTGCTGCTGCTTTATGGGGGCATTATGGGGGCTCCAGACTGATTTGCCTCATGGCCCAGTCCACCCGATGAGACTGGCGCTACACTAAAAGCATAGTGCAAGCAGACAGGGACTATTTTCGTGCTGCCCCCCTGCAAAGTGCTGCCCTAGGCCTGGGCCTTGTTGGCCTAGGCCAAAATACAGTGTTGGGCTGACCCCCAACCCCTTCAACCTCTGCAGCAATGCTGGCAGCACTCATACGTCTATATCCCAAAGACAACCTCTGGATTTTACGTTGAGAATGTGCACTCAACTTCTTTGGTTGACCATGGTGAGGCCTTTGCTGAGTGGAACCTGTTCTGTTAAACCGCTGAATAGTCTTGGCCACCGTGCTGCAGCTCAGTTTCATGGTCTTGGCAATCTTCTAATAGCCTAGGCCATCTTTATGTAGAGCAACAATTCTTTTTTTCATATCCTCAGAGAGTTCTTTGCCATGAGGTGCCATATTGATCTTCCAGTGACCAGTATGAGAGAGTGAGAGCAATAACACAAAATTTAACCCACCTGCTCCCCATTTACACCTGAGACCACTAATGAGTCCAAAGACACCGGGGAGGGAAAATGGTTAATTAGGCCCAATCTGGACATTTTCACTTTGCGGTGTACTCACTTTTGTTGCCAGCGGTTTAGACATTAATGGCTGTATGTTGAGTTATTTTGAGGAGACAGCAAATTTACACTGTTATACAAGCTGTATACTCACTACTTTACGTTGTAGCAAAGTGTCATTTCTTCAGTGTTGTTACATGAAAAGATATAATAAAATATTTACAAAAATGTGAGGGGTGTACTCACTTTTGTGAGATACTGTACATCAAAAAAGGATGTGGTGCAGGAGAGAGCAAAAAGTATCCAGAAGTACCCAATAAAGGTATGTACATAGAGGTAACAGTGTCTACAAATCATCTGCAACAATGTAGCAGAGACTAATTGCCATCTACAGTGTTATTACCTGTGTTGGGTAGGAGTAAAGGGTTAGACCACTTTACCGAGGTAAGTCATTCATATCTGTATGGTAATCATGTCCTGAAATCCCATTCCATTGCTGTGTGTTTCCTGCCAGGATGCCACCCGCTTGTGGCCAGTGATGTTGTGGGTCTGGAAGGATGTTCTGCACATGTGCACGTGTTTTGGTAACAGAGAACTGAGCTGTCCGTCAAGCAGTTCTCTTCCTCAGAATTCAGCTTATCATAGTTCACAGTCCTCCCATAGGGTTCATGCACACAGCCATATGAAAATACAGCAACTAGTACACAGGATCTTGCTGGCAGAAGCTGGCAGCGAGATACTGTGTAGAAAGTGCTCTGTATGCTCTATTCATGTAACATTTCAGCAGCGTTTAAATGCATACAGTGTCACAGAGTAATGTTCAATGTAGATGGATTTAAATGCATCCATTTCAGCAGGGACCTGCTGAACTTTGATCCATGTGAGGTTGCTCCCCCTTGACAAAAGTCAATCTAATGATCGACTTTTTTTGAACAGGAATGCTGGGCAGCATCCTCTGATCAGTGTATTCTTACAGTGGAGAGTCCTTGCTGTCAAAATACGAAAGTCTCAGTGGTAAGGGGAAAGAATCCTCCATCCACCTCAATTTGTGGATGGAGGAATCCATTTGTTTTTTTCGTTCAGTTTTTTAATTGTATTTTTTGTTTTTTTTTTCCATTTGTTTTCTTTTTTCCCCTTTTCTTTTTGTTGTTGTTGAGATACAGGTGGCTTTTTAAGGTACTTAGCATATTTAATTTCTAGCAAGCAGGCGTAGTTATTTCTTCTAGCGTCCAATACAGCACATTTGCGCTGTATGCCTGTAAATGTTACCACAAACATTTACAGGCATACAGCCTCAAATAAGGTCCGTTTGCAAGAATTTAGACGCAGACTTTTTTTGTGACTTTTTGCATTTTTTGCAGCTTATGAGACCTTAAAGGGTTAGTTCACCTTTACAGAAAAAATTTAAAGGTGAACTAATCCTGGACACCCTCCCCACCCCCCGATCCCTGCTGCACTTACATCTGGGGTTGCAGAGCTGGCCCTAAAATGCCAGGATAGTACACATAACCCCACCCCCAAGAGGCAAGGCATTTTTTTTGAAAAAAAAAAAATTATAAAAAAAAATTCTACATGCTCTCTAAACCTGGACATTACATCGCTGGAGTGAAGACAAGTATTGGCAGAGAAAAAGGGAGAGTTCCGCTTTAAGGCCTCCTCCTCCACTTTTCTTTGTCATTTAGGAGGGGGGGGGAGCGGGTGCTTGGTTAGACAGGTACCGGCTCCCACTTCCGCTGGCATTGCCTAGGCTATCGCAGCAGAAGCTCTCCTTCCCCATTTCTCCCCGCACATATCACAGGTCCTAGAAGACTGTGGGACCATTTACACTGCGCAGCATGGCTCACGCATGTGCAGCGGGTGCCCAACTGTGAAGCCACAAGATGTCACATCCAGTTACATGCAGTTAATAGGACGCGCCCCGGTCCCTGGTGCCCCCACTGGTGAGCACAGTGCTGGATCCTGGAGGGGTGAGTGTCTGTTTATTAAAAGTCAACAGTTCCAGTTTTTGTAGCTGCTGACTTTTAATTTTTAGAAACACAACTGGAGCTCCTCTTTAATTACAACAGAGAAAACTCAGATCTTCTGCCTTTCTAGACAGGGCTGCATTTTGTGGAAGAGCTGTGTAATGCCGCGTACACACGAGCGGACTTTACGGCAGACTTTGCTCGGCGGACTTTTCAACAGACTTTACGACGGACTTTCTGAATGAACGGACTTGCCTACACACAATCCACCAAAGTCCGTCGAATTCGTACGTGATGACGTACGACCGGACTAAAACAAGGAAGTTCATAGCCAGTAGCCAATAGTTGCCCTAGCGTGGCTTTTTGTCCGTCTAACTAGCATACAGACGAGCGGACTTTTCGACCGGACTCGATTTCGACGAATTGATTTAAAACATGTTTCAAATCTAAGTTCGTCCAACTTTTGAGAAAACAAAGTCCGCTGGAGCCCACACACGATCGAATTGTCTGATGAAATCCAGTCCGCCGGGCAAAGTCTGCCGTAAAGTGTGTGTACGCGGCATTACTCTCAGAACTGGATGGACAGTAATACGAAACCAGCTCCCATATATGTCAAGCACTTCCTAGTGAGAAAGATGTAGACTCACACCACCGCAGGACAGTTGGACTTATTCCCATCAACTTCCTCTTGGCTCTCTCCAGTTAGCCTCCTCCTGACCCAGCTTGATCAATGGACTAAGGATCTTCGGTAGGCCCCCCAGCTAAGCCTAGATGGGACCTTGATGTCTTCACTCTGGCTTCTCTAGCTCTCCTGCCCCAGGGCAGAGCCCCTGCACAGGGGTCTCCTCTTGCACAACTTGACCTAGAAACACTGCACCATGCTGCCCAGTCCTCAGACAACTTATGGGTTCTCCTTCCACCTTCTGGGCACACCACCCAGGGATTGGTTGGAGTCCTATAAATATTTAGGCTGCCTGTCCTGCTTTCCCTCCTACTATGCTTGTAGAAGCCTGTAGAAGATTGGGGAGTAGCAGAACAGCAGCCTGTGAAACACCGAGCAGCCCTGCGCAATCCACCCATGCTCCACTGTCTACAGAGGAGCCAAACTAAATGTTCCTAGCTAGCAGCTTACTCCAAACTAGGAGGGTGCTACAAACACTTTGCACTTTCTCAGTGAAAGCAAAGAGTTCTCTGTGGAGTTCAAATTGGAGAAGCAATGCAATGACATCACGATCTATACCTCGCCCCAATCAAAGAATGATTTGTAATCATTGAAAAAAGCGATTGGTGCCTGTGCCAAGCAAGCAACCTGCTGTGCTCACTAAGTAGCAGGGCAGACACTCAGCACAGAACCCTGATGCTAGCAGCAATCACTATAGTAGTGGTGCTTACTACAGTGACTTCCACCTTATATGGGGACCAGCCCGGTATGGCATATTCATAGCTACATTGGTCCAAACTGGTTGGGTAAGTGGGAAGGTGGCCCTGGTTATACAGTTGGGTTGGCAGGCAAGTACTGCAATAACCCTTTATATGACTTTACATTATAGGGCCTGAGGGGAAGAAGCATGGTTTTGTCAGGCAAGGGGGATTTTAAAACGAGTGGTTATTGGATATGAATTATTCAGACTTTGAATCATTGGTATTTGTAGAAATCTAGATACAAACATAAGTAATCTGGATTGAGCCAGATCTGACCAATTACATTTCTTTACCTCTAATCCACTGACATTTGTCTGAAACACAATATTGCAGACAGTGGGGATATAGAAAATTCTGTCTGCGTTCCTACCTCTTGACTTCTCTGTGTTCTGCAGGCATTATGACAAGATACCTGCTAATGAGCTTACAATTTCTGCTGAGCATTTAGCTGACTCTAATCCCAGCACTGTAACCTCATGGCACTCATCACAGCCTTGTTCTGTGTAGCCTCATGATTTTCTTCAGATGGCTGGATAATAAAGGTGTGTGGTCACACATTTTGATGAAAGGGTTTGTAGAGTCATCAATGACTGCACTATTATAATTAGAAGACAAATTAACACTTTACTTTTAGACACAGTCATGACTTAAAAGGCACCTGTCCGGAAAGAAATAGTGGATAGAAACTACAGTTGCTGATTCATTCTTCAAGGTGCAAGTTCCAAGGCTGTCCTATTTAATGGGGAAACTATCATGGATTTGGGTTATTCCTATTTTTTTCCCTAAAGTTTATATCTTTTTGCACTGTTAAGCTGCTAATAATATATAAATAAAAATCAACACTCACTATTATTAAACTTAATATACTCTTAAAGTCCAAAAATGTCCTTTCAAAGAATTTTTCTCTCAAACTTTTCCAAATCCAATGAAGACCAGGCAACTCCGGTAATGTCCCCTCTGGTTGTAGCTGTGGTTTATAGTATTTCCCTCATGACAGTAAAAAATCTTTATACTGTGCTTACATCAAACAAATCTCCACTGAATCCAAATGTGTTCATATATTATATACCCTTACCCTCATATATCTCAAATAGAGCCTTCCATAATATTCCCATGTGGCTGTCACTCTGTATCTCAATCTCAACTCCAGAAGGATTCCTCCTCCCCTCTCATCAATTCGATATTTTGAAAAATGAAATATACTTCAACATGATTCACACCAATGCGTTTTTCAGAAATGCAGGGAATTTTGTTAACATGGGTTTCTATGGAACATGTTAACATCAATGCATTTTTGTGCCTCTGCATTTTTGGAAACATTGGGACTTTTTTTCCTGCAAAATGCAGCATTTTGCATGTAATAGACTTCAATGGACCAGCATACAAAACGCAAGTACTGTGTTTTTACTGTGATTTTGCAGAAATTTGCGTTTTGCATTTGTGTGTTTTTTTTTAACCTCCTCCGTTGTGACGTCCCCCGCTGTGTGATATCTCTTATGTAGCAATGGGGCGTGGCCATCCAATGATGCCACCCTGAAAGCCCACCCCCTTGTGACATCACAAGGGCGGGCTCTCCAGGTGACATCATCGGATGGCCACGACCCAAAGAAAAAAAAGACACAAATCGCAAATCGCGGCAAAATGTGGTTACAAAAACGCAGAAAGCACAGCAAAAAGCACTGCAGAAATGCTCAAAAGTAACATGCATAGGTGCTAATTGAGCCTCATACTGCCACACAGCTTGATCCCCCAATCCAAAAACTATATTACCCACAAAAGTGTATTTATATGTTTGTGTGTATCCCTTTAGAACCCAGTATCAGGCTACTGTGCAAATATATGAGCATCATTCACTCTATATACCTTACCAAACGTAAGATTAACCACTTCAATACAGGACACTTTCACCCCCTTCCTGCCCAGACCATTTTTCAGCTTTCAGCGATGTTGCACTTTGAATGACTATTGCGCAGTCAGGCAACACTGTACCCAAATTAATATTTTATTATTTTCTTCACACAAATAGAGCTTTCTTTTGATGGTATTTAATCACTGCTGGGTTTTTTATTTTTTACTAAAAATGTAGAAAAAAATAAGTTTTTCTTAGTTTCTGTCAGTAAATTTTATAAATAAGTAATTTTTCTCCTTCACTGATGTGACTGCACTAATGGGCACTAATAGGCTGCACTGATGGGTACTGATGAGGCGGCACTTATATGCCACACTGATGGGCGGCACTGATGAGCACTGATAGGCGGCACTGATGGGCATTGATAGGTGGCACCGGTGGGCACTGATAGGAGGCACAGATAGGCAACACTGATGGGCGGCACTGATGGGAGACACTGATGGGCAGCACTGATGAGCAGGCACTAACAGGGTGCACTGACTGGCATCATTAATGGGCACTGATTGGCACTGATTGGTGGCACTAATGGGCACTGATTGGTGGCACTAATGGGTACTGCTGGGCCTTTCCTGTAATTACCTGCCCTGGTCTCCCCTGGGAGGAGATACCACTGATCGGCACTCCTCGCCACACACTCTGTCAGTGTGAGGCAAGGAGAGTCGATTAACGCCACTTCCGTATTTACATATGACCGGCTGTGATTGGACACAGCCGATCACATGATTAAAGAGCTGTGTCATGGGCTCTTTACAGAGATCGGGGTCGCGCCATGTCCCCATGGGCGTGCGAGAGCTGCCGTTCTGGGGCACCGTAATATGACGTTCTCCCAGAACGAGAGCCGCACCGCTCCTCTGTCATTTGACGGTGGGCAGGCGGCAAGTGGTTAATAATAATGTGTCCTCAAATGATCCTCCCTGATGAGAATTCCTCGCTCTTACATACAAAAAAAACTGGTAATAAACTGTTCGAATTTTGGCTGATTTAGGCCCCTTTCACACTACTGAGGTTTAGCTGAGCTGTAATGCACATTGTTAATGCGAAAGTAGCACAATAGAGGATACTTCCCATGAAAACCTATGTACCCATTTACATTATTGCACTGCATTGACGGCAATGATGTAAGCAGCATTTTTTGTTTTGCTGATTTTCAAGCACAACAAAAACGCGGGTACCATAGAAATGAATGGCTTGGCACTAAACATGCTGTTAAAACGCATCAAAACCGCACTGCACTGAGTTATTGATGCGGTTTGGACTTGTTTATGTACAAACCCACAAAATAGCGGCAGGAAGTAACGTGATGAATATTCATGGAATGTATCAGAAACGCAATAAAAAAGCAATATGCGCTGCATTAAAATGTAGCACAGTATGCTGCAAACGCGCAATGCGTTTTCCAAACCGCATATGCACTGCAGTGTGAAAGGGGCCTTAGAGGAAAAGGAGAAGAAGAAATAGTCACACACTCGAACCAACGGAATGCTTGACAAAAAATCTTTATTTTCGTATGCCAGACAATCATACACTTGTATGAAACGCACCAACTGTAACTCTGTATGATTGTCTGGCATACGACAATTAAGATTTTTTCGTCAACCATTCCATTGGTTCCAGTGTGCAACCATTTCTACTTCTCCTTTTGTGCTATGGACGGTGGTGAGCCGGGGTCTGCACCTGGGGCTGGATGCACCTGAAAATTGCCTGAAGCGGTGTATGTTTTTCTCGTTTGGCCTTCGAGGAATTGGATGAAATTCCAAATGTGGGTGGCCCTGCCAGCTCAACCAAAGTCAATTACTCAAAATTGTTGGATGAACTGCACCTACAGCCAATGAGCTGCAGGCAATGTTCAGGTATTCTGACTGCTGGTGCTTACAGCTGTCAGACTACAGTAGCCAGGATGATTCATCCATCCACACCGCTTGTGCAGAGGGGTAATCTTTCAGACCATGTATGGTCGGCTTTATATACTGTAATATTTTGTTAAATGAAAATGTATCTCCGACTCTCTAGGGCAGTTTTTTTGAACCTTTTTTCAGTCAAGGCACCCTTTAAAAATTATGGAATCTTGAGGCACCCATTCTAAAATGTAAAAACGATTCTAATCGTTTTAAATAATGGAGCACCATCCACAAGTCCAAATAGGACACCCAACCTTAGAGGTGCTTTTTTCTTCCAAAGCAAATACACTCTTGCAAACTGGTACTGACTAGTATTCTAATGTTTCTCCATCACTTAGCTAATGTGACCCCAACCACTGATGGAGAGGGGCAGAGGAGGTCAAACAAGGATGCTATAGAGGCGACTGACATCCTCCTTATCAACTGATGACACCATTGGTCGTTAGCAGCTAGAAGGATGTAATGGTGCACAATGACAACCTGGGACTAAAGCCCCATACACACTATTAGATTTTCTGCAGATTTGTGTCTTCAGATTTACCCAAACCATATAATATGAGGTCAAACCTTAAGGCTAGGTTTCCACTATTGCAACCCCAAAGTCGTGCGATTTACAGTTCGACTTTGCAATGCGATTTTTGATGGGATGTCATGCGAATGGTGAAAACCATGTGAGAACAAGTCGCACCGAAGTCAAGACAAAGTAGTGCAAAAACCTTTTTTGGAGTCAGTGCGAATTGAGTCGCACCAATTAGAACGAGGACCATTGAAATACATGGGTTTTGACTTGTCATGCGACTTGACATGTGTCAAGTCGCACAACAACTCGCAGTAGTGGAAACAGTGCCTAAGAGTTTCAGTTTGTATGCAATCAGGCAGGCCCTTGCACTACATGGTTTTGGTAAATCTGAAGACAAAAATCTGCAGAAAATCTAATAGTGTGTATGGGGTTTTAAGCCCCATACACACTACTAGATTTTCTGCAGATTTTTGTCTTCAGACTTACCAAAACCATATAATATGAGGTCAAACCTTAAGGCCTTGTACACGCAATCAGATTTTCGGCAATTAATTGTTTGATGACAGACATCCTAAAATCCGACCATTAGTACGCTCCTTCAGACAATTGTTGTCCAACTTTCCGCCAACAAATGTTGGATGGCAGGCTAGTAAATTTTCGGCAGACAGCAGTCTGTTGTCAGATTTTCGTATCGTGTATACACAAGTCCGTCACCCAACTGAGGCAACATAGTTCATTGAATTTCTCCTTAAAGAATTGTGGAGAATGCAGCATGCAAGGATTATATGGTTAAGTTTATATTCTGACATTGATTGGTTGATTGCCGTAAGGAATAGGCGGAACCAGCTGGCCATTATCCCAAAAGTGTTATCCACCACTATTCTGGCTCTGGCCAGTCGGTAGTTAAAAACCCTCTGGTCCGGGGTGAGGGTCCTCATGGCTTCAAAACGGTCGGCTGGTCAGAACAAACTAACAGAAAGCATTGAAAAACAGAAAGGCCTGAGAAGAGCGAGCTGAAAATCAGAAACGAGAAGACAAGAATGCACTACAAAATCAATCTACGTACTATAAAATACACACTGAAAAACAAAAGCGAAATGACTACATGCACTGAAAACCAGATACAAACCCACAAACACAAACTGAAGAGCAGTAACAATTGGAAAAGCACGAGGCTGAAAAGCGTGAATGGTCTCTTACCAAACTTCTACTAACACGAGATTAGCAAAAGGAGCCCAAAGGGTGGCGCACTTGGTATTGAACTTTCCTTTTCTAGTGCCGTCATACGTGTTGTATGTCACCGCGTTCTTGACGTTCGGAATTTCCGACAAGATTTGTGTGACCGTATGTGTGCAAGACAAGTTTGAGCCAACATCCATCGGAAAAAATCCATGGATTTTGTTGTCGGAATGTCCGATTGTGTGTACAGGGCATAAGTGTGTTTGTCCGTGCACTAATACACTGCCCAACAAGAATTCTCTTGCCTTTGTGGGTGTGTGTGGTGAAGAGATGAGCTCAGGCGTGTTATTTGGATATACTTATTTGGATTATTGGCACACCTTCACTTTAGGAGGGAAGTTTCAGAAAAAAATCTTACATTTTAAATAAAGAACTGTGAAGCAAAATAAGGGTCAGTGCTCATCAATGCAGCCTAATCAGTGCCCATCTGCAGCCTCACAAGTGCCATGAATGCAGCCCCACCATTGCCATGAATGCAGCCTCACCACTGCCATGAATGCAGCACCCACATTGACATGAATGCAGCACCCACATTGACATGAATGCAGCACCCCCACTGACATGAATGCAGCACCCCCATTGACATGAATGCAGCACCCCCATTGACATGAATGCAGACTCACTGTTGCCATGAATGCAGCACCCACATTGCCATGAATGCAGCACCCACATTACCATGAATGCAGCACCCCCATTGACATGAATGCAAGACCACCATTGCCATGAATACAGCGCCCCCCTTGACATGAATGCAGCACTCCCATTGACATGAAAGCAGCACCCACATTGCCATGAATGAAGCATCCACATTGCCATGAATGCATCACCCCCATTGCCATGAATGCAGACTCACCATTGCCATTCACTGCAGCCTTGGAGAAGACAGGGAGGGGGCAGGACGAGCGGCAACACATTACATATAGGAGAAACTCCTGTTTTCTCGGCGGCTTCTTTAATACAAAGTCCAGCTTGCTTTGATGGACAGAACAGTCGTCCAATGGCAGCGCAGGAGACGGGACTTCCTTTTACAGAGGCCGCCGTGTAAATTGGAAATTCTCCTGTATGTACGCCACTCATCCCGTCCCCTCCAAGGCAGCCAGCATATATATCTTTTGTGGTCCCTGGCGCTCGGGGATTCGTTGGGGGCCACAAAAGATATACATGTCTAAATTACCAGGCGAGCCATTCAAAACCGGAACACAGGCCGCACTTGGCCCGCGGGCCGGACTTTGGAAATGCCTGCTATTATCCAGTCTCTGACAGGGATAAAACTTGTAAAGATAATCAAACGAGAAACTCTCTCCGGACTTTGCCATCCCTCTGATTAAATTTCTTCCATAAACGGAGAAGGGATTGCCATTTTGAAGTAAGGGTAAATATGAATTTGTGTCCTTACCCATGTAATAGCCTGCATGGCCACCTGAATACACTGTTCCACGAAGGAAAAAAAACTGAAACCCAGCAGCTCTGGGTCTTCCTCTGGTGAAGAGGAGCTACTATTATCTGCAGGTTACCCACTCCCCAGAACTGAGTGGTTGAGCGCCACATGCCAAGGTGTCAGGTTACTCTTCTAGTAGCAACTAGGAGGGGGCTGCTTGGCCGGGATAGTTGAAGTGAGTTCAAAATAGAAATTCGCACCATAAATAATAAAGATATTTGGTGTTACCTGTTAACTGCAAACTCCTCTGGGCAGTCTTTACTCAACAACCTATTGGGTACAGGTGCTGTGCCACAGGCTGTGCAGGACTCTTGCGGGGGTGCTGTAGTTGCTCTGGGGAAGAAGCCATAAGACGTCTTCCTTGGAACTTTTTCCCTTGAGTGGGTGCGGCATCTAGGACTACGCTTTTTCGCCTTCCCCTGGCTTTTGTTCTTTGGAAGCATGAGCATGTGGGGCTGAAAAAACTCAAAGCAATCCGCAGAAGGAGGCACTCTTTACCTGCAAACTTACAAACATGATAGTCCCGTACCTTTGAATTTGAGGGTCTTTTTGCATAAGCGGTGACTGACTCATGGCTTGAGGACAAATAGGATGGCCAGAATGGATAATAGCACTAGAGAGAGAAGGGCCTTTGACATGAAGACATGAGGGAAGTAAACAAGTGGCTGAGGAGCTGGTGTAGTAAGGAGGGGTTTGGGTTCCTGGAGGACTGGGCTGACTTCTCATTTGGTCACCAGTACTATAGAAGGGATGGCCAAATAGTTAAAGTGGTTTTTAAACTAGGCGAGGGGGGGAGGGTCCAGAGGTAGAGATAGTCAGCACGGAATATAGTCCAGAGGGTAGTATTAGGGGCATTAGTGGTAGGTTGACTAAAGCACATAAACCCAAGGTAGGTATAGTAACAGTCCTAGTTGCAATCTCGGAACACCCAACAAGAGGATAGTATGCAACCGGTCTAAACTATGTGGCATGTTCACCAATGCCAGGAGCCTGGCGGACAAGATGGGTGAACTAGAGAAAATGTTGAACGAGGAGGATTTGGATTTTGTGGGAATTTCAGAGATTCATGATTGGCTGGCAACCATTCAAGAGATAAAGAGTATAAAAAGGGAGAGATGGGTATGCCTGTATATCAAGAATAATGTACAAGTGAACGTGAGAGATGACATCACTAAGGGAGCTAGGGAGGAGGTGGAATCCTTATGGGTAGAGCTCCAAAGGGATGAAGCTAAGGGGAAAACAATACTGGGAGTATTCTATAGGCCTCCTAACCTGAGGGAGGAGGGGAGGCGGACCTCCTATCACAATTTGGATTAGCAGCAGTGTTATCATAATGGGGGATTTTAATTATCCAGACATAGACTGGGCGGAGGGAACCACGCACTCGTCTAAGGCTTGACAGTTCCTATATGTCTTGCAGGAAAATTTCAGGACAATTTCATGGGTCAGATGGCGGACGCACCAACTAGAAATAAAGCGTTACTAGATCTACTGATTACCAACAATACAGACCTGATCACAGATGTGGAAATACAGGGAAATTTAGGATACAGCGATCACAGATCAATTGGCTTCAGTATAAATCACACAAATAGGAAACGTAAGGGAAATACAAAGATGCTGAATTTCAAAAGAACCAACTTCCCTAAACTACGAACCTTGCTAGAAGATATAAATTGGGATAAAATCTTAAGAACAAAGAACATGGAGGAGAGATGGGTTCGCTTTAATAGCATATTAAATAAGGGCATTAGCCAGTGCATTCCATTGGGTAATAAATTTAACAGAGCGAACAAAAGTCCTGGATGGCTTAATGCCAATGTAAAAATGCATATAAAGGCAAAAGAGAAGACCTTCAAAAAATACATGGTTGAGGGATCATCATCAGCATTCAAACTTTATAAAGAATGCAACAAGAAATGTAAGGGTGCAATTAAGGCAGCTAAGATAGAACGCGAAAGACACATAGCGGAGGAGAGCAAAGAAAATCCAAGAAATTCAAGAAATTTTTTAAGTATGTAAACAGTAAAAAAGGGAGGGCAGACCATATTGGCCCCATAAAGAATGAGGAAGGACATCTGGTTACAAAGGATGGGGAGATGGCGAAGGTATTGAATTTATTCTTCTCCTCAGTCTTCACGAGGGAATCAGGGGGCTTCAGTAACCAAAACGCAGTGTTTATCCTCGTGACACATCACAGGAAGCACCCTCATGGTTAACAGAGGACAGAATTAGAATTAGACTTGGCAAACTTAACATTAATAAATCACCGGGACTGGATGGCTTGCACATGAGGGTACTTAGGGAACTCAGTCAAGTAATTTCCAGACCATTGTTCTTAATTTTTACTGACAGTCTACTGACTGGAATGGTACCAGCAGTTTGGAGAAAAGCCAATGTAGCACCAATATTTAAAAAGGGCCCAAAATACATCCCTGGGAATTACAGACCAGTTAGCCTAACATCAATAGTATGCAAGGTCTTGGAGGGGATGATAAGAGACTATATACAAGATTTTAGTAATGAAAATGGTATCATTAGCAGTAATCAGCATGGATTCATGAAGAATCGTTCTTGCCAAACCAATTTATTAACCTTCTATGAGGAGGTGAGTTCCCATCTAGATAAAGGAAGTCCGTAGATGTGGTGTATCATAGACGTGGTGTATCTGGATTTTGCAAAAGCATTTGACACAGTTCCCCATAAACGTTTACTGTACAAAATAAAGTCCGTTGGCATGGACCATAGGGTGAGTACATAGATTGAAAACTGGCTACAAGGGTGAGTTCAGAGGGTGGTGATAAATGGGGAATATTCAGAATGGTCAGGGGTGGGTAGTGGGGTCCCACAGGGTTCTGTGCTGGGACCAATCCTATTTAATTTGTACATAAACGACCTGGAGGATGGGGTAAACAGTTCAATCTCTGTATTTGCGGACGATACTAAGCTAAGCAGGGCAATAACTTCTCTGCAGGATGTGGAAAGCTTACAAGAAGATTGAACAAATGAATGGGGTGGGCAACTACATGGCAAATGAGGTTTAATGTAGAAAAATGTAAAATAATGCATTTGGGTAACAAAAATATGAATGCAATCTATACACTGGGGGGAGAACCTCTGGGGGAATCTAGGATGGAAAAGGACCTGGGGGCCCTAGTAAATGATAGGCTCCGTAATGGCATTCAATGCTAAACTGCTGCTAACAAAGCAAATAGAATATTGGCATGCATTAAAAAAGGGAGTAACTTCAGGGATAAAGCGATAATTCTCCCACTCTACAAGACTCTGGTCCTGCTGCACCTGGAGTATGTTGACCAGTTCTGGGCACCAGTCCTCAGGATGGATGTACTGGAAATGGAGCGAGAACAAAGAAGGGCAACAAAGCTAATAAAGGGTCTGAAGGACATTAGTTATGAAGGAAGGTTGCGAGCACTGAACTTATTCTCTCTGGTGAAGAGACACTTGAGAGGGCATATGATTTCAATTTACAAATACCATACCACAATAGGGATAAAACTTTTTTTGTGGAAGGGAGTTTAACAAGACACATGGCCGATCATTAAAATTAGAAGAAAAGAGGTTTAACCTTAAACTACGTAGAGGGTTCTTTACTGTAAGAGCTGCAAGGATGTGGAATTCCCTTCCACAGGCGCTGGTCTCGATGGGGGCATCGATAATTAAAAAAAACTATTAGATAAGCATCTGAATGACCGCAACATACAGGAATATACAATGTAATTCTGACATATAATCACACAGATAGGTTGGACTTGATGGACTTGTGTCTTTTTTCAACCTCACCTACTATGTAACTATGAAAGAGAGAGGAGAAAAAATAAAATATGCCTTCATAAAAAACAGAAAATAAAAATTTGCACTGGGAGAGGCTAAACCCAGACAGCTACTGCACTGAGGCAGAGGTGGGGACATAGAACTGCTTACTCTTCACTGGTGCATGGAGGTATGAGGAAAAAAGAAGAACTAGTCCTTTTTTATGCTATTCACTGATCCTGAGGGAGTGGTCAAGATGTGGAGCTCTATTACTAGTATGCTGCCATGTTGGCATCAGGAAATTAACTTTAGGAGTACCTGGACTGTCTGTAGTCTCCCTACAGCTGATCTGTTTTCCATAACTGATTTACCATGTCCTGTTCTGCACTGTGTTTTTGTGTGGAGGTGGCCATCCTGGTAGAAGAGCAGGACTTTGCTTCCTCTTGCCAGAGCTGCCCCCCCAATGACTGGTGATCTGATGTTGTGTGGGTAAATATTCAAAAAGACACAGGAGAGGCAGATAAAACATAGGAATAAAGCAGAAGCACCAGGGAGTTCCTTGCACTGCAGGTTCTCAGGTACCACCTCCTTTCCTCTACCTTGAGCAGCATAGAAGTGACATCTCCAAATCTCACTGCAGATCTTGTGTGACTAGTAGTCAGAAATACAGTGCCTTAGTTAATCTCACACTTCAGACAAATATCTCTGAGGCTTAACCACTTGACGACCGCCTCACGCTGATGTACGTCAGCAGAATGGCACGGGCAGGCAAAATCACGTACCTGGTACGTGATTGCCTTCCCGTGGGCGGGGGGTCCAATCGGAACCCCCCCGGTGCCTGAGGCGGTCGCCGTTGGTCTGGCAGCGATCAGAGATGAGAGGGAGGCCATCCGATCGTGGCCCCCCCCCCCGCGATTGCTCCCAGCCAATGAGGATCTTCCCCTGCCTCTGTGTAGTACACAGAGGCAGAGGATGTGATGTCATCTCTCCTCGGCTCGGCAGTTTCCGTTCCGGCGCCGAGGAGAGAAGACATCTGAGTAAGTGCACAAACACACACAGTAGAACATGCCAGGCACACTTTACACCCCCGATCGCCCCCCGATCACCCCCCAATCACCCCTCCCCCCCCCCCGTCACACTGACACCAAGCAGTTTTTTTTTTCTGATTATTGCATGGTGTCAGTTTGTGACAGTTAGAAGTGGTAGGGCAGTTAGGGTTAGCCCCTTTTAGGTCTAGGGTACCCCCCTAACCCCCCCTAATAAAGTTTTAACCCCTTGATCACCCCCCATCACCAGTGTCGCTAAGCGATCATTTTTCTGATCGCTGTATTAGTGTCGCTGGTGACGCTAGTTAGGGAGGTAAATATTTAGGTTCGCCGTCAGTGTTTTATAGCGACAGGGACCCCCATATACTATCTAATAAATGTTTTAACCCCTTGATTGCCCCCTAGTTAACCCTTTCACCACTGATCACTGTATAACCGTTACGGGTGACGCTGGTTAGTTCGTTTATTTTTTATAGTGTCAGGGCACCCGCCGTTTATTACCTAATAAAGGTTTAGCCCCCTGATCACCCGACGGTGATATGCGTCGCCCCAGGCAGCGTCAGATTAGCGCCAGTACCGCTAACACCAACGCACGCAGCATACGCCTCCCTTAGTGGTATAGTATCTGAACGGATCAATATCTGATCCGATCAGATCTATACTAGCGTCCCCAGCAGTTTAGGGCTCCCAAAAACGCAGTGTTAGCGGGATCAGCCCAGATACCTGCTAGCACCTGCGTTTTGCCCCTCCAACCCAGCCCAGCCCACCCAAGTGCAGTATCGATCGATCACTGTCACTTACAAAACACTAAACACATAACTGCAGCGTTCACAGAGTCAGGCCTGATCCCTGCGATCGCTAACAGTTTTTTTGGTAGCATTTTGGTGAACTGGTAAGCACCAGCCCCAAGCAGCGTCAGGTTAGCGCCAGTAGCGCTAACACCCACGCACGCACCGTACACCTCCCTTAGTGGTATAGTATCTGAACGGATCAGTATCTGATCCGATCAGATCTATACTAGCGTCCCCAGCAGTTTAGGGTTCCCAAAAACGCAGTGGTAGCGTTTTGGTGAACTGGCAAGCGCCAGAGGCCTAGTACACCCCGGTCGTAGTCAAACCAGCACTGCAGTAACACTTGGTGACGTGGCGAGTCCCATAAGTGCAGTTCAAGCTGGCGAGGTGGCAAGCACATGTAGTGTCCCGCTGCCACCAAGAAGACAAACACAGGCCCGTCGTGCCCATAATGCCCTTCCTGCTGCATTCGCCAATCCTAATTGGGAACCCACCACTTCTGCAGTGCCCGTACTTCCCCCATTCACATCCCCAACCAAATGCAGTCGGCTGCATGAGAGACATTTTCTTTATGTCCTCCCGAGTACCCCTACCCAACAAACCCCCCCAAAAAAGATGTCGTGTCTGCAGCAAGCGTGGATATAGGCGTGATACCCGCTATTATTGTCCCTCCTGTCCTGACAATCCTGGTCTTTGCATTGGTGAATGTTTTGAATGCTACCATACATTAGTTGAGTATTAGCGTAGCGTACAGCATTGCACAGACTAGGCACACTTTCACAGGGTCTCCCAAGATGCCATCGCATTTTGAGAGACCCGAACCTGGAACCGGTTACCGTTATAAAAGTTACAGTTACAAAAACAGTGTAAAAAAAAAATATATATATATATAAAATTTTAAAAAATAGTTGTCGTTTTATTGTTCTCTCTCTCTCTATTCTCTCTCTATTGTTCTGCTCTTTTTTACTGTATTCTATTCTGCAATGTTTTATTATTATTATGTTTTATCATGTTTGCTTTTCAGGTATGCAATTTTTTATACTTTACTGTTTACTGTGCTTTATTGTTAACCATTTTTTTGTCTTCAGGTACGCCATTCACGACTTTGAGTGGTTATACCAGAATGATGCCTGCAGGTTTAGGTATCATCTTGGTATCATTCTTTTCAGCCAGCGGTCGGCTTTCATGTAAAAGCAATCCTAGCGGCTAATTAGCCTCTAGACTGCTTTTACAAGCAGTGGGAGGGAATGCCCACCGTCTTCCGTGTTTTTTTCTGGCTCTCTTGTCTCAACAGGGAACCTGAGAATGCAGCCGGTGATTCAGCCAGCTGACTATAGAGCTGATCAGAGACCAGAGTGGCTCCAAACATCTCTGTGGCCTAAGAAACCGGGAGCTACTAGCATTTTATGACTTAGATTTCGCCGGATGTAAACAGCGCCATTGGGAAATTGGGAAAGCATTTTATCACACCGATCTTGGTGTGGTCAGATGCTTTGAGGGCAGAGGAGAGATCTAGGGTCTAATAGACCCCAATATTTTCAAAAAAGAGTACCTGTCACTACCTATTGCTATCATAGGGGATATTTACATTCCCTGAGATAACAATAAAAATGATTTAAAAAAAAATGAAAGGAACAGTTTAAAATTAAGATAAAAAAGCAAAAAAATAATAAAGAAAAAAAAAAAAAAAAAAAAAAAGCACCCCTGTCCCCCCCCCCCTGCTCTCGCGCTAAGGCGAATGCAAGCGTCGGTCTGGCGTCAAATGTAAACAGCAATTGCACCATGCATGTGAGGTATCACCGCGAAGGTCAGATCAAGGGCAGTAAGTTTAGCAGTAGACCTCCTCTGTAAATCTAAAGTGGTAACCTGTAAAGGCTTTTAAAGGCTTTTAAAAATGTATTTAATTTGTTGCCACTGCACGTTTGTGCGCAATTTTAAAGCATGTCATGTTTGGTATCCATGTACTCGGCCTAAGATCATCTTTTTTATTCCATCAAACATTTGGGCAATATAGTGTGTTTTAGTGCATTAAAATTTAAAAAAGTGTGTTTTTTCCCAAAAAAATGCGTTTGAAAAATCGCCGCGCAAATACTGTGTGAAAAAAAAATGAAACACCCACCATTTTAATCTGTAGGGCATTTGCTTTAAAAAAATATATAATGTTTGGGGGTTCAAAGTAATTTTCTTGCAAAAAAAAAAAAATTTTCATGTAAACAAAAAGTGTCAGAAGGGGCTTTGTCTTCAAGTGGTTAGAAGAGTGGGTGATGTGTGACATAAGCTTCTAAATGTTGTGCATAAAATGCCAGGACAGTTCAAAACCCCCCCAAATGACCCCATTTTGGAAAGTAGACACCCCAAGCTATTTGCTGAGAGGCATGTCGAGTCCATGGAATATTTTATATTGTGACACAAGTTGCGGGAAAGAGACAAATTTTTTTTTTTTTTTTTTTTTTTGCACAAAGTTGTCACTAAATGATATATTGCTCAAACATGCAATGGGAATATGTGAAATTACACCCCAAAATGCATTCTGTTGCTTCTCCTGAGTACGGGGATACCACATGTGTGAGACTTTTTTGGGAACCTAGCCGCGTACGGGACCCCAAAATCCAAGCACCGCCTTCAGACTTTCTAAGGGCGTAAATTTTTGATTTCACTCTTCACTGCCTATCACAGTTTCGGAGGCCATGGAATGCCCAGGTGGCACAAATCCCCCCCAAATGACCCCATTTTGGAAAGTAGACACTCCAAGCTATTTGCTGAGAGGTATAGTGAGTATTTTGCAGACCCCACTTTTTGTCACAAAGTTTTGAAAATTGAAAAAAGAAAAAAAAAATTTTTTTTCTTGTCTTTCTTCATTTTCAAAAACAAATGAGAGCTGCGAAATACTCACCATGCCTCTCAGCAAATAGCTTGGGGTGTCTACTTTCCAAAATGGGGTCATTTGGGGGGGTTTGTGCCATCTGGGCATTCCATGGCCTCCGAAACTGTGATAGGCAGTGAAGAGTGAAATCAAAAATTTACACCCTTAGAAATCCTGAAGGCGGTGATTGGTTTTCGGGGCCCCGTACGCGGCTAGGCTCCCAAAAAGTCCCACAAATGTGGTAACCCCATACTCAGGAGAAGCAGCTAAACGTATTTTGGGGTGCAATTCCACATATGCCCATGGCCTGTGTGAGCAATATATCATTTAGTGACAACTTTGTGCAAAAAAAAAAAAAAAAAGTTGTCACTTTCCCGCAACTTGTATCAAAATATAAAATATTCCATGGACTCAACATGCCTCAAAGCAAATAGCTTGGGGTGTCTACTTTCCAAAATGGGGTCATTTGGGGGGGGGTTGTGCCATCTGGGCAGTTTATGGCCTTCAAAACTGTGATAGGTAGTGAGGAGTAAAATCAAAAATTTACGCCCTTAGAAATCCTGAAGGCGGTGATTGGTTTTCGGGGCCCCGTACGTGGCTAGGCTCCCAAAAAGTCCCACACATGTGGTATCCCCGTCCTCAGGAGAAGCAGCTGAATATATTTTGGGGTGCAATTCCACATATGCCCATGGCCTGTGTAAACAATATATCATTTAGTGACAATTTAAAAAATTTTTTTTTTTTTGTCATTATTCAATCACTTGGGACAAAAAAAATTAATATTCAATGGGCTCAACATGCCTCTCAGCAATTTCCTGGGGGTGTCTACTTTCCAAAATGGGGTCATTTGGGGGGGTTTTGTACCGCCCTGCCATTTTATCACCTCAAGAAATGACATAGGCAGTCATAAACTAAAAGCTGTGTAAATTCCAGAAAATGTACCCTAGTTTGTAGACGCTATAGCTTTTGCGCAAACCAATAAATATACGCTTATTGACATTTTTTTAACTAAAGACATGTGGCCGAATACATTTTGGCCTAAATGTATGACTAAAATTGAGTTTATTGGCTTTTTTTTGTAACAAAAAGTAGAAAATATCATTTTTTTTCAAAATTTTCGGTCTTTTTCCGTTTATAGCGCAGAAAGTAAAAATGGCAGAGGTGATCAAATACCATCAAAAGAAAGCTCTATTTGTGGGAAGAAAAGGACGCAAATTTAGTTTGGGTACAACATTGCATGACCGCGCAATTAGCAGTTAAAGTGACGCAGTGTCAAATTGGAAAAAGTCCTCTGGTCCTTATGCAGCATAATGGTCCGGGGCTGAAGTGGTTAAAGTAGATGTAAACCCTCACATATACCCAGTGAAGTGAACAGCCTCAGATGATACACAGAGATTAAACAAATCTTCCTATATACGTTTTACATGTATATCTTCTGTCTTCACCTTGATATACTGTATAGAAAGTGCTTGTTCTGTTAGAATTTTCACTTCCTGATTCCCCTGTAGGAGGAGATCATTGCTAGACACTGTGAGACACTGTGAGACAGCTGAATGGAGGAAAGGCACCCCCCCCCACACACACACACACACACACACATGCAGAGGTTGTCTGTGTATAGTTTAGCAGTCTGCTAATATATTTATAGCAACCTCCTCCGGCACACACTTTTATCTCCGGGCCTCAGAGAGCTTGTCAAAAGTTCTCAGGCTGATAACAGAGGAACGGAAGAGGACAAAGCTACCAGACACAGGGCTTTAAAGAGAGATAACAAAACACTACAGATATATATGTGCCCAGCTCAAATTTCTTGAATCAGGTTTACATCCACTTTAAAGTAGAACTATAGGCAAAACTTTTTTATTTCATTTTGGATAAAGCAAGGGAGGGTTATAACCCCTGTCAAATTTTGTTTGCCATCTGTCTCCCATTGCAGAGATTTCCCTTCACTTCCTGTCCCATAGGCAGACAGGATGTGAGAGGAAATCCCTGCGAATCAGGGGAATTCCTTGGTGACCCCCAGGTCACGAGGACTAGTGTTCTCATTGGAAGATTTCCCCTCTATTACTTTTCTGGGGACAACCGAAAATTTGGGATTTTCTTTTACTTTTACTTTTTTAATGATAATGGTAAACAAGACAAATAGAGCGTGTGACTCTCCCTAATGAGGTCACAGACAGCAATAAAACCTGACAGGTGTTCTAATCTACTCCTATTTTAAAACCGAACAAATAAATAAAAAGAATTTGCCAGGAGTGTCTAGCCACAGGAAGCACATTAATATTTTTCAAACTAGATTCAAGGTAAAGGGGGGTAACTTTCAGGGTACTGTTTAGATACAAATAACATTTCTAGATGTGTAGCAGAGTGGCCATATATTTATAATGCTCAGATAAAGGCACCTTTAACTCTTTTTCCCCACAACTTCCTGGTTTCCTGAACAAAATATACATTTATCTGCTTCCTTCCTTCAGCAGTTCAGACCAGATAAGGCAGAGGTAGCTGGACAAATGATCTGCAGCCAAGGTTGGAGACCCTCCACTGTCAGAACGGGCGAGCAGGCAGCCAGGCCAGGGCCTATGGTGTAATAGCATATAGCTTCTCCACAAAACCCAGCTACTGTGAGCAGGACCTCCCCAATTGCTACCACAGTACTGCAGTTTCATTAGAGTTGTGCTGGGCCTTGGATCTCTCCAGCTGTTTGCCTGGGTTGCCAGAGCTATCCTGAACTTCACTGAGAGTGATAGAGACTATACTATGCAGCCACATGTTGCCCTAATTGAGTCACAGAGACATTGCTAAGAAGAGTCCATGTTTGTACAGGTTTCATTATCTGTTTTGAAAATTTTGCAGTGCATTCATGCTGTTTGTCATTCAGACCCTGTTGTGCATATTGTATTTAATGTTACACCTTAGTAAACTGCAAATTGCAGTTACTCTCTGCCTGATCATTCAGCTGATTACTCATCCTGTTAAATTGTTACAGATGTTCCCCCATTCCAAATCTTCATTTTTTGAGTTGAGATGCACCTTAAAAAGGATCTTCACCCTGTAAATAAAAATGTAAAAGTCAGTAGCTAGAAATACTGTAGCTGCTGACTTAAAAAAAACAAAAAAAACACACACTTACCTGTTCCAGGATCCTGCAATGTGCTCACCCGACCCGGCTCTTTGCCGGTCTTCGGGTGCAGGCGCCGGAATCTTAAAGAGGAACTGTAGTCAGCTTATATAATCTGTAATAAAAACATCTTTGCCATTCTGAAGCTTTCCTCCAACCACGTTGCATATTATTTTGTATATACTGTGATTCTGTACTTGCCAAATATGTTGCAGAAATCTCCCTCCAATAAGTCTGGTTGCATACATTTTAACTGTGGGCAGCTGAAGCTGCTGCCTGTTCACTTCCTGGATTTACACAGACACACAGAGGCACACCTCCAGCTCTGCAGCTTTCATTGGCCCTCTTATGACTCATCCCCCCTCCCTTCCTGGCAAACTCTCACAAGAGTGAGATAGAGAGCTGTGCATGATGTCATAAGCCTAGACTTTTTACCAGACAAGAAACAGAAAGTGGGCTGTATAAGGTATTTACTGGCAGAAAAAAAATGTTTTACTATCAAAGTTAAAACAACAAGGGCAGAAGATTTAATAGATGGAAAGATAAAAAATGACTGTTCCGCTTTAACTGTGGGCAGCTGATTGTGGCTCCTTGCAGTTTCATAGCCAGCTGCCCACTGCACATGTGTGAACTGTGCTGTAGCTCATGAATGGTCCCGCAGTCTCCCGATACCTGTGGAATATCCCAAGAGGCTGTGGGAAAAAGAGGGGGGCTGAACTTCCACTCCAGTTGCCGTGGCAATCAAACTGAAAGTGGGAGTGGGTACCTGTCAAAATCAGGTACCCGCTATACCCCTGCAAAGAAATAAAAAAAAGATTCCAAACGTTGGAGAGGAGGGGGGAGGAGGAGGAAAAGCAGAGCTTTCCCTTTTGCGGGGGAGCTCTGGTTTAAATCCCACAACGTTTGCAAGTATATAAACTACAAAGCTATGAACCAGTAGATCAACAACAGGGAGGCAGTGTAATATGAGTATATGAAAGGTAGACTATATGACTAATATGTAAAAACAAATACAGATATTATAAGGAAGTAAGTTCAAATCAGGATGCTGCAAACGCTATTGATTACTAATTACTCATAAAAGCACAAAGCACAACAAAGAAACTGAGGATGGAAGGACTAAGGACTTATGCACACTACAGCTCAAAGGAGCTCAAAAAAGCAGCTCCTACAGGCCTTTGAGCTCTTATTTTTTCTGCCTGGAAATTCCCCTCCATGTTAGCCAATGTGTCCATGCACACTATGGCTTTTTCAGGCATTTTCAGGTACATGCTTCTACAGGCAGAAAGGACCCCCCACCAAACTCGCGTGTTTGAAAGGAACTAGTACCCCAAAGAGCTCAAAAAGCTTGAAAACACACGAAAACATTTGTTCCAGCTTTTTGTTTTGTTTATACAGTGGTCAAGAAAATACTTTCTAGGAGGGTTTGTGAAAAAAAAGCACGGGCGGGGGAGTAGCTTCAGGCATAGATGCCCCAGTGGTGGGGGGCTGCCTGCGTATGCCCAAGATGGGACGTGTACCAGGTGCAGTCGGCTGCAAGGTCTGGAACCAACAAGTATTCTTCCCATGGCAGCAACTTATGTTTTTTTGTTGTTTGTTTTGTCTTTTCCATCTTTTTTTTCCTCGCTTTTCCCAGGCTCTAGTGGAACGGCCTCTCATGGCTTCTGGAACGCTCCTGCATTCAAGGACACCGCTTATTTCCGGGTCACAGGCGTGACGAGCGCATACGCAGAGCCACGAGTGAAATCAAGGCTTGGTTCACACATGCGTGGCTCGGCTCCTTACAGCGCAGGGGCGGGGGATGGAGGTGACGTCAGTCTGGTGGGGATTTTTAAAGCTGGCCAGCCCCTGTGTCTATGGGAATCCCTGCAGGCAGTGTGTGGCAGCTTCCCCAAGCTCTGGACTTCCAGCACTAGGTGAGCCTCCAGCCTGGGACTGTGGTCATGGATGAGTGACCCTTCTTAAAGGGGAAGTACCAACTTTTCTCACTTCTGAGTATCATTGTCTGCTTGTCTTACCTGCTATGTCTTAGGTTACTGGGTGCTACCTGTAGGCTGCAAGTTCCTCTAATGACCTTCCTCCAAGGTACCATGGACAGATCACTGCCCCCATGCGGCCAGCCCTGACGCATAAGGTACATGGGGGTGAGGGGGAGGGGCCGGTATAGCTCATGTTTGGACAATATGTGCTAACGCCAGCCTCTGTGCTTTCTCCCTACCCCTTTCTTTTTTTTTTTAGCCCTTCCAGGTTAGACTGCCAAAATAGGGTTCGTGATGACAGAGACCTTGCCAGGCCGCAACATCAGCATTCTTCGTCTAGGTCCAGACGTGACTCCACTTATAGGACTTAGGACCAGCAGGGGAGACGCTCTCATTCCTCCTCCAGACACCTACTGCTGCGACTGCCGCTCTGATCACAGATCCTGCTGGGGATGTGGGACACGAGTCACGGAGGACAAATTTTTATGCGATCCATGCTATGCCCGGGCGGTTGGGGAAAAAGAGACTGAAAACCAACAAATGGAATCTCTAGTTAAGCGTGTGATGCAGCAGTCCCTAAAGGAATGGGGGTACGACCCACACACGGAGCCACGTCACCACCATATCAGGCTCCCTGGCTAATGAGGCCCAAGAGGATTCAGGCCTATTCCAGCCTTATGATGCATCTTCCGGGTCTTCAGACAATGAAGAGTTTATTTGAGGCTTCAACTTCGCCCTAGTCTCACCACGAATTTAAAGCAATCAAAGAGGCCCTCAAATGGGAAGACCCTTCCACTCCCCCGGCTAAGCAAAGGAAATTCTTTAAGCACTTGGGGAAGGAGCGCTCTAATTTCCCACTCCTTTCAGAGTTGAAAGACATCATTGACGTGGAATGGAGTAAAGTGGACAAGAAGATCTCTTTGTCAAGTAAAACCTCCAGATTATACCCTTTCAAGGCAGAGGAAGTGAAGCATCTGGAAAACGCTCCCTTGGTAGACGCAGCACTGATGCGACTGGCTAAGCACGTCACTCTTCCTCTAGAGGACTCTGTATCCTTCAAGGATGGGCTCAAGAGGAGAATAGATCAGGACCTCAAGAGGATATACGGGCTAGCCGGTATGGCCTGCAAACCCGCCTTGGCCCTCGCGGCCATGTCCAAGGCAATGGAAGCCTGGACAGAAAATGTGGATTCCGTGCTCAAGGGTGTTTCAGAAGAACTGGCCAGGGGCTTGGCTGTCCAAGAATTAAAGCTGGTAGCAGCCTTCCTCAGGGAATATTCCATCTACCTGATCTGCCTGCTGGCCCGGACCATGCTATCCTCGGTCACGGCTAAGCGGGCCTTATGGTTACGCCCTTGGCTTGCTGATCCAGCATCTAAACAAGCCTTGTGTAGGATACCCTTTGAAGGGCCCTCGTTGTTTGGCAATAGGCTGAATAGCGCTATAGCCCAGGCCACGGGCGGGAAGTCGGGCTTATTGCCCCGGGATAGGTATCTGTTCGGCCAAAGGAGCCTTTGTGGAGAAGACGCAAGTAAAACCTCCAGATTATACCCTTTCAAGGCAGAGGAAGTGAAGCATCTGGAAAACGCTCCCTTGGCAGATGCAGCACTGATGCGACTGGCTAAGCACGTCACTCTTCCTCTAGAGGACTCTGTATCCTTCAACGATGGGCTCGAGAGGAGAATAGATCAGGACCTCAAGAGGATATATGGTCTAGCCAGTATGGCCTGCAAATCCGCCTTGGCCCTCGCGGCCATGTCCAAGGCAATGGAAGCCTGGACAGAAAATGTGGATTCCGTGCTCAAGGGTGTTTCAGAAGAACTGGCCAGGGGCTTGGCTGTACAAAAATTAAAGCTGGCAGAAGCCTTACTCGGGGAATCTTCCATCTACCTGATCTGCTTGCTGGCTCAGACCATGCTATCCTCGTTCACGGCTAAGCGGGCCTTATGGTTACGCCCTTGGCTTGCTGATCCAGCATCTAAACAAGCCTGGTGTAAGATACCCTTTGAAGGGCCCTCTTTGTTTGGCAATAGGCTGAATAGCGCTATAGCCCAGGCCACAGGTGGGAAGTCGGGCTTATTGCCCCAGGGTAGGCATCTGTTCGGCCAGAAGAGGCCTTTGTGGAGAAGACACAGTACTGAGCGTCCAAGGGAAACACGTTCCTACAGGCCCGGCCAGGATTTCAGAAGGAATTGGAGCAGGGGTCAGACATCCTTACAATCTCGATCTCAGACTACTGGACCATCAGGGCGGTCTCCGTAGGCCACACATGGTCCTTCACCAGCACTCCTCCCCTCAAGTTTCTTCCTACCCTGCTACCGCGGTCAGAAGAAAAGAAGCAGTTGCTGCTGTCCTATGTGGATTCACTGATAGTGCAGGGAGCCGTGGTGCCTGTCCCGAAGGGTGAAGAATTCCAAGGGGTGTACTCCCCTCTATTCTTAGTGTTAAAGAAAAATGGTTCATGGCACCCGTGATAGAAATAACATACCTAAACAAGTTTATAAAACACAAAAGATTCAAAATGGAGACTCTGTCTACCATCTAGCAGGCCGTGCAGCCGGGCAACTGGCTAGTCTCAGTTGACTTAAAAGAAGCCTATTTCCACATGCCTGTAGTGAAAGAATTTCACAAATACCTCTGGTTTGTGGTCGGGCAAGAACATCGACAGTTCACCTGCCTCCCTTTCTGGCTACAACCTCACCTCAAGTTTTCTTTAAAGTTCTTCTGGCCGTGGTGGCCTTCATCAGAACAAAAGGCAGTGGAGAAGATCCCGGTCATACGGGAAAGAGTGTCACGGGCTCTAACCCCTCATGTCTGAGGGCCTCACAGTGCCTAAAAATCATCGGCACGATGGTTTCTACGACCCCCATGGTCAAATGGTCTCTGTGGAAGCTACGCCCTTTCCAGACAGGGTTTCTCCAGCAATGGAACTCAGGAGACAGCAACCAATTAATTAAAATAACAACAGTGATAAGGAACAGCCTCTTCTAGTGGCTACAATGCAGGAACTTGCTCACGTGCCACTCCATCGCCCCCGCCTCATGGGTCACGGTCACGACCAATGCCAGCGGTGCTTTATGGGGAGCCCTTTGCAGGTCAGAGATGGCACAGGGCAGGTGGGATGCCCGTTTTCACAACCCGGGCTCGAGTGTCCTGGAACTGCGGGCAGCCTGGTGTGCCCTTCAGGCCTTCAGTCATCTGGCGGCACAGTGGTGTAGTGGGTAGCATTCTCACCTAGCAGTAAAAAGGGTTGCTGGTTCAAATCCCAACCATGACACTACCTGCCTGAAGTTTGCATGTTCTCCCTGTGCCTGTGTGGGTTTCCTCCGGGTACTCCGGTTTCCTCCCACACTCCAAAGACATGCTGGTAGGTTAATTGGCTTCTGTCCACAAATTGGCCCTAGTATATGAATGTAAGTTGGGGACCTTGGATTGTGGGCTCCTTGAGGGTAGGGACCGATGTGAGTGTGTACTCAGGTTGAACTAGATGGACTGGTGTCTTTATTCAACATTACTAACTATGTAACTATGTCCTACAAGTGGAATCGGTTTTTATTGAGAATAGACAACACCACAGCAGTCTCCTATGTGAAGAGACAAGGGGGGACTCGGAGCTCCACCTTGCTCCAAGAAGTGGAGCCTATCATGTCATGGGCCCAGAAAAACCTGGCCAATATCTTGGCGGTCTTCGTACCCGGAGCTCGGAATGTCCAGGCAGACTTCCTGTCCCGCGCGCAACTAGACAACAACAAATGGTCCCATCACATGGAGACGTTCAGGTGGATCCTGTCCTTGGGAGTCAATCCCGAAGTAGACCTATTTGCATCCCCCTGCAACTTCAAGATCAGGAAGTATTACACTTGGAGCCGGTGCAGCCAGGCCTTCGGAGTAGAGGCTCTGACAGATCGGTGGAGCTTCAGCGGGACATATGCCTTTCCCCCGTTCCTGGGCATCCTCAAATTCCTGCAGAGGCTTGGAGCGGAGGCAATTGAGATGGTGGTGATAGCTCCTTTCTGGCCAAACAGGTCATTGTTTCCCCTCCTGACCCAGCTCAGTTTTCGAGACCCGATTCCTCTTCCCTTTGGGCCGGACCTTCTTTCTCAGGGGGCAGTCCTGAACCCTTGCCTGGCATTGCTGAGACTAATGGTCTGGTTCTTGAGAGGGAGAGGCTGGAAACCCTCGCATGTGCATCAGATGTAATTTCCACTCTCATGAGCTCGAGAAGTGCAAGCACAAATAAGGTCTATGCAAGAATATGGGCCAAGTTCGTTGAGTTCTCATCCTCTACAGGAAGATCATTCAGAGATCTGGGAATCCAAGACATCCAAGACATCCTGGAATCCTGGTCTAAATAAAAATGGGAGCACTTAGTTTAATTCTTTCATATAGTGACATTTTAATTGTTTTGCCCGCTGCAAGTTTATTTGAAAGACAGTTTAATGCACATTGAAATAGTAAATACCTGAATATATTCATTTCAGAAGATAATAAAACAAGCATCAAACCAATTCTTCCCTGATTTTTGCATCATAGTTTACGTGATACAAATACATAGGCCAAGTTCGTTGAGTTCTCATCCTCTACGGGAAGATCATTCAGAGATCTGGGAATCCAAGACATTCCAGACATCCTGGAATTCTGGTCTAGCTCTGTCTCTGTCCATCAGCTCCCTCAGGGTCCAAGTCTCAGCCCTGGCGGCCTTCTCCAGAACATCATGGGCCATTCATTCTCTAATCCGACAGTTTTTCCGAGGGGCAGCAAGGCTCAGGCCCCAAAGGAGGCCAAGATTCCCCAAGTGGGATCTCCCCCTTGTTCTCAACTCACTGGCTGGACTTAGTATCATGGGACCTGTTTCGGTTTAGATCAAAGATCTTTCCACAAAAGTCACTTTCCTCGTGGCCATCACATCGGCCAAGAGGGTCTCAGAGATCGGATCCTTAGGTCATAAAGAACCATTCCTGAGTTTCTTGTCCTACCTACATTCACGGCTCCAGGGGCCGCAGAGACTCACCCACTGGATGTGAGAGAAATACTGAAGGAATAGCTGCAAGCTACTTCCTCCTTTAGCCACTCAGAGCATCTGTTTATCCTACACTCTGGGAGTAACAAGGGGAAATGGGCTTCGACCAGAACGATTGTGGCCTGGATCGTCCATCCATCCAGCAAGCTTATAAGGCCAGGGGATCGTACACACTCAACTAGGGGCATAGCGACTTCCTGGGTGACGGCCAGACACGTGGCTCTAGATGTCACCTGCAAAGCGGCTTCGTGGGCCTCCATTGCTACTTTCATGTCACCCTATTGCATAGAACCTGCATCTTTATCGTCTGTAAACTTTGGCTTAAGAATCCTGTCAGTTGACGGAGAAAATGAAACGTTTTTTGTTGATCAGCATACCCGCCCATGTGGTTTGGCTAGTTATTTCCCATATGTAGGCTGCCATGGAGTCTGTCAGGAAAATTTAAAATTTTCTATCAAATACTTACCGTAATTTTCCTTTCCTGATGGACTCCAGGGCAGGCGGAGTTCCCACCCATTGGTCAAGAGTTGGCTAGTTACGGAACACAAGCTCTGGCTGTGAGCTCAAACTTATGGGAATGGGGTCCTATAGCAGTGGAGAGGAGGCGGGGTTAACCCACACGTAGGCTGCCATGGAGTCCATCAGGAAAGCAAAATTATGATAAGTATTTGATAGAAAATTTTCCGGTTTTGAGTGAATATTTGTACATGGTTTTAAGATTGAAAACCTTCTCTAATTACATTTTGGAGGCTGTCATTGCTGTTATTCTTTCCTACTAAACTTGATCCTTTAATTATTTTTACCCGAAACAGACATGAGTTTTGACTTCACTTTATCTTCACTGGCTGCATACTTGGTCCAGATTTAATCAGATAAATTTAAGCCACAGAGTCAACAATTAGGCAATTAGTTTTGTGGTGTCAGATCAATTAAAGTTGTGAGTGTGTGTGTGTGTGTGTGTTATTATGTTCATTTTTATTAGACCCACAGTGGACAGACGGCTTTATTATTCTGAATGTTTCATTATTATTATTACATGTTTTCACACAAAATACGCAGTTGATCTTTTCACCAAGTCTTGAGGCAACCGTTAAAATTGGATTTAATGAAAAACTAATTTATGTCATTTTTTTTTTAAATGAGAAGTAGTAATCAAATTTTTAAAGAATGTAGTTAACTTATTGCCTGAAGGTATTAAAGCCATTATGCTTTGTTCTTTCAGGGAAATATCAATTAAAAAGACCTATATGTATATAAATGTTTTGGTTACTTATTTAATGATCTTTTAGTTTGAAATAATAGCTGGAAGACATTGTATGTGTATTGTCAACATTAATCATGTACCTTGTTATTTCAATGAATAAAACATATGTTAATACAAAATAAATATGCTTTACTTTTAAATTTATTGCAGAAATTAAGATCTGTATCCTTCGGGGCATTATTAAAGACATACTGAACATAAACAATAGAGATGCTTCTTTATAGATGTATAATTTTGTCCAATGTGCATTATAGCCTGGGTTTATGTCCTATGCCAAACAAGTAAATACAGTCAGTAAGCAAAATTAAATATCAATGTTACAGTATCTATGGTACTAGGTAAAAACGTGCATCCACAGCTCTTTTTTTGTGTGTAGTAGGTCAATGAAGTCAACAAATAAAAATGGGAGCACTTGGTTTAATTCTTTCATATAGTGACATTTTAATTGTTTTGCCCGCTGCAAGTTTATTTGAAAGACAGTTCAATGCACATTGAAATAGTAAATACCTGTTTTCTGAATATATTCATTTCAGAAGATAATAAAACAAGCATCAAACCAATTCTTCTCTGATTTTTGTATCATAGCTTTTGGCAAATATGACATTTTCACTAATCTTGGCTTAGGAATTACAAAAACTATATATTTTGCAATCTTACAGCTGATAATGTGTGCATTTATATGTTTATGAGTGCTCATATAATTTATCTTCCTCCTTTTTTCTTCTTTTTTTTTATTAGCATTGGATAATACAATTGATCAGTCATTTGTAAAGCTTCATTTGTAGCCAAGAAACAGTGAAATGTGTCTTTATCAGCTGTAAGTTTGCGAAATTTATGTGTGTGCTATAATTTCTGATCACAAGTTCTGGATTTTTTTTCAGGCACCTTTAACACAAGAAAATAATGTGTGTATTTATTCCCTTTATATGTATATAAGTGCTCATATAATTTCTCTTCCTCACTTTTTTTTAACCACTTGCTTACTGGGCACTTATACCCCCTTCCTGACCAGGCCAATGTTCAGCTTTCCATACTGATGCACTTTGAATGACAATTGCGCGGTCATGCAACACTGTACCCATATGAAACATTATCAATTTTTCACACAAATAGAGCTTTCTTTTGGTGGTATTTAATCACCACTAGGTTTTTTTTTTCCTTTTGCTAAAGAAACAAAACAAGACCAGGAAAAAAAAGACTGTTTGTTATAAAATTTTGCAAACAGCTAATTTTTCTCCTTCACTGATGTGCACTGATGAGGCTGCACTGTTGGGCACTGATGAGGTGGCACTGATGGACACTGATAGGTGGCACTGATGAGGCTGCACTGATGGGCACTGATGAGGCTGCACTGTTGGGCACTGATGAGGTGGCACTGATGGACACTGATAGGTGGCACGTATAAGGCTGCACTGATGGGCACTGAAGAGACGGCATTGGTGGGAACTGATGAGGAGGCACTGATGAGGCTGCACTGATAGGTGGCACTGATGGGCTCTTATAGGCCACACTGAAGGGCACTGAGAGGTGGCACTGATAGGCAGCACTGGTGGTAAATGTTGGGACCGATGTCCCTGTAACAGAAGCCGGTTACCGGATTTCTTCTTTTCTTCTTTTCTCCTCATGCTCTCAGCAAAAAAAAACAGGCTTCTGTCTACTTCCGTGATCAGCTGTCATTGGCTGACAGCTGATCACATGGTAAAGGACCGCTGTTATTTGCCCTTTACCCTGGTCTGTGATTAGCTGAGTTTGCAGGGGAAGTGCGAGCAGCGCGATCACCGGAAGATGTCTATAGGCATCTATAGGGGCAAATACTGATGATTCAAGGAAAGCATTAAGGTAAAAAATGTTTAGGCTTTAGAACCACTTTAACTACTTGCTGGCCAGGCCTTTTCTAGAACTATTGTTTACAAGTCACTCTTTGAATGACAATTGCGCAGTCATACAACACTGTACCCAAATTACATTTTTATCATTTTTTTCCCACAAATAGAGCTTCCTTTTGGTGGTATTTGACTACCTCTGGGTTTTTTATTTTTTGTTAAAAAAATTAAAAAAGACCAAATTAAAAAAAAAACAAAACACAAAACCGTTTTATATTTTGTTAATAAATTTTGCAAACAGGTAATTATTCTCCTTCATTCATGTACGCTGATGAGGTTACAATGATGGGCACTGATAGGCTGCACTGATGGGCACTGATAGGCTGCATTGATGGGCACTGATAAGGCGACACTAATGGGCACTGATAAGGCGGCACTGGTGGGCACTGATGAGGTGGCACTGGTGGACACTTATAGGTGGCATTGGTGGGCACTGAGAGGTGGCACTGGTGGGTGTCACTGATGGGCGGCACTGAAGGCATTTATAGGTAGCACTGAAGGGCACCAATAGGTGGCACTGATAGGTGGCACTAATAGCGTGCACTGATGGGCACTGATGGGTGGCAGTGATGGGCACTGATGGGTGGCAGTGATGGGCACTGGTAGGTGACACTGATAGGCAACACTGCTAGGTTGCACTGATGAGGCACTGATTGGCACCACAGGCACTTACTTTGGGCACTGATTGCTGGCACTTACTCTGGGCACTGATTCGTGGCACTGGCAGGCGCTACTGGTGGGCACATATGAGGCTCTTCCTCATCGATGTCCCTTCAGACAGAAGCCGGTGATCAGCTTTTTTTCTCCTCACGCTGTCAGCGTGAGAAGAGAAAAAAGACGATTACCGATCTTCTGTTTACATCACATGATCAGCTGTCATTGGCTGACAGCTGATCACGTGGTAAGGGGCTGGTATCCACCCCTTACTTAGATCTGTGATCACCCGGGTGATCACAGCGCATGCCCTTCAGGGGGGCGTGGCGAGCCTGCAAAGGGGAGGACGTCAATAGACGTACTCCCGGAAAAGCAGATCCGCACTGTAGCTGTCATTCGGCTATAGCGCGGATCTGAAGCAGTTAAAGGTGCCTGAAAATAATAACAATTAAAACAAAATACAGAACTTGTCATCAGAAATGATATAACACACCAGTGGCGGTGCGTCCATTAAGGGCACACAGGCACCGCACCCTCTGTCACGCCACCCCCCTATATGTAAAATGGATAGATTCATGCATAGCATGAATCTATCCATGGCCACTGTAGCCACCCCCTATTCAGGTGTTCGGCCCCTTTTCGGACGCCGGGAGCCTGAATTACAGCGGCGGGTTTTTTTTTTTAAAGTACCTGATTAGAGCCATAGGCTCTAATAGGCTTAAAAAAAGGTGGACTCGGAGCACAGAGTTCTGTGCTCCGAGTCCACCCAAGCGTGTTAGAAAAGCAAACTAATATTTGCTTTTCTAACACTGAACTGCCTCTTCGACAATCAGGAAGCGTGAGTCTAATACCCGTTACCTGATTGGCTGAAGGCACAGGCATCCCTATTGGATGCCTAGCGGAAAGGAAGAAGAGACGCACGGGAACCATGGAGGACACAGGAGCCGCCGCCTTACCCGCTGCGTGTCCCACAACCCGCCGCCATCACCCGCTGCCTGACCCGCCACCAAGATGGGGTAAGTGCCAGACAGACAGCAAGTGGGCGAGCAAGTGGGGGGGGGCACAGTGGCTGAATATGATGGGCACAGAGGCTGCATATAATGGGCACAGAGGCTGCATATTATGGGCACAGAGGCTGCATATGATGGGCACAGAGGCTGCATTTTATGGGCACAGTGGCTGCATTTTATGTGCACAGTGGCTGCATATGATAGGCACAGAGGCTGCATTTTATGGGCACAGTGGCTGCATATGATGGGCACAGAAGCTGCTAATGATGGGCACAGACACTGAACTTTATGGGAACAGTGGTTGCATTTTTTGGGCTCAGTGGCTGCATATGATGGGTACAGTGGCTGCATTTTATGGGCACAGTGGCTGCATTTGATGGGCACAGTGACTGCATTTGATGAGCACAGTGGCTGCATATGATGGGCAGAAAGGCTGCATTTTATGGGCACAGTGGCTGCATTTTATGGGCACAGTGGATGCATTTTACGGGGACAGAAGCTGCATATGATGGGTACAGAGGCTGCATTTTATGGGCACAGTGGTTGCATTTTATGGGCACAGAGGCTGCATATGATGGGCAGAGAGGCTGCATATTTGCACAGTGGCTGCATATGATGGGCAAAGTGGCTCCATATGATGGGCACAATGGCTGATTTTGAAGGGCACAGTGGCTGCATTTTATGGGCACAGTGGCTGCATTTTATGGGCACAGTGGCTGCATGTGATGGGCACAGTGGCTGCATATGATGGGCACAGTGGCTGCATATGATGGGCACAATGGCTGATTTTGAAGGGCACAGTGGCTGCATTTTATGGGCACAGTGGCTGCATTTTATGAGCACAGTGGCTGCATATGATGGGCACAGTGGCTGCATATGATGGGCACAGTGGCTGCATATGATGGGCACAGTGGCTGCATAGGATGGGTACAGTGGCTGCATTTTATGGGCACATTGGCTGAATTTGATGGAAACAGTGGCTGCATATGATGGGCACAGTGGCTGCATTTTATGGGCACAGTGGCTGCATTTTATGGGTACAGTGGCTGTATTTTATGGGCACAGTAGCTGCATTTGATGGGCACAGTGGCTGCATATGATGAGCACAGTGGCTGCTTTTGATGGGCACAGTGGCTGCATTTTATGGGACACAGTGGCTGCATTTTATGGGCACACTGGCTGCATATGGTGGGCACAATGGCTGCATATGATGGGCACAGTGGCTGCATTTTATGGGCACAGTGGCTGCATATGATGGGTATAGTGGCTGCATTGTATGGGTACAGTGGCTACATTTTATGGGCACAGTGGCTGCATATGATGGGCACAGTGGCTGCATTTGATGGGCACAGTGGCTGCATTTTATGGGGCACAGTGGATACATTTTATGGGGCACAGTGGCTGCATTTTATGGGCACACTGGCTGCATATGGTAGGCACAGTGGCTGCATATGATGGGCACAGTGAGGCTGCAATTGATGTTTTTTTTTCAGAATTTTATTCATTTGTTTGCACCCCCTCAAAAAATTTTGAGCACCAGCCACCACTGTAACAAACATATACATTTAGTTTCATAAATGATGGAATAAACAGATATATGATAAATGTAATGTCTTTTAATGTGAAAGTTTTGAAGAGATAATTGATGGGAAAAGCAGAAAATCTGTAAAAAAAAAAAAAACAGTGCCAATCTTGTGACCCTGAGATTTGGGATGTAATAAATGAGACTCAAAATCCTGATTCTCTGGTTCTCATACTTTAATCCCTAAATCGGGGTGGCCCAATAATCAAGTATTGACTTTAGCAGAGAAGTCGTAATTTTGCCCCACCCATCCATTCTATTCTCCCCAAGCTCGCAGTGGTGGGCTGAGAGTGAGGTGGTGGTGGGGATGGGAATAAAGCCTCGTACACACAATTGGATTTTCCAACGGGAATTGCGCGATGACAGGCTGTTGGTGGAAAATCCGACCATTTGTATGCTCCATCGGACAATTGTTGTCGGATTTTCTGTGGACAAATGTTGGATAGCAGGCTTTAAAATTTTCCGTGGACAAATGTCTGTTGTCGGATTTTCCAAGCGTGTGTACACAAGGCCGTTGGACAAAAGTCCAAAGTACACACATGCATGCTCGGAAGCAAGGACGAGCTGGAATCGGTCGGTCTTGTAAACTAGCGTTCGTAATGGAGAATTAACATTCGTGATGCTGCAAATTATGAAATCTCGAAAATGCAGCGCACATTCTCTTCTTCTTTAATGGGATAATAATGAAGCTGCTTTGCTGGTGATACTATTGGAGTTATTGCAAACAAATTTTGCAATAACAATTTGTTATTTTTTTTTTTTTTGGTGCAAGTTACCACAACACCATTATCCCATAGTTTTTAAGATCAAAGATACAACTATGTTGGTGTCCCTTGTTAATTTTACATTGTATTTTTTTAAATGTAACTGCCTACTCCCAAACTGTCATTTGAAGTAAAACACATAGCCAAGTATTATTCTCCACATTTTTTTTAATGCGCATTAAAAAAACAAAACAAATAAAATTAGACATGCTATCTGCCAATAGAATGTAACCAAAAAGTGCATTCTACGCATCCAAAAATATAGAAAAAATGCCAAATCAAATCATTATTCAACCAAAAAATTAAGTAAAAGCTTCATGCATGTGTCCTGCTTCTTAATATGGGAGTCAAGAATGCCAAGAGTTGGTGAAAGCAGGGGTCCATCATCCAGAGATAATTCCAAAAATCATCTGGATTATTCTCCTGGAGCTCGGGCAGCAAAGGTATATGACATAATTGGTAACGATTAATAAAGCAACCGATTTTTGGTCCAAGAAATCCTCCTCCTCCTGTTTCTGGACTGGACTTGGGTCAAAGCAATAACTTCAAGGCCAATAATAAATAAGACATTATCGCCTCCGATTTCGCAACATGGCTGGTTGACGAACGGCTGTTCAGAAACTAGCTGAAAAGCGCGAAATGAAAAGTGCGATATGAAAAGCACAAAATAAAAAAGCATGAAATGAGAAGCACGAAATGAAAAGCGCGAAATGAAAAGCATGAATCAACACTCACCAAACTTCTACTAACACGAAATTAGCAGAAGGAGCCCAAAGGGTGGTGCTAAAGAGCTGAAAAAACACGTAGTACGTCACTACGTTCGTGTTTGTTGGCCGATGCCCTTCGGACAAAAGTCTGAGGTTTTGTCTGCGGAAAATCCGATCATGTGTACGAGGCACTATGCCACGTACAGACGATTGCAATTTCCAACAACCAAACCGTGGATTTATTTCCAACAGATGTTGGCTCAAACTTGTCTTGCATACACACGGTCACACAAATGTTCTCGGAAATTCCGATTGCCAAGAACGCGCTGACATACAACACGTACGACGGCACTATAAAAAGGAAAAATCAAAAATGAAAGAAAAATCTTGCTAAGGTGTATCAAATACTGTGCTGGAAGCACAATATAAAAATTGTGGAAGTGTAAATGATAAAAGCAGCGATTCTTCTGTACAACTAAAACAGTGTAAAGTAAAGAAAAATATAAGTATCGCGCTACCACATTAGCTCAATAGTGTGTGAAATGACAATATTAATACCCGTGAAACATAAATATATGTGGCATGATCAGATTCCACAGAATAATGTAGTGCCAAAAATAAAAACAAAAAATAAACTAATATATGCAGAATGTTAAGACATATGATATCATACTCAACCATAAATTAAATCCGACACCCGTGAGCAAATGAATATTAAAAAAAGTCCATCAACTGATATAACATATGAAATCTTCTGTAACGTGGGAAATGCTGTGTTCAATCCGCCACCAGTGAAAAAATTGTCCGCTTACCAGAGCCCCATGACCCCCCCACTACTGAGGATCAGGGGAAGCCTGTATAAATAAGTCCTCCAGAGCTTAACGAATGGACTTGGATCCAAGGTTCGTAGGTGGTAATTGGACATCCGAAAATACCAAATGGGGTTATTGGAACTCAGATCCCATTATGTCTCCCCAGCTCATTATGATAGATAACATGAAAAATAGAAAGCTCCAATAGTGTAAAACGCTTCGATTTATTAAAGATTAAAACAGACATGTATTGCACTCACATGTAAACAGTGGATAAAAGCGCCTATAGTGTCCGGTGCTCCGGCCGGTGAGCACGCAGACAAACCCGTCCTTCTGAGACAACCCCGATGATGTGAGGTGATGCAAGCACGTCGCTCCGCCCTACGCATTTCGTAATAGGTTACGTCGTCCAGGGGCCTATTACGTAACCTATTACTAAATGCGTAGGGCGGATCGACGTGCTTGCGTCATTTCGCATCATTGTGGTTGTCTCAGCAGGATGGGTTTGTCTGCGTGCTCACCGGCCAGAGCACCGGACACTATAGGCACTTTTATCCGCTGTTTACATGTGAGTGCAATACACGTCTGTTTTAATCTTTAATAAATTGAAGAGTTTTACACTATTGGAGCTTTGTTATATCTATCATAATGAGCTGGGGAGACATAATGGGATCTGAGTTCCAATAACCCCATTTGGTATTTTCGGATGTCCAATTACCACCTATGAACCTTGGATCCAAGTCCATTCGTTAAGCTCTGGAGGGCTTATTTATACAGGCTTCCCCTGATCCTCTGTAGTGGGGGGTCATGGGGCTCTGGTAAGCGGCCAATTTTTTTCACTGGTGGCGGAACACAGCATTTCCCACGTTACAGAAGATTTCATAAGTTATATCAGTTGATGGACTTTTTTTAATATTCATTTGCTCAAGGGTGTCGGATTTAATTTATGGTTGATTATGATATCATATGTCTTAACATTCTGCATATATTAGTTTATTTTTTGTTTTTATTTTTGGCACTACATTATTCTGTGGAATCTGATCATGCCACATATATTTATGTTTCACAAGTATTAATATTGTCATTTCACACACTATTGAGCTAATGTGGTAGCGCGATTCAAAAAGGAAGTTCAATACCAAGTGCGCCACCCTTTGGGCTCCTTCTGCTAATCTCGTGTTAGTAGAAATTTGGTGAGAGACGATTCACGCTTTTCAGCCTCGTGATTTTCAGTTTGTTACTGCTCTTCAGTTTGTGCTTGTGGGTTCGTATCTGTTTTTCATTGCGCGTAGTCAGTTCGTATCTGTTTTTCAGTGCGTTCTTGTCCACTCGTTTCTGATTTTCAGTGCGTTCTGTTAGTTTGTTCTGACCAGCCGACCGCTTTGAAGTTGTGGTTACGTACTCGTCATCAAGTTCGTGCTGTGCAGGGGCTTGGTGTTGGGGTTCTTACTTTGACCCAAGTTCAGTCCATGAACAGGGGGAGGAGGAGTTCATGGACCAAGAATTGGTTGCTCCAGCGTGACCAATTGTCGCATATGTCTTTGTTGCGGGAGATCCAGGAGAAAAAACCTGATGATTTCAGGAATTATCTCCGAAGGACGGACCTCGTTTTTTACCGTCTATTGGCTTTACTGTCCCCTTATATTACCAAGCAGGACACCTGCATGCGGCAAGCCATCAATCCGGAACAAAGGCTCGTTGCCACCTTGTGGTACTTGGCGACGGGGAGAAGTCTGCAGGACATCAAGTTCTTGACAGGCATCACCCCCCAAGCTCTGGGAATCATTATTCCAGAGACCTATTCTGCCATCATACAGGTCCTGCAGAAAGACTATATTAAGGTAAGTTTTAGCCTTTAACATCAAATTCTATGTTTTTAATGTTTGCTAATGTATTGGATTTATTTCATCATTCCCTAATTACCATGATTGTAATATGCTGTGAATGTCCTCATGCATGCTGGAAGCTTTTAATGCTCCTTTTTTGTCCTTCATGCATATTTGCCTTCACTAACCTCCCCAGCATACTATCCTGGGCTCATACACACCTAGCCTAGTCACTTAACAATGTATTTTGTCAGCTCCATAGTAGTGTTTTACCCTAAACACCCCCTAAAAAGTGTTTACAAATTTTATTTGTGTCCTTAAATTCAGGCAGAGTGCAAGAGGCTTTTTTTTCTGGGGCCCAAACTCATTTGGAACCCTCCCTCCCCCCCAACCGCTAAGTCAGCCGATACCAATACTCTATCTGCTGACAAACCCATACACACTGTACCTACCTTGTTTGTGTTCAGATTCATGGATGAATTCACCAAATCATGTAGTGCAACGGCCTGCCTGAATACTTTCAAATGGTACTGTTTAAAGTTTTGTTCTCCCATTATCTTGATAGGTAATTGCAGAATGTAAAAAATGTGCTTCAATTTGTACAGTGTGTGTTCCTATTTTTGTATTATGACACTTCTAACCTCCAGTGGGCTGCCAATAGTGTAAGTAAGGAGGAGCTGGCCAAAGTAGCACACATTATGCATTGAGCTCTCAATGAAGTGAAGAGGGTTATCTGTCCAAAACATCTCCCCCCCCCCTAAAATTTTTACAATGGGCCATCAGAGGGGGTGAGGAATCTGATAAGTGGACCTTATACTTTTGTCTTTAAATACTCCTTATAATAAATGTTATAATGATGTTGGCCTAGAATGTTTGTGTCTAATCTGCTTGCAATGTTATGTGCAAAAGTACTATTTTTTTTTCTTGTTTGACTCCAAAGTTTCCTTCAACCCCACAGGAATGGCAGACTGTGGCATCCCACTTTGCCCAGTGGTGGGACTTTCCTAACTGCGGAGGGGCAATCGATGGGAAACACGCCCACATCGTCCCACCCCCCAACTCGGGGTCATACTATTATAATTACAAGGTGTTTAATAGTATAGTGATGTTGGTGGTGGTGTCGGCGACATACGAGTTTTTGTATGTGGACGTGGGGAAGAATGGCTGGATGTTGGATGGGGGAGTCATCGCCCAGACGGCGCTCTACAGAAGGCTCCAGAATGGTGCCTTGGGCTTGCCACCTGCGGAAGACAATGTGGGTGGTCTTCCATTTGTTTTCATCGCTGATGAAGTGTTTGGGCTAGGAGAAGATCTGATGCGGCGGTTCCCCATGAGGACCCTCACTCTGGACCAGAAGGTTTTCAATTACTCTTCTGGCCAGAGCCAGAAGAGTGGTGGAGAATGCTTTCGGCATAATGGCCAGCCGGTTCCGCTTATTTCTAACACCAATCCACATGGCGGAATATAAACCATATTGTGCTTGCCTGCTGCATTATGCACAATTTCCTATGTAAAAATGCTATGACCTATGTGGCCTCAGTTGGGACTGAGGCCGGATTTCCTGATCAATCAACCGTGGCGGCACTTGAAGCTGGCCATCCTGGCTTGCCCCTCCAAAGCGCCCGCAAAGTCAGACAAAAATATTTGGAGTACTTTGCGGGTAGAGGGGCCATTGATATGCCAGCAAATGTGTAAAAAAAATTTTTTTTTTTTTTTTTTTTTAAATTAACTAATATTTCATTTGATTTACTGCTTGTGTTTCTTTTAGCTGTCTCCTAGGTTCTCCAATGGGCTTTTCTTTTTGGCCATTTTCTACAATAGTGCAGATGTAATTTATTTGATACATGAGGTAACAATCTCTTCTTCAGCCAACTATTACATTGTGGGTCTGCAACACACACACATTGTTTTTGTTGTTAATGTATGTAATGCATTAATGATAAAAATAATCATCCTTTTCAGCACCATGAATTAATTGTTTACAGTCCCTAAAATGGCCTGATTGGGGCCAATTTTAGAGCACTGTGGGGGTTATTTACTAAAGGAAAATCCACTTTGCACTACAAGTGCACTGCAAGTGCACTTAAAAGTACACTGCAAGTGCACTTGTAGTGCAAAGTGGATTTGCCTTTAGTAAATAACACCCATTGTCACTGTAAACTAAACACTAAATTACTCCAAAAACTGGTATTGAGCATTGAAAGAAGAAGCCACACATTGTTGAGTATAAAAACATTTTACTCTGAGCACATTCTCATGTGCGTTAGAAAAGGGTTTTTGAACAAACCAACATCTTTGGTGTATAACATTTTTATGTTTGACATTATAAATATGCTTTTTTTGGTTAAACAGGCATGTTTAAAACCATAACATACACAACTCAGGAACTTACAAAGTTCAATTTTGAAAAAGTGAAGGCGATATCAGACATTAATATGTCCAAACTGTGTTGATCTTGCCTTCATCAGATGGGGTGATGTCACCCCTGTAAAAGCCATGTGCTCTCCCACTGCACGGAAAGAGAAGGGGCAGGGAATATACTAGAAAGAAGGTCAGGGGCGGCCGGAGTTTCACGCATGCGCAGTGTATATAAAGCGTAACTTGCGTGCGTCATACTTACGATCTGTGAGCAGAGGACAGTGTAGCGTAAGCGCTGATCGTGCTAGAAGGTACAATTTTAACTTGGGGCATCACTGGCCTATATCGCTTATAGATTGAGGCCTATATTGGGACAAGATTAGGAGAGTTTAGCCTGACATTAGGGTTTGTCTTGTGTTGTGTCTTGCAGATAAAATGGATAGATTCAATGATCATGACTTCCTCCCCAACTTCATTGATAACTACAGAGAGCTGCCCTGTCTGTGGCAAGTGAAACACCCTTTTTATAATAATAAAATGAAGAGGAAGGCAGCGCTGGATCAATTGCTGGAATTGGTGAAGCCGGTGATTCCCGCGGCAACCATTCCCTATTTGAAGTGCAAAATTGGTGGCCTGAGGAGCACATATAATAGGGAGCACAAAAAGGTCCAGGATTCCATGAGATCAGGAGCAGCAGCAGATGACGTTTATGTACCCAGGCTCTGGTACTATGACAGACTGCGTTTTTTTTCAGACCGGACTGAAATCAGGCCATCACTCTCAACCCTTCCTTCCACTCTTCCTTCCACATCAGATGAGGCTTCTGACGTACAGCCTGGGCCTTCCACCCAGGAAGATGTGGAGGAGCCCAGCTTGAGTCAGGTATAGTATTGTTCAACAATTTTCTTGTCACAAAATGAATGATGTTAACTAGATGTTATTGTTGATCACTAATTTCTGGTTTAACAAAGTGGTTTACATATCAATAGACAGTAGTAGCCAAAAATGATTGGGACAAGAATGAAAAATGCTGGGGTCAGAATGATAGTCTTTTCTATTTGTTAACATTGAATTTGCAACAGTCATGAGCTCAAAATTGTGTGTGACTGATGGCCAAAAAACTAAAACTATGCGCAGTCCGCCAGCGAGGTATTTTGTGTCGGTGGGTCGGGTGTGCGTGACTCTTCCCCTACGTGCTGACGTCCGCGCATGCGTGGCAGGGGGTGCGCCACGCACACTCAGCCCAGGGGGCAGTCTCAGGTCTCCCTGACAACCACCTCCAGCTTCAGCTGAATGCAATTTACTGCGCCAGCTGACTGGAGTTTCCTCCCTATTTAAAACCAGACTAGCTCACTCCCAGATCAGGCACTGGACAGCCTGATGCTGGGACGTGTGGCAGATCTCTCCAACTCCTTGTGTTCAAGGTAACCTTATTTTATATACTTTTTTCCTGTATATTATCTTAACCACAATACTAACTTATACAACCACTTACCGGCCTTCTACCTATATTATATACTTCTATACTCCTGTTTGAGGACAAAACCTCCGAATGTAAAAACAAATGCAGACCATCAAAAACCAAATGTTATTATCATTATCTGTTACTTTTCTGATTACTTAATTTATATATACCTAATTTGATACTTACTCCCAAAATAAGTCCCATAACATCTACCCTATTCCATCAGCTAGCGGTAATATACAACTATGTCCTCATGTCCTAGCAATATATAACCTATACAATAATATTTTGCTATCTCTGTATTTAAAATTTAGAATTAAATACACCTCTGAGTATTTTTTAATCATACGTATAACCTCAACTAAATAGGCTTTTGAAGGTAGTATTGTATATATATGTTTTATTTTCAGCTACCAAATCCACCTCTCCTTTTCTTTGACCCAATATTGCTTCTTATCATCTTAGCAATAATTACAGGTATATACATACTTTATTAATTACTTTAATGTTTAGACTATATGTCCAGCAAGATTCTGGATTTATACTCTTGATATACTTTTTTACATCCAGGGACACCATTTGCCCCAGTATATCGCTCTGGCCACCATCTTGCTGTGGAAGCCCCCAGGGGGAGCCTCCTTCATTTTAAGGACAATACTTTGTGGTATATATTCACAGATTTCTCTGATGCCCACATTTGTCGCTAGACAGCAAGCTTATCAGTATCAATACCCAGTGCTATGTTGATTCTAAGCTTTTAAATGTGATCCAACGAAACATTATAAATAACTACTTCATCACTTTATATTATGTAAGTGTTAGAATTATACAATTTTAAATGCACAGCACCATGCTCTCAGATGTTATGGCAAATTCACTAATTACACGTCTTAATTATACCTTAGATAATTAGATAAACCCCTCTCTTCTCCATCTCTCCACCCCTGAAGAAGGACTATACTATATCCCGAAACGCGTTGGGTGTGAGAAGAGTTGTTATTATTATTATTTCCCCCCCTTTTTCATTTAGTTATCTTACGTTTTTTTTTTTGTATATTCACATGACACAAATGAACTACCCAGATATGTCTATATTTCGTTGTACTATTTTTAATGTTGTTTCTTAATAAAACTTGTTTTTTACTATTTTTACTATTATACTGTTGTACACTTCGACAAACTTCTATCTAAGTTAAATACCAATGCCTTTAAAGTCCGCCTAGGGGAGCCCCTCTTTTATATTTATTTTGTATATTGGATGTGGCACTGCTTCAATGACTTAGGTTAGCCTCTCGCCCCTTCTCTTTTCAAAAACTAAAACTATGTCCCATTTTCATACACAGGAAAGTTTCAGTCAGGAGGAGGCTGTGGAGTCTCAGGCATGAGGAGGCAGGGGAAAGTGGCAGCCAGGAGGTGGCCATGGAAAGTGGCAGCCAGGAAGTGGCCGTGCCCAGTAGCCTAACCGAATCGCAGGTTCCTCCCCTCCGCCTTCCAACAAAAAGGCCCAGGAAGGGGAGTAACGTGGAGGAATCAGCACTTTCTTTGATTCGGCAGGCTACTGAGGCCCTCAGAACCACCCCCAATCTTCAAGAGGCCTATGCCTGCATGGCAGCCAGCAAAATGCAGGAAATGGAGGTAGGACAACGCCTCATTTGTGAGGAAGTCATCTATCAGGCCCTAAATAAGGAGGGGATGCGAACTCACAAAAAAAAGTCACGTATGTGAATTGGACCATACTCCTCCTCCACCTCCTGTCACAACTCCAACACCACAGCCACAGCCTGGATGGAAACATGGAAGGAAGTCTTCAGAGTGATGGCTTGGGTTCAGTCTGGTCTGGCAAAAGACGCAGGCTGTTGTAAGAACACAGCCTCAGATATGTCATCTGCTGCTGCTCCCGATTTCTCGGAGTCCTGGACCGGATTGTGCTCCCTATTAAATGGACTCCTCAGGCTACCAATTTTGCCTGTCAAATAATTGATGTGTGTGCCCTGTGGTACAAAGGCTTCGCTAATTTCAACAGTTTATCCAACATTGCCTTCCTCTTTATTTTGTTATGACCCCTAATAAATGTCTATTTTTTTTCACAAATACTTGGCTATGTAGGCAGGTACATTTCAAAAATACAAGGTCAAATTAAAATACCATGGGACACCAACACCAACCAATCTCCTTGAGGTTAAAAACATAAGATCCGGAACTGTTCGCCCTGGCGGTGGAACCCCTGGCGTCACGGATTAAGGCCGAACCCGCAGTCAAGGGAATTCGGGTGGGAGCGGTGGAGGAGAAAATATCCTTGTATGCAGATGACACTATCCTGTATTTGAGTGATGTCTCCTCCTCTCTCCCAGTTGCCTTACAACTGATCGACGTGTCTGGGTCGTATTCCTGAATTAGAATAAATTGGGACAAGTCCCTCATATACCCCTTGAATCACACTAGGCCTAAACCGCCCATTCAGGGTCCATTGGTATGAGTAGACAGCTTCAAATATTTGATGATCCGTATGGGTGGGCCTCTAGCTAGGTATATGGATCTTAATCTGACACCCCTCCTGGAGTCGTTCTCGAAACGATGCACGGAATGGAAGCCACTCCCCCTGACCCCTGTAGGTAGGGTTAACCTGATAAAAATGATCTATCTCCCTAAATTCTTGTATTTCTTCAGAAATAGTCCGCTCTTGTTCCCGGCATCATTTTTAAAAAACTACAATCATTGGTCACTTCCTTCATTTGGCTTGGCAAGGTACCTAGACTAGCATTGAGCACACTGCAGCTGTTGGTAGGAAAAGGCGGGCTGGCCCTTCCCAACTTCCAACAATACTACTGGGTGTCTGTCCTGGTGACGGTTCGCTGGTAGTTTTCGCAACCTAATGATAATCCGGCAGTGACCTTGGAGGCAGCGCTCCTTGGATCATATGCTGCATTTAGCAACCTAGTGTTCCGCAGAGTCAAAGCCCACCCGGAATTGACAACACTGATGCGCACGACAGTCATGGTTTGGCACAGGGCTAGGGCGGTTTATCATTCCCCTGATACCTTCTCCCCCCACACACCTCTATGGGGCAACCCTAATCTCCCTCACATGCTTAGTGTGCCCGATCCACAGGTATGGGCAGCTAGGGGCATAGTGGGGCTGAAGCGCCTAGTGACAGGACGCAGGTTACATACGTTCCCAGAACTCAAGGCAGCACATAACCTCCTTAATTGGATGTTTTTTAGGTTCCTGCAGGTGAGACATGCATTCCAGCATCAATTCCCCAATGGCATCACTCTCGGGTTGGACCCAGTGAAGAGTCTGCTGTCCTCTAGGGTCCTGATAGGCCCCCTGTCCGCATTGTACTTTCGCCTCTCAGCATCCTCACCCGCTAAGCTAACTAAAACCTTTACAAAAATGAAACAGGACATCCGAGTGTATCCCCCTGGCTGGATCGGTTAATCTAGTTCTCTATTGTTATGTTTTACATCATATGGGATATAATTGCAGGCCGAATACTATACAGATGTATGAGAATTTGGAAGTATAGAGGGATTATAGCGGTGCCGCTATAATCCCTCTATACTCCCAAATTCTCAATTGATAATCCGGGATGAGGTGCTGTATATACAGTGGCTTGCGAAAGTATTCGGCCCCCTTGAACTTTTCAACCTTTTGCCACATTTCAGGCTTCAAACATAAAGATATAAAATTTTAATTTTTTGTGAAGAATCACCAACAAGTGGGACACAATTGTGAAGTGGGACGAAATCTATTGGATATTTTAAACTTTTTTAGCAATTAAAAAACTGAAAAGTGGTGCGTGCAAAATTATTCGGCCCCTTTACTTTCAGTGCAGAAAACTCACTCCAGAAGTTCAGCGAGGATCTCTGAATGATCCAATGTTGTCCTAAATGACTGATGGTGATAAATAGAATCCACCTGTGTGTAATCAAGTCTCTGTATAAATGCACCTGCTCTGTGATAGTCTCAGGGTTCTGTTGAAAGCGCAGAGAGCATCATGAAGACCAAGGAACACACCAGGCAGGTCCGTAATACTGTCGTGGAGAAGTTTAAAGCCGGATTTGGATACAAAAAGATTTCCCAAGCTTTAAACATCCCAAGGAGCACTGTGCAAGCGATCATTTTGAAATGGAAGGAGTATCAGACCACTGCAAATCTACCAAGACCTGGCTGTCCCTCGTCTAAACTTTCAGCTCAGACAAGGAGAAGACTGATCAGAGATGCAGTCAAGAGGCCCATGATCACTCTGGATGAACTGCAGAGAAATACAGCTGAGGTGGGAGAGTCTGTCCATAGGACAACAATCAGTCGTACACTGCACAAATCGGGCCTTTATGGAAGAGTGGCAAGAAGAAAGCCATTTCTCAAAGATAGCCATAAAAAGTCTCGTCTAATGTTTGCCACAAGCCACCTGGGAGACACACCAAACATGTGGAAGAAGGTGCTCTGGTCCGATGAAACCAAAATCGAACTTTTTGGCCACAATGCAAACGATATGTTTGGCGTAAAAGCAACACAGCTCATCACACTCAACACACCATCCCCACTGTCAAACATGGTGGTGGCAGCATCATGTTTGGGCCTGCTTTTCTTCAGCAGGGACAGGGAAGATGGTTAAAATTGAGGAGAAGATGGATGCAGCCAAATACAGGACCATTCTGGATGAAAACCTGTTGGAGTCTGCAAAAGACCTGAAACTGGGACGGAGATTTATCTTCCAACAAGACAATGATCCCAAACATACAGCAAAATCTACAAAGGAATGGTTCACAAATAAACGTATCCAGGTGTTAGAATGGCCAAGTCAAAGTCCAGACCTGAATCCAATCGAGAATCTGTGGAAAGAACTGAAAACTGCTGTTCACAAATGCTCTCCATCCAACCTCACTGAGCTCGAGCTGTTTTGCAAGGAAGAATGGGCAAGAATTTCAGTCTCTCGATGTGCAAAACTGATAGAGACATACCCCAAGCGACTTGCAGCTGTAATCGCAGCAAAAGGTGGCTCTACAAAGTATTAACGCAAGGGGGCCGAATAATTTTGCACACCCCACTTTTCATTTTTTTATTAGTTAAAAAAGTTTCAAAAATCCAAAAGATTTCGTTCCACTTCACAATTGTGTCCCACTTGTTGGTGATTCTTCACAAAAAATAAAAATGAAATGTGGCAAAAGGTTGAAAAGTTCAAGGGGGCCGAATACTTTCGCAAGCCACTGTAGTGTAGCTTTTCTAGCCATACCTCCTTTCACTATACAGATGTATGTAATGCAATGCACACTACTAATACTTGTACTTCTTTGTTTATTATGCAATAAGTTGTGAACTGACATGTGATCATTGAATTTAAATAAAGTTTTACATTTGTAAAAAAAATATAAGATAATAATGGTGTTGTGGTAACTTGACACACAAAACAACAAAAAAAATTATAGAGATCACTAGAAAAAAAAACATTAAGGGCCAGTTCACACCACATGCAGTCCAGTGCATTTTTTTTTGCATCAAAAACGCATAGAAAGTAGGCTCTATGATTTTCAATGGCATAGTTCACATCAATGCTTTCAGTTCCAGTGCATTCCAGTTCCAAAAAAAAAAAAGTAGAACATGCTGCATTTTTCCTGCACTGGACTGTACTGGAACGCTGTAAAAAGCATCAAAAACTCACAGGAACGCACCGGAACGCACCTAAACACACCAAAATCTCAAACATCTGTTGTCGGAAATTCTGACACAAAATGTCCGATGGAGCCTACACACGGTCGGAACTTCTGATAACAATCTCACATCGAAAATTTGTTGTCGGAAACGTCTGTACGCAGCATTAGGCATTGCATCTCAGGTTTAGAGCTTCCAATGGTCTCTGGATTTAAAAGTGTAAGCAATCACTATAGGGTTGATTCACTAAAACTGGAAAGTGTAAAATCTGGTGCAGTTGTGCATAGTAGCCAATCAGCTTCTAACTTCAGCTTGTGCAATTAACCTTTGACAAAAAAACCTGGAAGCTGATTGGTTTCTATACAGAGCTGAACCAGATTTTGCACTCTCTCTTGCACTCTTGGTTTTAGTAAATCGCCCCCTATTTGTCCATTGCCTTGAATTTAGTATGCCTTTCAATTGAAGTTTTGTTACAAGAAAATTGCTAGTTTTTTTTTTTTTTTTTTTTAGCAGAAGAGAATTTAGCAGAAGAAAACCCTTTGCTTTGTCTCCTAGCATTTTAATAATTGGCGATGCCTGTGGAGTGCCTTGTGGCCCATCCTAGCAACTGGAGAATCCCAAGAATGGAGCCAAGTGCTGGAACAATGCAACTCCGTCTCCCAATGTTCTTCCAGGCTCTCAATGCTTCTGATTAGTTATTGGCCAGCCAATGATGATGTAAATCCTTCGTATGGAGGGAACAGCATGATTGGATGCCCGATGCTCAAAAAGGATTGGCAGGAACCAAGAGGAAGACCAGGAAAAGATGATGGTGGTAGCAGACAGAGAAAAAAGGGACAGGTCTGATCTGTCTATGTTGGAGGAGGGCAAATAGGCAGGTGAGTCTGACATGATGGTCCAGGATGTGTTTATTCTTCCCTTTGTATATGACTGTTGGGGCCACGTAAGTGAAAAGTATTTTTTTTTCTTCTAAACTGCAATATGGTTATGTCCTGTTGTGTAGTTCTTATTTAATTTAGTCAGACACTAACCCTCCCTGTGTACTAAATAGAAACATCAATATTCCATATGTTAGGAAACTATCCCAACTGTAGTGTGAAATTCACCTTGAGAACTTATGAGCTACATTCTGACTGACCTTCATTGCTGGCTTTATATATATGAATAGTCCTCATACCCCCTTAACTAAAATCTACTTAGATATAAAATGCACTTTAGAGGTTGTTAATTGTAAAAAAGCAGCTAAGAATGCATCTGAAAAGATAAAAGCATGTGACTAAAGCACTGATGCCCTCAAAATACCTTGAAAAATGCACAATCTGATTAGTTATTTGCGATAAGACAGGTAGTGTGTCACCAGTACATCTTTTTTGTTCCTAAGTATATGTCGACTGGTGAAACAAAAGTACTAAAGAACAAGATAAGGCCATTTACTCCACAAAATAACTGCTTATATGTCTTTTGGGAACATTTTCTCCTGCCTCTTCCCTTGATAAAAGCCGCAACTGCCTTTATGTTGTCCAGAAATAATTACAAGATAAAAAGGGTTTCTTAAACAATCCTGTGACCTTGTAAAGGTGCCACTGCACAATAATAATGAAAAAGGATGTTTGCTAAAAGTAAAATCACCAAAAACAAAACTGGAATCAGCAAACTCATTACCTCCAGAGAGAGCTCTGGAGACAATTAGGAGGAACTGCTAACATTAACTCTTTTGAGATATAACCTGTTTTAAACAATTTTATTTTACATTTTTATTATAGTGTTTATGAATCATTTTTTTTTTACTTTTTTTAGTCATAGTAATGTGATTGTGGTAGTCTAAATAATAAAAAAGTAAAAGGTATATAAATATTTGTTTATTTTTTTTAAATTCAGGTGCATATGAAATAATACAGTTTAAACAAGCTTATACAATGACTGAACAACTTAACCACCAAAAAGTTTTACCCCCTTAATGACCACTGCACTTTTTGCTATTCAGCACTGCACTACTTTAACTGGCACTTGTTCGGTTATACAACACTGTACACAAATTACATTTATATAATTTTTTCACACTAATAGAGCTTTCTTTTGGTAGTATTTAACCACTTTAATACAGTGCACTTTTACCCCCATCCTACCCAGGCCAATTTTTAGCTTTCATTGCTGTTGAATGACAATTGCGCGGTCATGCAGCACAGAAATTATAACAGAAACTAAGAAAAACTCGTTTTTTATCAAAACTTTTGGCCTTTTTTTGTTTATTTAGCAAAAAAAAATAAATAAAAAAACGATGGTGATTAAATACCACCAAAAGAAAACAGAATGTTTCTATCAAATACCAAAATTTTCCTTTCCTGATAGACTCCATGGCAGCCCTACGTGTGGGTTAATCCCGCCCCCTCATACCTCATAGGACCCTTCTCCCATAAATCTTTGTTCCGGGCCAGAGGCCGTGTTCCATAATTTAGCCTACTCCAGCCACTGGGAGGGAACTCCTGCTGCCATGGAGTCCATCAGGAAAGGAAAATTATGGTAAGTATTTGATAGAAATGTTCTATTTTCTTAACAGACTACATGGCAGCCTACATGTGGGAAATAAATAGCCATACACACCTATGTGGGCAAAGTGCTGGACAAAAGAAAAAAGGTTTAATTGGCACCATCAACAGAAAAGATACGTAGACCAAATTTAACATGAGATAACGAGGCTGGCTCTACACACTAGTGTGCCATGAACGTGTTAATTGAAGATCACGAGGCTGCTTTGCAAATAACTTCTGGAGCCACGTGACATGAAGCCGCCCATGATGTAGACATGCTTCTGGTTGAGTGAGTGATCACTGCTTCTGGAGGGGCCAAGCCCTTAGCTTTGTAGGCTTACTGAATGGACTGAACAATCCATGCTGCGATAGATCTGGAAGAGGCACGCATTCCCTTATTCTTTCAATGAAAAAGAACAAACAGGTGGTCAGACTGACGGAACGGAGCTGTAGCTTCTAGATTTCCTGACATCTAGGGGATAAACACTGGAATCTCTGGTAGATCTAAACATTGGAAGAGCAATCTCATGATTGTCGTGAAACGTCTCCTGATTGTCGAGAAACACAGATGAAACTTTGAGGTTTGAACCCAACGTAGGAATCAAAACTACCCAATCAGGACAAAAGGTTAGAAATGGCTCCTTGCATCTCAGCGAGCTGATTTCAGAGACTCTCTTGGCCAATGTTATAGCCACCAGGAAGGCAACTTTTAGAGAAAGTTCCTTAATAGAGGACTGATCTGTATGTTCCAATTCTCTTCCTGAGAAGAAATCCAGGACAAGGGGAAGATCCCACTTGCTGAGTAAGAGGGTGTCTAGCCCAGAAAACGCCCGTAAAGGCAGAAATTGCAGAGACTTGAACCTGCAGCGAGCTGACTGACAAGGAGAGTTTCAAGCCCAATTGTAGGACGCCCAGGATATCATGTATCTTTGGATTTTTGCAAGACCCTGCAGTGGAAGAGGTGTAGTCTGCAAATGTTTTCCAAATCCTCTGGTAGAGCCTGTTGGTACCTGCTCTTCTGGCATTCAATAACATGCATATGGCCCATTTGGACAGCTTAGGGCCTCCAGCCTTCCCCAGACCATCAGATGTAGATGAGCCGGGCATGGATGTAGAGTTGCCCCTTGTGATAGGAGATCTGGTCTGGAGGGCAGAGGAACTGGGTCCCGGAAGCTGAGTTGCATCAGCAGGGGAAACCATGGCCTGTTAGGCCAGTATGGGACTATTGCCACTATCTCTGCTTCTTCCATCCTGAGCCTTGACAGAAACCGGAGAATGACTGGAACCGGGGGGAAAGGCATAGGCCCTGTGGAATCGCCAATGGTCTATCAGAGCATCTACCATGAAAGCCTGGGGACAACGAGACCTTGTGTAGTATCTCTCTAGTCTGAAGTTGCACAGGGAGGCGAACAACCAGGGACAAGGAGATGGTGGTCTTGAGAGTATTGAATTGAGCCTCGAGGAATACTAGGGACTGCGTAGGACCTAGGTGGCTCTTTTCCAGGTTCAGTAGCCAACCGAATTCGTGTAGAGTGGAGATGGCCTAGGATCTGTGGATTAGCAACTGCTCCCTGTCCCGAGAAAACAACAGTAGGTCGTCCAGATAATGATACAGAATCATACCTCTGGTCCTGATCAGTGCCACGACAGCCAACAAGAATTTTGAAAGCACACAAGGCGATGTTGTAAGCCCGAAGGGGAGACAGGTGAACAGCAGATGGACTTGATCGACTGTAAAGTGAAGGTATTTCTGGAACTCCGACGCCTTCGGGACATGGAAGAGGGCGTCCTTCAGGTCTATAGACATGAGCAAATCATCTGGCTGGATTGCTTGATGGATTGTAAGTAGTGTCTCCATCTTGAATTTCTCCTTCTTCATGAAAGAATTCAAGTGGGTTAAATCTATAACTGGTTTCCAGGAGCCATTCTTCTTCAAAACCTTGAAGAGGGGCGAATAGACCCCTTGAAACCTTTCGTCGGCAGGAACTGGTGTTGCAGCGCCCTGAGCCACAAGAGAGTATGTATAGGACAAGAGAATTAGCTTTTTCTCTTACGAGAAAGGCAAGGATGTTGGTATGAATTGAAGAATGGGTGGACTGCTAAATGTCCAGGCATGGCCTGATGAGACCCAATGTTTTGATGACCCAATAATCTTTGATCGAGGCTGCCCAGACGTGTTGTAAATGAAGTAAGCGAGCTCCGACTCCCTCTGTCTGGGCAGGCGCAATATCGAAAAGACGTAGGGGCTTCCCGTCCACCGGAAGATGCCCCTTTTAAAAAATTCTGGCCTGAAGGCTGATCTTTCTTCCTGAACTCACAGGCCTATAGTGGCGAGCATCCCTCGCTCGATCCGATCCTTGCCTAGGCTGTGTTCTCTTCTGGTTTAGCAGAAGACGATCCTGGGGAAGGAATCTCGACTTTAACCATGACAGACGACAGCATGATCCGAGCCACCAGGCGAATTATGTCCAGGGAAGCCTCCCCCGGTAAGACAGCTGCCAACCTTAGTTCCTGATAAAGTGAGCTCCTGGCCATTTCTTCCGAGATGCTCCTCAGGGATGCATCTACGTTGTCCATCCAGTTCTCCATCGCTTTAGATAATCCTGCAAGAGCTAGAGCTGATTTGCAGGTCATACCTGCTGTAATGTAGATCCGCTTGAGGTCGGTATCAATTTTTCTCTCCAGGCCATCCCTAAAGGATACAGTATCGTCCAGTGGGAGTGTGACGTGCCTCACCAATCTCATTAGGGCTGCATCAATGAGAGGAGCCGACTCCAGATGTTTCACATCCTCGCTTTTAAACGGGTACATCTTTGATACCTTTGTTAGCAGGGAATTCTTCCTTTCAACACCACCCTATTCATCGGTAATTATTTTGCCAAGTTCACCCAAAAAGGGTGAAAAATATTTTTTGAGGTGTATAAAGTATTTCCTCTGTTTGGAGGGTGCCTCCACTGGCTCTTCCCATCTCAAAGCTTCTTTGACAGCTTTGACCAGCTGTGGTACTAAGGCCAATTCAAAACCTGTGCCAGGGTTATCTACCTCCACCTCACTGTCTGAGGCTTCAATTGAGGAATGGCTCAGCTGTGAAGGGCCTGGAGCCTCGAGATCATCCCCAATAGGGACTGACATGGTATCGCCAGCAGGGTTGTGGTTACAATCAGAATCCACTTTACTCAGGGACTCATGGACCACCTTTTTGACCAGTGTTTCCACTTGTTGGTCTCCACCCTCTCTTTCTCTTGTGGCTTTAGAAAAGCATCGCTCGCAGAGCGACTTGCCTTTGGGAACCTGGGCCCTGCATCCCCAGAAGGCTTTCCTCTCAGAGCGACTGGAGTGGCGGTGAGTGTGTGGCCCAGAGGTGGTTTTAGACTCCTCTCTGTGGTGCCTAGATCTGGAGGGAGATCTATGATGTCTGGAGTTTGAAGAGGAATGACGAGGTTGAGACCTAGGATGGTCTTTATCTTTGCGTGCCATGTTTAGGTGTTCAGACCTAGAAGGGCTGAGTGGAAAAGAGAGAGTTAAGAGCTCCTGAATGAGTGAACCCAAGCATTACAGGAAGAAAAAAACTCAATCCTACCTGCAGCGCAAGGGTTGGCCACAGGGGGGCGGTGACAGATCCATGGCAAGGCAGCTTGGAACTGAAATGAACCATTAATGACTATGAGAAACAGGAGCGACAACAGGCATGAGAGAGCACATAACAAACATAGGCAGCATCCATCACCCAGGGAGCCTGCAGCAAGCAATTTACCTTGAAAACCAGAGACCAGTGCCTGGGGAAACCGCTGCATAAGCTCGCAAGTCATCCCAAGGAATAGCTACTTTGACAGCCATTTAAATCTGCCGCCATTGATGACGTTACAGCGCCCCAGAGCACGCCTGCGATGGAAAACGTCGCCACCCAGCCATCTTGGCTGAACCGCGCCTGCGAGAACCAAGCCTCAGTTTCAGTTGTGGCCTGTAGATGTGCAAACGGGTCCCGGAGACTTCCTAAAATGGCGAGCTGGAACGCAGCTGCGCTCTAGCTGCCATGGCCACAATCACTGGAGCTTGAGCGCAATGAGGAGACACAAAACACAGAGATACGGCTGACATATAAAATGAATATCTTTGTACACCACGGCACGGCACGATCCAGACCAGACCTGGGACTGGGAGCTGCTGCTCGACCCACAGCACGACCAGGGAGTTTACAAGGCCTCCCGCTAATAGCTGGGACGTTTGGCCATATTGCCGCTTGCCTGCCAATGGCTAGGTTAGTAAGTGCTTCATGGCATCGCATAATATCGCCCATGTCCACCTGCTAATAGCTAGGATTGCTGGACTTTCAGAGAGGATGACCGTTAACCACCACAGTATCGCCGTGCACACCACCAGGCATGGATTACCGAAAACTTCATAAAAGGTAAGACTTCATCTTGGTCCTAGGAGGAGGACAAAAAAGGAACACGGCCTCTGGCCCGGGAACAAAGATTTATGGGAAAAGGGTCCTATGAAGTATGAGGGGGCGGGATTAACCCACACGTATGCTGCCATGGAGTCTGTCAGGAAAGCTCTATTTGTGTGAAAAATATGATAGAAATTTCATATGACTATCATATGAAATTTCTATCATTTTGTTCATACAAATAGAGCATTCTTTTGGTGGTATTTAATCATCACTGTTTTTTTTAAAACTGCTAAATAAACTAAAAAAGGCCAAAAGTTTTGAAAAAAATAACAAATTTTTCTTAGTTTATGTTATAAAATTTAACAAACAATTAATCTTCATAAATGTAAGCCAAAATGTATTCTGCTACATTTCTTTGGTAAAAATAACCAAACTCAGTGTATATTATTTAGTCTGTGTGAAAGTTATAGACTCTACTAATTATGGCATATATATTTGAAAATGTATTAGTCCCGATGTACTGACTGCATATCTAATTTCTTGAGGCCCTAAAATGCCAGGACAGTACAAATACCCCCAAATGACCCCTTTTTGGAAAGTAGACAGTCCATTGGAATTTATTAAGAGGCATGGTGAGTTTTTTAAAGTTGTAATTTTTGTCACAATTTTTTTGGACAATGAAGAATAATAAAATAAAATACTGTCACCAGTGCAGTACAGCATCATCATATAACTGGTGTGGCGGTGATCGGGGATATTGACTGGTGACAGTATGCAGAAAAAATAATTAAATATAATTTTAAAATGATTTAATTATTTTAATTTGTAAACATTTTTTTTAAGATTTTCTTTCATTTTTTAATTTTTTCTTTTTTTTTGTTTACATATTCACATACAGTGACACTGTACTACTCTGGGGGGTGGTGATCGGGGAATTGTTCTTTCTTTACAATGTGATTTGCTTGTTACGGTGATGATCACTGTAACAGCAATAGTTTGACTTGTCATGAATGGCTTCCTTTCATAACTCACTGTATACTACTGTGATGCTGTGATTGGCCCACAGCTATCATATGGTACAGGGTGCTGTGATCACTGGTGACCGCTCACAGCCGCCCGATACCAAGCACCACAATCTGCTCTGTCAGATGCACACAGTGGGTTGCAGATTCTGCTACTGCGTGTATATATGCATGTAGGTTGCAGTGCCTGGGGGAGCTGCCCGCCATCAGTACATTTATTTGGCAAGTGGTTAATAGTGAGCAGAGCACTAAGGCGCAGGATGGTCTGTCAACATTAACAAGGTCATTCACAGGAAATGATTTAAAGGAAGACAGATGTTTCCAGATGAGATGCCCAAACTCTTCTGCAAAAGCACAAAGGAACAGGCAACCTTAAAATTACACAGTTTGGCCATGGAAACTAAAAAAAAAAATTAAAAGACACATCATGCTGACTTCGTTATTTAATGACACCATCAGCTCATACTAGGCAGAAGAGTGGGGTACACCTACAGTCTAGATAAATCTGATCATAAATGGTTTTTGTGGAAGACCTGCAGCTAAAAAGCATGTGATATCTGTGACAAAAGCCAACGTGGCCACAAGAAGGACCCGGAATGAAAAAGTATAACTTAAACATAAGAGGGAACGCCATGTTAATCCCTCTGGACCCAGTAATCAAGTGCAAACTACATTGACTGACTACATTGACCCAAGTACAACCCAGAGGCCCATGGTGCAGTGACTTGGCCCCACTCCCACACTCTCTTTACCCTGCTTCCTGATCTCAGGCTAAAGCTCTGCTCCAGGTACTCTCTGCTAACTGGGCAGGTGTCACTGGACAGCACCTGCTGCACGACTTCGGGTTCCTGGACAGGAGGATGGCCGGGGTCTGGGGGGGGGGGTGGCTCCTTCGGGGCTGGCTGGGCTAGGAGAGCCTTCAGTGGGACATGGAGCCGACCTCTACGCGGACACTGCGTACTCCATCCATGTTGGAGGAGCAGTTTGCGCTCTGTTCTCATCCTCAGTCGCACTCGGTAGGACACTGATGGGGACTTTTTATTCCTCTTCATGAGGAAACCTTTAGGCATGTCTGCAGTGGATGCAGTGAAAACAAAGCTCTAATTCCTAATGGCACACCCACGCACCTAGCAAATGCAGGTGTGTTTGCAGCCACCAAAATTCATGGTTTCGCATTTCCATGCAATTTGACGTGATTTTAAAGATTGTACTTGCCATACTTTTTGCACATTTGTGCTTGTTTGGCAGCCCGTTGAAATGAATGGGCTGCCAGAAATGCACCACACGGAAACATGCAGGAACACCTATATGGTGCAAACAAGCTCTAAGTGCCCAATAACACTATTCTGTAGCCCAAAATGCTGCTGCCCGCACATTCGTTCTGGGCTGCAGAGCTGTGCGCAGGGGGCGATGTGTTGTGTGTTTTATTGCATCATAAAGCTCCTTTTTTTTTGTGACCCATCCCTTAACAGTTACCTGAATCCTCCACTGATCCAACGCTGTCCCATCTGCAGCACTGCTGCTCCTTCTTACTAGTCTCACAGGAGTTACATAGTTGCATAGTTAGTCTGGTTAGTCTAGTTCAACCAATAAATCAGGAGTCTCTGAGAGTATTTCGTTTCTGAGAGTGATTGGCTCCTGCTGATGTCAGTCAAATCCTGTGAGGAGAAAGCAGGTTGTTTGTGTCTATGGATGCACATTGCCAAGCTCGGGAGCAGGCTCGCACGGGTGCCCCCCCAACACACAGCTTTGTGAAGGGGCGCTCAGAGGGGAGGAGGAGCAGACAGTACTGGCGGGAGACTGCAGAACAGGAGGTAAGGGACTGCTTTGTGCAGTAACATTAAACAGAGCAGGTAAGTATAACATCTATAACATGTTAATTGAAAAAAATGATGCCTTCACAATCACTTGAAGCAGTGGATGTGTATGGATTATTTTTGGAGAATAAGGATATTGTTTAGTGTCAATTTAATAGCACAAAATTACAAAATGACCCACGCAGCAATTAAACGCCTTTGCATCAATGTTTAAAATATTATAGACCTTTCACAAACCTGGGTAATTAAAATTGCACATTATGTAGTGCTGACAACTTTTGTTTTTAGTCATCTTTATGTTATAAAAGAATATAAGTTGATCTAGTGCCATCTAGTGGACAATTGAAAAGGTACAACACTTTTATGTTTCATGATTAAGAGAAGTGACATGGAAGTGATTGTTTACTTCTGAACATTAACTATGACCTACCCACAATGCTCCTGAACAAGAGAAGAACCGAACTGCATTGTGGGAGGATATAAAAGGGCTGGGACTGGCCATCTTAGGTCTCTTGTTCCTGGGACGTGTGGCCTGCCAGCAGGACTCTGTGTGTGTGTGTGTCCAACAGGGTTGCGGCCTACCTTGTGAAGGAGCGGAGCAGCAGCAAGGATCCTGCCATTTTATCACAGTGTGCTGAAGCAGCAGAAGTGATTGTTTCGGAGACCCGTGGGGGAGGTAACCGAGGACTCCTGGTTGTTAGTAAACGGAACAGTGTGACGGCGTGGTGGTGGCTCCATACGGACTGAGGACTGCTGAAACGGAGACATCCATCTGCCCGGATCCCGTGTGGTGAGGGGGTTAAACCTGGAACTTTGTTTAATACCACACACACTTAGGACGGTTACAGAGTATTGCTGGGACAGATAGTCCCACGGAACAAGTTAAGTTGGAGAACATTACATTTGCATAGATTTCAGTATTCAAGAACTGATGCTAGATGTTTGTCTTCTTCGTATAAGAACACTTAATTAATCTTCTGGATTATAATTGTCTTAGTGTATTACCTTACACTGCGCAACGCCCAAGAAGAACCCTCTGTGGATTACAATTACAAATTTGTAGCTAGCGAAGATTGAAGACATCAAGACTATCTCTTTTATTGCAGGGCCCTGCATCTAGTTACAAAGGGTAGTGACTTTACGGCTTAGAGCAGGGGGAGCTCCCTGGTACAGATATATATATATATATATATATATATATATATATATATATATATATATATATATATTTGGGTATATTTGTGTTTGTTACCAAGATTGTCATAATTGTCTACTATACTGTTGCACTACGTTGGTGTGACAGTGTAGTCACTGTAATAATTCTTTATATAAATATATCATTTATTCAAACAAAGAAGTTATCTTGGTTATTACAGAAGTTTGTGTGCAGTGTGGTTATTTCTCCTGCAGGTGGAGCTACAAGCAGCCAGGTAGAGGTAAATATAAATATAAGTGTATATTGTGGGTTAAAGTTGGTACTAATATCATTACAACACTGCACTACAGCTGTGTCAAGGGGATTGAACAATTTAAAAGGGGTGAAGAGAATAGAGGACAGGCCCAAAAATAAACCAGCAGCTCCACCGTGAGTTATTGCTACATTTAAAAAAATGGAAGAGCAGAGGTTACCTTCTATGCAATCCTCATGTCAAAACAATGGGTAGATAACCCCCAATACAGTCTCAGCCCCCTCTGGCACACCTGGCAATAATGTAAGTGCAATGACCAATGAGAAACACACATGTTATGATAAAACACAGAAATGGTCTTTACTGCAATATTTCTGTGGAAGAATAACAAACAATAGCAATATATATATATATATAAATATGAGTAATCAACATAGAGAGCAATAACTGAGATTTAAGAGCAATATAGCTCTCAAGCTGCTTTCAGGGGATTCCAAACACGAGAATGTCCCCAAGAGCAGAGGCACACTTAAATGGTAAATAAAACACAATATGGCGCTTCAAATTAGATTGGTTACCTTTACTCAGATTGGCTCTATGAGTCCAGGCAGGAGGAGAGCAGAGGAATGACTCCCTGTTTGTCAGACCTCTCTCTACTGTCTGCTGACACCACAAGCTCAACTTTACACACCTATTCAAGTCAGCAAGTGATGACTTAACTTTATAGATAAACTGTCCCACACACCCAATACATATGCAGAGCCCTAAATATGTGTGTGCGGATCTGTAAGGCCCTAACAGCTTCAGTCCTTTTTGAAGCAAAGATAAGCTTTGGTGCCTTCAGCTAGCCACGTTCATTGGTGCACTTTAAAACACACATGATCGGATTTTCCGCCAACAAAACCATGGACTTTTGTCCGAAGGGCGTTGGCCCAAGCTTGTCTTGCATACAAACGGCACACAATTGTCGGCCAACAATCCCAAACGTAGTGACGTACTACATGGTTTTTCAGCTCTTTAGCGCCACCCTTTGGGCTCCTTCTGCTAATTTCGTGTTAGTAGAAGTTTAGTGATTGTTGATTCGCGCTTTTCATTTTGCGCTTTTCATTTAGCACTTTTTGGTTTGCGCTTTTCATTTCGTGCTTTTCAGTTTGTTTCTGAACGGCCGTTTGTCAACCAGACATGTTGCAGAATCGGAGGAGATAACGTGTTATTTATTATTGGCCTTGGAGTTATTGCTTTGACATTATTTTTTTGGTTGAATAATGAATTGATTTGGTATATTTTTGGATGCATAGAATGTACTTTTTGGTTGCATTCTATTGGTTGATAGCATGTCTAATTTTATTTGTTTTCTTTTTTTAATGCACAATAAAAAAAATGTGGAGAATAATATTTGGCTATGTGTTTTATCTCAAATGACATTTTGGGAGTAGGCAGTTACATTTAAAAAAAAATACAATGTAAAATTAACAAGGGACACCAACATAGTTATATCTTTGATCTTAAAAACTATGGGATGATGGTGTTGTGGTAACTAAACTTAATTTTAACTTAACTCAAATAATTAAAAAAAGCATAATAGTATTATTCTTGATATCATTAGAAAAAAAAAGCCTTTGAAAATTTGTTTGCAATAACTCCCTCAGTAACACCAGCAAATCAGCTTCATTATTATCCCATTAAAGAAGAAGAGAATGTGCGCTGCATTTCGAGATTTCATAATTTGCCACGTCACGAATGTTAATTCTCCATTACGAACGCTAGTTTACAAGACCGACCGCTTCTGGCTCGTCCTTGCTTCCGAGCATGCGTGTTTGTACTTTGGACTTGTGTACACACGCTCGGAAAATCCGGCAACAGACATTTGTCCGCGGAAAATTTTAAAACCTGCTATCCAACATTTGTCCATGGAAAATCCGACAACAATTCTCCGATGGAGCAAGCACACGGTCGGATTTTCCACCAACAGCCTGTCATCACACATTTCCCTTTGGAAAATCCGATCGTGTGTACGAGGTTTAACTCCTGGGTAGCAGGGCAAATAATTTAACTGGCCCAGAATGTCAAGTGAAACAGACAGGATTTTGTTCAACAAGGTGAAAGGACAATGGTGTCTGTATACAATGTCCCAGAAATCGATAGCCTTATCCTTTATCCCTGTAGTACTACAAGTGTCAGCAAGATGACTACCGGCAATGATGTTTGTATACAGTGTTCAAATAACTCTTCCTGTATTGCAGTGTCTCTGTTCCCTGCAGATAGGCAGAAATGCCCTCTCACCAAATCCTGCAATCATGGCCCAAACAAATGCAGGCAGGCTTTAATGGCGATCCGACCTGTCCCCTCACACTGGAACGGTACACTGTTAGTGGAGATGTGCCTCAATATTCACCTGGGATCCCACTCTCTCAGGCTGGACATCCCAACTCATGGTGGAGGCCTGAATCATGCTGGGAGATCATCTGAGAGACAGCACCTCTCCCTCAGGTCTGGTCTCTTCCCTCCCTCAAGGCTGGTTGAACTTTACCTCAGGACACAAAATGGAGTCTTTTACTTTCCTGTCAGCAAAGCATCATGGGGTTGTAGTTATACCAGTCTCTGGGTCCGTTGTGTGGGAACTGCATGTCCCAGAATACATTGCTGCTCTCTATGCAGTTCAGTACAATCTCTTCCATTGGCTGTTGTAACTGTGCTCTTAATTGGGTTTCCTCTTCCGGCCAATAGGGGCACAAGAGAGGCCACTGGATGCAGAGCTCTGTGTGTGTCAGCTCATATTACATTAACTCAGTCAGTGAAAACAGGAAAATCCCCCTTACAACTGCTAGCAGGCAGCTCTCCCTAACTCAAGCTAGAAAGTCTGTGTAAATCATTCTGGCCAGCTTGGCGGGATTGCGGGTTATAGAGTGAGACACCCGCTACACACTCTCCCACCAAAGAACCTTTGGTCCCCAAAGGAAGTAACAGTCCTTGACCTGGTACATGCTTTTAGACTATACGTGGAGAAAAACAGATTAATGTACACAGGAAAACAAACAATTCACATTTGTAAATGTCAATTTGTGAAGAACCTGACAGAGGATCCTCCCATCAATGAGCATAGGAAGGGAGGTTGTCCTGCCTACAAGCCACCTTCATTGGAATGGCCCAGCTAGATGTGCCAGGGGTCAGTTCAGGTTGCCCTTCACCAAATCTGTGGTGAGAAGGTCAGGCTCTCTTGGCAACCCTTGAGGGGTGAGAATAACTTCTTTGGTCCTCTCACCCAACACATCACAGGTGGGTCTCTTGAGAGGATGCTAAACTCTTTGCTTTCTCTGTTCCACTGGCTCAGACACGGTAGGCTCACTAGCCTCTTCTTTCGGTTTGATTACTTATGCCTCCTGCAGATTAGTTTCTTCCACTTCTGCTGTGGAGCCTTCTTCATCCATTGTAGAGGACGGAGACACTTCTCGCATTTCTGCTGACAAAGAAGGTGAGGGATCACATCCGTGAACAACAGGGACTAAGCCGCTTCACCAGATCTGTGTTGGTCCCATGATCAATGAACTTCCTGTGGACCCTGGCAGCCAAGGGCACACAATGGCCAGTGTCTCAAACTTCTGAGGCTTCCTAGTCCTCAATGGATCACACAACAACTTGATTCGCAGATATCCATCATAAGGGTAATCCTCCATTTGAATACCCTGGATTTCTATATCTTCCAACTTTCGTAGGGGTATGTATGACAAATACCTCTCGTAAAAGTTTCTGGTCAACAAGGTAACCTGAGCACCTGAATCAAGAATGGCTCTTGTATAAATTCCCTCCACCAAGACAGGCACTACAGGCAAAGGGCCTAACAACTGAGCAGAAGGTTTGGTGGAAGCATTTAGAACGGCAGATTTTTGTGGCTTGACTCGTGTTTCCTTCTTCTTCTGATATTGGGAATTCTGTTTTCGTTGACATCTTGGAGGCCAAGAGTCATTTCTTACTGAGACAGCATAAACTGCACGTGCCCTCCACTGTTCCCTTGCAGGTTCAGTGAAAGTTCTTGAAGGCCCAGGCCTTCTCTCCATCCTTGTATTACCTCTCTGTGGTCCACACCGGTCTTCTACCCTCCGTGGGCTTGGGCATACTCTTTGGTAACCACACCTCCACAGTTTAAACAGACGTCTTGACTCGTTATGCGGCAGGCGAGTCTGGGGGCACATTCCGACTCACAAAACCCCCATCAGATAACTCGGTGAACTTCACTGCCAGCATGTTTACCATGTCCATTATCTGTATCTTCAATGCAGCTATCTCAGACTTGATGTCCAGCTGCTCTGCTTCTGAGCACAACCTGGAGGTAGCAGCTATATTTACTTTGGCAACTTGGCTTGATGATCCGGCCATCATCTCTCTTAACTGGGACATCTGATTCTTCAGGAGCTGGGTCTCCGAGTCACTGTCGACTGTACTGGACATGCTGACTCCAACAGCAGATTCCAACCTTCAGCTCTTCTTCTTGTTTTCCTGCAGGGCCTCCTCTTCTCTAATGACCTTCATTAGTTTAGAGTAGGTGAGGGAGTCACCCAGACCCCAGGCTCGAAGTTGCAGCACGGTAGGATCCAGCGGCTGGGCTCCCCTTTGCATCTGTCGCATAAAAGTTCTACTTGCAGGTTTGGCTTCCACTCCACCCTTTATTATGACTTGGTGCAGAATCTGATCTAGCCGCACAACATAGGCTGATAGCTTCTCACCCTCCATCTGGTAAGTGTGATCAAAGAGATAGATCAATTCCGCACCATCTTTGGTTCTTCCACAGACCTCACGGAGCTCTCCCAAACACTCAGTAAAAGTGCAGCTGGGTTTATCCCGTTTTAGGTTCCTAATCACATCCAGAGCTGGAGCCCTCAGACTTTCAACCACTCTCTGCCTTTTCACTAAGTCGGCCACTTCCCACTCTTCCACTGCTTGGACAGCTTTGTCAATCCAGGTGTCAAAGTCATCCTCTCCTGGGGGTGTGGGGACTTTCCCTGAGAAGGACTGTAGCTTGTGATAACCATAATCGGTCAGCATAGCTGGCTTCTTGAGGAGCTCTTCGACCAGTCTTCCAAACTCAGCTATCAAAGGGGGAAAAGGGTCTTTAGAGGACGTAGTTGGCATAGAGGTGGTAGTCTTTGGATCTGGTTGGATATATCCTGAGCTCCCTGGATTAGACATTTGTCTGTCTGGTTGGCTCAACAAGGTGTTGACTTTCACCGTTAGTTGAAGGATAGCCATCTTTAAGGTGTCAGGAATTCCTTTCTTCCACTCAAAACAGTGAGAAATACACACGTTATGATAAAACACAGAAATTGTCTTTACTGCAATATTTCGGTGGAAGAATAACAGACAGCAACAATATATTCAAGTAATCAACATAGATAGCAATAACTGGGATTTAAGAGCAATATAGCTCTCAAGCTGCTTTCAGGGGATTCCAAACACTAGAATGTCCCCAAGAGTAGAGGCACACTTAAATGGTAAATAAAACACAATATGGCACTTCAAATTAGGTTGGTTACCTTTACTCAGATTGGTTCTATGAGTCCAGGCAGGAGGAGAGCAGAGGAATGACTCCCTTTGTGTCAGGCCTCTCTCTACTGTCTCCTGACACCACAGGCCCAACTTTACACACCTATTCAAGTCAGCAAGTAATGGCTTAACTTTATAGATAAACTATCCCACACACCCAATACATATGCAGAGCCCTAAATATATGTGTGCAGATCCGTATGGCCCTAACAGCTTCAGTCCTTTTTGAAGAAAAGATAAGCTTTGGTGTCTTCAGCTAGCCACTTTCGTTGGTGCACTTTAACTCCTGGGTAGCAGGGCAAACAATATAACTGACCCAGAATATCAAGTGAAACAGACAGGATTTTGTTCAAGGTGAGAGGACAATGGTGTCTGTATACAATGTCCCAGAAATGGATAGCCTTATCCTTTATCCCTGTAGAATCCTGTAGGATAAAGTATCAACAAGATGACTACCGGCAATGATGTTTGTATACAGTGTTCAAATAACTCTTCCTGTAGTGCAGTGTCTCTGTTCCCTGCAGATGGGCAGAAGTGCCCTCTCACCAAATCCTACGATCAGGGCCCAAATGAATGTCCTGAAACAGGCAGGCTTTCATGGTGACCCGACCGGTCCCCTAACACTGGAATGGTTCACTGTTGGTGGAGATGCGCCTCAATATTCACCTGGGATCCCCCTCTCTCAGGCTCAACATCCCAACTCGCGGTGGAGGCCTGAATCCTGCGGGGAGATCATCTGATAGACAGCACCTCTCCCTAAGGTCTGGTCTCTTCCCTCCCTCAAGGCTGACTGAACTTTACCTGAGGACACAAAATGGAGTCTTTTACTTTCCTGTCAGAAAAGCATCATGGGGTTTGTAGTCCCCCCCCCCCGTAGACCAGTCTATGGGGACGTTTTGTGTGGGAACTGGATGTCCCAGAATCCATTGCTGCTCTCTCTGCAGTTCAGTACAATCTCTTCCATTGGCTGTTGTAACTGTGCTCTTAATTGGCTTTCCTCTTCCAGCCAATAGGGGCACAAGAGAGGCCACTGAATGCAGAAGTCTGTGTGTGTCAGCTCATAATACATTAACTCAGTCAGTGAAAACAGGAAGATGGAGGGGGGCGAAAAATCCTCCCTACAACTGCTAGCAGGCAGGTCTCCCTAACTCAAGCTAGAAAGCCTGTGTACATCGTTCCGGACAGTTTGGCGGGATTGCAGGTTATAGAGTGAGACACCCGCTACACATGTTTGCAACAGTACCAAGCATTCCTCATTGGCTCAGATTGGTGACATTCCCCTCTAACAATGTATTGCCAGCTGCTTGGAAAACACATTTATTGATTTTCTAGCAAATATTAAACTGGATTGCATTTTTTTTTTTTAGTGGAATTTCGTTGTTATAAAACCTGTTCTGAGAAAAATTGGCTGGGGTGGACTTCATGACATTATTAGCCCAACTGTCTGCTTCAGTCAATCAAAGTAAGCGTTGTATTCATTTATGGAATACAAAGCTTCCTCTGATTGGCTGAGCAACGCTCAGCCTGTCTTGATTTTGTTCTGCGAGCAGGAGAGAAAGGTCTCATCCCTCTTCCGGAACACAGCGCTGTACACTATATGTAGCTGAGGCTACATACCATTTCTATAGCGCTCACAGCTGTTGCAACTGTAAGCCAAGGTTCACACTGATGCATTCCAGAATTAATGGAGTCGCATGACAATTAAATTGACATGACTTTCTATAGAGACTGTTCACATATATGCAGTGCGAGGGTCCTGTGCGAGTTTAGAGAGGTGCGATTTTACCGCCTTAGACTCGAGTGGTAACTGTCTTAAAGTAACATGATTCCAGGAGAGAGAGAGAGACCAGAATTCACAGCTGTATCCAAATCGCATGAAAAGCGCTTTAGAATTGCCTCTTAACTGCATCAACTTGCACTGATCAAATCACACTGCAAAACTGACTCAACTCGCACAGCATCAGTGTGAACATAGCCTAGTGAAGTAAATCGTTCATTTGGACCAGTTTGGTCCAAAAAAACTATTTATAGTTTTAGATAGGTTTAGATGAAACCTGGAGATTAGCTTTAACCACTTGCCTACTGCGCACTTTTACCCCTTCCTGCCAAGGCCAATTCTCAGCTTTCAGTGCTGTCGCACTTTGAATGACAATTGCGCGGCCATGCAGCACTGTACTCATGACACTTTTATCATTTTTTAACACAAATAGAGCTTTCTTCTTGTAGTATTTAATCACCACTGGGTTTTTTAAATTTTTTTGCTAAACAAATGAGAAATAAAGACTACAAATGTTGAAAAAAAAATGTTTTTCTGTGTTTCTGTTATAAGACTTTGCAAACAGGTAATTTTCTCCTTCACTGATGTGCGCTGATAAGGCTGCACTGATGGACACTGATTGGCAGCACTGATGGGCACTGATGAGGGGGCACTGATGAGGCTGCTCTGATATACTGCACTGATGAGCACTGATAGGTGGCACTGATGGACACTAATAGGCAGCACTGAAGGACAGTGATAGACAGCAATGATGGGCACTAATTAGCAGCACTGATGAGGAAGCACTGATGGGCACTGATCGGCAGCACTGATTGGCATTAATTGGCATTGATTATCAGTGTAGATGCCCCCCTTTTTTTTTTTTTTTTTGAAAAAAGTTTTTTTTGTGCACATGAAGAATAATCATACAGAACATCAGATAGGTGTTACATCAGCATTATTGAGCAGCAAACACACATCAGTGTCAATAAAATTGCAAATATCAATCTTCCCTAACTGAGCCATTCGAATCTCCGACCCTATCCTGCAATGATAGTTTTTTTCTTTTTTGACATTAAACAGCCAGTAATTAAAAAAAGGAACCAGTAGAAAACTCCCACCCCACCCACCCGTTGCCCCCCCGGGAGAGAAACAACCGTGCCTCTCTACTCCAAGGGGACAGGCTCTTATCTGTACAAAGAACAAACCCCCCCTCCTCCCCCCTCCCCGGGGATGTCTGCATTCAGTGTTGCGGTTAATAGGACAAGAGAAACTGAACCCAGCCGCATTGTGAAAGTATGTTCACTATCTTCCCTCTTAACTTGGTACCATGGATTTTAAAGTAAAAACACTCTTAACCATCTAATGGTCTATGACCCCTCCTCCTCCAGCGTGTTTGTAGAGTCCACCCACCTGAACCATACCTTCTTAAACTTCTTGGGAGCCCCTCTAGCTTCGTATGTCATCCTATACCTCATCACGTCCGCATTTACATTTTTATTCACATCCCCAGAGTCAGCTGCTCCTCATGAATCCATCGTCTGCCAATGAGTTTCCTCCCTCCAAAAAATAGGATCCTAAGCAAAATTTTAGTGTATGCATTCATCTCCTCTTGATCAAAAACCCAGAGGAGGCAACGTAGGGGAGAGCAGATGTTAGGCAGACCAAATTTATCTGAGACAAACTCAGTTACCTGCGACCATAATGGTCTCACCTTTTTGCACTCCCACACCAAAGTGCCTTCCACTCCCATACATTTATGGCAGATGGCAGATTCCCCCCTGTGCATTCGGTAAAGTCTAGCTGGTGTATAACACTGCTGGTGAAGGTAGCAAAATTGGATCATTCTATCCATGGAGGAGATAACAGACATCAAATATGTGTCCAGTACCTCCTGCCACAGTTCTTCCGACAACTCCAGAACAATCGCCACCCACCAAGCCCTGGCCTTAGAGGTTGAGCCCGTTGCCCCCGGACCAACTGCCCCATAGTATCTAGAGACCCGTTTAGATGGATCCGGATCAATCAGAACCTTCACTAAGTCCGTATTCTGTACCCAGATTTTTCTGCCCCCAAACTGCTCGATCACTGCATGACACAGCTGCGCATAGCGGAAAAAAACAGGTCTTAGGTACCCCAAATTGTTCTCTTAATTGGGCAAAAGTACAGAGATGGTCATCCTGACAAATGTGGTGTAGGTACTTTATTCCATATTTTGCCCACGTCTTCAGCCCATCAGATAGTTTAAAAAACTTCCCTAAAGATCTATTACACCATAAGGAGCTATTTGGAGACAGCCACAATGGTTCATCCTTCCGCTGTTGGGAGCACAGATGAAATACTTTCCCAGGAAGTGCCATGACTGATCCCACCTTCCTCCCTGGGTTTCTTGTGAGGTGGCAACTGCTGCCTCCAACAAGGTAGTGGCATTGGGCGTCTGAGGGAAAAGTCACCAGTGCAAAAAGGATAGCTGTGAAGCCATAAAATAGAAACGCAAATCAGGAAGGGCCATCCCTCCCATTGTAACTGGCAACTTTAATACTGCTAAAGATACCCTGGGGGCTTTCGAACCCCACAAAAATCCCACAATAATGGAGTCAATGTGCCTGAAGACCTGTAGTGTCACAAAAACTAGGGAACTCGAGAGGATATAAAGAATCCCAGGGAGAAAGATCATCTTAAACAGATTTATTCATCCCATCAAGGTAATTGGTAAATTCTGCCATTTCTGTACCTTCTCCCAAAAATTCCCCACAATCGGTGACAGATTGGTCTCCAGGAACCTTGAGATAGGAAGCTGAACCTCAATCCCCAAATACCAGAAAGAGGTAGACAAAGGAAAGGGGCAATCCAATGAAATTACCACCGCATCATCAATAGGGAAGAGGGACGATTTTTTCCAATTTATGCAAAATCCGGAGTAGTCTCCAAATTCCTGAATTAGACTGAATTTGCTCCACATCTACCAATTTTGGGATAACTGTTTGTAATCTACCTGCAAGTATTTTGGCCAGGATTTTTGTATCAACGTTCATCAGCGAGATCGGACGATAGGAATTGCACTCTTGGGGGTCCTTCCCCCCCTTAGGGATCAGAACGACCAGGGCTTCCCTCATGGAGGGAGATAGTCTACCATCCGACCTACCTGCATTGAACACTCTCAGCAAGCGAGGGGCCAAACCATACCGAAAAGTGCAATACCATTACCATACCATTCGGAGGGGAGGCCATTTAAAACCGGGAGACTTCCTAGGAGGAAAGGAGGCAATCGCTTCCTCCACCTCCTCCACTGTAATGCCGGACTCTAGAGCAGCACTGTCGTCTTCCGTCAGCTTAGGTATGTCAATGTCCGTCAGGTAAGTCGCCAATGCCTCCTTCCCCGGAGGAGCACAAGACCTATATAGTTCTTCATAAAATTGAGCAAAAGTTTTCAAGATATCGGTCGAGTCAGACTTCCACCCTGCATTTGTCATAGACTGACTTAATATACACGGGAACATATTCCGGATGCGCCAAGTATGCCAGGAGTCTGCTGTTTTTGTCCCCAAATTCAAAAATTCGCCTGCGTTGAGCAAAGCTGAGTTTCGTGGTACGGTCTGTTAGCACTGTCTGGTAATCCCTGGTAGGGATGAGCCGAACACCCCCTGGTTCGGTTCGCATCCAGAACATGCGAACAGGCAAAAAATTTGTTCGAACATGCGAACACCGTTAAAGTCTATGGAACACGAACATGAATAATCAAAAGTGCTCATTTTAAAGGCTTGTATGCAAGTTATTGTCATAAAAATTGTTTGGGGACCTGGGTCCTGCCCCAGGGGACATGTATCAATGCAAAAAAAGTTTTAAAAGCTGACGTTTTTTGGGAGCAGTGATTTTAATAATGCTCAAAGTGAAACAATAAAAGTGTAATATTCCTTTAAATTTCATACCTGGGGGGTGTCTATAGTATGCCTGTAAAGGGGCGCATGTTTTCCGTATTTAGAACAGTCTAACAGCAAAATGACATTCCTAAAGGAAAAAAAAGTAATGTAAAACAAATATCGCTAGCGCCGGCTATAATGAATTGTTGGTCCGGCAATACACATAAAAAATCCATTGATAAAAACGGCATGGAATTTCCCCACAGGGGAACCCCGAACCAAAATTTAAAAGAAAATGCGTGGGGTCCCCCTAAATTTCATACCAGGCCCTTCAGGTCTGGTATGGGTATTAAGGGGAACACCGCGCCAAAATTTTTTTAAAAATGGCGTGGGGATCCCCCTCAAAATCCATACCAGACCCTTCAGGTCTGGTATGGGTTTTAAGGGGAACCCCGCGCCAAAATTTAAAAAAAAAATGGTGTGGGGTCCCCCTAAAAATCCATACCAGACCCTTATCCGAGCACGCAACCTGGCAGGCCGCAGGAAAAAAGGGGGGACAAGAGAGCACCCCCCCTCCTGAACCGTACCGGGCCACATGCCCTCAACATTGGGAGGGTGCTTTGGGGTAGCCCCCAAAGCACCTTGTCCCCATCTTGATGGGGACAAGGGCCTCATCCCCACAACCCTTGTCCGGTGGTTGTGGGGGTCTGCGGGCGAGGGGGCTTATCGGAATCTGGAAGTCCCCTTTAACAAGGGGACCCCCAGATCCCGCCCCCCCATGTGAATTGGTAATGGGGTATAAATGTACCCCTACCATTTCTCAAAAAAGTGTCAAAAAGGTTAAAAAACACAAGAGACGGTTTTTGACAAGTCCTTTATTAATTTCTTCTTCTTTCATCTTCTTTCTTCTGGTCTTCCTTCGGTGTTCTTCTTCTTCCTCCATCTTCTTCTTCTTCATCTTCTTCTTCCTTCACTCTTCTTGTCCCGCATCTTCCTCCGGCTTCTTCTCTGCTCCATCCGCACGATCTGCCTCAGTGGGAGTCTTACGCAGTGTGACGCTTTGGTTCTTCTGACACGTCTTATATAACGGAGGGCAGGGCCACCCGGTGACCCCGCCCTCCTCTGAATAACAGGAGTACTCCCTAATATCAGGATGGTGAAAACGCCAGACATCTCTAAATTCTTGAGTCGACATCCACCCCAGGAGGGGAGCTGGAGTGCCAAATGCTGTCCCCAGAGCTGGAACTGACACAGAACTGAAATCACCCAAAATGAAGATCCTCCCCTCTGCTATCTCTGCTAAACGTTAAAAATCTATTCATCACCTGTACCACCAGTAGGGATGAGCCGGACACCCCCCGGTTCGGTTCGCACCAGAACCAGCGAACGGACCGAAAGTTCGCACGAACGTTAGAACCCCATTGACGTCTATGGGACTCGAACGTTCGAAATCAAAAGTGCTCATTTTAAAAACTAATTTGCATGGTATTGTCCTAAAAAGGGTTTGGGGACCCGGGTTCTACCCCAGGGGACATGTATCAATGCAAAAAAACTTTTAAAAACGGCCGTTTTTTCGGGAGCAGTGATTTTAATGATGCTTAAAGTAAAAAAAAAAAAAGTGAAATATTCCTTTAAATATCGTACCTGAGGGGTGTCTATAGTATGCCTGTAAAGTGACGCGTGTTTCCCGTGTTTAGAACAGTCCCTGCACCAAATGTCATTTTTAAAGGAAAAAATCTCATTTAAAACTGCTTGCGGGTTTAATGTAATGTCGGGTCCTGGCAATATGGATGAAAATCAGTGAGACAAACGGCATGAGTACCCCCCAGTCCATTACCAGGCCCTTTGGGTCTTGTATGGATATTAAGGGGAACCCCACACCCAAATTAAAATAAGGAAAGGTGTGGGGCCACCAGGCCCTATATACTCTGAACAGCAGTATACAGGCGGTGCAAACAAGACAGGGACTGTAGGTTTGTTGTTAAGTAGAATCTCTTTGTAATTTTGAACGGGTACATTTTTAACGTGTTTAGCTCCAGCCAAAAAAATCTTTTTTAAGCTTTTTGGAAAACATAGGGAAGGGTTATCACCCGTGACATTTGTTTTGCTGTCTTTCCTCCTCTTCAGAAGATTTCACCTCACTTTTTGTCCCAATGGATTGGAAAGCATCAGTGGAAAGGAGAAATGTTTTTCCCATATTAACTCTTACAGGAGAGAATTTCCCTTCCTAGGGGTAGATTTCATCTCACTTCCTGTTGTCTCCTTCCATTTGCAAGTAGGAGTCGTTTGTAAGTTAGTTGTTTGAAAGTAGGGTCCTGCCCTATATACTCAGCAGAAATTTGGGCCTTAGGTGTTGCTGTGGCCACAACACTGTAAGCCCTCACAGGGCCCTGCTGTGAAATATTAGATCAAGAATTGTAATTACATGCCCCTGTTGAACAGGAGCTGAAAAATTAGGCCTTAGGCACTGGTGCTGGTGCCACAACACTGCAACCCCTCACAGACACTCTAGTTGGAACGCAGGAACGAGCCCTGCTGCAAAGTATTACATCAAAAATTGTAATTACACGCCCCTGTTAAACAGGGGCTGAAAAATTGTGCCTTAGGCACTGGTGGTGGCGCCCAGAACCAAAAATGTTCTTACAAGCTATCAGCGTGATGATTGAGGAGGAAGAGGATAATTACTCAGGGATAGTCACTCAGCATCAGCATAGGCAGTCTTTGAAGGGATCTGAGATTTCAAAAAAAATTATTCGGTTACATCAGCATCAGGTGCTTGGTAGCTGGTGGTGATCCAAGACTGATTCATTTTTATGAAGGTCAGTCGATCGACCGAGTCAGTGGACAGACGCACCCTGTGATCGGTTACCACGCCTCCAGCAGCACTGAATGTGCGTTCCGAAAGAATGCTGGATGCAGGACAGGCCAGTAGCTCAATTGCATACTGTGCAAGCTCTGGCCAGTGATCCATCCTCAAGACCCAGTAACCCAGAGGATTTTCGGTGGGAAAGGTGTCCAAGTCTGATCTTGCCCCTAGGTATTCCTGCACCATGTAAAACAGATGCTCGCGATGGTTGCTGGAACCGATCATACCTTGGGGCTGCGGACCAAAAAATTGTCTGAACGCATCGGTCAGACGGCCACCTTCTCCAACGCTCCTTCTTTGACTGACCGAAGCCTCAGCAACACGTTGTCCAGAAACAGGAGTTTGTAACCTCCCAGTCTCTGGAAACGCGTTGCACAGACCTTTCTGCAAGGCCTCCCGAAGATGTTTCATCCTCTGCTCCCTCTGCGATGGCAAGATAAGGTCCGCAACCTTACCCTTGTAACGTGGATCAAGGAGGGTTGCCAGCCAGTATTGGTCCTTCTCCTTGATACCACGAATACGAGGATCCTTACGCAGGCTTTGCAGGATCAGGGAGGCCATGCAGCGTAGGTTTGCTGAGGCATTCGGTCCGGAGTCCTCTGGGTCACTAAGGACAACATGGTCCGCAGCCACCTCCTCCCAGCCACGTACAAGTCCATGTGTTTCTTGGGACTGATCCCTTAAAGACTGCTGCTGATGCTGAGTGCCAGGCTCCACCTCCATACTGACACAATCTTCCTCCTCCTCCTCCTCCTCGTCCTCTTCCTGTGTGATCGGCGGGCACGCAGGAACACTGTCTGGATAAAGGGGGCCTTGAGAGCTAAGGAAGTCCTCCTCTTCCTGCCTCTGTTCTGCCTCAAGTGCCCTGTCCATTATTCCACGCAGCGTGTGCTCCAACAGGTGGACAAGGGGGACAGTGTCACTGATGCATGCACTGTCACTGCTCACCATCCTCGTGGCCTCCTCAAATGGTGACAGGACAGTGCATGCATCCCTGATCATGGCCCACTGGCGTGGGGAAAAAAAACAAGCTCCCCTGACCCTGTCCTGGTGCCATAGTCGCACAGGTACTCATTGATGGCCCTCTGCTGCGTGTGCAGCTGCTGCAGCATGGCCAACGTTGAGTTCCACCTGGTGGGCATGTCACAGATTAGGCGGTTCTTGGGCAGGTTAAACTCCTTTTGGAGGTCCGTCAGCCGAGCACTGGCATTATATGACCGGCGGAAATGCACACAGACTTTCCTGGCCTGCCTCAGGACATCCTGTAAGCCTGGGTACCTGCCCAAGAACCGCTGCACCACCAAGTTAAGGACGTGAGCCAAACAGGGCACATGGGTCATTTGTCCCTGTCGGAGGGCAGAGAGGAGGTTGGTGCCATTGTCGCAAACCACCATTCCTGCCTTAAGTTGGCGTGGCGTCAACCACCTCTGAACCTGCCCCTGCAGAGCTGACAGAACCTCTGCCCCAGTGTGGCTCCTGTCCCCCAAGCACACCAGCTCAAGCACCGCATGGCATCTTTTGGCCTGCGTACTTGCGTAGCCCCTTGAATGACTACGGAGCACCGCTGGTTCCGAGGAAGAGGCCATGGAGGAAGAAGAAGAGGAGGGGGTGGAGGAGAGAGGTGTGTCACAATCATTAGCATTTTGGAGGCGTGGTGGCGGAACAACCTCCAACACTACTGCACCTTGTCCTGCATCCTTCCCAGCTGCTAGCAGAGTCACCCAATGCGCCGTGAAACTTAGGTAACGTCCCTGTCCATGCCTGCTGGTATTACCGCGGTATAGCCGCGCTGTCCCATTGATTTCAATGGGCAGGAGCGGTGAAGGAGCGGTGAATACACCGCTCCTGCACCGCTCCAAAGAAGCGGCTGACAGGAGATTTTTTCTTCTCCTGCCAGCGCACCGCTTCAGTGTGAAAGCCCTCGGGCTTTCACACTGAACAAATAGCGGAGGCTGTTTAGGGGCGGTTTGCAGGCGCTGTTTTTAGCGCAATAACGCCTGCAAACCGCCCCAGTGTGAAAGGGGTCTTAGACATGTGCACAGCCAAAAAATTTGTTTGTTTTTGTTTCATCAGTTGTTTTTTTTGTTTTTTTTTTTTCATTTTTCAGGTCATTCGTTATGATCGCAATTCGTACATTCGCGAATTCTTACATTTGTAAATTCTAAATTTGAATATCCAAAAACCCAAAAATTCGAAAATCTGAAATAGTAACTAACTATTAAATTACAGGTCTTGTAATTTCCTTTCAAATTTGGCTGTCAGTGAACGTAACAAATACGAATTTATCGGAAGTTACAAATTATCCGAAATAATGAATGCTGTATCCAAACAAATGGAACAAATTAATAATAAATAATCATAATAAGTTTTTATTATTATTATTATTTATTATTATTAATTCATTACGTTCCATTCGTTTGGATACGGCATTCGTTATTTCGGATCATTCGTAACCTTCGGATAAATTTGTATGTGTTACGTTCACTGACAGCCAAATTTGAAAGGAAACTACAATACCTAGAATTTAATAGTTATTATTAGTTCATTATTATTTCAGATTTTCAAATTTACTAAATGTACGAAATGTACGAATTTACAAATTTTTCGAATTTACGAATGGGTTTTCGTTAATTCTGATATTTCCGAATTAACGAATTTGTCGAAATTCGTTAAGAAACTAATTCTGAACGAAATGAATTGCACATGCCTAATATATAATAGAGAATATATATATATATATATATACACACACCTTTTTATATCTGTGTATATATATATATATATATATATATATATATATATATATACACACACCTTTTTATATCTGTGTGTGTGTATATAATAAATATATATATATATATATATACATACACACATACATATATACATACATACATACACACATACACACACATATATATATATATATATATATATATATATATATATATATATATATATATATATATATATATATATATATATATATATATACACACACATACACACAGCCTTTTTTTTCAGCGGGAACGCAGTTCCGGCACCTCCAGCACTGAATGTATGTACTGGCAAAGGCTGCTGGGGTATGTATTGTCGCTGGTGGGGGGTCTATTGTTGCTGGGTAAGTCTACTGTTGCTGGGGGGGGTCTTATCTTGCAGGGGGGGGTCAATTGTTGCTGGGTTGGATCTACTGTGGAGGGAGAGGTCTATTGTTCCTGGCTGCTGAAGGGTCTAATGTTGCTTGGGTGGTACTTTGTTGTGGAGGGGTCCATTGTTGCTGGGGGGGGGGAGTCTTTTGTTGTGTGGGGGATCTGTTGTTGCTGGAGGGTCCTTTTATTTTCTGGGGGTGGAGTCTATTGTTGCTCATTAAAGGGATCTGTTTTACTATCTTTCTTGTTTTTTTTTAACAAATTTCATAGAAATTACTGAGTAGCCCAAAATACTTCTGTATTCTCAGAAAGGTGCTGTACTGGGAGGTGGGTAGGGGGTGAAACCAAGGGATGGTGGGGGGCGGGTGGGGGCGGAGACGAAGGGTGACTCGGATGGGTGGAGTTCCTGCACCTGTTCCCTGAGAAACACCCAAGTATATATACACCCTGAGATGCAGCAACAGTCTTGACATTGGAAGAGCCCATCATCTCCACAACCGAAAACGGCAAGGCAGGTCCACCAAGTTCAGCTCAAAGGTCGCAGTTTTGACACCATTGTGGAGATCCAGAAGGTACTTGACACACATCGAAAAGAAGATCTCCAGGACACATTCCAGGAGTGTCGGGAACACTGGAAGTGCTGTATAGCTGTGTGAGGGGACTATGTTGAAGGTGAATGTGGATAAACGTAGATAAAGTACTTTCTTGTGACCCGAGCTAGTCTCTAGTCTCGAAACTTTTCGGAACCACCTTGTAAAGGATTGTAGGTAGGGAGGAACCAGGGAAGGTCAAGTATAAGGATCTGACCGGCTGCTGTGTATACTATAGCAGTTTGCTGGAGTTCTGCTTTATAACCTCTTTGTAATTCTGCGTTTATTGCTTTTCTTTGTAGATACGGTGAAGTGGTGAATATTAATTTGGTGCGTGACAAACAGTCCGGGCGCTCTCGTGGATTCTGCTTTCTGTGTTATGAGGATCAGAGAAGTACAGTGCTGGCTGTAGACAATCTGAATGGCATCAAGGTGAGACAATGACATCTGATTAATACAAAAAGAGGAGATTTGGTGGGACTTTAACCACTTCAGCCCCGGGAAGATTTGGCTGCTCAATGACCGGGGCTATTTTTTGTGATATGGCACTGCGTTGCTTTAACTGACAATTGCGCGGTCGTGCGACGTTGTACCCAAACAAAAGTGACGTCCTTTTTTTTCCCCACAAATAGAGCTTTCTTTTGGTGGTATTTGATCACCTCTGTGGTTTTTTTTTTTTTTGTTTGTTTTTTTTTTTTTGCGCTATAAACAAAAAAAAATGAGAATTTTGAAAAAAAGCAATATTTTTTTTTTTTTTTTTACTTTTTTGCTATAATATCCCCAAAATATTTTTAAAAAACAAAGTTCTTCCTCAGTTTAGGCCAATATATATTCTTGTACATATTTTTGGTAAAAAAAAATCCCAATAAGCATATATTGATTGGTTTGTGCAAAAGTTATAGTGTCTACAAACTATGGGAAAGATTTATGGCATTTTTTTTTTTATTTTTTTTTTTTGCTGGCGGTGATCTGCGATTTGATTTTTAGCGGTATTGCGACATTATGGCGGTCAGATAAGACGCCTTTGACACTATTTTGGGACCATTGACATCTATGCAGCGATCAGTGCTATAAAAATGCACTGATTACTGTGTAAATGTCACTGGCAGGGAAAGGGGTTAACACTAGGGGGGCGATCAAGAGGTTAAAGGTGTGTTCTAAAGCCTCATACACACGATCAGATTGTTGGCAGGGGATTGTCTGTTTGACAGACTGTTGTCCTAAAATCGGACCGTTAGTACGCTCCTTTTGACAATTGTTGTCCAACGTTCGGCCAACAAATGTTGGATGGCAGGCTAGTAAATTTTCTTCGGACAACGGTCTGTTGTCAGACTTTTTTATCGTCTGTACACAAGTCCGTCACACAAAAGTTGAAAGTACAAACACGCATGCTCGGAATCAATGCTCACCAAACACGACATTAGTAGAAGGTGCCCAAAGGGTGGCGCTCAAGAGCTGAAATTCCTCGTGGTACGTCGCTACATTCGTGTTTGTTTGGCCGACAATTGTGTACCGTTGGTATGCAAGACAAGATCCTGGCACACGCCCTTCGGACAAAAGTCTGACGCTCTGTTGGCCAACAATCCGATCGTGTGTACGAGGCTTTAGTATATGGGGATAGGACTGACTGGGGGAGGAGACATATCGTTGTTCCTACTTAGTAAGAACAAACGATATGTCTCCTCTCCCCTGACAGAACAGGGATCTGTGTGTTTATACACACAGATCCCTGTTCCTGCGCACGCGATCACGTGACCCTGAATGATGTCTGAAGAGCAATGACTCCACCCTGAGGAAAGAGACAGATGAAGGCATTGTTAGGGGGAGTCCTGTGATCTCTGTGAGAGATAATCAGAATTTAGGAGACACATTGGAGTCGGCAATCGGGAGCTTTCTGATCACGTGACAGCCAATTACGGCAGTCATATGATCATAAACCACGCCTCCCGGCATCCTAAACCCCTTAAAGGCCTGGGAGGCGGAGTTTAAGATCACATGACCGCCATGATTGGGCAGTCACATGATCAGAAAGCTCCCGATCACAGCTTTCCGTTAGCCGCCGGTAACTGTGGTCTGTATTTGCACTAATACACGCAAATATGCAGCCGCTCAGCGTTTAGGCCCACCCGCCGAGAGGCCGTGTATTTGCATGCGGCTGGCGCCAAGAGGTTAACTGCGTCCCCGACCCGCCCTATAGACAAATTAAAGCTGGGAGCTCTCTCCTTCTGCGTGGATTTTGAAATTGGAAAGAGGGCATTGAGGCCTATTATGTGGGCCTCAGGGACTTTTAACGGTGCTGAGATCAAAAATATATATACAAAGTGTATCATAAAATAATGTTTTATTTAAACAATCTCATTAAAAACAGACATAGGCAAAAGAAAATAAATGAAAAACAAAATGGGGTAATTCTTTGATACAAAAATTAATACCACTTTCTCAACATGTTTCGCTTTCATAAGCTTCTTCAGGAGATATATTTGTGATATTAAAGTCAGCTATAGGAGATAGAGAAAATATATATATAAACAATACATGTATATGTCTGCTTGTACGTCAAACAATTATATTTATCCTTATTTTTATTATAGACACAGTATTAAACAATAAATAAAAAGGAGTAAGCAAGTCTTAATATATCTGTAAACATCACATGTTCAAATATGAAGTATAAAGTATAAACGAAAAAAAAAAACAAAAAAAACACACATGTCATATATATATATATACTGTCATCATTCAGTTTAAATAAGGGGGCTTACCTTTACAAAAGTAAAGAAGAAAAGAAGGGAGGGGGGGAAAAAAAAAAGTGAGGGGTAGGGTTTTTTTCTGTAATGGCAAATGCTTTCTCCTCAGTCCTCACTTCCCAAAAAGAGGCATGCAGAGAGGGATAAAACTAAGAATTCTCTAAGAGGAGAAAAATTAAAATCAGTATATATGTATAGATAAGGTCAATATGAATTAAAGTGCACTGGTCAGTAACATATATATAGGGATGAAAAGAAATCAGGTAATTACCTCCGGTAGAATCAATTGGGAATGACACAAATTACATCCAGAAGATGAGGATAGCAGAATTGCTAAAAAAGTAAAAGGACGGTTCTGGTATTTTAGTGAAGTGACAGTCGAGGAAGGGGCAATATGCATCCATACGCAGCTGCTGAGTGAGCTGGACCTGGAGGTATTGCTGCACACTTTCACAAAGAACCTGAGGGATAAAAGTATAATCGGAGGGTATATTGAAATGTCATATAGACTAAAGTGCATCGTTACTGCAAGTAAGGGGATAAATGAGAAAACTTACTGTTGGTAGTTAATATCCTGTTGAAGGAGTCCCGTTGTCCATTAGGAAAGTGTCTGCCCCATGTATTAAACAGGAGAGTGACAGAGGTTAGCGGGGAAACGAAGCCCCGCTTTTAAACCTCTCCAGCGTGACGACGTCTGACTCGTCATCACGCTGCGGACTAAAGGAGACACCTGCGCATGCGCACGTATCCGATTTCTATTCAGGAAATAGCATAGGTGACGTCAGGCATTACAGGCCGACCCGCGGCCATCTTGGGAAATCCTGTGCCCTGAGTATAATACTACGAAAGCTCATAGGGCTCAAAAAGGCAAAAATATAGATTCTACATAATGTATAATGACGCGGTTTGGGGTAAAAAATCTCTGAAAGAGCACAACTATGCCGCAACCGTAAATGGGAAAACTATATACCCTGTATTATAATTTTTAAAGAGGCCCAAAGATGATAACGATAATGTGGTAGCATAGTGATGCCATTGTATGTAAATCGGAAAACGAGAAAAGCAGCATTCGGTGTCTAAACACGGGCGACTAAGCCATCAAGACATTGATTAGGAATTGATTAGCTGAGTGCCCGGGGTGTCCGTGCATACCAAAAGGGATGGAGGGAAGGGGACCGAGAGTAAAGCATAGGCCCATACCATACTCCAAATCATGTGAGGACTGAGGAGAAAGCATTTGCCATTACAGAAAAAAACCCTACCCCTCACTTTTTTTTCCCCCCCCTCCCTTCTTTTCTTCTTTACTTTTGTAAAGGTAAGCCCCCTTATTTAAACTGAATGATGACAGTATATATATATATATGACATGTGTGTTTTTTTTTTTTTTTTTTTTTTTTTTTTTTTTTCGTTTATACTTTATACTTCATATTTGAACATGTGATGTTTACAGATATATTAAGACTTGCTTACTCCTTTTTATTTATTGTTTAATACTGTGTCTATAATAAAAATAAGGATAAATATAATTGTTTGACGTACAAGCAGACATATACATGTATTGTTTATATATATATTTTCTCTATCTCCTATAGCTGACTTTAATATCACAAATATATCTCCTGAAGAAGCTTATGAAAGCGAAACATGTTGAGAAAGTGGTATTAATTTTTGTATCAAAGAATTACCCCATTTTGTTTTTCATTTATTTTCTTTTGCCTATGTCTGTTTTTAATGAGATTGTTTAAATAAAACATTATTTTATGATACACTTTGTATATATATTTTTGATCTCAGCACCGTTAAAAGTCCCTGAGGCCCACATAATAGGCCTCAATGCCCTCTTTCCAATTTCAAAATTTACTACATGGGATGTGGTGCTTCTGAATTTTCCTCTTATTTCAAATTTTTTCTCCTTCTGCGTGGATGTCATAGGACGTCCTTCCCAGAATATGCCTCGTGGGGGGAGGGGGGGACATTAACCACTTCAGCCCCGGAAGATTTGGCTGCTCAATGACCTTTTTTTTGAGATTCGGGCGGCACTGCGTCGCTTTAACTGACAATTGCGCGGTCGTGCGACGTTGCACCCAAACAAAATTGACGTACTTTGTTTTCCCCACAAATAGAGATTTCTTTTGGTGGTATTTGATCACCTCTGCGTTTTTTATTTTTTGCGCTATAAACAAAAATAGAGCGACAATTTTGAAAAAAATGCATGATTTTTTGCTATAATAAATATCCCCCAAAAATATATAAAAAATTTTTTTTTCCTCATTTTAGGCCGATACGTATTTTTCTATATATTTTTGGTTAAAAAAATCGCAATAAGCGCTTGGTTCACGCAAAAGTTATAGCGTTTACAAAACAGGGGATAGTTTTATGGCATTTTTATTAATATTTATTAATATTTTTTTTTTTAACTAGTAATGGTGCCGATCAGCGATTTTTTTTTTTTTTTTGGGAAATTAGCATTTATACAGCAATTAATGCTATAAAATTGCATTGATTACTGTAAAAATGTCACTGGCAGTGAAGGAGTTAACCACTAGGGGGCGGGGAGGGTTTAAGTGTGTCCTAGGGGAGTGATTGTAACTGTGGAGGGGGATGGGCTAGCGGTGACATGACACCGATCGCTGCTCCCGATGACAGGGAGCAGACGATCGGTGTCCTGTCACTAGGCAGAATGGGGAGATGCTGTTTTTTTTTTTTTTTATAAACAAGAGCATGTTTATTGATTGTCAGCAATGAAAAAAAAACAGGTAAAAAAAAACAGCCATACATGTATGGAATACAATTGTTTCCCAGATACAGATTGTTCATAGTACATTAGTGCAAACAATTACGAAGTATTCAGTATAATATGAGTACTGTAGAGGTCGGTGTTATCTTTGGTTATGTAATCATTCAATACAAGTTTCACCGGAATTGAGCCACCTGTCCCATATTCTATTATACTTGGCCGGGCATCCTCTGTGTCTGTATAGTACTTGTTTATATGGCAATGTTTTGTTTATTTCCCTGATCCAAGCTCGGACCGTGGGGGGGCTAGACCTCATCCAGTGTCTGGCAATCACTTTTCTGGCACAGAACAAAGTTTCGTGGAGGAAAGTCGTCAAATACTTTTCGGTTTCGGCGTCTGGCAAAATGCCTAGCAGGCATGATTTGGGATCAAGTTGTAGGGGTGAGCCCATATGATCATATAAAAATTTTATAACCTGCGTCCAATATTGCTGGATATTTGGGCATTCCCATATTAAATGAAAAAAAGAACATGGGCTGGTTGAGCATCCTGGACAGTTGGGATCTCGGTCACGCGTGAACTTGGCCAACCGTGAGGGAGTAAGATAGGCTTTGTGAATGATATACAACTGGGTCAACCGGTCGGATATTGTTGGGGATGATTTCTTAACATTCTCCAGTGCCTCCTCCCACTCCGAGTCCTCTATTGGGCCTATGTCCTCCACCCACCTATTTTTAGCGCTGTCTATAATTTGTGCCACTGAGCGTGCCCGTATGATACTATAGAGATTGGATATCAGTTTAGCTGGTTCTTCACCTATAATCACTTCAACCATAGGTAGTGTCTGTGTATTGGGAAAACCATCTATGAATTGGGCCCGTAGGGCATGTCTCATCTGCATATAGTTAAATAGCATGTTTTCAGGTAGGTCAAATTCTTCCCTAAGTGCTTGGAAATGTCTTACTCCTAGGGGCGTAAGTACCTGGAATAAGTATGTGATTCCCTTTGCAGCCCACACCTTAGCCCCAGGTAGGTGCAATAGTTCTTGCAGATGGCGGTTGTTCCACAGTGGCGTGTGTGAGTGATAAAAATCAGCTCCAGTTAGTTTGAGCGTAATTTCCCAAATCCTTTTATGCTGGTGTAGCATAGGGTTCTGGGTCATGTCTATTCCCTTACCCTCCCTGCCTCTGAAAATTACTTGTAGGGGGGAAGCTATATCTTTGTTTAATTTCCTACATACTAGAGCTTGGTATCTATCTTTGTCTGTTTTATGTAGATGAAATAGATGTGAGGTCTGTGCCGCAAGATAGTAGGCATGTAAATCCGGGAGGGCAGCTCCTCCATCGGTGGTGGGGTTTTTTAGGGTGTTCCACGCTAGCTTGTGCCTATTGGATCCCCATATAAATGAATTGACTATCTGATCTAGGGCTTTGAAAATGTTTAGGGGGATAAGTAGTGGTGAGTTCCATAGTATATAGAGAAATTTTGGGAGTAGAATCATTTTAAATAGATTGATTCGCCCCATCACACCCAATGGGAGTCTGGTCCAGGCTTGTGTTCTGGATTTCAAATATGTAAATAAAGGCTCTATGTTGTTGGCAATGAATTCCTTGGGTTCTCTAGTGAGTATTACACCTAGGTATTTGATTGAGGCCACTCTAAGTAAGGGGAGAGAGGCTGATTGTCGCGTGGGTGACGTTAGATCTAGGGGCATAATTTGCGACTTGGACCAGTTCATGCTTAGTCCGGAGTGTTTCCCAAATTCCTCTATAGTCTGCAGGGCTGCCTGGAGAGATGGGCCAGTGTCCTCCAGATATAAAAGCATATCGTCAGCATATAGGCTCACTGTCTCCACCAGGCCACCAGCCCTGAGTCCTCTAATTCCTGGGTGCATCCTGAGGGAGATGGCCAGGGGCTCGACAGCTAGGGCATACAAAAGTGGGGACAGTGGACATCCCTGGCGGGTGCCACGTTCCAACGGGAAGGGGTCTGATATTGTTCCATTCACTAACACGCTAGCTTCGGGTGAGAAATATAGTAGTTGTACCCACTTAATGAATCTGGGCCCGAACCCGAACCTTCCAAGGCATTCCCACAAATACTCCCACTCAACGGAGTCAAATGCCTTGGCGGCGTCCAGCGCCACCACTGCACGATCCCCTATATTTTCATGAGTCGCTTGAATGTTCATATATAACCGACGCAGATTCATGGCCGTATTCTTTCCAGGCATGAATCCTGTCTGGTCAGGGTGGATAATGGAGAGAATAATTTGGTTAAGTCTAATGGCCAACACTTTTGCTAGAATTTTAATATCAGCTTGGAGGAGCGATATTGGGCGATATGATTCCGGATATTGGGGATTTTTCCCTGGTTTGGGGATCACTACAATTACTGCCCGTCTAAGGGATTCAGGCAGGGAGCCAGACTCGAAAATGTAGTTGTATAGCTTGAGCAGTTCGGGGACAAGTATCTCAGAGTATTCTGCATAAAAATCTAGAGGTATGCCATCTTGACCTGGGGCTTTTGCTGGGGCTAGGGACGAGATCGCAATTGTAATCTCATCCGCAGTGATAGGGGCCTCCATTTCTGCCATCTGAGTCTCTGAGATCTGGGGGAATGGTATATCAGAAAGAAATGTCTGTGTCTCCTGTCTGGTGACATTTACTTTAGAGGAGTAGAGGTCGGCATAGTATGTTCGGAATGCTGATGCTACCAAAGTGGGGTCCGTCAGGGGAGCGTTATGTAAGTCTAGCAGGGACACCACCACAGGCGGACTGGTGTCCTGATGGGCCAGATATGCTAACAGTTTACCCGCTCTTTCACCTAGTTCAAATATCCGTTGTCTTGAGAAAAAAAGTTTTTGTTTAGCCTTCTCGAAGTGTAGCTGGTTCAGATTTCGGGTATGTAGTTTAAGTATTGATACCGTGGCCGGTGTGGGATCTAGATTGAATTCTTTAGTTGCTATTTCCACTTTCTCAGAGGCAAAGTGAAGTGCAGCTTTAGATGAGGCCTTCAGTCTATTTATGCGCGAGGAGAGGATTGTACGGACGTGCATTTTAAATGTCTCCCATACCATATTCACCGAGGCAGTGTCCCTATTGTGTTTGAAAAAATATTGCCATTCCTCCCGGATGTCCTCCTGATCTTTTAAGGCAGACAGCCAGAAGGGATGGAGGCGCCATGTGCGGGATCCCGTATGTGAGGTGAGACGCAGAGTAGCCCAACAAGGGGCGTGATCTGATAGAGATCTGGTGTGGTATCCTGAGTCAACTAGGAGAGGGAGAAGCAGTTCTGAGGTTAATATAAGATCAATACGGGACATAGTGGAGTGCGTTGCCGAAAAGCAAGAAAAGGCCTGGGTGTTCGGGTATCTAGATCTCCATGTGTCTATCAAGGAGAATTCGGACATTAGTCTCGCAAATCTAGTGCTGTCTGGGGTTTGAGTGCCCTGGGAGGTTTGCAATCTATCTCTGGTAGGGTTAAGAACCACGTTAAAGTCCCCAAGCCAAATAGCAGGAGTGGCAGGGTGCTGTGACATATACAGTAAACCTTCTGTGACTATAGCAGAGTTATAAGGTGGGGGTATATAAAAGGCAAGAATCAAATATTGTGAGCCACTGATAGTGCAATGAAGGAAGATGAACCTGCCCTGAGGATCCGTCCGCACTGAAATTATGCCAAATGGGGTAGTTTTAGCAATAAGTATAGAAACCCCTCGGGAGTATGAGGAGTGCGTAGCATGGTATGCCCACCCTATCCATGGGCGTTTCAGTGCCACTTGTAGTTGGCCTGTTATGTGCGTTTCAACTAACACAATTATGTCCGCACGGTAGGACTTGAGGCAATCAAAGATTGCCGTACGCTTAATTATGTCCCGGATTCCCCGGACGTTCCATGTTAGGAATTTTACATTAGTCATATGTGTCGTAGGGGTACGTATATGGGTGCGGTTGGATTTCCCTTCCCAGGGCAGGCCCATCTCCAACATACATAATTTCCCGCCCTGTAGTCAAGCTCAGAATCAGGTAGTACAACAAACAATCAGTGCTGATATAATCCAACATATCAAAATGCATGCTCTGTGAACTTGTATATAACATTTCCCATTCCATCCTCCCTGTTCTCAGCCTCCCAAACTTGGCTGGAACATAAAACCCATAACCTGAGTGAACACCAGTAGGCACCGTGGTACCCAGTAGTACACTCTAACTGTATTGATACCGGCTGTAGCCTATCTGGCTATGCCGGTGCCAATATACCACACTAGTGGTAGGGGCGAATAATTCGCTGGTTGATAGTCCAGCAATGGTCTGTTAGACGGTGTGTCTATGGAACGCTTGTTAGAAATATGTATTGCATTTGTTTTTTAACGCCCATATGTGGTATATAGTAATAGGTAACCTGATCCCCATAGGACACCGTATAGAACATGTCTTTTAAGTTGAACTGGTGATTCCGTACTCTCTTCTCAAAACCCTCTTGATGCAAACAAGGCTGTGGTTAATAGTTGGAGGTCTAAATGACCGGCCAAAAAGACCAGATGGAGGGATATAGTCTCTGCCTTCGAAGAAATACCATCCTGAGGGCCCAGGTAAGAACATGTGTACCCCCGATCTGTGCGGCACGAAGATGTATATTGGGGTTAAGGGAGTATATTCTGAACCAAGTTTGCAGAAACAAGTCTCCTCAGCGTTAAAAGTACAAAGTGTGTTGTGAGGCCCGCACCCGGGAGATGCCCAGCGGGGCTCTGTCGCTGTAGGGTATTGTCCAGTGATGTTGAGCCACTTCCAGTGAGGCCAGGGGCCCTAGATAGGGTACTGTATATGTATCAAACGATGGTGTAATATGTGGGGGCACAAAGTCTCACCTAGTCCTCCGTAGACGGGGGTATCATCCCTAGGCTGGTCTGTTTCTCTCTGCATCTCGCCTGTCGATCCATTCCGATGCAAGTGTTGGGTCATCAAAGAAATATGCGCGGTCTTCTCCCACCACGCGTAGCCGGGCCGGAAATAACATGGCATACTTGATGTGGTGTACTCGCAGGCGTCGCTTGACCTCCGTGAATCTGGAGCGTTGTTTCTGCACCTCCGCAGAAAAGTCGGGGAATGCTGCAACAGTTCCTGTCTGGAACGGAATATTGCCTTTAATCCTGGCCAAGCGAAGGACTGCATCCCGATCTCTGAAATTTAGCATCTTCGCAATAAAGGTGCGTGGGGGGGCTCCTTCCGGTGGCCGGCGGGCAGGCATGCGATGTGCGCGCTCCACCACAAACGTGGCGGAGAAAGCCTCTCTTCCATAGGTTGTAACAAGGAGCTTTTCCAGAAAGGTCGCCGGGTCAGTTCCCTCTGATCCTTCAGGTAGGCCGATAAAGCGCAAGTTAGATCTGCGAGCGCGGTTCTCCAGGTCGTCATGTTTCTGCGCCAATAGTTGAACTTGCCGCTTAAGGTCCTCTTGAGAATGTTGGAGAGGGTATAAGGTGTCCTCTGCCCGGCTAATTCTGGCCTCAGTTTCAGTGACACGTTCGCGGATTTTAGTCATGTCCTGCCTTATGAGTGAGATGTCCATCTTTACCTCTTCTAGTTTAGTGGTAAGTGTGGATTGGCAGAGGGAGATCGCCTCAAGAACTCGCGCTGTGTCTGCAGCCTCGCGCTCTGTGTGAGAGGCAGAGTGTGTGATGGAGGCGGCGCCATCTTGTCCCTCTCCATCCCGCTCCGTTCTACGATACCGCTCAAGGGATGAGGAGGTTGCAGCGTTCCGTTTTGGTGGCGACATGGCTCGGCAGGCTCAGCGGGTCCCCGTGACTCTGATGTGGGGCTCGGAATACCGTTTGGGGTCACAGGATATGAGTATCAGGATCTACCACGGACGGAGCGTTACTCACACACGTCCTATCCCATTGCCGTCCAGGCCACGCCCCGGGGAGATGCTGTTTACATCGGCATTTCCCCGTTCTTTAGCTCCGTGACACGATCGCAGGAATCCCAGCGGCAATCGAGTCCGCGTGTCCCGTGGGCACGGTCACGGAGCTTGCAGCAGGCGCGCGCGCCCACGGCGGGAAATTCAAAGTAACGTACCCGTACGTTACTTTGCCCAGCCGTGCCATTCTGCTGACGTATATATATGATGACAGCGGTCGGCAAGTGGTTAAAAAAACGAATTTTTTCCTCGGTTTAGGCCGATATGTATTCTTCTACATATTTTTGGTAAAAAAATCGCAATAAGCGTATATTGATCGGCTTGCGCAAAAGTCATAAGGTCTACAAAATAGGGGATAGCTTTATAGCATTTTTATTATTTTTTTTTGCTAGTAATGGCGGCGATCTGCGATTTTTATCGGGACTGCGACATTATGACGGTCACATCGGACACTTTTGACACCTTTTTGGGACCATTAGCATTTATACAGTGATCAGTGCTATAAAAATGCATTGATTACTGTAAAAATGTCACTGGCAGGAAAGGGGTTAACACTAGGGGGCGATCAAGGGGTTAACTGCGTTCCCTCTCTGTGTTCTAACTGAAGGGGGGGATGGGACTGTGTAGGGGAGATGACAGATCGCTATTCATACTTTGTATGAACACACGATCTGTCTCTTCTCCTCTGAGAACTGGGATCTGTGTGTTTACACGCACAGATCCCGGTTCTCGGTGTGTCACGAGCGATCGCGGGAGCCCGGAGGTCATGGCACCCGCCGGGGGCGAGCAGCAGGCACGCACGCACCCCTAGTGGCCACAGGGCGAAGCGACATAACATAACATTGTTTCGTTTTGTTTGTTACATACAGTCACCAGTCAGTGCCCCTGATCACCACCACACCAGTTATGTGATGACGCTGTACTGCACTGGTGACCATATGTAAAAAAAAAAAAAAAAAATTTCCCAACAATTGTGACAAATTACAACTTCAAAAACTCTCCATGCCTCGTACTAAATACCTTGGGCTGTCTACTTTCCAAAAAAGAGGGTCATTTGGGGGTATTTGTACATTTCAGGCCTCAAGAAATGAGATAAAAATGTCATATGGGTGCAGTGTTACAGGACGGCGCATTTGTCATTCAAAGTGCGACATCGCTGAAAGCTAAAAATTGGCCTGGGCCGGAAGGGGGGTGAAAGTGCCCGGTATTGAAGGGGTTAAAGAGAAACTACAGTTGTGTGTTTTTTTTGTTTTTCAAATCCTGTAGCCGCTAACTTTCATGAATTGGGTACATACCAGTGCCTGGGGTCTTTCACTGTCTTTCCGCAGCCGGGTCTTTATAGCGCTGTGGGTCCCCGCGGAGCCACAATATTGGATATGGGTGCCAGCTGTGCCGTCCGGAAGAACCACACGGCCAACTCCCCCACAATGCATGCACGCGCGGCGCTTTGCAAATGGTCGTGCAGCTTCCTAGGATGTCGCATGTACTAGGAGGTTTCAGGAGTGGGTGAGGGGCAAAGGAACTCCTCCTTGCTTAGGCAGGATTGCAGAAGTGAGAGCAGGTATTGATTAAAAATCACCACTCAACCCCCCCCCTTCCCAAACTTCCCACCCCCGGGGGGAAGGAGCAGCAGGACTTCACTTTTTAATTTAACTTGGGAGGGGGAAGAAGGGGACTGATGTTGGGTCCATGTTGAGAGTAGGAAATTCCCTTCCCGTTCTCATTAAAGGATAAGTTCACCTTTCTGAACACGTTAACACCCGTATTTAGGGTGTATCATGTAACAAGCTCAGCAGCCTTCCCCCCCTTCCTGTGACAACGGGCAGGGGATCCTCTTCCCGCACCCGCTGTCACATTTTGAAAATAGGAATTTGTGAATAAAAAAAGTACAAGCCTTGTCTGCCACTGCAGCAGACAGCACGCTCATAGCCCGTTGGCACCTCCTCCAGCTTAGGCCCCGTTGGCGCCCCTCCGGCTTAGGCCCCGTTGGCGCCCCTCCGGCTTAGGCCCCGTTGGCGCCCCTCCGGCTTAGGCCCCGTTGGCGCTCCCGCCGGCTTAGGCCCCGTTTGGGCCCCCTCCAGCTTGGGCCCCGTTTGGGCCCCCTCCAGCTTGGGCCCCGTTGGCGCTCCCTCCAGCTTGGGCTCTGTTGGCCCCCCTCCAGCTTGGGCTCTCCCTCCAGCTTAGGCCCCGTTGGCGCCCCCTCCAGCTTAGGCCCCGTTGGCGCCCCCTCCAGCTTAGGCCCCGTTGGCGCCCCCTCCAGCTTAGGCCCCCTTGGCGCCCCCTCCAGCTTGGGCTCTGTTGGCCCCCCTCCAGCTTGGGCTCTCCCTCCAGCTTAGGCCCCGTTGGCGCCCCCTCCAGCTTGGGCTCTGTTGGCCCCCCTCCAGCTTGGGCTCTCCCTCCAGCTTAGGCCCCGTTGGCGCCCCCTCCGGCTTAGGCCCCGTTGGCGCCCCCTCCGGCTTAGGCCCCGTTGGCGCCCCCTCCGGCTTAGGCCCCGTTGGCGCCCCCTCCGGCTTAGGCCCCGTTGGCGCCCCCTCCGGCTTAGGCCCCGTTGGCGCCCCCTCCAGCTTGAGCCCTCCCTCCAGCTTAGGCCCCGTCGGCGCTCCCTCCGGCTTACATGCTAACAGCCTGTACAGAGGTATGGGCTGAAAGCTGGAGAGAGAGTGTGCAGAATCCTGAAATTGCACCCGTGATCTGGTGCAATACTTTGCAAGCTCCTGTTTAAAATAAAAAATGCAAAAATAGGTTTATTTTTTTTTGTAAAAGGTGAACTTCTTCTCCTTCACTGTACACTGTTTTAGAGGACATGCCCAGGTGTTGCCACCTTCTGTGTTGTGGTTAAATTCAGTACATTTTTGTTTGTTTTCCACATAGCTGAGAGGACGCACAATTCGCGTTGACCACATGTCAAATTACCGCCCGCCTAAAGATGGCGACGATATCGATGAAGTGACCAAAACACTCCGGGAAAAAGGCTGCGGTGCAGAAATGCCCCCTTCATCTTCAGAAGAAGAACCAGAGGAACCACAAAAGATGAAGAAACGTGAGTGCTTTCCCCGATCTCACAGCTTGCATTTCATTCTTTTTCTTTACACAATTGTGCTGTTACCTTGTGGTAACAGATTGATGAAGGTCCTTCCCCTCCCCCCACCCCCAACTGTACAAAGCCAGCTCTATAAAGACCTGGTTTGGTGTGGGGGGAACTTGCGTGTCCCGCATAGATCTCTGACCTCAACCCTAATTTGATCAGAGACATCTCTACCTGACCTCACAAATGATCTTTGTGGCTGAATGGACAGAAATTCCCACAGACACCCTCCAAAATCCTTCTCAGAAGAGTGGAGGATGTTATACCTTCAAAGGGGTGGTGGGCGACTCCATATTGACTTTGGAATAGGATGTCCCAACAAACTGTTATATGTTTGGGCATATAGTGTGTCCATTCGCCGACTGCCTAACTGGGAAAATACGTCATGACTTTAAGGTTAAGGTTAAATACTACCGGGGTTATTGCTGCAGCTAGATGCCATAACCCCCCCAGTATCATTTACCCTCGGGCGCCGAACAGTGGGACCCCCTTTCCACGCCCTGTCCCCCGTCCCATCCCATTCTGGTGGTTTTCGGGTTTACCTGGCGGATCGGGAAGTCCAAAAAAAAGACTGCTGGCGGTTGCTGGGCATAGAGTTGAGCGAAGGAAAGATGGCCTCTGCTCATCTTTATGCCCTAGGGCAGCGATGGAGAACCTTAGCACCCCAGATGTTCTTCGAACTACATTTCCCATGATGCTCCTGCCAAAGTTCGCGATCACTGCCCTAGGAGGACCAGAGCAACATGACGTCACTTCCGGTTCCGGCCAATGTAAACCAGGCCTCTTCCTTTTTTTTTTTTTTTTTTTGGGGGACAGTGCTAAAATTAAAAAAAATAAAGTAATAAAATAAATATACATTTTGTCCCCACGAGCTCCCGTGCAGTAGTGAACACATACGTAGGTCACGCCCACAAATGTAAATGGCGTTCGCACCACACGAGCGGTATCGCTGCGAATGTCGAGAGTAATAATTCTAGCGCCAGACCTCCGGTGTATCTCCAAACTTGTAACCTGTAAAGGTGTAAAGGCGTTTAAAACGTTGTCTATGGAGATTTTTAAGTAGTTTGTCGCCATTCCACGAGCAATTTTATAGCGTGACATGTTTGTTATCTATTTATGCGGCAAAACATCATCTTTCTTATTATACAATAAAATTTGGGTGCATATTGTGTTTTGGGTTTTGTTGTTTAAATTCATTTAACCGCATACGGACCGCCGCACGCCGATATACAGCCTGAGTTTGAAGAGGAATATAGTTATGGCAGCAGCTAGCTGCCATAACCCCGGTATCCTCTTCTTCGGCCGGCGGTCCGCTTTCCAATAAGAGTGGTCTCTGCGGCAGATTCGCCGCAAGATCACTTTTATCGGCAGGGGGAGAGGGGCCCCCTCCCGCCGCGCTCCGGTGCCCTCTGCCGCTTACCGGAGCCGTCGGCAGAGGCGATCAGATGTTACCCCTTGCTGGGTATAGAGACGAGTGAGGGGAAGATGGCCCCACCCGTCTCCATAACATTGCAGAGCGGAAGCGACGTCAAAACGTTACTTCCGCCCATAGCTCTTAAAGGAACATATATATATATATATATATATATATATATATATATATATATATATATATATATATATATACCGTATTTATCAGCCTATAACATGCACTTTTTTCCCCTTAAGATCAGGGGAAAATCGTGGGTGCGTGTTATACGCCGATCCCCGCTAATTGTGATCTATCGGAGCGATCGCCGTGACCGCAGCCGACATTCACATAGCGTGTAGTTTTAAATATGGCGCCGCGGAGTTCGGAGGGACTCGGCAGAGCTGAACGAGCGCCGCCGAAATCACAGTGACTGGGCGGAGCCGAGATACACATAGCCGACTGTACTCGGCTGTTTCCGGCGCCGCTCACAGTCACGCCCAGTCCCGCCATTGGACCTGTGTTATGTCAATCATAGGGCGGGACTGTGAGCGGCACCGGAAACAGCCGAGTACAGTCGACTATGTGTATCTCGGCGGCGCTCGTTCAGCTCCGCTGAGTCTCTCCGAACTCTGTGGTGCCATATTTAAAACTACATGCTATGTGTATGTCGGCGGCGATCTGTCCAAGCATGGACACTGGGGGCAAGGCTGCACTGGACCACTGGGGGCAAGGCTGCACTGACAAGGCTGCACTGACAAGGCTGCACTGGGGCAAAGCTGCACTGACAAGGCTGCACTGACAAGGCTGCACTGACACTGAAAAGGCTTCAAAGACACTAACAAGGCTGCAGATGGACACCGATAACGCTGTATTGATGGGCATTTTAATGTAAGTTTTTTTTTCCTTAAACTTCCCTCCTAAAAGTTCTTTTCCTTAAAATTCCCTCCTAAACTTGGGGTGGATATATATATATATATATATATATATATATATATGTGTGTGTGTGTATATGTGTATGTGTATATATATATATATATATATATATATATATACACACACACACAGTGGCTTGCGAAAGTATTCGGCCCCCTTGAACTTTTCAACCTTTTGCCACATTTCAGGCTTCAAACATAAAGATATAAAATTTTAATTTTTTTGTGAAGAATCACCAACAAGTGGGACACAATTGTGAAGTGGAACGAAATCTATTGGATATTTTAAACTTTTTTAGCAATTAAAAAACTGAAAAGTGGTGCGTGCAAAATTATTCGGCCCCTTTACTTTCAGTGCAGCAAACTCACTCCAGAAGTTCAGCGAGGATCTCTGAATGATCCAATGTTGTCCTAAGCGCCGGTTCACATTAGAAGCGGCACGACTTGCAGGTCGCCTCACAGAGGCGACCTGCACACGACTGCCGCGGCGACTTGCAAGACGACTTCTGTATAGAAGTCTATGCAAGTCGCCCCCAAAGTAGTACAGGAACCTTTCTTCTAAGTCGGAGCGACTTGCGTCGCTCCGATTAGAACGGTTCCATTGTACAGAACGGGAGGCGACTTGTCAGGCGGCTAGGTCGCCTGACAAGTCGCCCCCGTGTGAACCGGCCCTAAATGACTAATGGTGATAAATAGAATCCACCTGTGTGTAATCAAGTCTCTGTATAAATGCACCTGCTCTGTGATAGTCTCAGGGTTCTGTTGAAAGCGCAGAGAGCATCATGAAGACCAAGGAACACACCAGGCAGGTCCGTAATACTGTTGTGGAGAAGTTTAAAGCCGGATTTGGATACAAAAAGATTTCCCAAGCTTTAAACATCCCAAGGAGCACTGTGCAAGCCATCATTTTGAAATGGAAGGAGTATCAGACCACTGCAAATCTACCAAGACCTGGCTGTCCCTCTAAACTTTCAGCTCAGACAAGGAGAAGACTGATCAGAGATGCAGCCAAGAGGCCCATGATCACTCTGGATGAACTGCAGAGAACTACAGCTGAGGTGGGAGAGTCTGTCCATAGGACAACAATCAGTCGTACTCTGCACAAATCTGGCCTTTATGGAAGAGTGGCAAGAAGAAAGCCATTTCTCAAAGATATCCATAAAAAGTCTTGTCTAAAGTTTGCCACAAGCCACCTGAGAGACACACCAAACATGTGGAAGAAGGTGCTCTGGTCCGATGAAACCAAAATCGAACTTTTTGGCCACAATGCAAAACGCAAATGCAAAGCTCATCACACTCAACACACCATCCCCACTGTCAAACATGGTGGTGGCAGCATCATGGTTTGGGCCTGCTTTTCTTCAGCAGGGACAGGGAAGATGGTTCAAATTGAGGGGAAGATGGATGCAGCCAAATACAGGACCATTCTGGATGAAAACCTGTTGGAGTCTGCAAAAGACCTGAAACTGGGACGGAGATTTATCTTCCAACAAGACAACGATCCCAAACATACAGCAAAATCTACAAAGGAATGGTTCACAAATAAACGTATCCAGGTGTTAGAATTGCCAAGTCAAAGTCCAGACCTGAATCCAATCGAGAATCTGTGGAAAGAGCTGAAAACTGCTGTTCACAAACGCTCTCCATCCAACCTCACTGAGCTCAAGCTGTTTTGCAAGGAAGAATGGGCAAGAATTTCAGTCTCTCGATGTGCAAAACTGATAGAGATATACCCCAAGCGACTTGCAGCTGTAATCGCAGCAAAAGGTGGCTCTACAAAGTATTAACGCAAGGGGGCCGAATAATTTTGCACGCCCCACTTTTCATTTTTTTATTAGTTAAAAAAGTTTCAAAAATCCAAAAGATTTCGTTCCACTTCACAATTGTGTCTCACTTGGTGATTCTTCACAAAAAATAAAAATTTTATATCTTTATGTTTGAAGCCTGAAATGAGGCAAAAGGTTGAAAAGTTGAAGGGGGCCGAATACTTTCGCAAGCTACTGTGTGTGTGTGTGTGTGTGTGTGTGTGTGTAAAAAAAAAAAAAATATATATATATATATATATATATATATATATATATATATATATATATAATATTTTATATTGCATTTTAGTGTGAATTTGAGGAGATCTAAGGTCTTTTTGACCCCACATCTCATATTTAAGAGGACCTGTCATGCTTTTTCTTTTTTTATTTACAAGGGATGTTTACATTCCTTGTAATAGGAATAAAAGTGACACATTTTTTTTTTAAACAGTGTAAAAATAAAAGGTAAAATAAATAAGAAAAAAAAAAAATTTAAACGCACCCCGTCCCGCCGAGCTCGTGCGCAGAAGCGAACGCATACGTAAGTAGCGCCCGCATATGAAAACGATGTTCAAACCACCCGTGAGGTATCGCCGCAATTGGTAGAGCGAGAGCAATAATTCTAGCCCTAGACGTCCACTGTTACTCAAAACATGCAACCTGTAGAATTTTTTTTAAACGTCGCCTATGGAGATTTTTAGGGGTAAAAGTTTGTCGCCATTCCACGAGCGGGTGCAATTTTGAAGCGTGACATGTTTGGTATCAATTTACTCAGCGTAACATCATCTTTCACAATATAAAAAAAAAAATTGGGCTAACCTTTACTTTTGTCTTACACTTTTTTGAATTAAAAAAAAAAAAAAAAAATTTTTTTCCAAAACAATGTGCACTTGTAAGACCGCTGCGCAAATACGGTGTGACAAGAAAGTATTGCAACGACCGCCATTTTATTCTCTAGGGTGTTAGAAAAAAAAAATGTATAATGTTTGGGGGTTCTAAGTAATTTTCTAGCAAAAAGAAAAATGTTTTTAACTTGTAAACAACAAATCTCAAAAAGAGGCTCGGTCTTTAAGCGGTTAAAAAAAATTTCCTAAGAAATTGCGTTTGAAAAACCGCTGCGCAAATACCATGTGACATAAAAAAATTGCAACGATCACCATTTTAAATGTTACTTGTAAACACAAAGTGCCAGAAAAAGCCCCGGTATTCAGGTGGTTAAACTAATAACGTGAATTTCATCTCATAACAGATAAAAAGAAAAAACGAAAAAAGGACAGCCGCGAGCGTTCCAGCGAAAGAAGCGCGAGAATTACTGAGACAATTAAGCAAGAATGTGTGGATCCAGGGTATGAGAAATACAACACCAAACAGTCCAGGCAGGACAGAGATCAGAGGAGGGCTCCAGAAAGCGAAAGTACTTCTGCTAAACCAGCAGCCTATGACAAGAAGTGTAAGGTAGAAGAAAAACCTCACACATCGGAGAGCAAACATCGGGACTATGAGGAAAAACGGTCAAAGGAATTTAAAAGAAAAAGATGAGTGTGGCGAATGTGCGTGTGGCTCAGAACGCAGTTTGCAAGGACTTTTAAGATCTGCGATTTGAGATCGAAGGCAACAAGGTCTAAAAAAAATTGTTCTGGAAAAGTAGCTCCTGTGTTGTGTGTATATATAAAAAGAAGTTGTTGGACCATTTTTCTGTTTTTTAATAAAAAGTTTTTTTATTTAAACGGTTTTAAGTAAATACTGCAGAATGATTACTTTTTCAAGGGTTTGTATAGTGAATTGGCACGTAAAGCTGAGAAATCTGACCATAAGCAAATGCCAGTAGCCAGTAAGGTGGTTGAGAACAAATTGCAAACCCCATAGCATTATTATACCAGCATATAACGTAAAAGAAGCAATGGTGTAGACCAGGGATGTCAAACTTAATCTCATTGTAGTCTGCATCAGCATTATGGTTGCTCTCAAAGGGCCGGTTGTATCTAGGGTGCGCTATGTACACAGCGCATGGTTCAAGGAATGCATTGAGTACAGGGTTCAGGATTGTGCTACATGTACAGTTCAGGAGTGCGCTACATATAGAATGCAGGGTTTAGTGGTGTGCTGAGTGCAGGGTTGCATTACATACAGAGTTTAGGGGTGTGCAGCGTGCAGGGGTGAATTACATACAGAGTGTAGGGGTGGGGGTGTGCAGGGGTGAATTACATACAGAGTGTAGGGGTGGGGGTGTGCAGGGGTGAATTACATACAGAGTGTAGGGGTGGGGGTGTGCAGAGTGCAGGGGTGCATTACATACAGAGTGTAGGGTTTGGGGGTGTGCGGGGTTTAGGGGTGTGCTACATGCAGAGTTCTGGGTTTATGGGTGTTCTACATGCAGGGTTTAGGGGTGTGCAACCCCAACCCCCTACCTCCAGTTTCTGCCGGAGAGGAGGGTAAGACAACAAATTGCAAACCCATAACATTAGTATACCAGCATATAACTGGAAAGAAATAAAGGTGTAGACCAAGGGTGTCAAACTACATTTTATCACAGACCGCATCAGCAGTATGGTTGCCCTCAAAGAGCCAGTTGTATCTGGGGTGCGCTAAGTACAAAGTTCAGGGGTGTACTATGTACAGAGTGCAGGTTTTAGGGGTGAGCTACATACAGAGTGCAGGGCTTAGGGGTGTACTAAGTACAGGGTTCTGGAGTGCATTACATGCAGAGTTCAGGGGTGTGCTGCATACAGAGTTCATTGTTCATGGGGTACGTTATGTATAGAGTGCAGGGTTTAGGGGTGTGCTACGTCCAGTGCAGGGTTTAGGGGTGTGCTACGTCCAGTGCAGGGTTTAGGGGTGTGCTACGTAGAGAGTACAGGGTGTACAGGTTTATTACCTACAGAGTCAGAGTTCAGGGGTGTGTTGCATACAGAGTGCAGGGTTTAGGTGTGTGCTATGCACAGTTTGCAACCCCAACCCCCTCCTCCACCTTCTGTGTTTACAAGTTGCAGAAGGTGAGTACCGGAGGTGGCGGAATAGAGTTCCGCCACTTTCTGGCTGCAAAACTGGATGCGAGGGCCACATGACAAGGCTTGGTGGGTCGGATTTGGCCCACGGGACTTGTGTTTGACATATGTTTCAGACTTATCGGCCGCTCAGAAAATGGGAAAGGGTTTATTTTGGGTGGTATGAGTATGCAGTGTTTGGGTCCTAAAAAGCCTCCTCCTGCCCGTGATGGGTTGTGGATAGATGGGAGAACCGGTGGTCAAGCAAACAGCCTATGGAGAAGATAAAAGAAGTAGAGGAGAAAAAAGAGGAAGTCAAAGGAAAGGGAAAGGTTAGGGTTCCGATGGGATGGATCCCCAGGCCACCTCGTTCCCTTGCACATGGGGGAAAATTAGGGTGGTCAAATGTCCTAGAACAGAGGTCTCCAAACTTTCTAAACAAAGGGCCAGCTTACTGTCCTTCAGACTTTAGGGGGGCCGGATTGTGGCAATCAAGATTAGAAAACGTCCCAGCATCAGTGGGAGTAAACCATGCCTCATCTTTGGTGTCAGTGACGGGCATTATGCTCAATTGTTTGTGTCACTGGGAGGAATAGTGCCACGTGATTGGTGTGATGGAAATGAATAGTGCCCCATCATTGGTGTCACAGGGAGGAATACTGCCCCATGATTGGGAGGAATTGTGCCCCTCTGTTGGTTAGGCAATGAAATAGTGCCCCAAGGGCCAGATAAAAGCAAGCAAAGGGCCACAGCTTTGACACCACTGTCATAAAATCCATTACATGGGTACCAAGGAGTCCAGATATGTTTAATCGTACATGATGATCTCAGCTTATTTCTTTTACAGTAAAAGCCAGGACCATGTTTCTATTGTAAGACTGGAGGACCACCACACTTTGGCAAGAACCTGCTTGGGTGCAATAAACAAAAAAGTTAAAAGTCGAGATTGTTTGTTCATAGTGGTTTCAAGCTCCAAAGAGCTTTTTTCGGGATACCTTTGCCCAAAAGTGTGTAGACCAGTTGGTAAACTTTGGTTCAATATCTCTTCATTTTGGAGGTATTACCACCATATGAGTGCCAGGAACCCGATATCCCCTAAAACACACAGCTGTAGAAGTCGGTACAAACTTCACCAAACATTGTGGGACCATATACAGTACCTGGAGTTGGACTGCCTTGCCAGCACATTTCTAGAACAAGTGAGCGGTGGTTGGGCAAATTTGTCTCCAGTCCTGTTCCAAACTGGTGGCAAGCTTCCAGAGCTCAGCATATTGGGGGGGGGGTTGCCCTTTTGTATATGTGGGGAATCCCCCGCTCCCAGCTCATTGGCTCAACACTGACAGGTTACTTCTGAGTTTAGGCCAAACCTTGAGCCACAGCACAGCTCAACCCTACTTACCATTAAAAAAAAACGTCACCGATGCAATCAAAAACTCATCCTTCTTAAATACAGACACCATTCGAACATTTATGCTTCCACAACTCCTCAACCAGGGGTACATCTATACAAAAGGGTGGGATAATCGTGATATCATTGACCTAATATGGCCACAGGATGTCATGAGCATCCCCATCCCTCTGTGTACCCTTAGCTGCAGGGCGGGGAATGTTTTAGACTCAACTCATTGGCTCAACCATGACATTTTTCTTTTATTTAATTGAATGCATCGTCAGATAATCTGGTCCAGGCAAACATTTCCAGATCGGTGTTTCTTCCTTCATCTACCAGGGCTGTCGGCAACCCATTAAATGCGATCTACCTGTTGAGCGCGGGGGGGAGGTGGCAGGTAGATCACGATCAAGCCCTGTCCTGCTGACCCCGCAGGTGCTCCTTCCCCCACATCCCCGATTGACGAACCGCACAGAGACGAAATCTCATTTTGCCGACTTCACCCCTGACTTCACCCCCTTTTCCCTGCCCATTTAAACCCCACCTTTTTAATGAAGCGCCCATCAATGCAGCCTCACCAGTGCCCATAAATGCAGCCTACCAGCGGCCATGATATGCAGCCTCACCAGCGCCCATCAATGCAGCCTCACCAGCGCCCATCAATGCAGCCTCACCAGCGCCCATCAATGCAGCCTCTCCAGCACCCATCAATTAAGCCTACCAGTGCCCATAAATGTAGTCTCACCAGTGCCCATTAATGGAGCCTACCAGTGCCCATTAATTCATGTTTGCTTGCTTCCATTCATTCGGGAGTCAGGACACAGACACAGTCCTCTGCCACCGCTGCGCCTCTGACACTATGTGCGAACGGAGCGGTGGCTGCCTGCTGATGCTGAGACTTAGTTGCTTGCTGCAGAGAGAAGAGAGTAGGAACATCAGTGGCCGGGTGCCCTAGGCGGCTGACAGAACACGAAGGCAGCAGTGGACATCTTGTTACACCCAGGCCAAGTCTTGTATTTCACACTTATTTTGGCAGTAAACTCACCTTATATACTGAAATACAGTATTTTTAAATCTGTGACCCGGTTTTGATGTTGAATTTGAAAAGCACCAACCAGCCCTGCAGTCAGAAGGTGGCGACAGCCATCTTGGTACACCCCGCACTGCTCAGCGCCAAACTGATAGTCATGAGGCGCCAAGGGACATTTTTCCACACCCTCACTTAGTCGCGGTATAATAGTAAATTTCAGTATATAAGGCGAGTTACTGCTAAAAATAAGTGTGAAATACAAGAGTTGCCTTGGTGTAACAAGATGTCCGCTGCTGCCTTCGTGTTCTGTCAGATTAGGAAACCTATTGGAACACATAGCGGCCATGTTGGAATGCATGGCGCTTGTGCAATAAGAATTTTTGTTCGCAACGTCACTTCCGTTGCATTGTCTGATGGGTAGCGGTGTTCTCATAGAACAGAATGCATAGCGCTGTGGAACGCATGTTGGAACGCATAGCGCATGCGCAGTAAGTATACTGGCTTCCCCCTGTTGTCTCCCAAGACCGGGGTTCTGTCACATTAGGCGACCCGTCCGATTTGGCAACAGAAGTGACGTTACCAACAAAAATTGCTTACTGTGCATGTGCAATGCGTTCCAGCATGGCCGCTATTCGTTCCAATAGGTTTCTTCTTTTGACAGAACATGAAGGCGGCAGCGGACATCTTGTTACACCCAGGCAAGTCTGGAATTTTACACTTGTTTTAGCAGTAAAGTCAGCTTATATAGTGTAATACAGTATTTGACATCTGTGATACTGTTTTCATTTGAAAACCAACCATCAGCAAGGCTGCAGTCAGAAAATGGTGACAGCCATCTTGGTACACCCCGTACTGCTCAGCGGCAAAATGATAGTCATAAAAGACAGACGACATTTTATGACACCCTCATTCGGTCGCGTTGATGTACTGTATTTCACTATATGTAAGCTGAGTTTACTGCTAAAATAAGTGTGACATTCAAGACTTGCGTGGGTGTAACAAGATGTCCGCTGCTGACTTCGTGCTCTGTCAGAATAAGAAACCTATTGGAACGCATAGCGGCCATTATGGAACGCATTGCGCATGTGCAGTAAGCAATTATTGTTGGTAATGTCACTTCCGTTACCAAATCTGACGGGTCACCTTATCTGAATCGGCAACCCGTCAGATGAGGTAACAGAAGTGACGTTCCGTCGATGCACTGGGACGGCCATCTTGGTTAGAGTTGCCACTTCATCCCTTTAAAACCGAACACATAATAATTACACAGGTTCTGAGGCTAATTTAATGCAGATAAGTGAGTTTAATCACCACCCTAATCTGCCTCAGAACCTGTGTAATTAATATGTGTTCCGTTTTAAAGGGATGAGGTGACAACTCTAATCTTGGTACGCCCCGCACTCGGCCGCAGTAAGCCTGCAGTCAGAAGGCGGCAGCGGACATCTTTTTACACCCACCCAAGTCTTGCATTTCACACTTATTTTTACCAGTAAACTGAGCTTATATAACGGAAAATTGTATCATACTTACCGTAATTTTCCTTTCCTGGTGCCTATCCATGGCAGCATACTAGTGATAGAGCTCCGCCTCGACTCCTCCCTCAGGACCAGTGAATAGCATAAATTAAAGACGTAGTCCCTCCCCCAACATTCTCCGTAAAATAGAATACCGAGGGTGGGAGCGTATGCTGCCATGGATAGGCACCAGGAAAGGAAAATTACGGTAAGTATGATACAATTTTCCGTTTTCCTGGTGCCTCCATGGCAGCATACTAGTGATAAATAACTAGCTGACACGGGTGGGATAATGCTTAACAATAAATGTTTAATTAGAATGGGACATTGCAGCCTGAACTGCCCTTCTCCCGAACTCAACCGTTGTGAGAGCTCCTGGGTCGATATGGTAGTGTCTGAGGAACGTATTGCGAGAAGACCAGGTGGCGGCCCTGCACACCGTCTCTAATGACACGTTAGCCCTTGCTGCCCAGGAGGTTGAGACTGCCCTTGTAGAATGAGCACTCACTCGGGATGGAGGTTCCATATTCTTTATCCTGTAGGCCTTTTGGATTAGCTTTACCACCCAAGATGCCAGAGTTCTGATGGAAGCTTCTTTGCCCCTGTATTTACCGAATGGAGCAATCAAGAGTCTTTCCGAGTTCCTGAAGGATCTAGTGGCCTCTAGGTAGGCTCTGAGCACTCTGGATATGTCCAGCTCGTGACATGCTCCTGAATCTGCTTCAGCAAATACTGGTAGTGCCCAGGGCTCCAAAAGGTGGCTTGGAGTAGTGACCTTAGGTGTGAATCCCCGAAGGGGACGAAGTTCTACTCTATCGTGAAAGAAAGAGATGTGGTCATCACCTATTCCCAACGAGTGGAGTTCTGAGATCCTTCTACCAGATGTAATGGCTAACAGAAAAACCATTTTCAGTGTTATGTTCCATATTGTCAGTTGTTCTACTGGGGTAAATGGATGGTCAGAGAGGATTTCAAGGACCAGGGATAAATCCCACTTGGGAAAAGACCGTCTGGCAGGTGGCCGGATCTTCAGCACTCCTCTGAGGAAAGTGACTACTAAGGGCTCTTCCGCCCATCTTTTATTTGTTGCGGCAGAAATTGCTGCTACTTGCACTTTGAGAGAACTTAGGCCAAGACCCAGATCAAGTCCTGATTGGAGGAAGCCGAGAACACCTGATGTAGAAGGAGAGATTGGATTAAACTCATTTGAGGCAGCAAATGACAAGAACTTGTCCCATATTTTTGAATATATAGCATTGGTTGCTGGTTTCCTGGCTCCTAGGAGGGTTGTTATGACCCCTGGGGAGCATCCTAGGGACTCGAACCTTCGCCTCTCAACCTCCAGATTCGAAGGTTCAGCTTCTGAGGGTCTGGATGAACTAAACTGCCCTGCGTCAGAAGTTGAGGGAAAGGATGGATCCTGATTGGAGAGCTCACACTGAGACGCATAGCTAGAGGAAACCAAGGTCTCTTCGGCCAATATGGGAGTACTGCCAGTACCTGGACTGTTTCTCTGAGAAGCCTCAGGAGGAACTTGAATATTAATGGCCGGGGGGGAAAGGCATATGCGGTGGTGAACCTCCAGGGGCATGACAGGGCATCTACTTCCTCCGCTTGCGTATACGGAAGGCGAGAGAAGAACCTGGTCAGTTTGGCATTCCCCGGGGTGGCAAATAGGTCTACTTGAGGGGGATCCCAGAGGCTGGCAATCTGATGGAAGACCTGGGGATGAAGAGCCCACTCGTTGTTGTCCAAGAATTTCCTCGACAACGTGTCTGCTTCCGTGTTCAACCTTCCCGGGAGATACATCGCCCTGAGGTCTAGGACGTTCTTCTCTGCCCAGAGCATAATCGGCTCCACTTCCCTGAGGAGTGATGTGCTGCGAGTGCCCCCCTGCCTCTGCAGGTATGCGACAGCTGCCCTGTTGTCCAGGCGTAGAAGTACTCTCTGGCCCCTGACCTGAGAAGCCAATGAAGTTAGTGCCAAGAATGCTGCTCTCATCTCCATTATGTTGGATACTACTCCCTGGGTGGAGCAGGACCATCTCCCCTGTATCCTGGTTTCCCCGCAATGGGCTCCCCAGCCCTGTCCACTTGCGTCGGACGTAACTGTGATCCAGAAGAGGGAACCTAGATAGCGAGGTTTTGAGAGGTTTTCCGGCAGAGTCCACCAATGAAGGCTCCTGTGCATTACTCCCGTCAGCAGAATTGTCTGAGAGAGTTGCTGTTTCTTCCACTGCGCCAAGAAACCCGTCTGAAAATACCTCAAATGCCAATGTGCCCAAGGAATCATCGGTATACAGGCAGACATTGTGCCAATGAGACTCAGGCATTGCGATGCCGTTAGATACCGGCTCGCAATGGTTTTGACCATCTTCTGGATAATAATCCTCATCTTCAGGGATGGTAATGACACTGTCCCCTCCCGGGTGTTGAACATCGCACCTAGATAGATCATCCGCTGTGTAGGTGCCAGCTGACTCTTCTCTGAGTTTATCAACCAACCTAGTTCTCTCAGGGACTGGAGAAGAATGTCTCGGTGATACACCAACTGACCCGGACTGCTTGCTAGGAGGAGGATGTCGTCCAAATAGTGGTATATCCTCAAACCCCTCTCCCGCAGGGGAACCAAAGCGGATATTAGAATTTTGGTGAACACCCTGGGGGAGGTGCACAGACCGAAGGGCAGGGCTTGGAACTGCAGGTGGATCCGACCTACTGCAAATCTGAGATACTTCTGAAAGGCAGGTAGAATTGGCACGTGTAAGTACGCATCCTGCAGATCGATTGATATCATCCAATCTGTTGGCTGTACTGCCTGAATAATTGTTTGTAGAGACTCCATCTTGAAGCTTTCTGGGTGTATGTGCCTGTTGAGTCTTTTTAGATCGATCACAGGCCTCCATGCACCCGTTCTCTTTGGAACCAGAAATAGAGTGGAATAGAAGCCTGCGAAGCGCTCCGCCAAAGGAACCGGCACAGCTGCTCCCTGAAGTTGGAGTGACGATACGAATTGTCTTAGGGCTTGAGCCTATAGCAGAGAGGATGGAATTTCCGTTCGTGTGAACGAATTTTGAGGTGGAGGATGAGAGAAACTCCAAAAGTGTCCCCATTGGATTGTTGAGAGAACCCAGGGATCCTGGCATTTGCTGGCCCAGACTGGAAGAAAGAATTTTAGTCTGGCTCCCACCGGGAGTGTCTGGGCTAATCTGGCGTCAAAAGGACTGCTTCTGCTCATGTGGAATCTGAGGGGCCTTCGACTTTCTGCCCAAGAAGGATGCCTGAGTGCCCCTCCAGGGTCTTCTGCCGTCTCTGAACTGCCTTGATTGTCTGAAATCTCTAGGGTTTGACTGGTGGAACCTGGAAGAACCCCCTCTAGATCTTCGCATCCTTCTGTCTTGGGGAAGCATACCTGACTTTCCCCCTGACAGCCTAGATATGGCTTTATCCATTTTGTCTCCAAATAATGCCTTCCCGTCAAACGGGATTTTGCACCAATTTTGCTTGGAAGCCAAGTCCGCCATCCAGGGTTTTAACCATAAGGCCCTTTTCGCCATTACTGAGTGCAGCATAGATCTTGCTGAACACCTAATCGTGTCTATAGCTGCTACTCCAACGAAGTCTGCTGACAATCTAATTTCTTCCAAGGCTTTAATTATGTCTTCCTTGGGGACATCCTGGCGTAGAGCTGTTTCAATGTTATCCGTCCAAGCTCTAATGGCATTAGATACGGAGGTGAGGGCGATCGCTGGCTTACATGCCGCTCCTGCAGCTAAATAGCTCCTCTTGAGATCCAGATCGATTCTTCTGTCAAGAGGATCCTTGAAAGAAGCGGAATCTTCCATAGGCAGGGTAATATTCTTTGCGAGTCGCACCACTGATGCATCTACCACAGGTATGGAGTTTAGTGACTTTGTTCCCGCCTCCGGCAAGGGATACAGCTTATTGAAACGGCCCAATGACAGCTTTTTATCAGTCCTAGACCATTCATTTTGAATGATTTGCGTAATTTCCCCCATCAAAGGGAAGAAAGCCTGTTTCCTTTTAAGGAATGGGAAGTAGCTTTTTGCTTCCTGGGGAGGTTCTTCAGTATCCTCCCAAGCTATTGCGGCTCTTACTGCCTGGATGAATGGCTTTACCAATGAATGGCTGAAGCCGGAAGGATCCGACTCATCTGACGAATCGCCCGAGAGGTCTTCGGGTGGGGAATCTCTGGCCATTCGGCCTGATGGAGGTAGAGGCGTACTGGCCGCGGAAGGACCAGGAAGAACAAGCTCAACATCCTGTGCCTGTGACGTCTGCGGGACTGGCTGGGCAGGAACCAAGGCCGCAAGCTCAGAGAAGGAGTCCTTCATAGTCCTTTTGAGCAGGTCCACCACCTGCTGATTTTCTAACTCGCGGCTGGACGCATAGTCCGCAAAACAGTCCTTGCAGACTACTTTATTCGGCAGCGGACTAGCCCCACAGGTCCAGCACTTCTTCTTGTAGGATCTAGGAGAGGGGGACCGGTCCCGTCTTCTGGATCTTGACCTCTGTCGCGAAGAATGGGACTCACGTTTTGACGAGCGGGATCGGTGGCGTGAAGAACGAGATCTGCGACTTGGGCTGTCGTCATCGTGGTGCCTTGAGGATTTTTCGGTCCTCTTGGAGTGGGCAGGGCTATGATTTTAAGAAAAAAATCATGTCAGGCCAGCGAGCGCACTTTTTTTTTTTTTTTTTTTTTATACTCACGTATAGATGGTCCCATACCTAACGGAAGTGTGAGGATCTTTTTTGCGGGATGAATGGCTCATTGCGGAGTTGGGCATAAGGATCAGCTGCGGAAAATAGCAGGTAAGGAAAGAAAAAGAAGTTTTTTTTTTTTTTTAGAGACACATTTCCCATTTTGTTCTTTCCCCTTTTTTTTTTTTTTTTTAAATACTTACCACAGGGCAGCTTTAGAGAAACCTAGCAGGGCACAGCCGAGGAGACTCTGACTGATAGCCCTCAAAGCTGACTTTAAATACCCTAGGGGGTGGGTGGGGCAGTCCCATGAACCCCCAGTCTCTTTTTTTTTTTTTTTTAGGAAGAAAAAGGGCAAAAACTGACCCTTTTTCCAGAAAGCAAGATGGCCGCCGCGGCGTTGAGAGACCGCACATGCGCCCGCGCATGCGCAGTAGAGCCGACGCCGGGAAGCTGAGAAAACACTCGTCGAGCGACGGCTGCTTTAGCTTCCCGGATCGCGCCTGCGCAGTAGGGTGAAGGGGACGCCGAGCCACGCTACATTCAGGAAAAGCGAAACCAATACAACACGATCCCCCACAGAAACAGGGGAATGGCTGCCCTTTCTAAAAAGAAACATTTGTCTGCACACCTAAAGGTAACAAGCATCTTACAGCCGTTCATGTTTATTTCCAAGGGAGGAAAACAAAAAGTAAATGATGCAGAAGAGAAAAGAGGGGGAAAGATACAAATGCAACTCTTTTTTTTTTTTTAAAGGAAACAAAAGAATGTAAAATCACAAGCCTGGCAGAATGGAGCTGATCCTTATGTGACTCCTTTTGGCTTCATCATAGGCTATGGTGGCAGACTGCGTTCCTGAGGAAACTCTGCACGAAGACCCCAACAGATCCACAGAGGGGTTCCCAGTCTTATCAGCGCTGTGAGTGGCCCAAGAACAGGGACTGCGCACGGGAAAGGCTAAACCCGGCGGACGCTGCCGATTGCAGAGGTATGGACATACTGCTACTCTTCACCAGCACAAGAGGTATGAGGAAAAAAAGGAGAATGTTGGGGGAGGGACTACGTCTTTAATTTATGCTATTCACTGGTCCTGAGGGAGGAGTCGAGGCGGAGCTCTATCACTAGTATGCTGCCATGGAGGCACCAGGAAAGTGAAATACAGGATTTTGAAATCAGTCAGACTGTTTTGATGTTGAATTTTAAAAGCAGCGATGTTCTGTCAGATTAGTAAACCTCCAAGATCAGCAGGCTTGCCGCTGCTTTTAATCACTTAAGGACTGAGGCCTTTTTTTGAGATTTGTTGTTTACAAGATAAAAACATTTTTTTTTTGCTCGAAAATTACTTAGAACTCCCAAACATTATACTTTTTTGTTCTAAAAACCTTGGAGAATAAAATGGCGGTCGTTGCAATACTTTCAGTCACACCGTATTTGCGCAGCGGTCTTACAAGCGCACTTTTTTTGGAAACAATACACTTTTTTGAATTAAAAAAATAAGACAACAGTAAAGTTAGCCCAATTTTTTTTTATATTGTGAAAGATAATGTTACACCGAGTAAATTGACACCCAACATGTCACGCTTCAAAATTGCGCCCCGCTCGTGGAATGGCGACAAACTTTTACCCTTAAAAATCTCCATATGCAACGTTTAAAAAAAATTCTGCAGGTTGCATGTTTTAAGTTACAGAGGAGTTCTAGGGCTAGAATTATTGCTCTCACTCTACCGATCGCGGCGATACCTCACATGTGTGGTTTGAACATCGTTTTCATCTGCATGCGAGCTCGGCGGGACAGGGCGCGTTTTTTTAATATGTTTTTTTTTTTTCCTTATTTATTTTCCCTTTTATTTTCTATTTTTACACAGGTTTTTTTTTTTTAAATTCTGTCACTTTTATTCCTATTACAAGGAATGTAAACATCCCTTGTAATAGAAAAAAAGCATGACAGGACCTCTTAAATATAAGATGTGGGGGTCAAAAAGACCTCAGATCTCATATTTACACTAAAATGCGAAAAAAAAAAAATATTTGTCATTTAAAAAAAAGAAAAATGTCCCTTTAAGAGCTATGGGCGGAAGTGACGTTTTGACTTTGCTTCCGCCCTGCAATGTTATGGAGACGGGTGGGGGCCATCTTCTCCTCACTCATCTCCATGCCCAGCAAGGGTGCAAATCCAATCGCCTTCTGCCGCTGCCGACGGCTCCGGTAAGCGGCGGAGGGCACCGGAGCGTGGTGGGGGGGGGGGGGATTTCAGTATATAAGCTCAGTTTACTGGTAAAAATACATGTAAAATACAAGACTTGGGTGTAAAAAGATGTCCGCTGCCGCCTTCTGACTGCAGGCTTAATGCGGACCAGTGCGGGGTGTAGCAAGATGGCTGCCGCAGTGTTGGGATGGAATGTCACTTCCGTCACCTAAACGCATAGCGCATGTGCAGTAAGTATACTGCCTTCCCCCTGTTGTCTCCCAAGTCCCGCCTGTCAAAACGATTGTTTGCTAGTTTCCTAGTATCCTAGCAACCAATAAGGTGCTTGGAGGACTCCATTCATAGGAGGAAGTTGTCCTCCTTCAGAGCTCCTCCCCCTCACGTGACATACTTCCTGCCTTCTTACTGACTACGGAAGGGGCAGGAGGGAGGGGACTTGGTGTGTGGACCGGCCGGGAGTATGAGGGGACCTGTGTGGATCGGGACATTGCTGATGATGTGAGTGAGGGTCCTGAGGGGGAAGGGTCTGCCCTGTACACAGAGGAGGGGGGAGGGGACAGGGATCACACTGAATCGGTGTACATAGCCCCCAACTGTCCCGGATTTCGAGGGACTGTCCCTCATTTGGAGCAATGACCCTCTTTCCTCCTCATTTGTCCCTCATTTTGGTCTGATCCATAAAGTTGTATATAAAATGCACTATTTACCTTTCAAACAGTGTTTCCCAGGGCTAAACCTTTCATCCAATTTCTACATTTCTGCATTTGTAAATTCCAAAGGCCAGTATAAAGGAATAATGGGGGTAAAAAAGCACTTGTGGGTTTAACCAATCATTTGTTTTTGTACAATTCTCCTTTAACCACTTCAATACCAGGCACTCAGACACCTTCCCGCCCAGGCCAATTTTCAGCTTTCAGAGCTTGAATGACAATTGCGCGGTCATGTGACACTGTACCCAAACAAATTTTTTATCATTTTGTTCCCACAAATAGAGCTTTCTTTTGGTGGTATTTGATCACCTCTGCGGTTTTTATTTTTTGCACAACAAATAAAAAAACACCGAAAATTTTGGAAAAAAACAAGTTTTTCTTTGTTTCTGTTAAACATTTTTGTAAATAAGTACGTTTTTTTCTTCAATGACGGGCACTGATACGGCGGCACTGACGGGCACTGATGGGCACCGATGAGGTGGCACCAATGAGGTGGCACTGATGAGGTGGCTCTGACAGGCACTGATGATGGGCACTGATAGGAGGCACTGATGGGCACTGATAGGCATTGATAGGTGGCACTGGTATGCGGCACTTATGGGCACTCATAGGTGGCACCGATGGGCACTCATAGGCGGCACTGAAGGGCACTTGTAGGTGGCATTGATGGGCACTTATAGGTGGCATCTATGGGTGGCACTGATAGTTGGCACAGATGGGCACGGATGGGCACTGATAGGTGGGCACTGATGGGCACAGATGGGCACTGACAGGCAGCACCGATGGACACTGATGGGTGGCACTGATGATACTGATTGTTTGCAGTGATGCCCCTAAGAGTGGCATTGCTGGGCATCACTGCAACATAATGGTGCCAATCAGTGCCCATTTGTGGGCACTGATTGGCACAGATTGGGCACTGACTGGGCACACTGGGCACATGTGGATGGCTATGGGGTACATACCTGGCCATCCACATGTTGCCCCTTCCCTGGTGGTCCTAGTGGCGATCCCTGGTGGTCCAGTGTGGTGATCTGAGGGGGGGGCTGCACTGATAAACAATCAGCACAGCCCCCCCCAGCCAGGAGAGCCGCCGATCGGCTCTCCTCTACTCACGTCTGTCAGACGCGAGTGAGGAAGAGCCGATCAACGGCTCTTCCTATTGACATCGTGATCAGCCGTGATTGCACACGGCTGATCACATGGTAAAGAGCCCCCGCTGGAAGCTCTTTACCAAGATCGGTGTAGCGGTGTGTCAGACTGACACACCGATCGCCGTGATGCGCATCCCTGCGGGCGCGCGGCAGCATGTTATCCTGCTGGATGTCATATGGCGCCCAGTCAGGATAACTGAACCACCGCCCAGGCCGTCATCTACTATGGGCCGGGCGGGAAGTGGTTAAGGGAGGCGTGGCAAGGGGTGTGTCCTATGCCTGCATACATTTGATGATAGGTGTCCCACATTCCCATCTCAGAAAGTTGCGAGGTATGGGTGTATTCTAGAGGGGGGAGAGAGGACATTCTCCCCCCGGGTCCTAGAACTGTACACTGATCTGCAACATCTCCCCATCTACAGAGATTGGGGGGGCATCCATCACCACACCATACACAGTACCTGTATCATGTCTGCAGTCTCTGACCATCTCTTGTATCATGTCTGCAGTCTCTGACCATCTCCTGTATCATGTCTGCAGTCTGACCATCTATTGTATCATGTCTGCAGTCTCTGACCATCTATTGTATCATGTCTGCAGTCTCTGACCATCTCCTGTATCATGTCTGCAGTCTCTGACCATCTATTGTATCATGTCTGCAGTCTCTGACCATCTATTGTATCATGTCTGCAGTCTGACCATCTATTGTATCATGTCTGCAGTTTTCTGACCATCTCCTGTATCATGTCTGCAGTCTCTGACCATCTCCTGTATCATGTCTGCAGTCTCTGACCATCTCCTGTATCATGTCTGCAGTCTCTGACCATCTATTGTATCATGTCTGCAGTCTCTGACCATCTATTGTATCATGTCTGCAGTCTGACCATCTCCTGTACCTTGTCTGCAGTCTCTGACCATCTCCTGTATCATGTCTGCAGTCTCTGACCATCTCTTGTATCATGTCCGCAGTCTCTGACCGTCTACTGTATCATGTCTGCAGTCTCTGACCATCTCCTGTACTTTGTCTGCAGTCTCTGACCATCTCTTGTATCATGTCTGCAGTCTCTGACCATCTCCTGCATCATGTCTGCAGTCTCTGACCATCTCCTGTATCATGTCTGCAGTCTCTGACCATCTCTTGTATCATGTCTGCAATCTCTGACCATCTCTTGTATCCTGTCTGCAGTCTATGACCATCTCCTGTGCCATGTCTGCTGTCTCTGACCATCTCTTGTATCATGTCCCCAGTCTCTGACCATCTCCTGTATCATGTCTGCTGTCTCTGACCATCTCCTGTATCATGTCTGCAGTCTCTGACCATCTCTTGTATCATGTCTGCAGTCTCTGACCATCTCCTGTATCATGTCTGCAGTCTCTGACCATCTCCTGTATCATGTCTGCAGTCTCTGACCATCTCCTGTATCATGTCCCCAGTCTCTGACCATCTCCTGTATCATGTCTGCAGTCTCTGACCATCTCCTGTATCATGTCTGCTGTCTCTGACTATCTCCTGTATCATGTCTGCAGTCTCTGACTGTCTCCTGTATCATGTCTGCAGTCTCTGATCATCTCCTGTACCATGTCTGCAGTCTCTGACCATCTCTTGTATCATATCTGCAGTCTCTGACTGTCTCCTGTATCATGTCTGCAGTCTCTGATCATCTCCTGTACCATGTCTGCAGTCTCTGACCATCTCTTGTATCATGTCTGCAGTCTCTGACCATCTTCTGTATCATGTCTGCAGTCTCTGACTGTCTCCTGTACCATGTCTGCAGTCTCTGACCATCTCTTGTATCATATCTGCAGTCTCTGACTGTCTCCTGTATCATGTCTGCAGTCTCTGATCATCTCCTGTACCATGTCTGCAGTCTCTGACCATCTCTTGTATCATGTCTGCAGTCTCTGACCATCTTCTGTATCATGTCTGCAGTCTCTGACTGTCTCCTGTATCATGTCTGCAGTCTCTGATCATCTCCTGTACCATGTCTGCAGTCTCTGACCATCTCTTGTATCATGTCTGCAGTCTCTGACCATCTCTTGTATCATGTCTGCAGTCTCTGACCATCTCCTGTATCATGTCTGCAGTCTCTGACCATCTCTTGTATCATGTCTGCAGTCTCTGACCATCTCCTGTATCATGTCTGCAGTCCCTGGATGGAGCCTACAGAAGAGTCAAGAGAGGAAGTGCTGCCAGGACGGGTGTCGCGGGAGGAGTCAGACGTTTGTGGAGTGTGGGGAGGAGACCATTGGATGAAACCAGAACCACCAAGCTGGAGCCCAGAGAGGACCGTCTGGCTTAGCCCTGCATGGTGCACCTGAGAGGAGGTCAGTGACAGCGCTACAAGATCAGTCTGGGGGGAGGGGTGGCACTGATGTTAAGGGGAGTGAATACAGTAAGGTAAGGGGGCACTGATATAAAGGTTCCCCCTATATTAGTACCCCCCCCCTTACCTTAGTGCATTCACTCTGCAGAGGTGTTCTGTGGTCACCAGAGTCCCCCCCACATTAGAGTTCCCATTATAAATGTAAGTTGGAACTCTGTGGTCAATAATGTAAAGGGGAACTCAGTGGACTCTGATATAAGGTGATCTCTGGAGCCCCCCTTACATCAGAGTTTTCCTTTACACCAAAGTTTGCAGCATTCGCCCTTACATCACAGTTCCCCTTGTACTGTAACGGGGAACTCTGTGCTGGCTGGGTTATATTAACCTGACCTTCATGTAAATAGGGAAATGATACTGACACCAAAGATGGGGCACTATTCCTCCCACTGGCACCAATGATGGGGCAACATTCCTCCCACCGATACCAATGATGGGGCACTATTCCTCCCACTGATACCAATGATGGGGCACTATTCCTCCCGCTGACACCAATGATGGGGCACTATTCCTCCCACTGATACCAATGATGGGGCACTATTCCTCCGACTGATACCAATGATGGGACACTATTCCTCCCACTGATACCAATGATGGGGCACTATTCCTCCGACTGATACCAATGATGGGACACTATTCCTCCCACTGATACCAATGATGGGGCACTATTCCTCCCCCTCCCACTATCCCCCCCATAGGGGACCCCTTCTTTATTGGATTATCAAAAATCGCTATTGTTTATATTGTTATTACAATGCTGATATTATAATGTGAAATGTATGCTGTGGCCACTCAAATGTCAGTCAGTTCATCAGAAACTGGCCAACTGGAAATCGGAAAAATTGGAAAAAGTGTGTATATATACACAAAAAGTGCCAGAAAAGGAACTTCAATTCTATAAATTACAGGAGGATATCCAATCCTATCACTGGGACCCCCATGGATGTCCCCTCTGCCTGTACGCCCCTCTTCTACCTCCGTCCCTCACATGCCCCGCCCCTTCCTGTTAATCAAACACCAAGCTCCACCCCTTCCTGTCAACCAAACACCAAGCCCCACCCCTTCCTGTCAATCAAACCCCAGCCGCGCCTTCCCACCTCCTCCCTCTGCCAGGATCTCCTCTCTCAGTACCCGCCATCTGGCCACCTTCCTGCCAATCCCAGGTGGGGGGGGCGTGGCCACCATTTAGAGGCTCATTCACATGGGTGGAAACTGTTTGGGAGGGGAAACCATCACCTCCTATTATTATATATATATATATATATATATATATATATATATATATATATATATATATATATATATATATTACTATTATAGTATTATTATAATCTATGGGTTGGTGTTTCTGTCCATCCATTCCTGAGATTTACACAGCTCCGCCATATAGCACACAGAACCCCATCACACAGACAGGGACCCCTACCTTAGAGGTTCATTCACATGGGAGGAAAGTGTTCAGGATAGGGGGATGGGGGGTACCACCTCCTCCGATTATTACATAAATATTACTATTTCAATATTATATTTTATGGATTGGTGTTTGTCCATCCAGTCCTGAGATTTACACAGCTCCGCCATGTAGCACACAGAACTCCATCACTCAGACAGGGGCCACCACCTTCACACAGATAATAGGGCGCTCAGGAGGGGAAACCAACATCCTCCTATTAATATATATATTATATGGATTGGTGTTTCTGTCCATGCAGTCCTGAGATTTACACAGCTCCGTCACAGAACACCATCACACAGACAGGGGCCACGGCTTAGAGGCTCATTCACAAGGGTGTTTGGGAGGGGAAACCATCCCCTTCTATTATATATATTATCATTGGTGTTTCTGCACATTCAGTCCTGAGATTTACATTATTTTTTCTTCGTTTCGGTTATAAAATTCAGCAAATGAGTCATTTTTCTTCATAAATTTTGGCCAAACTTTATACTGCTGCATATCTTTGGTAAAAAATAATCCAAATCAGTGTATATTATTTGGTCTTTGTGAAAGTTATAGGGCAGTGATGGAGAACCTTGGCACCCCCAGATGTTTTGGAACTACATTTCCCATGATGCTCCACTACACTGCAGAGTGCATGAGTATCATGGGAAATGTAGTTCCAAAAGGTTGCCAGGATGCCAAGGTTCGCCAATCACTGTTATAGAGTCTACAAGCTATGGTGCCAATCATTGAAAATCGATCACACCTGATGTACTGACGGCCGATCTCATCTCTTGAGGCCCTAACAAACCTGGAAAGTACAAATACCCCCAAATGACCCCTTTTTGGAAAGTAGACAGTCCAAGGTATTTAATAAGAGGCATGGAGAGTCATCCCCCCTTCCCCCAACGTATATTCTATGAGGCATAATGAGTCTTTTGAACGGTTCATTTTTTCCCACAATTCTTTGCAAAATTAAGATTTTTCTTTTCTTTTTTTATTCACAAAATTGTCATATTAACAGGTTATTTCTCTCACTTGGCCTGTGCATACCACAAATGACACCCCAAAATATATTCTGCTACTCCTCCTGAGTACGGGGATACCACATGTGTGAGACCTTTACACATCCTGGCCACATACAGAGGCCCAACATTCAGGGAGCACCGTCAGGTGTTCTAGGGACATAAATTACACATCTAATTTCCTGACAACCTATCACACTTTTGATGGCCCTGGAGCATCAGGACAATGGAAACGCCCTCAAAATGACCCCATTTTGGAAAGAAACCCCAACGTATATTCTATGAGGCATAATGAGTCTTTTGAACATGTCATTTTTCCCCACAAGTTTTTGGAAAATGTGAAAAGAAAATGAAAACGCATTTTTCTACACTTTTTTTTTACACATTTCTACGGCACTGATGAGCATCCACTGATAGGGTGGCACTGATGAGCACTTACTGATGGGCACTGTATTGGCACTAATGGGCACACTAGTGGCACTGACGGGGCACTGTAGATCACAGATGTGGCACTGTAGGGCACAGATGCGCACTGATGGGGCACTGCTGGACACAGATGTGGCACTGTTGGGTACTAATGTCATGCTGATGGGACACAGATGTGCACTGATGGGGCACTGCTGGGTACTGATGTGACACTGCTGGGGCACTGTAGGGCACTGCTGGGCACAAATGTGGCACGGCTGGGTACTGATGTGGCACTAATGGGGCACAGATGGGTGTTGATGGGGCACTGCTTGGGTACTGATCTGGCACTGCTAAGTACTGATGTGGCACTGCTGGGGCACAGATGGGCACTGATGGGACAGTGCTGATTACTGATGTGGCACTGATGGGGCACAGATTGGCACTGATGGGGCACAGATTGGCACTGATGTGGTACAGATGGGTACTGATGTGGCACTGCTGGTTACTGATATGGCACTGATGGGGCACAGATGGGCACTGATGTGGCACTGCTGGGTATTGATGTGGCACTGAAGGACACTGCTGGGCACTGATGGGGCACTGCTGGATACTGATGGGGCACTGCTGGTTACTGATATGGCACTGATGGGGCACAGATGGGCACTGATGTGGCACTGCTGGATCACAGATGGGCACTGATGTGGCACTGCTGGATCACAGATGGGCACTGATGTGGCACTGCTGGGTATTTATGTGGCACTGAAGGACTCTGCTGGGCACTGATGGGGCACTGCTGGGTACTGATGGGGCACTGCTGGGCACTTGGAATACATGCAAAAAAAGTCAATCAGCATCACCCTCCTCTGCTTACATGATCGATGTGAGGAGAGGAGAGAACCGGAAATTACGCCGGTTCGGTGACAGTGATCCCTCTGGATCCGCTGGCAGAAGCAATCACGTGGTAAAGGGCCGCTGGGATTGGTCCTTTACCCCGATCCCTGACGCACTGGGTCCCGAGTATCCGGCGAGCAAGGACACTCCTGTGTGTGCGGGGATTATCATTGTACGCCCTCCCAGAATTATCTGACCACGCTGTAGCCGTCATTCGGCTATGGCCCGGTCGGCAAGTGGTTAAAGTTCATGTTTGTGTAAAGGCCGGCGTCCCAATACTTTTGGTAATATAGTGTATATGTGATTGGACAGAGGGGGGGGGGAGGGGAACAGGACTACCTAAGAAGACAGGATAAAGTACATTGTACATTTTACACCCTGCAGTTAGCAGTCGAGGCAGCCATCTTGGCAATTGCGTTGGCCGGGAATCGGACCCGGGTCAGCTGCTGTATAAGCAGCTATGCTCACCACTGCACCACCAACGCGAGGAATGTCTTTGGAGGGTGGGAGGAAAGAACCTATATGCAGCTCCCCCCAGCCCCCCACATACTTACCTGAGCTCTATCTTGATCCAGCGCTGTGCCTGAGAGCAGTAGCTCTCTCTCTCCTCACTGGACAGAGAGTCAGCAGTGGGAGCCAATCACAGCCAGTGAGCAGGGGGTGGGGCCGAGCCATGCTCTGTGCTTCAATGGACCGCTTTCTATGGGGTGCACTGGGCAAGGGGGAGGAGCCAGGAGCGCCAGCAGGGAACCCAAAAAGGGGAGGATCGCGGCTGCTCTATGCAAAACTATTATAGAGAGCAGGCAAGAATAACATGTTTGTAAACCTCATTTTTTTTCCGTCTTACGTCAGGCCCAGGAGGAAGAGAGCGTGCCCGGGCTTCATAAGCTACTTTTATAATCCCTCCCAGCAACCTTTAGGCCACTGCAAGGGTCCCTGGGATTTGTAGTCTTAGAGTATGGGAATATATAACAGCAGATTCCAGAAGGACTATACGCCCCATAACTCACTCTGCTGGCGCACAGGTATGAGGTCACTGGCTGTCGAATAATCACGGGACCAACAATATTCAAAACACTGGAAGGTGTGAAGCTTTCTGGATACAGTTCACATCGCTACATAGGGAAGGATAGTATTGGGGTTACAGGGAGGGTTATTCTTGGGGATATAGGAAGGGATAGTAAAGGGGTTACAGGGAGGGTTATTCTTGGGGATATAGGGAGGGATAGTATTGGGGTTACAGGGAGGGTTATTCTTGGGGATATAGGAAGGGATAGTATTGGGGTTACAGGGAGGGTTATTCTTGGGGATATAGGGAGGGATAGTATTGGGGTTACAGGGAAGGTTACTCTTGGGGATATAGGGAGGGATAGTATTGGGGTTACAGGGAGGGTTATTCTTGGGGATATAGGGAGGGATAGTATTGGGTTTACAGGGAGGGTTACTCTTGGGGATATAGGAAGGGTTAGTATTGGGGTACAGGGAGGGTTACTCTTGGGGATATAGGGAGGGATAGTATTGGGGTTACAGGGAGGGTTATTCTTGGGGATATAGGGAGGGATAGTATTGGGGTTACAGGGAGGGTTACTCTTGGGGATATAGGAAGGGTTAGTATTGGGGTACAGGGAGGGTTACTCTTGGGGATATAGGGAGGGATAGTATTGGGGTTACAGGGAGGGTTATTCTTGGGGATATAGGGAGGGTTAGTATTGGGGTTACAGGGAGGGTTATTCTTGGGGATATACGGAGGGATAGTATTGGGGATACAGGGAGGGTTATTCTTGGGGATATAGGAAGGGATAGTATTGGGGTTACAGGGAGGGTTATTCTTGGGGATATAGGGAGGGAAAGTATTGGGGTTGCAGGGAGGGTTATTCTTGGGGATATAGGGAGGGATAGTATTGGGGTTACAGGGAGGGTTATTCTTGGGGATATAGGGAGGGATAGTATTGGGGTTACAGGGAGGGTTATTCTTGGGGATATAGGAAGGGCTAGTATTGGGGTTACAGGGAGGGTTATTCTTGGGGATATAGGGAGGGCTAGTATTGGGGTTACAGGGAGGGTTATTCTTGGGGATATAGGGAGGGATAGTATTGGGGTTACAGGGAGGGTTATTCTTGGGGATATAGGAAGGGATAGTATTGGGGTTACAGGGAGGGTTATTCTTGGGGATATAGGAAGGGATAGTATTGGGGTTACAGAGAGGGTTATTCTTCGGGATATAGGAAGGGATAGTATTGGGGTTACAGGGAGGGTTATTCTTGGGGATATAGGGAGGGATAGTATTGGGGTTACAGGGAGGGTTATTCTTGGGGATATAGGGAGGGAGAGTATTGGGGTTACAGGGAGGGTTACTCTTGGGGATATAGGGAGGGATAGTATTGGGGTTACAGGGAGGGTTATTCTTGGGGATATAGGGAGGGATAGTATTGGGGTTACAGGGAGGGTTACTCTTGGGGATATAGGGAGGGATAGTATTGGGGTTACAGGGAGGGTTATTCTTGGGGATATAGGGAGGGATAGTATTGGGGTTGCAGGGAGGGTTATTCTTGGGGATATAGGAAGGGATAGTATTGGGGTTACAGGGAGGGTTATTCTTGGGGATATAGGAAGGGATAGTATTGGGGTTACAGGGAGGGTTATTCTTGGGGATATAGGGAGGGATAGTATTGGAGTTACAGGGAGGGTTATTCTTGGGGATATAGGGAGGGATAGTATTGGGGTTACAGGGAGGGTTACTCTTGGGGATATAGGGAGTCATAGTATTGGGGTTACAGGGAGGGTTACTCTTGGGGATATAGGGAGGGATAGTATTGGGGTTACAGGGAGGGTTATTCTTGGGGATATAGGAAGGGATAGTATTGGGGTTACAGGGAGGGTTATTCTTGGGGATATAGGGAAGGATAGTATTGGGGTTACAGGGAGGGTTATTCTTGGGGATATAGGAAGGGATAGTAATGGGGTTACAGGGAGGGTTATTCTTGGGGATATAAAAAGGGATAGTATTGGGGTTACAGGGAGGGTTATTCTTGGGGATATAGGGAGGGATAGTATTGGGGTTACAGGGAGGGTTATTCTTGGGGATATAGGGAGGGATAGTATTGGGGTTACAGGGAGGGTTATTCTTGGGGATATAGGGAGGGATAGTATTGGGGTTACAGGGAGAGTTATTCTTGGGGATATAGGGAGGGATAGTATTGGGGTTACAGGGAGGGTTATTCTTGGGGATATAGGGAGGGATAGTATTGGGGTTACAGGGAGGGTTATTCTTGGGGATATAGGGAGGGATAGTATTGGGGTTACAGGGAGGATTATTCTTGGGGATATAGGGAGGGATAGTATTGGGGTTACAGGGAGGGTTATTCTTGGGGATATAGGAAGGGATAGTATTGGGGTTACAGGGAGGGTTATTCTTGGGGATATAGGGAGGGATAGTATTGGGGTTACAGGGAGAGTTATTCTTGGGGATATAGGGAGGGATAGTATTGGGGTTACAGGGAGGGTTATTCTTGGGGATATAGGGAGGGATAGTATTGGGGTTACAGGGAGGGTTATTCTTGGGGATATAGGGAGGGATAGTATTGGGGTTACAGGGAGGGTTATTCTTGGGGATATAGGGAGGGATAGTATTGGGGTTACAGGGAGGTTTATTCTTGGGGATATAGGGAGGGATAGTATTGGGGTTACAGGGAGGGTTATTCTTGGGGATATAGGGAGGGCTAGTATTGGGGTTACAGGGAGGGTTACTCTTGGGGATATAGGAAGGGTTAGTATTGGGGTTACAGGGAGGGTTATTCTTGGGGATATAGGGAGGGATAGTATTGGGGTTATAGGGAGGGTTAGTGTTAGAGAGAGCTATATAGTATATAGTAAATACTATATAGTAAACAGCAGGCTTTTTTTCAGCCAAGTTGCTAAGGATAGCCTAGAAAATACCTGAAAATGAGCTGAGTGCTCCACCTACTGGCTGAAAATGAGAATACAAAACAATCATTTTCTTGTGCAAAAAAATATATTATTCAAAATGCTTAACAAAACACATACATAAACACATTCCTTTTGATTTAAATTTTATTCCATCAGCATTTAATTTGCACAGCAGATTTCTCCCTGGGGACACAAAGTGGTTAGCGTTCGAGGCAGCCATGTTGGCAATTGCGTTGGCCGGGAATCGAACCCGGGTCAGCTGCTGGATAAGCAGCTATGCTCACCACTGCACCACCAACGCGAGGAAAGTTTTTGAAGTGTGGGAGGAAAAAACCTGGGAATGGGGAGGTGAGGATGACGCTGGATCCCAGTGCTGCAAATATGTCTGGTCTTGTCACAGTGGCAACATATAGCAGCTTACCAATTCCTCTGTGATACGTATCATTGTTGGGTAGCAAGTTTTCTCCTTCAGTGCTCTTTCGATAGCCTGGTTCCATAGACATTTCACTTCCTTTGCATATTGCATATGGAATTGTTGTAAGATTTCGAAGATTTTCTGAGAACTTCCATCTTTTTCTCTCTCTATTTGGATACCCAGATTGTAGCTAATGTCCCCAAGTTCTTTGATTTCAAAATTTTCTTTCAGCTTGTGAACTATCTGATTGTAATCCCCTTCTTGTTCAAAACAGGTTATAAATGTCATCAACATAGATAAGGATGTATATCCATCTGTCTTCTTGATTCCTGGAGTAGAGACGGGGGTCTGCTTTACATCTTGAGAATCCCTCTTTAGTAAGTACTTTGTTCACTTTCGCATTCCACATCCTTGCAGATTGTATAAGACCGTAGATGCTCTTCTGATGTTTACACACAAGGTTGTTCCCTTTCTCAAACCCTGGTGGTCGCTCTATCTAGAGATCTTCCTTAATGTCTCCATGTCTAGGTATTTCACTTGCATGCCCTTTCTGGCTGCAATGCTAAGAAGTGCTCTGATGGTGGAGTGAAAGTTTCGTCATAATCTTCACCAAATTTCTGAGAGCAACCCTTGGCAACTAGTCTGGCTTGGTATTAGTGGATATTCCCAGGGCCAGATTTGCCACAAGGCCACCAAGGCCAGGCCTCGGAGCGGCAGTGGTGCAGGGGCGGCGCCGCTCCTGCGGCGACTTCGCGGCCACCCCCCCTTTCGGGCTGCCCGTTAAAGTCGATTAAGGGCACCGGTACCCTTAGAAAAGATGGCCGCGAGCCGCCCACTACTGCGCATGCGCCATTCCGAAGCGGCCGGGCTTGGGAAGGCTCGTACATGCACGGCCGGGCAGCACATGCGCAGTAGCGTGATTGCGCCACCCGGCGCCATTTTTGAAAAGATCGAGAAGTAATGTCAGCGGTGCGGCGGCGGTGGAGAGAGGTGACATCTCTCATTGCCCGCACCGCTGTTCCGCCCTCCTCCATCTGATGGCAGCCAGGCAGCGTGGCAAGTGACATCAACATCTGGTGGCAGCCAGGCAGCGTGGCAAGTGACATCTCCATTTGGTGGCAGCGTGGCAAGTGACATCAACATCTGGTGGCAGCCAGGCAGCGTGGCAAGTGACATCTCCATCTGGTGGCAGGCAGCGTGGCAAGTGACATCTCCATCTGGTGGCAGCCAGGCAGCGTGGCAAGTGACATCTCCATCTGGTGGCAGGCATAGTGGCAAGTGACAAGCGATGGTGGCAAGTGACACGCTCAGGGCTCTCAATGATTCTGCATTATGGTGAGTTGAACCATTTCATTTTACATTACAATGTAATGATAGAAATAATGTGTTTCAATCATCCTGACTCCTGACACCATACCAACCTTGGTGCCGGGGATGATTGAAGCACTAACACCAGCCATTGCCCTGAAAAATTGCCTGGGAGATGTATAAACCTCGAAGTGGACTTTTCCTGGCTCTCTCTGGGACGCTCTGCTAGAGTGCGTATTAGTCCTGGTTTGCATTGGAATTTGTTGCTAGACATGGAAACAAACTCTTTAAGTTTCTCTGATAGTAGCTAATGTTCCCAAGTTCTTTGATTTCAAAATTTTCTTTCAGCTTGTGAACTTTCTGATTGTAATCCCCTTCTTGTTCAAAACAGGTTATAATGTCATCAACATAGATAAGGATGTATCTGTCTTGATTCCTGGAGTAGAGACCCCCGTCTGCTTTACATCTTGAGAATCCCTCTTTAGTAAGTACTTTGTTCACTTTCACATTCCACATCCTTGCAGATTGTTGAAGACCGTAGATGCTCTTCTGATGTTTACACACAAGGTGCACCCACTGACACCATTGTTGGTGGTTATTATTGCGTCCAACTGACCTCTTATCCTTTACAAGCAAGGAAGCTTCCATCTTCATTTCTGTTTGATCTGCAGTTCTCATGGTGTTGTATAGGTGACCAGCCATGACACCAGCCATATGATATGTTTATAGTTTGGTTGAAAGCAACCTGTTCTTCTTTAAAAGTGCCCTACAATATGATAAAAAGTACTTTGTTTTCTCTATAGTTGTTCCAATCCCTTTGGTATTTTTAGGTTTTTTATGTTTGATGTCTTTATCAGCTTTAGCCAAAAACCTTTGTATTTGAGCAGATTTTTCTTTGTATTCTGACGTATCTTTGAATGGACTCCATTTCTCTTTTAATTCAGCTATTTTTGTGGCTATTTTTTGGAGTTGGAGCAGTGTGACCGCATGCAAACGGAGGTGTACCAGAGTCACAGGGTCTAAGGAGCCACCTGGTCTTCACCAGAGCCACTGGAGGTGTGGATGTTGCGCTGCAAGGCAGCTCCCAGGTTACGGCTCTCTAGCACACCCGTGCGGGCACAGTGCATCCAAATAGGCGTAATACTACCTAGGTCCAGGTATTATTGTGTCCACTGACACCATTGTTGGTGGTTAATATTGCTTCTACTGACCTCTTATCCTTTACAAGCAAGGAAACTTCCATTTTTATTTCTGTTTGATCTGCAGTTCTCATGGTGATCAGCCATGATACCAGCCATATGATGTGTTTATAGTTTGGTTGAAAGCAACCTGTTCTGCTTTATAAGTGCTCTATAATATGATAAAAAGTACATTTGAAAATTGATAGTCCTTCAGTCTGTTAGATACCATGCTGCCAGGTTCTGACAACTGGCTAGGTGCTCTGCCACCTGGCTGAGTGCCCTGCTGTTGGGGTCTGGAAGCAGGCTGAGAGCCCTGCTGTTGGGGTCTGGAAGCAGGCTGAGTGCCCTGCTGTTGGGGTCTGGGAAGCTGGCTGAGTGCCTTGCTGTTGGGGCCTGGAAGCTGGCTGAGTTTCCCGCAGGTCAGATCCTTTAACAAGTACAACATTTGGAACTTGCAGCTCCACAGGGCAGAAAATATCCCAATGCTGGGATCCCATGGACCATCTGCAGGCTTAACGTGGAGTCCCCTAACCCATACTGCTTTTCATTTTACCAGTCACCCAGGTCTTTCCAAGGAATTGGTTCCCCAGCATAGGTCCCCTAAACACCTCTACTACTGGAGCTGTAAGTGTATTTTAACAGTCACCCAGGTCTTACCAAGACATTGGTTCCCCAGAAAAGGTCCCCTAATGCCCTTGGAGTGGCAGGGGCACACATTACAACTGGATCAGGACAAACTTTAGATAGAGATCTGCCCTTACCCAGAACACCTCTACTACTGGAGCTGTAAATTTAAGTTTTTTTTTAACAGTCACCCAGGTCTTACCAAGACATTGGTTCCCCAGAAAAGGTCCCCTAATGCCCTTGGAGTGGCAGAGGCACACATTACAACTGGATCAGGACAAACGTCAGATGGAAATCTGCCCTTACCCAGAACACCTCTACTACTGGAGCTGTAAGTGTAAGTATATTTTAACAGTCACCCAGGTCTTACCAAGACATTGGTTCCCCAGAAAAGGTCCCCTAATGCCCTTGGAGTGGCAGGGGCACACATTACAACTGGATCAGGACAAACTTTAGATAGAGATCTGCCCTTACCCAGAACACCTCTACTACTGGAGCTGTAAATTTAAGTTTTTTTTTTAACAGTCACCCAGGTCTTACCAAGACATTGGTTCCCCAGAAAAGGTCCCCTAATGCCCTTGGAGTGGCAGAGGCACACATTACAACTGGATCAGGACAAACGTCAGATGGAAATCTGCCCTTACCCAGAACACCTCTACTACTGGAGCTGTAAGTGTAAGTATATTTTAACAGTCACCCAGGTCTTACCAAGACATTGGTTCCCCAGAAAAGGTCCCCTAATGCCCTTGGAGTGGCAGGGGCACACATTACAACTGGATCAGGCCAAACTTTAGATAGAAATTTGCCCTTACCCAGAACACCTCTACTACTGGAGCTGTACGTTTAAGTATATTTTAACAGTCACCCAGGTCTTACCAAGACATTGGTTCCCCAGAAAAGGTCCCCTAATGCCCTTGGAGTGGCAGGGGCACACATTACAACTGGATCAGGCCAAACTTTAGATAGAAATCTGCCCTTACCCAGAACACCTCTACTACTGGAGCTGTAAGTGTATTTTAACAGTCACCCAGGTCTTTTCAAGACATTGGTTCCCCAGCAAAGGTCCCCGAACACTCTTGGAATCGCAGAGGCACACATTACACCAGGACAAAATTCAGATGGAACTCTGCCCTTACCCCGAACACCTCTACTACTGGAGCTGTAAATAAAAAGCAGAAATCTGGACCACCAGGCTTTGACACAACCTAAGCAAATGGCGCATGAAAGTTGACTACAGGAATCTTGGACCAAACGGGTAACCCATGCCAGGCATGCAACATGCATGGAGATGCAGAGGTATTAGACCTCTGGAGTTGGTGATATCTTGACCCTAGTACCAGAGACTGACTGGGCAGCAGGCACAAAACTAGCAGAGGCAGACTGGGCAGCAGGTGGTATATAAGCAACATCAGGCTTGTCAGCAGATAAAGGATCAGTGGCATATGGCTGGGCAACAGGTTAAATAACAATGGATTCAAGCTGGATAGCAGGTAAAGGATTAGTAGTGTCAGCATGAACAGTAGAAGATCAGTGGCACCAGATTTGATAGCTGGTGGCGTATCCATGAAGTCAGGCTGGTCAGCGGGTAAAGGATCAGTGGAATCTGGCTGGGCAGCAGGTGAAGTACCAATGGATTCAAGCTGGATAGCAGGTAAAGGATTAGAAGTGTCTCTATGTGCTGGGGAGAGAGGGAGGAAAGGAGGCTCTGTGCACTCCTTTCTTTCTTTCTTTCTTTCTTTCTTTTTATTTTTTTTTTTTCTTTCTTTTTTTCTTTTTTTTTTTCTTTCTTTTTTTCTTTCTTTTTCTTTCTTTCTTTCTTTCTTTCTTTCTTTCTTTCTTTCTTTCTTTCTTTCTTTCTTTCTTTTTCTTTTTCTTTTTCTTTCTTTCTTTCTTTCTTTCTTTCTTTCTTTCTTTCTTTCTTTCTTTCTTTCTTTCTTTTTCTTTTTTTTTTTTCTTTCTTTTTTTCTTTCTTTCTTTCTTTCTTTCTTTCTTTCTTTCTTTCTTTCTTTCTTTCTTTCTTTCTTTCTTTCTTTTTCTTTTTCTTTCTTTCTTTCTTTCTTTCTTTCTTTCTTTCTTTCTTTCTTTCTTTCTTTCTTTCTTTCTTTCTTTCTTTCTTTCCCCGCCCCTTATGACATCACCGCCCGAGGCATGTCACCACCAAAAGCAGCAGCATGTGTCACCACCAAATGCAGCAGCATGTGTCACCACCAAATGCTGCAGCTTATGTCACCACCAAATGCTGCAGCTTATGTCACCACCAAATGCTGCAGCTTATGTCACCACCAAATGCTGCAGCTTATGTCACCACCAAATGCTGCAGCTTATGTCACCACCAAATGCAGCAGCTTATGTCACCACCAAATGCTGCAACTTATGTCACCACCAAATGCAGCAGCTTATGTCACCACCAAATGCTGCAGCTTATGTCACCACCAAATGCTGCAGCCTATCTCACCATCAAATGCTGCAACTTATGTCACCACCAAATGCAGCAGCTTATGTCACCACCAAATGCTGCAGCTTATGTCACCACCAAATGCAGCAGCTTATGTCACCACCAAATGCAGCAGCTTATGTCACCACCAAATGCTGCAGCTTATGTCACCACCAAATGCTGCAGCTTATGTCACCACCAAATGCTGCAGCCTATCTCACCATCAAATGCTGCAACTTATGTCACCACCAAATGCAGCAGCTTATGTCACCACCAAATGCTGCAGCGTATGTCACCACCAAATGCTGCAGCCTATCTCACCATCAAATGCTGCAACTTATGTCACCACCAAGTGCAGCAGCTTATGTCACCACCAAATGCTGCAGCTTATGTCACCACCAAATGCTGCAGCCTATCTCACCATCAAATGCTGCAACTTATGTCACCACCAAGTGCAGCAGCTTATGTCACCACCAAATGCTGCAGCCTATGTCACCACCAAATGCTGCAACTTATGTCACCACCAAATGCTGCAGCTTATGTCACCACCAAATGCTGCAGCCTATCTCACCATCAAATGCTGCAACTTATGTCACCACCAAGTGCAGCAGCTTATGTCACCACCAAATGCTGCAGCTTATGTCACCACCAAATGCTGCAGCCTATCTCACCATCAAATGCTGCAGCTTATGTCACCACCAAATGCTGCAGCTTACACCAAACGCAGCAGCCTGTGTCACCACCAAAGCAGGCGAATATAAGAAACGCACATGAATATAAGAAAAGCACACAAATATAAGAAAACCACACAAATATAAGAAAAGCACACAAATATAAGAAAAGCACACTGATAAAAACTGGCTCATGTGCGCCCAGCCTGAAGGGGTGTGAACTAGACTTAGGCAATTGGGAAAAACTGAACATTTGGCTCTATGATGTTGTCATGAGCCTCCTCATAATACAGGGCCAGGGTGTAAGTCCACTGTCCTGTCTCTCTGGTGGTAGAAATATGTCACATAGGTGTTGCTGCGCCTCTGGCTCTATGACGTTGTTATGAGCCTCTTCATGGTACATCGGCCATGGTGTAAAGAGATTCTCCTGGCTGTATGCCGTTGGGAAGAAGTCCTGTGGTGGCTCCTGAATCTGACTAACTCTCTTGCAGCCAAAGTCATAGATATTATTCTGCTCCTCTGGCTCTATGAGGTTGTTATGAGCTTCTTCATGGTACATCGGCCACGGTGTAAAGAGATTCTCCTGGTTGTATGCCATTGGGAAGAAGTCCTGAGGTGGCTGCTGAATCTGACTAACTCTCTTGTAGCCAAAGTCATAGATATTATTAGGCTCCTCAGGCTCTTTTGGGTTCTTATGAGCCTCCTCGTAATGCATTGGCCAGGGTGTGAAGAGATTCTCCTGTCTGACCGCTGGTGGTGGCTGATAAACGACCATTAGCTCTGCCAATTGTTGAAGAGCATCTTTATAATGGTTCTCCATTGGAGTCGGTACTGGTCTCTGGATCTTCAATGATAATATTGGATCCCAGTCCATTGGTTCCTCCCTCTGAAGCTCACTCTCATCACTACAGTCAGCGAAATTAGGCTTCTCTGGCGATGATGGTGGAGGTGAAAATAACTCCATTGGTGACATCATCAAACTGTCGCTCATGTATGAAAAGCCTGTGAAATACTCCTGCTCATATGGTGATATTGGAGCCTCCCGGTCCAGGGTTTTGATAAATTCATTCAATGGCATGCTGTTATTTGATGGTTCCTCATAAATCTAGAAAGAGAAAAAGACATTCATTACTATTTCTAATTGATACAGAGAATGGTAACAAAGTATGGTGAACCCCACCCCCGAGGTGCAGCAGATTTCACCAAGCACGCTCCTTCCACCCTAGCTCCCTCTAGTGGTCAGATGACATACACAATAATCATCTCCAATACTAAACAGAAATCATTCAGACCAGGCCGTATGATTGTATAGTGATCACAAATTCATATACACTGGTCTGAAAAGTCTGGTAAAACAAATGTCTTAGATGGGGAAGAGCCTGCTGCTGAAAATCTCCCCTCCCCCTCCAATGTGTTTGGACTCTATTATCTGTATACTTACTGGTTCAGATTCAGGTGGCTCGTCTGACTTTCTTCCCTCTAACTCTGCCCAGTCGATAGTCTTGAAGAACGGATGGCTCCTGATGTCACTGACTAGATGGTTTCGGCCCTCTTGGTCTTTCCACAGAAGCTGTAATGAAGAATGAAATATATGAGAATGAAATATAAAGAGATGCTGCATGACCAATAACAATATCTGAGCAATAGAGGAGCTGAGGCTCTCTGTAACTTACCCTAACTAAGAGGTTATGGAGGTCAGGGTCCATACCCTCCTCAAAATCGGGCTCCATATAAATCATTTTCATCTTTATTTGTTCCCAGTCGTCAGTACTGGTGATGAAGGGATGTTTGCCAAACGCCATCTCGTATACTATAACTCCAAGGGAGAAATAGTCAACCATGCTGAAATAATCCATTTCTTGCAAGACCTGAAGAAACATAAGAGAAAAAGGGATGAGCACATTGTCAGACCAGGCAGAGGACAGAGATGATAACATAGTGACATATGTGATGTATAAAGCTCATGCATGACTAAAATTGCAATGAAACGGCATCAAACTGAAGTGGAGCTTGCGAATATTGGAGGTGGGGCTTAAAGGGCAAGTATAGTCAAAACCTTTTTTTTTTTTAAACGTTGGATAGAATAGAAAGGGGTTAAACAGTCTAGGGCTTTGCCTAGAGGTGCCCTTTACTTGCCCCATTTAAAGTAGGTGGATGAAGGTATACTGACCCCAATAGCTCAATGTTCACAAGCGCTCCCCATGTTAAAGAGGAGAAGGGAAACAGTGGGTGAGCAGTTACTGGAGGTTTTACCCCATTCATATGTGTGAAACAGGCCAGGCAGATGAATCCATCTACACTCAGCCTCAATGTCCCCTACAAAGAAGCCCCAACACTGCTCCATGACTCAGAACTTCCCAGCTTTTGTTGGGGATATTGTTCTGGCATGGAAACCCACTAAAAGCAACCGGGGGCACCAGTGGAAACATTCTCCATTTAGTGGAAGTGGAGCACCCCTTTATCTCTTCTCTATATCCAATCATAATAATTGGTATATCTTGATAAATGTTATAATTAAGTCTGATATCGGGTTCATACTTACTTCTGGGGCCATGTAGATTGGTGTCCCTACAATTCCGTTAGTTCTCTTAGACTCGGTGACTCCCTTCGCTGACAATCCAAAATCCGCAACTCTGGCGTGGCCATCTTCGTCTAAGAGGATGTTTTCCGGCTTCAGATCTCTGTGAACGATCTCTCTGGCGTGCAGGAATTGCAGGCAGCAAATAATTTCCGCTGTTAGGTTTCTGATGGAGAAAGAAATACATGGATTAGCATCAAAAATCATCACAGATCAGTTAATGGTAAAGATAAAGTAACTTCTCCCTATAGTACATAGGGGTATAGATGGACGGGATCAGCTGGAGGGGCCTGGCTAGGTCACTGCCTGTCCTCAGTGGTCAGCCTCCCCCGACTCCAAAGTGACCCCGACATCAAACTTACCTTAAGATGTCCAGCGGAAATGGAGCTGAATATCTTATGAATTCGGCGAGATCTCCTTCGCTCAGATACTCCATAACAAAGGCCAGATGATTCTGTGAAAATAAGAAAAACAGGCTACGTTATAGACATTGAAGTTTTCACTTTGTGAAGGAATATATGAAGACCCGCACACCAGCAGAGAGTGCAGTGTGGCATCTTAACTAAATGCTTCCTTGGGGGGAACTCTGGAAAACCGGACAGAGAAGAATAGTAGACCGCCATTGCTGGATGATCATTACCACAATACTAGTTTTGTCTGGTTATTATGGTGGCCCAATGGCTTCTATATTTTGGCTTCCCATCCTGGAAGATGTATGTCAATCAGGAGTCCTGACTTCTCCTGTCTAGCCAGTTGTAGACGTGTTCTGACTCAGTGACTCAAAGTTTTAAGGCCAGAGACAGCCAAGAAACTAGTAATGTCTAAAGTCAGTAATGGCAGCCTCTCAGTATATGGTTTCTTGAAGGAAAGCCTCTACTCTGTACAGTTTGTGTCACAAAGCTCCAGCCTTGTAGGAAGCACTCTAGAGACTTCTTCTCTCACCTTTACTGCATTACCCTGATCTACAGCCAGAGCCCTCAGAAGAGCCTGATGTGGGACACAAGTGAAGCTTTCTTTTGCCTCCTCCAATTTAGTACTTAGTGGCTGAAGGACTAGATGACAGGTCTGAACATTGTCATCTCATGGTGCAGGGGGATGCTTAGCCTTGTGTAAGTTTTAAATCCCAAAAAAGTCACCATTTGCATAACTATTGTAGGGGGTCTGGATCAATAGTGGAGCGCAGTACAGGAAAGAGAAGAAGAAATTGGGAGATTAAAATACTTACCTTTGTTTGGAAAGATCCATATATATGGGTGATGTATGG